>NC_071511.1:84048159-85298159 GCF_027887155.1 Malaclemys terrapin pileata | reverse complement strand
ATTTCAGAATGGACATTCCCTTGAGTAGAATGGGAACAGTTCACACCTATCAACTATAGTTTGAGGCTGTCTACAGACGCAGAAAAACAATTTTAAATAACTTTACACCAATGACTGTCTGGAAGATTATGTTTACAACCATAAGATCTAAAAAACAAGTTTTTGGAAAAACAAAAACTTATATTCAGAGTATGATTCTGCAGAAGTTCATAATGTTTTCACCTCTCCACAGGCCCTTGCTTATAGGCAGACTGTTTGGATCAGAGAATATTTAAGACCAGTAAGATATTCACAAGACTTACTAAGAAAGTCTTGTGAAATTGCTTGCTCCAGCGGTCATGAGATTCATATTGTTGAGATTTGGGAATAATAAGAGTGGATTAAGTTTTTGGTTGGACTTTACTTTTTGAGTCACTAGTGGATAGTTACTGACTTCTATAGAAGAGTTATCAGAAGGTGCATGTTCTTTTCTGCCCACTGATTAGTAAGGGGAGCTGTCCTCATTTTGCTCTGTAGTCATTGTTGCTAAAGCCCCCCATGTCTATTTGTTTGCAGAATGCTGCCTGTCGAATTTCTATTGGCGTTTTAGTCAAATTGGCATAATGGGCTATTAAAACTCAGGCCCGACTGCTCCCATCTACTCAAATTATACTTTCAAATAGATACAACCCTCTGCTAAAGCTACAGCCTTTTCTTTGACACAGACTTGATTAGTTTTCCTTGTAATGTTTTTATGAACAGTCTGATGTTCCCTCATGCATTTATTATGAGAGTCAGGTCTAGCATATGGCGTCCAATTTACATATCTAATGAAACTCTGAACTTTACTGGCTGACTTAAAAAAAAATTATTCAACTGCAGTATACTTCTACTAGGTGTAAGTTTCCTTGGGAAACCATCTCAGGTGACTTATAGGATGATAATCTACAGTGAGGCAATTTTTTTCTCCCATTTGTTTAGCAAAATCTTTGATTTGGCAGCTGATTTGGTAGAGGCATCAGCTCCTGGATGTGAATACAGTGCAACGGAATGGTTAATTATGACATCCCTCTTCCTTGCCTGGGCTGTTTCTATGTTTTTTTGAGGAAATCAGAGTCTTAGTACAAGGCAAAGCATAGCAACTGCTGCTATAGAGCATGACGAGACAAGTGATATTTGTTACAGATATTTTACTAATTCTTCAGTATGATCAATGTAGGTTTTGTGAGGAAAATATGAGGAGGGAAGTCTGAAGGAGACCAGCACCCTTTAGAGTAGTTTCAGGAACTATTAGATGGCATGTTATTTTAATGGCATTAGATTTTAATAAGATATTATAAAGTTATTACTAGTTAAATTCATGGAGGATAGGTCCATCAATGGCTAATAGCCAGGATGGGTAGGAATGGATCACTTGAAGATTACCCGTTCTGTTCATTTCCTCTGGGACACCTGGCATTGGCCACTGTCGGAAGACTGGGCTAGACAGACCTTTGGTCTGACCCAGTATGGCCGTTCTTCTTCTTCTCTCTCACAATCCTGATTTCCCTAAACTTTAGTTGGCTCCAACCATTATTGTAGTTACCAAGCCTCAGCCACAGACACTGCTGAAAGGCTCCCCATATCCTATGGAACTGAAGTACAACTTGTATTTGGGAATCCTTTCATGGCAGGAAAAACTCAGTTCAGCAGAAGCCAAGCGACAAACAAGGCCGTCTACTGGTCCATACTACTGAAACAACATTTGAAGTAATGAATTCAGAAGTTTTTTGAAAAGCACAAATGTAGTAGTGGATCAGTTTAACTAGACAGGGATGATGGCAATACAGTGAACAAGAGCCCTAGATTAACGGCCAGTATTTAACCTATTGTGTTATGTCAGTGTGATCTTCTGTGCAGACTTTTAGTTTTAAAACCAGGCTTGCTATGGTTTAGCTTATATCAATTAGATTATTATTAGTTCAAAAATAATAACGTGCAATGAGCCTGCTTTAAACCAAAAATAAGGCAGAGGGGTTTGCACAGGTTTAACAGGTTTATTTGGTTTTAAAAACCACCTTTTGTTAAACCAGGATAATTGTGTTTGAGTTGTACTTAAGTTCTTATCTAGATACAAGTCCAACAGAGCTGTTTCACAAACTTCTTTCTGCAGGAAGGTTAACAGTCAGTCCTATTCTTTTTGTGCCTATGTTGCTTATGTGGCCACTAGACTCTTGACAGAACAAACATTTATTAACCACACATTAATTGTTATCAATTTTCAGCTTCATGCCTTTAATATAAATTTCTGCTCCTTGGCTCTATATTGGACACAGATTCATAAAATGGGAGCAGTGTGGACTGCTCTATTTGCCAGCAAGGCATGTAAGTAATGAGCAACCTTTGATTAGAAAGAGTGGAAATATGCTTTTTTCAGGTTACCAGGTTGGTATAGAGAACACCAACAGTGTGATGCAAGTCTTGTACTTCTTACAGTGAGCAGGACCCAGCTGGAATAAGATTTTTAAAGGAACACCATCCAATAATTTTATGGTGCAAGTAATAACAGAAGACTTACAATAATACAAAATATGGTTTTCAGTGTATCCTATGCATTTGACAGCACCACTTCCTTTTTAGCAAGTTCCCGTTTGCTTGGAAAGTCCCCAAAATTTGGAAATACGATTATAAAAAAAATCCACAGAAACTGGTGGTAAAGTACCCAAAAATACATTTAGCTCATTTTCTAATGTTGCATAGATTAGGAGTTTGCTGCAGTGCTTTTACCAATAGTCTGTATGGACACTCAAATTGAGCCTCTAGGTCACAACGAAGCATCCCCACACATCTTTCCACCAGTAGCTTTAAAAAAAAAAAAAAAAAAAGTGAACTTGGTTTAGTATCTGCTCTTCACTCCTGAATGCAGCAGCAGAGTAATGCAATGCCACACGAGAGGGGCTATAATCAAGTGCCAGTCAAATCAATCATGGCACACAGAACTTTCCTGCAGAAGAACAATCCTCATCAGGTATCAGGAGAAGCCACAAGCTTTAGAAGGTGAATGAATAAGACGCTCATGTGGGGAAGATGAGGCAGGCGGACAGTCAGCTGACTAACAGTATCCTTTCAACTGTAAAGAACAAAAACAGGAAAGCACAGGATGGAAGGCGAGATTAATAATGAAGATATGAACTACAGAACCAGTCACTCGTAGTGGCTATAGGGATGGTGACTAACCAAATGAGTTCTTTGTGGGCACAGATCATTGGTTTATTCTAGTTCTACCAATCTCACTCTAGCACAGCAATCAGCCTTTAGCTCAGGGGTTGCAGTGGCTCGGTAAACTGCAGGCGCCGCCTCCCGCAGGTCCCATTGGCTGGGGGAGAGGAACAGAGATACCATCACTAGTCACCAGGCAGAGTCAGCCATGGAGGCAGCGTCACTTCCCCCCCAGTGAATATAAACAAGTCAAAATACCGACCACAACTATCTGATGCACACCTTGCTGCAATCCTGAAGGTTTCAACTGCTCACTCACGGAGGCCAAATATCAACTGACAGAACTGAAGTGTTGCCAGGTGTCTGGCAAACACTAAAAACTCTCTGGCAGGTGACGAATTGTATAGTTTGTGATACCGGAGAGCCAGGGAGCAGTGGTAGAGTATTCAAGGGGAAATATATAAGCCCAAGGCTAATTAAGGTGTGGCTCCCTGTAGACTAGGGAGGGTGGCTACAAGTTAATTGGAGCACCTGCAGTCAATTAAGGCCCTGTCAGGAACCTAATAAAACCCCCCTGCTTCCGGCAGACAGGGAGAAGGAGGAAGGAGAGAGGACTGGAGCATGGAGGTGTACTGTGAGACTTGAAAGATCAGAGAACTGAAGTAAGGGAGACCCTGCCCCAGCAGGGGAGGGAGACTTCCTCCCCCAGCATCTAAGGCAGAGGTAGGCAACCTATGGCATGCGTGCCAAAGGCAGCATGCGAGCTGATTTTCAGTGGCACTCATGCTGCTCAGGTCCTGGCCACCGGTCTGGGGGGCTCTGCATTTTAATTTAATTTTAAATGAAGCTTCTTAAACATTTTAAAAACCTTATTTACTTTATATACAATAGTTTAGTTTATATTATAGACTTCTAGAGAGAGACCTTCTAAAATCGTTCAAATATATTACTGGCACACAAAACCTTAAATTAGAGTGAATAAATGAAGACTCGGCACACCACTTCTGAAACGTTGCCAACCCGATCTAAGGACTGAAGAGGGGAAGAACCGGCAGGGGTTGAGAGGGCTAGGAGCTCAGAGTAAGAAGCAAAGCCAGACCCCTCCTCCACTTCCCTCCTTTACCACCTTCCTGGGCCACTAGTGGGGCCCTTGGTGCCCCAGGGTCAAGGGGTAGCATCTTAGCCCCCCGCCAAGAAAAACGCAGGGCCCACCATACTAACATCTGCCATCTTGTCACAAGTTGTATGACAGTTATTATTTCTAAGAAATTCAAAATAAAAAAATAAACATTTTCTTTTCTGAACACCATCTTCAGTGACATTATTGGCCCACTGGGAGGATTTGAGGACTGGCACTGGCCCTAAGGTAAATTGAGTTTGAGACCCCTGCTTTAGTTGGTAGTAATGACTACCTTGTCTAGCCAAAAGCACACTCCCCAACTCTACACTACAGAATAGCCATCTGCAGAATTTCTGTTCCTGGATGTACATTCTATATGCTCAGACCACCCCCCCTTGCAGAACAACTTGAAATGTTAGCTATTACCTTCTTCCTCATCACCAGTGGCCATCATCTTGGCACCTCCCAAGGGCTACATCTCTCTTCCCCTCCTGCCCACAAGCTGGGATACAACTTTTATGTTTTGCTGACACCACTATGTCTAATGCCTAGTCAGTAGGGGGTTTCTCCCCTCTTCCTTATTTGTATTCCTCACCCTACTAATGTTGGGGTGCTGCCCTTTAGATTAGTATATTAATTATTTCAACTTATATGTCAATTTGTTGCCATGGCACTCTTACAGTCAAGACATCTGCAGATGTTCCCATCCTAAAATGTCCATAAGCTGGTGTTAGCTCACATTCCTGTGGTTGCTTGATGTCATTATGGACAAACTTTCCCCTTAAACATTCTATTCCCAATTCCCCAAAACTCAGGGGTGGCCATTACACCATTTAGCTGTGTCAAAGTTCACAGGCAACAAGCCTTATGCAAACTGCTGAAGGCAATGTCTTACAGGATACAGGCCTGTAGGTTCCTTGCATTATTGCTGACTAATATAAATGCTAAAGCTGGATCTATGAGCTACAAGTTTCCCCCACTGTACTTCTGTTTCTACAGCTACCAGTTTCAGGATTTTTCTCCCTTTACACAAGTCTAGTGTTGTAATTGTCTATTATATAAAATGCAAGAAGGAAACCAACAGTAAGATTTCTGCTCCTTTTAAGATTTATTTAATTGGGGGTGATAGCAGGGAGAGATTTAAAGTTTATAGCCCTGAAAAGGGTTGCCCTATTCAAGTCCCTATTCTCTCATAATAGCCTCTGTCACATGAAAGGAGGAGTGAATCCTCACTGTGACAGCACTTGGTTTGTTGCCAGCACTGGACAGGCCAGGTGAAACGTGAGGACAAAGTGCGGTTCATTACAATCATACATACAGCTTTTAGTACTTGCTGGATAAACCCAATGAGATTAACCTTTTAGTTATCTATAGTGTCCTTTTAATTTGTATATTCATTTATTTTTGGTGTCATCCACTTTTAGATGTTTTCATCTCTTTACAAGGGCTCCTACATTGTAAAACCTTCAGGTGGGGAAGGGGGAACCAATCTGCTACTTTTACAACCAATGGTTTACAGCAGAGCTGTGAAGGATGATGAACTTGGTCAATAAGTAGGTATTATATTTAATTTTGTGTGAACTGACTCTATCCTTTGTTTGCAGAGCAGATCTAGGGGCCATATTTTCATCTCTGCTTTTAGAAGGCAGTTCCCTGTGCTCTCAATCGCTTCAGATATATATGGAACAGTGTGGGTAGGGTGGTGTGAACAGGAAGGAGTTCCAAGCCTTATGAGGTCCACAACTTAGGTCTTTGGAAGTTGAGGAACAGCTGCACAACTTGGATCAAATCCCAAAGGTTAAGGTCCAGAGCCATTTGAGGGTATTTCCATTTACACCTGCAGGTTCCTGAAGCTACGATAGAAGTGTTAGGTCAGCTAGGATAAGTATGGAAGAGCTTCCTTTGTTGATTGACAAAAAGTCATCTACCAGATCAACAAGTTCAGTTTCAGTACCACACACTGCAGCCTGACTGGAAGGAATCTAGAACTCTGGAAGATGAAATGTAACAGACTTTTCCTTCTTCCCTTCTAGCAGCAGACACAGAAAAGTGACATCATAGCTGCTAGAGTGTTTAAAAGACATTCCCTCCTATCGAATGAGAATCCTCCTCCTACCCCCAGCAGAAGCCGTGGGCTCCTCCCCCAGCATCAGGACAGACTTTTTAAAAGAATAGGTGCTTAGAAGAGATGTGTAACCTAATTTACATGCAATCCTTTGACACAGCTAAGGCACAGTGCCCAGGTATACTGAGCACTCACAGCATGTGAGGGTGCACATCATCTTCAAAACCTAACCCTAACTCAGACAGTGGACTTCAATAGCCTTTTTTCAGAGTAGCAGCCGTGTTAGTCTGTATCCGCAAAAAGAAGAACAGCATCCAAAGAAGTGGGCTGTAGTCCACGAAAGCTTATGCTCTAATAAATTTGTTAGTCTCTAAGATGCCACAAGTACTCCTGTTCTTTTTTCGATAGCCTTGTCACTCTTAAGCTAGTGGGTGAGCCACTATCACCACTACCAATAAAACTAACTTACGTGTATCTCTGAAAAACGAAGACTACAGAAGATTCCATTCAGTGGCTGGAAAGGGGATTCACAGACCGCTACAGACAGCTTGCTAACTTAACCAAACAGCTACTTCTCCTGGGCTCAGAAAAAGCTATCTATCAGGACTTCAGTCTCATTCTGATCAGTGTTTGTTAAACCTTCACCAGCCCAACTTTGTCTGCATTATAGAAACCTTCCATTGTTGTATGTACTGTTGGTCCCTGGCTAATACCATAGGTTTGGCACCTTGTTCAATCCTCAAGATACTCTATTTGCTAGATACCCAGAGGCAGAGTAGCAACTATTCCTGCATTTGAACCCAGCAGCAAAAGCTCACAGGAAACAAAGTTCTTTGAGCAAGTCCACTTATCTTCTGTAGTCTTAAAGATTATCAGCTTGGGAATCTTGGGAGTCTACAAGCCTCCAAACCCCAAAGACTTTCCAGAGAAACCCTGAATTTTACTGGTGTGTTGACCAAGACTTGTGCTGGGATATTTGCAGCATCCACAGACGGTATCTCTGATAAGACAGCATAAAGTCCTCAGACTCTGCAGTGTTGTCTGACAATCAGCTATAACCTGACTGAATCCCTGAGCTGACAGATATAAGAACTCCAAGAATGACCATTAATCTGAGTCAGACCACTTTCTTCTCCAGGCAGAATAAGGACACACATCACAAGAGAAAGAACTACCATGGTCTGCTCCTCAACTCCAGAGGAGTTTTGTCCAGCCAAGGGGTCCAGGAGCAGGAGTGTTAGTTGGAGTGGTAATGTTTCACTACCACCTTCCACCTTGTTGCCCAGGAGCACTGTTGTGTATTACCTGATCACTATGTTCGAGCATTCATATTTCCACCCTTCAAAAAGTACCAGACTGAACAAAAAGGTATGGCAACATCCATCTCGGGAGTCAGTGTCCTCCATTCTGTTTTGAGGTTACCGGGCACAGAGCAAGCAGGAGTAACTGCTGAAATGTATAGCTATGCTGCACTTGGCCATGCCTCCTTCCTCCCCCACTCCGCCTCCCCAAATAGCAGTGGCTGCAGGGGAAAGATGTTTGAACACAAAGTATTTGGATTCCCCTTGCATCAAGACTAGTCACTCATCCACAGGAGAGCTGAGATTTTAGGCCAGTAACTGCAGACTAAGATAGAGTCCTAGTGTGGCAGGTTGAGCAGCAGGGATCCACCACCGCTGATCCCAGAACTACAGAGCAGGGCATATACTCCTGGTATGAGCACAAAGACAGGAGAGCAGTAGTGCAGCTCCCCCTTTTCACACCGCCACCCACAAGAGCAGCTTCCCCCTATAGGCTAGGCAAGGGACATGGAAAGAGAGACACTCGAACCTACCATAAGGGAAGAATAGCATGAGGCCTGGGAGCAGGGTCAGGAATACAGCATGCCAAGGGAAGAGGAAAACTTTAAGGCCAAAGACTGGAGAGGGGAGTAGTGGGGTGGGGGAGAAGATATCTATAGGAATGAGACTAGGGAAAATTGCTGGCGACTACCAGGTAATGTGGACTAAGGAGTCAGAATGAGAGAATGTCATGCCATGGAGGTGGGGGGGTAGCCCATAACAGGAGGAAGGGCATTTGTGTGCACATTTAAGAGTTTTCATCCTAACTCAGGAGACTCACAATGCTAAAAGTTGGGGGGGGGTGTTTTGTTTTTTTTGTTTTGTTTTAAAAGACTCCCGAAATCGGAGGCTGGTAGTTCTCCATGCCTGGTACTTCTCCAGTTACACATGATCTTCTAGAGAAATTTGGGTGTCAGAGACTGGGATTCCTAAAGCAAACAAAATCAGGAAGAGATTTATTTATTTACACACACACACACACACACACACACACACACACAAAGGAGCAAGAAGTGCAAACACTCAAGTTCCCCTTCATACTGGGATGAAAGGATGTTACCTTTAAACTGCTATCCGATGCTTAAGTTAAGCTTTGCTCTTTGGCCTTACCTACACACAAGAACTGCCTCAATTTAGCAGTGTTTAGAAACTACACTGGTTTCTAAACAGATCGTTAGATACAAAAGTGTTCTGGAAGAAGCAACTCTCACTGAAAAAATTATGAGACAAAACACACCCATCACCCGTGGACAAACGCTTTTCACAAGATGACCACTCCATCTCTCACCTCTCAGTCCTCAGCCTCAAAGGAAACACCACCTTCAAAAAAATGAGCCTGGGATCTTAAATTCAGAACTCCACCAAACACCAAATATCATGGCCTTAATAAAGGCACTAGATTTATGAATCATTACCACAATCTGTACTATGACTGTAGAGGTGCTAACTGCTGCTTCACCCTGAATGGTCTCCTGCAATGGGTGTTAATTCATCTGTTCCACCTTGTATTTAGCTGTGACATTCATAGGCCTGATCTACACCAGAGTTAGGCTGACATAAGGCAGCTTACGTTGACCTAATGTGTAAGCATCTACACTACAACATTCCTCCCACCGATTTAACTTGTGATGGCTGTAGGTCAAACTAACTTACGTTGACCTGTAGTGTAGCGTAGACATGCCCTGAGTACGTTTCCCAGACCTGAAGAAGATCTCTGTGTAAGTTTGAAAATTTGTCTCTTTTACTAACTGAAGTTGGTCCAATAAAATATATATCACCTCACCCACCTTGTTTCTAGAAGAAAAACAAGACAGTTGTACAGTAATATGCTAACTGTTCCCTAATCAGGAAGGAGCAGAATGGACTGAGAAATTGATTGTAAATTGACCTTTCAGAATTCCTCTCTATCATACCCTCTGATTCTATTGCAGTGTTCAAAATTATATATATTTTGTGTGTCACAGCTAATATAAAATTTGCTGAAGCAGGAACAGCCCAAGGAACCAAAGGCAGGCAGTAGTAATAATTCATATATCCCAATGGGTAAAGCAGGAACTTTCAACATACACATGCTAAAAACCCTCATTATCTGAGCCACCACAGACAAGACTCCACTGTTTGTAGAGTTCTTGCTAACTGTAATATCAAAGAGGTCAACACTACCTGATGGAGGAAGACAAGCTTTTTGTTAAGCTTCTAATCAGTTGTTTGCTTAATGCTTCCTCCCCTTGTGCTTTAGGAATACTCAGCAGAGTTTATAAAACTGTTATTTTGATACTACGTACACAACTTCAGCTGGCTTTTGTATAACCAAGAGCCTAGAGAGTCAAGTAGTTCTGTACAAGTGGCAACAGTTCACTACACATAAGCAGCTAACAAGTTGCAGGGTTACTTTGCTCTCCAGGAAACTCAACATGTATTATTTAATTTCATGTTTCTGAACTACCCTCCGAAAGAACAACAGTTCTTTAGCCCTAGAACTACCACTTTAAAGCAAAGGCATTTTGAAGGCTTGTCTACACACAAGTTGTACTGCATTCATACTGGCGTAATTAAAATGCTACATCTCCCCTGCACAGATGAGGTTTATTCCCCCTTCCCTTATGGAACTATGTGACACATTAGGTATACAATATCTTTATAATAAGGTAAATGCATCTAGCCTAAGGGGGGATTGTATCAGTACAACTATTTTGGTAAAAAGTCACATCCTGACCAAAATAGAGGAGTCTGTACAAAAGCCTATTTATACCAGGCCTGATTACCTGAAGCAGGACTTAAAAGCAACATCCTCCAACAGATTATTACTAGGGCCCTATCAAATTCACAACCATGAAAAATGTGTCATGAACCATGAAATATGGTCACCCCCTGGGAAATCTGGTCTTTTGTGTGCTTTTACCCTACACTATACAGATTTCACAGGGGGAGACCAGTGTTTCTCAAATTGGAGATCCTGATCCAAAAAGGAGTTGCAGGGATCACAAGGTTATTTTAAAGGGGGGGGGGGGAGCGGGTGTCGCAGTATTCCCGCCCTTACTTCTGCGCTGCCTTCAGAGCTGCGCAGCCGAGAACAGTGACTATTGACCTGATGCCCAGCTCTGAAGGCAGTGCCTTCCTTGTCAGCAGCAGCGCAGAAGCAAGGGTGGCAATACCATACCATGCCATCCTTACTTCTGTGCTGCTGGTGGCGGTTCTGCCTTCAGAGCTGGACTCCTGGCCAGCAACCACCGCTCTCCAGCTGCCCAGCTCTGAAGGCTGGGCCGCTGCCAGCAGCAGCAGAGAAGTACGGGTAGCAAGGGAGGGTGGCAACTCCTTTTTGGGTCAGGACCCCTACAGTTACAACATGTGAAATTTCAGATTTAAACAGCTGAAATCATTAAATTTACAATTTTTAAAATCCTATGACCGTGAATTTGGTAGGGTCCTAATTGTTACATTGGAAAGAATGCTCAAGACCCATTATGTCGTCTTCAACTATTGCCCCTTTCCTTCCTTCCTCCCACAAATGAATTCACTTGTGCCATTTGATATAGTTTCATGTAATATACGAAACTAGAGGAAGAACAGTCTGTCTAGACCAGGGGTGGGGGCAAACTACAGCCCACGGCCACATCCAGCCCACCAGCCGATTTAATCTGGCCCCCAAGCTCCTGCTGGGGAACTGGGTCTGGGGCTTGCCCCGCTCCAGCCAGGATGCAGGGTCGGGGGCCACTCTGCACATGCATGCCGCAGCTCCCGGAGGCAGCAGCAGCAGCAGCATGTCCCGCCTCCAGCTCCTATGTGCAGGGGCAGCAAGGGGGCTCCACACGCTGCCCCCACCCCAAGTGCCACCCTTGCAGCTCCCATTGGTCGGGAACTGCGGTCAATAGGAGCTGCAGGGGTGGCGCCTGCGGACAGGGCAGCGCACAGAGCTGCCTGGCCGTGCCTCTGCGTAGGAGCCGGAAAGGGGACATGCCGCTGCTTCAGGGAGCTGCTTGAGGTAAGTGCCGCCTGGAAGCTGCACCCCTGAGTCCCTCCTGCACCCCAACCCCCTGCTCCAGCCCTGATCCCGCTCCTGCTCTCCAAACCCCTCAATCCCAGCCCAGAGCACCCTCCAGCACCCCAAACCCCTCATCCCGAGCCCCACCCCAGAGCCTGCACCCCCAGCTGGAGCCCTCACCCCCCTGCCCCGACAAACACCCCAGCCTGAAGCCCCCCCGCACCCTGGACTCTTATTTGTAGCCTGCACCCCCAGTCAGAGACCTCACCCCCTCCTGCACCCCAATCCCAATTTTGTGAGCATTCATGACCTGCCATACAATTACCATACCCAGATGTGGCCTTCAGGCCAAAAAGTTTGCCGACCCCTGGTCTAGACAGTCTTAAAAGCTTCTTCACGCCACATTACCTGCCATTTTATCTTGTTGATTAAGTCTTTTATAGGCAAAGCAACATAAAACCCTCACCCAGATGCCCAGATCTTCAGGGGTTGTCTTCACCTACAGCGCTTCAGCTGCACTGGTGCAGCTACACTGCTGTAGCACTTTAATAAAGACACTACTATGCAGACGTAGGTAACCCGCCTCCCTATGTTACCTATGGACTGCTGAGCGCTCCCCCGTGGGCTCCAGTACTCCACCAGGACAAGAGGCGCAGGCAGAGTCGATGGGAGAGCGGCAGCAATCGACTTATCGCAGTGAAGACAACGCGGTAAGTAGATCTAAGTACATCCACTTCAGCTACATTATTCACGTAGCTGAAGTTGCGTAACTTAGATCAATTCTCTCCCCCCACCCCCTGCCACCCCACTTCCCCTCAGTGTGGACGAGGCCTATGTCAACTGGAGAAGCTTTTCCTCAACATAGTGCTGGCTACACCGGGGTTTAGGTCAGTATAACTACAGTAACTCCTCATTTAACATCCTCCCGTTTAATGTTGTTTCGAAGTTACATCGCTGCTCAATTAGGGAATGTGCTCATTTAAAGTTGTGCAATGCTCCCTTATAACGTCATTTGGCTGACTTTACAAGGGAGTATTGCACAAGTTCCTCTTCTCAGCCTCCTCCCCCTCCCTTCATCCCAGCGCTTCCCCGCTGCCAAACATAGACTTTCTGGGAGGGAGGGAGCGGGTAGGCTGCCCCCCTCCCTCCCCCAGGCAGGGCCACCCGGAATGCAGGGGTTTTAAGGGGGCCCCGGGGCCCTGGCCTACAGCTCTAAAGCCCCTTTCGGAATGCGGCCCTGCGAGCACAGACTGGAGGACTCAGGAGGAGCAGGGGCAGCCGTGCAGCCAGCAGCCGGAGAGAAGCAGCGATTTCCCCTTCAAAGCGCCACTTCTTTCCAGCCGGCTTTGAAGGGGAAAGCGCCGCTGGCTGCGCAGCTGCCCCTGCTCCTCCCGAGTCCTCCGCCCCATGCTCGCAGGGCCACATTCCGAAAGGGACTTTAGAGCTGCAGGGTAGGGCCCTGGGGGCCCCTTAGCCCAGGGCCCTGCAGCCCCTACATTCCTGGTGGCCCTGCCTGCCCCGGGGGGGGGGGGCTCCTAGAATTGCGGCCATGGGGCGGTGCCGCACTGCGCAGAGCCACCTGCACACCCCCTGCACCAAACAGGAGCTGCCCCAGGTAAGTGCTCTGCACCTTCTGCCTGCCCCAGCCCTGAGCCTCCTCCCGCACCCCCACCCTGAGCACCCTAACTCCCTCCCAGACCCTGCACCCCCAGGCATAAGCCCCAGGGTAAGCCAGGGGCACCTCCCCACCACAGTACAGTATATAATGCCTTTTGTCTGCCCCCCACAAAATTTCCTTGGAACCTTAGCCCCCGCATTTACATTAAATCTTATGGGAAAAATTGGATTAGTTTAACATCGTTTCACTTAAAGTTGCATTTTTCAGGAACATAACTACAACATTAAATGAGGAGTTACTGTACGTTGCTCAGGAGGGTACATTTTTCACACCCCGAAGCGACATAATTATACCAATATAGACTTGGCCTCAGTCTTCTGACTCTTTTCAGCTATAGGTCCACCTCACATACTCCATACCACCAACTGATACCTGACAACCGAAATCCAAAAAAACAGAGCAGAAAGAGATTGCTCAAGGATTGAGGAAGAAAAGCAGTGGCTGTCAGAGCTACATAACAAAAGACCAAGATGATTAGTGGGGCACTCAGTTTAGCAAGTATATTTTAAAGGCGCTGTATCTGAGAAGCATACTTACTTTGTAATATCCAACAGGAATTTTAAGACCTGCTTATTTCTATAGTGTCTTCTTTAAAATTAAGGTGGTGAATGCATGTGTACAAACAGCCTTAAGTTTTTACATTCCATCAGCCACATTAAAATAAGCTTCCAATTCCTTTGAGACATGACAGCCAAAGCTAGACTTTAAAAAGACTAGCTCATGAAGTCAAACTATGCTGCAACATTTTCAATACTAAGGAAACTGATTGGAATCTGCATAATTCTTCCATAGAGAAGTAATTAGTGACCATAGCAAGACTCACGTGAGCAAGCACAGACCATTGAGTGGTGTAAGAACAGTATTTATAGAATAAACAGGTCTAACAAAAGTCCTCTGTTGTGCTCAATTGTTTCAAGCAGAGACAGCAGAACCAGGCAGGGCCCCGCCCCACACACACACTCCCACCCCAATTGAAGTATAGGAGGCTGATCTACATTCCCTCCCTCCCAAAAAAATGTTTTCCAGTCCCACAATAGCTCAGAGACCAGTACAGGACCCAGCAATGTTTACACACACACACACACAAGTAGGACCCAGGAAGGGCTGGAGTGGCCAGCAGAGCTTGACTTCAGGCCAGCTGCTGGGGAGCAGGTTGAAACAGCTCTCCTCTCCCCACCTTCCAGCCACTGTAGTCAGACACCCAACCCAGGGGAAGGGCAGGAGCATGCGCAGAGGTGAGGGGAAAGGCACCAGCACCTGGGCACGGGACATCAAGGTACCAAGAAATAGCAATAGGAACTAACAAGCTGCCCCTTCCCAGCCTGTAGCAGCCCCCTCAGACCCCCCACCCACCTACACCCACCCCTTTTATAACCAGATTAATTCACCCTCACGATCATAGTTACCTAAATACCGTACATAAAGTCTGAAACTTTTCTGAAAGCATTTTTCAGAACGCAGTTACATATTAAAACATAAAAAAGCTGTGTCATATAGCAGTGTGACCTGCTGCGGTCTCCTAATCAGTTATTTCTAAACAGCCAAAAAGTCACCTAAACAACAATTTGTGAATGAGTTATGGCTTAAAACCTTCATTGTACTCAAAGGTTAAAAATCCATTTGCTCATTTACAAGTCAGACGCTTCTGGATGTGTGAGGGGACCAATGCCATCAGTTTCTGCAGACTATAGTTTAGAAGAGTTTTTAGCCATTGCTTGCAAAAATACTTTTCCAATCAGGGTGATGCTGTGCTGTTTCCCCCAGTTAGTCTACAGACAACTGCAATATTTCTGCTGCTGTTCAGAGCTTTCCCAAGCTACAGAGTGAGGATTCACGGAGTACTTTCAATTTTCACTTTTACCATTCATAACCCTGTCAGTAGCTATGAAACTGACAAAAATAATCTCATTTTCACTTTGCTAACACTTGGCAAGGCTATGAACAGTAGCAGACAGAGGCATCAGAGCTATTCACTGAGGGGAAAAAAGAACTCTAAGCCACAGGGTAGATTAGAAACACCTCATCATCATCTTCAGCAGAGGCTGACAGGAACAGAGTAATGGACACAGCCATTAGCAGGAGTCTGGGTTGGCAAGTGGAAGAACAAAGAAGGGTTCTTTGCATTTACAGTAAAAAAGAGTTGGTAGGATTTCCAAACTTCAAGTATATCTGCCTCCAGCCAGTAGCATGGAATCCCTGATGAGATACAGTATCCTGATAAGTCTTAACACAATCCCATTTTTCAGTAACTGGTGTGGAGGTTGGCCTCTCCTCATCTGCACTTTGTCCCCAGACAGTGCTCTCCTATTTAGGGTATTTGTTTTTGAATTAGGTATCAGGTTAATTTTTCAAGATATGTTAGTTTTTTGGCGTAGATTTAAGATAGGTCCTTCATAAAGTCATACGATGACCACTACTCCACAATAACTCCCCCAAATCTTTTCTGTGTATTCCTTTCTTCATCTATCACCTTGTCTGTCAACTCCCCAATATTTTGTTTTATTAATACAGACTGCTCCGGGCACAGAACATTTACTTACTTGCTAAGTAAAATACTAAGCCCATAGCACTATGGAAGCACTGAATATCAAACTAAATTGCATCATGGTGAGTATTGCAGTGTCATTAGTACAGTAATAGTAAGGCTCCAGGCAAGATTTATTTTCTCCCGACTCTCCACCCACACCATTCTCTTGAATGCTTTTTCCTTTTCTTCAGGGTTTTGGCAGCCAACAGTGTTTTACAATGCTGTGTCATTTACCGCAAGAGTCAGCATTATCTTTTGAAGTATGTGCCCATAAACTTGATACAAAAAATTTTTGTAGACAAAAAAAAAAACTCTGAACATTTAAGATATAAAGCTAAAGAGTCTAGTGCTCGCTAGAGATAAGGAGTTTAAGGTGTTATGATCATTTGGCAGGCTTGTTTGATTTTTCAGTACTTCCAGAATAAAACATGTATTAATTTTAACAGTCAATACTGTTAGCATTCAACTGACATCTAAAAAATCAAAATTAGTAAGAACACACCAACCTATTGCCCTGGCCACCTATTCAAAATAAGGAGTTGAGTGTAAACAACATGAGCAAAGATATTACAAGAGCTACAGCTATTTTCTTCAGACTGGGAGGGATGCGATCAGTCATTTAATACAACATCCAGTCCCATGGAGACTGCTGAGCTCAGGCCAATACTCACACAGTTAGATGCGTGACACTGACTCTGCCTACTCGCGGCTCTCGCTCCACGGAAGGTCTGATTAGTTAGCGCCCATCTCTGGCGTTTGCGCGGCCATGACCCAGGCTGTATTGGCTGAATCTGACGACGCTCTGAGGACGGTATTTACCTAGTCTCTTTGTGTAGCACCGACTGCACAGAGTGCAAGAGACAGCGCAGACTTTGGCCTGGATCACCCACCTCTGAGCCCTCCCGCGACCCATTCGCACGGCGGCGGGAAGGCTAACTCCCAGACCCTCCCCAGCGGCGGGGAGGGGACCCGGCCCAGCGCTTCCGGGCGCCAGGCCCGGGTGTCTCTGCCCAGCCCCCCACACATACACAGACACCGGCCCCACTGCCCCTGGGCAACTCCCGTTGCTGGAGCCGCTACCCGGCCTCTACCCTATATACAACCGCCCCGCTCCCTCCACCCGCAGGGGCGAGCCCCACCGACTCGGCTAGCCCGGGCACCAAGGAAAGCGGGTTCGCCCCAGCCCAGAGTCTACCCGTGAGCGGCCCCCAGCAGGGCCCCCGCCCAACGCGCGCGCGCGGCCCGGCCCCGCTTACCAGCGGCCAACAAACACGGGAAAAGCAGCAGCTTCATATCTGCGTCTCTGCAATGCGGAGCCGATCAGCTGATCGCAGCCTATATAGGGCCAGCCCGAGCCCCCGTCACTGCGCATGCTCTGCCCACCCTGCTGGGGGGACCACCAGTACGCATGCGCTCATCACTCCACAGCGGACCCCACCCCCCGCAGCGTTTTCACAATTGCGCATGCTCCCTTTCTCCGGGTCTTCTGACGCTAAATCATCTCGCCCTAAGGGCGACGGGGATTAGTGGAGAAGGCGCATGCGTAGGAGGGAGTAGTGTGCGGGGATGGGGGGGGTGCTCAGACACCACGTGACGGGCAAGCTGCGGGTCGCAGGCAGGGGCGGTTGGCTCAGCCCGCGCTGTCCCGTTATCTCTGTGCAGGGACGTGCCCTGGGGCGCCTGCAGGAGGCTGGCTGCGAGCGCCCACCCCCGGATGGCTCCTGTCCGTTGCCGCCTAGCCCTGCAGCCAGCAACGGCCGCCGGCTGGAGGGAGCCGCGCAGGAGCGTTCAAGGGAGGGGCCCCGCCGGGCTGCGTGACCCGGGCTTGCTCCGCAGCCCAGCGCGGTCACCCAACGGCCCTTATGCCAAGCCAGGGGCTGCCCTCCTGCCCCGGGGAAGGAGACCCGAAGAAGAACTGGGGTAGCTGGAAAACAGGCGTTGGTCCAGTAAATGCTATTCATCCCCAGCGTGGCTCTCGGCCTATGTCTGCGCTGCGGCACCCCACACCTCGCCCATGTAGCTGACTCAGGCTAAGGGGCTCTTTCATTGCAGTGTAAACATCAGGGCTCAAGCTGGAGCCTGAGCTCTGGGACCCTCCCTAGAGCCCAGAGTCACATTATCTACTCTGCAATTAAACAGCCCCATAAGCCCAGTCAATTGACAGAAACCAGCCCTGGGTTTTTAATTGCAAGGTTAAGAAGAGGAAGTTTTCTAAGTTTGATTACCACTACCTGTCAGGACTTCTTTGTCAGGGTCGTTATAGTTGATCATGCTTGACTATAGGTTTCAATATGTACTAATGTGGCCTCCCATGCCAGTATCCAAGTGCCTCCTACAGAAATATACAACTATAAGCCTCTCTCTTCACTCCATGAAGAAAGACAGAAGAGGGGTTGTTTTGTTCCAGATATGCACAAGACCAAGTAGTGAGCTGCTTATGAGAAAGGTAAATCAAAGATCAATTCAGCGCTTGGTTCTGAACAGTCAGAGGTCATGCTCATTCTTACCTCTTTCATGGGCTGGCTCCTTTGAAAGTTCTGCCTCCCTCCTGCCCTTATAAATCTCTACCTATTAGTCATCAGTTTCATTGTGTTAGCAGCATATAACTGCCATGGGAGTATAGGCAGGCAGGCAGGCAACCTTGTAGAGGCTCTGAATATTAAACAGAACCCTTGAAAAACATCTCAGCAAAATCATGTTGGCCCTCTTTTTTGCCCCATCCCCAAATACAGTGGCTTCAAAATAGAGATTTAAAAAAAAAAAATATTGGATTTTGTGTGTCTTCTCATTCTTGAGCCTAAGGCTATGTTTTCAACCTTTACTCTGCAACTTTTTAAAACAAAACTGACCTGAGATTTAAACACATTTAGTGGGAGAGGTTTAAGAAGAAATAAACTACTTTCAATAAAAAATAACCACTAAAGGTAGTAGTACTGTAGTTCCAGGGGAAGCCAATATGCAGAGCAGAAGGTCAACGTGTTTACAGCAGCTCATGTTGCTGAGCAAGCAAGCAGGTGCTGTACCAGCTCATGCTTCCTTAGGCTGCCTGGCTTCATTCCCGGATATGGGAGTTGCAGTTATTGGGCATGGAGGTCAAAATTGTGGATCACTGTTGCTAGTTCTAAGTCTTCTGGCCCAGTGCAAGTGGAAATGAGCCACATTCAGGAGCCTGAGGCGATTAAATTACTATGAATAGGAAGATGCCTGAAGGGGTAGCTTTGGAGGAGTCAAGTTTTTCAAACTGCTTCCCTTTCCCCACAAGTATCGCTTCTCTCTTGTATGGGTTCAACTTCAACCACATGCTCCTCATCCAGGCACTGATCTTTTCTGTGTATTAGAAGTAGAAAAAGTTATTTACATCTTTTATATCAGATGTAGAGCTGTGTATTACCTACACATTGCTGACAACTCAGCCTATTTAACCAACTTATACAAGGGCTTCACATAGATAAGGGACAGCTGAGAACCACAACCACCTGCAAGGGCAGTGGGATCATAGGATGGTGTCCTAAGCACTGCTGCATTGATTTTAGAAGTGGTCAAGGGGTGGTGGTTCTGCTTAACTAGTTCTTCCACTCCTAGGTTACTTGGTTTGATAGAGTTTGCTCCCACACAATTTGGGAATTTGTTTGAATCCATTTGTGTGGGGTGAATAATGGTGATGGTTCATGGTCTGAGTAGGAGAGGGAGTAATTTGTGTGTTTTGTATAGCTATATCCAATCCCAGAACCCAGTGGCGAGGACTAGAGTCTTCTAAGGAAAAACCTAAAAAGGAGGAAAGATTAGCTAAGATTTTAGGTAGCTGAAGAAAAGGCATTAATTTTCTTGGGAGACTTTACTGTCCAGACTATCAGCCATGTACATATTATCATCATGGACACCATCTTAGATCCTCTTGGAAGCCTTTTGTATGGGGAAATTTGTAGATTAATAGGATAGCTAGGTTAGTCTTATTTTGATTCACAGTATTAAATGGATGTGTTTGAAGGATTTTGTTTTGCTAGAGCCTCTCTAGCTTTTGACCTCACATACAATACAAATTGTAAGTGTTGGCAAAGTCTGCAGGGGTTTTCCTGCTCAAATCAGCTGAATTTTTGCTGTGTTTTGCTCTGAGGTTTCAGAGGAAGCAGTGTGAGTTTTGTTTAATTATACAAAACCAAAACAAAAGGTATAAAGTAAAAAGCAACACAAACACATGTATGCCTAATGTCCTCAAACTAAAAATCCTGCATTCTCTCAAACTGTTCCATCTCTCCCTCCCCTGACTCCATAGTATTGGGAGACACAAGGATCACCATATTTGTCAGTTTGTTCAGGTGAATTACCTCTGGTTCTGAACCACATTTATGGAACCCCCCAGCCCACACCACAGGAATATACTGTTATCAGCTAATGAGCAGAGATAAAAGTATGTATCATGTCATTAAGCACCTCTGTTGAACACTCAAAAGAATATCTAGTAGTCAAAGCGTACCTTATTTTCAAGAACTTTCCCTTCATATGAATAAAATATATTTGTCACCATTGCATTAGATTATTAGCTGGATATTCCTGATTAAAGTGTTGGGGTCACTAGGCATAGTTACCAGGTAACTCGGGGGAGTGAAGGGCCATAAGTGCCGATGAAACTGCTGCGCTCTGGATCTAAGTGAACCACAGTGACTCCATCTTGTGAACTTTCACCTACTTCAATGCTAACTGCTTACATGCTGAAGCAGGAATGTAAGGGCCAGCTTTTCTAGCAGACAGCTGTAGTTTTGCTCACAAACACAGTAGAGATAAGGAAGGGGAAGGGAGAAGCCTCTACGTCTTAGCCTGCGAAAGCCGAAGATAGCAGACTAATGGGAATTTTTCTAACTGTAACTGCTTGAGGAGGGAGGGGAAGGAGGGGTAGGGGGAAAAGTAACAGAACAAAAGCTTACAGAAACTGCTTGGAATATAAAAGGGACACTTGCTTATATGTGCTGCGCTTGATTTGAGACATGCTGGTCTCCTAGTGCCTATTCAGAGCTCTTGAATAAAGTTGGTTTGTTTCTCCACCCCGGTGTGATTATTGGTGCAAAGCACACCGGGCAACGAACCCCGCTGTTGCCCCCTCGGGCCCTTTAAGCCGGCAACACAAGGATAAGCAGAAAAATGGTTAACATTATTTAAGTTGTGAGTTTAAAATACACTTGAAGAGTTAACCCTTGGGACAAACAGAAAAGTAAATTTCCTATTTATGTTTCATTTTGTCTGGATACAGACCAGGGTGGATAAAAATACATAATATTTTTTATTTAAATCTTATTTTGTTACATTTTTCTGTTGAAATGAAATCTGAATTTAATCCAAAATAGGTTAAAAGCCCAAACTTATTATAGTCCTAACATTTAAGTAAAAAAAAAAAAAATGCTGACTCCATAAGCCTCTATCAAAATCTTTGAGTTAAAGTTGGCTTTTCTATATAAAGATGTTTTCCCCATGATTCTAACTTTTGAGGTCAAGCTTTATAAATATGGCACAATAAATCAGCCTAAGTAATTTAGGAGAGTATCATTTCCAAGAGACTAAGGTGAGTAAGAACTTAAGCACCAGTCACTTTCATTTAGGCATATTTGAAAATTTTCCCAGGATGACCTAAAATAATCAATTTAATTCACAACTACAGTTAAAGGAACTGTGGGATTAATAAGACAATTGTAAATGTGAAATGTGTTTTGATAAGAAGTTTGTGTCCCAAACATTTAAGGTTGTTTTGTTTAACAAAAATAAATTTTATATGGTGGTGTGTAATTAAATTCCAGTTACTATCCTAATGCAGATTGACAGTAATTCATGAGCAAAATGTTATCTACTTAAGCAATATCATTCACCATTTTCTAACTTTCTAATAGTGTACAATTAAGAATCTGAAAATATTAAGCTATATAATTGCTTAAATAAATGTATATAGTTATAGTGTACCCTCCTACATATCAAAAAGACATGTACAAAATCTAATATAAAGTCTCTTTGTTAATCAACATGTTTTAATATTTGTATCAACCAATGAGAATGCACCTTTCTTTAGAAAATAGGGTAAATTAATATGGAAAAGGTGATTAAAAATCCATTTAAATTGAGGCTTTCCACTTGCTGATTTAAAATCAATCCACCCTGAAGCAGACTCACAAGGTCAACACTACATATGTTTGCATTGTGAAAGTTCTCTTCAGCTAGTGTCTATTCTAATCAAGGAAACCCTTGTAGGGATAACAGTTGCAGAAATAGGTGGCTGCCTTGCTTGTCTTTGCAAGATATAGCAAGTCCACAAAGCAACTCTAGTTTTGACAAAAAAACAATTTGCTGAGTCCACATACAACTCCACTTACAATTGTTAAGAAAGAAGAAGCACATTATCTTCCATTGTGTTCACCTGTTGCTGGAAACAGACTCCAGGAATTCAATAGGTGTTGCTGAGAGCAGGAGCTTTTAGATGCTTTCTACAATGTGAGTTATATCTCACTGAACATGTGCAATCACATATTTGTAAATTCTTGTCTACAAAGGGGCAAAACCATTGCAGACTGCATAGATTTAGCCAGACTAAACAAAAGACCTCCACCTTGGCATTACAGCCCTCTAACAGCTGATATAAAATTATTCTACTTAACTGCCAGGGGGCAAATTTGTCATGTACAAATGGAAGATATACAGCACAGCTATACGTTGTCTTAACTCAGGAAGTTCCTTCAAGAGGAAATGTAGCCAAACTCCAAACCTGGAGACAATGGACCTTTCTATGCCTGCGTCCTGTAGATAACTGCTTGGTTTGCAAAATAAGCAAGGAGGAGGGGGCAAGTAGATGAACAATAAGGGGTCATAAGAGGGGCAGATACATATAGCTTGCTAATTATGTATGGTAATGATAGCAAATTTTGGCCAAACATAGAGCGATAGATTATCATAAGCAACTGCATATAATGCTTTGGTGTAAGTGTTTTCTTTGTTCTTGCTGAGTTATGAGCTCGAACCCAATTGCAATTGAAATAAACGGATCGCCCCTCCCGGGGCTCCTTGCTTAATTAGCTGTGTCCATCTCTCCTTATTCCTCAGCTGGAACGGACAGAAATTTCTTTGACACAGCCAATGCTTCTAAAAGGCCAAGGACAGCTGATGTGTGTGGACACACTGTGGTATATAGATGTTGCTGATTAAAATACCTTGAACTTGCAATTTGTTACAAAGCCATTTTCCCCAGCTATACAGAAAAGAGAAGAAAAAGAGGTTTGGGGTCAGAATTTGAAGGAAGACAGTGCTTGGAACACAGGAAGTAGCAAGATATTCTAGGAGGCAACCTGAGAAATGGTACAAAGCCAACAGTATGGTAAGTGTATGTGGCGTTTACTATACTTGCTGCTTTTGGAATCTAAAAATATCTTGTTCCCCATTGTACATCAGGACAGAGCTACCCAGTGCTGTTCTACAATTTCATAGTCCAGGGTCAGCAATAAGAATGACATGACTAATGACAGCGAAGAAGACTTCGAACTGTGCCAATCTGAGCAAATTTCTTCCCCTCCTGCATTCCTTTAAAAAAAAAAAAAAGTCATCAGGAGATATCTGTGCTATTGTCCTTCTCTGTCTTGCAGCTATTCTGGACTTGTTGCTTTATTTTTTATTTATTTTAAAATAAAATAAAACCAGAACTGTCTTCCAAAGCCTAGCAATGTCCCTTTATCACCCTTACAGGAACATTAACAAACATCAGGTTCCATTATGTAAGCTGCCTTATCTATTACCTAAAATCACAAACATGTATCCAGCCAGCCTTACAAACAACATACACACAAATCAAAAGTATGTTCTTCAGATATTCTCCAACTTGAAACTAAGTTGTGCTTTAGTTTGTTTAATTAAGTTTATTGGTCAGATAATGCTTCATGAAAGTGACTCTATGGTTTGACTCAACGCACACAGGTTTTGGAGCAGATATCTAGATAATTGCTCTGTACCCATCACTGAAGTATGGTACCTGAGCCCTTACCAATTTATCAAACTAGCCATACAGTGATCTTCGGTGCCACTGAGGACAGCCCGAGGGCTTGTCCTCACAGGGAAAAGTTCAGCAACGCACTTCTGAAGCATCAGTTACCCTCTTGAGCCACAAAGAATTCTCTCCCTCCTGGCCTTTCTTTCACATCCCTCAAATATAAGGGCATGCTTTGATCTCTCTGACTTGAGGACAGACTTGCAGATCGTGGAATGCTGTCCACAGGACATTCCCTCTTCCAAATAAGCAGCAAAATAACATTCTCAACTAGTCTTTAGAGAGGAGATGCAAGTGCAACACCTCACAGGCTCAGAAGCCTTGCAGCAAAACAGGAAGAGCCCTTGTTTTGATCCAAAGCTCCTTTTCCAGCTGTAGGCTGCTGGATGAGTGTCAAGGGAGTCCCCAGTTTGGAACATGACTCATTCTCATGGGACGAATTCAGCAGCACAGCTTCTAATGTAATTTCCTACCTAGACTGACAGATCCAATACAAGAGATCCCAGCTGGCATGAGTATGCTCTCTGCTGAGACTTCATGTGCTGCCTAGGGCACACAAATTGCCTTTGCTGCCTCCTCAAACGCCTCCTGGTGATCTCATATATTTGCATATGCAGCATACATGAGACAGCAATTTGGAAACCCTGGGAACACATCCAAGGACCCTTGTAGCCTCAGGTTTTGCAGCCTGCCTGAACAAGCTCTATGCTGTAAGCACTTTAAAAAGCACCTTCACTTAGTGTTAGAAAAGCCAGTCTCCATTGCATTAACAACTAAGTGTTCTGTGGTGACCGCACTGAGCCTGTGGGGGAGAGCATGAAAGAACTGCAAAACTAGAAGCTGATGCTTCAGAAGCATTTGAGGCTTTTTCTAAGAAGGGAAGTAAGATTTCCCCTTTTTACAGATGGGGAAACAGAGGCAAGGTGAAGGGGCTTACCCACTCTCATGTATCTAGTCAATGGGAGAGCCTGTAACAGAATAGAGGTCTCTACTCCCGACCAAGTGCCCTGTCCTTTGTCATTATGCACAAACAAGAAATAAAGATTTAACAACTGGAAAGGTCACCATTAATGCAGAACCATTCTAGTACTGAACTTTCAAACATGAGTTAACAATATCAAAGCAAAGATGCCAAACTAGCAATATTTTCATCTCCAGTCACTCAGATTTGACAACTGATGTCAGAATAGTTGAGTTTTACATGCTACCTAGAGGGTAGTAATAGTGTAAGCAAAGTGCTGGATGAATCCTATTCCAGCTCAAAGTATTTGGCTGGATAAGCAAGAGGAAGATAGCCTGGAACCAATACACCCTTGACAGGTTCAGGAGCATGTTGTACAAAGTTTTCCCCTTTTTGAATCCTGCATTTTAGCAACCAGATTGTGTTTGCAAGGAAAAGAAGTCTTGAGAACAAGCCTCAATGATTGGCTCTTAACCAACCCTTAAAGATGATCTGCAGAGGGAAAAAAAATGTTTCTGCTTGTCATTGCCTATTTGTGATCTATAAAGACAACTGCGTTTTTTTCATTACAAGTTTAAATTTGTTTATCCTGGGAGATCTTATGGATGACTGGACAGGTAGTGGTACTGTGACATCACAGTGCCAAAGAAGTGAAGCCTGAGCAATTGAGGGAAGGGATTTTTATTAATACTGTTTATCCTTAGTTTTGTTCATACAATTGGAAGAAAAATTCTTTTCCCTGAAGGAGTCAGCACTCCCGCCTCTTCAGTCAGGGGTTAAGGAAACTCCCAGTACATACTGAGGGCTAGGCTACACTAGCAACGCTAAAGTGCTGCCGCGGCAGCACTTTAATGTGCCTTGTGTGGTTGTGGCGCAGCGCTGGACAAGAGCTACCAGTGCTCTAAACAAACCCACCTCAACGAGGGGCATAGCTTCCAGCGCTGCAACTCGCTGCGCTCAGGGGGTGTTTTTTCACCCCCCTGAGCCAGAAAGTTGCAGCACTGTTAATTGCCAGGGTAGACAAGCCCTTAGTCATCCAAGTCCTCTGTCAAGTCTTCCCCTTTATCATTCTTGAAATTTCTAAGGTGAAATACAAGCAGAAAAAATAACCTTAAAACCCACCAGCTTTCAGGCCTTCACAGTAGATCATTTAAAAAGCAGAAGATGGCACAGGACTAATTTTCCTCATTGCAAGCCACTTTTAAAGCAGCCAACACTGTTAGATTGAAGCTCAGCCTGAATTTCTGGAGTGGCCAACATACAATGGAACAGCACTGCTGCATTCCAGGCTCCTACAAACAGCTGATTTTCAGTACATGCCTTTATCACAGCCATATTATCTCTGTAGATAAGGTGTAATTTGGGCTAGGTCTACACTTAAAATGCCACAGTGGCACAGCTCCTTTAAATGTAGGCATTAACTCTAGTGACATGAGATGTTCATCACTGTAGTTAATCCACCTCTCAGAGAAGCAATACCTAGGTCAAAAGAAGAATTCTTCCATCAACCTAGCACTGTCTACACTGGGGGCCAGGTCAGTTTAGCTACATCTCTCAGCAGTGTGGATTTTTTCACATCCTTAAGAGAGATTGCTATGCTGATGTAACTTTTCAGTTTAGACCAGCCCGTAGTTTAAGCCATCTCAGTGTCTTTTGTAACCAAGGTAGGTCCTATGAACAGAAGCACCACAGCCACGTCAGCTGAAACTGTATATAAAATCTATTTTTTTTTAAAGGTCATTTTTTCAAATGGCTGTTTTTGCAGTGCAGCAGGGCTCCTTCACTTTCAAAAGGAACTGTCTGCTAGTTACATTTCTGCTTGGCCTGGCCTTTCGTCATTCTTTGATGAGGGTTCGATAGCAAGATAACAATAGCAAAAAGTACTGTATTACTTAATCAATATCTCAGGACATGGAGTACATTAAAGGGCCCTTAATGCATACCACAGATGTGTTTTGAGGCACAGGGCCAAAACTGAATGAGCTTGTAACTGCCCCAGAAAGGTATTAATGGAGTATTAACATGCGGCCCAGAGAACATTGTGTCTAACAGAACATGTGTCTTTTGTATTTAAAAAGAAGTTTTACAAATGAAATTAAAAAGAGAGTCAGTCCTGCAGTCTTTCCCCATTCCCATTAATTCCCATGGGAATTTCAAGAGAGTAAAGCCTGCACAATCTGGTGGGGGAGGGGGAGGAAGGAGGGTATATGTACTTCTTTCACTACACTGTTCTGCTCTGGGGGGTGGGAGGGGAAGTTCATAGCTGAAAGGCAGCAGGAAACAACAGAAGAGAGAAATTAAAAGCCTTTTCTGTGGCATGTGTGTTTGTTTGGTGGAAATCTAGTGGAAAGTTCTCTATGCAGGAAAACTTCATTCTTCCTGAAAGCCTTGTAGTCATTCTTTGGATGAGTAGGGCTGCAGGGGTCTCTCTCCAGAGATAATTAATAATGCTCCTGGATCAGTGCAGAGCAGTTTATTTGAGGCACTCCCAATCTCCAGGGGATTTGTCCCATGATGTATTTCACCTTGAAGGAAATCTGTTTTAAAGACAAGTTGCTTTAGCTCCACGGCTTTATCTCCCCAGTGGATGAAAGACTGAATCTTGGATTTTTGTGTGACAGAGCAGAGGGTTAACCACAATCAACAGCCCAATATTCTCCACCCCTTTGTTCCTCCTCCTCCTTGTAAAAGTGCATCAGACATACAAGGTTTTTTTTATTTTTAATTGTAACTGCTGCTGTCACCTTTTACAGCCCTCCTCTGGCACTGCCCTCATTTACAGCTTTTGACGATGTATGTATGAGCTGCCACAGCACTGCTTTGCACTATCAGTACTGCCAAACCCAGCTTTCAAAAATTGAGAGTCAGACACAGCCTCCTACCTCAATTAAAAATACATTTTAGGTTTTTATTTTCCTCCTGGTGTGTGAGTCTTTTGGGGTTATGTTGTTGCATGTGTCTCAAAGCTTGACAATTTAGGCTAGAAACTCACTTTTTAAAATAATGAAAATGAAGTTAAATTTACAAAAGACTTTCACCTGACTCCAGCTAGTGAGGCTTTACAAAAAAATACCACAACAAATATTGGAAGATTTGCAATAAACATCAAAAAAGAATTGGCAACACTGCTGGAAAAAGCTATGATCAGTAGTGTCTTTACCAAGACCGTATAAAGGACAGAAGCTAACACTGCTTTCCCTTCATCCATGTGATTTGCCACCCCAGCAGAAACCTTTGCTTTCTGCTTCCCCATGGGTAAGAAATTCTGCTATGAAAAGGATGATCCCCAAACCAGGTGACCTGACAGAGCCTAATTCCTATGTCTATAGTAGTACATTTGTTGATAGAACTTATGTTGCTCAGGGCAGGAACCCTGAGTGACATAGTTTTGCCAGCATAAGTGGTAGTGGGCACAGTGTTATGTCAGTAGGAGAGCTTCTCCTGCTGACATAGCTACTGCAACTTGTTGGGGGTGGTTTAATTATGCCAGCAGGAGAGCTCTCTCCTGCCTTCATAGAGTGGCTACATGGGAGACCTTATAGCAGCACACCTGCATCGGTACAGTCTCTTGGTTTTATACTAAACAGCTCCCCTGTATCCCTAAAACAAAAGAGCAAAATAACCAAACAAGTATAGAGAATTGAGCTGGTTTGCAGGGATAGGACAAGTTAATCATATGATCTGAGATTTTAAAAATAAGAGGTCCTAATGAAGGAGTGGGAGGTCAAACAAATTCCTTTTTGGCTCCTAGACTGTTGTGAAATCTGCAATCAATTAGGTCAGGGTTAAGCAAAGATGTAAGCAAGAGTTATTCAGAAAAGCAATGCCACGCCATCAAACCATACTCAAACATTGTAAATCAAAGACTTTGATCCAGATAACAATGTCCACTGGAGCCTATGAGAATAAATTGATTTCTAATGGCCAAAACTCTGACATGAGTCAGACTGAAGCAAAGCTACATGGGTAAAATGGAAGAACTGATGAGTCTAGATACTCACCGCAAACTTTAACATTTTCTTGCTGATAATTATTTCTCTGTGTCACATGACAGAATACACACTGCCGTGATCTATGCCTTAAGGGTCTGAGGAGTCAAGCTCAGCATTTCTGTAGGAAAGTCTAAAAATACAGATTTGTCAGAAGCCAAGATTGTCACAATTGAATCTGGATTTTTAGGCCAGAGAACTCAACCCCCAAATTCTTCTGGAATTGGGGCAGAGCTCAAATAAGTCTATCTGCTTTGTGTTTCACCTTCAAGAAAATCCATTTTAAAAACAAGTAGCACCACACAACATTATGGGTTTTCCCGCCTAAATCTGCAACATAGAAACATCCCATCAGGTTGGTTTTCAATTTTCAGTTCTGCAGTGCAAAAACAAAAAGTTAAAATCAGGAAGAAAATTGCTCCGTTTTTGCACCACAAATAAGGAAGCCAGACAGTTATAATTCAATACCCTTCTGTTTGCATTTCATATGAGAAAGTCCAAAAATACAGCAGCTGAACGTGCAATAGCAGGAAAGTCATATACATTCTGCAAGCCAAGTCCTTAGTATGTAGATTTACAATTTAACCAATGTTGGTATTCAGCCGACAGAATTCAAAGGGGTCTTTTTTAATTTAGTCTGACAGTGACCCAGGAGAGGTACCAGGCACCTTCTTATATTAAAACCATCAGACTTGATACTGACCCAATATAGAGTCATGCCAGCAATGCAAGTGTTATGGCTGATGAGATGAGACAATACTATCCTAAGATCTTCTTTTCAATAGCTGTAGTAACTTTCCTATGAGATGTTCTGTGAAGAGATGAAGGATGAAAAAACTGTCCCAAAATGTTAATGTATGTAGAGAATATTGATGGTTAAGTTATATAAATATAAATAAAAATCAGATCTGAGAAAACTCATCATTCACCACCAATGAAACATTAGTTTATACTCAGTAAATATTTAGGTATTAACCACCAGGAAAGAATATCAGAAAGGAAACCTGAAAGCTCTGTTTGTCTGTCCCTGTACCAGGGACAGAGAAGTGTAGAGAGTCACACTGCCAGCTACAGACACTGTGGTCCCACCCCAACAAAGCCTTTTGCAGGATAAAGGCCTAAAACAGAAACAGATAAACACAAGAAGTTGCAACTTGAAGAATCACAAATATTAATCATCGCAATAAAACACTACATTTTTCTATCTGATCATCCGGATGCATCAAGCCAAAGTTGCTGTTAATGCAACTATATTGAGATTAAAATGGCCCAGTATTTCAAATCAGATTGGTACCAAAGAAGTGGAAAACAGAGCACTCTCTGTCATTGACCTGTTTGTTGCACTGAATCTACTCTGTAAATCTTCTCCCAGTCTGTACCTTGTATTGTCCAGCTCCAAATGCGCTCGCTCTCTCTCTCTCTCTCTCTCTCTCTCTCTCCATATGCTTGATTAGATAAGGTGCAGCAGAGCCTTGATCCTTCCTCATTACCAGATCTGCAGGTGTGGGTTAATGAGCGATTTAGGGAAACACTTTTCCATATAAACAAACGTTATTGGGCTTAGCCTCTCCTGTTTAGTGGGCACCCTCAAAATCAAAATGCAAGTGTATTCTGCCCTGATTTGGTTGTCCTGACACTTTATTGCACTCAGAAAGTTCCTTGGAATATTTCACCAATTTTAAATGCATCAGATTCTACAGACATTTATAGATTTCCTCCCCCCCCCCCCCATGCTCCATTTTATTTATTTTGTGTGTGTGATTAATGTTCATAAAGACAGTAAAAAGTACAAAAAGTAAATTTACAGCTTGTATACATCTCTAATAAAATTACAGTTTTACAACTTGTCAAAGCTGCAAGACCAGACAATACTACATACACATAACATACTAGGGTGAGGATAACCAATAAAGCAAAACCTACATGAATAGGGAGAGGAGGAGGGAAAAAGAGGAGGAGTTAGGTGGAATAGAAGTCTGGTATTCTTTGAGCCACCTCAACATTTTGTATCCAAGTGTATCTAGAAATGGGGACTAAATTTCTTGAAATTGCTGTCTAAGGCAATAAGCTAGTCTTTCTTTGGCTGCTAACTCAAACAGCTCTGAATACCACTGCTCTATTCTGGAGATAAACCAACCCTTCTCCCACCACCACTAGTGATCTTTTCAAAAAAAAAAAAAAAAGCTTCCCCCACCACTACTTAGTGATCATTGCAGCCCTCAAAAAACAAAGTCTTTGTGGCAGAGTTAAACTCAGTTTAGCAGGTAAATAACCTAGGATATAATTTCTGGCTGATGTTTGGCTGCTGAGGCTGAACACTGTTTTAATTAAAAAGAACAGGAGTACTTGTGGCACCTTAGAGACTAACAAATTTATTAGAGCATAAGCTTTCGTGGACTACAGCCCACTTCTTCGGATGCATATAGAGTCAATCAAGTACTCCTGTTCTTTTTGCGGATACAGACTAACACGCCTGCTACTCTGAAAACTGTTTTAATTCTTATGCCCACCCTTTCCACTGCTGCCTGACCATTGGCCAGTCTCATAGCATACACATCAGGGTACCTTTTTCTTTGTTGCAAGGCCAACAAACTTCAGAGAGTAATGCCTAGCTTTTGTGCAACCTCTGTGGCATCCAATGCATTTTGAATACAATCTTTTGGTGTATCAAGTGGAGCCTGAGATCCAGAAAAGAATTTTTAACATTATGGAATATGCTCTGCCACTGGGATTCTATTAGGGACTGTGATGAACTCCAAACTAATGGTGCTCTTCTTCATTAGCAAAGTATACATAATGGACATAGGCCTGCAGAGTTTATGAAACATTTCTAAGGTGACCAATAGTTCTGGGACCTTTGGCATTCCTAGGGAATCCAGACTAAACTGATACGTTAGCTTAGCAATGTCTTAGTTGTTAAGTACTGCTACTCTGCTCAGGATGGCAGGTCATAACATTGCTTTGGTGTTAGAAAAGGGACCAAGTTCTCCCAAATTACAGGTTTGTTCCCAATTTGCAAGTCTGAGTTGCTCCAAATAGGTGCTTGTGCATGACAATAAGGATGGAATTGGTACCTTTTAGCTAGGATAACTCAGACTCTTCACACAAAAAGGTCAGGGATTGGACACCTGAGCTTCCAAGCTCCTTGCCAGGGAGCAGAAAGCCTGGCAGTGCTGGAAACCCTGGGAGGCCCAATTGGAGCAGGGTTGCCCCCAATTCTAAGAGACTGCCTCAGCTGCCCCTGGGGAGTTGGGGGCAGCCAGCTGCTCCATTTTGGTGGGGGGGGAGGGAGTTCAAACTGGAACAGTTCAATTTTTCCAAAATGACAAAATTTGGAGTTTCCTTTCTGTGAGAAATTTGTTTCATTTTTTTTGCCTGCAGGCCACCTCCCTTGTCCCAAGCCAAGGATGTTGGCCCAGCATTGCCTGACGTAATGTTTTAATGGCATTGTCTTTTAAGTACTGGGTTACCTAAAGCCAGTGCCTGTCTTCCAGCACTGGAGTGCTGCAAACCTAAGAACCTTGCTGCAACATTTAGGTCCTGCAGTGCTTGCTTCCCTGTCTGCAGGGCTTTGGACGTAGCATGCTAGAGACAACTGCACCCATAGTTCATGATTCTGGCTTGAAGATTGTAGCCATGTGCCTCATTAGGACTATACGGGTTGTATCTGAAGTAGGGACCATGTTTTAGGCACTCTTCTGCCCCGTATGAGGAATGGAGCATCACAGAAAAGCAACAAAAAATATCCTTGTGTACTGTCTATTGCTGAACTGTGCTCCTGGCTGCCAGCCCAACTCCCATTAAAAGAAATAGGAAAACTCAGACTGATGTTAATGACAGTTGGAGCAGGTCTCTGGTCACACACAACTCCACTGAAGAGATCTTCAGAATCAAAGATATTTGTGTATTTGACAAACTGAGGGCACACGCAGTCAATATATGAAAAAATATCTTGGTTCTTCTAGCTTTGCCCACTGACCCAGATGGCATCTGGGGCATCAAGGGACATATTATCCAGGTTGATTTATCCTAACCTTTACAAATACAGTTCTTCATATTTTCTGTGTTAAAAGACTACAGCAGGGAAAGGTCACAGAGAAAAAGCAAGTTGTGTAAGAGGCACTGCCTTTGCCCTTCTGTTCTTGCATAGTTTCTGATTTTTCTTCTCAGCTGTGGTTTGAGGAATGTGTATTGTGAAAGAAGAAAAAGTCTTGCAGTGACTTTATTTTCCTGCAGCAGCCTTAAAGAAGCAGAAATGAAAACGGAACAGAAACTCTATTACTGAGTTATTTCAAGAGCATACATGTGAGTGTGTGGGTGTGTGTACAGCTAGGAGAGGACAATTTGCAAGGTTCGTTAGAGACACGGTTAGTGTTGATCGCACATATTGAACCTATCCTACCCTAAAATGTACATTTAAAAAAAAAAAAAAAAAAGCAAAACTTGCTGAAAAATATCAACTGAAAATCTTGCTGATGAGCTGGAGATGATGGGATTTGTTGGGATTGCAGATATGGATGACAATCAGCAAGGCATGCAAGAAAAATAATAACCAGAGACTGGATATAGAATATCCCAGCCCGATTGCACTGTGGACAGCAGATATTATTTACTTGTTTCATACACTGAAGAGAGGGAAGCTGCCCTGAACAAGTGTCCTGGTGAAAATACTGTCTTTTTGTATGAGACATAAAATCAAGGCCCTGACAACTCAAGGTAATCAAGCATCCCACTGAGCTTTTCACAATAGTGTGGGTTTTAGCCCTGAACTGTGGCACATATATTATCTGCACCTTTGACCCCCCTCTCAGTTTGTATGAGTGCAAGTCCCTCCAAGTGACTGGCCTCCTGCCTTCACCTCTCAGGGTGGATTCTCCCTAGGGATGCCAACTTTCTAATTGCACAAAACCGAACACCCTTGCCCTGCCCCCTGCCCCGCCCCTTCTCTGAGACCCCGACCCCCACTCACCCCAGCCCCCCTCCCTCCATCACTCGCTCTCCCCCACCCTCACTGACTTTCACTGGGCTGGGGCAGAGGATTCGGATGCAGGAGGGGGTGAGGACTCTAGTTGGGGGTGCAGGCTCTGGGGTGGGGCCAGAAATGAGGGGTTCAGGGTGTGGGAGGGGGCTCCAGGCTGGGGTAAGGGGTGCGGGGTGCAGGCTCCGGGAGGGGGCTCAGGGCTGTGGTGTGGGCTCTGGGAGGGAGTTGTGGTGTGGGAGGGGGTTCCGACCTGGGGCAAGCGGTTCGGGGTGCAGGCTTCGGCCAGGCAGCGCTTACTTCAGGCAGCTCGCAGTCTGCAGAGCAGCAGGGGTGTGACATTATCTGATTAAAATACGACCATATAGATCATTGTTGCAACCACTGTTACATATTTGCAATAAATCTTGTACAAAACGTGGCATGTAAGATGGTTATGATTTGCTTAATATGATTATGCTATTTGTATGCATGTATCATTTTTGTATTTGAAGTTAGGAGTATTGGCTCTATAGCTGTATTTCAAATGTTTGCTCCTGGGGTAACGCCCACAAGGTATTTAGCCTTCACATCTTGTAGGGACTATTCAAATTAAGTGGCTCATAAAAAAACACTTAACTGACAATGCACCATGGGGACGCCCATCTACACTGAACAGACTGTCCTCCAAATACTGTCTGGGGTATAGGTAATGATTTCCTGCTGTGACTAAGCAAAATTATGCATGGACATGTGACTTGCCCATGTGATTCCAACCCCCATTTTTTACCTGTAATTTTCCACTGGCTGTGCTGAGGGCTTTGTTTGAAACAATGGGCTTCCCTCCAGATATAGCAGAAGCTATAAAAGGCCCTGGAAACACCTCAATTTTGCCTCTTTCCTGCTCAAACCTCTGGACTATGTACTTATACTAATGGGAGCATTCTAACCAAGGGACTGAGGACCTTCCAATGATTTGGAAGCAATCAGAGACTTATTAAACCAGCAGTTTATTCCATCACAGCTACAAGCCTGAACCAAGAACTTTGCATTTATTGTATGTATTTGATTTCTTTAACCAATTTTAACTCTCACCTTTCTTTCTTTTTATGAATAAACCTTTAGATTTTAGATAAAGGATTGGCATCAGCATGATTTTTGGGTAAGATCTAAGTTATATATTGACCTGGGTGTGTGGTTGGTCCTTTGGGATCAGAAGAACCTTTTATTTGATGAGACTGAGTGTAAAGAGTCACTTATCCTTAAATCCAGTGTTTTGGGGGGTGATACAAGGACTGGAATACCTAAGGAAACTGCTTTTATGACTTCTTGTTAGCCAGTGTGGTGAGACTTTTGTTGCTTGTTTGGTATATCTTATGGAGAAATAACTACCAGTTTGGGGTGTATCTGCCCTATTTCTCAGCAGTTTGTCCTGAATTTCATTTTCTCAGTTGTAACCCACAAAAGGCACGGTTACAGGGGGTAAGGAGGGCTCCCTGCCTGCCCTGGCTCCGCGCTGCTCCTGGAAGCAGCTGGCATGTCTGGCCCATAGGTGGAGGCACAGCCAGGCGGCTCTGCCGCTGGTACCACCCCTGCAGCTCCCATTGGCCATGGTTCCCAGCCATCTAGGGGCTGCAGGGACATGCTGGTCACTTCCAGGAGCTGCGCTGAGCCAGGGCAGGCAGGGAGTGCCAACAGGACTTTTAACAGCCCAGTCGGTGGTGCTGACCAGAGCCACCAGGATCCCTTTTTGACTGGGCATTCCGGTCGAAAACCAGAAGCCTGGCAACCCTAATTCTCCCACTCTTCAGTCTGGGTCCCAGGGTACCCTGTGTACTAACCATATTAAGCATGATTACTCAGCAGGCCCAACTAGATTGGGCTGCCCTTCAGGTCTTTGGGAGCTATGACCAGTGGTGAATACAATGACAGAAAAACAGCCAAACAAAATATTATTTGGTCTTACAAGCAGGAATAAAGCACAACAAGAAAAAGGGGGTTCAACACAAACAGTCTAAACTAGGGCTGTCGCAATAACAATAATAGAGTACTATTTATTTATATATTTTTGGATGTTTTCTACATTTTCAAATATATTCATTTCAATTACAACACAGAATACAAAGTGTACAGTGCTCACTTTATATTTATTTTTGATTACAAGTATTTGCACTGTAAAAAAAAATATTTTTCAATTCACCTAATGCAAGTACTGTAGTGTAATCTCATTATTATGAAAGTTGAACTTACAAATGTAGAATTATATACAAAAAAAACTGCATTCAAAAACAAAACAATGTAAAATTTTTAAGCCTGCAAATCCACTCAGGCCTACTTCTTGTTCAGCCAATCGCTCAGACAAACAAGTTTGTTTACATTTGCAAGAGATACTTCCCACTTCTTGTTTACAATGAGGAGTCTGGTGGCAGCTTAAAGACTAACAGATTTATTTGGGCATAAGCTTTCATGGGTAAAAACCCACTTCTTCAGATGCATGGAGTGAAAATTACAGATACAGGCATAAATATATATTGGCACATGAAGAGAAGGGAGTTACCTTACAAGTGGAGAACCAATGTTGAAGGCCAATTTAGTCAGAGTAGATGTAGTCCACTCCCAATAATTGATGAGGAGGTGTCAATACCAAGAGAAATCCATCAACTTCATGAAAAAACTTGCACAGATACAGACAGACGTCACCTTCCTCTCCACGTGCAAACAGATGGACATCATACCAAATGGACTGAAGGTAAAAAAATCCATTGCAATCGACATACTACACTGACTATGGTGAAAGACTGGTTTTCAACACACCACCGAACAGAGCAGTGACCTACAGGAACCCTACTACCAACACTAAAAGAAGAAGAATTCTGCGTGGACTCCTCCTGATGGTCGAAATGACAGACTGGACTTTTACATAGAGTGCTTCCGCAGACGTGCACAGGCTGAAATTGTGAACAAACAGCATCACTTGCCCCATAACCTCAGCTGTACAGAAAGCAACGCCATCCACAGCCTCAGAAACAACTTTGACATTATAATCGAAAGGGCTGACAAAGGAGGTTCTGTAGTCATCATGAACAGATTGGATTATGAACAGAGGCTGACAGGCAACTCTCCAACACCACATTCCACAGGCCACTCTGATCCCACTGAGGGGTACCAAAAGAAACTACACCATCTGCTCAAGAAACTCCCTGCTACAGCATAGGAACAAATCTACAGACATACCCCTAGAGCCCCGATCAGGGGTATTCTATCTGCTACCCAAGATCCATAATCCTGGAAATCCTGTACGCCCCATCATCTCCGGCATTGGCACTCTTACAGCAGGATTATCTGGCTATTTGGACTCTCTTCTTAGACCCTACGCTACCAGCACTCCCAGCTATCTTCGAGACCCCACCGACTTCCTGAGGAAACTACAATGCATTCACATGCATCTGACAAAGTGGGTATTCACCCATGAAAACTTATGCTCCAATATGTCTGTTAGTCTATAAGGTGCCACAGGACTGTTTGTCGCTTTTTACAGATCCAGACTAACATGGCTACCCCTCTGATACACTACAATGCATTGGTGATCTTCCTGAAAACACAATCCTGACCACCATGGATGTAGAAGCCCTTTACACCAATATTCCACACGAGGATGGATTACAAGCTGTCAGGAACAGTATCCCTGATGTAGCCACGGCACACCGGATGGCTGAGCTTTGTGACTTTGTCCTCACCCCCAACCATTTCAGATTTGGGGACAACCTATACCTTCAAGTCAGCAGCACTGCTATGGATACCCGCATGGCCCCACTGTATGCCAACATTTTTATGGCTGACTTAGAACAACGCTTCCTCAGCTCTCACACCCTAGTGCACCTCCTCTACTTACGCTACATTGATGACATCTTCATCATATGGACCCACAGGAAGGAGTCCCTTGAAGAATTCCACTTGGATTTCAACAATTTCCACCCCACCATCAACCTCAGCCTGCACCAATCCACACAAGAGATCCACTTCCTGGACACTACAGTGCAAATAAGTGATGGTCACATAAACACCACCCTATACCGGAAACCTACTGACCGCTATACGTACCTACATGCCTCCAGCTTCCATCCAGGACACATCACATGATCCATAGTCTACAGCCAAGCCTTAAGATACAACTGCATTTGCTCCAATCCCTCAGACAGACAAACACCTACAAGATCTATATCAAGCATTCTTAAAACTACAATACCAACCTGGGGAACTAAGGAAACAGACTGACAGCGAGATGGGTACCCAGAAATCACCTACTACAGGACAGGCCCATCAAGGAAAACAACAGAACACCACTGGCCATCACATATAGCCCCCAGCTAAAACCTCTCCAGCGTGTCATCAACGATCTACAACCTATCCTGGAAAATGATCCCCCACTCTCACAAGCCTTGGGAGACAGGCCAGTCCTCACTTACAGACAGCCCCCCAACCTGAAGCAAATACTCACCAGCAGCTACACACCACACCACAGAAACACTAACCCAGGAACCAATCCCTGTAACAAACCCCGTTGCCTTCTCTGTCCCCATATCTACTCAGCGACACCATCACAGGACCCAACCACACCAGGCACACCATCAGAGGCTCATTCACTTGCAAATTTTCTAATGTGATATATGCCATCATGTGCCAGCAATGCCCCTCTACCATGTACATTGGCCAAACAGTCTCATTGTAAAAGGATAAATGGACACAAATCAGACATCAGGAATGGTAACATACAAAAACCAGTAGGAGAAGAACTTCAATTTCCCTGGACACTCAATAACAGATTTAAAAGTACTTCAACAACAACAAAAAATCAAAAACAGACTTCAAGGAGAAACTGCTGAACTACAATTCATTTGCAAACTTAACACAATCAATTTGGGCTTGAATAGGGACTGGGAGTGGCTGCTCACTACAAAAGCAATTTTTCCTCTCTTGGTATTGACACCGCCTCATCAATTATTGGGAGTGGACTACATCCACCCTGACTAAATTGGCCTTTGACCTTGGTTCTCCACTTGTAAGGTAACTCCCTTTTCTTCATGTGCCAATGCATATTTATACCTGAATCTGTAATTTTCACTCCATGCATCTGAAGAAGTGGTTTTTTTTACCCATGAAAGCTTATGTCCAAATAAATCTGTTAGTCTTTAAGGTGCCACCGGACTCCTCGTTGTTTTTGTGGATACAGACTAACACGGGTACTCCTCTGATACTTGTTTACAATGTCACCTGAAAGTGAGCACAGGCGTTGGCATGGCACTGTTGTAGCCAGCGTCACAAGATATTTACATGCCACATGTGCTAAAGATTCATATGTCCCTTCATGCTTCAAACACCATTCCAGGGGATGTGCGTCCATGCTGATGACGGGTTCTGCTCAATAACAATCCAAAGCAGTGCAGACCGACTCATGTTCATTTTCATTATCTGAGTCAGATGCCACCAGCAGAAGGTTGATTTTCTTTTTTGGTGGTTCAGGTTCTGTAGATTCTCTTTTAAGACTTCTGAAAGCATCTTCCACACCCCATCACGATCAGATTTTTGAAGTGAATTCAGACTCTTAAATCTTGGGTCCAGTGCTGTAGCTAGCTTTAGAAATCTCACATTGGTACCTTCTTTGCGTTTTGTCAAATCTGCAGTGAAAGTGTTCTTAAAATGAACAACATGTGCTGTGTCATCATCCAAGACTGATATAACATGAAATATATGGCAGAATGCAGGTAAAACAGAGATGGGGACATACAATTGTCCCCAAGGAGTTCAGTCACAAATTTAATTGACGCATTCTTTTTTTAATGAGCGTCATCAGCATGGAAGCATGTCCTCTGGAATGGTGGCCGAAGCATGAAGGGACATACAAATGTTTAGCATATCTGGCACGTAAATATCTTGCAATGCCAGCTACAAAAGTTCCATGAAAATGCCTTGTCAAGGCTGATTCCCCACTCTGGCACTTCGAGTGCAGAAGCTGGGGGCCCGCAAGGATTTTAAAAATTAATACTTGCCACTCCCAGCTTGTATTAAACTCCCAAGGTTACAGCTTTTCTCTGACCTTGGCTTGGTAAACGCTGCCACCGCCCAAATGCAAAAACCCTTTTTGAACCAGAAAGGCACACTTGGGAATTCCTTCCTGTGGGGTACCCTCAAGCTCTTTCACTCCACCCTACCCCCACTCCAGGGAAGAGCTGAGAAATTAAAACAAAGGAAAACAGGTGTTGCCACCAGCTAATTAAACAGCATATGCACAAACTTCTTAGGACACAAAAAATCCAATCCTATTCTTTAAAAAGGTAAATTTTATTAAAACAAAAAAGAAGAAAATACACCTGGAACTTTGGCTTTTGCTAGATTTTAAAAGAGCAATTCTAAAAATTAAGCACCCAAAATAGCTTTCTTGGGGGTTCATCTTAAAGGTTACAAGTAAAACAAAAGAATCTGGGGTTAGCCCAGAGGAGTCCACAAGCCAATAAGAAATAAAAGGAATAACTCTAATTGCGTCTTTCTAGACATTCCCTGATTACTCACATATTTGGGGTTTCAGATAAGTAGGGTTGAGGTATGATTTGATGCTTTTTCATACCTGGTTTTAAAGCTTTTTACAGCATAACTGCATCCCTGTCCTGCTCTGTTCCTCTCCGGAGAACAACAGACACAAAGGGAAAGTTTTTTCCCCATTTTAAAAAGTTCTAGCCTTCCCATTGACTCTTTTGGTCAGGTGCTCACTCCCTTTTCTTTACCTGAGGGACTTTTTAATCCTTTACAGGTAAAGCAAGCAGAAAACAGCCACCAAAAGGGAATTTATAGCTAACTGGCTGTCTGGGTGTTCATAAAAGAGACCTATCCCCCTCCCCCTTCATTTATCACATGCCTGGTCTCACTTTCTGGTGACATTGTAAATAAGAAGTGAGCAGCATTATCTCCTGTAAATGTAAACAAACTTGTTTGTCTGAGCAATTGGCTGAAGAAGAAGTAGGACTGAGTGGACTTGTAGGCTCTGAAGTTATACATTGTTTTGGTTCTGAGAGCAGTTATGTAACAAAAAATCTACATTTGTAAGTTGCACTTTCACAACAAAGAGATTGCACTACAGTACTTGTATGAGGTGAACTGAAAAATTCTATTTTTCATTTTCACAGTGCAAATATTTGTAATCAAAATATACACTTTGATTTCAATTAGAACACAGAATACAATATATATATGAAAATATAGAGAAACATCCAAAATATTTCATAGAATCATAGAATATCAGGGTTGGAAGGGATCATAGGAGGTCATCTAGTCCAACCCCCTGCTGAAAGCAGGACCAATCTCCAACTAAATCATCCCAGCCAGGGCTTTGTCAAGCCTGACCTTAAAAACCTCTAAGTAAGGAGATTCCACCACCTCCCTAGGTAACCCTTTCCAGTGCTTCACCACCTTCCTAGTGGAAAAGTTTTTCTTAATATCCAAGCTAAACCTCCACCACCGCAACTTGAGACCATTACTCCTTGTTCTGTCTTCTGATATCACTGAGAACAGTCTAGATCAATCCTCTTTGGAACCCTCTTTCAGGTAATTGAAAGCAGCTATCAAATTCCCCCTTCATTCTTCTCTTCTGCAGACTAAACAATCCCAGTTCCCTCAGCCTCTCGTCATAACTCGTGTGCTCCAGCCCCCTAATCATTTTTGTTGCCCTCCGCTGGACTCTTTCCAATTTTTCCACATCCTTCTTGTAGTGTGGGGCCCAAAACAGGACACAGTACTCCAGATGAGGCCTCAGCAATGCGGAATAGAGGGGGAACGATCACGTCCCTCGATCTGCTGGCAATGCCCCTACCTATACAGCCCAAAATGCCATTAGCCTTCTTGGCAACAAGGGCACACTGTTGACTCATATCCAGCTTCTGGTCCACTGTAACCCCTTGGTCCTTTTCTGCAGAACTGCTGCCTAGCCACTCGGTCCCTAGTCCATGTCCCTCTCTGGCCCCCCCCCAGGGAGTATGTCCCTTAATATCCACTCCCAAACTCCTTTATCTCCCTGTATCACATCACATGTTCTCAAACTGGTTTATGCAACCCTGGGGGTTGGGAGAGAGACTTCACAGCCATTGTTCTCTACATTGTCTTTTAAGTATTGTTAAGTAGGGGGCTATCAGAGGTATTTGTCTGCTTTCCTAAATGGGCTGTGTGCTCCTGTTGGAATTAACCTCTTTGTAATCAACCCCTTCACAGCAGCCAAATAAAAATAGAAGAACATACAGTATTCATACAATTTTATTAAAGTTAATGTTTAAAATTAAATATACACAAATTAAGAGGGAAGGTACTGTACATCTGGGGTCAGGCTTGAGTTCTAAGGGATTACATGTATTGGTTACAAGGATTACGAGATAGCACATAACCAGCATCAACCCAGATTGGGGTGCGGGAGTTTTTAAAGCGTCAGTGGATAAGTGGGCTCGGGTATGCCACCCATGGAATGTATGAAGAGTCCAAGTCAGTATCTGTGTAGCGAATAAGTACATGGGTGGGGTGCGTCCCTTCGTTCGTCAGGGAAGGAAGTGGGTTATTTCCCTGGTCGGCGTCTTGATTACTCAACGTGGTATTTATGGTGTCCCGTGATGTGCTACGTGTAGATGTCTCTGGACCACCTGATGCTGTCGGACACCATGAGCTGTTTCATGAGCCGGGCGTAGCGTCGACTGGCTCCGCACGCTCTCAGTACTGGTTCGTTGTGGGGGTCCCACGAGCCCAGGGCTCCCACGATCAGGGCATGTATCTGGACCTGGTAGCCCTGGGCTCTCAGGGTGTCAGCCAGCCGGGTGTACTTCAATGCCTGCAATGCCCTTCATAATAGGTGTCCTGACCAAATTGGGTAATTACATTCTTCCCTGAATACCTTCTACATTTCCACATCTACACAGTTTTCCTTCTCCTGGCCTAAACTTCTGTACAGAATTATAAATAGCTACTGCATTCCACCCCAAACATGGGTGCATACAAACAGGAATCACTTAATTCACAATTTAAAAAGGGCTTTTTATAACCCAGAAGGAGGAAAGTCAGTGCGTCCTTCAGCAGAGGCTTAGAATCAAGGAATTAAAAGCCACACTGTAGAATGTGGAGGATCTTGTAAATTCTTTGATCTGGATAGGGTGACCAGATGTCCCATTTTTACAGGGATAGTCCTGGTTTTTTGGGACTTTTTCTTATATAGGCGCCTATTGCCCCCCACCCCCTGTCCCATTTTTTCACAGTTGCTATCTGGTCACCCTAGATCTGGGCCTATTATTTAGCTTAGAAATTTTACAAACTCCAGGTATCTCCCCCGCCACCCACCCCTTTTGATTTTCCTACCACTCTCCCACTTGTTTCTTTAAGCAAACAAACAAAGAAACTAAATGCAGTACATTAGCATTAATACAACATTAAGTTGAAATATCAAGCAGCTAAAAAAGAGAGGTCATTACAAAAGTTAAGGTGGCTCCACAACATTAATTCAGCTGCTTTGCACATATTTAGCATTTTGTATTTCTGTTTGCTTTAAAATGTAAACTTTAATGTATTGTTGTTCCCTACTGAGGTAAGTCTACCATTAAAATATACTGTATGGTGAAAGGCTCCTGTCCTTTACCTAGATCAGGTCCTAAACCAATAGGTGCAGTACTACCCTCTGGACTTACACTGTAGCAAAAACCTGAGTTTGCATGGAAAGAACATCTGGCTTCTAATTTCTCCTTCTGAAGGTGCTGCTGGATTGATGAGTGAAGCAGCTCTGAGCAGCTACCCTACAGCAGCCATTCACCACACAGCAATAGGAAGTTACAGAGACAGCTAGAGATTAATCCTTCTGCTAGCTTCGCCTTCTGGCTGGGCTGCTGCAGTTAAGGGTAGGAAGTGAAACAGGGAAGCATTGCCAAACTGAAAGTTCCTGTCCAGCCCTTTGTACCCAAAGATGGAACTTTTATTACTGTATTTTTGTTGTGCTAGATAAGGGTGCACAATGCTTTACCATAGCTAAAATGTGCTAGACAATGTCCTTGCCCCCAAAGGGCTTAGATAGAAAAGGCCTGCACTGACAGTGCAACACATAATTCGTGCAGTAAAAAAATTAGATCGCAGAGTGCTATATGGTCATAGCTGAAGCGCGACAGGGAACACGTGGTCTGGGAGGAGACTAAGAAGGTACTTGGGAGAGATGCTTGGGCAGAGTGTTGCGAGAGAAAGGTGTTGTAGGATGAGTTGAAGTCACAATTATACCTACCTCATTCTATTCATTTATAAGCATTCATACAGCACTTATCATAGGTAAGCTCTGCAGAAGGATTCACCCACAGTAAGGTGCAGGCATGGGCAGCGTTAGCAACAGTTTTGGAAATAAGGAAGTAGGACAGATTACAAAGGATGAATATAGGCAAACAACACAGGAATGCAGGGGCAAGATTAGAAAGGCAAAGGCACAAAATGAGCTCAAACTAGCTACAGGAATAAAGGGAAACAAGAAGACTTTTTAATCAATACATTAGAAGCAAGAGGAAGAGCAAAGACAGGGTAGGCCCACTGCTCAGTGAATCCTCGGCCCGGAAGCAGGAAGCTGCTGGGGAGAGGGGATCTGCCCGCCAGCTGCGGAGCGCTCGGCCGCCGAGCCCTGAGCCGCAGCAGGAGGCGGCCGCGGTGGCGATGTTGGGGCCGCGCTGAGTGTGGGGCACAAGGCTGAGGAGCCGGCCCCTTCGCTCCCCTGGCCGCGCCCGCCCCCCCAATGGCTCCTCTGGAGTCCGGCCGTGCTTCCCCCTCACTTGCCTGCAGGACCCCAGCGGCGGCCCGGCAGGCGCCGCTTTTGAAAAATGTACTGAGGGGAAGCGGCTGCTTCCCCTGAACCCCCCTAGCTACACTACTGGGGAGCGGGGGTCCCTTGCCGGTTCTGTCTGTTTCCCTTTATTCCCCTTAAAACCTATAAACCAAACTACATTCAAAACTTCTTGCTTAAACAACCCTTTCAGCGGACAGGGGGCTGCAGACAGGGGAGTTTGAGAGGGAGTTTGACAGAGGGAGGCTTACAATGGTTAGGAAGACCCACAACACCAGTGCTAGCACTGCTTCTGTCTCCTCCACCTGCGCCTGTAGCCAGACAGAGCGCCTGAGCATGGATGCTTCTACCCAGATCCTGGTGTGGTTTTGCAGAGACTGTAACTTGCAATTTCCACTTACTGATATCCAGGCTGGGGGGACCATCCAATGCGAAAGGTGCCTGCTGGTGGAATCTCTCAGGCAGCAGAGCTACAGGAGGAGGTGGCTAGGTTGAGGAGCATCCGAATCCACGAGCAATTCCTGGACAGTGTCCATGTGGAGACAGCTGAGGTAGCTGTCCCAGTACACAGGACTGCTGATACACCACTCGTGGAGGAGGAGATGGCTCAGGGTGGACATTGGCAGCTGATTACTTCTGGCAGCAGGCAGTGCTCCACCCCTGCTCCGAACCCTCCCGCCGTGGTAATAGGTAACCGTTATGCTCTTTTTGATACAGGAGAGAAGGAATCATCCCCTACAGTAAAGGAGGAGAAGCTTCGTACCCCTAAGGCTGGAAGGTCTGCTGCCACCACTGCAAATAGGAAATGTAGGGTAGCGGTGGTCGGAGACTCTCTGCTGAGGGGGATGGAGGTGCCCATCTGTCGCCCTGACATTTCATCTCGGGAGGTATGCTGCCTGCCGGGGGCCCGTATTCGAAATGTTACGGAGGCATTGTCGAGGATTATCCAGCCCTCTGACTACTACCCCATGCTACTCATCCATGTGGGCACAAATGATACTGCGAAGTGTGATACTGAGCAGATCAAGAATGACTACAGGATTCTGAGAGTACGGGTGAAGGAGTTTGGAGCGCAGGTGGTATTCTCTTTGATTCTTCCTGTCAAAGGTAGGGGCCCAGGCAGAGACAGATGCATCATGGAGGTGAATGCCTGGCTGCGAAGATGGTGTTACCAGGAGGGCTTTGGCTTCCTCGACCATGGGATGCTATTCGAGGAAGGACTGCTAGGCAGAGATGGTGTTCACCTTTTGAGGAGTGGAAAGACCCTATTTGGACACAGACTGGCTAACCTAGTGAGGAGGGCTTTAAACTAGGTTTGATGGGGACAGGTGAGCAAAGCCCACAGGTAAGTGGGGAACATGGAGACCTGGGAGATGGGTCGGAAACAAGAGGGAGCGTGGGCTATAATGGCAGAGAGAAAGGAGGGTCAGGGCAAAACTGGGAGGTAAGATCAAACCAGTATCTTATTACCCATACAAATGCGAGAAGTATGGGTAATAAGCAGGAAGAACGGGAAGTACTAATAAATAAATACAACTATGACATCGTTGGCATCACTGAAACTTGGTGAGATAATATACATAATTGAAATGTTGGTGTGGATGGGTACAGCTTGCTCAGGAAGGATAGGCGGGGAAAAGGGAGGAGGTGTTGCCTTATATATTAAAAATGTACACACTTGGACTGAGGTGGAGATGGACATAGGAGACAGAAGTGTTGAGAGTCTCTGGGTTAGGCTAAAAGGGGTAAAAAAACAAGGGTGATGTCATGCTAGGAGTCTACTACAGGCCACCTAACCAGGTGGAAGAGGTGGATGAGGCTTTTTTTAAACAACTAACAAAATCATCCAAAGCCCAAGATTTGGTGGTGATGGGGGACTTCAACTATGCAAATATATGTTGGGAAAATAACACAGCGGGGCATAGACTATCCAACAAATTCTTGGACTGCATTGCAGACAACTTTTTATTTCAGAAGGTTGAAAAAGCTACTGGGGGGAAGCTGTTCTAGACTTGATTTTAACAAATAGGGAGGAACTCATTGAGAATTTGAAAGTAGAAGGCATCTTGGGTGAAAGTGATCATGAAATCATAGAGTTTGCAATTCTAAGGAAGGGTAGAAGGGAGTACAGCAAAATAGAGACAATGGATTTCAGGAAGGCAGATTTTGGTAAGCTCAGAGAGCTGATAGGTAAGGTCCCATGGAAATCAAGACTGAGGGGAAAAACAACTGAGGAGAGTTGGCAGTTTTTCAAAGGGACACTATTAAGGGCCCAAAAGCAAGCTATTCCGCTGGTTAGGAAAGATAGAAAATGTGGCAAAAGACCACCTGGGCTTAACCACAAAATCTTGCATGATCTAAAAAATAAAAAGGAGTCATATAAAAAATGGAAACTAGGACAGATTACAAAGGATGAATATAGGCAAACAACACAGGAATGCAGGGGCAAGATTAGAAAGGCAAAGGCACAAAATGAGCTCAAACTAGCTACAGGAATAAAGGGAAACAAGAAGACTTTTTAATCAATACATTAGAAGCAAGAGGAAGAGCAAAGACAGGGTAGGCCCACTGCTCAGTGAAGAGGGAGAAACAGTAACAGGAAACTTGGAAATGGCAGAGATGCTTAATGACTTCTTTGTTTCGGTCTTCACCGAGAAGTCTGAAGGAATGTCTAATATAGTGAATTCTAATGGGAAGGGGATAGGTTTAGAAGATAAAATAAAAAAAGAACAAGTTAAAAATCACTTAGAAAAGTTAGATGCCTGCAAGTCACCAGGGCCTGATGAAATGCATCCTAGAATACTCAAGGAACTAATAGAGGAGGTATCTGAGCCTCTAGCTATTATCTTTGGAAAATCATGGGAGATGGGAGAGATTCCAGAAGATTGGAAAAGGGCAAATATAGTGCCCATCTAGAAAAAGGGAAATAAAAACAACCCAGGAAACTACAGACCAGTTAGTTTAACTTCTGTGCCAGGGAAGATAATGGAGCAAGTAATTAAGGAAATCATTTGCAAACACTTGGAAGGTGGTAAGGTGATAGGGAATAACCAGCATGGATTTGTAAAGAACAAATCGTGTCAGACCAATCTGATAGCTTTCTTTGATAGGATAATGAGTCTTGTGGATAAGGGAGAGGCTGTGAATGTGGTATACCTAGACTTTAGTATGGCATTTGATACGGTCTCGCATCATATTCTTATTGATAAACTAGGCAAATACAATTTAGATGGGGATACTATAAGGTGGGTGCATAACTGGCTGGATAACTGTACTCAGAAAGTTGTTATTAATGGTTCCCAATTCTGCTGGAAAGGCATAACGAGTGGGGTTCCGCAGGGGTCCGTTTTGGGACCGGCTCTGTTCAATATCTTCATTAACGACTTAGATATTGGCATAGAAAGTAAGCTTATTAAGTTTGCAGATGATACCAAACTGGGAGGGATTGCAACTGCTTTGGAGGACAGGGTCATAATTCAAAATGATCTGGACAAATTGGAGAAATGGTCTCAGGTAAACAGGATGAAGTTTAACAAAGACAAATGCAAAGTGCTCCACTTAGGAAGGAAAAATCAGTTTCACACATACAGAATGGGAAGAGACTGTCTAGGAAGGAGTACGGCAGAAAGGGATCTAGGGGTTATAGTGGACCACAAGCTAAATATGAGTCAACAGTGTGATGCTGTTGCAAAAAAAGCAAACACGATTCTGGGATGTATTAACAGGTGTGCTGTGAGCAAGACACGAGAAGTCATTCTTCCGCTCTATTCTGCGCTGATTAGACCTCAACTGGAGTATTGTGTCCAGTTCTGGGCACTGCATTTCAAGAAAGATGTGGAGAAATTGGAGAGGGTCCAGAGAAGAGCAACAAGAATGATTAAAGGTCTTGAGAACATGACCTATGAAGGAAGGCTGAAAGAATTGGGTTTGTTTAGTTTGGAAAAGAGAAGACTGAGAGGGGACATGATAGCAGTTTTCAGGTATCTAAAAGGGTGTCATAAGGAGGAGGGAGGAAACTTGTTCACCTTAGCCTCTAAGGATAGAACAAGAAGCAATGGGCTTAAACTGCAGCAAGGGAGGTTTAGGAAAAAGTTCCTAACTGTCAGGGTGGTTAAACACTGGAATAAACTGCCTAGGGAGGTTGTGGAATCTCCATCTCTGGAGATATTTAAGAGTAGGTTAGATAAATGTCTATCAGGGATGGTCTAGACAGTATTTGGTACTGCCATGAGGGCAGGGGACTGGACTTGATGACCTCTTGAGGTCCCTTCCAGTCCTAGAATCTATGAATTGATGAATATTAGACTAAGTCAAGCTGTAGGAAATTGAATCTTGCTGGATCAGGCTTCACGGGACTATACCAGACTGCATGAGGTAAGTAAGTATTATACTTACACAGCTGAGGGGAAGTTCACTTGGAAGAAAGGGCTGCCTCAAGAGACTGTATTTTCGATACAGTTTTCCAGCCTCTACAGGTTTAAAAAAAAAAAAAAAGCAGCCTGAATCCTCTCTGTACTATCCCCAGTTCTCAGTCATTGCAGATTTCATATGAGCCCGTAACACTATTAACAGCAGCAAGGCAGCCCGACCTAGGGGCCACAATACTGGTGCAGCTCAAGAATGGCCCACTGCACCCCACACAGCCAGGACTGCTCCCCTTCCTGATTAGGTGGTAGGAATGGAGAAGAAGCCTGTGTTCAAGACAAGGGCAGCCCCAGTATCAGAAAATGGATATTGAAACCTCCTGGGCAGCCTCACTTTATTTATATCGTAAGTCAAGAATTGTATCATTTCCTGGTGCCTGCAGCAGCCACCAGACGGCAGCAGAGCACAATTTTATTTGATAACTGGGACTGATTTTATGCTCCACATGGAACTGCAGTTCCTCCCCGCCCCCAGTAGAAAGATTTCTGATTAGGTTTGGGAAGCAGGAGTCTAGTGGCTAAAGCATGGCACTGGGTGTCATGGTGGCTACTGCTGCTATTTTAGCTTTAGCAACTGACTGTGAGAAAGCATCACGCTATGTAGAACCTGCTTCCAAATCAGGCCTGGATGACAGTAATAAATGGACATAGGGGATAAGTCGCCAACTAAGCACCCCATAAAGCCTATCCTGGGCCGATTGTATCTGTCTTTGACATATAGCTGAGCATTCCCCCTGTCTTTTCACATTTGCATAGCTTGCCATGTCAATAACGTAGTCCAAGCTCACAATTCAGTACAAGTCACCACACCTTGGAGCCTCAGATGAGGGATAATACAACTTCTCTGTCTCACAGGGGTGTTGTGAGGCTTCATTCATTACTGTCTGTAAAGCACTTGGAGATCCTTAGAGGAAAAGCACTTATGTAAGTGCAAGGTATTATTAAAGATTGTTGTTCTAGTCCAGAGAATGGTGAACCAGCTCTGGCTTTAGCCTGTAAGACGAGAACAGCCCCCTCCCCCCCCGCCTTCCCCAGTAGCAGTCACTGAAGGAAGTGGGCTGTGCACTGTGGTGGAGTGGAGGGCAGGGGTCATTGCTGCCCATCCTCCCCCAGCAGGAACTACTGTGGAGAATGATGAAGAAACACTTGCTCTCCAGTCTTTCCATATTGGTCACATCAGAAGTTAGTCTTCTGAGGTGTAGGAGCAACAGAAGTCCCAGCAGGAGTCAGCCTAGACAATCACCTAGCCAGGCTGGCTATGGGAACTTCTCAGCTATTGTACTTTGATAGATCTTAGCTAAGGCACAATATTTATTTTTCCCACCCCAGCCAGGAGAGCAGCTTACAATGCATATCCGTAAAGAATCACAAGGCATTATTTTCTTGCATTCAGCACCAAATGGCAGCTTTTTGCAGAGCGCAGAAGACACCACAACTTTCCCCGGTGTCAGATGACAGCCTGGCCCTGGAAGCAGCAGGGCTAGCCAAAGAGTAAATGGATCCTAAAGAAGTGGGTTTCCAGTAGTGGAGTCACAAGCCTGGAGAAAGGAATAAGAGTGCTGATGTGTGGAAGGACAATGTAATGAGTCAGGGGAGCAGTCACCAATAATCAGCATACAAGGATGAGCCATTTATCACATGATTATCTGCCTTGTCACTGAATCACATAGCTCCGAGTTAGAGATGGATCAAAACACCATTGTGTGCCAAAATGTTATTGCCGTCATTTTTTAATGTCTGGGAGGCACTCAGATACTGTGGTGATAGGCATCCAGATACTGTGACAGGCATCTGGATGGATGGAAGCCAACAAGAGTCATTACCTGCCTCACTCCCCAAGCTTTGGGGGGTCCAGATAAAATGAGACCTGTACAGTGTCTGACACCCTTATGTGTTTTGCAAACACAAAACTCTAGTTTTGCAAAAGCTCATCACTTAAGTCACCTGTCGTTTTGCCATCTCTGCTTGGAGTATTGGACTTGTGTTTACCCTCACATCATCTCCCACCCTTGTGCAGTTACATACCCACAGGGCAAATAAAGATCTGTATATTTTATATGAGTGGCTCATATTTAAAATGTTACACCGCTGGCTAATTTCAAGCCAAAATAAGATCAAACAGGGTAAATATATTTCAAGAGACATGTTTCAAATGTCTTGCTACACACCTTACTTCTGGAACAAATCCTGCTCACAGTACTCAGGCAAATGGTCCCACTGATCTAAGTGCAATTATTATTCCTCAGGTGAAATTCGCCCCTATGCAGAGTCCAGCACCAGGCCCAAGCACCATTTGAGTCCCCCAAATCATTTGTGAGACGTAGGTAGTACATAGACCTTATGTTGGACCCTGCAGCACAGGGGTGAATTTTAAACCCCCTTCCCTCCCCCCAATACAGATAAAGGCAAGCAAGTTTTGGCCATTTAATCTGACAGTGGCCAGTTTGGCAACATTACAGTGGGGGGAAGTGGTTGTGACTATTTCCATATTCCAGTAGGTCCTAATGTCTGAAATGTTTCCCCTTTGGAGCGGATGTTTTCCATGCTCAGTCTCTGCATGAGAGTGAGTTGATTTAGAAACAGTAATTGAACTGGCAATAACTGCTGCTCTGCAAAGAGACTATGGACTAACCGGCCACGGAGACTGAACTCTTCTCTGACCAACTGGTGGCGTCTCCAGCACAGGGTTAAGGCGTATTGATAGCACTGTATAAGGAAGCCTGCACTGCTGTAACACGTACTGTGCCTGATTTGTGGACTAGCAGAAAACTGTTTACTCAGGGGCCACCACCAAGGCACTTTCAAAAGCACTAAATTAGTTTATGGTTTTAAGGAAAAGTTCTCCAGATGCATTTCATACCATTGATCGTAAAGTCAAATGGTAGCTTTTGGAATCGGTTGGTGTGACAGGAGCTGCATGTGACTTTATGAAAATATGCTAATGAGTGTGACTATAATGTAACTGGAATATGCTTCATGCAAAAGGTCTCTTGTAAGGTATCATTGCAAAGCTTATAACCTATTAAGTGTGTTCATGCTATTTGTATAAATGTATTATTCTTGTATCTGAAACTAGGAATATAAAATATAACTCTGAGGTCCTATTGTAGTTATGCAAAGTGTGGGCCATTAATGGTGGTTTAGAATCTTGATGGCTCCCATCAACTAAGACAACTGACTGTAGATGGCTCTGTTTTGCAAGCCTTCCTGTGAGTCAGGCCAGGAAGAATGAAGGCTTGGGGTTTCCCAGGACATGTGACCATGTCACTTGGTACTGGAATCCATCTTAAACCTGGTGCTTTTCCATTTAGAAGGAGGGGTGGGGACCCAGAGAGACAAAAGATTCCCACCTTATGCCAAAGCTATAAAGGGGGTGGAACAGAATAAAGGAGGCTGCAGTCATGAGAAATCCCCTGGCTACCATCTGATCTGGAATAAGGACTGTACCGGGGAAAGGATTGTGCCCAGACTAGAAGGTAGTCTAGTCCGTGAAAGAAGCTTATTGGAACGTCTCTGAGGGTGACATTTCATCTGTAATCAGTTTCTTACTGTTTAGGCTTAGACTTGCATGTTTTCGTTTTATTTTGCTTGGTAATTTACTTTGTTCTGTCTGTTATTACTTAGAACCACTTAAATCCTACTTTTTATACTTAATAAAATCACCTTTTGCTTATTAATTAACCTAGAGCAAATAATTAATATGTGGGGGAGCAAACAGCTGTGCATTTCTCTCTATGAGTGTTATAGAGGGCGGACAATTTATGAGTTTACCCTGTATAAGCTTTATACAGAGTAAAACAGATTTATTTGGGGTTTGGATCCCATTGGGAGCTGGGTGTCTGGATGCTAGAGACAGGAGCACTTCTTAAGCTGTTTTCAGTTAAGTCTGCAGCTTTTGGGGGACGTGGTTCAGCCCTGGGTCTGTGTTTGCAGCAGGCTAATGTGTCTGGCTCAACAAGACAAAGTTCTGAAGTCCCAAGCTGGCAGGGAAAACAGGCTCAGAGGTAGTCTCAGAACATCAGTTGGCAGTCCCAAGGGGGTTTCTGTGACCCAACCCGTCACACTGCACTTGCTTGATTTCAGTCCTATCTTTCCAGTTAGGCACAGTATGTCACTGCACACACTGCAATTCCAATCTTGCACCCAGCCCAGTTTCTTTTGATGTCTGTTTTGGTCCTTTACTATTCAGCCTTTCTATGCTGCTTTGGATGAAGTGGTCCATAGGTGAGAGGCCATATCTCATCCCCAATACAGCCCCGTGTACTATTTTGCCAGTGCAATGTGGCCATGAAGCTCCCTTAACCAAGCAGCTGATAATTCCCCCTACTGTGGTGTAAAAGCCAGCATAGCAACTCTGTCACCCTGTCACAGTGTGGCCACTTACAGAGCACCCCCTCATGGTCAGGGGTCATTTTACAGGCACCTTACCCCTTTTAGCCCTCTCTTGCCAGCCCCTTGAGCACTCCAGACAGTCCCTGTTGTGGCTCACAGCACCTCTTTTTGGGGCTGGTTTAATATCAAGTAAAGTTCACACAGTCCTCAGAGTCCTTAATCACAAAATAATCCAAACAGTCCTCAACATAAAGTCCAAAATCATAGCTCACCAGTTCATACCTAGCTCCAGTTCTTCAGCCACATCCAGAGCTCTTCTCTGTCAGTCTGCCCCACCTGAAACCACCAATCCTTTCTGGCCTTACTTCCTTCTGTTAGTATCTCCTGAGCTTCTCTCACCCACCTCACCTCTTCCTGCTGCCTTTTACCCTGGGAGCACCTGATACAACCCAGGTGTGGGTTGTCCTGCAATCAGGAATGGCTAAGCTCCAGGGTCTCCAGCTCATTGGCCATGCCATGGCAGTCAGGCGGCTTTTGGTGGTATGCCTGCGGGCGGTCCGCTGGTCACGCAGATTCAGTGGCATGCCTGCAGGAGGTCCGCCGGTGATGTGTCAGCGTCCCCGCCGCCAAATTGCCGCTGGAACCGCGGGACCGGCAGACCTCCCGCAGGCATGCCACCGAACGCAACCTGACTGCTGCCTTCACAGCAACCGATAGGCTGCCCCCTGTGGCTTGCCGCCCCAGGCACACATTTGCTGCACTGGTGCCTGGAGCCGTCCCTGACTGGCAAATGAGGCAAAACAACCATATGATGTGGGAAAGAACCTTCCAAGATGAATTCTCTCAGGACAATTGAGCTCATGTTTTGAATAAAGTATGAAATATGGCATTGTGGCCTGCAACCTAACAAAATGACATTTTCAGATTTTATCTCAGCTGTATAATCCCCCATATAGAATCAGTCACATCAACTGTCTTACATAAACTTCCACAATTGCCTTCTTCCAGAATGTTAAGTATAGACAATGGACAGGTGAGGAAGACTGGACTAGTTGGAAAAGTATCTTTTCAATCAGAGGTTTCTCCATCAGTGAGATAATCCAAACCAACTTTTCTGGATCATTATTAATGACTTCCTCCTGGTAGTTAGAGTCAGTATGCTATAAATCACAATATGAAAACACTCTTCCACTACAGAGAAAGTTTGGTGGTGGAAGGTATGGTTAGTGGTGGAGGTGATGAGATTGGAAAAATTCTGCTGAGATATTCTGGACAAATATATGGCCTTTTATAGCATTTATACGCTTTTGATGTTCTTAAATATTTGCTATTCATGGAGAATTCTTGATGCTCTTAGAGACAGAAAAGATCAAGGATGGCATAGGGGTTATTGACCATCTCATAGCAGCTTCAAAATTGGTTCTAATTTTGCCACACTGTTGGCGTCTTATTGTTAGAGATGAGAAGAATGAGCCGGGGGACCCAGAGACGGATTGAGTAAATGCGCTTCTTTATTACAGTACTTGTTCCCCTTGGCCCAATTGTCGAGTAAGCACTGAGTTAATCACATCACGCTGTTTTATCTAAGTTAATATGTAAATACCCACATTTACTACAACACCCCCAAAACCCTTATTTAGTAATATAAATGCCCATATAATGAATATTAATAGCTATATACTGAATATAATTATACCCGCCCCTGTTTACTGTTTAAAGCATTAAGCATATTATACAGCCATTTTTACCTTGAAGATACATTTCTTTGCAGTAATTGTAGTCACAAGTTCCCTTAATCAGCAGTTCACAGAGGAGGGAGGAAGGGGCCATGCCCCCGAGCTCGTTTATGTAGCTAGGAAAGGAAGGGAGGGGGGAGATAACACTTCTTCTCTTAAAGGGTATCCCTCAGACAACCACATTCCTTATGCAGCTGCAACACTTATCTATCCTTAACAAGCAGAAGGGGAGGGAAAAGGGTGGCATCTTTATCTATCAAGCAAAGAGATATTGCCTGCCTGTGCCTTCCGCCCTATAGGGATTAGCCAGGTTTTTACTTAACCCTTACATACCCCAACACTTATATATATATAGCTATACCTATGACTTTATATATACACACACATTAAATATTTGAAAATACATACATTTAAAGTGTGTATTTAAGAATATGTTTGAAAAGTGTATTTTCATATGCTGAATATAAATGTCTGGGCAAAGTGTACTATATACTTCCACAGCAAGTATTAGGATTTAGTAGCGATTTAAAAATAAATGTATATTATTAGTAGTATAATAGCAGCTAGAGCCCCAGCTGAGATCAAAGCCCCATTGTGCTAAGCACAGTACATACATACTGCAAGAGACCGCTCAGCCTCAACGGTCTTCAAAACTAAATGGACAAGACAGACAAAGGGTAGGAGAAAGAAGGATTAACACCATTTTGCCAATGTGAAACTGAGCAAGATTAAGTGACTTGCCTGAAGTCATACAGAAATTTTGGCATAGTTAGGAACCAAACCCAGATTTCTCAAGTCTCCAGTCCAGGGCCTTAACCATATGACTATTGTTCCTCTTAATTTAGCTTGAAAATATATACTTTAGCCATACATACATGAGACAGCCTTCTAATATACCAGTATATATTAAACTAAGTAAAAATAACAACTGATCTGCTAGACTTTTTAAACGCAAAACTACTGTGACTTCAATGGAAGCTGTGTACACATAAGGACTAAATGGATGATATTAACTTTCTTTAGAAAAAAAGCAAAGATACTAAATCTAATAACAATACTTTCTTGTTTATAATGCATTTCATCTCAAAGATTTCCACAGTGCTTTACAAACTATGACAAACATTTTCAGAGGTCGAAGCCTAAGGTTTGGCACCTAAATCCATAGGGAAGTACCTAAGTGAGAGGCCTGATTTTCAGGGCTTGAGCATTCACAGATCCAACTGAAACCTAAGTTTAGGAACTCAGGTCTGAAATATTGGGCTGTGAACATCCAGTACCACTGAAATGCAGACATCTCTGGTGTGGAAGGTATGAGACAATAGTATAACGCACAACAGCAAAGAAAGAAGACAATTTAGGCAAAAACACCTGGGCAAACTTCTACTCTTTTAAAAAGAGCTGTGGGATCTTTAATATCCACACACAGCAGAGAGGACCTGAGTCTTAAAAGTCTCATCCCAAAGAACCTTTCACTGTAAAGTGGGTGGCACTCAGTTTGTCTATACTGAAAGGATAGTTTCCAGAGAGCTCACCCTGCAAGACTATCTGTGAAACAGAGACCCCTTGGCAAAGGGTTCCCTGTTCCTTGCACACAGCTCTCAGCTAAGACCTGGCATACTCACTATACCAAACACATGTCTTACAAGATACTTATCCATAAAGAGTAACACATAAGGTATTTATAGAAAGCTCAGAATTTTTCAAGACTCAATCATTGTGAGATGTATGTATGGATAATATTTAAGGAACAATGTATTTATATTAAAAGCATGTTTATGGATTTGGAGTAGAAATTAGTCACTAGTACAGAGGTGGGCAAACTATGGCCCGCAGGCCACATCCGGCCTGCGGGGCCATCCTGCCTGGCCCCTAAGCTCCCAGCTGGCCCCGGCCCCTCCCCTGCTGTCCCCCAACCCCCACAACCTCAGCTCGCCATGCCAGCAGTGTGGCGGCGTGGCTGGCTCTGGCAGGATGGCGCGGCTCAGGGGCAGATTTAACAGTGAACACAGGGTGCCCTGGCATGGGCCCCCCCAACAACAGGGGGACCAGGCACTCGGGCAGCTCAGCACTGGTCACCCCCCGTGGGGGGGAGGGGCTGCACTGCACGGGCAGGGGAGCAGGCGGGCAGTGCAGGTGACGGGAGTGCGGGGAACGTGGGCAGAGGACTCAGGAGGAGCACTGGGCAGCCGCACAGGTGGCCAGAGAGAAGTAGCGCTTTGAAGGGGAACCCGCTGCTTCTCTCCAGCTGTGCGGCTGCCCCTGGTCCTCATGAGTCCTCCGTCCATGTTGGCAGGGCCACATTCCGAAAGGGGCTGAGAGGGGGGTTGGGTCCCGGGGGGCGGTTAGGGGCAGGGGGTCCCGGGAGGGGGCGGTCAGGGGACAGGGAGCAGGTTGGGGTGGATAAGGGTTGGAGTCCCAGGGGGCAGTTAGGGGCGGGGATCCCAGGAGGGGGCGGTCAGGGGACAAGAAGCAGGGGGGGTTGGATGGGTTGGAGGTTCTGAGGGGAACAACCAGGGGGAGGGAAGTGGGAGGGGGTGGATAGAGGGCTGGAGGCAGGCTGTTTGGGGGCGGCACAGCCTTCCCTACCTGGCTCTCCATACCGTTTCACAACCCCGATGTGGCCCTCGGGCCAAAAAGTTTTCCCATCCCTGCACTAGTAGGTGATGTGCCTCTATGATGACCCATTCAAGCAAAAGTCCATTGTCACCCCTCCCAAATCAGCTGGAGAGGTAATGCAAGATTCTATTGTCTACTCTTGTCACAGCTAAGGGAAAATCATCAGAGAAAATGTGAAACAATCCAACCACTTAAACTCTACAGCAAGGCAGGAGTTCTCCCTGTCTGTGAATAGGCACAAAAAACTGTTTTCAGTATAACAGAGCATAGGGAAAGGCACTCTGGATGCATTCACTGAGGAAACCCCAGTTGAACGGGGTGCTTTCCTGAACATTTGTCTCCTTGTTCTAGTCTAGAGAAACCAGCCAGCTCTGCAACAGATTGAACTTTGGGGGTGGGGAATCTACTTTATTAGACAGGAAAGATAACTATTGATAAGTGTAGACCTAGGTTCATGTTTTATGTTTTTGGTTTGTATTGTAACCACTTGTTTCATTAATTTTTATTCTTTCTTAAAATTAAACAAAAGAAGGTTTATTTAAGTGCTCACAAGTGCTGTGTGGTTTACAGGACTGGGGATTTAAGGTAAAACTGGTAAACTGGGATATGCTGCACGTATGGGTGTAGATGTTCTGTGAGAAGCAAATGTCAGGGGCTGCATATCACAGGGGAACTATTCAAAGGGACTCAAGAATTGGCATGCAGCTAGTGTTAACCTCTCTGGCAAAGAAAGGGCTGGCATAAGCCCAGAGGAGGGTACTTGAGTGGCCAAAGCACTGGCAGTGTGAGAGAGTTGACACCCAGATACCACAAGAAAGACTCACTCTCATTGGAGATAGAGGGGTAACAAAGTGAATCATAGTCCTGGGTACCCCAACAACTGATACACTACCCTTCCTGTGGCATGTGAAGAATCCTCAAATTACACACTTGACTTTATTCTGAAAAACATCTGCATGAAAATGGATCTCACTGGATCTGCGCCTTGTGTGTCCATTCAGAGTCACATCTGCTGATTCTAGTGTCAAACGTACATTTTTAGTACCTTTAGTTAGCCCTGCAGAGCCAATATAGCTAAGAAGGAGTGAGCTGGATTCTGTTCCATCTGTGCATCATCAACAAAACTGGCTGCTAAATTCTAGTGATAGATATAAAGTTACCTCGGTGCAGCCCCAAAGAAGGCAAACAGAGATTCCACAGTTGTCTGTGAAGGTACAATCTAAAGTTAATGGGGTTACATAAATATCATTTGGCCTCCAAAATCTTTATTACTGATGATGATATATAAGAAGAAAAGAAACTGTTTCGTTCTCAGATCCCAAGGTGAGTTTGTAGGGTTGGCAATTAGAAAAGGAAATGTATTTTATTGCAAATGGAGAACATTTGATATGGAAATTATTGAGAGACAGTAAACCTGGAACCCCATGCTGGTACTTTTAATGAGTCACTTTTCAGAGCAGAACTGCACTTTAAACTTAAACATGTTAGGTTCTTCTTTTCCTTCATTCTGACCAGAATTGAAATTGGATGTCTATCATTTCCATATCCATAAGCTTCTCTACCATACAAAGAAAGACAAGTCTTCATCCTATTACTGAGAACAGATCAGCATTGAAAGATAGCTATCATGGACTGTGCACAAAAATGTGCTTGTCTAGTTTGCTCCTGCCACTATCACAGTTATGCACACAAATGGTGAGTTAGGTGTCTAATTGGTCATTTGCACATGGATTTGTGGTAATCAGCTCTTTGCTGCTGAACTTTTGAAAATCCAATATAGCTAATATGTCTTGGTTAAGCCACTAATGAATTTCAATTTTCAGTGCATATTATGAAAGGCTATAAATCAGAAGAAAATTGACATATTTGTACCATTTGGTCCCAGTTATTTTTTCCATCACCAATATGTCCTAAACTCTGATACACCACTCTGAAATGTTTGCTGCAGACACCTGTGTCCATCATGAGGAACACTGAACTGTTTCATCTGAACTTTGTATGCATCTATGTTTGGTTGGTGTGGTAGCCATCCTTCTGAACTGCTATGAGCCTATGATGTGTGAGTCTTATACTTTCTTCTGTGTGAATGCCACAAATTCCGTTATGTGTGTGGAACACAAGCAAACCTTGCTCACCAAATTAAGTTTCAGAAACACAGGGTTAGTGTTATTTTTACTCACCTAAATCATCAGGTTGTTTTCAACCATGTAATTTTGAGCCTAGCTGAGTTTTTCCCCACAGACTGACTCACAGCCATGGTGAGTTTGCTTCTGTGTCACATGGCTTTCCAGTGTTCCTGATGAGCTGTTAAACTGTCAACCACTGATGCAAACTAGGGGAGCACATACGGAATAAAAAAATTCAATGAATTTTCAATGAATAGCTTGAAAACATAAAGTACCCAACTGGCAGCTCTGAAATCCTCTATTTATCCACCAAAATGTATAGTACAGGGAGCAACCATGGAGCATGACCCTACACTTCAGGGGTGAAGCAGGTTTGAAAACTTGATCTGGACAGAACTCCCCTAAGGATAAGACAATAGTTCCCTTCTGTCTTCATTCACTTTTTGAGCTCTTTGATGAAACTGCCAATAAGGCAGCCAGCTGTGATGTGGACAGCTCTCCACTAGGAGGAGAACGGAGATCACCAACTAATTTCATCATCTCAGGCATTGGCACCCTAACATCAGGCTTGTCTGGTTAGGTGGACTCTCTCCTCAGACCCTACGCTACCAGCGCTACCAGCTATCTTCGAGTCACCACTGACTTCCTGAAGAAACTACAATCCATCGGTGATCTTCCAGAAAACACCATCCTGGCCACTATGGACGTAGAAGCCCTCTACACCAATATTCCACACAAAGATGGACTACAAGCTATCAGGAATAGTATCCCCGATAATGTCACAGCTAACCTGGTGGCTGAACTTTGTGACTTTGTCCTCACCCGCAACTGGGGACAATATATACCTTCAAGTCAGCGGCACTGCTATGGGTACCCGCATGGCCCCACAGTATGCCAACATTTTTATGGCTGACTTAGAACAACGCTTCCTTAGCTCTCGTCCCCTAACGCCCCTACTCTACTTGTGCTACGTTGATGACATCTTCATCATCTGGACCCATGGAAAAGAAGCCCTTGAGGAATTCCACCATGATTTCAATAATTTCCATCCCACCATCAACCTCAGCCTAGATCAATCCACACAAGCGATCCATTTCCTGGACACTACTGTGCTAATAAGCGATGGTCACATAAATACCACCCTATACCGGAAACCTACTGACCGCTACACTTACCTACATGCCTCCAGCTTCCATCCAGGACACACCACACGATCCATTGTCTACAGCCAAGCTCTAAGATATAACCGCATTTGCTCCAATCCCTCAGATAGAGACAAGCACCTACAAGATCTCTATCAAGCATTCTTAAAACTACAATACCTACCTGCTGAAGTGAAAAAACAGATTGACATAGCCAGACCAGTACCCAGAAGTCACCTCCTACAAGACAGGCCCAACAAAGAAAATAACAGAACACCACTAGCTGTCACCTTCAGCCCCCAACTAAAACCTCTCCAGCGCATCATCAGAGATCTACAACCTATCCTGAAAGATGATCCTTTACTCTCACAGATCTTGGGAGACAGACCTGTCCTCGCTTACAGACAACCCCCCAACCTAAAGTAAATACTCACCAGCTACCACACATCACTGAACAAAAACACTGACCCAGGAACCTATCCTTGTAACAAAGCCCGAAGCCAACTCTGTCCACATATCTATTCAAGTGACATCATCATAGGACCTAATCACATCAGCCATACCATAAGGGGCTCGTTCACCTGCACATCTACCAATGTGATATATGCCATCATGTGCCAGCAATGCCCCTCTGCCATGTACATTGGCCAAACCGGACAGTCTCTCCGCAAAAGAATTAATGGACACAAATCTGACATCAGGAATCATAATACTCAAAAACCAGTGGGAGAACACTTTAACCTGTCTGGCCATTCAATGACAGACCTGCGGGTGGCTATCTTACAACAGAAAAACTTCAAAAACAGACTCCAATGAGAGACTGCTGAGCTGGAATTGATATGCAAACTAGATACAATCAACTCAGGATTGAATAAGGACTGGGAATGGCTGAGCCATTACAAACATTGAATCTATCTCCCCTTGTAAGTATTCTCAGACTTCTTATTAAACAGTCTGTACTGGGCTATCTTGATTATCACTTCAAAAGTTTTTTTCTCTTACTTAATTGGCCTCTCAGAGTTGGTAAGACAACTCCCACCTGTTTATGCTCTCTGTATGTGTGTATATATATCTCCTCAATATATGTTCCATTCTATATGCATCCGAAGAAGTGGGCTGTAGTCCACGAAAGCTTATGCTCTAATAAATGTGTTAGTTTCTAAGGTGCCACAAGTACTCCTGTTCTTTTTGCGGATACAGACTAACACAGCTGCTACTCTGAAACCAACTAATTTTAAACAGCCCACTGAGCAGCCATGAAATGCTAAATGATTTGATGTCACCACTGATTTGGGCTGAGTTTGGAGTTGTGACAGGTCCTATAGCTCATTAAAAAATCCCAGCTATCTGGCCTGACTTTTTCCAAGTGGCTATCTCCATAGCCAGACTACCATCCACCATAAATATAAAAGCCAAAAGTGACCACATGCTCAGGACAACCATAAACTTCAGTGACAGAAGCCAGGAGGGAAGCTGGGTGGATTACTCCAACTGCCCTGTTCTGTACATTACCCTGAAGTTCTGGCATTCGCCACTGTCACAGACAGGATACTGGGCTAGATGGACCATTGGTCTGAACCAGTGTGGCCATTCTTATGTTCTTATGACTTTAAAATGAATGAAAAAGTGGGAAAGAACTGATTTAATCTATCCTGCATGTTTTATGTATACATTATTTACAAATGCAGTATATTAACCCTGTACTATCATGTGACACCAAAAAGTCTTTTAAGGAAAGTACAGAGTGAAGACTATTTGGATGTATATAAACTGTTGTGCTATCCTATGCAATCGGTAAGGAATACAGGTTCCTGTATCTGGACAAAATTCGTGCAGTAGCTTGGATAGGATTAAATACCAGGTGGGTAAGGGTTAATTTAAAAACAGCCAGCACTTTTAAAAATAAAAGTGAGTGATGTTGCAGACACATCATTAGCTTGGACCAAGTGCAGGTATCCAGAGCTCCAGCTAGATAATTGGAATCAGATGGGGTCCCTCCCCACACAAGACCCAAGCATTCTGGTTTCTGTAACAACTTGTTCCCCATGCCTCTCTTCTGATGTCATTCTTGGAGGGCATTGCTTTGGAATGTAGTAGGGACAGTAGCTGGGATAAGGAGGCGTGATGCCTGGAAATAAAGACCGTAAACTTGCTCTCTGGGCTTGGGGGAGATTTTATGTTTGAATCCAGACTCCAAGAAAACAGTTCCTACAGGAACTGTAAGGTGATTACTTTGTCAGGGACACTGAAGGCTCGTCCAGCAGAGTGGAGAGCTGTTGTTGTCATTTGAAGGCTGAGTAGTTTAGGAAAGGAGTATGATGTAGTGGCTAGAATAGGACAGTAGAAATCCAAACTCCTGTGCTCTTTTCCCAGCGCTAGCCCTAATCTACTTTTTGGAAAAATCACTTAAGCCTCCTGGGCTTCAGTTTACTCATCAGTAAAATGGGGGAAGTTATCCTTATGTCACGGGGGGATTGTTAGACTTAATACATGTTTGTAAAGTACTATGAGATTCTCAGAAGGAGGGTTCTATAAACGGGAAGAGAATTGTTGTTATTTTTGTGACTGAAAATACATTGAGAAGAGGCTTGCTCTCAGTATTTCCATATTAAGTGAGTTGAAATCTGGCAAGCATCATGCAGATTTAAAAGTGAAATAAAGCAAGGGCACGCATTCTGACTTTACAGAACCTGAGTTCCAAAAGATTCTGGCTCTCCTTCAACTCCCCAAGTATACTGCTACTACTGTTGATAGTGTACTAAAAGCCTACACAAGTCATCACTCTCAGATAACATGCGTGGCCAATGATAGACCCTCTTCCTTCTGCATTCATTTCAAAATTATAATAATTTTAAAATATATATTTTGATTAGAATCTTCTTTAACCACAACATACACAACATACCCCCTTGTTACAATGGAAATAGTAAGTGAGAAGTTCAAAAATCCTGCAAGCTTAACTATGTCTAGAAATCACATAAATCCCAATGATGTGCAGTTAGCCCAGATAACCATCATTTTTCACATATATCTAATCTCATTATCTACATAGACCCAATCCTGCAAGCCTTCTGCATAACTCCCACTTGCTTCAATGGGAACACCATACATAAAAGGCTTACAGGATCAGGCCACGTATGTCTTTCATTCTTTAAATATAAACCCATAAAGATATAGTCCGTCTCTCTCACCCTTCCCACCAGCATTCTGTACAAGACTCTGATGACTGCATAGTGTCCAACCACATCATTACAGTACCAGAATTTTATTTGTGCTACCATATCTAACTGCAATGTCATTCAATACCGACATTTTGGCTCCTTGGTATGAACTGAAGATGAAGAAAGCAAAATAATACAACCGGTAGTAGGTTCACTGGTCCAACAAGGTGGGTGTGACATGAATGAAGAGGCAGGGTCTAAGAAAACAGCACTGGCTGTAATGTAGACAGGAAGGGTAAAGAAGCCAAGCTAAGGAGCAGGTGGTTGTTAGAGGATGTGGAAATATCTTGATGCTTTCCATCTAATACAACAAACCCTTTTCCTAACATGCTCCCCATTACCTGAATCCATTAAACAGCCTTCTTTGTGGAAGACAAGGGTAGTGAGCTGCTAATAACCAACCAGCACTGATAGGTGGAGGCTGTAACCTGACACGCAGTATGCTGAGGCTGTCATATACACACTCTCACGTTCATGTGTATTGCACTCACCAACCCAGACACCCGTGTACACCTCCATGTACAAACACACAAACCTAAACACATACCTAAAGACAAACCTTCATACACAAGTGCACAACACTGTTCCTTAAGGCACACATGCTTACATTAAACACACATACACACACATATAGATTTTATCAGCCTGAGTTTGGGATGGGTACCCTACCCAGAAGTAGCAAAGCCACTAGTAAATTATGCTGGTCATCCCAAATGAAAGCCAGTAAAACCTTCGTTCCACACCACACTATTAGGCACATGCATTCTGTATATGCCATGTGTTTTAAAGAAAAAATATTTTAGGAATGTTAAAGAGTGCTTAACTTTTTTATTGGGACAATTTGTTGTATCCCTCTCTCTATAAAGCCAGACGCTTTAGTTACCCCGAATCCAACCATACAGGGCTCAGAGGGAGCTTGTTAAACAAGATCTAAAATGCCGTTTTTATACAGACAAACATTGTAGCTTTAAAGTTTGATACTTTGTGGCTCTGCAAGGCTAGAAATGAGTGCTGTGCCCCCCATTAGTAAGCTGGGACTCTCCCTTTCACAAAGATAAATAGCTCACATTTCGAGCCCTGTGGGGCTGCAACATTTTTATGTACAGAAAAGCTGTCACTGGCTCAGGCCTTAATCTAGCCTGTCCTAGGCCTCAGGCTGGGGTACTTTGGGTGGAGGAAGCGGAGAACATTCTTGTGGCACATGGATATTTTTAAAAAAAAGAAGTTGTTAGCAACTGTTCAAGGGGTTGGATGTTGGAATAAATCCTGGAGAAGATAGATTAGTGGGCAGACGGCAGGTAATGCAGTCCTAGGTGAATGATAACTAAATGATAACTAAATGTATCATGTCTGTGCTATTTATCACATGGAGGGCATGGTATATATTATACCAAAAACACACATTCACATACGCACATATACACACTTGCACAAATACACACACTTGCATACTCATGCACACATATATATGCAGTTACAAACTCGCTTATATATACAGACACACACCATAACACAGACATATGCTCACACATACATTCACACACATTCCAGGTGCATAACTGTGAACATATACAAAGCTGTGTACGCATATAAAGCTGCATATGCATTAATGCCCACACAAATTCTCAGACAATCTCATTTACAATGAGAAACTGATGCAGCAATTTCAGAAAAAACATTACCATTACAATATGTTTCGGCAGCTTGCTTAGCTTCTGCCTTTGGAGCCAGAAGTCAATTTAAATAGGAGCTAGGGAGATAAATTGAATTTCCTGACCTCTTGGGCCTGGTCTACACTAGGCGTTTATGTCGAAGTTAGCGCCGTTACATCGAATTAACCCTGCACCCGTCCACACTGCGATGCTATTTAGTTCGACATAGAGGTCTCTTTAATTCGACTTCTGTACTCCTCCCCGACGAGGGGAGTAGCGCTAAATTCAACATGGCCATGTCGAATTAGGCTAGGTGTGGATGGAAATCGACGCTAATAGCTCCAGGAGCTATCCCACAGTGCACCACTCTGTTGACGCTCTGGACAGCAGTGCGAGCTCGGATGCTCTGACCAGCCACACAGGAAAAGCCTCGGGAAAATTTGAATTTGAATTCCTTTTCCTGTCTGGCCAGTTTGAATCTCATTTCCTGTCTGGACATCGTGGCGAGCACAGCAGCACTGGCAACGATGCAGAGCTCTCCAGCAGTGATGGCCGTGCAGTCTGTGAATAGAAAGAGGGCCCCAGCATGGACTGATCGGGAAGTCTTGGATCTCATCGCTGTGTGGGGCGATGAGTCCGTGCTTTCCGAGCTGCGATCCAAAAGACGGAATGCAAAGATCTACGAGAAGATCTCTAAAGACATGTCAGAGAGAGGATACAGCCGGGATGCAACGCAGTGCCGCGTGAAAATCAAGGAGCTGAGACAAGGCTACCAGAAGACCAAAGAGGCAAACGGACGCTCCGGATCCCATCCCCAGACATCCCGTTTCTACGAGGCACTGCATTCCATCCTCGGTGCGGCCGCCACCACTACCCCACCAGTGACCGTGGACTCTGAGGATGGGATAGTGTCCACGGCCGGTTCCTCGGACATGTTAGGGGACGGGGAAGATGAGGAAGGAGATGAGGAGGGCGAGGCAGTAGGCAGCGCTCACAACGCTGAGTTCCCCGACAGCCAGGATCTCTTCATCACCCTTACAGAGATCCCCTACGAAGCGTCCCCAGCCGTTACCCCGGACACAGAATCTGGGGAAGGATCAGCCAGTAAGTGTTGTAAACATCTAAACATTTATTTTTAACAAAACAGGAATATTAACAATTAAAAGAATGGGTTGTTCATGATTACTGTGCCCTAGGCGCTTAACGGTTTAGTCATGGGCAGTGCAAGTTTTGAAAAAAAATCTAGCAATGTCCGGTTTTCCGTGATTGTCCTGCACAAGCCGCTCTACTGTTTATTCCCTGCTACTGCAGCTACAGTAAAATGCGGTCTATATGTCCGGGGATAGAGCAGTAATCCTCCTGGGACATCTCGATGAAGCTCTCCTGGAGGTAATTGGAAAGCCGTTGCATGAGGTTCCTGGGGAGAGCGGCCTTATTGGGTCCTCCGAAGTACGACACGTTGCCGCGCCACGAGACTATCAAGTACTCGGGAATCATTGCTCTGCACAGCAGGGCGGCATACGGCCCTGGTCTTTGGAGGCTTTCCCGGAGCATTCTCTCTCTCTCGCTCTCAGAGATCCTCATCAGGGTGATGTCGCCCATGGTGACCTGCTTTGAATTAGGTAGGGGAATGTTAGTGTTGGGACTGCTTGCCCGTTCCTTTACAGAACTGTAACCGCTGGTTTGTAGCCACGCGGTGGAGGCGGGAGAGGGGCAGCCGAAAGGGATCGTTCCCGGGGACAGCCGCGAGGGGGTGGGACAGTGGCAGAGTTCCCGCTTGCCGGATTGCTGGCAGCAGGAACTGACATTGCTTTAAATGTGAAATGAGGCCAGTGGTAATATAAAAGTTTTAAACTGCCACAAGTCTACGGCTTACCATGTCTGCCTGCAACAGAAATTCCGTTGTGCTGCCCCGCTTCTCAAATGTGCTGTGCAAGACCCCAGGCACTGAATGCGAAGGCCGAGAATTCGACCTTGTGCTGAGTACGCATGTGATAGGTGCTGTGCATGGTCTTGTTCACAGAGAAAGACTATGTTCTTTGTTCACAACTACATTTATCTTTCTGAGGAATTCACTCCCTTTTTCCCATTTCCACAGCCCCATCTGCGACTGTCTCACAACCTAGCCTGGCATCACACTCCCAGAGGCTAGCGCGGATTAGGCGTAGGAAGAAGAGGACACGGGAGGACATGTTCTCTGAGCTTATGGCCTCTTCCCAAGCCCAGGCAGCACAGCAGACCCAGTGGCGGGAGAACTTGACCCGAATGCACCAAGCAAACCTGGATCGGGAGGAGAGGTGGCGGCAGGAAGACCAGCAGGCGACTCAAACGCTGCTTGGACTACTGAGGGAGCAAACGGACACGCTCCGGCGCCTTGTGGATGTTCTGCAGGAACGGAGGCAGGAGGACAGAGCCCCGCTGCAGTCCATCTCTAACCGCCCTCCCCCGCCACCAAGTCCCATACCCACCTCACCCAAAGTGCAAAGAAGGAGAGGCGGCAGAGTCCCTGCTAACTCTCACTCCACCCCTGCAGAGAGCTCTAGTAGCAGAAGGCTCTCATTCCCCAAAATTTGAAAAGTTCTTTCCTTCCCGCCTGACACAAGCCCCCGTCCAAGTTTCACCTCCCAGTTCCATGTGTAGTTGATAATAAAAAATACGTTTCTGTTAACTACTGTTTCAATCATGTTCTTTTGGAGGAGGAGGGGAAAGGGGGTTGGTAATTGGACAGGACAGTCACCTTTGGCAGGGTACATAGGCGGGGGCAGGCACAGCAGCAGGGCACATACACAGTGCAGTGATGCAGTGACTAGTTACCCTGGTTAGTCTGGGAGGTTGTTTTCATGTTATGTGGTGGGGGGTGGGTTGCTCTGTGACTTTGTGGCGGGGGAGGGCAGTTACAGATCTTAAGCGGCGGTCCTTATGCAGGATCACAGAGCCACGCAGCAGGGGATCTGTAACCGTCCTCCCCCTGCCACAAAGTCACATAGACCCCCCATACAGTCCTGATCAGGAGGGGTGACAGGCTCCGTTGAAACAACCATCCCACCGCAGCGGAGCCTGTCAATCCTTGAGTTTAGAAGCTGCATTCGCGTCACTACACTACACCCGCTCCGCACCACAGTCTGCGTCCCAGTTTTAAAAAATTCCTGCGAAAACAGTATTAAAGAAAACGGTGTGCATTAACAAAGTAGAACTATTTTTATTTCGAAACGTGTGTTGGAAGGGGGGTGAAGGGGGTATGTAACTGGATAGGATAGTCAACATTAACTGGGTAAAGAAACGGGGGCAGGTTTAGCTTCTCTGTACACAAACTTTAAAGTCACAGGTTACCCTGCTCACTCAGGAACTTTGCTTTCAAAGCTTCCCGGATGCACAGCGCTTCCCGCTGGTCTCTTCTAATCGCCCGGCTGTCTGGCTGTGCGTAATCAGCAGTCAGGCTATTTTCCTCAACCTCCCACCCCGCCATAAAGGTCTCCCCCTTGCTCTCACAGAGATTGTGGAGCACACAGCAAGCTGCTATAACAATGGGGATATTGGTTTCGCTGAGATCACAGCGAGTCAGTAAGCTTCTCCATCTCCCCTTGAGACGGCCAAAAGCACACTCCACCACCATTCTGCACTTGCTCAGCCGGTAGTTGAAGAGTTCTTTTTCAGTGTCCAGGGCGCCAGTATAGGGCTTCATGAGCCAGGGCATTAGCGGGTAGGCTGGGTCCCCGAGGATGACTATAGGCATCTCCACATCCCCAACAGTTATTTTGTGGTCCGGGAAGTAAATACCTTGTTGCAGCCGTCTAAACAGACCAGAGTTCCTGAAAACACGAGCGTCATGAACCTTGCCCGGCCATCCCACGTAGATGTTGGTAAAACGTCCCCTGTGGTCCACCAGTGCTTGCAGCACCATGGAAAAGTAGCCCTTTCGGTTAATGTACTGGGTGGCCTGGTGGTCCGGTGCCAGGATAGGGATGTGAGTTCCATCTATGGCCCCACCGCAGTTTGGGAATCCCATCGCTGCAAAGCCATCTATGATCGCCTCCACATTTCCCAGGGTCACTACCTTTGGCAGCAGTACATCAACGATTGCCTTCGCTACTTGCATCACAACAACCCCCACGGTAGATTTGCCCACCCCAAACTGGTTCGCGACTGACCGGTAGCTGTCTGGCGTTGCAAGCTTCCAGAGGGCTATGGCCACTCGCTTCTGTACACTCAGTGCAGCTCGCAACCGGGTGTCACTGCGCTTCAGGGCAGGGGACAGCAACTCACAAAGTTCCAGGAAAGTTCCCTTCCGCATGCGAAAGTTTCGCAGCCACTGGGATTCATCCCAGACCTGCAGCACTATGCGGTCCCACCACTCAGTGCTTGTTTCCCGTGCCCAGAATCGCCGTTCCACAGCATCAACATGACCCATTGCCACCGTGATGTCCTCGGCGCTGGGTCCCCTGCTTTCTGAGAGGTCTGTGCTACTCTCAGACTTCAGGACATCACCGCGGTGCCGTAGCCTCCTCGCCTGACTTTTCTGCATCTGCCTCAGGGAAACCTGTATGATAAGCTGCGAGGCGTTGAGAGCGGCCACAACTGCAGCGATGGTCGCAGCGTGCTCCATGCTCGCAGTGCTGTGGCGTCCGCGCTGTCAATGACTGGAAAAGTGCGCGAACTGATTTCCCGCCGGCGCTTTCAGGGAGGGAGGGCGGGAGTGATGGACGGATGACGACAGTTACCCAAAAGCACCCTCGACACATTTTGTTACCCAGAAGGCATTGCCGGCTACACCCAGAATTCCAATGGGCAGAGGGGACTGCGGGAACTGTGGGATAGCTGACCACAGCACACCGCTTCGAATGTTGACGCTTTCACCGTTAGTGTGGACGCACAAAGTCGAATTACTGTCCTTAGTGTGGACACACACGTTCGACTTTGCAATATCGATTCAAAAAATTCGATGCAAGTAAAATCGAACTACTCTCGTAGTGTAGACAAGGCCTTGGTGGAGCAGTTTTCCATGTGGTTTATTTATTTGAGGATCTCACCTCATTGTGGGCTTGCAGACTCGGGTTTACAGTGAAAGGAGGGGAGAGTGCCAGCAAGTTTACAAGCTCTGAAGGGTTTTTACAAAAAAATACAAGGAAAAATACAAAAAATACAAAAATCTAAGGCTCATGTGTTTGCTGAATCTTTGGTATACATCCAGCTGTTCCAAAACAACTGCCTTGCTGCAGTGTCACACAAATAAATTCCATCTCACAGGTACTGGTGATCTGAATGCTGCTTTGTGGTTTATAATGTAATCTGAATGCTCAAGTGGAATTAAAGTTGTGTATACATGGTTATATACCTATTAATGTTATCCCCTGAAGTCTTTCAATAAATGGGGTGAATATACACCTTATAGTGCTAGAAGTATAATGTGACAATGCAAGATATTTTTAATAACTACAAGTTTTGGGTCACCACATCAGTAACAACTTAAAATGGCCCTGAATTTAAACCCTGTCTCTAAATGTCCATAACCTCTGGGATGTTTGAAATTCAGATCTGCATCCTGCATCTGCTCCATCCAGGTATTAGACTAAAACCACAACACCTGAGTGCAAGGAAGTGTCCTCTTCCAACAGCAGTTGCTGATCTAACACCCTGCCCTCCACTGGAAAAAAGAACTTTCACAGCACTGTATCACATCCCCTTGCTCTGGAATGGAAACAGTGGAAGCATTATTACCATGAATTGCCAAAAGCTGAGCAAGAAGGGCTACAAATTCAGTCCATCATCTATAATCAAAAGAGCCCCGGAGCATTAGAAAATACACAATAATGAAAATACGAAACCCAGCCACACTAGTATGGACACTGTTTAGTCACAAATGCACTTTCCTTAAAAAAAAAAAAAAAGAGAGAGATGATATGCACAACTTCCCACTTTTACTTCTATGTAATCTCTTTCCCTTTGTGCATGCTACAGCGAGAAGGGCGTCATATCCCACCCATGATCCGTGTGCAAAATTACCATTGATACAATTGGAACAAATGGGGTAGACAACGGCCTTGGAATATTCAGATTGAAAAGGAGCTTGAAATCCCTCCTACTACAGTGGGAAGTCACGATCCGAGTGACTTCAGAGATTTGGCTCTCACCGACGTGCGATTCCCTCCTAAATTATTTCCTCGCTTGCAGAGGGGAGGGATAATGAAATCAGAAGTGCGGAGATAACAGAGATGAAGTCTGTCCTGTCCTTTCGCTCCACCCCCCCCCCCCACCCCACCTTGTCGTGTCCCCCCTCCCAAGTTTCCTTTCCTGCAGCCTTTGCCTGTCTGGCCAGATGCGCACTCGGCCACCTCCGCCAGCGCGGAGCGCAGCTTTCCGCCTCGCAAGCACCAAGCGCGGCAAGCGCACGACTTCCCCGAGAGCCTGCAAGCGGCGGCGCGGAGTGTCTCGAACAAAGCCAACAGAAGGGTCCTTGTTAGCGGGCTGCTCCCAGGAGGGGGCGAGCGGCGAGGGGAGGGGCGGGGCAGGCAGCTCTCCAGTCCCCTGTCTCCTCCTCTAGCCCGGGGCCCGCCGCCCGCCGCCCGGGGACCCGCTGGTGACTTTGGCTCACTTGAGAACTCTCCTGCGCCGCCCGTCGCGGGCTCGGCCGCTGACTCCGACCCAGCAGCGACTTTCCGAGGGGCCAGGAGTCGCTCCGGCGGCGGCGTGAGGCTCTGGTGCCTGTACTGGGGGGAGGCCAGCTCGCTCCTCCGCCCCCGGGGGCTGCTCTGAAACCGACCCGACCCTCTAGTCCATTGCAGCCTCCCGGCATCCAGCCCTGGTGCCTGCCAGGGGGGAGAGCCCGGCCGCCGGCTGGGGGAGGCAGCGAGCCCCAGCCTGGCACGGGGAAGCAGCGGCGCTTTCCCCGGAGCAGGCGCTGCGCCGCTGGAGGAGCGAGCGCGGATGGTCCCCTGGCCGGAGCCCGTCCCGCCGGGCAGAGCTCCCCGCGGCCGTCCCCGGGAGGAGCGAGCCGGGTAAGGCAACCGGTCGCGTGCACGGTCCCGGCGCCTCGCCGCCGCTGCTTTTGTTCCTTGGCGGGGCGGGGGGACCCTTCGTGCGCTGATGCCCGCGGCGCGCTCAGCCTCAGCCGAGACCGTGCGCGAGGGAGGCGCCGTCCAGCTGCGCCCTGAGGAGGGCAGGAAACGTGCCCCAAGGAGCGCGGCTGGGCCCCGTGCCCCCCCTCCAGACACGCCCCAGGGTCGTGAGAAGAGCGAGCACAGGCCGGGCGCGGTGGGCCGGGGAGAGCCGGGCTGCACCGGCTGGGGGCAATCCGGGGGGCGCGCGGCCCCTGGTCTGTCTGTAAGTCCCGCGGCACTCCGCCTGCTCCTAGCGTTCCCCTAGTGACTAACCAGTACGGCCAGAAGGAAGGGAGAGAACAGAGCCCAAGAGCAAGCTAGACACGGTGGGTCCCTGGGAGCAACTAGCCGGATTTGGGCTTTGCAAAGGCCACGCTGCAAAAAGGAATAAGCTGCATGAAGCAGAAAGAGGAGAAGATAAAAAGCCGTTCAGCCCAAAGCCCAGGCTGCGATTTGGAGGGTCAGGCTCTCCTGCAAAGCCGGGAGCAGTGGTTGCAACCCTCGCCCGGCAGGAGTCATTACAATGATTGTCCTTCCAACTTTGGGATACAATTCGGGAAAACTTGTGTGTGTGCTGTGCAACGCGGCCTGTTCAGATGGAAGTTTTAGGGAATGATTCATGGAACCTCCTTCCAGAATGTAAATTGCCAGCAGATTTAAAATGAAGCAGCATTGCTGGGAGTGAAAGGCAGTTCAAAGCGCAGGCTAAAATGTGTGTCTTGAATATGCTGGGTCAGCACAGAGCTATGCTAGTTACACCAGCTGAGGATCTGGCCAATTAAGGAAGACCCACACATCCAGGTAGGTGGAAACAAAGAGACCGGTGCTAGGTATGGCTTCTTTTTTCATGACATGAAGAATAGGGAAGTGCAACTATATCAGAAACCCTGCAGTCCGTTTATCTACAGTAGTCCAAAAAAAGGATATTACACAATGGTCAGATGCTTTAGAGAAAGGTGTAAAACCTCCTTAATGCACCACATACCCTGTTTCCCCGAAAATAAGACAGTGTCTTATATTAATGTTTGCTCCCAAAGATGCGCTAGGTCTTATTTTCAGGGGATGTCTTATTTTTCAGAAATGAAAAATGCCTTATTATCGGGGAGGTCTTATTATCGGGGGGATGCCTTATATTACAACGAGAGGCAAAACTGTAAGTAGGCCTTATTTTCGGAGGATGTCTTATTTTCGGGGAAACAGGGTAGTGTTATACAGGGAGAGGGAGGAGGGATTTCTTCCTGATCCCAGCAGAAAGGTTGGTGATCTTTATAACTAGGGTAGCTGAAGATGCGATTCCTATTTAATATCAATAGCTAAAACATTGTATGTTCCCCCGTAGCTCTTTACTTTCTTCAGTTTTTATCATGGACTCACCCACCCACCTCTGCCAGTTCACTTCAGTCTTTAGTTGCAGCATCTTTCCTGGCTGCTATAGACAGCTTTGACAATCTACCTCAGAAATCCACCTCAGATAGGCCTGACATGCAGCACCTTCTGATAATTCCTGGGCTTCTCATGGGCAGAGAATGTCAGCTGCCCTAAACCCCGTCTTGGTTTTGTAGACAAATGCCCATTTGCGACTTCATTTCACTACTGGAGTTAGCTAGATCTGAATGCAGTTCTTCAGGAGAGAAGATCTTGTTAGCTCAGGAGCCTCCCACACCATGTAATTCAGGGGTTCTCAAACGGGGGGCGGGGGTCGCAAGGTTATTACATGGGGGGTTGCGAGCTGTCAGCCTCCAGCCCCAACCCCGCTTTGCCTCCAGCATTTATAATAGTGTTATAAATTAAAAACACTTTTTTTTTTTTTTATTTAAGGGGGGTTGCACTCATGAGTTTGCTGTGTGAAAGGGGTCACCAGTACAAAAGTTTGAGAAACACTGATGTAGTTCTTTTGGTTACTTTGTTAAAAATTAAGGACAGACAGTCCAGCTCTAACTGTGAGCTTCTGTCCAAAAAGAGTGAAGTGTCTGGCTCTAGAAAAGGGGATTTACTCATAAGTTTCTTGGAATTGCATCATTTTTCTTGTCAATCCTGTTTTCTTGCTCAGAAGTGTGGAAAATTCTCCTCACTTACTTCTCTTTCTCCCTGGTGCAGACTGGCGCTGAGCACCAGTTCATGTCTGAAAGTTCCATCCAGAGAGTTCTGATGCAGAGTTGGCATTGGCAGGTCCACCGCAAATCTTGCTAATTCCTCCATTTTAGACTTCAGCCACAGGGATCGGAAGCACTGACTCCTGTTGACTTAGCTGATTGCTGTAGCCAAACTCCGAGATGGAGAAACACATAGGTGTATTCTTCTGTCAGAGCACGTGAGGCTTTCTGTGGATAATTCCTGTTAATATTCCGAGGTCTTATCCACATAAATCCCTCATTCATCAGTGGGAGAATAGATCCCTATATGTATAAACCACAGGATTTCATCTTGACTTAGATCCCTTGGGGAAAGGAGGTAAGTCCCTTTTTGCATTACTCGTCCTTTTCCACTACGAACTGGGGTGATTTATGGGTCCAGAGCAGGGTGATGAAGAGATAATGATGTTAGTCAGTAACGCACACACCTGACTTGTTGCTTTGGGGGGACACTGTTTCCTGGAAATGTGCTATATGCACACAGATGCATTCTGGGATATTCATTCCAATTCCCCAGGAGCACAACAACAGATTTATTTACTAGCTGGAATTCTCTATTTCTTAACACTACTTCTTGCTTCCTGTCCTATCTGCAGGAGTTTGGATAGTGGGATCAGGGTAACATACTGCTTTGTTTACACAATAAAACTGGAGCAAATGCAGGTCTCAGACTAGCCTATTGAACAGGCACAGTGCTCAGCAGTTTCTCTGTTCTCTCAATGCAGGAATGGGTCAAGGGGATTATGAGAAATAGAAAAGGACATTCCATTCCCATAGAAGCTGGGCGACTGTCTAAAAGGGCATTTTCCTAGAGAGGGAGAGAGGGAACCTGAGTTGAGGGAGGGTTTGAAAGCAATTCATAAAATACATATCCTTGAGAAAGAACTTACTGAGACAAAGACATACATTCGTTGTTCCAAATGTGTTCTGGGGGCAGAGCGAGAAGAGCGTGCACACACCAGTCAACGTATCTTGTGCTAGAGAGAAACAGCAGCAGCCAGGCACAACTCACTCCCTCTTTACCTGCACGTATGCTGGGGTGTAAGCCATAGTTCTCAGGACTACTCTTAGCCCTCCTTGGCAGTCTGCAGAGTGAACCACTTTGGGAACCAAGGAGGCAGTGATTGAGAGTTGGGCTGAGAGCAGAGATGGGTCCAGGAGATGATCTCTCTTACTAAGTAGTCTACAGAATAACTAGTAAACTATATACTGAATCGCTTTTTCCCCTTCCCAAACCATTTCCTGTATCATGCCCTTTTAGAGAAATCACATATCTGGATAATTTCTTCAAGGGCATATGGCCCAAGAGGTGAACAGGAGAAGCAGCCTCCTGCTACCCTTGCTTTCTAATAGATAGAAGAGTAGAAACTGAAGCGTTCATCAAGACTCCTAAACAACTCGCCATCTCATTCCTCGTCCGTCCCTACTGCTTTGTCTGCCCCACAAAGACCTCACAGTTGTAGAGAGTTACATTCTCTGTTACTTGTGTGTTTTTCATTTCTCCTGCTTAAAAGCTATCTGATGGCAGAACCCTTAGCTTGAATGTGTCCAGGGCACTGAAGGGGTGAGGTAGGGTCTAGCCTTTCATATTTGTAAAACAAGGGGAAACCAAAGCCCTTAACTCTGTCTCCCGCATCAGTTTTAATTCTATTAAAATTGTTTCCTAGCCCCCCCCCTTACTCTTATTCCTTCTGAGTAGAGGGTTTCTGAGGGCATAATTACATTGCCTGGACTTGTAATGTTATAACGTGAAATGAGATGGCCAGTGCATATAATGAGCTGGTATGGCACACTGTGTTTTAGTGTTTCGTTTGTTCTGGAGTGGATTTGAGACATTCTGAGCTCTTCCACAATTGTAGTTCTTTGTCAGAGCTTCCTGAACATGAGGCACTTGGCCACTACGTTTTTGTTTCTACTTTATACCAGGGTTATAACATAGCAACATTGTGTGTCTACGCCAGAGGATTTTTAACTCCAATTGGTTGGTTATATAAGTTAGCTAACAGTCTGGACGCTCCCCAAACCTTTGTTCCAGGTTTGACACAAACATTTGTGGTGTCCAGGCTGACATGCACAAATGTGGTTGCTAACTTGAGTTAATTGGTAATGCTGATGAAGACAAAACCAGAGTGCAATCTGCTATGGGCTGCCTCCTTTACACCAGTTGGAAGGTATTTACGGAGCCATGAGCGGGATGGAGGATTGGAGAGCAGCTATCAAAATGCTACCTGGAACAAGTCCTCTGTCCAGTGTTGATGTCTTTCCCTGAAAAGCTCATCTTCATTTAACTGTGGTTGAGTCAAGGGAGTATTTTTGGAAGCAGCAAAAATATCCAGTGATGCATATTTCACTTATAGTCAGATCCAGCAAACAATAACAGGATTTTGCTTCATTTCAACAGACTTTTCTGGCAAAAATCCCAGTGGAGGCAACCATAAAGGGGGGGCAGATGACAAGCCAAACAGAATTGCTAGAGAAAGGCAAAACTGCTAGAGAAAGAAAGGAGAGACAATTCCCCTTCTCAGGTGTGCACTATGGGTATGTCAACACGGCATTTTGGAGCAAGCCTGCCAGCCCAGGTTGACAGACTTAGGGGGCTTGCACTAGTGCTCTAAAAATAGCTGTTTAGACAGGGCTTTGTACTTGTGGCTTGGGCTGGAGGCAGGGCTTGGAAGCCCATCCCCTTCTTTAGTCTTCAGAGCCTGAGCTCCAGCCCCAGCTGCAACTTCACAGTGCTGTCTACACAGCTTTTTTTAGAGTGTTAGTGCGAGCCCTGCTAGCCCAGGTCTGTTATCAGTGGAGAAAGGGCCAGCATCCTGCCCTAGCACAGCACCTTATCAGACTGGTGTACTTCTGCTGTAGAGGAAAGAGAACACACAGTGATCCATCTGAACTACAGAGTCATGGCAGCACTACCATTATTAATAAAGCCCCTCATGTCTAAGTCATTGCTTAGTAAAGCCTTTTGGGATTCCACGAGTATAAAAGGCACGATAGAAAAGCAAATCCCATTCTGGTAGTCAAAGCGATCCGTTCCTATTTCAAGGCAGACACAATAATAAATAGTGGGCCTAGAAAGTCCATCTGTATCCAGAATTTTGAAGTAAATACATAAAAAGATTTTTATAAAAATGCCAGTACAGATCTGTTGGCGTTTACCAGCACTTTTTCCTGTTTCCCCAGTCTGTGCTGGGTTGGGAGCCAGAATGCAGCTTCTTTTCTTACAAATGCTCATCTCACTTGCTTTTCTTTTCTGAGTGGATGCTACTGTACCCAGCACACTTAGTCAGTTTAACAGGGCAGTGGAAAACCTATCCAGAGTGGTCTGGAGGAGGACTGTGAGGCAAAGTGAGGAAAATAAATAAGCAAGTCCCCAGCTTGACCTCCCACGAACCCCAGTGAGTAAACAGGCTCAGAAGAAAACCACTGGCATCCATTTTAAAATTAAGTATAACCCTTGCACGTTCTCTCTCTCTTTACATACACACACACACACACATCTACCTAGATATATATTTTCTGGAGTCCTTACTTAGGTACTGAAGTCAATGGGAGTTTTACCTGCAGGATTTGATTCTTTATGTAACACACAACATATAATAAATAATAATAACTAGCTCCTAAATAGCAGTTTTCATCAGTAGGTCTCAAAGGGATTTACAAAGAAGGTGAATATGATTATCCCTGTGTTTTACAGATGGAGAAACTGAGCCACAAAGAGGGAGGTAGTGACTTGCCCCAGGTCACCCAGCAGGCCAGTGGCAGAGCTGGAAATAGAACCTAGGCCCAGTGTTCTATTCAGAAATTTTGGCATGTGAGTCAAAAACAAGTCCATCCTTTTCTCTTTCTACACTCACCAGGGCCAGATGTGTTAGAATTGAGGAAGGGAGGAAGTGGGCTAAGGAGTGAGCCACAGAATGCCCATGCAATTTTCTGGGAAAACTGCAAAGAGTCAGATGCTGTTATAGAATATGGTTGGTTCATGGTTTTATTTGTGAGCTTCATTTCTTGCGGTATGAAAGGTACAATTGGATTATTTTCGTTCTGAGGAACCTTGGGATGTGTGCTCCCTCTCTCTCTCTGCAGGGTAATCTCAACTTTCTCTTCAAACAGCAGTTGATAGGGGTTGGGAGCTTAACCAAGACAGGAAAATATTTCATTTTTCTTTCCTGACATGTCTCTAAGCCCTTCTCCAGTCCTGTTGGGAGAGGATTTCCACTGCAAATTTAAAGCTGCTGAGAGTGGGACTTGTAATGTTCTTTTGTCAGCTTTTTCCATAGGCTTGTAAGAAGTCTGCAGTCTTTGTAAGGGCAAGGGAGGAGCTGGTCTGGCTCATGTACTGTAGTAGGGGAGAGCAGTGGACAGTTTCTCCTGGTAGTACTGCTAGCATGACCACTGAAGAAAAGAGCAGCTATCAGAGAGGAGTGGGTGGGTAATAAACACTCTGATGGTGCCTGTCGTCTTTGTCCTGGCATGGGGTGCACCTGGAAGGAGAAGATGTCAGTAGCAAGTGAATGAGTGAGGAGCCTGGGTAAGGCCATAGCTAACAAGGGGGAATGGGCCAGAATTTTTCTGTTCTTTTACCGTTATAGAGTTTAAGGCCTGAATGGACCATCAGATCCTCTAGTCTGACCTCCTGTATAGCACAGGCCACCAGCCCCACTCAGCAGCCACACACTAACGCAGCAACTGAGATTAGACCAAAGTATTACTGCCACCAGGAGAATAGACAGTTATGTCCCATACGCAAAGAATAGGGTGGACCAAGGTGCATCAGTACCTGAGGCTCTCACAATGGCAGGGAAACAATTAATCAAGATATACTCAGATAATCCTGGCAAGTAACCTGCTGCAGAGGCCGGTGAAAAGACCCCAAGGTCTCTGCCATTCTGACCTTGGGGGAAATTTCTTTTTGAACCCCACATCAGGCGATCAAGTTAGACCCTGAGCATCTGACCAAGAACCAGCCAGCCAAGCACCTGAGAGAGACAGAATGCTCAGTACCATCTCAAAGCATTGGCCCACCCCACCCAGTGTACCATCTCCTGCCATGGCCATCTCTGATGTTTCAGAGGAATTCATTACAGAACTCCCAAGCAAAGAATTTCCACTTGGAAGGCTCTCTCCACAAGGAGAAGGGTTAGAAACTTATTGAAAAACAACAAAGAAAGCTTAAGTCTGCATCAGTCAACTGATAGCCCTTTACATTCTGTTGGAGCCTGCCACCTCATGCTGACAGTCCTTATTTTGCCAGTGAATAGCTTACAAATATGTCTTTCCCTGTGTCAGCTTTGGTCGTGCACACTAGACCTTGCCCAAAGCTTCTGAGTAAACTTCATCTGAAGTTTCTAGAAGAAGCTATTTCTGAGATAAGATGTGGCCAAAAAAAATAAATAAATAAATAAAAAAAAGAAGTTAGACATTTTTAAAAACAGGATTAAAAATTGATTGTCTGAGTTATGGATCTCAAAAACTAATTGCTCAAATCATCTCAAGTTTCGACAGAAATTGTCTGCTGGCCACAGACCATGTACCAAGATATAGGATGTAAAAACCACTACCATGGAGTTTTAAAGCAACTAATTACTATACATTGATAGAAGAAAAAGAATAGAATGGATATTGGACTGGACTGGGCCTCAGGAGATCAGGATTCAATCCCCAGCTCTGCCCCAGACTTCCTGCCTGACTTTGGGTAAATCCCAATCTCTCTGGGCCTCAGCAACCACCTGTGAAACAAAAGCCAGAACACGCCCCTTCTCTCACTTGCATTTTATTTTAACAATGGCTGCTGCTGTGTCCAGGGCTGTGGAAAGCCTATTCAAAGTAGTCTTCCTGTCTTGTCTATCCTTACACAACGTGTAAGGTCTGTGGGGCATGAACTGTCTTTTGCTGTGTGTACATATGGGTTCTAGCACAGCGGGGCTCTGATCTCAACAGGGGCCTCTCGCTGTTACCATAATACAAATAATAATATTTGATATATTTACCCTAGCAAAATAATGGAACAAATATTAAAAAAGAGAGAGAAACAGCTGTTAGCCTGTAGTGGATGATGGGAAAATGAGCAAATGAGAAGAACAGGGCAAGCAATATCAAGGAATTAGTAGCTTTTTAAAAAAAATCTAATTACAAAATGTATGAATAAATAGACTGCAACATGAGTGACTTGTAGAGTCTGTCTTCATAGTTTGCTTCTGTCCTCCAAAGTACTGCAGAGAACAAAGAGGAAGCAATGGTCCATTCTTCTCTTTTGTGGCCTTTCATGGACTACTTTTATTTGAAAACAAAACCAAAAACAATGAAAGAAACAAAAAACCTGAACTGCCCCAGATGACAGAACCTAGAACTTAGGAGAATTGTTAAGCTTTAAGAAAATTAGCAGCATAGACAGAGGAAGGCAGACTGGTGTGGGGAAGATAGGGAGGGAAGAAGGAGTTTTAAAGGTTCAGTTTCTTTTTCTGAGCTTGCTAATAACAATTCAGAAGTGACAAAAGTCTGCCCATATCAGACATCTGCTGTGCTCTCAACACTGGGTGCACATATGCTGTCACTCTTATATCTCTACTAACAAGACTGCTTTTGATCATCCTTTATGCAAGGCCACTGCCGTGTGGCAGCATCCAGACAACTTGTACATTCCCACTCAAACCCATCCCATCCACATATATATCCACCTACGTACTCCTTCCCTATATTCCTCTCCTACACATACACATTACCATCCAGCCCTCTAGATGGCTGGCAGCTAGGGAGATCCAAGTTTAACTCATGCCAAAGCTGGGTCAAAACAGAGGAGTCATTGAGAGTCTGAGGACTTACTCAGACTGGATCCTCTGACTCTTTGCTTACTGGAATCAATGCTGTAAATGATGTGTGGAAGATGTGTGTGTGTGGTGTGGGGGTGTGTGTCTTGTTTGCTTGCACTGGCCTATACAGAGATATGCCAGAATTCTTTTTGCTCAGAGGAGAGATGATATAAATCCATCCAGTTTCTCTCCCTGCAGCAAGAGATTGCATCAGAACCAAGTAGAGGAGAGAGTAAAAATGCTCTTAACCTAAAGTTACAGAGTCCTGGGAGTTTTCCAGGGATGCCACCTTGAAAATCCCTGAAAGTCAGTCCCCTATATCCATCTGAGGAGTCATAGGTAGGGTGGGGCAGCAGTTATTTGTACACTCACTAGCTCCAACTTTTCTGCTCTGACTGAGGCTTTCCAGGGTAACACTGGCTACTTAATTTGGATGGGAGTTGGTCCTATTTCAGGAAGCTTTAAAAATGTACAGTGAGACAACTCTTTTACTCACATATATACTCTTTGATTTTAATTTTTAAATAAAATTCTGCTTGGCCATCATCTTAAACAAAACAAAATGGTCATGTCAGTCAAACGTGGCCCAAGGCTTTCACGCTGTGACCAAGCGACACTCGACCCATGTTCATGCTGCTTCATGTTATGCATTTCCTAATGGGACCCCTTTTTGCATGGCTGCTCCCAGCTTAACTGGCAAGAGGATGGCTACAGAGTAGATTGTCTATCTAACAGTGAGAATGGCCTAGTGACAGGGCCGGCGCAACCCATTAGGCGACCTAGGCGGTCGCCTAGGGGACTACAATTTGGGGGGCGGCGACCGCGGCGGTATTTCAATGGCGGGACCTTCCGCTGCCTCTATGGGGGGCGGCATTTCAGGGCGGGACCTTCCGCCACGTAGGGCGGCAGAAAAACTGGCGGTGCTCCTGCCTAGTGAATATAAATTCACACACGCACCACTCTCTCTATCTAGTGTTCCTATTTTGGGGGCATGTCGCCACATTTACATGCTTAGAATCCCTAAGTCAAGCTGATATTTCTGAGGATGTGTTTTGAAAACAAGCTGTACAATCCACCCAGACTTTATTTTATTTTTACATTAGTAACATAACTTGAGAAAGTCCAGAGGCAGCATGAAAGTTTCACTTAAAGAAAGGGAGCGGGAAAAATTTGTCATGTGTTTCCGAAGCAGGCGTACGAGTTTGAACAACCACTAAAGTGGTTAATACAATGTAGTCTGAAGAGGCAGTCAGGTTAGAAGCAACTTGTAGGCTACAAGGTTTTCTTCAGACTGTGAACAAAGGTAGCACCAGAAACCACAACTAAGACTACACTTCTTATCACACTGCTGTTTTCACAGTGTTTTTTCCTCATTAGCTCTTGTTATTTTTTAAACCTGATAAAGTAAAAAGATGAAATATATATTATAAGCAACTGAAAACAGAGTATTGTAGTGGAAGGAGTTGGTCAGCCTTAACTATTGCAGTGCTACCTGCAGCACTTATAATGTACAGCCAGGAATTAGAAACAAAGCAACTCCCACTTGGCAGGAATATCCTAGTCTATGTATTCTGTTCCATACAATTCTTTGAAGTGGGAATAAGTAGCACAGTGCATTAGTGTATAAGACTTTCCTGTTGGTGTGCAAGATTTAAATCCTATTTAGGCTTACAAATTAAATGTTTGATTTCAGCGAATGTTTGCTCACATCACAAAACTACCATCCAGTTTAGCACTATACATCAGTCTGGTGGTCTGTTTGGTGGAGGCCCAGGTATGGAATAGCAGGAATACTGCAAAAAAGATTGAACTACATGGGAGTTATTGCATTCTGCCTGGCTCTGGCTGTCACTAAGTCCTGCAGTAGCCCCCTCAAAAACTACATGCTGAAGGCAAGACCTTTGGGCTGGGGCAGCAGTTCCCTTTGTGATTGGGTATGTGTCCTAATAAGCCCTCCAATATACTCCTATTCAAGGGTATTCTTGCCTCAGGTCTTTGTTCCAGGCAATGAATCACATGCAGTCCACACAAGTATAAATAATCTACAGCCAATCCATCCATTAAGTGGACTGCTTTTTTGCCATTTATGGCATTAGGTCACCTCTCAAGTGAACTATGCTCTTGCAGTTACTCCAGGCTGTCTGTGAACTTATATATAATGTAAATATTTCCAGGAGCTGTAGCCGCAGTTCCAGTTTGACTGATGGGATGAAATTCAGAGTTGGTTCAAGCAGGCTGCAGTTTCTCTGGAGTTACACCCTCTTACATGGGTCTGAATTTGGCCAATGTAGTCTGCAGTCAGCCGGTTCAGCTTTGGTTTGAAGAAACATCTCTACCCTGCACTAATCAAGCAATAAAACATCATTGATTATTTAGCCATTGAGTGCTGCTTATCCCTGGAGAGTGTGTCTGAGAGGAGTGGTGGGGATGGAGAATGGAAGGATGGAGAAGGGCACAGCAGAGGAGATGAGGAGTCTATGCAAAATGAACAAATAGAAACCCGTTCAAGATTTCTTATGCTAGATGAATTTCCATACTAAGGTAATCCTCGGCCCAACTGACACCAAAGCAGATTCCATTACTGTGAGACAAGGGAGCCTTCGCCCTGTCTGACACTGGAGTACTCCGATTCTAGAACATTAATACTCTATGGCAGCATTAACCAGCTGATACCACAATCAAGTTCAAAGAAGTTGCACCAGGGCATTGGAGAGGAGTAAGTAGTGCTACAGGTTCATTTCCATTGAGTTTTAATTTGTCTCCGATTACAGTCATAAAAGCAGGGGTTGGAGGTGAAAGAAAGGATGCATGAATAAAGGAATCCCAGAAAGAAGTATATTCAGATGCTATTTTTTTCATTTCTTGTGTAACCTGTGCTGGCTTTCGTGTACTATACAACGTGTGTATGTTCCCTGTGCCTACTCTTGTTACAAATTTGGTTGCCAAGATACTTGGTTTTGTGCTCCATCTGCACCTACCCATCCACAAGTTTGGGTTGCAGTATGATTTTACCTGAACGTGTTGCAGACCCAACTGCAGAACCCTTCTCTTTTATCCTGGCTTGGGACTGGCACGGCTTACCTATTTTAAAAGAAATGAAAAGCAGACAAAAATAAGAATCTCTACAAATCATTACACTGTGTAGGCTGCTCAGAACAGTTCTGTAGGCGTCTGCAAAACTAAACGTTTCTCAGCCACGTTGATTCAGTGGAGTGGGGATCAATGTAGACATTGCAGTTAGGGCTGGAGCTCGAGCTGTGAATCCCCTCCCCGAGGCTTCAGAACCCAAGCTCTAGCCCAAGCTTGAATGTATACATAGTTTTAGCACCATAGCGTGAGCCCCACAAACCCAAGTGTGTAGATCTGCCTGTTGAGACTTACTGCCATGGGTTTTAAAACACAGTGTAGACATAGCCTTAGATGCCCTATCATGCAGATGCCATTTTCTCTGGAGGAAGTTTCCCCTAATACTGTGGCAGGAATTCTCAGCTGGTACCATTTTGGCTTCATGTTCCCATTTCAGGAATTCAACTTATTCCTAGTGTAGACACTGCAGTGAAGTATAAGGGCGGGGTCTGGACAAGCTGGAGGTGTGGTCGTTCAGATCAGATGTTTGGCAAACGTTTTCTCAAGACATTGGCTCTAGCTGCTGTGCAGGTGGAAGTTGAAGAATTCCCAGCACTTTTCAGAAAGTAGAAGCATCATCTTTGTGGGCAGCCTGGCCAGAATGCTCTCTTGTTAAGGGCCTGCACAGCTAAGAATCCTGGGCACCTCTCAGGATCAGTCCCTTAAACTAGTTTTAGTATTCAAGGCAGCATGTGAGCTATTGCCGAGCACATAATAATGGGCGCTGGTTGTGCCTGTATAGTCGCTGCATGCCCATGTCTTTGTAAGATATTTGGAGATATAAGAAATGATCTAGGGGGGGAAAAAAGGTTTCATTCTAACATTCTTTTTTTTCCCCACAGATGTGGCTAAAACCAGTTACATCTGTTTCTTACTATCATCAGTATTATGTTCAATGTCAACTCTGGCTGACAGCTTTCTAAACCCCAGAGACCTATGAAAGATTGTATGTTCTGGTGCCTGATGTAACCCTTCTCATGCCAATTCTTAGTAACCCATTCCATGGGCTTTTGGGATGATTTGGTTACATCTTTAGTAGCAAGTGTCAGTAATTTTCCACAATGCTACTGTACCAGCCTGTCCTTTTTGCCTGGGGATGTATAGCTGTGTGTGTCCCTATCTGCAGGTTTGCCTGTAAGAACTGCATTTCTTTGACTAGTATTTATTAACCCTTTTTTATCTGTAAGTTTATTAAGTCTTGACCTTCTTGTCAATGTCAATTGTAACAACCTGAGCCATAACTGAAAAACATTTCTATCTCTAGTTGTGGAGAGAGCAGCAGTCAGTAGATCGGTCAAGCACAGGATCATCACAACCAGGGGAAAGCTCACCAAATCACCTGTACTTAGTGTTACGAGTGGTCTTTCTATTTCTAATGTTGTACGTTCCTTTTGTTTGCTCTGAGACACCTCGAATAGCATGGTATGCGGCTGAGGAAAGCTAACAATGGCTGGATAAGACTGTCCAGGGGTGTAGATGATGTGGCAGAAGCATTTAACAGGGATAGACAATGCTAGTTATTTCTGTTACCTTCCAGGAGTGTGAATACACGTTTACTTCTGTTTTCAAAACATGAAAAATTCCTGTCATCTGCTTGTACAGAATACAGAGTCCATGTGTAGTTTGTTGCCTAGGGCTTTTGAAATCTCTCTGCTCTCAGCGGCTACAGGGCCAAATACAAGGTGAAGAAACGAATGTGTTTGCTGGAATCAGTTCTTCTTTCCATCTGCCAGGATATCCAGTGAGCCCAAGGTAGTATTAAAAATGGCAAGAAACAAAATATCGGTGGCCTCTCTTTTCCGTGCAAGCAGATGATAGCAATTTTTCATGTATTTTTAATATAGCAACAAATAGAAGTACATTCACACCTCTTGGAAGGTGATGAAAATAGTTTAGAAATTGGGTACCTGAGATCAGTTTATACCTTGAAAGAGAAGAAAAGCACAATTCATCCCATTTATTATCCCCTTTTGGGTGCAGTTTGATATCTCTCAGACAGATTTGGGTTAACAGAAGCATTTAATCAGGTTAGATACAGCCATGCTGGTGCCCATCATTTTCCTTTTCCTGTGATCCCAGACTAGCCAGCCCCTGGGTTTTTACAGATTCACAGATCTGTTGCATCGCACCTCCAATCTGATTGAACTACCAAGGCTGCCGCCCCCACTCCGGAGTACCAAATCCAAAACCTTCATCAGCAACATGAACTAACTTTGATTTGCAAGAAAACACAATCCTCCTCCACCCAGAAAACTTAAGTCTCATGGATAAAACTAACTGAGTTAGGAGGTTGAAAGTCAGCTGGAGTAACTTATCCAAGAGGGAAGTGTTAAATGTGCACAGAGACCCTCTCTGTTTCAGCTAACAATGAGCCATTTATGACTTTTCATTCTGTTTCGTCAGCCAGCCGGCAGGCAGGCACACATGCTCAGGATTTACTTCCAGTACTGAAGAAGAGGAAATAAAAAGTGGGAGGGATAGAGTTGGGCCTTGCATTCTCTACTGAGGATGACTGTTAGGAGACCATCTGTCCCTTTTACCTAGAATTTCCTCTTGTCCCCAGGTCCTCCGTTCTGTAATGAGGTCCCAGTATGCCAGCAATGAGCACACTCTTCCTTTCACCAGTTTTTCCCCCTGGACTACATACTCATGTGTTGCCCAATCAGAATTTCACTGTCCTTTGCATACTATCTACATAGGTATTTTTGCTATGCTGAGTAGGGGAGAAGAGCAGGAGAGCAAATTGTTACTCTTCTGCCTCTCCCCTGCAATCACAGGAACAGCAAGGCCCAGTCTGTGAATGATCATCACTGTGGTGATAGAGGGCTGACCTCCCAGTGCCTTGTGGCTGTGGTTGTCAGTACAGACTTGTGGTGCTCACATCTCATATACATTGACATACAATTTTCAGTTTCCTAGAAATAGGTGATGATGTAGTCATATTATACGATACCACTCTTTCCATTCCGCTAGTATCTCAGAATGATATTAAACAGTGGCTACTAACATTAGACATTTTAAAAATCAGCAGGTCCAGATAACTTGCATCCAAGAGTTTTTAAAGAGGTGGCTGTGGAGCTCTGTAGAGGTGCCGGCCGGGGCTCGACCCTCTCCGGGGTGGAGGGGAGCCACACTGGCTCACTGCACACTGCTGAGGTTTGGGGAATTAGTCCAGCCGCGGGAGTCTTTCCTGGCAGCCCTTGCAGTAACTGGATAAGCACTGTAAGCCCAGGCCTTGGGTTGGGGCGGGGCAACAAGGAGTCAGAGGCGCAGGCCCCCAGGCAGGGCTGAGCAGTAACAGTACAAGCACTATCAAGCCCAGGCCCTAGGTCAGGGCGGGGCAATACGGAGTCAGGAGCTCAGGCAGGGCTGAACAACAACAGTAGGCCCAAGCCTCCAAGGCCTGGGGGGCGGGGGGGACTGCCACCCAACTCATGGATGGCAGGGGGGACGCAGGCCCTCCCACTCCACTGCGTCCCAGCCTGGGGCCCTAGCAGTGGCAGAAGACCCACTGCTGTGTCAGTGGGGATCCTGGTCGCAACACACTGACAGGGGTTCTGGCAGTGCTGCAGCCAGACAAGGGTCGGCTGCCCCCGGGCTACTTCCAGACTCCCCCTCGGGTAGTACCTGGGTCAGGGTGTTGTCCTCCGGGGGGTCCAGCACCATGGGTTCCTCAGGGTAGCGGGCAAGCAGCAGGTCCAGCAACTCCTCCGGGTAGCAGGCGCAGGGCAAGTCAATGGCGTGCACCTTGGGCCGCGGGGGTTTCCCAGTCGTGGGCTAAGCTGGAGATGTCTGGCCTGCCCAGCGGCTGGCTCCCTAGTGAGCTCTGAGGGCGAGCCTTTATACTTCCAGGTCGCCGCCTGACCCTCTGAGGGGCGGGCTTCGAGCTCCCCAGCTCCACCCACTCCAGTCTCTGGATGGGCCCGCCCACGTCCCAGGTTTTTTCAATAAGGCCTCACTACAGGCTCACTGGACTGTTAATGTTGATTTTCAATAAGTCTTGGAACACTGGGGAATTTCCAGGGGACCGGAAGAAAGCTAATGTTGTATTAATATTTTTAAAAGGGTAAATGGAATGACCTGGGTCATTATAGATTTGTCAGTCTGACATCAATCCTGGGCAAGATAATGGAAAAACTGATACGGGACTCAATTAATAACAAATTAAAGGAGGGTAATATAATTAATGCCAGTCAACATGGATTAATGGAAATAGATCTTGTCAAACTATCTTGAGATCTTTTTTTGATGAAGTTACACATTTGATTGATAATAGGCAATAATGTCAACATAACAGACTTATGTAAGATGTATAACCTGGTGCTGTAGGATATTTTGATTAAAAAACTGAAAAGATAAAATTAACATGTCATACATACAGTGTATTAAAAGCTAGCTAACCGTTTGGTCTCAAAATGTCATTGCAAATGGGGAATTATCATCTAATGGGTATGTTTCTAGTGAGGTGCCACAGCATCAGTTCTTGGCTTTTTGCTATGTAACATTGGTATTAATGATCTGGAAGAAAACATAAGATCATCACTGATAAAGTTTGCAGATGGCACAAAAATTAAGGGAGTGGTAAATAATGAGGAGGACAGATCACTGATACTGAGCAATCTAGACCACTTGGTATGCTGAGCTCAAGCAAAAAATATGCTTTTAATATGACTAAATGTAAATGTGTACATCTAGAAACAAAGACTATAAGTCATACTTACATGATGGGGCACTCTATCCTGGGAAGCAATGATTCTGAAGAAGATTTGGGGATTGTGGCGGACAATCAGCTGAACATGAGCTCCCAATATGATGCTGTGGCCAAAAGGGCTAATGTGACATGCTGGATCAGAAAGAACACAGCCTGTTTATGCTAAAAGCTCTTTGTCTGTTGGTCTCTGGACAGACCAGTTTGAACCAGTATATGAAACCTAAGAGTGATTTGATTAATCACTGCTCCCCTGCCCCATACAGTTTTGTAGTTCCTGTAGGAGCTTTGGTAGCCCTCCCCCATAGAGTAGAACACAGTCCTACATAAACCATTCATACGCTATATACAGTATGGTCCCCAAAGATATAACTGAGATAATTTTTTCACATCTTAGTTCATAGAGCCGAGAAGCAGTTTCAATATCTGTCACAATCCCTACTCTTGGCAGAGGTGACGTGGGAGCTAAATGAATACCAGAAGTCATGACTCTCACTTTTTACATCTCATCTGGAAGAAGGTGGCTCAACTGTCACTTAATATTTTCTGAAATTTAGCACACACAAAGTGTACAATGCTCTCATCCATCAAAAATACACACACACACACACACACACACACACACAAAATGCTACCAGTCACTATATACTCTGCTTTACCAGATCATTGGCCCATCCCAAGCTTGTAGCCTGTCTCCAGAAGTGGTGGGCATCTGATGTTTCAGGGTCAGGCACAAACCATAATGCGCTTGGATGGCTATGTAACTGAGGGGTTGAGAGTGGAGATTTCTTCCTGAAAACAAGCTCTGTGTGTGTCTGGAATGGCTCGAGTTTCAAAAATTTCTTTTGCTGCATATACAGAAAATGAGAGGGTCAGCAGTTCCATTCTAGAGTGAAGTGACGTTGGTCCTGAGGCACAGCACTTCTTCCTGTTCTGTCTGATCATCAACTATCTCAAATTTCTCTGTACAGTTAAAGCGAGGGGGCAACAGTCTACATAACTTTTCTCCCCCACAATACCTGACGACTCATTCCTTTTCTGGGGTATCAGCATAATCTTCCTCCTGATGGATAGAACTGGGTGCATATTTTGTAGCAAATAATTTAATTATTGTTGCCTCTTTTTCAGTTTGTGACTTGTCTGTGAATAGATCAGTTTTCTCAAACATAGTCATTATTTGAAATAATTCACTGAATAATTTCAGTTAATAATTTTTGGCTGTGCCTTATTTGCAAGGAGTTTGCTGTGAGTGTCAGAAGTTGAAGCATCGTTAATGAGTTTTGACTGGCCACCCAGGATTTATAGTAATGTTCAGTTCCCTGAGTGGATGAGTTTGACGCTTTAGAATCAAGTTTCTGGTGCAGATATCTGTGATTATGGGTTTGAAATTCATTTTCTTTAAATACTCTCCCATATACTCTTAGAATGCCCACAAAAACAGTGAATTCTCTGCCAATAAACGCATTTGCAGCAATATCCTCCACAAGCAAACAAAAAAGTACCATAAACACAGTCACAGCAAATTTGATTATTTGAGCAACTATTTGCAAAAAATGCTTTTGTATTTGCTCAGCTCAACTGATGTGATGCTTCCCATGCTGCCCTTTGGCCTGCCCACCCAACCCTACATGAGAAAGACAGAAGGAATAAAGCACAGTACACTTTTGCCCTGTCTTCTTGACTGCACTGGGCTCCTTAACTCCACAATGAGCTATTTTTATTTTTAATAACCTAATGGAAGGGAAAACAAAATTTCTCTCACAACAGAGAAATCAGAGGCTCAAAAGAGATTTTTAAGCCTTACTAAATTTAGGAGCAGAAATGGGGTTGAGGTGTTATTTAGAGAGGTTTTGTATATTTTATTCCTTTTTTAGTTGCTCAAATATTCTGACACGTTCTGTCATCACTTAGACACTGAGCAGAACATTGAAAGTTTTACTGTCTGGCTGAGACTGACTGGTGGCAACCCTAGAGTCTAGTAAACCAAAAGGCAGCTGTCCCAAACACACATTCCCTCTGAATGGTTTGCTGACAAATTAAACTAACAAAAGCTTTAAATATACAAACTGATGCATGATTCTTTCACTACTGATCACTCCAAAGGTGAAGCAACTAAAATTTCAGAAACCAAGTGGCAGACATACACTGAGCTTCTCAATAGGCTGCTTTATACACATGGAGCCAGAAAGTGGAAGTACTCTAACAACCTTTGGACCAGTTGTGTTCAATTGACTAGTACGACCCAAAGTGAAATAACTGCGTATAGTTGTTTCTGCTGCAGCTCTTAAATGAAGTGTTTCTTGAAAGGGCCATGTATCACACTTGGCCAAGATTTGTGGATTTATTATTGTGTAGTTGTGCTGTAGTTTTACGTTTGAAAACTAGAATGTGATTTCCATAAATCATTTGGGTATATGGAGATCTTGTGCCTATATTGGGTGCTTATATCCTAAGAATTAGAGCCACAAGGGCAGATTTGCACTTCAAACAAAAGTAATTGAATTAATGGGCTTTTACCACCAATGGAAATAGTTCCTTTGTCAGTGATAGTATAAAACTTTGCACACATACACACATCTTTGTCAAATCTTCCAGAATATCTCCAAAATATGTGTGTATAAAGCTAAATATATTTTTGCCAAGCTCATTCTTTAACTGAAATACACTAAACCCAGTTATAGCTCGGATGCATAGCAAAAATCCTGAATTGTTCCCATGCATTGCAATGTGTAAAACTACAATTGCAGTACACGGATCCTCCACTTATAGCAGTTTTGTTTTTACACTAATCTTAGCATAATATAAGCAAACAACTCCCTCTGAGCCAATTGATATTCAGAAGTCTGTATGTAAATATAAACTTTAAACCCAGTAACAACAATCTGTGCAGTTCTGGTAGTTACAGAATACCCATCAGTCAATTTTCCCAAAGGTTACAAAATACATTGTGTACACTACTCCTTTCTTTGGAACAGCCAGACTTTCCATGGCATTAGAGCATCAGATCATGATGACACTAATTCATTGATTGATTTTGCGCCTTTCAGGCACGAGTGACAGCTATTTAAAGAGAAACAGAAAGCAAGGAATGGGTTGGGAATCAAAGGGCTCAATTCTCCTTTCACCTGCACCAGTGACTTTGGTGGAGTATGCCGGTTTTACACTGGCACGAGAAGAGAATGGTTTTGGGTCTGGGTAGAAAGACAGTTACTTGGCTCTGCCTTGTGCATAGAACTGAACAGTGATGGGAAAAGGATGGGGCGAAACTTGTTGGACCAGGGGGCAAAAATGTCCACAAAAATAGTAATTTGCATTCCCCAAAGTTATTTAGTAGACAGTCCTTTTGCACAATGGAAAACAAATGCGTTACCAGGCATCACATATCTGGTTTGAGAAAAGTTGCCTCTCAGAAGGGGGAACTTCTAATCTCACTTGCTATGCAAATTTTTTTCTTTTGACTAAAATGCAGACTGACTATTATTATGTGAATTTTCTTATGTTACAAAGGGCTTTTCCACCACTGACTTTATTTTGAGAGGAAAGCGTCTGTGTTTTTGTTTTGTTCTGCTTACCATCCTGAGTTTGCTGTTTACTTCTTCATTACTGAGTAGGGACCTGCTCGTGCTTTCTATTCAGTTCAGTGGGAAATCTCCCATTGACTTAACTCATGCTGAACCAAGCCTCTAACACAGTAAATCCTCATGTCTGTCTTTGAAGGTTCTTCTGTGGAGAACAAGGAATCTCCACTGTTCTGGAGAATTGCAATTGGTGAATGAACCTTTGTTCTTTCTGCAGCAGCTCAAAACATATCTGTCTTTCTGTTGCCTTTTTTGTGACCTTAAAAAAATATTGGTGTCTTCTAGGAATAGCTCTTTTGCACTGTCCCTTACCTAAGGGTATGTCTTCACTACCAACGGCAGCGCTTTAACGCGGCTGTGTAGTCACGGCACCAGCGCTGGGAGAGCTGGTAAAAAACGACCCCCACGAGGGGAGTAGCTCACCAATGCTGGGAGCCATGCTGGTGAGCTTTCCAGCACTGAAACTTGCAGTGCTCGGGGAGAGGGGTGTTTTTTCACACCACGAGTGAGAAAGTTTCAGCTCTGTAAAGTGGCACTGTAGACAAGGCCTGAGTCAGCCTTAGCTCCCTTCTTACATCCCTCTCCATCTGACCCTTTGCTCTTTGTTCTCTGCATTGTTTTCTTTCTCTGTTGTTTCTCCTTGACAGCAGGAAGGGTATATAGTGAGTGACAGCTGATATACAACACCAGAAATGTATTTTTTGGCTTTAAGACCAAGTACAAGAGTTTTCTGGCCTGATGCAACGTCTAGCAGAGTTTTTTAGTTCACATTCTGCTGCAGGACTCAGTCAAACAATAACTACACTGGTCTACAATTTTTGAGAAGTTGTCTGCTTCAGAGATAAAATGTGCTATTTTTTATGTATTTTGATGTGCTGAATTCAAATATGACGATTAAAACAACTGATTGGCTACTGTTTCTAAGATATTTAAGTTTGTACATTTTATGTCTATGTATATTGTCAAGTATCAGGGGGTCTCTCCAAGACCACATTCTACAGGCCACTATCCTCTGATCCTACTGAGGAATACCAAAAGAAACTACACCATCTGCTCAAGAAACTCCCAGCTACAGTACGGGAACAAATCTACATGGACACACCTGCAGAACCCCGACCAGGGGTATTCTATCTGCTACCAAAGATCCATAAACCCGGAAACCCTGGACGCCCCATCATCTCAGGCATTGGCACTCTGACAGCAGGATTATCTGGCTATTTGGACTCTCTCCTCAGACCCTATGCTACCAGCACTCCCAGCTATCTTCGAGACACCACCGACTTCCTGAGGAAACTACAATGCATTGATGTTCTTCCTGAAAACACCATCCTGGCCACCATGGATGTAGAAGCACTTTACACCAATATTCCACATGAGGATGGACTACAAGCTGTCAGGAACAGTATCCCTGATGAGGCCACAGCAAGCCTGGTGGCTGAGCTTTGTGACTTTGTCCTCACCCACAACCACTTCAGATTTGGGGACAACTTATACCTTCAAGTCAGTGGCACTGCTATGGGTACCCGCATGGCCCCACAGTATGCCAACATTTTTATGGCTGACTTAGAACAACGCTTCCTCAGCTCTCGTCCCCTAATGCCCCTCCTCTACTTGCGCTATATTGATGACATCTTCATCATATGGACCCACGGAAAGGAGGCCCTTGAAGAATTCCACCTGGACTTCAACAATTTCCACCCCACCATCAACCTCAGCCTGGACCAGTCCACACAAGAGATCCACTTCCTGGACACTACAATACAAATAATTGATGGTCACATAAACACCACCCTATACCGGAAACCTACTGACCGCTATACGTACCTACATGCCTCCAGCTTCCATCCAAGACACATCACACGATCCATTATCTACAGCCAAGCCCTAAGATACAACCGAATTTGCTCCAACCCCTCAGACAGAGACAAACACCTACAAGATCTTTATCAAGCATTCGTAAAACTACAATACCCACCTGGGGAAGTGAGGAAACAGATTGACAGAGCAAGACGGGTACCCAGAAATCACCTACTACAGGACAGGCCCAACAAGGACAATAACAGAACACCACTGGCCATCACATACAGCCCCCAGCTAAAACCTCTCCAGCGCATTATCCACGATCTACAACCTATCCTAGAAAATGATCCCTCACTCTCACAGACCTTGGGAGGCAGGCCAGTCCTCGCTTACAGACAACCCCCCAACCTGAAGCAAATACTCACCAGCAACTACACACCACACCACAGAAACATCAACCCAGGAACCTATCCCTGTAGCAAACCTCGTTGCCTACTCTGTCCCCATATCTACTCTGGAAACAGCATCACAGGACCCAACCACATCAGCCACACCATCAGGGGCTCATTCACCTGCACATCCACTAATGTCATATATGCCATCATGTGCCAGCAATGCCCCTCTGCCATGTACATTGGCCAAACCGGACAGTCCCTCCGCAAAAGAATAAATGGACACAAATCGGACATCAGGAATGGTAACATACATAAGCCAGTAAGTGAACACTTCAATCTCCCTGGTCATTCTATTACAGATTTAAAAGTCACTATCATTGAACAAAAAAACTTCAGAAACAGACTTCAAAGAGAAACAGCAGAACTAAAATTCATTTGCAAATTCAACACCATTAATCTGGGCTTGAATAGGGACTGGGAGTGGCTGGCTCACTACAGAAGCAGCTTTTCCTCTCCTGGAATTGACACCTCCTCATCTATTATTGGGAGTGGACTACATCCACCCTGATTGAATTGGCTCTGTCAACACTGGTTCTCCACTTGTGAAGTAACTCCCTGCTCTCCATGTGTCAGTATATAATGCCTGCATCTGTAACTTTCACTCTATGCATCCGAAGAAGTGAGGTTTTTACTCACGAAAGCTTATGCCCAAATAATCTGTTAGTCTTTAAGGTGCCACCAGACTCCTTGTTGTTTATGTATATTGTGTAGATAGCAGAGTTTTAATCATAAATTGTAAACCTAGGTCTTTTCATGTGTTTATGGTTGCTTTAATATTTCACCTGTCCTGTTTATGTAACACTTTAAAAATCAGCAAAAGGGTTATATAAATAAAATTTATTATGAAACAAAAGGCAAAAAACTATTATGTACATAGTTTAGTCCTATTCAGTGTCTACTCGGCGCTTCTTGGCTTGTCTCTTGTATTCATGAAATGGAGCATCTCTTGTCACTGTCCAGCAATAGTCTGCAAGCATTGATGGGCTCCATTTGCCCTGATAGCGTTTCTCCATTGTTGCAATGTCCTGGTGAAATCGCTCGCCGTACTCGTCGCTCACTGCTCCGCAGTTCGGTGGAAAAAAATCTAGATGAGAGTGCAAAAAATGTATCTTTAGTGACATGTTGCAACCAAGGCTTTTGTATGTCTTGAGGAGGTTTTCCACCAACAACCTGTAGTTGTCTGCCTTGTTGTTTCCGAGAAAATTTATTGCCACTAACTGGAAGGCTTTCCATGCCGTCTTTTCCTTGCCACGCAGTGCATGGTCAAATGCATCATCTCAAAGAAGTTCATGAATTTGAGGACCAACAAAGACACCTTCCTTTATCTTAGCTTCACTTAACCTTGGAAATTTTCCACGGAGGTACTTGAAAGCTGCTTGTGTTTTGTCAATGGCCTTGACAAAGTTCTTCACCAGACCCAGCTTGACGTGTAAGGGTGGTAACAAAATCTTCCTTGATTCAACAAGTGGTGGATGCTGAACACTTTTCCTCCCAGGCTCCAATGACTGTCAGAGTGGCCAATCTTTCTTGATGTAGTGGGAATCTCTTGCACGTCTATCCCATTCGCAGAGAAAACAGCAGTACTTTGTGTATCCAGTCTGCAGACCAAGCAAGAGAGCAATAACCTTCAAATCACCACAAAGCTGCCACTGATGTTGGTCATAGTTTATGCACCTCAAAAGTTGTTTCATGTTGTCATAGGTTTCCTTCATATGGACTGCATGACCAACTGGAATTGATGGCAAAACATTGCCATTATGCAGTAAAACAGCTTTAAGACTCGTCTTTGATGAATCAATGAACAGTCTCCACTCATCTGGATTGTGAATGATGTTGAGGGCTGCCATCACACCATCGATGTTGTTGCAGGCTACAAGATCACCTTCCATGAAGAAGAATGGGACAAGATCCTTTTGACGGTCACGGAACATGGAAACCCTAACATCACCTGCCAGGAGATTCCACTGCTGTAGTCTGGAGCCCAACGGCTCTGCCTTACTCTTGGGTAGTTCCAAATCCCTGACAAGGTCATTCAGTTCAACTTGTGTTATGAGGTGTGGTTCAGAGGAGGAGGATGGGAGAAAATGTGGGTCCTGTGACATTGATGGTTCAGGACCAGACATTTCATCCTTTTCCTCGTCTGACTCAAGTGAGAATGATTCTGGTGCATCAGGAACCGGCAGTCCTTCTCCGTGAGGTAGTGGGCGTATAGCTGATGGAATGTTTGGATAATGCACAGTCCACTTTTTCTTCTTTGACACACCTTTCCCAACTGGAGGCACCATGCAGAAGTAACAATTGCTGGTATGATCTGTTGGCTCTCTCCAAATCATTGGCACTGCAAAAGGCATAGATTTCCTTTTCCTGTTCAACCACTGGCGAAGATTTGTTGCACAAGTGTTGCAGCATATGTGTGGGGCCCACCTCTTGTCCTGATCTCCAATTTTGCAGCCAAAATAAAGGTGACAGGCTTTCTTAACCATAGTGGTTATACTGCGCTTTTGTGATGCAAAAGTCACTTCACCACAAACATACCGGTAACAGAAGTTATCTGCACTGTTCACATAAGTACGAGGCATCTCTGCTCACTTTGGCTAAACAGAAATGTGTCCCTTTGCAAAATCAAACACTGACAAATAAGAGACCACGACACTGTATGATTTCTAGAGCTGATATAGGGCAATTTGTTCAGCAGAGTGATGTAAGCTTCGTTATGATTGCATCATCCATGACTTCTAGGAATAACATGATGCAATTCATATCATGTATGACGCAATACCAGCTTCAGATGGCATCATTCATTGTTTTGCCTAAAAAGCAAGTACTGTCCAAACCCAGGCATAGATTTATTCATAGATCCAGTCAAAGATGTATTTTAGTCATTTCTGGTTTAAATTGAGATCCCTTCCCTTTATAACTCACTTATCCTCCGCCATTCCCAAGTCAAGGATCGTATATACTGACCCAATAGCATATCTTGAAAACTAGAGCCAATCAACAATTTTAAGCATCATTTTCGTTCTCAGTGACCCAGAATTAGTAAAGTTTGACTACATTTATTTCAGAAGCATTTTGGCTGTAGAGCAGTGCTATCATACAGGCTTGGTCCTTCCCCTACTATATAATGGGAATAACTTATATCCAATTGCACTATTTCATCAGTGGTGACAATATAAACCACAAGTGTAAAGCTCGAATCATTGGAACCTTGAGATGAAATTGAAGCCACGTGTTATATTCAGTTTGTGTGTGTAACCTTGTTTATAATATTCTGGTGCAAACAAAAAACAGACACAGAAAGAAAAATGTAATTTGTTTTTTATTTAGAGAAGTTAAGGGAAGTTTTTCAAACATGTAGTGGGAGCACAAGTCCCATTTCAAATCATTGGGACTTAAGCACCTAAGGGAGTTAGGAGCACTAGAAAATCCCACCGTTTATATAATATGGTATCTTAGTGTATTTATGTTTATTTGCTCATCTACACATCTTTCCCTTCCCTTCCCCCCAATCTACCCTCTCCCTCTTGAGAAAAAGTGCTAAATCTGGAGATATTTGAAGATGATTTATAAAAACTAACACTGCACACATATGTAGCACTTTTAATATCAGGGATCCCAAAGCACTTTACAAACCAGAAAAAGCATCAGTGAACTCCACCTGCCCCTGGGATTGGAGGGGATATTTTGCTGCAGCAGAGTGACTGACATTAGTAACTATTAATATCCTTAGGAAAGACCTGTTGCTTGGGGCATTTGAAACTAGACTTAACAGAGCACTACAAGTACAATAGGGAGAAATCCTGCCTTGGAAAGGGATGAAATAGATGGTCTTTCCCATTTCTAGAATTTCTGATTCTCATGTAGAATAGTGTTTTCTATTGTCTATAAATGACATCCTTTTCTGAAACAATTTGTTGCTCTGTTGCAGTTTGTGACATCAAGCCGCAAGAGTGTCACTTAGCTCTACTTATAGAGATATAGATTTCATGGGGTTTTGTAGTCATAGAAACTGGACTCTGTAAATAACTTCTTGGATATGTGTTAGATTGACACACTGTATGATTTTACTCTGTATTGCTGAAGTCCTGCCTGATAAATCAATTCCTCATTCTTTTGCAACAATTGCTGTTTTGCTTCACAGACTGTCTTGATTGTCAGCTGAGACGTAGCTTTGTCCCTCCTGGCAATTGCCGTATCCTGGCATTTCATCTGCATCTCTTCAAAAGGGTCAGATTGTGATACAGAGAAGCATGGTTAATCAGGGGAGTGCAGAGATACAGTATCTCCTTCTGGGCATGTTGGTGGCGATACATTGGTGGAGCCGTGAAAAGGAACTGGAGAATCTGTGTGCAGACTCCTCCCAGAAAGGAACAGTTATAGTTCAGGGCCATTGGACGAGCAACATGAGCGGAGCTGAATGAACATGGAGAATGAATCTCCTCTGACCACAGCAGAGGATAACTATTGAATTGTGGAGTCCCTGGCTAGGACAATGAAAAGACACGAGGGATTCTCAGAGTCAATGTTGGAATTTGCCTATTTCTGGACACAGAACTGCTGACAAAACTGGGAATTTTTTCAGCTGCCACTCCTCTTTGCATCCAAATATTTTAAAATACAGTCAGAGGAACAACGGCTTAGGGACGGTTCTGTCTGGTCACTTGCCCTTGACTTTCTCTTTTTCCTAGGAGAAAACCTGTTTGGAGGCACATCCTCAAGCAGAGCCTCAAATTAAACTGCAGATCATGTTGCTTTGTGAGCTGCTGCAGACTTTTAACGATCCATAGTAAAGCTCATAAACAGAAATATGACTTTTAAAAGGAGGCCTGTGGTGAGACAGAGGTCAGGGAGGCTGCTTTTCTGTGAAACCCTGCCCTGGAGCAACAGACCGGGCCAGAAGGATGTGGGGGCAGAGAGGCTAGTCCAGTTTAAAAGTTTTGGCAAGATGAGGGGTAGCTAATTTCCTCATGATATGTTCTCCGCTCTCTAGAGCTCAATACTTGACTTTTGACTTGCAAACTTCCCAGCTAACCACAGCTATTGCATTCCCAAGCTGAGTAAGATATTTGTTATCACTCTGATTTAGAAGGAGACCTGAGTTTGGAATTCATCTTCTAGCCATGGCACTTTTGATATGTTACCTGGTTTAGACTTCTTATATGCTACCCATGTTAGACATGTTCTGGCAAGGTTGTGAATGGAAAGAAGCAAAACACTCTTGCTGGTTTGTTTTTTGTTCCATCCTTAGAGCTGTTCCTCTGAAGCAAAGCAGAAGGCCAGAGTTAATTAAAATCAAACTCACCATGAACAACCTGTCTCACCTTAAATTTGTCCTCATTTCAACCCTGACACATGGGATGTTAACTAGCCCCTCTCCCTGCATTAGAGGGAAATTGAGTCTCCATGTTCATTCAGTTCTAGTATTCTGTCCAGCCTCCACTGGTGGGGATTTGATCTTTATGCTAACATATCCCTGAATTTCTCATGCTACAAGTGTACAATTGAATCTACAAGCCACTGTCCTCTGAGCCTTCTCCCACCTCTCTCTGTCACAAAACACTTCCCTCTGAAAATCAGCGTAGTCAAAGCAAAGAGTGACTGGCACACTTTTCTAGTCTTTTTGGTTGACCTCTTGCAATAAGCTGTTTACCATGTCAGTGTTAGGATTAAGGAAGGACAATATTTTTATTGATTCATTAGATATTTTGAGTGAACCTGGAGAGTATTGAAAAGGGGTGTGTATGCATAAGAGAGAGAGAGAGCTGGGGCACTAAGGAAACTTGCTCTCTATTTTTCTGTGACAAAGAGCAGAACACAGGGCAACACAGAGCATGTTGTACAAGTGAAGATCTGAAATAAGAAATGTAACATTTCAGTCTCTCTCTTTTGCTTTTTAAATGACTTTGTATTCATGGCTGTTGTGTGTAACATTGTCTCTGAGTAGGGTGACCAGACGTCCCGATTTTATCGGGACCGTCCCGATATTTCCTTGTTTGTCCTGCGTCCCGACCGACATGCGGTCGGGACAACCGGACAAACAAGGAAATGCCCCGGAGCCTAGAGCCCGGAAGTGCTCGCACCCCCCCCCCCCCGCCCCGACTCCGCCCCTTCCTCCCCCGATTGGCTCCCTCCCCGAATCCCCGCCTCTTCCCTGGGCTCACCCTTCCTCCCCCCTCCGCAAGCGCTGGAGGGAGGCCCGGGAGACGCAGGGGAAGCGTGGGGCCGGGGTGAGTAAGAGTCCGGCCTGGCCCCGAGCAGGCAGGACTCAGTTGGGCGGTAGGGCGAGGAGGGGGGCGGCCCGCGGGGCCAGGCGGTGGCTGTTCTCACCCCCGGGCAGCGGGACTCGGGAGCAGCTGCTGCTGCAGCTCCCACTGCCGCGGGGGAGGAAGCGGCCATGGCGCTCCGCGGCTGCGGCTCTGGCGCCCCCGAACCCCCCGAGCCGGGGCCTGCTGCGGGGACCCAGCAGCGCGTACGCTGGGCCCAGCCCCTGGCCAGTCGCGTCTGGGCTCTGCCCAGCTGGTGCTATCCCGCGGCGGCCCCGGGGCGGAGGCATCGGCAGCCCAGCCCCGTTCGTTCCCCTGCGGGACGGGGGGGCTGGGGCCTGCTGTCCCCGCTCCGGGGCCGCCGCGGGATTGCACCAGCTGGGCAGAGCCCAGACGCGACTGGCCAGGGGCTGGGCCCAGCGTGTGCACTGCTGGGTCCCCGCAGCAGGCCCCGGCTCGGGGGGTTCGGGGGCGTCAGAGCCGCGGAGCGCCATGGCCGCTTCCTCCCCCGCGGCAGTGGGAGCTGCAGCAGCGGCTGCTCCCGAGTCCCGCTGCCCGGGGGTGAGAACAGCCGCCGCCTGGCCCCGCGGGCCGCCCCCCTCCTCGCCCTACCGCCCGACTGAGTCCTGCCTGCTCGGGGCCAGGCCGGACTCTTACTCACCCTGGCCCCGCGCTTCCCCTGAGTCTCCCGGGCCTCCCTCCAGCGCTTGCGGAGGAAGGTTTTTTTTTTTTTTTGGCCCCGCCCCCCGCCACGCCCCCCACGTCACCAACCCCCCCCCCCCCCCCCCCCCCCCCCGCGTCCCGATATTTGTCTTTGGTGATCTGGTCACCCTATCTCTGAGACACAAGACAGTGCAAAGCCAAGCAAGTTGCCAAAAGAGACTACTGAATTTGATGTCTCCGTGCTACTTTCTAGATGTTTGTTCTAGGGCCGAGCTGTGTCATGTTATCGACAGCAAAAGCTCAGTCTGGGAGTGCATGCACAAAACTGTTACTGCAGCATTAAGGTTGAGATCTTAGGCCTTGTCTACACTAGCGGGAGGGATCGACCTAAGATATGCAACTTCAGCTACGAGAATAGCATAGCTGAATTCGATGTATCTTAGGTCGACTTACCTCGCGTCCTCACAGTGCAGGGTCAACTGCCACCGCTCCCCCGTCGACTCTGCTTCCTCCTCTCGCCGCGGTGGAGTACAGGAATCAAAGGCAGAGAGATCGGGGATCGATTTATCGCATCTACACTAGACGTGATAAATCGATCCCCGATAGATCGATCACTACCCGCCGATTTGGCGGGTAGTGTAGACTTACCCTTAGTAGCACAATAGCCAGAGTAGTCAGAGCCATGGTTTTCACAGCAATTAGAACTCTTTATCCTTGCTTATGTTCTGTACAACAGACTCTTTCACTACTGGAGTTGGTTATGTCATCATCACAGGCCGGGAGGCTAGTTCAAAGGCTAAAAGTTGGTTCTCATTGAAAGTCATGCTTAGCAGAATATGGAGGAGCCTCAAGGCTAACACCCAGGTGTTTTTTTTTTTAATACCTTTATTTTAGATTGAAAATGAATTTCCCAGCCCTATCTCTGCTTGATGGTTGAGGCAGAGGCTGGAATAGTGCAGTTCTGTTTATACCTGGGCCAGGAAATCAGAGTAGCATCCAGGAGGGGAAAGGCAGTGTCCGGCCTCTAATGACAATCAGGGTCCAGTGTGGGAAGGGGCAGACAAGGCTGCTTTAAACATTAGCAATTTCAGCCTAAAGATAAGTTTCTGAGAAAGTTGTAGGTGACTGGAAAGATGGGATTTAGAATGGAAGTGCCATTGCACTCATAATTAGAGCACAGCTCCTGAGATGCTGTAATAGCAAGTGTAGCATTCACTTACTAGCTGTAGCAGAAATAACTATGCATTAGTAATCAGGTGCCTTACACCAGAATTTCAGTCATTTACAATCAGACCCTTCAGCTTTTAAATAAAACAATCTTGGCCCTATCTCAGCCCACGTTCAGTCCTTACTGAAAAAGGCTATAGAATTTAATAGGCATAAAAATCAATAATGCAAATAGACTTTAATAGAGAACAATATCCTTCCCATAGGTTTTTAAACCATCCTGTATAATTTTATAGCAGGGATGTAATTCTCTGTTAAATTCTATCAGATTAATAGAGAACGATAAACTTTCTGTAGGGTTGGGAATAAATTCTAGAGGAGGGGGGGAAGGGATAGCTCAGTGGTTTGAGCATTGGCCTGCTAAACCCAGGGTTGTGAGTTCAATCCTTGAGGGGGCCATTTAGGGAACTGGGGTAAAAATCTATCTGGGGATTGGTCCTGCTTTGAGCAGCAGGTTGGACTAGATGACCTCCTGAGGTCCCTCCCAACCCTGATATTCTATGAGTGTTACCAAAAACAGTTTACAGAATCCAAACAGACTGGAAAATGTCCTACCATTATAACCCAGCCTCCTTGCCATTTTAGTTAATATATACACCTCTACGTCAATATAACGCTGTCCTCAGGAGCCAAAAAATCTTACCATGTTATAGGTGAAACCGCATTATATCGAACTTGTTTTAATCCGCCGAAGTATGCAGCTCCCCCCCCCGGAGCACTGCTTTACCACGTTATATCAGAATTCATGTTATATCGGGTCACGTTATATCAAGGTAGAGGTGTAGTTCATTTGAAAAAATAATTGAAATGAAATTATTTGAACCTCACAGAATCATAGCTGGAATGGTCAGAAGGAATTTCTTTTATTATCTGCTGTAATCCCCTGCCTCAGAACATATGTAAGGTTTTTTGCCTTCCTCTCTAGCATGGGGCGTGGGTCACTTGCAGGTTTAAACAAGTGTAAATGGCGGATTCGCTGTAACTTGAAGTCTTTAAACCATGATTTGAGGACTTCAGTAACTCAGTCAGAGGTTGTGAGTCTATTACAGGAGTGGGTGGGTCAGGTTCTGTGGCGATGTGCAGGAGGTCAGACTAGATGATCATGAATAGTTCCTTCTGACCTTAAAGTCTATGAGCCTGTGTCATTTTCTTCAACAAACATATCTAACTTTTATTTAAAGATGGCTAGTGATTGACTATCTTAGGCAAACTGTTCCACGCTCTGTCCCTGACACACTTACTCCTTTTCTTTTAGTTTTAAACAATGAGGGTGTGATTCTCAGTTGCTCTGTGCAGGCATTTACACCAGTGCATAGGTGGATGCAAAATACCAACCATTCCAATATGGCAACATTTTATATCCACTTTTCATTTATATTGCACTGGTGTGAACAACTGCACAAGATGCAGGGCAATGGAGAATCCAGCCAAAAATAAATAAATAAATAAATAAATAAAAAATAAATCTAGGTGAAGTTTAGCCCCAGTACATAGAGGGGCAAATGGTTTTTCCATGTACTGTCAATAATTATTTTATTAATTATTTTTTGATGGAGTAGAAAAGGGGAATAAAAATACTGTGTGAAAAACAGTATCAAATAAAATGTACTGAGAGATTTTAATCTCTCTATACCCCTCCTCCACCACAACCAAAGCTGCTGCAAAAAACTAAGTGCCTTTGCTCTTAGACATTACTCAAATAGAAACGTTTCCTGTGACTGAGGTGTATCATCATAGCCACACAATCTGAGAAACTGACAGAAATCTATAGCGGGGGGGGGGGGGGGGGGGGGGGAGGGGGGGGAGGGGGAGTGGCTGTGCTCTAACTAGTGGGAAATTGAAAGAGTGTTGCTGGCAGACAGTTTGTACTGTGGAAACAGGCACCCATATAAAAAAAAGAAAAGAGACAAAATGATTTTCAAAGTCCAACAGCAAAACAGAAGTCTTTGTGACACTGTAATTGCAGGGGGCTCCCTGTTCTGTGCAGTTGTGTAGCAGGACAAAGCAGGGTCTCTACAAAGCAGTGTGTGTGATCTTCCCAAGTATCAGTTTCATAATCTCCTCTGTAGGGACAGTGACACAAATGCACATTTCTGGGCTGTGCTCTTCACGAGTCTCTCCTGCTCTCACCTAATGGAGAGAGACTGAGTGCAAATAACAAATCAGACACCTCCAAACACTTTTATGCAAACAAAAGCCAAGGAGAAAATGCCCCAGGATGCTCTAGATTGGTTTGGTGACTGAGATGCTCACCCTAACTGTCCTGTATTTACACTGACAGACAATGTACAAGCAAAGACAAAAAGAGGGTGGAAAGCACACATCAGGGAACTGCAAAGAAACTGTAACTAAGGCCTTGGCTACACTTGAGAATTCACAGCGCTGCCGCGGCAGCGCTGTGAAGCACGAGTGTAGTCGCGCCGCCAGCGCTGCGAGAGCTCTCTCACAGCGCTGCAAGTACTCCACCTCTCTGAGGGGAATAGTTTGCAGCACTGCGAGCGAGTGTGCAGCGCTGCAGGCGTTGATTACACTGGTGCTTTACAGCGCTCGGGGGGGGGAGGGTTTCACACCGCTGAGCGCAGCAAGTTGCAGAGCTGTACAGCGCCAGTGTAGCCAAGGCCTTAGGGTACGTCTACACTACCTGCTGGATCGGTGGGTAGTGATCAATTTATCGAGGATCGATTTATCGCATCTAGTGTAGACGTGATAAATTGATCCCCGATCACTCTGCCGTTTACTCCTGTACTCCACCGTGGCGAGAGGCAGAAGCGGAGTCGACGGGGAAGCGGCGTCAGTCGACCCCGCGCCGTGAGGACGCAAGGTAAATCGACCTAAGATACTTCGACTTCAGCTACACTATTCTCGTAGCTGAAGTTGCGTATCTTAGGTTGATCCCCGCCAGTGTAGAGTAGGCCTAAGGTGCCAGTTCTAAAGAGCAGAGCAGTCTGTTTCATTGATGCAGGAGGATCATGTCTGTAAATGGTAATTGCCCTTAACTATCCATATAGGAACTTATATTGCCCTCATCCCTGTAGTATCTGAGCACCTCACAGACATCAATGAATTGGGAGGTTACATTGTAAGACAGGGAGGTATTATCCCCATTTACTGATGAACTGAGGCATAGAGTGATTATGTGACTTACCCAGGTCACATAGGAAGTCTGTGGGAAAGCAAGGGACTGAATTTTGATCTCCTGCATTCCAGTCCCATGCCTTAATCACAAGACTAACTTTACTCCTTCTTCCTCACATTCTCGTAATAAGGATACTTTGCATCTACATCATGTAGTGCCTTTCATCTTCGAAGTGGTTTATAAATATAGTGTAATCTAAACTCTCCTTTGTGGTAACTAAGAATTATTATCCCCATTTTGCAGTTGAGAAAATGGAGGCAGCAAGGTTAAGTGACTTGCCCATGGCAACAAATGGAATCATTGTCAGAGCCAAGATTAACATGCAGAAGTTCCTGGTTCCCTGTCAAATGGCCTGAGTGCAGGACAACACTGCACTGCAAAGATTTAACTGCTATTCATGTCAATGGCAAGACTCCCATTGACTTAAATGGGGGTTGACTAAGCCATATGAGAGACTGGACAGTTCACAGCTTGCCTGGATATTTGCCTTTTTAAAATGTGACAATACCATTAGGAACATTTGGGGAACAGCATAATCTCGGGTGTAAGAAAATATTAGATGGCTTCCACATAATTAAAATGGAAAAACACTGTATGACAATTATCAGAGGGGTAGCCGTGTTAGTCTGAATCTGTAAAAAGCAACAGAGGGTCCTGTGGCACCTTTAAGACTAACAGAAGTATTGGGAGCAGAAGCTTTCGTGGGTAAGAACCTCACTTCTTCAGATGCAAAGTGAGGTTCTTACCCACGAAAGCTTATGCTCCCAATACTTCTGTTAGTCTTAAAGGTGCCACAGGACCCTCTGCTGCTTTGTATGACAATTGTTATATTAATATCACCAAAACAAGAAGCTGCCATTAGTTAAGAAAAAGTCTCCTTTAAATCTGCTAAGCACATGGCTATGACTTGCAAGATAAACACATGTGTTAGGCCTACCCTACAATATGCCTTGTCCCCCGGGGATGAACATGCTGTCTCCACAGCATTTGTGTATAACTTTTTAAGAAGTACTTTTAATCCAAAGCAGGAACCATGTACTGTGTAACTTCATACTTGTGATCATATGGATCTGTAGCTTGGAATCACAATTGGAGCTGCGCACACATTTGTACTGAAACACAAACCCAAGCCAAATCTGCCAAGTGTGGTGGTTTCATTACTAAACCAGTGCTTGGGCCAGCATTCACTGAAAAGTTTGCTGCGTCTCACAAATCTCTTGGTGAGCCTAGGCAGAGTTCTGTTGAACTGAAGCCATAGAAAAGGTATCTAAAGTCTTGGTAACAGAGAGAAGTCATACACAGCTCCAGTCAAAACAGTATAAATTTGGACATGTGTACGAATTACGACCCCTGTACAGGTACTGAGTTCTAAATGAGCAAAAAAGCATTTTTAAATTATCACTTAGAAAAAATAAAAACCCAAACAGAACTTGTCTATACAACAGGCAAAAAACTGGTGAAATTTCTTGGGAAATGAGAATGCTGTTTGTGTTCTAGGGTATCAAGGGAGAAGGATAGAACAGAAAACTTTGATTCTCCGCACTTGTTTACTTTTAATAGTTGAAAATCTGTAAAACTCCCTTCCAAAAATATATTGCCCCCAGGCTGGGGCCTGAGCATAAAACAGCATCAGGCTGGAATGGTGACTAATGTAACAGGAATTCCATTTGCACCAAGCCTGTCAAGAGATGGCACTTTCAGGTGCTCTCTCCTTCCCAGGGCTAGTCCTGGCAGGCAAGTGTGAAGGGAACAGGGCCTTTACTCGAACACAGAATTTGTTGGATCTGGAACTGTTCCAACAAATCAGAGTGAGCAATGGCTTTTGTCCATTGGCAGGATGAAGGAGAACAGGGCTGCCTTCCTTTGTCTGTTCCATTCTGGGATTCCCCTTTTGTGTCATCCTGCCCCCCTTCTCCAGCCCTTCATTAGTGATTCACAAGGAAGCCTGTAGGGCACAGCAATTGAACAGCTGGTGGGGTGGAAAGCTGTGCTTGTAAAATGTAGGTGGTTGTATTCAGTTCTGGGAACTGAGACTCTGATGGGGGCAGGGGAGGGATGCTGCCAGAGGGGAAGTGCAGCAAGGGGTTTCTCGCAAGATTTATTTTGGGAACGGAGATATGAGGGGGAGATGTTGGTGGATGCTCTCAATAGCTGTTCCTCCCAAGCAGGATGGAGGTTATAAAGAGAAAGAGACCCCTTGCGTTTTTATTGCTCTCATTGTTAATTGAAATTTTGTTCATCCAGGAGAAGGAAATTGTTTACAGGCCCTTAACACCAGCTCTCCAGATGTTGAGAGCAGCAGATGTTTTCCTGGTTGTTGGAACAGTACTCTCCAGGGACTAAACAGAGGAGTATGTTTCCAAAACATCAAGTCTTGACATTTTTGATTCACTTATAACTAGGGGAATCCCCCTCCCCACCTTCCTCTCTTCCTGCAATATGACAGTCATCGTCAGGTGACAGGAAGCATTATCGGTGCACTGCAATGCTGTCTCTGCTTCCCCAGATCTGAGGCCTAGAGATGCTTTTCATTTCCCTGACCTCTGCTTTCTATCTATCTATGTGAGATGTGTAGAGTACTTCAGCCAATCCATCCTTACAATTCAGTGAAGATACAGCAGGGGTTAATTTGGCCCCTTGCATTTAAAGTCTGTGTTTAGAGAAAGGCCAGGCCCTATAGGGAAAAGATGAGGATCCCCTACGGCTGCATTTGATAAACGCCCAACTGCGAAAGTAAAGTAAATCCACTGGGAACAAGTATTACAGTTGCACTGGAAGGACTTGATGTTTCTCAGGAAAGGTGTCATAGCTAGAGGCACTGAATAGTCACAGTAGTGCAAGCTGTCACACGTGGGTGGAACAACGTGCCACAAACCTGACCTGAAAGGCCTGTGTTTGGGGCTGAGAGAGTGGCTATGGGGGGTGAATTATTCAGAATCCTTGGCTCCTCTGCTGAGACTGTCTGGAAGCCTGCTACTTAGTGCAAGTTGTGTTGGTGGGTTTTTGATGCAGACCCCCAGCTCACCGAGGGGAGACTGCCAGTTGATATCCAGAAAAGCTAAGCAGCTGTGCTGGTGCAGTGATTTCTGACATTACTGACCTGATCCAAATTTGCCCCCAGGTGATCCTCAGTCACCTGAGCCAGCTAGTCCTACTTCTATTTAAAACTACTGAGAAACAGTCAGGGCAGGAGAGAGGAAAGTGAGGACAAGAACTCTAATAGCTAAAGGCCGTGTCTTTGAATTGACAGCTTGATGCCGGGCAAAGCTTCTAGAGAAGTGAATATGAATCCTGTGCCCCTCTTGACTATCTAAAATATATTACATTTTATCATTATTCATAAGCACTGACCGTTTGCTTACGGCTCTGCAAGACACAGAAGATGACATATTGGCCTGATAATGAACTGGGGTGAAACTAGTGTGAGGTCAGAGACTTCAATGGAATTGCTCCTGATTTACACAAGTGTAAGACCAGAATTAAGCCCACAGTTGCAGTCCTGAGGAGCACACAGTCTACTGTAAACAGAGACAGACAACATTAGGCATGCTTTACTGCCTTGGGGAGGAGTGAGAGACTATTTTTGACTGCAGTGGGTAGTGGCATTTGTGGGCTTGGCAGGAGTGAGTTTTGATTTAGATTGAGAATTGCCAATTATAATCAGTGTTACTTGAAATCCTATTCTTACAGTGCAATGGGATCATGACCAGGCCCTTGATGTAGAGCCCTGCTCTCTCGCTCTTTAATTCCTGAGAGAGGAAAGAGATGCTTTATTGACTGTCCGAGTCAGCAGTGGGTGAGAGGGAGGAAAAGTGCTTTCTGTTTGTGTGGTGCAGTCCTATTAAAGTCTCTGAGCAGATACTGGAGAAAAATATCACACTGATTGGGTGGGGGGTCAATCTCAATGGAGATTTCCCTGGGTCAGCATTTTGTGTAACTCTTGAAATCTAACTAAAGCATCCACCATATGAAAGATGCTGACCCTTCAATAGTTACGTTCTTAAATTGGTTTATTCCAGGCAACCCATCTTCTCATTCCCAGCACTAACACTTGCCCTTTTCTCTCTCTGTGCAGGGCCAGGGTGTCACCTGTCTGATCAAGAAGTATTAAAACTGGGCAATGCCTTCTATATAGCTGCAGAGCACAAGGAGCTGGGGAAGTGCTCCTTTATTCTCCTTGGAGGGGGAGAGACTTTGAGGTAAAACCTTGGACTCCCCGGTCTCTCCCCATGGATAAAGGACACACTTTACCCCAGGATATCTGGGACCTGCGGCACTGCCTGAGAATGAAGAGCAAGTATGCCATTCTCCTGGTGTTTGTTGTAGCTCTTGTCATTATCGAGAAGGAAAACAATATCATATCAAGGTAGGAAAAAAGGGAGAGCAAGCTCTTGCTATATTGGGAGGGGATTTCTCTTCATCCTTGATGTAGCCTTCACCTCACCTTTCTGCTTTCCGGCCATGTACAACTAGATAAATTTCTCCCTCATGGAATGTGAAGCCCATTAATGCCTATCACCTTCTTTCCATTACAATCCCAGTCAGTCACTACAACTGCCTACAGTGAAAGGCCTTCTTCCCAGCAGTGCTTAGCATTGGTTTCTCCAGTTTTTTCCTCTCTTTCAGTAAACAGCCTGCCCCATCAACCAAACTTTTTTATGCCTTAGTTTCCTGGTTATCTCCAGTGACCCCCAGGACAAATACACTGGAGATGGGCATCATAGAAGATCATAGCCAGGTAGGCTATGACAAGTGAGGAGATGCCAACTTGTCCATACCGAGGGAATGAAGAGGGGTTTTATTTAGGCTATGTTTACACTTAAAATGCTACTGTGACACACCTGCAGTGGTGCAGCTGCAGCAGCGTTTCAGTGCAAACACTCACTATAATGACAGGAGAGTTCTGCCTTCACTGTAGTTAATTCACTTCCCTGAGAGGCAGTAGCTAGGTCAACAGAAGACTTTTTCTGGCCACAGTGCTGTCTATACTGGGGTTACGGTCAGCTTAACTATGGCCTTGGCTACACTGGCGCTGTACAGCGCTGCAACTTGCTGCGCTCAGGGGTGTGAAAACGCCCCCCCCCCCCCCCCCCCCGAGCGCAGCGCTGTAAAGCACCAGTGTAATCAGAGCCTGCAGCACGGCACGCTCGCTCGCAGCACTGCAAGCTACTCCCCTCGGAGAGGTGGAGTACACCTGCAGCCTTGCACGGTCTCGCAGCGCTGGTGGCGCGACTACACTTGCGCTTCACAGCGCTGCCGCGGCAGCGCTGGGAAGTCCCGAGTGTAGCCAAGGCCTTTGTCTTTCAGAGGCGTGGATTTTTCCCACCCTCGAGAGATGTTGCTATGTCGATGTAAGTTTCCAGTGTAGACCTGCCCTAGGGCTTTTCTTTTTTAAAAGCTGATAAATGTTAGCAATTGAGAAAATGAAGGATGAATAGAGCGGACATATGCCATGCAAACGTCCCTTAAGCATTTACACCAAAAGCACCTCAGTCCTGACCTGCAGCATGTCCTGCTGTTCTACTCCTGGGTTCCCTTCCAGCCCCGCCACTGCCCATTAATCCCGACCTGCAGCTTACTGCTACTCCAAAACTGGACCTCTCCTGAAGAGACTGCCAGTTGTGCCAGTCTGTGTTGGCTTTGCAATATGGACAGAGGGGCACAAGGGAGTAAATTGAAACTACTGAACTTGTTAGGCCTCAAGTGAAATAAGACAAACTCAGGTGTTTAGAGGTGAAAATCTATATGTCCCCCTTTTTAACCACTGCCTCATTGTTTGTGGTTTTGTTCTCTTTGTTTGCAGGGTATCAGACAAGCTGAAGCAAGCCCCACAATCTCTGATGGAGATCAACAGCACAGACCCTGGCCTAGTGCTGTCAGAAAATGAGTCCCTCTTGTCCCTCAGCGAGCTGGACTCTGCCTTCTCTCAGCTCAAGAGCCGGCTTCAGAATGTCACCCTGCAGCTGGGAGGGACCAGGGAGCCTGCTGTGGCACAGGGACCCCGGAGACATGTGCTCCTGATGGCCACCACCCGCACAGGTTCCTCCTTTGTGGGAGAGTTCTTCAACCAACAAGGCAACATTTTCTATCTCTTCGAGCCATTGTGGCACATCGAGAGGACAGTGTCATTCGAGCCAGGCGGAGCAAACGCGGTGGGATCGGCCCTCGTCTACCGAGATGTCTTGAAGCAGCTGTTGCTCTGTGACCTCTACATCCTGGAGAACTTCATCACCCCGCTCCCCGAGGACCATCTGACCCCGTATATGTTCCGGCGGGGCTCAAGCCGCTCCCTGTGTGAGGACCCTGTTTGCACCCCTTTCGTCAAGAAGGTCTTCGAGAAGTACCACTGCAAGAACCGCCGCTGTGGCCCCCTCAACATTACCCTTGCTACAGAAGCCTGCCTGCACAAGAATCACATGGCACTCAAGACAGTGCGAATTCGGCAGCTGGAGTTCTTACGACCCCTGGTCGAAGACCCTCGCCTAGACATGAGGATCATCCAGCTGGTGCGGGACCCCCGGGCGGTGCTGGCCTCTCGCATTGTGGCCTTCTCGGGCAAGTATGAAACCTGGAAGAAATGGGCTTCAGAAGGAGCAGCTCCCCTCAACGAGGATGAGGTGCAGAGGCTGCGGGGGAACTGCGAGAGCATCCGCCTCTCGGCTGAACTTGGCCTGAGGCAGCCAGCGTGGCTGCGGGGCCGCTACATGCTGATCCGCTATGAGGATATTGCCAGGTCACCTCTCCAAAATGCCAAGGAGATGTACAGGTTTGCTGGCATCAGCCTCACCCCACAGGTGGAGGAATGGATCCAGAAGAACACCCAGGCGCCTCAGGACAGCAATGGCATCTACTCCACCCAGAAGAACTCCTCAGAGCAGTTCGAGAAGTGGCGCTTCAGCATCCCCTTCAAGTTGGCCCAAGTGGTGCAGAATGTCTGCGGCCCAGCCATGAGTCTGTTTGGCTACAAACTGGCCAGCGACCAAGAGACCCTCACAAACAGATCCATCAGTTTGCTGGAGGAAAGGAGGGCCTTCTGGATCACGTAAGATCTCTCATCGCTGGGTTTCCAAACGGAAACATATGGTTAGACTGAAAAAAGAAAAACCTGAGCACAAGATCAGCTGGGGAAGCTGGAAAGGGGCCACTGTCCCCTGCTGACACGTATCACACCCTCGTTTATAAGGCTTGTGTTTGCCGTGCACTCCTCATCCTAGCGAGGTGCTTCCTGATTCTCCAGTGGACAGCAGGGGGAATGCAGTAACATCCAGGAGCTCTATCTAGATGGATTATAACGTGGCCACCCTTTGAAACTAAATGGAGCTCAGAAGCTGGCAGTGGGGAGAACCAAAGCAGTAGGTACTAGCTTCCATACCTCACCTCTTAGCTTTCTTCTCTGCACAAGCGCCACCCTTCTTTCAAAGGGCATTTCTGCACTAAACCTCCAAAGAGAGAACTGTATGTTTTAAAAATCTTCGTACACTTTAAAATCCCTCATCTCGCCGAGCAAGGAGGTGAGTGGAGCCGAGGGTTGCACTGATATCGCCTTGGGCAAACTTAAAGACCTCGCTAAGCTGTATTTGGTTGGGTTGATGAAACTGTCAGAAACGGACTTGGTTGGGGTTTGTTGCCAAGAAACCTCTTAGTAAATCCCCAGTGACAGGATCTGGGAGACTCTCTCCTCCCATCCTGACTGCTGCTGCCTTACGCTGACAAACACTCATGTCTCGGACACTTTGTGCATGTCTGTGGACCTTTAAATATACCAACAGCCTGTTAAACCTTGAGAGAGGTGACTGAGACCTACAAGGGTGAGCACACTCCCTCAGACCATGCTCTCGGAAGAGCAAAACGCCAGGACATCGAGAAAACATGTAGCAGAGCCAGCAAACAGCCACACCATGATCATTGGCACTGGTGCGGCATTGTCCACCTCAGCTGCTTGTTATCAAATGCACCAAAGCCAGCAGCTGAGAGATGGCAGGGAGACAATGAAAACACTATTTAAAAGAGAGAGAGACTTAGAGAGAGAAAGCGAAAGCAATGCTCTCTAGCCCTGGGGATACAACTGGTCTCCTTCTAAGGTGCCATCAGCTGTTTTGTCTTCCACCACCATGGAGGCTGGATTCCTCAGTGATCATTTGCTGGTGTCTAGAAATCGATACTGAAAGCTTTCTTGGCTGGTGGTGGCAGGGTGTTTCTGTAATGGTATTTATATTTTGTCCTTGCTATCGTTTGTATATCTTTGGAAGTGCTAGTTGGAGGCTGCCAGCAATTCTCCTGCCCAAAGTAAAGGGGAGTAGTTTGTACCAATTAGCTTTTTGTGGCAGGAGAGGGGGGAGGAGAGAGACTGGGATGCAGGCAAGTGGGAACTCATCCAAAATTAGGCAATAGGAATAGTTTCCATAACAGAAAGAGATGGTCTCAGATTGCAACAGACGAATTCCTAGCCTGTGCCGCCCCTTATCCAATCCACAGTTAGGTTAGGTTTTTGCTTCCTGGAGTTTGATCTCTTCCCAGGGCAACCCAGAGACCACTCCAGAAGAGATCTTCAGACTCCTTTTCAGCCCCATCATTATTCCGAGATACCCATTGAGTCCCCTCACCCTTAAATACATCCTCAGGGAAGAAACAAGGAACAAGATCTGAGCTGAGCATGGGGTGTTTTTTTAGTAATTTTTGAAGGGGCAGCATCAGTTTTTTGTTTTAAATCAGATTTAAAGGGATACTGTCAACACAGCAAACTTCTCTCTGAAACTTATCTTTACTTCCTGTTGTCACAGATTATTCAAATTTAGAGAGATTGCAAGAGACATTTCTCTGTTTTTCAGTGTGTTTACTTCGTGCATTTATCAGTACTTTAGGCAGTCAGTTTCATCAGTGGTTGGATTCACTTCCTAATCTCATGCACTAGCATGAGAGAATATCAGAATTCTCATGCACAAGGGTGGGGGCGGGCATAGCTAGGCAGAGGAGCAGTTCTCCTAATCTCCCATGGATCCCTGGACATGGCCTGGGAGCACTGGTAAACTGGAGCTGGACAGCAGGTAGACGGAGTAAGCTGTTGCTGACATGGGTGATCAGCATAGGGGAGACACTAATGCAGGAGGGGGATCCAGGCACATCCTGTTTATGGCCATTGTTGTGCCGGAGCACACCCCCGTTAGAGCAACCGATATGAAATCGACAAGGGAAAGAGAAACATACAAAAATAAATGCAGGATAATGGCTGAAATTCTCAGCCCTCAGTGTACTTTAACTTAGTATATGCCCCCAACGTACACCCATGTAAAAAAAGAAAAAATTGACAGTGTCCCTGTCACAGGGAGAGTTAGGTGGCATCTCCTCCTGGTCGCTCTGGGGAACAGCTCTGTCCGACTCCGGTGCCCCCTTCCGCTGCTCACTGCATGCTCTGCTGTCTCTGACTCTCTGTGACTCAAGGGGCTCTGTTTTTGTGGTTTGGCCCTCTGACCAGATCACTATAGTCCTTCCCTTCCAGGGTAACAAAATAAATCTCCAAACCAGCTGTCCAGAGCTTCTCTCCAGTGCTTCTGTGCCACTTCACAGTGGTTGGTAGGAGAACCCAGGCCTGCCCTCTACACTGGGTTCCAGCCCAGAAACCTTGTAACAAGCAGCCAAGGTCTGCATGGTCCTACCCCTTGCTGCTGTTTTCCTGGGCTTCTTCCCACCTAGCTCTCTCAGGCTTCCTTTCCCCACAACTACTCTGGGGTTGACCCTTGTTCTAGGGTTAGAATCCTGGTGCTTATTCTCCCTCTTGGGTTTTCACCTCCCCTCCTCTGTGCTCCCAGAGAGCAACCTCAGCGTCTCCCTGCAGTCCCCTTCTGCAGCAAACTTCATGGCTTTATAATCCAGTCTGCTCCAGCCCAACTGAGTCTCTTGTTCAGTTAAGCCTGGCTTTCCCTCCAGGTACAGCCAGGTACCTACGGTAACCAGACAGCAAATGTGAAAAATTGGGACAGGGGGTGGGGGGTAATAGGAGCCTATATAAGAAAAAGACCCAAAAATCGGGACTGTCTCTATAAAATCGGGACATCTGGTCACCCTACAGGTACCGTAATTGGTCCCTGAGGCCCACATTAACCCTTTCAGGGCCTGTGTGGAGTACATACCCATCACAGTTCTCTTTTTTTTAAAAAAGCAACAATCCACATCTCCCTCCCAGGGTTACTAACAACACCTTATATTGTTAAACTGAAATAGTTTTTTAAGGATATGAATTTATTTTACCCTAGTTATGCAGTTTGTCCAAACTGAGATGCAGAAAGTAATCAGTGAAAACAGACCAGGCAGTAGGGGTGCTGGAACAATTTTTATAGTGGGGCTGTTGAAAGCCATTGAACTAAACTGTAAATGATGGAAACCTCTTCAAGCCAGGGGGTGCAGCAGCACTCCCAGTTCCAGCACTTACGCCGGGCAGTTTCATTTTTCAGCTCCCTTGTACTAGCACAATTCTTTCTGCAGTGTTTCGGTTGCAGATATTGCAAAGAGAATGTTGCTACAAAAAGGTTAAAACTGTTTCCAATTGAGCTTAAAAATAATCATGAAAACATTGACTAATAGCAGGTTTTGTAAAAAATTATATATATATATATCTCCCTACATTTTGGGCCTAAACTATCTTTACAGTTTTTCAAGGAATGGCTAAATGAAGCTTAGAGAAGTGAAAAGAAATTAACAAATATATGCTTCAAAGGGGGCTTTTCTATGTATGCCCTTGCAACTCACATGTGGAGTTGTTTGTGAAACCCAGCCTCTGTGAAGAGCACATTTTAAATTACTACATATAGGTATATAAACCATAAAGGGCAATTATACAACAGCTTCCTCCTTCAAGCTCACAGACCCTCTGGTGCAAACAATCATTTTTGACCTCTCTTTCTTTAATATTCACATTATGTCTTCTAACTGCCTCATCCTATATTATAATTTGTTTACCTTTGGAAAGGTAGCAGACTTAGGCCTCAATTCAGGAAAGCACTTTAAGCACACCTTAATGTTAAGCCTGTGCATAAAAACTGTCCTGAACAGAGGTGCTTTCCAGAATAAGGGCCTTAATGCATACTGGAGCATTTCTTCAATATACTCAAGACAACAAGAGCTATAGGTACAGCACGAGGGGCCCTATTTGCAATTGCCTTCTACCTTGTGGCATCATTTGCATCAGTGTAAAGTGGCTGTAAAAGGTCCCCAAACCAAACTGGTAATGGTTTACACAATATGACCACCCAGTGGACCTGAGCCAAGGCCCATTTAAATCAATGGAAAGACTCCCACTGACTTTGATAGGTTTTGGATCAGCACCAAGGTACAGGGGAACCATGAATCAGATCCATACTGCTCCTTGATCAAACTTACTTTGCCAGCTCAAGCAGGGAGCCCCCAGTGGAAACAGTCCTGGTGCAGTTGGTAGGGGAGAGTGTGTTTACCTGGAGCTCCAACCAGCACTTTGGTTCTGAGAAGTGAGGCGTTATTATTGCTATTGTTTGTTTTGTTTGTGCTTTTCAAAAGTTTATTTTTATTTTTTTTTTTGTCTACAAGGGCTGCAGTCTGGCAGGAAAGAAGCTGCCACTTCCTGCAATATGTAGAACTGTTCAGAGAATGGAGGGTTTAATATTGTAAACTGCAAGGGGAATTTATTTATTTATTATATGAAAAAGAGGGGAAATATTTTATAAGCAGGGAGTCTGAGCTACACCCAAAAACAGGCAGACAACAAATATCCCAAGAAATGGAAAAAAGGTAAACAATTAAACTCATAGCAGCACAGTTATGATTTCAAACAAAATGCTGTTATTTTGAAAAGTCTGTTTTTCTTAACACCCAGAAACAAACAAAAATCACACTTCTGTCTCAAAACTGCTAACTGCTGTTGTTACAAGTAACACCTACACACTCTATAACTGAACCAGATTAGGTTCACTGTTCCCTGTTATTGGGGGAGTCGGGGGGCTTCGCACAGCAACAGGAAGAAGGAAAATGTCTTTTTTATTTTTTAAGGAAAGCATGGTTGAAAAAAAATCTCAAAAATTGGCGAACTCACGCTAAGTAGGACATGAAACTATGTGTAGCACTTCTAAAATGACAGCCTTTCAAATGGCCCATTTCACAAGCTGAGAGCTTGTTGACACTGCGTTATGTCGGTATAAGTTATCTTGCTCAGCGGTGTGAATAAGCCACCCCCCGCACAACGTAACTTATACTGACGTAAGCGCCGGTGTGGACAGCACTATGTTGACATAGCTACCATCCCTTGTAGAGGGAGTTTTATTGTGCTGACGAGAGAGCATCGTCACCAGACATGCTACAGTGGCGCAGCTGCGTCGGTGCAGCTGTAGCGTTCTAGTGTAGACGAGCCCTGAGACACACAATAAATCCCAGACAGGACAAAGGCTTTGGATATAATTTTATGGCCTGGGAAAACACAGAAATGCACAGGAAGTGAAAGGGTACATGCCGCCGTGGCATAAAAGAATAGCTGTTGCCTCTGGGGAGCCCATCTGGAATCAGACCTGTGCATAATGAGAAGTAAATATGGGGGTTTCAGTCCCCCCCCAGGGGGGAGCTGATACCAGGTCCCCTCATCCCAAGAGATGGGGAGAAAGGGTGCAATAGTCAGAGCTGAGGTTATTTGGTAGATGAATGTGGGATATGTGACTAGATATGGAAAGCCAAATCCTGCCACGATTTACACTTATTGCAATCACACATGACTTCAGTGGGTCTTAAATCAGGCTAGGATTTGGCCTAGAGACTGGAATTCTGTCTCATTGCAGAAGCAGTCCCTCAGGGCAGGGCTGAATCCATTAGCAGCTCATGGGAATCACGCTGGATGGCTCCCTTCTCTGTACATAGCCCTGGGATAGACAGAGGGAGTCAGTTCTCTGCTCAGCCAGTCACTTGACCTTCCCAAGCACAAGAGAGTCATTCACCAGTTATTTGTTTATTTAAAGGTTTTTTCTCTCTCCATGAACATATCTTCAGGCTGGAGGAGAGAGACAGTCTCTGACCTTGGCACATAAAAGGACTATTCCTCTGTGTTCCAGTTATTAGACCTGGAAAGGCAAATTTCTAACACCACATTCTTTCTCTGGTGTGTTTGATAGAGCTACACATTCTCTCCCCACTTCTCTGTCCTATAGGACAGGGACCAGGCTCAGGTGCTAGAAGAAAGCACTGCATGCAGTCAGCCTGTTGTGCTCTCCTGAACCCCAACTCCCTTGTGGTACTGCAGCATAGCAACCTCCAGCTATCAGGCTAGTTCGTGGAGGGAGGGCCCTTCACTCACTAACATTTTGGGTGTGGAGAAGCGTGAAGAAAGAGCAGGAGCTGGCAGCAGGGTCTGAATGGAGCCTTTGACTTGCGACTATGCTGCGTGTCACCCCAGGCTCACAACTGCCATCTGTGCTCCTAAGGCTGTAAAATGGAGAGCTGCTTTATTACTTCAGCTGTTTTCTTCCTCCTCTCATCTGTCTTTGCTTGTCAACTCAAAGGGAGGAATCTCAGGCGCCTGGCCCTCTTCAATGGCTGACATCACACCGCCCAGGAGAGCTGTTCCATGTGTTTAAAATCAGAACGCCCGCCTCCAGGAAAGTCGACGTAACTTTAGCTGCAGGGGCTCTCCGCATTGTTGGGGAAAATCCAAGGAGGCAGGAGGCAAGGGAGGGTCGGCCGCGGCATCAGGCAAGCTTCAAAGGGAAATGCACTGGGATGGGGTTCCTTGGGCAGCTGAAAGTGTGCACCTAAGGGAGTCCAGCATCCCTCGATTATTTATCTGGATGCGGAGAACTCTGTGCTGCCACCTAGGAGTTTTTACAAAACTAAATTAACAGCTAAACCAATGTCCAGATATTTTCTTACTGGCTCTGTGTTAAGGGTTTAGCTTGAAGGCCTGCCTGGCTCCATAGCAGTGATGTTACACAGGGTTTTTTACACTCCCGGAGCCACTGTGGTCTGCAGCCCCTGGAAGCGCTGACAGACACATCCTCTGAGGAGAGTACTCAGTACTCTAGTTTGAATCTTCCATGCACAGAAATGAATGTGAACCTTGTAACCAGTTAGAAGATGGTTGACTTGACTTATTTAATTAAAAACACAATGGAGCAGAATCCAAAAAGGCATCTCTTGTCTCTCTGGCATTTATTCACTAGTTATTTTTGGCAGCGGGAGAAGTGTAGACATTAACAACAGCAGATGCAGCAGCTGGTAAGAGTCTCTGTATAACATGCTCCCCCGGGGCAGTGACTTGCTCTCCTTATCCGTGTAGCAGCAGCAACAGCGTTCAGAGTCAACACATTGGAAGACGCTCGGGAAAATAAGATCTGGGGATGAAAAAGGAAACTGCTCTGCTGACAAGAATTTAAACGAGCTAGTCGCCCTCCCCTACCCCAGTGGTACTGAGCACTCAACTCCCATTCACTCTAATGGAAGTTGCAGGTGCTCATTTCCAATCAGGAGGGCTGTGCAGCAGCTGTTTAGCAAACCTTGGTATCAGAGCTGTGTGCACAAGGGCTGGTGCTATCTCCAATACCGCAGAGATGAAGAAAAAAGTTGGTTTCAAATCCATCAGAAATATAGAGAGGAATGTTACCATCCATCAAAGGGAAAAGAAAAGGCTAAAATGAATGTGGGAAATATCATCTTCAGGAACCTAAGAGGACTTAACAAACCAGAGAGAATTATTGGGCTCCACCCTGTTTCTTTTCCTCACCCATAATCAGGCATCCATGGTGGGACTCACTGCAGCTCAGAGGCAGTGGGAGGAAGGCAGCCCGGGTTATTCTGGGTAAATGATGGGATGGAGACAGCCACTGGCTCAGTCTCACTTTGCTCAGGGTCTTGCATACCTATGGCCAGCTCTGGAGCTGGTGTAGGAAGATGCTGCAGTGAAGTGTTGGAACCTACCCATCCCCAGCAAGCATCTAGCTGGAGGAACACCATTAACTCTGGATTTTTAATGAGGCTGTTCCTATCAGTTCCAAAACGTTCTGCCCAAGTATCCAGTCATTTGTGAAATATCTATGTTCTGAGATGTTGCTGCCTCGATTTCAGGTACAAGTGTTTTACTGCCAAATTGTGCAGGCTAGAATCTGAGGGCACTGCCCCCTTTGTCCTGCCAGGCTCCAAAAGAAAAGAGGCTTCTTTGGATCATGGGGCCTTACTTTAGGCATCTTTCAGCTGCAAATCTTGTCACGCTGCCTGGAATGGCTCACGAGCAGGAGTGCCGACCTCAGAGCTGATGGTTAAAACCAGGGCAGGCACCCCAAGCTAGCGGTATGTTCTGTAATTAAATTTCACCAGCCCAGGAACAAATGTGAACTCCTGGATTGCTGTAACAGTCTTACCTCGGAGCATACCTTTATGCTCTCCAGTCTATCTTGCCACCCAGGCAAGATGGACTAAATTATAAATGGTCACTTACACCAAGAATTACAAAATATTCAGGTTTCTCCCAGTTCCAAGAGACCAATCGCTTACCCCAGATCAACTTGTATCTTAGTTCTCACACCAAAGACAATGCCTATAGCCAACCCTCTAATAAGTTATTTAAAGGTTTATTAACTAGGGAAAAGAAATGAGACAGTTATTTACAGGTTAAAGCATATACGCACAAATGCATTACCATCAATGGATCCTAAAGATGACAGAGATGTAGTAATCTGTCAGTTCAAAATGTCTTTCAGGGTGGACCCAGGAGTAACCCCTGGGGATCTCTGCCTTCATTTAGCATCTCTGGCCTTGTGAAAGTTCAAACAGCAAAGAGAGGAAAACATTTCTTGTAACTCTGTTTTATCTTTTACATTTAGCCTTCGAGTCTATGGGCTGGTGCACACTACACAGTTAGGTCAACCTAACGGGGGGGAGCCGTGAAATTGACAAGAAATCTGGTTAGCTAGAGCCCAGTTGTCCCTGGCCCCCCGGGAGAGCCAGGGCGAGAATGGCCCTTGCTCCTGGCTGGGAGCTGGGGTGAGAAGCCTGGGCTATCCCTTCCCCTCACTCCCAACTGGGAGCAGGGGTGAGACGCCTGGGTGGTATTATCCCCACCCCCGACTCCCAGCTGGGAACATTAGCTGTCTTGTCAATTTCACAGCTGCCTGGCTCCCAGTGGGGTGTGGGTGGGCCAGGGGGTGAGAAGCCAGGGCAACTCCCTGGGGCAAGAAAACCCAGGTGGCTTCCCCCCACTCCCGGCGAGGAATAGGGAGGCGAGAAGCCCTGGGCAGTTTCCTCCCCACTCCCAGTGGAGAACGGGAAGGCGAGAAGCCCTGTGCAGCTTCCCCAGCTCCCAATGGGGAGTGGGGGTGGGGAGGGCAGCCCACTGGGTGCCTATGTGACAGTTGGTAGGGAGCTGCCAGCAGAGCTGAGAGATCAGACTTCCAATTCCCCACACTGCCCCTCTGAGATCGGTGGAAGCACTCCTGGTGAAGGCACGCACTATTGCTCCAAGGAGGGTAATATGGACATGCATCACTGCAGTAATTACTGCAGTGGCTATAAATCGACCTAATATAAATTGACTTACGTTTCCAATGTAGACATACCTATGAGATAAGCTTCTTTGCATGTAGCATTTCCAAGGTGTGATGGGGCCATTCACCAATCTTTTGTATCCTGATGACCTGTTTAATCTTGATAGGCACCTTTAGTGGGCGGGTGGGGAGGAGGAGATGATTAATGTGCCTGGGTTCACAAGTTCAGTGCAAACATTTTCAAAGTTATAAAGCAAAACTTAAATTTGTCGTTCTACCACAGACTTACAAGTGAGATTAATGCATGCAGCAACATACAAGCATTTCATAGAATCTAAACACTAAATACATTCTTACAAAACTAATACCTATGTTGAACAAAACTAACATACAGAGAGCTGGTTTGGTTTCCAACTATGAGTTTGTTAGTTCTTAGCTAACGCCTACGGCCTTGGCCAGAGCTGGCACTTGGTTTACCAAGGTCACAGGCAGATTTCCCAAAATGAACTAGGGCTCAGCAGAAAGGGTAACACGAGCTCTTGCCTCCAGAGTATTTTGTCCTCACCTCACAAATGCAACAGCAAACACAATAGAAATGGACCAGTTTTTTTAGAGAAAGGGTGATTTTGCCTGGAGAATGGGAAAATTCACACATTCCTGCCTTTTCATTGCTAACATAGCCACTTTACAAACATTGTCAATAAAATTCAGCCATAAGGAGACACCAGTGAAAGTGTTTGTGCCAAACTTTGTGAAACAACAATTGTGAATTTCACACAGATCTATTAATGAGCTTGTATACAAATACTCGTAACGGGTATACATTTCAAAATGGCTGGACACAGGCTCCAAATAGTAAACAGATCCCCTGGAGGTGTAATCTTTTAATAGCTAGTAAAAGACTTGCTAAATGCAGCCCTGCGGTTTATTGAGAGAACAGGCAGGTAGTAAAAGCTCAGCAGGACAAGGTTTACCCAAGTGCTCATAGCTTGGAGAAGAAAGGACGAGCACGTCTCATTCACTGGGACAGGTGGACAAGGGATGGCTGTGTATGACTGTACTCCTTGAAAGAGAAAGTAGGTGTGGACTTGCTGGTTTGTTCAGGTGCATGCATGCCTGTTTGTGTCTGTCTTTGTATGAAAGTGCATGTATGTGTCTGTGAGCATGTATGCTTATCTGCAGGCAGATGTATGTCAGCATGTACATCTGCAAATATTCAAATCCATGATTGTGTGTATGTGCATGTACACAAGTCTGTGTGTGACTGCAATCAATTGGGAATATGCATAAACAAGCAAATTGCTGGGTGCATGTACACATTATGGGCCCTCGCAGAAGAAATAATGTACTCAAAAAATGTCTGCAGTGATTCACACGTAACCTACACACTGGGGCACTATTAATTCCTTCCACTGTGATAAAGGAAGATGTCTGCAGTGTGAACACTAACACCTCATTCAACACCTAGATCCAAAAATCACAAATTGATCCTACAGGCTGTCTCCCTGCTGCCTGGTAATTCCACAGCTAAGCAGCAAAAGTGACTTGTCATGTGATCCAAAAAGCTGCAGAAGACTGGCGTTAGCAGGCCAAATGGTTCAGCCGGGGCATAGGGCAAGTAATTCTCCCCATTAAGACAGGTCAGACCAGCAAGGAGTGGCAGAGCAGTTGATGATTGCTGAGAAAATGCCTGTGATATCAGGCAGAGAGGATTATGATTTAAGATGTAGCATAAGCAGTAGGGCAGATGGTCTTTTCCTGTGCCACTGCTCCTGCTCTCCTCCTGGCTTCTGTTCCATTTCCTTAGACTAGATTGTACACGCTACACTGATTCTGTCTGCCCCCTCCCCTAGGGTGACCAGATGTCCCGATTTTATAGGGACAGTCCCGATTTTTGGGTCTTTTTCTTATATAGGTGCCTATTATCCTCCACCCCGTCCCGACTTTTCACATTTGCTGTCTGGTCACCCTTCCCTCCCCCCATCTAGATCATACATCTCTGTTCCATTGAATTCCCTGAAATAATACAAATCTCTCCAAACCCACTTTCCTTCCAACATTTCAATGAGCAAATCTCCAGTATAGTAAATCAGTACACAAAAACCTTCCATAGGAAAGAGTTAAGGTGCAAAGTGTGTATCAATAGAACAGGCAAGGGATGCAGGTTCACCCCTGTCATATATTCCTTCTTCGCATAGGCCAGGGTCTACACACACTAGTTTAACTAAGGATATGTCTACACTTGCAGAGTTTTTGTGCTGCAAGTTTCACTGGTGACAGGGAACCGGTGAAAGTAAAGTGCTGGTTTGTGTTCTCACTTACTTCCTCCGGCGTCAGAGAGTGTTTCCATTAGCAGCACTTCCATCGTCTATGAGAACACTGCTCTAGGGCAGCTATCCCACAGTGCAGCTCTCTCCAGTTTGATGATGGTTCTTGTGGGAAGGTGGTGGGGGGGCGGGGATGACGGGGCATCCTGGGTCCCTGCACAGCCTCCTTTCCCCAAACACTGATCAGCTCCAGTAGCTCAGCATTGCTCCAAGCAGGGGATCGTTTGCTGCGCGGAGCAGCCATTGTCATCTGGCCAGATAAGTGAGCACTTGCCAAGAAAACAGGAAGGGGACTTTACAGGGGGAGGGGTGGATGTCTGTTTACCTGGCAACAGAGCAGCAGAGCTGCTGGCCAGAGTGGTCACCTAGGCACTGTGGATATCCTCCGGAGGCTAAAAGCTCTGTAAACGGGAAGAATGTGTCTTCACTTGCACATCACCGCAAAAGCATCACTGATAAGAGCTGTATGCCTCTCATGGAGGTGGTTTTCTTTTTGCGGTGAAACTTCTGAGTTTCACGGCAAAAAGTCATTGGCAAGTGTGTAGACGCTTCCATGGTTTTTGCGCAAAAAAGGGACTTTTTCTGCTTTAAATGGCAAGTGTAGACATGCCCTTAACATTGGGAGCGGATACCAATTCAGTTCAACCAGTACAGCTGTGTGGGGACACTTGTAAATGGTTAGCCTGGCATACATCACTTTGGCTTGCCTCAGGAAATTCACAGGCACGAGCTAATCTGATAGAACCAGTTTTATACAAAACGGAAGAGAGTCCATGCTTGGATTTGCACTGTTGTAACTTGCTGCTAAATCTACACACGTGACCCTCGGAAGCCTGAACAGAGCAGCACAAGACAGAAATAAATGATGGAAACTGGCAGCTGCCTGTGCACCTGGTGGTGCGGGAGGATGAAGAAGGAAGAACACATTGATTTAAGTTAAACTGGGGCAACTTCTCTCTTTAGACAAGCCCTAATAGCACCTCCTGTAAGTTATACCTCCTCCCCGCACTTGCATGGAGCTTTCTGAAATCGTGCCTTGCCCACGCTTGCAGCTAAACTATGTTCAGCTGCCCCAGTGCAGCTGCACCCACTGCTAACACCCATTGTCAGTAACAGTTCTTTATGTAGCATAGACAAGGTTGAAAATTAAGCTTTCATGTAACACACTAATTGGGTCTTTTTTTGGGTGGGGGGGAGACAGTTCCAATGTGTCTAGAATGATCATTTACATTTACTACACAGGCTTTCTTGCCCAATTTCATTAAGCCCCAAACCTGATTGGGGTCTGTCTGCATGGAGCTCCCTGCAGGAGGATCAGGTGCTAAGTTGACCTCATGTGTTCACCTAAAAGTATGATTCCCTGGTAATACCAGGAAGGAATATTTGCATTACCATTCAACTGGACATGAGTCCTCTATACAGGCAGGTTATGCAGCACAGCTTCCAAACAGCTACATATTATCCTCCTCACTGTCTGTATAGCATATATGATCCAGGCAAGACCTTGGCCATCACAATAGTAAGCTGGCTGCAGTTCAAGAAATATATGCCAGTTGGCCCTTGTGGTAGATCCCAGGCTTCACAAGCGTATAATGCTGTGCTACTTCTCTTTTTCTCACCCATTCAAGGACCCCAGTCGCCTCCCGACATCCTCCTGCCTTCCATCCCAGAATGACATGTCAGGCACCACTGGAGAGGGTGTGGGGGTCAGCAGGGAGAGGACTTGCTGGCCATATAGCCCTGGGAGGCCAAGATGGCAAAGCCAGTGTGGCTGCCTTGCTTTTTAAAAAGAACAGTCAGGCCACATTGAAAGGAGACCAGAACAGTGCCACGAATAAAACCAAAACCTTAAACAAGACCCAGGGAATTCTTCCAAAGCCTGGGCTGGCTCCTGCGCCGAGGCTGACCACCAGGGCCGGTGCAAGGAAGTTTCCCGCCCTAGGCACCCCCCCACCCTGAGGCGCCCCCCCTCGCAGCAGCTCCCCACCCCCCAGGCCCGGGGAGCCGTGCGGCAGCTCCCCACCCCAGCTCACCTCTGCTCCACCTCCTCCCCGAGCACGCCACCCCCGCTCTAATTCTCCTCCCCTCCCAGGCTTGTGGCGCCAAACAGCTGATTGGCGCTGCAAGCCTGGGAGGCGGGAGAAGTGGAGTGGCAACCGGGCGCTCAGGGAGGGGGCATAGGAACGCTGTAAAAAAAAAAAACTGGGAGCACTGCTTTTTGGCGCCCCCAAATCTTGGCACCCTAGGCAACCGCTTAGTTTGCCTTAATGGTAGCATTGGCCCTGCTGACCACCACTCATTCCTAATAACAGCGAGACCCATCCTTGAGCAGTTCAGCCTTGTGGCCCCCTAATCAAGTCCAGTCTGATTCAAAAGCCCCTCTGAATCCCTTCCACCCTTTGTCCCAAAACACAGTATCTAAAAGTAGGAACAGCCACCAGTGGGGCATCTGGCAACAGGCAGCCTGAAAATTGGAGCTGGGGCAGCAGAATGGGGGCTGCCTGCAAGGCCCTCCATACCACAAAGGGACCTCAGAAAGAGAACGAGAAGCCATTGACTCCGAGGGGTTAAGGAAACACATTAACGTCCATTAGTGAGAGAGGCTTTGCTGACTGCCTAATGGAGGGTTAACATAAGAAGCAGGCAAGAGAAGAGGCCGAGGAGGAGCGAGGGGCAAGAATAACACTATTACCAAAAAGTGTGAAACTACATGACTGGGAACTGGGCCTGGGTTTTAACCATTCACATGCTGCTGTTTCCCTCGTGTAAGACAGAGCTTCTGCATTGATCATATTCCCCACTAGCCAGTCTGAATCCCTCCTGGGGAACTCCATGTTATTTTCTGAATGCTGAAATTGTAGATGCTATACGCAACGGGGCTGAGATTTTCAGGAATGAACCTGGCCCACATGGAGAGCTGCCAGCAGAGTTTGAAACATTTTTACAAGGGCAATTTTCCAAATAAGCTGAGTGTCCTCAGTCTCTCAGATGCTGGCTAGGTCTTGGCTGCAGTCAGGTGACTTTTAGATGATCGTTGTAGAAATGCAGGGCTGCCAACTCTTGCAATTTTATAGAGAGTCTCACAAGATTTGGTGTTTTTCTTAAAGCCCCACCTTCTGGATCCATGTGACTGAGTCAGAATCTCAGCTTTCATTGAAAATAAACCCCAAAAGTTCCTAGCAGAGAACTCTGCACAGTTGCAGAACAAAGCTGGAAAACGTGAGCTGAGTGCACACTACAAATTCAAAAACCAGAAGGTACATAAAAAACACCCAACTTTTTTCAGAGTAGCAGCCGTGTTAGTCTGTATCCGCAAATCTCTTTATTTGAGACTTAACTCCACTAAATATTTGCCAACTCCCCTTACTTCTAGTTTATCCAGGCTGAACTACCTCAAGCACAGAGATGATCCTTTCAGGTTAAAGCTGAGGAGTATGACCAGAAAGGTGCAGGGATCCTTTCATACTCCACTGTGAACCAAGAGGGAGCTTCCTTTTCCAGGGCTGAAAATCCAGCATGTTTCAGCAGAACTGAACTCCTCATTTATATAGTGTCATAGGCATGAATGATTACATTCAGTCATCACCCATTTATCTGCCCATCAAAGAGAATCCCTTTAACATACACACATCACACTAGAGTGACTGTGACCATGAATGGACATTTTGTTTTGATGCTCTAGGGGTTAGAAAATGCTGGCCCAAACCATGTGATTCAGTAGCACAGATTGCTTAGAGCAGGGGAGACTGTCTACTCATGGAAAAAAACATCTTTGACCTCCATAAGATGTACCAGCAGGATGCAAACTTCAGTAGAAACCTGCAAGGAATGACTGGGAGTAACTGGAACTTGTCCTCTCAGCTGCAAGCCAGGAACAGCTGCTGAGGCTTTCTGTGCAGGTCATGGAAACCAACAAGGAGATATTGACCTTGATCCAGCACAGAGTCCCGGGAGTTTTCTGGGTCCCTAGCTATGAAAACACAGCACATTAAAGAGGCATTAAAATGCATAATGGTGTGCCAGAGCACAAGGCATTTGCTGGTTGGCTGCTGTTCCTGCCAGAGCACAAGGTACTGACTGGTTGGCTGCTGTTTTGCCTTCTACGGCCCAGTCCTGCAGATCTTTATTCACTAAGTCCCCTTGAAATAATTGTATGAGAAGGTTTTGCAGGATCAGCTCCTTAACGGTTCATTTTGAAAATACACCTAATAACTCACTTTGTCTAGTATCAACATTACGGATTTGAAAATTTAATTCACACTCGGTTATTATTAGGTTCCCATTTCACCTTGGAGAAACTATGAAAAAAGGAGCAGAGAGGTGACAGAGAAAATTAAAATCCAATGAAAAAACAGGGTGAAAAACAGATCAGCAAATGGGCAGAGTGCAAAACAAATCAAGAGACTGAAAGAAGGAGCAGAGAAGAGGAGGAGAGAACAATGCAATGGAAGAGCTGATCCAATCAGGGTCAGATTTTCTAAAGGGCTCAACTACCAGTGAGACACCTAAATGAAGTCTAGATTTTCATGCTGAGCTCTCTTGGACATCTGGCCCTGGAAACACCATAGATAGGTCCCCCACTTCTTTCACCCCAATCAAGAAACACAGGCTTCCCATTAGCAGAAGTGCTGAACAACTCCAACAACCTCTGGGAACTACAGGTGCTGGGAATCTTTGAAAATCAGGCCACTTCCTGTTAGGTGACTTGACACGGATTTAGGAGGCAGTTTTAGGCACTCAGGTTTGAACCTCTTGGCCTTTATTTCTTCAGAGCTCATCGACTGTTGCTGTTTATTCCACACCTCAGATAATCCCCTCTATGTGACTTCATGAACATTTCCTCAGAAGCTAATTGTGACAAAGGCTTTAGTTAACGAAAGCCATAGGAAAAGTTGAACTTTCAAGAGCAGACTGTCTATTTACACTGATGGATGAAAGAAGAGAAAAATCTAATATGCTCTATATATGAACGCCCTATCCAAATAGCTGCTCTTCCTAGGACCCTCTCTTCCATGCTGTCTATAGTAAACTGCTTAATGATGCTGACTTGGCAGGTGGCCAGTTAGTGATTCATTAATATCTTTTCCACCTAACTTATAAGAAACAAACGTTTATGCCTCCAATTTGTTCACTTAGCTAAGAACATATTCAAGCTTGTGTTCCTCTTGCACTCACCTTTGTCTCCCCTCTTTCTCTGTCCATTGTATTCTACTCCTCTTGTTGCCTCTTGACTGTATTTAGGCCCTTATCTTGCAAACACTTGCACACATGCTTCACTTTAAGGACTTCAGTGAGACTATTCACATGCTTTAAATTAGACCTGGGCATAAAACTTTCCAGGCTCATGGCTTTTGATTGCAAACTTCTTGGGATAGGGATTGTTTTTTATTGCATGTTTGTACAGCACCCAGCACAACAAGGCCCCAATCCTGACTAGGACCTTTGGGCACTACTGTGGGACAAATAATAAATTTCAATATTGTGAAGGGTTGTTTCTCTATATTTCAGTTTTCTACAAGGCGTCTTTAAACAACTACATTTTTAGCACCTTCCTTCCAGTCCTTGCCCACTCCTCCTGCCATGCAGCTGTAAGACTTGAACTTGAGGTCATTGCTCGACAGTGTTTTTCACTCCAAGATGCAAACAGCTCAGTTTCAAATTTCCGAAGAGAGGGTCATTAAATACAAAATTTGTACACACTCCACATCCCATATTTTCTGAATACTCCATATCCACTCTAAGGAAACGGAATGTGTTCTCACAGCATGGGCTTCTGTAGTGAGCTGGGGTTTGAGTGAGACCTGGAAGTTTACAAAATTGTATTTTAGAACAGTGTGATTGAATGGGTAAGCAGGAAGAATAGAAGAGGTACTGAAGAGCTGCAGGGAGAACTGGGTGGGAAAAGCAAACCAAAATATATAGAAGGCTATCCTGTCATGCCTGTTAGATTTTTCTCTTCCCCATTTTTAACCATGACCACCTCAATTGTTGTGGAGCATCTGTTCTCAATATGTGACTGATTTTAATAAATTCAAGACTTCATCTTTAATCTGGAAGGTTTGGAAGATATTACAGAGAGAGGTTTCTCTTTGTATTTAACTGGGTGAGAGTTAACATCTTCTCTGTCTAGGTATCTATCTTAGGTACTTATACTGTTTCTATCATCACAGTATCTGAGCACCAAACAATCATTAATATATTTATCCTCATAATACCCCTGTTATTATTCTCATATTACAGATGGGGAGCTGGGACACTGGGAGGCTAAATGACTCACCCAGCATCACATAGGAAGTCTGTAAAAGAGCAGGGAACTGATATCACACCTCCTACACTCTGTGGTTCTCAACCTATTTATCATTGTGGGCCGCATCCAATACTACCTGTATGGCCCTCAGTATGTCACATGGGCCACAGCTGTTGCTGATTGGGCTGCAAGTGGCCCGTGGGAACCACTACTCTAAGCTGACGCCCCAGTCACCGGATCATCCTTCTCCTGCTCACTCTTCTGGAAGACTACAGCAGCGTCTCAGATGATGTCAATCAGCATAATATCCCTGAAGTAAATGGACCTATGTTGATGTAGGCTCTAGGTCTTGGAATCTGTAGAAATATTTACTTTTAGAATTGTGAAAGAGCTCAGATACCACTCTGATGAGGGCAGTAACAATGGATAGATAAATAGATATCTCTTGTGCCATGGTCTTGGATTGTTCAAGTTAACTGCAGTCTTGAATTCGTCCTGAAATGACAAGCAGCCATTCCAAAGCACAGCTTGCTTCCCAAGTTTTTGTTTTTAACTATCCTACTAGGGAAGCGGAAATGTCATTGAATTCAGCTGGATATCCCACAGATGTGTTCAGGGATGGGAAGAATTTGTAACTATGTCATTTGAAATCTCTTTAGCTATCATGAGGGGGAAAACACTGCTAACCCCGAACAATACTTTTAGAAAATACAGGATATGAATCACATACAAAGAATGAAAAAAAAAGAGGGACACACTCCCTAGAGACAAAAAACAGATATAGATCCCAGAATAGAAATAGGGTTCTACATCTCAAGACTAAAAATTGGCAGCATAACTTCTCCAAACAATGCCTAAAAAATGTGGCTAAATCCTTCAAGTTGTAAAGGATTTGTATAAACAAATCCCATAATAACAAAGGCACCGATCTTCCCCTACGCTCCAGCTGCACAGCAGGAAGCTAGATGGCCAGTTTAACTGGTCTGCAGAAGATTCCAGGGCAGCTCTTCCAGGCATACAAGGCATGATCAGGGTGTTCCTGCTCTCTGTCAAACTCCGGCCACCAAAATTGCCCTTGTGGGTTGAACTTAGAGCAGCCCTGACTACGGGTGCCTGAACCCCAGTACATAAATGTAAATACCAGTCCAAGAGCAATGGAAAGAAGAGGAACACGCTCCCAAACCCTGAGGTAAAAGCAGTGACCAAACTCCTCCTTGTTCAGAACAGGCCCGATGATATGTGAACTGTGGTGCAACACTGCTGGCAGTGACAACCCCACCACAGACCTCCAAGACAAGTACTGTAGATGCGCCAGGTGTTGTAGAGCCTTGTGGGTCTCCACCACTTGGTGGGTTCAGCAGGAGAAGCTGTAGCCAACAAGCAAAAGGAGCCTTTATCCTTAGCCTGGCAGAGTTAAGGTAAGAGTCCTGAGCTGACAAGCAGGTAAATGCATGGGACCAAAGCATTTACACTATACAGACTTCAGTGACCATTAAACAGACACTTAACCTTTGCACCTTGTGTCTTGACCAGGCTGAGCACTCCTGGGCTGCCCCCTCCACATGAGAGACAAAATCCAGCCCTGGTGCAACCAGGGCTGGCTCTAGGCACCAGCGTTCCAAGCATGTGCTTGGGGCGGCTCTTCTCAAGGGGCGGCAAAATTTTGTTTGTTTGTTTGTTTGTTTTGCTTCAGTGGCAGCACTCTGGCTCTTTTTTTTTATTATTCTTGTTTTGGTGGCAGCAGCACTCCTTTTTTTTTTTGGCTTGGGCCAGCAAAAAACCTGGAGCCGGCCCTGGGTGCAACTGCAGTGAAATCAGTGACATTATTTACATCAGGGATTTATTTGGCCCTTTCAGGCCATTTCAGGAGTCATGTCTCTCCTAGTTCACTGGGCTGGACGTTCCTGCTGTTGCGGACCTCCTTTGAGGATGGCTCGTGTCCCTCCCAATGTCTGGACCTTCAGCTGTCTGGTAGATTAGACCAGTGGCCTCAAGGGCGCTCCTTACATTGCAAAGGAGACTGCTCGAAACTATTTTTAAAAGCTAGATTTTGAACGTGGCTTGAGTTAGCTCCAGGTTGGGTAAGAGAACAAAGCCATTCAAATTGTTTTAAAAACCCATTAGCAGGACTGGGCAGCAACCCGGTTAACCATGACAATGGGCAAAGCTTTCTGGTTAATTTTGTCCCCCACAAGATTGCTGCTGGGCTGCTCTGTGTATCCTGATTCCTTTGCTATGATTGAGGACGTGAGCTGAGCTGAGAGCAGCTGCCTCTGCTACCTGCTCAGTTCCAGGCTTCACACTCCTCTCCACTAGATAGTATTCTGGCCTGGTAGCATCAGTCGGAGAGCAGCACACGAAATGAGAAACCCCATATAAGTCTGCGACATTATGAGTGTAATATAATATCTCGTTGAAAGATGACAGGGCCAGAAAGAGTTAATTAACTCACAGACTGACCTGACCCAGGGGTGAACTTTAGAGACTGGCTAGGAAGATAGGTAAGTGTAAGTCTGCATTGTTAGAGATAGAAGGGTAGATGTTTGCTCAGGTCTTGTAATATAAGCAAACAATTCTTGTCTATTGCTATAGCTTTAATTTAAAGATCAAAAAAGGAATATTAACATTTATGATGATACTTGAGTGAAATAGTATTATTGTCTATATGTCTCTTTGAAGGTTGTGGTAACCTGTATGTGAACTTGTTTAATGGATAAATTACCCTGTGCTAATTGCCAAGATGTTTGAGAGAAGGAGAGTTAAGCCTATTGTTTTCACAGGCAGAAAGGCTGCTGGAAATGTATAAAAACCTTGGGACATGATCCTTCTGCATCTCAGATCTGCTTTGGGTTCCAAGAGGGGGAAACCTTAAGCCACAAGGATTGAGATCCCCAGTCATTGACTGGAGCCACCCTGAATATGGACATTGGACTATAACCTATGGACTATATCTAAAAGGACTTTTGACTTGTGGTCCAACATATTATTAGATACTAAGTTTCAGAGTAGCAGCCGTGTTAGTCTGTATTCGCAAAAAGAACAGGAGTACTTGTGGCACCTTAGAGACTAACAAATTTATTTTATGCTCAAATAAATGTATTAGATCTTTTGATAAGCTACACCATTTAGGAACAACAAGGAGTCTGGTGGCACCTTAAAGACTAACAGATTTATTTGGGCATAAGTTTTCGTGGGTAAAAACCTCACTTCTTCAGATGCATAGAATGAAAGTTACAGATGCAGGCATTATATACTGACACATGGAGAGCAGGGAGTTACTTCGCAAGTAGAGAACCAGTGCTGACAGGGCCAATTCAATCAGGGTAGATGTAGTCCACTCCCAGTAATAGATGAGGAGGTGTCAATTCCAGGAGAGGAAAAGCTGCTTCTGTAATGAGCCAGCCACTCCCAGTCCCTATTCAAGCCCAGATTAATGGTGTTAAATTTGCAAATGAATTTTAGTTCTGCTGTTTCTCTTTGAAGTCTGTTTCTGAAGTTTTTTTGTTCAATGATAGTAACTTTTAAATCTGTAATAGAATGACCAGGGAGATTGAAGTGTTCACTTACTGGCTTTTGTATGTTACCATTCCTGATGTCCAATTTGTATCCATTTATTCTTTTGCGGAGGGACTGTCCGGTTTGGCCAATGTACATGGCAGAGGAGCATTGCTGGCACATGATGGCATATATCACATTAGTAGATGTGCAGGTGAATGAGCCCTTGATGGTGTGGCTGATGTGGTTGGGTCCTCTGATGGTGTCACCAGAGTAGATATGGGGACAGAGTAGGCAACGAGGTTTGCTACAGGGATTGGTTCCTGGGTTGGTGTTTCTGTGGTGTGGTGTGTAGTTGCTGGTGAGTATTTGCTTCAGGTTGGGGGGTTGTCTGTAAGTGAGGACTGGCCTGCCTCCCAAGGTCTGTGAGAGTGAGGGATCATTTTCCAGGATAGGTTTGTAGAAGTAATTCCCTGCTCTCCAAGGGTACGTCTATACTTACCTCTGGGTCCAGCAGTAAGCAATTGATCTTCTGGGATCGATCCCGGAAGTGCTCGCCGTCAACGCCAGTACTCCTGCTCCACAAGAGGAGTACGCGAAGTCGACGGGGGAGCCTGCCTGCTGTGTGTGGACCCGCGGTAAGTTCGAACTAAGATACTTTGACTTCAGCTACGTTATTCACGTAGCTAAAGTTGCGTATCTTAGTTCGAAGTGGGGAGTTAGTGTGGACCAGGCCCATGTGTCAGTATATAATGCCTGCATCTGTAACTTTCACTCTATGCATCTGAAGTGAGGTTTTTACCCACGAAAGCTCACGCCCAAATAAATCTGTTAGTCTTTAAGGTGCCACCAGACTCCTTGTTGTTTTTGTAGATACAGACTAACATGGCTACCCCCCTGATACTTGATACCATTTAGGAAGGCAGCAAGCTGCTGCCTGGTATCAAAAAGGCTGAGAAACACTGTTCTAAAGCACTTGTGCCCTATTAAAGAGGAAACACTTCATATCTAGGAGCTTTCACTGCACTTTGGTCTGTTCCAAGAAAGACTAAATTCCCTGGGGTCTGACTTAAGAATTCCAATACATGACTCCATTTCACTTTCAGTCAAGAGAAAGGGGAATTATTTCCTTTGCTTCTCAAGACAGAGGCTTTTTCCATGGGCAATTACATGATACTATTGTTACATTTACAGCTGGGCGTGGGAACAGTCCAATTAGAACAGTTAAAAAGTGTGACTCTATCCTTAGTGAGCTTTCTGGGAAAGAGGAATTCTAACTTCTTTGCTTTCCAAAGGAACAGATCATTCTGAAGATCTCTCTCCTTATATGGAGATTAGGGAGAAGAACCCTATATTTTCCAGCTAGTTTGAAATGGGTGGTGGGCAGGAAAATGGAGGATTAGGTGTCGTAGCTGATCAATATAATTAGACCATTGACATAAAAGACTAAACAAACCACCCAATAGTAAACACGAGGGAAAGAATGTTTAGGCTGAAGAACACCCCCCTTCTCCATGCTAGTGTGTCTCACTCAGGAATTCCTATTTTGGTTTGTATTAAGTTAAACAAGCAAACGGGAAGATTAAATTAAACATTAATATAAATCTGATAATAACTCAAGCTGCACATCCTTGCTTGCTGAGGAAGGAGTGCTTTGCATTGCTGAGTGTAGGCCGTTCACCCTGTCAATGTGGTCTGGAAACACGCATTCAAGATGTGTGTGTAAATTGGAGAACTGCATCACATTATCATTGGTTTACACAGCTGTAAACTGCATTTGTCATGAAGTGTTTCCCTGTCTGGGTCTCTCTCCCTTTAGAAGAGTTCAGTCGGCTTTGCATGCTGTACCAGCATTTAGCTTTGAATGCAGCTGAAATTCAACCCTAATTAGTCTGCCTTGGCCAAACTCTTTAACTTAAATCTGTTGGAAGCCAGCTATTCCTGCAGCCTGCACTGGTCTGGAGCTGGGTGCTGTACGAGGCTTTGTGAGGTTTTAGGGGACATGTACTGTCTGCTTCACAGCGGGCGGGGCTGAGGGAGGATGTAGAAGTAGAGCCAGGATCTGAGTTACGCAGTGCCTAGGAAGGCAGATTGGGATAGATCGGTTTGGGGGGCCTTCTCTGGTCTGATATCCCTTCCTTACCATAATGGATAATGAAGGCCCAGCCAAGAGCTGTGTGGTTGGATCCTCATGTGCTGCTGCCTTTACAGTTCAGTTGTGCTCCTTGCTATGATTTCTGGATAGCTAGGGTGACCAGATAACAACTGTGAAAAACGGGACAGGAGGTGCAGGGGAATAGGCACCTATATAAGAAAAAATCCCCAAAAACTGGATTGTCCCGTTAAAAGCGGGACATCTGGTCACCCTATGGATAACTCCAAATCCAGAAGCAGAACCAATCATGTCATGGCCATGCACTCTAGGGCACACGAAAACAGCTCAGTTATATGTTATATAGAGTTATATATATTTGTTCCTGGGGTGGATTGACTGTGTACATGTAGATTGTGAGAACACTTTCAGTTGTGTTGTGTTTGCAAGAGACAGTATCACTATCTTGGAAGTTCTTGTGTGTGCATGATGCAGCAAGACAAATAAATGAACTATAATTTCCCTTGGAAACCAGCTTAGACAGAACAGCGGTTGGATTAATAAAATATCTGTCAAGAACACAACTCCCGTCCTCAACAGTGCAGCCAAATGCAATGGTGAATCACTTCTGAGACCTTTTTAAAGCTTCCTTATCTTCTTCCTGAGGGTGTTTGGACTAATTCCAGTCATGTGATGAACCAAGCATAGAATAAAATTGTAACTTGTCTAGTTCGATATGGAGGTGTCTAAAATTCCTGGAGACTAAATACTTAAGCAAAGTTCTGCTCTCTGCCATGTTCCTTGCAACATGGAGATTCTGGGTCTGACGTGCCACTGCCTTGCACCATTTACACCTATGCAAAATGAGGGCAAAATCCCACCAAAAGAAATGGCAGCATTTTATACCCACTTTTCACTGATGTAAATGAGTGAACAATGTACCCTATAACCCTACTGCCGCATGAGTGGGGACAATTTACTTTGAAGTTGTGGAAGATGTGACTGCTGGCACTATGCCAAATTCACCCCTTGGATATTTCCCATAAGACTTGCTAATTATGCCAGTGATTCCAATTACACTGGCGTTCTTTACTGAAAAGCCAAGTGCTGCTTTGTCACCTTGTTCAAAATGCTGGAAGTTGACAGCGTGTCCTGCTGTCCCTAAATCTGTAGCCTGAAACTGAGGGCTAGTCCACACTAGAAGCACTACATTGGTGCAGCTGTGCTGCTGTAGCACATCTGGTGAAGATGCTTTATGCCGACAGGAGAGAGCTCTCCCATCGGCATAATTACTCCACCTCCGTTAGAGCTGGCAGTGACCAGGCTGTGTAACTGTAGTGTATAGGTACAGGGTAGTATCTCTTTAAATAGTTTGTGAGCCCTCTAGTGTGCTGACTGTGTTCTGTGTTTTAGAAGCCACTAGAAACTAGTTGGAGCAGAAATATATATGTGGCTAGGCCTTGTGTATTTGTGTACATTTAGGAAACACAGTTATTTGGGGCCCAGTTGTACCCATGGGGTTTCGACATATTCTTTATTGTTCTAAGAGTAAAAGACATGAAACAGCGAAGAGTCTGATGGGGAACAAAAGGGGAAGGAAACAAAAGGCTGTGGCATGCCATTAGAGCCACTTCACAGCTACTGCTGCCCTTACCCCCCACTGCCACATCCACAGGGAAATGGATCAGTGTCAGCTACTCTCCCTTCTGTGAAGGGAATGATTGCTTCAGACCCTCCCGCCCTGAGGCACACCTCCCCACAGCAGCTCCCCCCTAGCCCGGGGAGCCGTGTGGCAGCTCCCCACCCCAGCTCACCTCTGCTCCGCCCCCTCCCCAAGCCCTGTGGCAGCTCTCCCCCCCCCCCCCCCGAGGCGCCTTCCCCATGGCAACTCCCCCCAGCCCGGGGAGCCGTGCGGCAGCTCCCCACCCCAGCTCACATCTGCTCCACCCCCTCCCCGAGCCCTGTGGCAGCTCCCCCTCGCTGCCCTAAGGCACCCCCCCGCGGCAGCTCCCAACCCCCCCGGTGGTAGCTCCCTCCTGCCCAGGGAGCCGTGTGGCAGCTCCCCACCCCAGCTCACCTCTGCTCCGCCCCCTCCCCGAGCACGCCATCGCTGCTCCACTTGTCCCGCCTCCCAGGCTTGCGGCACCAATCAGCTGTTTGGTGCCGCAAGCCTGGGAGGGAGAGAAGCAGAGCGGGGCGGCGTGCTCAGGGGAGGAGGCGGAGCAGAGGTGAGCAGGGGCGGGGAGTTCCCCTGTGTGCCGCCCCCCACTTACTTGCTGCAGGCGGCCTCCCCGCTCCCCCCTGCCCCAGCTCCCTCCGCCTAAATGCCGACGATGACCGGGGCAGCCGAAGATTTGGCCACCGCGGCCGCTGCCGAAGAACCCAAAATGCTGCCCCCCAAATGCTAGCACCCTAGGCAACCACCTAGGTTGCCTAATGGGTTGCACCGGGCCTGCCGAAGAAGCCTACTCCACGCTGAGACACAGGGAGCCCACACATACCTGTGCTCCACATTGCAGACATCACTAGCAGCTGCTTTTAAAATAAGGGAAAATTCTCACAGGTGCTCTAACATTTGTGAACAGTGATAGTGCAACAATACTAGGTGCACTTCCAGAGCCCCTTCCATCCACAGACCTTAAAGCACTTTACACACACTAATGAATTGAGCCTCACAACGCCTTTCTGAGAATGGGAAATATCATTTTCCCAACCTTACACATGGAGAAACTGAGGCACAGACAGCTTCATTGACTTGCCCAAGAACACACCCAGATCACCTGACTCCCAGTCCTGTACTTTACCCATCAGACACTACTTCCTTTAATAAATTAAGTATTGTAATCATTGGTGCTGTTACAACTGGCACTACACATAGTATTTATAGCAATGGCCTCAAACACTGTAATGACACGTACACTCTTTTGTGGGCTGTTGTGGTTTGAATCATTACTGTGACCTATTTCTATACTGGTAGCTGTGGTCAATTAGCAAAGCAAAACATATCGACTGACATCGTGATCAACCTTCTCTGTGCACCAGGCTATAGAACTTCATTGTGAAAAGCAACTCTGACCAGCATTTAGCAATGGTTCTCAACCAGGGGTATGCGTATCCTTGCGGGTATCCAGAGGTCTTCCAGGGGGGTACATCAACTCATCTAGATATTTGCCTAGTTTTACAACAGGCTACATAATAAGCAGAAGTGAAGTCAGTATAAACTAAAATTTCATACAATGACTTGTTTATACTGCTCTATATACTAGACACTGAAATGTAAATACAATATTTATATTCCCATTGGTTTATTTTATAATTATATGGTAAAAATGAAAAAGTCAGCAATTTTTCTGTACTAGTATGCTGCATCAATTTTGTATTTTATGTCTGATTTTGTAAGCAAGTAGTTTTTAAGAGAGGTGAAATTTGGGAGTATGCAAGACAAATCAGACTCCTGAAAGGGGGAGAGCAGTCTGGAAAGGTTGAGAGCCACTGGAGTACAGCAAATGCTTTATTTTTATTCTTTTACAGTGTGGAGCTTGGTAAGTGATTCTATTGTTCTAATTTTCCCAAGATTTAGCAAACCAAGGGTTAATTCTGGGCCATGTTCCTTACATCCACTTTTTAGAAGCATTTAGCACAGAGTTTCATATCATTACCTCCCTTTTCTGATCATGCAGCACTTCAGCTCTTACAAAGTGACACCTTCCGGTCTGGAACTGTGCTGCAGCTTTTCCATTAAATGCATTTTTGTCCGTGCTTTAGTCATGATCACATTGTGATGATATACCACAGCCCATCGGGAGGCTGCTCACTAACAGATTTTTTAAATAATATAAATGATATCACAAAAAGACTGCAAACTAATGTATGTTCCTCAAAGGCAACATTTTTTATTCCAGAGTGGAGGCTCTTCACAGAACTAGGTCTGCATTTTTATTTCATTTATATCTGCTCTCTCGGCCTATTGAATATGGAGAGTGGCAAAATATTTATTTTGCAGGAATGGAAGGCTCTGGAGTTCGTCTTTGTGGGCTAGAGTGTAACTTTACAACCTGTCCTGGGTAAGGGGTAGTGCATAGCTGCACTGCCACAGGAACTGTCTGGGCCCCAGACCAGAGAAGGCATTCTGACTCACCAAGTCACCTGTCCACCCTTGCTTTCAGGGAGAACTAAGTTATCGCCTCATTAGCTTATTCCTTCATGTGCCAAGCCAGCTTCTGTGGCTGGTAGATGGGGAAGAGGGAAGGAGGAAGTAGTGCCACGCCACCCAATTCCCTGCCCTCTCCCACCATGTCCCTGTGCACCTGCCCACAGCAGAGAGTACTGGGTGAGTAGATCCTACAGTCCTTGCTGCCCCAGACTCTGTCTGAGGAAGGCTAAGCAGGAGGGGCAAAATGGACAAAGAAGGGGCATGATAATTTCATCCTGTAGACATAATTAAGTCTTATAACTGACCTCCTCAGGAACCTTGTGACCTTCTCTGCCTGGGGGAATCTAGCTTCTGAGTATAGTATATACTACGACTAGCCAGTGTTAGTGTGATACTGCCCTACTCCATTTATAAATTTACTAATGTATTGCTGTTTCTGAAGGGAGAACAATACATCTCTGGGCTATGATTAATTTCCTTTTATTGTCTAATAACACATTTTGGGCCCAATCTCACATTGAAGTCAATGGCAAAATTCCCATTGTTTTCCCATATGAGCAGGCTCAAATCTTGGCTGCTTTCTGGGGAGGAAGGTCTGACAGTAGCAGGACACCTGGGTTCTGCTCTTGGCTCTGCTCCCTACTGGGTGTGTGGTTTTGAGCAAGTCATTTAACCACCTGAAGAGAGTGACACTTCCCTTATCTCACAGGGGATGTTTATAGCTCACATTAAATTGATGTTTGCAAAGCAGTGAGATCCTGCCATGTGTGGTGTATAAAAACAAACTTGTATTACAATAGCCTGCATCATCATACTTATGTAACCTTGTCCAATCCCTTCGCTTTCTGTTCTCTCCCTTGCTTGGAATTTCTAATCTGAGACTGTTAGATCTTTGATATAAGGACCACGTCTAACTATCTGTTCTACAAGGTGCCTATCAGATCTCTGGGCACTGTAAATAATAGTAACACTATTAAAGGAAGAGCTAATATTTTGCTGATCAGGAGACACGGATCAATGGCATCACCTTAGTTTAACATTGGTCATGCTGGTAGGGGAGTGGCACTATATGTGAAAGAAAGCATAGAGTCAAATATAGTAAAAATCTTAAATGAATCAAACTGTACTATAGCACCTCTATGGATAGAAATTCCATAATTGAATAATAAGAGCATGGCAATAGGAAATACACTACCAACCACGTGACCAGGTGTCAAGGCTCCTTCCCTACTCTGAACTTTAGGGTACAGATGTAGGGGCCTGCATGAAAACTTCTAAGCTTAATTACCAGCTTAGATCTGGTCCGCTGCCTCCACTCCCAATGTGCTAATTCCCTTCCCTGGGTAGCCTTGAGAGACTCTTCACCAATTCCTGGTGAATACAGACCCAAACCCCTTGGATCTTAAAACAAGGAGAAATTAATCATCCCCCCTCCTTTCTCCCACCAACTCCTGGTGGATCAAGATCCAACCCCCTTGGATCTAAAAACAAGGAAAATCAATCAGGTTCTTAAAAAGAAGGCTTTTAATTAAAGAAAAAGATAAAAATCATCTCTGTAAAATCAGGATGGAAAATAACTTTACAGGGTAATCAAACTTAAAGAGCCCAGAGGACCCCCCTCTAGACTTAGGTTCAAAGTTACAGCAAACAGAGGTAAACACCCTAGCAAAAGGTACATTTACAAGTTGAGAAAACAAAGATAAAACTAACACACCTTGCCGACTGTACTTACAAGTTTGAAATATGAGAGACTTGTTCAGAAAGATTTGGAGAGCCTGGATTGATGTCTGGTCCCTCTCAGTCCCAAGAGCGAACAACCACCAAAACAAAGAGCACAAACAAAAGCCTTCCCCCCACCAAGATTTGAAAGTATCTTGTCCCCTTATTGGTCCTTTGGGTCAGGTGTCAGCCAGGTTACCTGAGCTTCTTAACCCTTTACAGGTAAAAGGATTTTGGAGTCTCTGGCCAGGAGGAATTTTATAGTATTGTACACAGGAGGGCTGTTACCCTTCCCTTTATAGTTATGACACCAGGATGGATATAGCAATTGTGAAATGCTCAGAGAGATTACAGAAGCTATAAAAATAGAAAACTCCATAATAATGGTAGATTTCAACTATCCCCATATTGACTGGGTGCATGTCACCTCAGGACAGGATGCGGAGGTAAAGTTTCTAGACACCATTAATGACACTACCTGGAGCAGCTAGTCCTGGAACCCACAAGGGAAGAGGCAATTCTTGATTTAGTCCTAAGTGGAGCACAGGATCTGGTACAAGAGGTGAGTATAGCTGAACCACTTGGTGACCATAATGTAATTAAATTTAACATCCTTGGGGAGGAGGGGAATACCAAAGAAGCCCAACATAGTAGCATTTAACATCAAAAAGGGGAACTATACAAAAATGAGGAAGCTAGTTAAACAGAAATTAAAAGAAACAGCCTGTGATACAGCAGGGCCAGGGAGCAGGGGGAGAGGGGAGATCTATAAACCCAAGGCTAAATAAGACGTGGTTCCCTGTAGACTAGAGAAGGTGACTACCAGTTAATTGGAGCACCTGTAGCCAATTAAGGCTCTGTCAGGAACCAAATACCACTCCCCTCCACACACATACCCCAGTTCAGGCAGATAGGGTGGAGTGAGGAAGGTGAGAGGACTGGAGTTTGTAGGTGTGTTGCTGAGAATTGAAAGACCAGAGAACTGGAGGATGTAAGATCCTGCCCCAGCCTCAAGGACAGAGGGTAATCCTACCGAAGCGGGAAGAGGGTAAAAAACCCGCAGGTGTTGAGAGGGGCTGGGGCTCAGCGTGAGGAGCAAACCCAGACTGCTTCCCTTCTCTACCACCTTCCCAGACCACTAGTGGGGCCCTTGGTGCCCTAACCCAGCACCCTCCCTCCCCAAAAAGCATGGGACCCACCATACCAACATTGGCCATTTTTGTCACAAGTTACAAGAGTTAAATGCCTGTAAGCTGCATGGAAACATTTTAACAACACCATAAAAGAGACTCAAATTAAATATATACTCCAAATATTTTTTAAAAAAAGTTAGCGGACCAAAAAATGCCACCATGGCTAAACAATAGAAAAAAACAGACAATAAGAGGTAAAAACACTTCCTTTAAAAACTGGAAGTTATATCCTACTGAAGAAAATAAAAAGGAGCATAAACTCTGGCAAGTCAAGTGTAAAAGTATAATTAGGCAGGCTAAAAACAATTTGAAGAGCAACTAGCAAAAGACTCAAACTAACAACAATTTTTTTTTAAAGTACATCAGAAGCAGGAAGCCTGCCAAACAATCAGTGGGGCCATGTACAATTGAGAAGGCCATTGTGGAGAACCTAAATGAATTCTTCACATTGATCTTCCTGCAGAAGATATGAGGGAGCTTACCACACCTGAGCTGTTCTTTTTAGTTGACCAATCTAAGGAACTGTCGCTATTGGGGTGTCAATAGGGGAGGTTTGGGAACAAATTGATAAATTAAATAGTAATAAATCACCAGTACCAGATGGTATTCACCCAAGAGTTCTGAAGGAATTCCAATATGAAATAGCAGAACTACTACCTGTAGTATGTAACCTATCATTTAAATCCATTTCTGTAACAGATGATTAGAGGGTAGCTAATGTGATGCTAATTTAAAAAAAAAGGCTCCAGAGGCAATCCTGGCAATTACAGGCCGGTAAGCCTAACTTCAGTACCAGGCAAATTGGCTGACACTATAGCAAGGAACTTAATTATCAGATACATAAGTGAACATGACTTGTTGGAGAAGAGTCAACATGCCCTTTGTAAAGGGGAAATCATGCCTCACCAATCTATTAGAATTCTTTGAGGGGGCCAAACAACATGTGGATGTAACAGGAGGCTTAGAAGGCCAGGTGACCTAGGGTGACCAGTCAGCAAGTGTGAAAAACCAGGACATGGGATGAGGGATAATAGGCACCTATATAAGAGAGAGCCCCAAATATCGGGACTGTCCCTAAAAAAATCGGGACATCTGGTCACCCTAAGGTGACCTAGTGGTTGGAGTATTTAACTTCCAGCCCCTTGATCAGATACTTCAGCCTTTAAGGCAGGGAGAGTAGGAGACCTTCCAGCGGCAAGTCTATGCCCACTGCCCTGGGCTACTTCCTACTGCTATCCCTTCAGTTTGGGGCATGGCCACTATAGTCCAAATTGCTGTCTCTAGTAGTGCCCCTGGTGAGCCCTGGGCAGCGTCCTGCTGCGGTCCCAGATTCCTCCAGGTGGGGCAGCCATAAGTTTGACAGGGTTGGAACCCCCACAAGGTCTCTGCACTTCTATCACCCAGGTTCCTCTTAGGCCGGGTGCTCCTAGGAATCTTTCTCAGTCTCCTTTGACCAGGAAGACACTGCTTGTTTCCTGGTGGCTTCCTTGGCTAGGCTGGTGATCCATCCCTCAGGTAGGGAGGCAGCTAGCACCTGCCTCTTCGCCTCATACTGGCCTCATACTGAGCCAGGCTCCATACTTTTCTCTCCCCTCCAGATCTGGCATTGTTGCAAATATAATAAGGTGGGGCTAGCTGGGCCCACAGGCTCTCGTTAACTGCTAGTGTGCTGGCCAGCAGTTTCTCTGCTTCACGACAGAGGACAAGGGTGATCCCATGGGTATAGTATAGTTGGACTTTCAGAAAGCCTTTGACAAGGTCCCTCACCAAAGGCTCTTAAGCAAACTAAGCAGTCGTGGAATGAGAGGGAAGGTCTTCTCATGGATCAATAACTGGTTAAAATACAGGAAACAAAGGGTAGGAATAAATTATCCGTTTTCAGTATGGAGAGGTAAATAGCAGCATCCCACAGCGATCTGTACTGGGACCTGTGCTGCTGTTCACCATATTCATAAATGATCTGGAAAAAAGGGGTAAACAGTGAGGTGCCCAAGTCTGCAGATGATACAAAATTACTCAAGATAGTTAAGTCCAAAGCAGACTGTGAAGCGTTACAAAGGGATCTCACAAAACTGGGTGCCTGGTCAACAAAATGGCAGATGAAATTCAATGTTGATAAATGCAAAGTAGTGCACGTTGGAAAACAATCGTAACTATACATCTAAAATGATAGGATTTAAATTAGCTGTTACCATTCAAGAAAGAGATCTTGGAGTCCTTGTGAACAGTTATCTGAAAACATCCACTCTATGTACAGCAGCAGTCAAAAAAGCTAACAATGTTAGGAACCATTAGGAAAGGGATAGATAATAAGACAGTAAATATCATAGTGCCATTATATAAATCTATGATACATCACAGCTGGAATACTGTGTACAGTTCTGGTCATCCCATTTAAAAAAAAAAGATATTTTAGAAATGGAAAAAGTACAGAGAAGGGCAACAAAAATTAGGGGTATGGAACAACTTCCATATAAACACAGATTTAAAAGACTGGGACCATTCAGAGATGACTAAGGGAGGGATATGCTAGAGGTCTGTAAAATCATGAATAATGTAAAGCAAGTAAATAAGGAAGTATTATTTACCACATCACATAACACAAGAATCAGGGGATCACCCAATTAAATTAACAGGCAACAGGTTAAAACAAACATAAGGAAGTACTTCTTTGCACAATGTACAATCAATCTGTGGAACTCATTGCCAGGGGATGTTGTGAATGCCAAAAGCTATAATTTGGTTCAAAAAAGAATTAGATAAGTTCCCGAAGGATAGGTCTATCAATGATTATTACCTAGCGACACCCCGTGACTGTCAATAGTGGGGGGACAGAGTGAGGGCAGCCAACTGCATCAGTGTTACTGAGCATGCTCAGTCCATGTTAGCATGCTCGATACAAGCCAAGCAGTAAATCTGGTGGGACATGTGACACTCACTGCATGTCCCCACACAGGTAACCTCTGCTATTAATCAAGATGATCAGGGATGCAGCCCCATGCTCTGTGTTTTCCTAAGCCTCTGACTGCCAGATGCTGGGACTGGACAACAGGAGATGAATCACTTGATAATTGCCCTGCTCTATTCATTCCATTCAAAGCATCTGGCATTGGCCAGTGGTGAAAGTCAGGATTCTGAGCTATCTGGACCATTGGTCTGACCCAGTATGGCCATTCTTGTGTTCTTTTGTTATTTCAGAATGAAATAGAAACTGCAGCTTCTGCATATGATGGAGAGAGAGAGATTAGTAGAAGGTGAGGGTTTTCTGTGAGGCAATCAAAAGGTAAATTGCCAGTGTATGGTACAATCACTAAAGGCTTCCAAGGTCAATTCTTACTGAACAGAACAGAAGTTGCTAATGGATGTGTAATGAGCTGCAAAAGTGAATTCCAGCTGGCCGTGTCCCATAGTGAGAGCAGCAGTGGTATGTGTCTGATTCTCATGGCTAATATAATGAAGCTTTATTCGGCATACTTATGGCTTTTATGCATTAAAAAGGGATACGACAGGTGTCAAAACCAAAAAAATATAGCCTTCATTACAATTCAGGCTGAGTGATTTGCACTAGGAACTGAAAAGGAAGTTGGAAGTCTTCAAAGGGAGCCCAGGCCTAGCAGTCCAGGGAAACCAAGCCAGGTTCCATCTAGCTTCACTATTGTATTCACAATTGCAAGAACTACAATACAATACAATACAGTCCTAATACAATACAAAACTGGTCGCTTAAACAGTGACAGTAAAATAGTTCTTGGGAGTCATCAGTAAAGTCAAAGAGAAACTGATTTAAAATGGAGATGTCACAAAGGGTGTGATTTTTCAGCAAGATGGAAACTGCCAACAGAGTGTGCAAGAACTCCAGTCCTATTTGTTTTATTGGCAGTTTCCATTCACATTCCACCCAGGGCATGAAGCATTTTTCACTTGTACCTTCTGATCTTTCCAAATGCTGGGTTCAAATCAAAGGCAGAGATGTCTTAGGGCTTGGCTACACTTGTGAGTTACAGTGCAATAAAGGAGCCCCGGGACCACTAGCTCACTCCCTGTCCACACTGGCAAGGCACATAAAGCGCTCTGACTCTGTGGCTACAGCGCTGCTGGTACTCCAACTCGGTGAGTGGAATAACGTTTGCTGCACCCCCGCTGGAGCACCACAGCACCAATATGAACGAGGTGTTGCATTACTGCGCTCTGATTGACCTTTGGAAACATCCCATAATCCCCTTAAGTCAAGTGGCCACTCATCATTGTTTTGAACTCGCTGCAGGAATGCAGATATGCCCTTTCAAAGCTCCATTTCTGACAGCTGGCTGCTTATCTGCTCTGGGACAAAGGAACCGTTACTGAGGAATGCTGCTTGCTTTGAGTGAGTGAGAGAGAGGCGGGCTGGGGGGAGGTCTGCTGCTGTCTGAACTTACAAGAGAGCATGCTGACATGCTCTCAGCCCCCCAAAACCCCACTCTCTCTCCCTCCACATACACACAACACATTCCCTGTCACACTCCACCCCACCCCCATTTGAAAAGCACGTTGCAGCCACTTGCATGCTGGGATAGCTACCACAATGCACTGCTCTTTGTGGCATTGCAAGAGCTGCTAATGTGGCCATGCCAGTGCATTTCCAGCTGAGAGTGTAAACACTCAGCAGCGTTTTCCCTGTTGCTGTATCCAAAGGCTGGTTTAACTCCCAGCGCTCTACAACTGCAAGTGTAGCCAAGCCCTTAGAAGAAAGCTTAAGACGTTTTAAGACTATAATACTGAGCAGCAATAATATTTAGTAACACAATCTTCACTGTCATGTACATGAATAAGAAGCAGTAGCTTGTTTTTTTCTGGGCTGGCTGCAACCTGCCCAAGCATACATGTGTGGAGGATGAAGGTTCTCTCCAACATCAACAATGATTATATCTGTTACCTGGAGAGGAGCAACAGAGGGCTGCTTTCATGGTGAATTACAAAAGCCACAGCAAGAGGCAGCGATCCCAGGATGAAGGAGGCACACGGATGTTTAGTCTTCTCCAAACCGCTGGTCATAGTTCAGATGAGTATTTTCACTAATAACATGTGATTAGTGCAGTGTTTCTCAAACTGGGGCCGCCGCTTGTGCAGGGAAAGCTTCTGGCGGGCTGGGCCAGTTTGTTTACCTGCCCTGTCCGCAGGTCCGGCTGATCGTGGCTCCCACTGGCCGCAGTTCGCCGCTCCAGGCCAATGGGGGCTGCTGGAAGCGGCGCGGGCCGAGGGACTTGCTATTTATTTTAACTGTGGCAAAAAGAAAAAACACCCATGAAGATGATAAAACAGCTGCTCTCAAAGTGAGATACATGCTTTGACAGAGTCCACCATGGTATCCAGGGTTAAGGAAATACTTTGCACTTATAAGTTTCAGAGTAACAGCCATGTTAGTCTGTATCCGCAAAAAGAAGAACAGGAGTACTTGTGGCACCTTAGAGACTAACAAATTTATTAGAGCATAAGCTTTCGTGGACTGGGCTGTAGTCCACGAAAGCTTATGCTCTAATAAATTTGTTAGTCTCTAAGGTGCCACAAGTACTCCTGTTCTTCTTTTTGCACTTATACAGCACCTTTCATAGGCCTGACCCTATATCACTTCAATGGAGCAGAATCAGAACCTAGCTGAGGAACTTCACGCATTTTACACACATTAATGGATTAAGCCTTACAATACCACCAGTAGGGCAGAACAGTATTATCACCCTGAAAGAGAATGAAAAAAGTGACTTGTTTAAGGTCACACAGGATGTCTCCAGAAGAAGTGGGAATAGAACCCAGATCTCCTGACTCCTAGGCCTGTGCTTAAACCAGAAAATCTTTTGTCCCCTGCAGTAATTCTTTGTGATAAGACTATGTACATCAAATATGTTAGGCTTGCCTTAGCATACCAGTCTCACTCAGATAATCATTATTACTCTATATGCTATGCCACTCATTGCTATGGCAAGGAATGCCAGACAGTGCAGAAGAGATTGAAATGGAAGTGTTGGTGTATGCTGGGAAGTAAATAAACCACAACGGATGAGTGAATGGGAAATAGATCACAACAGATGGCAGGATGGGTGAATGATACTGTGATGGGGTATACAGGCCCTGCACTGGAGTTGAAGGGGTTAAGGCAGTATTCTTGACAGCGGAAGCCACGCCCCCTCATCCCTGCTGAGCATGCGCCAACTGCTCTAGCAGTATAAAAGGGAGACGCCCAGGCAGGGCTGACTGTAGAGGAGGAAGGATGCACCTCGCTGGCTCCAGCTGAGGAGCACTGGAAAGCCTGGACTGCAAGAGCCAGAGGTGCTGCGCCCCAGACCGATGCCCAAGTGTCAGCAGATGCCCCAGGGAGGTTGCAGTTGCCAGGAGCAGCGCAGTCTGCTGAGCCCAGAGACACTGACACCCAAATCACGATGCTAGGACTCATGGTAGGAAATAGCCATCGGGGGATTAGGCATTGTCCCCTGAGGAGCTGGTGTGTTTGGTCGTACCCCCCCCACCGACTCAGTAGCAAAGCTTTCACCACTATCAGGGCCCTGAGCTGGGAGTCGGTGGAATTGGATGGGCCTGTGTCCCCCTATCCCTTGCCACCCCACCCCTGGGGGTGGCAGTTCCCCCATTTGAGGCTGAGATGCCTGCATTGGTCTGCCATCCCTCAGAGATAGGATGGCAGACTGTTTGCATTCTGCCCCACCAGAGAACTGATCTCCCTAGACAGATAATGGTTCTGCCCAGACTGCAGGCTGGAGTCTCTTCTCCCCCCACCCCCCAACTGTTTGTGGTGGTGACCCACCAAAGCCCTATTGCCACTGGCCACTAGGCCCCGCAGCCTTCAGGCTAAAGGCAGCCCTAGTGATGCGATTGCGGTGCCTGAATGCCCTTTCCCCCACCCCCAAAGGGTGACCGAGTATACAGGCCCCACAACAGATACAGACACACACACACACGTTAGAAGCAGATCTAGTTAGGCTGTAAGATAGAGGCAGATAGTTAAGGCAATGGACACAGATTCTCCAAATATCTGAATGCCAATGGCATATCTCCATGATATCATTTACCTCACTGTTCCACCCACAGAGAAAGTTTTGCCTATTAAGGAAACTATTTATGTCACTAATAAGTTAGTTTTTTACTGTTAGGAATAATGCAGAAGTGCTGATTGTGGGGAAGCTATACAGAAAGGTATAGGAGCATTGGGGAAGCTATACACTATGGTATACGAGCAATGGCTATGGGGAGCTGTAGGTACTAATTTAAGAGCATGGGCTCTGCGGGGGCTGTACAGGACGGTACAGAATCTCTGGGGGAAATGTCAAGAATAGTATGGGAGTACCGATTGTGGAGGAGCTGTGTAGGATGGTACATGAGCATTAGCGGTGGGGAAGGAGTTGGCATAGGTGCAATCTAAAAAAGAAATATTTTGGGGTGGGTGAATGAGAATTCATGAGTGCTTCAGCCAGTACTTCAACATGACAGTACAAAACTAGAGAACCATGTTCCCTTTATCACCCCTGCGAGGGGAGGGGTGTATAAGAGCAACAGCTGTGATGTAGCTGTAAAGATTTAGGGGGCTGTATGCAGCTACACAAGTCCTAATGTCTCCTAACTGGAGTCTATGTAATAGGAGTGATGGTGTTCACAATTATTCCAGTGCCATCCCTTTCCAGAAGGAGTCATTGTGGGAGATGGTGTAGGATTGCTAGCTGAGAGGAGCTCACAAATACCCTTGTTCCAGCCTAAATGTAACCTTTCTGTCTGGTGTTTTCCCCTTACTGGTCTAATTCAAACTTGCCACTGGACCAGAAAATATGCCCTGCCTTTTCCCTCCCTCCTTCTCTCAAAAACACTCAGGGTTTGTTCCGGAGCTGTCCTGGCATTGCTAGGTTTGCCATAAAGTGGACTATTCTTGTTTAAGTTAGCTCTAGCAGCAGGTTCTGGAGAAAATTCCAAGGATCCTTCACCTGCAGGAAAAATATCAACAGCCATTTTAAAAAAAAAAAACCTCATTAAACAATTTAATGAGACCAAGCAGCTTGGAGAACATTAGCATTTTCCTTTCCTTTCAAATCCAAGTCCAGTTTCCTCTCGGCTTTAAACTAGGAGGATATTTCTTTCACTCATGTTATTTATTGTTTGAATCCCTTTCCTACAAGCGTCTGAAATGAATAAGATGAGCCAGGACTCTAGTCTACACACTCAGGTAAAGTAAGTACAAGGTAGGGAGATCAGCAGGCACAGGGACGAATGGCTAGCTAACCACGAGTCAGCCAGACAACTGTCTAGGCACATAGAAAAATACAGAATACAAATACATAATAGTAAATGGACAGAAAGAAAAAAAGGTGGAGACGGGCATATTGTGCACAGTTTGGGGATTCTTGTTGAGGGAAGGATATTGGAGAACTGAAAGGTACAGGGGTGATTCAGGAGCTTGGGGGCTATAGTCATGGTGAGAAGTTAGGGGAAAAAATCAGCCTTTTCTTTTTTTTAGACTAGAGGAACTGAAAAGAGCAGTGAGGGAGATTCTGAGCTGTATAGGGAAGGTAGATGACGAACAACAGTGTGAGATGGGAACAGGGTCATAACCAAAACAGTTTAGGTAAAAGCTAAGTAAGCTTTGATCAGGAAAGGAATTCAAGAGAAGCTTCTTTAGACAGACGACAATTAATGTGTGGGATGCATTCTGCCAAAAGCAGCAACTGTGCATAAAGGAGTTATGCAAACGCATAGGGAAAAAAACATTAGAAGGTGTCAACATTAACTATGTAAGATGAGGGACCTACATGGACCGCTCTAGGTATAGAGAAATATTGTCTGGACAATGGGTCAAAACAGCTCGTTGACTCAGTTATACTGGATTATTAATGGTATCACTTCAAAAAAAGGGAGATGTCATGGTTCATAGGGATTTGTGCTGGATTTAATATTATTCACCACAACATGGTGGAGTATGTAAATACAACAGTGATTGCGTGTGCCGATGATATACAAAGATGCATGGGAAATACCGAAGATTATTATTTCATTGAAGGTGTGGTAAAGTTTTTTTAACTTTTAAATGATGAATTTTTACAATTAAGTGTTTGTGTTTGACATTCTAGAAGGTCAATAAGAGGCTGATCTGGAAAAGTGGGGGATTTTGCCAAACTTCTATGAGATAAACTTTCAGAGAAAGAAACACTCCACTTCTCACCCCATCCCATCAGCACCTCCACCCCCTCACTTCCATTTGATTAAGAAGGATGGCCTAGTTTAATTCTAGGTCCCTCTCAGCATTATCAAGGTGGGTTTCTATATTGGGCAGTTTGATAAACACTTTTGAGAAGCAATTTATTTATTAGCATCTGCCTGAAGCAACGGACATGTCAGATCCATAATACAAATCCAGTCCTGAGGACCTCCACTCAAGTGCCAGCATGAGGCCAGGGGAAGATGGAGGTTTAGCCTGAACCTTTTCATTTCCAACATTCATCCTGTTTTGGCTGCCACACACAGGAAGTGACCTTGGAGGCACAAGAAAAAAGGGATATTGAACACCATGCGACAAGAAAACTGTTTGCCCAACTTCAATGCCAACTGTTCCTAGTTAAAAAGTTAAGGTCTATCAGGGCTGGAGTATCTCTTTGTTTCCCATCCAGTCCACACAGAAATCAGCTTTTCCCACTACCCACTCTAGGAAGGAGGAGAAGAACCATTGCATGTTGGCACTTGGAACCTGCACTGCCCTACCAAGCTATATTTTCTATTCCTTTTGGTTTAGAAACACAAAGAGCATGCTAAGCAATGTCTGAAAGAGGAGCATAAACTGCCTTACTCACTCTTGGAAATAGCTAAGCATTCCCGCAGAAAACACTTTAAATGTACATTATCCTGACTAGAGTTCATTTATTTATATAGTAACACCTACCCCACTGGACTTTTGCTTCCTCCTGTGGGTCAGAGATAGGACCTTTGGGCCAAAGAGAGACCAGTGGCTGCAGCACACAGGAATATGCCAAAATTAAATGGCAAATTTATCTATTTAAAGAGACTGCATGCCTCACCAGACCATATTTCTTGGTCAGCATCCCATATTTATCCTGTAATTACACCTTCACACAAAGGACATCTGTAAGGCTGACTTTTTTTTTTTTTTAAAGGGCACAGTTTTATTATATGCCCTGTTTTCACTGTAATGAAATGCTGGGCGGGGGGAGAGATCCCTTAACGGGGGAGTGAAACTTGCTCTCATTGGAAACTTTCCACATGTGGAGAAGAGAGTGCAGCAGGCACTCCAGTCCCTCCTCCTCCCACTTCTCTACTCCTTAGTGAAAAGCACCCCCTGACACACCTTTAGCTCTCTACTTCTTAAAGATAATTAATAGCTGATATTATCTTGCACCCCCAGTCAGTTCTCTGTCCCTTAAGAAGAAACATCAGCTAACTAGTCCACCTTCTAGTTCTTCACTCCTTAAGTAGAACCATGATCAGAATTTCTTCTCACCCCCACTCTCAACCCTACTTCTAGTCCTTAACCCCATAAGGAAAATTAGCTCAACTCCCTATGTATCCCAACCAAATGGGGCCTGACGTTCAGCCATGTCAAGCACCAAAACTCCATTTGAAGTCAATGGCAACTGCAGGGGATCAGCACTTCTGAAAATCATAGTATTTGGGTAAAGGAGCTTCTGTAGGATTGTGTGTGTGTGTGTGTGTGCACATGCAGTACATTAGCACTGTTTCCCTCCTCTGTGCTCTCCATCTGCATGCATTATGCCATGTCCTGCATCTTTAAGCACGAGCTGCTCCCGCCTGAACTAAAAGACCCAGGTCTGTTCGCCAAAGCTGTAGCAGGCTCGTTAACTTGTATACAAGTTGAGCAGCACCAATAGAGGGAGACAGAGCACCATATGGAGTGGGTGTGGGTATCTATGACCTACTCACATTTTGCAGGCCCCTGAACTTATTTCCTCCCCTCCATACCACTCAGTGTAGGGCCACAATAAGTAAAATCATAGAATATCAGGGTTGGAAGGGACCTCAGGAGGTCATCTAGTCCAACCCCCTGCTCAAAGCAGGACCAATTCCCAACTAAATCATCCCAGCCAGGGCTTTGTCAAGCCTGACCTTAAAAACCTCTAAGGAAGGAGATTCCATCACCTCCCTAGGTAACCCATTCCAGTGCTTCACCACCCTCCTAGTGAAAAAGTTTTTCCTAATATCCAACCTAAACCTCCCCCACTGCAACTTGAGACCATTAGTCCTTGTTCTGTCATCTGATACCACTGAGAACAGTCTAGGTACATCCTCTTTGGAACCCCCTTTCAGGTAGTTGAAAGCAGCTATCAAATCACCCCCCATTCTTCTCTTCTGCACACTAAACAATCCCAGTTCCCTCAGCCTCTCCTCATAAGTCATGTGCTCCGGCCCCCTAATAATTTTTGTTGCCCTCTGCTGGACTCTTTCCAATTTTTCCACATCCTTCTTGTAGAGTAGGGCCCCAAACTGGACACAGTACTCCAGATGAGGCCTCACCAATGTTGAATAGAGGGGAATGTTCACGTCCCTCGATCTGCTGGCAATGCCCCTACTTATACAGCCCAAAATGCCGTTAGCCTTCTTGGAACAAGGGCACACTGTCGACTCATATCCAGCATCTTGTCCACTGTAACCCCTAGGGTCCTTTTCTGCAGAACTGTTTCGTAGCCATTCGGTCCCTAGTCTGTAACAGTGAATGGGATTCTTCCGTCCTAAGTGCAGGACTCTACACTTGTCCTTGTTGAACCTCATCAAGTTTCTTTTGGCCCAATCCTCTAATTTGTCTAGGTCCCTCTGTATCCTATCCTATCCCTACCCTCCAGCGTATCTACCTCTCCTCCCAGTTTAGTGTCATCTGCAAACTTGCTGAGAGTGCAGTCCACGCCATCCTCCAGATTATTACTGAAGATATTGAACAAAACCGGCCCCAGGACCGACCTTTGGGGCACTCCGCTTGAAACCGGCTGCCAACCTGACATGGAGTCATTGATCACTACCCATTGAGCCCAACAATCTATCCAGCTTTCTATCCACCTTATAGTCCATTCATCCAGCCCATACTTCTTTAACTTGCCGGCAAGAATACTGTGGGAGACTGTATCAAAAGCTTTGATAAAGTCAAGGAATAACACATCCACTGCTTTCCCCTCACCCACAGAGGCAGTTATCTCCTCATAGAAGGCAATTAGGTTAGTCAGGCATGACTTGCCCTTGGTGAATCCATGCTAACTGTTCCCGATCACTTTCCTCTCCTCTAAGTGCTTCAGAATTGATTCCTTGAGGACCTGCTTCATGATTTTTCCAGGGACTGAGGTGAGGCTGACTAGCCTGTAGTTCCCCAAATCCTCCTTCTTCCCTTTTTAAAAGATGGGCACTACATTAGCCTTTTTCCAGTCATCTGGGACCTCCCCCGACCGCCATGAGTTTTCAAAGATAATGGCCAATGGCTCTGCAATCACATCCGCCAACTCCTTTAGCACCCTCGGATGCAGCACATCCAGCTCCATGGACTTGTGCTTGTCCAGTTTTTCTAAATAGCCCCGAACCACTTCTTTCTCCACAAAGGGCTGGTCACCTCCTCCCCATACTGTGCTGCCCAGTGCAGCAGTCTGGGAGCTGACCTTGTTCGTGAAGACAGAGGCAAAAAAAGCATTGAGTACATTAGCTTTTTCCACATCCTCTGTCACTAGGTTGCCTCCCTCATTCAGTAAGGGGCCCACACTTTCCTTGACTTTCTTCTTGTTGTTAACATACCTGAAGAAACCCTTATTGTTACTCTTAACATCTCTTGCTAGCTGCAACTCCAAGTGTGATTTGGCCTTCCTGATTTCACTCCTGCATACCTGAGCAATATTTTTATACTCCTCCCTGGTCATTTGTCCTATCTTCCACTTCTTGTAAGCTTCTTTTTTGCATTTAAGATCAGCAAAGATTTCACTGTTAAGCCAAGCTGGTCGCCTGCCATATTTACTATTCTTTCTACACATCGGGATGCTTTTTTCCTGCAACCTCAATAAGGATTCTTTAAAATACAGCCAGCTCTCCTGGACTCCTTTCCCCCTCATGTTATTCTCCCAGGGGATCCTGCCCATCAGTTCCCTGAGGGAGTCAAAGTCTGCTTTTCTGAAGTCCAGGATCTGAATTCTGCTACTCTCCTTTCTTCCTTGTGTCAGGATCCTGAACTCGACCATCTCATGGTCACTGCCTCCCAGGTTCCCATCCACTTTTGCTTCCCCTACTAATTCTTCCCGGTTTGTGAGCAGCAGGTCTAGAAGAGCTCTGCCCCTAGTTGGTTCCTCCAGCACTTGCACCACGAAATTGTCCCCTACACTTTCCAAAAACTTCCTGGATTGTCTGTGCACCGCTGTATTGCTCTCCCAGCAGATATCAGGGTGATTAAAGACACCCATGAGAACCAGGGCTTGTGATCTAGTAACTTCTGCTAGTTGCTGGAAGAAAGCCTCATCCGCCTCATCCCCCTGGTTTGGTGGTCTATAGCATAGGGTTACCATATTTTGTGCCTCCAAATGGAGGACACTCCCCGGGGCCCCGACCCCGGCCCGGCTCCCGGCCCGGCTCCCGACCCCGGCTCCCGACCCCGACCCCGGCTCCCGACCCCGGCACACCCCCCGGCTCACTCCCCGACCCCGGCTCCCTCCCCGGCTCCCGGCCCGGCTCACTCCCCGACCCCGGCTCCGGACCCCGGCTCCCGGCCCGGCTCACTCCCCAACCCCGGCGCACCCCCCGGCTCACTCCCCGACCCCGGCTCCCGACCCCGGCTCCCGGCCCGGCTCACACCCCGACCCCGGCTCCCGACCCCGGCGCACCCCCCGGCTCACTCCCCGACCCCGGCTCCCGACCCCGGCGCACCCCCCGGCTCACTCCCCGACCCCGGCTCCCGACCCCGGCTCCCGGCCCGGCTCACTCCCCGACCCCGGCTCCCGACCCCGGCGCACCCCCCGGCTCACTCCCCGACCCCGGCTCCCGACCCCGGCTCACTCCCCGACCCCGGCTCCCGACCCCGGCGCACCCCCCGGCTCACTCCCCGACCCCGGCTCCCGGCCCGGCTCACTCCCCGACACCGGCTCCCGGCCCGGCTCACTCCCCGACCCCGGCTCCCGACCCCGGCCCAGCACCATGCCCCCGGCCCCGGACAAAGAGGCCCCAGCCGAGCCTCCCGATTTTCCCGGACATGTCCGGCTTTTGGGGATTTCCCCCCTGACGGGGATTTGAGCCCCCAAAAGCCGGACATGTCCGGGAAAATCCGGACGTATGGTAACCCTACTATAGCAGACTCCCACCACGACATCACCCTTGTTGCTCACACTTCTAAACTTAATGCAGAGAATCTCAGGTTTTTCTGCAGTTTCATACGGAGCTCTGAGCAGTCTTACTGCTCTCTTACATACAATGCAACTCCCCCACCTTTTCTGCCCTGCCTGTCCTTCCTGAACAGTTTATATCCATCCATGACAGTACTCCAGTTATGTGAGTTTTCCCACCAAGTCTCTGTTATTCCAATCATATCATAGTTCCTTGACTGTGCCAGGACTTCCAGTTCTCCCTGCTTGTTTCCCAGGCTTCTTGCATTTGTGTATAGGCACTTACGATAACTCGCTGATTGTCCCCGCTTTCTCAGTCTGAGACAGGAATCCTCCCCCTTGCACTCTCCTGCTTGTGCTTCCTCCCGGTATCCCAAAAAAACATTGCTACCAGAAGTGGGGTTTGAACCCACGCAGACATATGTCCATTGGATCTTAAGTCCAACGCCTTAACCACTTGGCCATTCTGGTAAGTGCTTGGCTTCATCTGCAGCAAGGGAATTTAGGTTAGTTATTAGGAAAAACTTTCTAACTGTAAGGGTAATTAAGCTCTGAACTAGGCTTCCGGGGGAGGTTGTAGAATCCCCGTCACTGGAGGTTTCTAACAACAGGTTGGACAAACAGTTGTCAGGTGTCGCCTAGGTTTATGTGGTCCTGCCTCAGTGCAGGGCCTGGACCTGAGGATTTCTCAAGGTTCCTTTCCAGCCTACGTTTTTATGATTCTGTGAAATTGTATGCTGCTGCAGTAAGCTCCGGGAATGTTCCCTCAGAGGATGTGTCCTTCTCATACATGGGAGGGAAATTCTACTCCATGGTTTTATATCTCTGGGTTTCCTTAACATGATACTTCAGCAAATGCCAGTCTTGACATGGAGAAACCAGTTCTTGCTAGAGTGAAATGGGATTCACTCTCCGATCTCCATGTTCATTCCATCTTCAGCTTCCTCACTTTTTCAGCTCTTTTCAGAAACACCAGCCTTTCTTTGGTGACTGGGAAGGACTAATAGGCATCTGATTTGATTCAGCATAATATCGGGATATAAACCAAAGAGGGCAGTCCTATTCTGTTTCTAATGCAGATGGCCACACGCAGGGTTCAGCTGAGTTCGGAAAACTCATCATATTTGCAACAGTGGGTTGGATTGAAACTCAGGTGCTCAGTCACAGCACAAGGAAAGCTAATACCCATAAAACAGCTCTCAGCTCTCCTGTTTTATATAGGGGAAACAGAAAATAGGTGCTGAAGGGCCAAGGTAGGGAGGGATGTTTGATTTTATAGCATGTGTTTTGCAATATAGAGTGGGGGGAGGAGGGAGGGGAGACAGGAAGAGTGGAGGGACTTCTTAAGAGCCCTTCTGTCTCAGCAGTCTAGGCCAGCCACAGAGTGTACAGTGAGCTCCTTCCTACGTCCATCCTGCTGCACAAAGCCTTTTTCATAGCACTGGAACAGGGAGAATAGTCTTGTGGTAAAACTGAGGACAAACCAGACCCCCTGTTGGCAAATAACCCAGGCCATTTTTTTCACTGCATATTAGACACAAAGATTAGTTCAATATTTTAGAAGGGGCTTGATTCCCCCTTTGGGTTTTTCTGTGTCAGAATCCCTTTTCCAGTGGGATTTCTGCAACCCTGTATGATCTCTCACAGACACACATACTATCTATAAATAGATGTACCATTCCTAACCTCACCCAGCAAATATAGGACTATTTTGGCCTAGGAGTGTGGGATGTGGAAATGAGCCGATGACTAGGCTGATGTCACAGAAAAAATGGAAATGAGAAGTGAGTTGTTTGGAAAAAGAAAAAGAATAAATAAATGAAGTTTGTTGGTTTTTGTTAAAAGTGGGATTTATTTATAAAGCAAAAATAGCCAGTGTTGATTTTGAGAGAACAATCAGAAACTAGGCTGAACTTGTTTTTTTCCAGAGAATTTTCTGTCCTGCTTTAACCTGATTTGATCCCCCAGAATACGGGCACACAGGGGCAGCTCTATGTTTTTTGCCGCCCCAAGCACGGCAGGCAGGTGGCTTTTGGCGGCACACCTGTGGGCAGTCCACTGGTCACGCAGATTCGGTGGCATGCCTGCGGGAGGTCCGCCGGTGCTGCACCATTGGCGTCCCCGCCACCAAATTGCCACCGAAGCTGCGGGACCAGTGGACCTCCTGCAGGCATGTCGCCGAAAGCCGCCTGCCTGCCGCCCTCACAGCGACCGGCAGGCCGCCCCCCACGGCTTGCCGCCCCAGGCACATGCTTGCTACACTGGTGCCTGGAGCCGCCCCTGCGGGCACAGATGCCAGAGATAGCAAAGATCTATTAGATCATCACATCTATTCCCAGGCAAAAGCAGGATATAGTCTCCTGACAGTTGTATCAGACAGTATCCGTGATCATAGCTAACAGGTCAAGAAAAAACAATGCAGTTGGTCAAACAAAATTAATCGCTACTTGGTTGATCTCCATCCCCAGACACATAAACACTCCTTGCTCCATTTCCCCAAAGAAATCTACATGCCACAAAATGCATAGCTAGACTTTCATACAGTCCCCTGTTGTGGTGATGAACCTGACGTTGCAGTTCATTAACAAACTGATCACTAGAAACGAGTCAAACATTTGTACTCTATACTGGTGAGTGGGCTTTTTTTCCTTTCCTTCTTCAAGACAGGAAATTATGTCCATTTGAAGATGACCCTTTTGTTTTTGTTGCAGTGAGGTCTATAGGTCACCAACCATGGACTGTGATGGTTCAGTCTTAGCCAATCCTAGGACGTAGCATTATAGGGATGCAGGCTGTGAGGGAGCCCAATCCCTTGAACATTGTTAACAATGCCATACAAACGTGGTAGCTCATTTCAACATTAGGGAAAGAATCATAGAAACATAGGGCTGGAAGGGACCTTGAGAAGCCATCTAGTCCACCCCCCTGAGCTGAGGCAGGACCAAATAAACCTCGAGACCATCCCTGACAGGTATTTGTCCAAAATGTGTTTAAAGACCTCCAGTGATGAGGATTCCACAACCTCCCTAGGTAACCTATTCCAGTATTTAGAAATATTTTTCTAATATCTAAATGAAGAACATTTAATCACCATCCTCTTTATAACAGCCCTTAACATATTTGAAGACTATGAGGTCCCCCACTCAGTCTTCTCAAAATTAAACCTTTCCTCGTCAGTCAAGTTTTCTAAACCTTTTATCATTTTTGTTATGCTCCTCTGAACTCTCACCATTTTGTCCCCATCTTTCCTGAAGTGTGGTGCTCAAAACTGGATATGGTACTCCAGCTGAGGCCTCACCAGTGCTGAGTAGAATAGAACAAGTATCTCCCATGTCTTACATACAACACTTTTGTAAATACATTCCAGACTGATTAGCCCTTTTCACAATTGCATCACATTATTGACTGATACGCAATTTGTGATCCAGATCCTTTTCTGAAGTACTACTGTCTAGCCAGTTATTGCCTATTTTGTAGTTGTGCATTTGATTTTTTTTCTTCCTAAATGTAGTACTTTGCACTTCTCATTATTGAATTTCATCTTGTTGATTTCAGACCAGTGCTTGCAATCCCACTCAGTTTGCTGTCCTCCTCAGATTTTATAAGGATACTCTCCACTCCTTTATCCCAGTCATTTATGAAAATATTGAATAGTACTAGACCCAGGACAGAGCCCTGTGGGATCCCACAAGATACATCCTCCCAGTTTGACAGAAAATCATTGACAACTACTCTGAGTATGGTTTTACAACTAGTTGTGCACCTACTTTATTGTCATTACATTTAGACCTCATTTCCCTAGTTTGCTTATGAGACTGTCATCTGGAACTGTGTCAAAAGCTTTATTAAAATCAAGATATTATATCTACTGATTCCCTACATCCATTAGGCCAGTAACCTTATGAAAGAAGGAAATTAGGTTGGTTTGGCATGATTTGTTCTTGACCAATCTGTGTTGACTATTCCTTATCACCCTATTATCCTCTAGGTGCTTACAAATTGATTGTTTAATAATTTGTTCCAGTATCTTTCCAGGTATCGAAGTTAGGATGATGGGTCTATAATTCCCCAGGTGGTCTTTGTTCCCCGTTTTTAAAAGGTATGTACTATGCTGTTGTTATTATTCATAATAATAAAATAATAATAATAATTACTAATTAATAATAGTAACACCTAGCTTTCATAGAGCACTTTTCATCAGTAGATCTCAAAGAGCTATACAAAGGAATTCAACATCATTTCCCCCATTTTACAGATGGAGTTTGTGTAAAAGAAACAGACAGAAATATGTTTATCTAACAATGAGCAGATAAGGAAAATATGACATTTAGCAACCAGAATGAAAACAAGGATGAGTGTTACAGAAAAGGGTGGGAAGGGGCAAAAGTGGGGTAACCATCCTACTATACCTACTATACACTACAGTGTATTCCTGTGTGTGCATGTTCATACATCACCGGGGCTGAACCTTGTAAAGAGAATGAAGCAGACACTGCTTGTTGCAGAATTTGGTATTTTATTAGATTGCTAGTCAGATATTTTCATTGATTTGTAGATTATAAAGACAGAAGAGACCATTAAAATAATTTAATCTGAACTTTTGTATATCACAGGCTATATATAGAAACTCACCCAGTAATTTCTGCATCAAGCTCATAACATAGGCATCATTTGCATTTCTACTGGTTTGGTGCCAGTTCATAAATTCAGGCTATGGTTAAACTGGAGCTGGCTTGAGAACCTGGAGTAGGATTAGTGCCAGTTCATGGCCTTGGGCTAGTTTGAGGGCCAGATCTAATTGCAGAGTGGGGACAAGATTCTGGGTCTGGCTAGAACTGAAGTTGGAGCTAGTCTGAAAGCCCAAGGTAGGGTGAAGATTGAGACCATCTTGTGGGGTCAGGCTAAGATAAGGGTCGGGCCAATTTGAAAGTCAGGGCGAGGTATAGAGTTGGGAACAGATTGTTAGCTTAGGTGACTTTTAGGATTGGGTCTCGCTTGTGGACTCAGGCGAGGGTGATGGTGGGGTCAGTTTGTGCCTCCAGGCTTGGGTTTGAACCAGTTTGTGGGCATTGGCTGTGGTTAGAGTTGGCACCCATTTGTGGGCCTGGGCAAGTGTTAGCATTGGGCCTGGCTGGAGATCCCATCCAATGTTTAGGGTTATCACTCAGGAGGGTTGAGGCTGGGGCCAGTTCACTGCCCCAGGCTAAGTTAAGGATTGGGGCCCGCTCATGGTCTCATACAGTGTTAACACTCCAGCACGCATCACACACATGTATTCACAGCAATCTGCATCACACTTACAGCTTGAAGCAGAGAGGAAGGGAGTGGGATGGCACAACATTCTTCCTCCTTTCACTTGAGCTCAGCATGGAAGCAGAGGTGCAGCCTGTTGCATCAGTGCTCTCAATGTCAACAAAGAAGGGGACAGCAGTACTCCAGATATAGCTCTTCCTTTTGCCCCGCTCCTTATCTCTGGTTCGGATCAGTGCAGTGGGGAGCAGGTGGAGCAGGGGGGAGAGGAAGCAGGGAGCCCCGTATTTTACTTTGTGGGTGTGACCAGTCCGGAATTCTAGGATTCTGAGCACAGCAAATGTGAGTCAAAAATAGATGGCTACCCATTTCCCCCAGACTGTTCCTGATCTCACTTGAAGTCCAAAAATGTATTTTTGCAGTACTACAGACCATTGAAATAAGACAAATCTCTCTCTGAAGCAGACTGGCCATTACTTAAGGTGTCTTGTTTGCCGACTGTAGGAAAAATAACATCAAAACAAGGAGGTATGCAACAATATTTGAAAAGCATGAGGAAACACCTGCAGAGTGCACATAAAAGTCTTCAATCCAACCACACTATTTTCTGCATTCTGAGTTTCTTACCATTTGCCTGTAGTTTGATGCTTTCCCTTAGAATCTGGGGTTTCTATTCCTTTCATAAAGACTCCTTTTACATCAGCTGTTGTGTTTGGGCTCATTTTTTGACATTGGCCCTGTCTCCCATGTTGGTTGTGCTCCAGACCTACAGCTCGCAAGTTTCATAAGGTTGTTTTGACGCAGCAAAAGTTGACCTTTGCCAAGTGCTGAAAGGGGGCACTGTTGAGTAGTTTTGGTTTAAAATTTGATCTACCTTAAAAATATTTATTATCTAGTTGGAGAAATGCCTTCTGGGTTCTAAGGATCTATTTATTTTCACTTATATTGTATTGACTTTAAAGGCAGGTTAAGAAAAAAGCATTGTCAATACACAAGCACATTTTTTGCCTTTCTGAGAGTTGATTATTGGCTTGCATAAGTGTTCCCAGGTTGGAGAAGTCTGCCATGAGTTTAGTTAATAGGATTACAGGGATACAATTGAATTAGATTTGAAAACTCTGTGGAGCAGGGATTATATCTTCATGTAAAGTCAGATCCTCTTAGCTAGTGTACATATGGAGCTATGACCATTTAAACCTGCTGAGTATCTGCCCTGTAAAGTGCCATGCCATGCATGGAGCTATATAAATATTAAGATCAAAGTCTTTAAAGTAGCCAGTGAGCTGGCATACCTCAATTTGTAGGTGCCCTTCTTGAGCAGGAGAGCCATTAGCAGAATTCTGAACAGTACTCACTTCGGTGTTCCTGCCAGGAGGATGGACATAACGACAAGTGCTGTGCACATGGGCCACAGGAGTATTAGGATAAGGGGATAGTTAGCTGTCAAGAAACTGTAGCTTCTTCCCAAACCCTGTCATCATTACTGACCAAGCCTTAGGATGTCATGACCTAACCAGTTTCCCCAACCTGGAAAGATTACAGCAGGGTGAAATGTTAGATGGGTGTTTTGAGGGTAAAGCACAAACCTATTGTTAAAGGGGATGGGTTAAAAAACACAGGGTGGAAAAACAAATGTATTTATTCTCTTTGCAGGAAATGATTACATCATGTGTAAGATGTTAAGAGACTCATTCAAAGCTCTGAAATGCTTCAAAAATAGTTAGTGTTGGGTTTTTTCAATTATTCTGTAAAAATCAGAGTCAAATCTTTGTTTTCAGTGCTCCTTGACACTTTGTTGTATACCAGTATTTTTTAAGACTACTTCAAAAGCCTCCCTTCACATAAATCATGGATCATACTAAACAGACAGACAGATAATAGAGGTATTTGTAGCAGTGTTTTCCTGGTCATGTCAAATCCCTTTTGCACTCAGGGGAAATTCTAGGATGAATCTGTTGTTGCCAATTGTAGCAGGGTGGCATGCCCCATGGCCTGAGGCTAAGCCAACCCTGATTACACCATGAGCCCCCCTTGAAGAGAATAAGGTAATTCAAATATAAAAGGCTGCGGAAAACGATGGGGAGGGTGTGGTTGAGAGAAGCTCAGGAATTAGAAGATGCAGGAGAAGGAAGCAAGGTCAGACAGCTGAGTTCTCTAGCCGGAAAGGGCTGGGGACTCTCAGCTTCAGACGGAGCAGACTGATGGAGAAAGAGCTCTAGATGTGGCTGAAGAACTGGAGCTAGCTCTGAACTGTTGAATTATTATTTTGGACTTTATGCTGAGGACTCATTGAGGACTGGTTGGATTATTTTGTGATTCAGGACTCTGAGGTCAGAGCTTTATTTGATATTAAACCAGCCCCAGCATGGAGTGCTGTGAGCAACAAGAAAGACTGTATGGAGTGTTTAAGGGGCCTCCAAGAGTGGGCTAACAGGGGCAGGGTACCTGTGAAGTGATTCCTAGCCAGGAGGAGCACTTGCTAAATGGCCATGGTGCTACACCTGGGAGCTCTCACCAGAAGTGACTCCCCTCTGAGACACAGCTCAACCCACTCATGCAAATACCCTTGCTTATAGAAAGCACAACCCATCTCCCTCACCTATGAGAACATGCTGCCCCAAGGGCTTTGTGGAGAGAGGGAGGAACCCTGTTCCTATAATATAAAGCCTACTCTTGGTGGCTCAGGAGTGTCAATGATGAACCAAGACCATTCACTTACAAAGGGGGTGTGTGCTGAATATGGGGGAAAGTGGGGAGAGGAGAGGGCCTGAGGTGTCTTGCTCACTCAGTGGCTAACAAGGAGATTTGGGAAGTTTAATTCAAAGGCTTTCACTTGCTCTGAATATCTAACATAGGCATTGCCTCCAATTTTCCATCTTTAGTATTTAAAAAAAAAAACAAAAAAAAAAACCCCTACACTGAGCCTAGACACCAGACTGATATACACCAGATTTTGATTTTTGACTGACAAATACAGACGTGAGCTGACCTCAAGTCTCCTTCCCAGGCTGAACCTGCCAAGAGTGTGATGACTCTGCTGCAGATGGGTCAGTTATGCCCCCTGGTGGCCATGCTCCTACAGCTCTCCTGACAGCACAAGCCTCCCTGTATTGTGTCTGGCATTTTCTCTTGTTATTCTCCCCTCCCCGCCCCCAACTCCTAGGGACTCTTCATACTCAGATTCTCCTCTGTGCAGTAGAACTCACTTCTCCATGAGCAGTAGTTGTCAGAAGAGGTCTGCAGAACTCCCAAGAGCCATACTCCCAAGAGGCCATATGTGGCTATGACCCTGTGCAGAGGCACTGGGCCTCCATGTGACTTGCCTTGGCCTCCAATATATTCCCCCCCAAAATATCCATGGGGATCTTGTGGTTTGGGGAATGGGGGAAGTGAACTCTGTTACATCAAGGATGCAGGGTCAACCCTATCCCCTGACAGAATGAGGGGCAAGCTCAGTTGCCAGCCCTTTATACAGGTGCAGCCCACGTAAGGGAACACAGGAACCTAAAGAAAGACATTACTCCTGTCACTTCTCCAGAAGGAAAGGAGCAAGTCAGGATCCGCAGTTTCACCAGCTGACTTTTGATTCCAGACTTCTTAGACCACAAGCCCAGAAATCAAACTGCCCTCTGGCTAAAAGGGGTCCCCTAACGACAGGGTTGAGGCATAAAGGTAGGAAGCTTCTTTCACATTGTCCCTTCTCTGTGGCAAAAGAACTTCTGTTCCGAGGGGCTTATCAATCCATTGCCACTCTTCTCTAGCACAAGTGAGGAGGAAGGGGACAGAAAAGAGGAGAAATGAGAGCAGGAGGAACAGCCAAATTCTGTACTGACTTAGACTTTGTGCAGCCTTCTTAAAGATAAAGGGTCAAATCCTAGCCCCATTGTAATCTATGGGAATTTTGCTGTTGCCTCAATGGTGACCAGGGTTTGGCCCAAAGTTAGTGGGTTTGCACAAGGTGTAAGAGCAGAACTTGGCCCTTAGAAATTGGAGAGAGAGAGTGCCTCTGTAGAGTGCTTCATATTTAGAATTATCAGCCCACAATAACTGCAGTGTGGAGGAAAGCTATGTTTATCCAAGAAAGCCCACGAAAGCTTATGCTCTAATAAATTTGTTCGTCTCTAAGGTGCCACAAGTACTCCTGTTCTTTTTGCGGATACAGACTAACACGGCTGCTACTCTGAAACCTATGTTTATCCAAGCAACTGGCTACATTTATCTGGAATGCCACAGGACCTGGATCTCTTAGGGATAATTTCTGTGCTGCAGAACAACATCACAGACCCACATTTACCACTTCAGGATCTGATTATACCCTTTTATTGTAAATTTCTCTCTCCACTCCTGCCACCTCCTCTCCAGAGGACTGAGTTCCCTGTCAACACTGAATGCCTTCAAGGCCCTGCAGAACTCTGGCCTTTCCTTCTTATCCACCCTTGTTTCTTATTGTAAAACCCCATCCCCTCCATTCTGTCAATGATGCCAGCCTCACTGCCCTATCTGCCAGTGTCAGGGTTCTCTCCTCACTCTGAACTCTGGGGTACAGATGTGGGGACCCGCATGAAAGACCCCTAAGCTTATTTCTACCAACTTAGGTTAAAACTTCCACAAGGCACAAATTCTTCCTTGTCCTTGGATGGTATCACTGCCATCGTCAAGTGAGTTAGACAAAGATTCAGGAAAAGGACCACGTGGAGTTCCGGTTTCCCCAAAATATCCCCCCCAAACCCCTTCACTTCCTTTCCTGGTGAGGCTTGAGAATAATATACCAACCAAATAGCTAAACAAGGTGAGCACAGACCAGACCAGACCCTTGGTTCTTAAATCAGGTTCTTAAAAACAGAACTTTATTATAAAGAAAAAAAAGTAAAAGAAGCACCTCTGTAAAATCAGAATGGACGGTAATTTTACAGGGTAATAAGATTTAAAACACTGAGGATTCCCCTCTAGGCAAAACTTCAAAGTTACAAAAAACAGGAATAAACCTCCCTCTTCGCATAGGAAAAATTCACAAGCTAAAACAAAAGATAAGCTAACGCATTTCCTTGCTATTAGTTACAATTTTTGTAATCTTGGATGCTTATTTCAGGTAGAGTTTTAGGAGATGTTTTTTCCTGCCCTGGTCCCTGTCCTGGAGAGAACAACAAAGAGAGCACAAACAAAACCTCCTCCCACAGATTTGAAAGTATCTTCTTCCCTTATTGGTCCTTTTGGTCAGGTGCCAACCAAGTTATTTGAGCTTCTTAACCCCTTACAGGTAAAGGAGGGATTTTATACTACCCTTAGCTGTATAGTATCAGAGGGGTAGCCGTGTTAGTCTGGATCTGTAAAAAGCAACAGAGAGTCCTGTGGCACCTTTAAGACTAACAGATGTATTGGAGCATAAGGTTTCGTGGGTGAATGCCGACTTCGTTGGATGCATCCGACGAAGTGGGCATTCACCCATGAAAGCTTATGCTCCAATACATCTGTTAGTCTTAAAGGTGCCCCAGGACTCTCTGTTGCCCTTAGCTGTATGTTTATGACAGCCAGTTTCTTCCACAACCCTCTCTCTGCTTTCTTCCCTAGCTCTCCGATGCTTGACAGGCCTTTCCTGAGCTGGTCTACAAAGGCTCTATCTTCTCCTCATTTAAATCCCTCTTGATGCCCCAATTCTTCCAGGATGCCTGGAAGGAACTAGTCTGATCCAACTCTCATTGAAGTCAATGGGAAGACTTGTATAATGTCAGTGGAAGTTGGAACAAGCCTCCAGTTCTTTATCTATCTGAATTGAACTGTTCCTCTGTGTGGAGGAAGGAGACTGAAATAGGGAATTAGTGTGAGAGAAAGATGAGAGCTGAATTATGGGGGGGAAGCCAACCCCAAGGTCAAAAAAACCTATCATATCCTGATTGCTTTGCTTGTCCATTGCAACCCTAGCCCCATCCTCTGCCTGCCTTTTTGTTTTGCTCCTCAGGATGTGATGTCTCCATGGTTGGAACAAATTTAGCACCCAAAATTGTGCTACCACAATCTAAATAACAAATTATTATAACAGCAGTGGGACTGGTAGGGCTCACCTCACTAAAAAGAGGTTCACAACTTCTCCATCACAGATCTGGCATTAGAGTTTTGTGTTTGTCACCAGCAATGGCCTCTGGCAAAATCCTTGTTGGTGGTTGACACATCTAAATGAGAATTCCCCCAGGAGCTCAGCACATCCTTCTCAAGGCACACATGACTTGCAGGTGTGGTACCTGATCCAACTGCATCAGGAATTTACTTGTGTTCTCTAGCTTCTGAAGAAAGCCTTGCCCCTCCCAAGTGCATGCATTACTGCAAACTCCCCTGCGCCCCATAGTTTTCCTAAAGTATTATTCTTCACATGAACTCTTAGCAATCCACATGACTTCAGTATTAATGAAGCCTGTTGTTTCTTCCCTCACCCCCCCAGCCAATGTAGAACTTTGGGCAGAAAGTGAAATAGCAGCCCATTGCGCAGCAGGACAGGCAAACAACGACATGCCTCTGGCTCAGCAATTGTGCTGAGTTAGCAATCTCTCCTGCTGTGCAATTACAATGCAGAAAACTTCAATGCCAGCAGCATTTGGGGACTACTACTCGTATATGTCAATTGGCTCTTAACTACAACGCATAGTTTTTAACTGTAGATGTCTCAGTAGGACGTCAGGCTGCTTGTCCTTGGATGTTCACATTGTCACTCATGTAAGGTGGGCACTTCCCTACCTACGTGCTGGTTTGAATGTCCCAGCTGTGGACATCCTATTAAAGATAATTTAGAAAAGTACAGAAACTATTTGTACCCTTTTGGTTTATTTATGCTGCATAAAGAGGACCTGAAAGGCCTTAATACTTCTGGCTTGTCTCTTACAAAAGGAGTTCAGATCTTATCTATGCTGTCTTTCCTGAAAGACCAGGGGTGAAAGTAACTTAAAGGACTTACTGGTACTCCGGAGTCCTTAGGAGGGGGCGGGGCCTCAACCAGAAGAGGCGTGGCCTCTACTGGAAGAGGCGGGGCCTTTAAATCCCCAGGCACTTTACATCACCATCGGAGGGGGCCCCATCCTCTGGTGGAGCTTTAAAGGACTCAGGGCTCCACTGCAGTAGTGGCAGCTGGGAGCCCCTGGCCCTTTAAATAACCGCCTGAGCCCCCAGCTGCTGCTGCTATCCCAGGGCTACAGCAGCGGGGCTCGCGTTGCAATTTAAAGGGCCCCGGAGGGTAGTGGCAGTGGGATCCCCGAGCCCTTTAAATCACTACCCCAGCCACGCTGCAGGAGCCCTGGGGTAGCAGCAGCAGCTGTGGGCTCGGGCAGTGATTTAAAGGGCCCAGGGCTCCGGCTGCCCCTACCACCCCGGGCCCTTTAAATTATCCCCAGAGCCCTGCTGCCAGAGCCCTGGGGTAGTGGCGGCGGTGCTCTGGCGGCAAATTAAAGGGCCCGGGGCGGTAGCAGCCACCAAGCCTCTGGCCCTTTAAATTGCCGCCCCCAGGATAGCCCTCTGGTAGCCGCTACTGCCCTGGGCCCTTTAAATTGTCCCCGGAGCCTGCCGGAGCCCTGGGGAGGCAGCGGCGGGGCTCCAGCGACTATTTTAAGGGCCGGGTTGGTAATGGCTGCTGCAGCCCCGGACCCTTTAAATAGCCGCCAGAGTCTGCTGCCACTTCCCCAGGGCTCCAGCAGCAGGGCTCTGGGCAATTTAAAAGTCCCAGGGCTCCAGCCACTGCTGGGAGCCCCAGGCCCTTTAAATTGCCACCAGGGGAAGCCGATCCGCCGCGGTTTAGCATACCGGCTTACTTTCACCTTCGTGAAAGACTCAATGGGTGCAGCTACACTGGTAAATTTAGTGTCCATCTTACAAAAGAGCTGGCATTGATGCAGCTTCAGCAGCATTAAGGTGCTACTGTAGAAAGGAATCTAACAATAGGTTGGTTTTCATCACCTGATACAAAAAACATCTGAGTCCTGTCTATACTGACACTTACAGCTTTGTTACACTGGTGCTGCTGCACTGTTGGGGGCAGGTGCTGTGACACAAATACTAATTTCTGTTGAGTGTGTAGACAAAGGCTTATGCAGGATTGGCAAACTACCAGGTTTAAGACCTCACAGATACCATGGAACTAAACTCTGATTAACTGAGAGGGGAAAGGATAGTTAGTCAGGCTAAGCCCTCTTTGCTTTGGGTTTGCTTTTGTTTAACTCAAAGGCCTGAGATGGAAGGAGAGTTATTCTATTACAGTTTCAGCACCCTGATCTTGCAGTTAAGGGTTGAGAGGGCTCCTAGGCCCTCTGAGAAAGACCTCTTGCACACCAGGAAAACATGTCCTGACTTTTCTGATATTTCTAAAGGGGGGCAGGGAAGGAATCTTATCTTTTGAAAAAAGAAATCTTCAGGTCTCCTTTGTTCGTGTTGCTACTCTGGTGCTGACTGTAAGCATAGGGCGTGGCTACACTTGCAAGTTAGAGCGCATTAAATCAGCCCTGGGCGCCCTAACTCCTGAGGTGTCCACACTGGCAAGGCACTTAGAGCGCCTGAACTCTGCAGCTGGAGCACTCTAGTAATCCTCCTCCATGAGAAGGATAAAGCTTGCTGTGCCCTGGCTGAAACGCCCAGGTATTGCATTACTGCACTGTGATTGGCCTCCGGAAACGTCCCATAATCCCCTGAAGTCAAGTGGTCACTCTGGTCATTGTTTTAAACTCGGCTTCAGGCATGTGGATATCCCCTTTCTAACAGCTGGCATGCTTATCTGCTCCTGGACACAAAGCAAACCATTACTGTGGAATGCTGCTGCTGCTGAGGGGGTGTGTGTGTGAGTGAGAGAGAGAGAGAGGCGGGGGGGGTCTGCTGCTGTCTGAACTTACAAGACAGCATGCTGATACAGTCTCTGCCCCCCAAAACACAGTTTCTCCTGCCACATACACACAACACATTGCTTGTCACACTCCACTCCCCCCCCCATTTGAAAAGCACACTGCAACCACTTGCACACTGGGATAACTACCACAATGCACTGCTCTCTGTGGCATTCCAAGAGCTGCTAATGTGGCCACACCACTGCACTTGCAGCTGACAGTATAAACACACGGCCGTATTTTCCCTGCTGCTGTCTCCGAAGGCTGGTTTGACTCCCAGCACTCTACATCTGCAAGTGTAGCCAAGCCCTATAGACAAGGGAAAATCAGGGCTGGCAGTACTTGAGTTACCTGGTTAATTAGCTCAGCTGATGAACACCTTTGCATGCCCTTGTCTATACTAAGAGGCCAGCAGTGCACCAATGCAGCTATGATGATTGCTGAATCAGGGCTGCTCCTAATTGGCTGTTTACATTTAAGCAAAAAAGGTCACAAACCCAAGCTTGCCTCTTTAGGTCACCTTTAAGGTGCTCAAATAGCCTAATGACTCTATTGTAGAGGAGATGGCAGAGCTGTATGGTTTGGCCTCTTTAACATACAAGCATTTTAAAAAGCAGAGGCTGTGAGATAGATTCCACTCCAGGTATCCTGAAAGGCCATTACATGGGGCAGCCTGTTCACTTTCCATTTTCCCTGGGGCCTTTCCAGAGGGGACTCAAAAAGGCCAAAGTGTCTGGAGAAATACTTAATATACAAGATTTCAGGATTTGCCAGATGGTTTTGTTTTCACTGAAAGCAAGAGTGAAGCATCTGTTTATGTTCCTTATCTCAGGTTATCCTGTCTTCCTTGAGAGAGGTCAGATTCTCTTTGAAGGCCAGCCTCACAGCTGGAGAATTAAATCTGCTCTAGCCTTTAGCATTGTAGCAGAACTGCCGTGCTAGCTGGCTAACCCTGGGAATGTGACAATAGCACAAGATGTGGCAAATACAACATGGAAAAGAAAAAACAACAAATCCAATCAAATAAAATTAATCTGTACAGAGCTGTGGAGGGAAGCGCTTGAACTGGCTTGCTGTTTGACCTGCTGCCTTCCTAGGCAGGCCCAGAGCAATTCCTGCCTACCTGTTAGATAGGATGGCATTCACAAGACTTTATGTGTCATGTAACAACTGGTCTTCTGGAATAGCTTGTGTTGTAGAAGCCCAAATTACCTGCACTTACATACAACTGCTAACTGCACAAATGGCCTCTGTGCTCTGCCTCTGTCAAAGGAAATTTAGGAGCCCAATTCAGCTCTGGGGGTGGTAGTTTTACAACTCACAACTGAAGTAAACAGCAGTTTACTCTCCAGCTGCTCACCAAGATCTACTAAAAAGGAAGCTGTTTGGTGTTTTAAAATGTTTATTATGGTCTCTGAAGTCTTCCAATATATTCTTCTTGCACTTTTACCTACTAGAAGTGCCATTAGTATGATACAGATCAGAATGGTGATGGACACCAAATACCTCCCAGTAGTTTGGGCCAAATGCTTTCCGCACCCAGGCAGTTTAACCTGGGGACATTCTGAATGCTGAGTTTTCGGGAGTGGTTTATCAGGGCAAAGCTAAAACTTGGGCACGATAACAGGCAAAAGTCACACATTCAGAATAAATTACCATTAGTCACTGACTGAATTATTTTAATGAAAATATCCTTTATTTGCAATGAAACAGCACAGCAGAAATGCATGTATTGGCATCTAGTTAGCAGTGTAAAATCACTTCAGACTGGTGCCAGTGGATTTAGCCCCCAGCAGCAATGCACGAGGTGGAGGCAGCTGCTTTTGCTTCAGTGCTACTTTCCTGCCGCAGCAGCTTTCGCATGGTGCAAGGCTATGCTGCACGAGCCTTGTGAGTGCTGTGACTTCCCCCTTGAACCCAAATAGCATACTGCCTAACCCCACTGCCACGCAACAAACCACCAGCTGGACTCAGGCACCCCCTCATAGCTATCATTCGGCAGCTGGTTCAGTTGTTTGCTACCTCATCCCCCTGCAAAAGTAACCAGCTAGCTTAGACTAGTGACCAGATAGCAAACATGAAAAAATCAGGACAGGGAGTGGAGGGTAATAGGTGCCTAGATAAGAAAGTCCCCAACATTGGGACTATCCCAATAAAATAGGAAAGAGTCTGGTGGCACCTTAAAGACTAACAGATTTATTTGGGCATAAGCTTTCGTGAGTAAAAACCTCACTTCTTCGGATGCATACATCTAGTCACCCTAGCTTAGACTAGTGTGGGGCCTCTAACCAAGCAGCCCCCGAGCAATCCTGGGTGGAGCCCATGACTCTCGCCTGCCTGACCAACAGGCAGCCGGCGCAGAGCGCTCAGCTGAACTCTCTCTTTTGTATGGGTAGGCGGCGGGCTGGGCTCCGTCACGGCCTCTAACACAGGAGACTGGGAGTATCTGCGGCCTCAGCTTTCCCCCGAGGCCCTGCAGCGCGCCCGGGGCTCCCAGGAGAGGGCGTCAGGAGTCGGCTCCGTAGGGCAGGGAGCGGGTCTGCCGTCCGGAGGGTCCGAGCCACGTTTGCCGAGTCACCGTGAGAGGCAAAGACTCGGCTCAGCCCACGCCCGCCTCCGTGCCCCGCGGAACTGCGTGGTAGCTCAGCTGTCCCCTCAGCCGCGTTGCCTGGCGTGAGCGGAGAGTCGGGGACGCCGGCTGCGGTTCCTCCATCGCCCTCCCGGCTCTGCAGTGGTGCGAGGAGGGGGTAAGTGGAGCAGGCAGGCGCGGAGCCAGCCCTTGCTCTGCACGCCAGGGCTCCAGCCCGCGCTGGCCCGTGTCCTCGCTGTGCTCCGAAGGGCTTTCTTTGGCTCCCCCGAGGGATTGTGCTGGGTCCCGCAGTTCGGTTCCACATTGAATTCAGTGCTAGCCGAGCAGTGCCTTCTACAGTGTAGTCTCCGGAGAGGTGGAAGGAAATGTTTTGTTTAAAAAAAAAAAAAAAGTTTCCTCCAACTCCTAAAGGTGTGCGGGCCCCGGACCCCTACATGCTGAATGGAGGTGCAGATCCCTTGGAAACTTTAGACATAGTCTGAGGCCCCCCAGGAGTCTGCAGACCACAGGTTGAAAACCATTGACAGAGACAGTTAGGAAACAGGAAGTGCTCTTCTAGGACAGTGGTTCTGAACCAGGGGTCTGGAGCACCTGGGGGGGGGGGGGGAGGGCACGAGCAGGTTTCAGGGGGTCCACCAAGCATTGCCTGTGCTAGACTTGCTAGGACCCAGGGCAGAAAGCCAAAGCCCTGCCGCAGAGGATTGCAGCCCCGGGACCCCCAAGCCCCACCACCCAGGGCTAAAGCCGAAGCCTGAGCAACTTAGCTTAGCAATGCCCACTGTGGCATAGCACCCTGTGCAATTGCTCTGCTTGCTACCCTCTAATGCCAGTTGTTGTGGCACTGCTGGGCCGTGGAGTTTTTATGTCATGTTGAGGGGGCCTCAGAAAGAAAAAGGTTGAGAACCCCATTGTAGGAGATATTGGTACATTCAATTAAAATATTTTCTTACAAGCATATTATCCTTCTCAAAACAGATTTCTGTTGACAACAAATCTCTAGCATGTAGGGCCGATTTCCCCTCTGCCTTTTCACAAGGTGCAGAGTGATGACTTTTTGGAGGAAGAATAAAACTTGTATCTCAAGCAACTATTCCTGTTGCTTAAAATTTCTGTGATGCTGTTTCCACTGCATGTTCTTTGCTGCAGTCCTGTCAGCTATCTGGGGGGCAAGAGATAGTCTGTAAGAAGCTGAGCTGTACAAGTGCCTGTTTCAAACTGTTCTGAAAGTTCATCGTCAGACCATACATATTCTGGCTTCTGTTTTACTCATTGTTAGTACTTTGAGTACATGATTTGTCTCAGTGATTTCAATAGGACTATTTAAGCCTTTGCAGGATCAAGTCCTTATTTTCCACAGGTAAGGAGCTTTTGTGACACCCTTATTGTTTCCCTTGTTCTTAGTGTGGTGGGTGTTTTTTCCCGAAGAAGCAACTCTGCTATCTAGGATGGGATCCAAGCTCTCAGTGGATGACTCAGTGCGTGTTGTGATCATTGGAGGAGGTTTCGGGGGAATCGAAGCTGCCAGACAACTGAAGTCCTGGGGAATCCCTTTTGTTCTTGTGGACATGAGAGATGCATTCCACCACAATGTGGGTGCTCTCCGGGCCTCTGTAGAGAGTGGTAACTTTGCTTTTTCCTAAAGTCTGTGGACCATCTCTGGTCCTTGAAATATGTTTACCCTACTGGGATATGTTTCAGAGTAGCAGCCGTGTTAGTCTGTATCCGCAAAAAGAAGAACAGGAGTACTTGTGGCACCTTAGAGACTAACAAATTTATTAGAGCATAAGCTTTCGTGGACTACAGCCCACTTCTTCGGATGCTTATGCTCTAATAAATTTGTTAGTCTCTAAGGTGCCACAAGTACTCCTGTTCTTCTTTCTACTGGGATATGTGGAGCTTCTTTCTGAAAGATGAACTGCGCAGGTTTAAAAAACTCTTGTAAGATTCCAAAAGAGAAAAATATCTCTAGCTGTGGTTAAACTAAGTTATTTCTATATTCTGATAAAACTTGAGACCGCTAGTGCTTTCTGAGAAACCTGAGCTGCAGATTTGTGATTCACTTGCACAGTGACAGCACAAATGCAGTTGTTCCCACTAATAGTTATCTGCAAAGACAAATTTGTAAAGTTATGCCAGCTGTGAGTTTGCACAGGCATTTGTGAAGATTTAAAGATACCATAAACAAGACCGTGAAAGATGACTGCTACTCTAAATTGCTATCTTAAGCCTCTTTGATACTTAGAATGTTACTCTAACAGCGGGGGCATGAGCCCTGTTGCTGAGATTCCTCAGGATCTTAGGGCTCATCTGCACTGGGGTTTTAGTGACATGGTTTTGTTGAGGGCCTTGCAATATTAGGCTTTTTCCTTTAGAGCCCCAGCTCCAGAAGTAATGGAATTACTTGAGAATCTCAGTTTAATTACATTGAGTTTTAGCCCTTAAGGTTGGAGAGAGGCGTGATAATGTGACACTGAAAGCTCAACATCCCGAAGGCAAATAAGAACTTTCAGCTTAACTTCTTAAAAAAAGTAAATGATTTTAGAGCCATTCATCTTTAGTTGTTTTTTTGGTGGCGGGAGGAGGGGAGGAAGGACAGGGTAGGGTAGGGTGTCAGCTGACTTGTGTAGCTTTGTGTGAGTGAGTGTGAGAGAATGCTTGGGGCTGGCAATACTGGTGTAGCTATGCCAGTTCAACCCCCCTACTGAAGACATGCTGCCTGGGTGTAAAATATGACTGGTAATGTACTGACTTTCTCTTCTCAATAGTGATCAGTTAGTTTAAAAAACACAAATCCCTTCCTCTCAGCCTGCCTCAGTGTTCCAGTACATATCCTGGTCCTGGACTTAATGTAAAAAGTCATAAAAGAAATGCTGTCAAATAGCATGAGACCAAATGTAGATCTACATTAAAATGGTATGCCTCCCAACAGCTAATGTCTTTGTCTAATACATTACTCTGCAGCTGAGACAGTTTAAGGAAAAATAGCTCCTGTTGTGGCCCATGATTACCCTGCTAGGAATAGCATGGTTGTTCTCCAACTCTTTCATTCTAAATCTGACTGCACACCTTGAGAGAGACTTTCAGGGGCCTACCTCCCCTCCATCCCCATAACCCTCCAGTGGTCTGGTGTCAATATTCATTCTGTGGTTCACTGTATAGGGTTCTACTAGAGGTCCATGGACCATAGTCTGAAAATTGCTGAACTATCCCCAAAGTTAAGATGGCTTTGCCTTGTTGGCTTGAGTTGTGGTTTTCTTATGAAACACTTCTTCCCTCAGTCAGTTAATTCCAAATGAGATTTCTGGCTTGGCTACATGAGGACTTCCAGGAAAACTAATGCAAATTAAGTAAAGGTATGAATTTGAAGTGGATTAGTTAAATAGCAGTAAACCTCTGTGTGTACATTGTCATTGAGGCTAGGTCTACACTACAGACCTATATCGATTATAAAATGGATGAAAAATCCACACCTGAGCAACATAGTTATACCGACTGAACTTCCCTGTATAGACAGCATTATGTCAATGGGAGAGCTTCTCCTGTGAATGTAGCTACCGTCTCTTAGGGAGGTGGATTAACTATGCTGATGGGAGAAGCTCTACTGTCAGCAGGGGCATCTTCACGTACAGAGTTACAGCTGAACCAGTGCAATTGCACCACTGTACATGAAAATAAGCCCTCTGAATTAAAGTGGTCTTAATTCCTTTTAGTTTAATTCACTTTCAAAGTGAATTAAACTAAATTAAAGGTACTTTAATAAAAGCCTGCACACAGGGATTTAATGCAGTTTAACTAATCCACTTAAAATTCACACTTTACTTAATTTGATTAGTTTTCCAGGATGTCGCTGTGTAGAGACACCCTTAATTGTATGCCTGCCTTTTTCAGTTCTTGTCAACTGAAGCAAAAACTTTCTGGGTTCTACTGTGTGGCAGAGTGAATAGATGTCAGGACACTAGTGCCATGGAGCAGGCCTTTATTTTGTGTAACAAGAAAGCAAATTCTTATAACCAAAGGAGGGCCATTTGAATAGGACTTCTGGAAACATAGTGGAAAATGGGGTTTCTAGTCCCCCTACTTTCCTTTTTTCTTAACCAGTATATAGGTGGCATTATCCTCCTTTCATTGCAGGATTTGCCAAGAAAACCTTCATCTCTTACTCTGTGACCTTTGAGGAGAGCTTCCGACAAGCCAAGGTGGTTGGAATAGACCTACTGAGGCAGAAAGTCTTGCTGAATGATGATGAGGTGAGTGCATTGGGGACAGACTGACTAAATGACTTCCAATGAATAATTTTACTCTGCAAATGCAGCAGTGAGCAGATGATTTTCTTCTCACTCTCATGTTCAGATTTACTGTTTCTTTACAGGGTTTATCTCTTTGGACTGATTGCAAACTACTAGCTGAGGGAATACCACCTGAAATTCAAGTGGTGTTGAAGTTCCAACTCTTTTGAATTTCAGACGTATCATCTGGATAATTGGGGTTTGCCTATGTACCCATGTGTGGTGCAGATATTCACATAGGTGCTGACTTACCAAGTTGCCAGGGGTATGTGCTCAAACCCTGCTCTGCCCCAGGCCCTACCCCCACTCCACCCCTTTTCCTCCAAGCCCCCACCCTGCATCTTCCTGTCCTGCTGTGCCCCAGGCCTCACCCCTGCTCCACCCCTTTTCCTCCAAGCCCCCACCCTGCCTCTTCCAGCCCTGCTGTGCCCCAGGCCTCACCCCTGCTCCACCCCTTTTCCTCCAAGCCCCCAAGCTCAAGCTCCGCCCACCCCTCCCAACCCCGGCTTGGTGTCCAGCCGCCTGACCACATCCCTCTCCTACTGGTACTATGTGCTGCTGCCCTGATCTTCGGCCCCAGCGCTAGCCCCGCTCCCACCTGCCCCCACTAGGCACACTCAATGCACCTGGGGCCAGAGACTGGGGCAGAAGCGCGCAGCGCCAGCAGGAGAGGAACATAGCCAGGTGGACGGACACCAAGCCAGGGTCAGGAGTTACAGCCTCTGGATTCGGCGGGCTCCGGCCCCGATTTGGGTGGGCCTAGTTGGATGCTAAGTGGGTGGGCTGCGGCCCCCTTGTGGTTATGCCCCCCCACCTCTTTCCACCCCCACTGCTCCCCCTCTTCCCCAGCGCCTTCTACACGCCACGCAACAGCTGTTCTGTGGCAGGTGGCGGTCAGGGGGGAGGTGCTGACCTGTGGGGCTGCCAGTGGATGCTGAGCACCCACTGTTTTTTTTTTTTTTTTTTTTTTTTTTCCATGGGTGCTCCAGCCCCAGAGCATCCATGGAGTCAGCGCCTATGAGTACTCAGATGTTCAAGCTAAAAACTCCCTTTATGTGAGCCTCTGCAAATAACTCCCTTGTTGTGCAAAGTGACCATATAAAAGAGGGCAGGGCATGACCCAAGCAAACTCACTTTAAAGCCCAAGCCAATGATTACAGAAGAGTTAGAGTAGTTGCCCATCTTTAATTGTAGTGTTTCACCAGGGAGACATCTGCATCCCTTTGTTCCCAAAACACGCCTCATGTGGCAGCTTCCTACTTATCAAAGCGACAGGGCGTAGGGTTGAGCTGGGAAGCGGAGCACAGCAACTATTCAGTAAGTTTGGATCTGTGGTGCAGCATTCAATCCTGTCAGGCCCTCAGGCAAGCTGTTCCCTTCCTTGTTGCTGGTAAGAAATGCTGAATTAACAGCGCAGAAGTCTTTCAATCACAGGATAAACGTATGGACAGCAGCAGTGTAAGCTTCCCAGAACTGCCCTGCCAAAGCATTTTAACCCTGTTCTGGAGGGACCACCCTTAAAAGGAGAGAGTAGCTATGTCTGCACCATTTCCATATGTCTGCACCATTTCCATGTGTCTGCACCATTTCCATTCAGTGTCTAGACCAGGGGTCGGCAACCTTTCAGAAGTGGTGTGCCGAGTCTTCATTTATTCACTCTAATTTAAGGTTTTGTGTGCTAGTAATACATTTTAACGTTTTTAGAAGGTCTTTCTATAAGTCTATAATATATAACTAAACTATTGTTGTATGTAAAGTAAATAAGGTTTTTAAAATGTTTAAGAAGCTTCATTTAAAATTAAATTAAAACGCAGAGCCCCCCGGACCAGTGGCCAGGACCCGGGCAGTGTGAGTGCCACTGAAAATCAGCTTGCTTGCCGTCTTCTGCACGCTTGCCATAGGTTGCCTACCCCTGGTCTAGACTCTGCAGAGATGGCCAGTAAGAGGGCCAGCTCTGCTGGTAACTTGTCATGTACATATTTGTCTGTCACAACTTGGACTGAAGCCACAATACCCATTTTGCATAGTGATTGCCCCTAGAAAAGAGGCTGTGATATCCCATTACAAACTCAGACTCACCCAGTCCCCATTAATATCTTCGGATTGAATACAGGTAAACAATTATATGAATCATTTAGTTCTGCAAAAGATGTTTGTTTTTGAACTGAGTGTTGCTATTTAGCCCCAGGGCAGGGGGAGGTGTCGGAGCACCACCTGCAAAGCGACTCCAGTGTTCGGTATCCTTTATCTTGGACTTCTCAAAGTGATGTCTGATCCCACTCTCTCCCCTTGTAGGAGCTTTTCTACTCTCACCTCATCCTTGCTACAGGCAGTGATGGGCCTTTCCCTGGGAAGTTTAACCAGATCGTTGACATGGAAACTGCCATTCAGACTTATGAAGACATGGTCAAGGAGGTGAGATTGAAAACCATCAGTGGAAAAAGTGATGGGTGGTTCTGTCCCTTTTGAGAAAGATATAAGAAATTATAGTTATGGTGAGAGCTCTTATTGGTCTCCAGATGAGGGAGGATGAAACTAATGAGTGCTGGCAACATCCAAATTTGGAGTTCAGGGGTGAGTGGGGTGTTATAATGCAGTGGTGCTTGGATCAGAGAGCGGGCTAGAAAAATGGATACATTTTATTTAAATCAGATTGAAGTTTTTTTTTCTTTTTAAAAATGAAACTTTAATTATTATTTTAGACCTTAACACATTTTGTATTAATTTCAAAACTTTTAAATAAATACTGAATCCATGATCCTCCATCAAAAGTTGAGTTAAAAGCTGCTTTTTAGAGAGAACTAGGGGAAAAACATTCTACCTTTTTGAGATCAAACTTTATAAATATGGCACAATGGTCCATGTAGTGTATTAAGGGATCGATCTTGTGAGGGACCCTGTGGCTGTGCTGATGGGTGTGAGAAACTGGTAAAGTCATCACAGGTGTTGGGACCCAGCCTCACTCACTCTCTCCAGGAGTCACCATCGTGTATCTCATCAGGATCATCCGTTGAGCCCACCTGGGTGATCTTCTACTCTTATTTATAGTGTCTCCCTACCTGAGTGCTGATAAGCTCCGATCTCAAATTAGGAATACGTATGACTCCACCCGCCATCAACACTTTCCAGCTCATGGAAAACATGGATCTGCCCAGCAACTACCAGCCCTTGCTTCTGGTTGGTTCTGGGCACTTCAAGTAAATGGCGTTGTCCAGTCTCCTTGCTTATATATGCAGACAGATATAAATCCATTAATTTCTCAACTGCCTTCTTCTGTCTCTAAACAAATAAAATATTGGAGTGCAAAAGAGATTTGGGTTACAGAAGCAGAAGTCTTGGATTGTAAATTTTTTTGGTTTGTGTGGGGATGGGGCCGGGGTGTAGCAGAATACACCCCTGAATGCACACCCTACACACTATTGTAGTAACCTTTGTACAAAATATGCCTTCTGAGTATCATCTGAACTAACTCACTAAACTTCGGTAATATCATGATGAAAAGTGTGTAGTAACAAATCGAAATTAGATTTGAAATGTATTTATCAGACAAGTCTGGGTAAACCAGTTTCTCAAAGACAAAGGACAAGCTGATGCCTCTAGATGGGTGTCAAAGTTGATGTGCAATCTCGTGTCAAGTGGCCATTGTATGGCAAGAAAGGGTAAAGCAGGAACAAACAGATCTGCATCTTAGAAAACATGAAACCTTTCACCACAAGACTCCATAACTCCAGCCTCACAGCAGTAATGGACTTTATCTAGGGGTAAACCTCAGGAAAATGCATTTTAGAGGGGGACAGGACTACAAAGTGAGGGGCAAAACACTCGAAGATACCTTTTCCTATAAATCTTTTTTTTCACTTCAGATAACAAAAGGAACAGCCTTTGGGAGCAGATCCAGGCCTGAGAATTTGGTCAGCAATGTTACTGGGAACATGTGTAAGGGACTTCACCTTGAATCAAGCCTAGTTTAAGTTTTAGTACTAGGAAGTGTTTTACCTTATAACCATTTGAGTTTGATCCCTTATACTTGTATTTAAAACTTATCTCATTGTAGTTAAACTTGTTTTATTTTTTAATTAAACTAATCCAGTGTTGTCTAAACTGAATTGTGTGGGTAACACCATTTATGGTAGCAAATGGTTCCCTTTAGGGGGGCAACAGATCTAGTATCTGGGCTGTTCAGGAGAGCACTAGACAGGGCAGAACATACATTTTGGAGGAAAATCCAGGACTGGGATTGTGCTGGGGTCACTCTGGAAGTGGGAACCACAGCTGGAGGAAGCCAGAGTGTGACTGGTGTGTGGCTGACAGGCTGCAACTACACACAGACACTTGGGGTGTAACCTGCATACTAGAAGGCTGTTTGTGAGTGGCTCAGGTGGGAGTGCTACAGCAGCAGAGCACTGTGAGGCATCCAAGTTTGCAGGGCAGGGGTGACACAGCCCCTCACTGGTCTGGAGTGTACCCTAGAATGTCATAAGGGGAGTCTATAACAAGGGAGCAGGAGCAGAGTGTGCAACCAGAAAGGAGCAACCCTGGTGTCAAAACAGGATGGTGGGAGGAAGGGATAGCATTCTTCAGAGTGCAGTCTCTAGTGTTGATTTCAACACCTGAGAACTGTGGGGGTGGGGAGAATAGGGAAGGCCTGCCATGGTTGCGGATCATAAAGAGATCCTATCTGGGAAAATTTTCAAGAAATTCCTGTACCTCTGAGTAAAAAGGAACATGTGCCAAATGTAAACAGAGCTGCAAGGCCTGATTGTCAGAACAAGACACCGTGAAAAATGCTCTTCAGAAGACCGTGACTTTGTTTAGCATGTCTACATCAATGTGGATCAATTGGTTAGCAAACTTTATTTTTGCCCCAATCTTATGGACCGTCCACCATGTCTTACTATGCTAGTAAACAGTTTAGATGGTCATAAGCTTACCTTTTGAATGGATTGCTTATGTATTTCAAAATGTTAGCATTCAAAATCTAATTGGTATGCCAGTTTTTTGTGGGAATATATTAATTTCAATTTTACTGTTACTGCTGGACTTCTGAAATGATCTCTCATTGCTCAGTATAATCCAACATCCTAGTTTAACTATTCCTGTTTAAAGTTTTATTAGGCATTTATGAATTTAAACCTTTAAACTCAAGATGTTTTATGTTGCTAGGATTAAGGGTTTAAATAGACAGATAATCCTTTATTTAATTTCCCTATAAAACTGGGTTTAGACTAAATCATCATTTAAACAGTGATACACACAGCTGCAGTAGGAGGGAATCTCAGGTTTTTTTAAAGCTGTGCATTAAGTAATACTCAGTGACTGACTTTGCCATTTTGTTTCAGGGCCTAGCTTAGATATACAGTAAGAGGTTATGAATTTCCATCATCTGCTGGTATCACTAGCAGTGCTGCAATTAAACATAAAGTCAGTTTCTTGTACCAGAGACTTTCTTCATCCAATAAACCCATGGTAATCAGGACCAGCAAATTCCAGCAAGACTATATAAGTGAAAAGATTACTTGGTTCACTTATGCAACAAGTCTCCTTTTCATCTAGTTCAGAACAAACATGTCATTAGCCTGGTCCATAATGATTGAATCATGTCACTGTCCACCCAGCAAGCAGACATTGCTAGAAAACTTCTGGATACAGTGTATGAGAAGGAAAACTGAACAGTGTGCAAAAAATTGACAGGAAGCTTGTTAATCTGAGTCTTGATGGGTGGAACGGTGTATACAATGGTCCAGTAATATTTGATTGAGACAACCTTATTTTCTGTTGTCAAACTTACAGAAACAATTAGACACTGCCTATACAGCAGAATACTTACAAGTAGCAGTAAAAACAATAACAAACTGAACAAAAATTCAAGTGTCAAGTATAAAGTTTTGTCACAGATAATACTGCAAATGTAACACAGATGAAAATAAATCTAGAAGATAATGAAGGGACCCTGAAACTTATAACGTGTGCAGTACTCATTCGATGCACCTTTTAACCAAAGACTAAAGTACAACTCCAGGAATTAAGGAAAATTTTGAAATTGCAAAATACTTCCCATAATCACTTTGCTTCAGCTTCACTGAAGAGAGCAGGAAGATCCAAACTAATTCTCCAAAATGTACAATGGAATTCAGTGGTTGGCTGTTTTGAGCTACTTCTTATGAACTGGCCTATTCTGATAACTTGTGAAGAATCATGGCAAAATAGATGGAGCCACAGTAGTCTACATTGGACTAAAGAGAAATGTAGAGGATATGCTGAATATACTGAAACTTCTTTTGATAACCTTGGACAAACTCTAAATATCAACCGTATCAGCAGTCTTTCTGTAAAGAATTTCAAGAGACATTGAAGAAATACCCAACAACAGTTAGATTGCCAGCAGTGAAGAAATGGGATGGATGGGATCAATCACTTACTCCACCTTGTTTTCAGGCCAACATTCTCTACCCAAAGTACCAGGGTAGATGCCTAACTGCAGAAGAAGATGGTGCTATGACATGGGTATCTTATCACCCATCAATCATATCCAACCAGAACAAATTTCAGGACTGGAGGTGAACCATTCAAGCAATATGTTTGATCTTTTAAAAGTCGCAGCTGAACTGAAAGTCACTAGCTAAGCACCTGGAACCAGAACTGAATATGCAAAACTAGCTCTTGACAGCAGTAGCCTCTTCTGCAGGCACAGAGGATATTTTCTGAATTTGGACTAATTCATTTAAAGTTGAGAAATTGGGAGTTGAAAAAGCAGGAATACTTGTCTCTTCCGGTCTGTGAACAAAAATGAGGAAGACGTTGAGAGCTACTTATTGCAAAAGTTTGAAGGACAGCCTAAGTAACTGTCTCATTTTCAAAAGACTTAAGCAGTAAGGAACTTTCACTTAAGCATATTTGAAATTTTTTCCAGGCTGACTTGAAATCTGTTTAGTTCCATCACTATATAGTTAATGCCTTTGTTTAATAAATCATTTAGTTGTAAATGTGAAATGTGTTTTGATCAAGTTATGTATCTAAAACATTTAAGATGGCTTTATTTAATAAACATTGTGCTGTTGCGTGATGGATTAAATTCCAGTTACCATCCTACTGCACCTTGACACAAAATGGTGAATGATATTGCTTATTTACTAGATAACCTTGTTTGTGCTCATCTGTTAGACTGAATGTACAATTAAGGATTTGAAATTATTAAGCTTTATAATTGCTTAAATGTATATAGTTAATACATCAAATCTAGAGTAAATGCTCTATTTAGTTGTAAATCAACCAGTAAAACATGTTTTAATCTCAATCACTGAGAGAGCGGTTTTCTTTAGAAAAGTACAAATGGAGAATCAGTTTAAATCAAGGCTTTCTACATGGTGATTAAATCAACAGTGGAGTCTGGACCAAGGGATGAGGGCTAATAGGGAATATTTCCTGTAGCATCCTGCATACCACAACTGAAGAATTGTGGGTTGAGGCTCCGATGCCTGTATCAGTAGTGAAATAGGCCTCCTTGTAATACAGGCTATGGGTGGGGATGGTGACCATACAAAGCTATGGGCAGATTAGACCATTGGACCTTGTAACAGGGCAGCTGCCAACAGCACAGTCCCTCATGGCCAGTGGTCATGCTTCAGCACCTTCCCTGTTTCCTTCTCTTCAGGGACCTCTTTAAGAACTGTACACACCGTCTGCCCTTCCAGGCCCTATGCCAGTTCAGTATATCCTTCTTCCATCCACCCCCTCTCCTCAGAGCTATTGAGTCACTACTCCCAGGCTTTACTTAGCTGGAGCTCAGCTTTCAGGCTCTGACTGCCAAACTCCCCTATCAGGGTCTCGCTCCTGCCTTAGCAGGACCCCTTAACCATAGTTGGTTGGCACCAGGCCTTCCAACCCTAATGGGCAAGCCACACTGCTAAACACCTCTTTGGTGATATCACAGTCAGGCATCAGCCCAGGCTGCACTGTTGGGTTCTCATCCTGAAAGAAGAAAATTCTTCTACCCATTATATTAAAAAGGTGCGATGATTTTTAAAGCAGGACATGTAAAATGCTAGACCCACCGGATCCCATAGCAGCCATTTCCCTTTTGACTATTAATTGATCATCCTCCAAGTACTATTTTTCATAGTGGAAAAACATATTGCACAACGCTCCTGCACTCCTCCTTCTCCCTGCCCCCAAACTTATTTTTCTTTTTAGATCTAAATGAATGGGCCTTGCATTCTGATGGTAGTAAAACTGTGCATTAATAGGTGATCGGTGCACTTCTTAGTTAGATGAAGGCACATCGTCTCATGCCTCATAACAGGCTGCAGTGCTGCCCTACGAATGACCATCTTGGAGTGGCTTATTGTTATAGTAAAAATTCACCTGAAATCTGGTAAACAAGTTGCATTTGATGGTTGCCAGCCCTTCCCTAGGACTCAGGTATCCTAATCAATGCTTCCTGTTGAAATACAAGATTTTTTTTTTTTTTTTTTTGAGGGCCAAAACTGCCAAGGGTGTTTCAAGGTTAGGATGGGATTTAGAAGGTGCTTTTGGTGGGACAACTCCACCTCTCGTTCCAGAGGGTAGAAGATAAAGGGTGTTCTATTGATAATTTCTGTGTGGACACCACTTTAATAAGAAGGTCTTCCTACGTGTTGGGAAGGTGCACGGCTGGTGCTGCCAGAATGAGTGTTCTGGCTGAATGCCTCATTCTAGGTTACTTTATGTATGAAATAATGCAACAAGGAGATATGATTTTGTTTGTTTTTTGTTTTTGCAAGCTCCAGAAATCTCCACGTATCGTGATAATAGGCGGTGGTGCTGCTGGAGTGGAGATGGCTGCAGAGATCAAAACAGAATATCCAGCCAAAGAGGTACAAGAAACAACTTGCACAATAATTAATGCTCCACCAGCTGCTTCCTTCATCTGGTGACTTAAATGTGTTCTTCCACAATGCCCCTGCTAGAGCAGTTTGGGATTGCCGTAGCTAAACTCCCTCACAACCATTTTCCATAGAGCCTCATATTCATCAAGGTTGGAAGTGGAGCAACTGTGAGCGCCCTCGCAGCCAGCATTCCTGCAGTGCGTCCTGGTGCTGGGGTTGGCTGGAAGCAGAATAGCTTAGTGTTCTTCCCGAGATCCTCCACTCACCCATCCACCCTACTCTGCCTTTCTTGCCAAGAAATGCATGCTGAAAGCCAGAAGCCTAAGCCTTGGCTATTGCTTTTGCCTACTTGCTGGGACAGCAGACAGATGCAATCCTGTTTAAATAGTATTTGTTCCTGGCTGACTCTGATTTGTTTTTGTTTTCTTATTTGTTTTTCCCCAGTTGGCTGTAGTTATTTTGCATTTGTCCGCAGGTCACCCTCATTCATTCAAAAATTGCACTGGCTGATGTGGAGCTTCTACCAAGTGTCCGGCAGATGGTGAAGGAGATTCTTCTCCAGAAAGAAGTGCGTCTCTTGTTAAGTATGTTCTTAACCAATTTCATTTAATATTTCTCTAACTCAGATTGAGTCTCTAAAAATCCTCAAAGCTTCCTCTCCTACTCCCCCATCTCTAACTCCTTCTCCTGTAAGGAACCGTTGTCTCTGATGCTTGTTTTTGGTGAGGAAGACTGAACAGGGCTCTCATAGATTCATAGACTTTAAGGTCAGAAGGGACCATTATGATCATCTAGTCTGACCTCCTGCACAACGCAGGCCACAGAATTTCACCCACTCACTCCTGTAACAAATCCCTACCCTATATCTGAGTTATTGAAGTCCTCAAATTGTGGTTTAAAGACCTCAAGGTGCAGAGAATCCTCCAGCAAGTGACCCATGCCCCACGCTGCAGAGGAAGGCGAAAAACCTCCAGGGCCTCTGCCAATCTGCCCTGGAGGAAAATTCCTTCTCGACCCCAAATATGGTGATCAGCTAAACCCTCAGCATGTGGGCAAGACTCACCAGCCAGCACCCAGGAAAGAATTCTCTGTAGTAACTTAGATCCCACCCCATCTAACATCTCATCACAGGCCATTGGGCATATTTCCCGCTAATAATCAAAGATCAATTAATTGCCAAAATTAGGCTATCCCATCATCCCATCCCCTCCATAAATTTATCAAGCTTAGTCTTGACCCCACTACTCCCCTTGGAAGGCTGTTCCAGAACTTTACTCCTCTAATGGTTAGAAACCTTCATCTAATTTCAAGTCTAAACTTCCTAATGTCCAGTTTATATCCACTTGTTCTTATGTCCACATTGGTACTGAGCTTAAATAATTCCTCTCCCTCCCTGATATTTATCCTTCTGATATATTTATAAAGAGCATTCATATCTCCCCTCAGCCTTCTTTTGGTTAGGCTAAACAAGCCAAGCTCTTTGAGTCTCCTTTCATAAGACAGGAGATCCATTCTTCGGATCATCCTAGTAGCCCTTCTCTGTACCTGTTCCAGTTTGAATTCATCCTTCTTAAACATGGGAGACCAGAACTGCACACAATATTCCAGATGAGGTCTCACCAGTGCCTTGTACAGTATAATGGTACTAACGCCTCCTTATCTTTACTGGAAATACCTCGCCTGATGCATCCCAAGACCGCATTAGCTTTTGTAACGGCCATATCACATTGGCGGCGCATAGTCATCCTGTGATCAACCAATATGCCGAGGTCCTTCTCCTCCTCTGTTAATGCCAACTGATGCGTCCCCAATTTATAACAAAAATTCTTGTTATTAATCCCTAAATGCATGACCTTGCACTTTTCACTATTAAATTTTATCCTATTACTATTACTCCAGTTTACAAGGTCATACAGATCTTCCTGTATGATATCCCGGTCCTTCTCTGTATTAACAATACCTCCCAGCTTTGTGTCATCCGCAAACTTTGTTAGCACATTCCCACTTTTTGTGCCAAGGTCAGTAATAAAAAGATTAAACAAGATTTGGTCCCAAAATCGATCCCTGAGGAACTCCACTAGTAATCTCCTTCCAGCCTGACAGTTCACCTTTCAGTATGACCCGTCGTAGTCTCCCCTCTAACCAGTTCCTTATCCACCTTTCAATTTTCATATTGATCCCCATCTTTTCCAATTTAGCTAATTATTCCCCATGTGGAACCGTATCGAATGCCTTACTGAAATCGAGGTAAATTAGATCCACTACGTTTCCTTTGTCTAAAAAATCTGTTACCTTCTCAAAGGAGGAGATTAGGTTGGTTTGGCACGATCTACCTTTTGTAAAACCATGTTGTATTTTGTTCCAATTACCATTGACCTCAATGTCCTTAACTACTTTCTCCTTTAAAATTTTTTCCAAGACCTTGCATACTACAGATGTCAAACTAACAGGCCTATAGCTACCCGGATCACTATTTTTTCCTTTCTTAAAAATAGGAACTATGTTAGCAATTCTTCAGTCATACGGTACAACACCTGAGTTTACAGATTCATTAAAAATTCTTGTTAATGGGCTTGCAATTTCATGTGCCAGTTCCTTTTAATATTCTTGGATGAAGATTATCTGGGCCCCCCGATTTAGTTCCATTAAGCTGTTCGAATTTGGCTTCTACCTTGGATGTGGTAATATTTACCTCCATATCCTCATTCCCATTTGTTATCCTACCATTATCCCTAAGCTCCTCATTAAAGACTGAGGCTACGTATTTGTTTAGATATTGGGCCATGCCTAGGTTATCCTTAACCTCCACTCCATCCTCAGTGTTTAGCGATCCCACTTCTTCTTCTTTCTTTGTTTTCTTCTTATTTATATGGCTATAGAACCTTTTACTATTGGTTTTAATTCCCTCTGCAAGGTCCAATTCTGCATGGCTTTTGGCCTTTCTCACTTTATCTCTACATGTTCTGACCTCAAGGTAGCTTTCCTTGCTAATCCCCCCCATCTTCCACTCCTTGTAGGCTTTCTGCTTTTTCTTAATCATCTCTGAGATGCTTGCTCATCTAGCTTGGTCTACAACTCCTGCCTATGAATTTTTTCTCCTTTCTTGGGATGCAAACTTCTGATAGTTTCTGCAACTTTGACGTTAATTAATTCCAGGCCTCCTCCGCCTTTAGATCCACGAGTTCTTCAGTCCAATCCACTTCCCTAACTAATTTCCTTAATTCTTTAAAGTTAGCCCTTTTGAAATAAAAAACCCTAGTCACAGATCTATTTTTGTTTATCCTTCCATCTAGTTTGAACTGAATTTGCTCATGATCTCTTGAACCAAGGTTGTCCCCTACAACCATTTCTTCTATGAGGTCCTCAGTACTCACCAAAACCAAATCTAAAATGGCATCCTCTCTTGTTGGTTCAGCAACTACTTGGTGAAGTAATCCATCAGCTATTGCATCCAGGAAATTCTGAGCCCTATTATTATTATTAGCACTTGCCCTCCAGTCTATATCTGGGAAGTTTAAAGTCTCCCATGATCATACAATTCCCATTAGTGTTTACTTCATTAAAAACATTAAAGAGGTCTCTATCCATATCCAGATCGGATCCCGGTGGTCTGTAGCATACCCCAAGCACTATCTCAGGGGAGGCTCTAGTAGCTTTCTTCCCCAATGTGATTTTTGCCCAGACAGACTCTGTCTTATCCATTTCCATCAGTTCGTATTTCTTTACAGTCTACCTCATCATTGATATACAATGCTACTCCACCACCTTTGCCTTTATTTCTGTCTTTCCTAAACAGCACATCCCCTTCAGTACTCCAGTCATGACTACTATTCCACCACGTTTCTGTTATCCCTATAATATCTGGTTTCACTTCCTGCACCAGTAGCTCTAGTTCTTCCATTTTGTTACCTAGGCTTCTTGCATTAGTGTACGAGCATCATAATTTTTGCCGTTTGTCTTCACTGACATTCTTTACCCGATTAGGCACAGACATTCTACCACCAGTATCACCTATTAGACTGGTATCTACACTACCCTTTCTCCTTATGTCCATTCTCATACCCACGTCTGTATCCTTTCTTACTTCGTTTTCTTCCCTCTCAACGTTAAATTCCGGCGTGGAGATTACCTGGACATCTCCCAACCATCTCCCCCAAATTCCTAGTTTAAAGCTCTCTTAATCAGTTGTGCCAGCCTCCATCCTAGAAGTCTGTTTCCCTCCTTACTTGGGTGAAATCCATCCCGAGAGAACAGTCCTCTGTCCATGAATGTGTCCCAGTGGCCATACATCCCAAAGCCCTCCTTATAGCACCACTGCCTGAGCCATCTGTTGATCGCCATAATCTTGTCACACCTTTGTTGCCCTTCTCTAGGAACAGGCAGAATCCCACTGAAGCCTGAGCCTAAGCTCATCTTATGCCAATTAACTCTCACCCTGTCCTTGCTTGAGCTTCTGCAGCCTTAGCACCTCTTTCTGAGCTCCAGCCCTATCATTTCAGTGTCTCCATCTCAACTGAGCTCACTCTGCCAGACCAACTCAGTGCCTCCCTCTCACCCTAAACCTTGTTCCTGCTTGTGCCACATCAGCCCCGCCCTCTCACCCCACGTCCTATTTCCACTTGTGCCACCTCAGCATCTCCCTGGCACTTTCCTTTATAAAGAAAATTAATATTAATATAATATTCAAATGAATAAGGAACTAAATCTGAATGGCTGGGACCAAATTTTGAGACTCTGTGATTTCTTGGGTCACCCCCACAGTGATCCAACCATGCAAATGTTATATGTTGTGAAGTAGATGTGACATGCTATTCTCTAACCCAAAGGTTTTATTTCTACATAATATGCTGCTACATACCATGTATCCCTCCACACCTTCTATTTTACAAAAAGCACTTGTAGGGTGTGTTTACACTTGGAGCTGAGGGTGTGATTTCTTGCTTGCTTAAACATAGTTGTACTAGCTATCTCTGAGCTAGCCCTCTACATGTAGCAGTGTAGCTGCAGTAGCATGGGTAGCAGTGAGCAGCAGCATAGGCTGTGCCAAGTACAAATCCACCTGAACCCCCTGGGCATGTAGTCAGCGTGCCTATCCCATCCTGCTGTTCGCCAGGACTCTCACTAACCTGGCTACACTAATATTTTTTTAGTGCAGGGGTTGGCAGCCTTTCAGAAGTGGTGTGCTGAGTCTTGATTTATTCACTCTGATTTAAGGTTTCACGTGCCAGTAATACATTTTAACGTTTTTAGAAGGTCTCTTTCTATAAGTCTATAATATATAACTAAACTATTGTTGTATGTAAACTAAATAAGGTTTTTAAAATGTTTAAAATTAAATTAAAATGCAGAGCCCCCAGACCGGTGGCCAGGACCCGGGCAGTGTGAGTGCCACGGAAAATCAGCTCGTGTGCTGCAGGTTGCCTACCCCTGTTTTAGTGCACTAACTCGATGGGATTATTTACTCTGCAGAAGAGAAGAATGAGGGGGGATTTGATAGCTGCTTTCAACTACCTGAAAGGGGGTTCCAAAGACAATGGAGCTCGGCTGTTCTCAGTGGTACCAGATGACAGAACAAGGAGCAGTGGGGGAGGTTTAGGTTGGATATTAGGAAAAACTTTTTCACTAGGAGGGTGGTGAAGCACTGGCATGGGTTACCTAGGGAGGTGGTGGAATCTCCTTCCTTAGAGGTTTTTAAAGTCAGGCTTGACAAAGCCCTGGCTGGGATGATTTAGTTGGGGATTGGCCCTGATTTGAGCAGGGGGTTGGACTAGATGACCTCCTGAGGTCCCTTCCAACCCTGACATTAAAAAACAAAACAAGAAACAAAATGTAGAGATGAAGTGCATGTGCCTCAGCCTACAGTCTTGGGGGTGAGAAGCAGCTAAGGTGGGGATAAACCCCTCCAAAATACTGGAGAGATCTTATGTTGGAAAAAGGAGTTGTTGCCACAGGTAGTGCAGGAGAGAACCATTTTTGCATTGGCAGAGCTGGTCCTGTGAGCCATGCATGCCTTCGCCATTTCTCATCTCTCTGCATTCAAATCAGCTGCTTCCTCCTCCTTTTCCTTTCTGCCTGGGCTCTAGCAGAAGAATTGAGAGCACAGGAGGGACAGTCTCCTTTCTCAGTTTCCGTCTGGCACCAAAGTATCCCATGACTGCTGGGAGGAGCAATTACAGGAGAGTCCTGCTCAGCCCCTAAAGGTTTGGAATGGAGCATGCCCAGAGCAGATGCATAAGAGAATTTAGCTGACACACTCTTACGGCTCTACTGAGTATATGCAAACTGAGTTTTTCAGAGGTTTATAAGCTGGATACATTTTGATGGCTGGTCACAGGAATGGCAAAAGGCATGTCTCTGACAAAAAGCCAGCCCTCCTGGCTAATTTCAAGTCTTTGCTCCAAAGCATGGAGGGTCTAGAGTGTCTCAACAAAACAGAATGATGATTTTGTTTTTAACACTGACAAAACAATGTCCCCCCCCCCCAACCCCCGAGTCTTATCTTCTGAAATTGTATGAACAATTTTAGCTGAAGCTTTGGGGAGGGGGGAAAAAAAAAATCAGTGTGATGGAGGCACCCGGTATGGAAAATTTCAGCCTAATAGTTTGGCAAAGCTATATATAAGCAATTGAAAAGAGGGTCTTAAAACAGTGTCAGGCTTACCAGTTCTGCCTATAATCGTATATATTGGCCAACGTTTTAAAATGTTAGGTCCTAAAGTTAGGTTCTGAAATTCACATTTCAACACCAAAGTGATTTTCAAAGTTGCGGAGCATTGGCAGCTTTCTTTGACTTCAATGGAAAGGAAGGGCACTCAGCATCACCCAAGAGGTACAGGATCCGCGTGCTACAGGATCAGGCTTTTCTGGGTAATGGAAAAGTGACTGGACTATCTGCAGAGACCAGAGGCTTTGCCATTGGATGTGGAGGCATTTCACAGAAGATAAAAGGGACAGTGGGAATTCAGGATGAAAACGCGATAAACTCCAGGAAAGGAACAAATGGAGGAAACTAAATATGATTCTCTGAAAAGAAACTTTGGGAGATATTTTAGTATGCCTTGCGTAGAACAGATATTGTAATGTGTTCTAAATGTACAATCTTTATAAAAGTATTTTTGTTAAAAATGGCACACTTTGGACTCCTTAGGCTTTGGTGCCCAAGGAAGCAGCTTACGCTGCGTAGAGCAGTGGTTCTCAACCAGGGGTACGCATACCCCTGGGGTACGCAGAGGCCTTCCAAGGAGTACATCAACTTATCTAGATATTTGCCTGGTTTTACAACAAGCTACGTGAAAAGCACTAGCTAAGTCAGTACAAACTAAAATTTCATGCAGACAATGACTTGTTTATTCTGCTCTATATACTATACACTGAAATGTAAGTACAATATTTATATTCCAATTGATTTATAATTATATGGTAAAAATGAGACAGTAAGCAGTTTTTCAGTCATAGTGTGCTGTGACACTTTTGTATTTTTATGTCTGATTTTGTAAGCAAGTAATTTTTAAGTGAGGTGAAACTTGGGGATACACAAGACAAATCAGATTCCTGAAAGAAGTAAAAGGTTGAGTCGCTGGTTTAGAGGGGTAGCAGCATCCCTGCTGATTATCACAAAGACCTATATGCTGCTTCTTATGACAGGTGACAGAGTCAGCAACCTGCATATGCTGACTTTAAACCGATTCCAAGAGAATATGGCAGTCAAGACAGAAAAGGGCACAGCGGTTGCTGCTGACATGGTGATTCTCTGCACTGGTATAAAGATCAATTCATCAGCATACAGCAGTGCATTTGGTAAGTTAAAACCATAGGACAGGGTGGGGCTAAGATTCTTCAGCACAGGTAATAAAATGTTTTAAACTTGATCTCCATTCCATATTTTAGAGACCGTATGCAAGTGGTATTGAAATTTAACTTGGTATAGTTAGAATACATTTAATCTCTGTGGTTAAAGCTTACACTTCAAAAAAGAAAGTGGCCCTTTGGTGGAAGTTTGTGGAAGAGGACGTATATTTATGTACTAAGTGGTTTGTATTATTTCTTCACCTTCCCCAACCATTAACTTTAGCTAGACACCCAATATATCCTACTATTGTGGTCCTGCGTGAAATCCTGGCCTCACTGAAGTCAACGGCAAAACTCCCACTGACTTCAGTGAGGCCAGGGTTTCACTCCTGCTGCTAAACTCATCTGTCAGTGCACTACGGTCTTGAGCCCCGCTACCCGTTGTTCCAGTCCTGGAGCTCTCCTGTATAGAGAATGCCAGATGTGCTAAATTGTGTAAGAACAAATATTCTCCATGAGTGCAATGAATCCATCAATGTGCTGGTAATACTGTGCTCTAGAAACACAGCATTTGGCGGTGAATGGGGGAAATTAGGATGAAACTTTAGTAGCTGGTGCACTTAGCAGTGGGCCTATAACACTTGTAGGACTCTCCACCTAAATGTGAAGGGTTAACCCCTACTAAAATGCCTGGGTGCAGATCTTCAGCTATTATAACACTGTCACTGAAGTCTGGAGCTATGACATTTTACGCCATTTAAGGATCTGTGCCCTGGTGTTCAGCTAATCCTACTTGGTGAATTATTTAAAAACCTATGCAACAAAATATTTCCAAGGGTATTATGTTTCAATTAAAGTATTTTACATTTTAAAATTAAAAGCCAATTGTATTGTATAGTAAATATCACTCATCTGTCTTCCGTGTTTTCAAGGGGAAGACAAATAAAATGTGAGAATTAGTGCAACTGCACGTGACTGCATTTTCTTAAATGTGTGAGTTAACAAGTGCACATCTAATTCAAATTTTAATGACCTTAACCCACTCTTCCTTTAGACAGCATTAGAAAGGACGTAGGAATTTTATATTGTACCAGTTGCACATTCAAGTGTTCACCTTCTGATAGAAATGGTAAAAGGGATTTGAGGGGAGCAAATGCTGCCTATTGTGCAAGGAGGATCCAGAATAGTCTGGCTCAAACTGTATTACAGTTGTGTATCTGGAGAATTGTATCCTAGGTGGCCAAAATAGAAAAAGACGGTTACTCACCGTTGTAACTGTTGTTCTTCGAGATGTGTTGCTCATATCCATTCCATTAGGTGTGTGCGCGCCGCGTGCACGATCGTCGGAAGATTTTCTACCCTAGCAACACCGGCGGGTCGGCTGTGGAGCCCCCTAGAGTGGCGCCTTCATGGCGCTGAATATATACCCCAGCCGACCCGGCGCCCCCTCAGTTCCTTCTTGCCGGCTACTCCGACAGTGGGGACGGGGGGCGGGTTTGGAATGGATATGAGCAACACATCTCGAAGAACAACAGTTACAACGGTGAGTAACCGTCTTTTCTTCTTCGAGTGCTTGCTCATATCCATTCCATTAGGTGACTCCCAAGCCCAACTTAGGTGGTGGGGTCGGAGTGAGACATTGCTGTGTGCAAAACCGCTGATCCGAAAGCAGCATCGTCTCTGGACTGCTGCACTAGTGCATAGTGAGCTGTAAATGTGTGGACTGATGACCAAACCGCTGCTCTACAAATGTCCTGGATCGGAACTTGTGCCAGGAAAGCCGTCGAGGAAGCCTGGGCCCTCGTGGAGTGAGCGGTGAGGTGCGGTGCTGAGACACCTGCCAGGTCATAGCAAGTCCGGATGCAAGACGTAATCCAGGAGGATAGGCGTTGTGAGGAGACCGGTGAGCCTTTCATTCGGTCGGCCACTGCAACGAAGAGTTGTGTCGTCTTTCTAAAGTGCTTTGTGCGGTCAATATAGAAGGCCAGGGCCCTTCGTACGTCCAGGGAATGCAAACGTTGATCCTGGCGAGTGGCATGTGGTTTGGGATGAAAGACCGGGAGAAAGATGTCCTGGTTGATATGAAAAGGAGAAACCACCTTAGGGAGAAAGGCAGGATGTGGACGAAGCTGCACTTTATCCTTATGGAAAACTGTATAAGGGGGCTCGGATGTAAGCGCCCTGAGTTCAGAAACGCGCCTTGCTGAGGTGATGGCTACAAGGAAGGCTGTCTTCCAGGATAGGTACAAAAGTGAACAGGTGGCCAGTGGCTCGAATGGAGGACCTGTGAGCTTGGAGAGAACCAGGTTGAGGTCCCACGTCTGAACGGGCTGACGTTGTTGTGGGTACATCCGGTCTAAGCCCTTGAGGAATCTAACGACCATCGGGTTAGAGAATACCGAGGACGCGAGTTCCCCTGGGTGAAAGGCCGATATAGCGGCCAGGTGAACTCTAATTGAAGATATCGCCAACCCCTGCTGTTTTAGGGAGAGGAGATATTCCAAAATGAGAGGAATGGGTGCCTGCAACGGGGACATGGCTCGTTGTTCGCACCAACAGGAGAACCGCTTCCACTTGGCCAGGTACGTGGTGCGTGTTGAGGGCTTCCTACTGCTCAGCAGAATCTGTTGGACAGAGTGTGAGCATTGCTGCTCTGCCTGGGTGAACCATGGAGCAGCCACGCCGTGAGGTGGAGTGATTGCAGGTCGGGGTGACGCAGCCGGCCGTGGTCCTGAGAGATGAGATCCGGACACAACGGAAGCGGGATCGGTGTCTGAACAGAGAGTTCCAACAGTGTGGTGTACCAATGTTGTCTCGGCCACGCTGGAGCGACCAGAATTATCTGTGCCTGGTCTCTGCGCAATTTTAACAGTACCTTGTGGACCAGAGGAAACGGAGGGAAGGCATAAAACAGGTGGTCTTTCCAGGGAAGGAGAAACGCATCCGAGAGGGAGCCCGGAGCTCGACCTTGTAGGGAGCAGAACACGTGGCACTTCCTGTTGTCTCGAGATGCAAACAGGTCTATCTGGGGAAACCCCCACCTCCGGAAGATGGAATGTATGATGTCCGGACGGATAGACCACTCGTGCGTCTGGAAGGACCTGCTGAGTCGGTCCGCTAGAGTGTTCTGGACTCCAGGGAGGAACGATGCCGTGAGATGGATTGAGTGGGCGATGCAGAAGTCCCACAGGCGAATGGCCTCTTGGCATAGAATTGACGAACGTGCTCCTCCTTGCTTGTTGATGTAAAACATGGCCGTGGTGTTGTCGATGAGAACTAACACACATCGGCCACGTAGGAGGTTGAGAAATGCCTGGCACGCCAGGCGCACCGCCATCAGTTCCCGAACATTGATGTGCAGGGCTAGCTGGGGTGCAGTCCACAGGCCCTGGGTATGGTGTTCGTTGAGATGGGCGCCCCAACCCAGAGATGAAGCGTCTGTGACCAGGTGCAGAGAGGGTTGTGGGGCGTGAAATGGCATCCCCTCGCAGACCACATTGTGATCTAGCCACCAGGTGAGGGAGGTCAGGACCGAGATCGGGACCGTGACCACCATGTTCAGGCTGTCCCGATTTGGTCGATATATTGACGACACCCAGGTCTGGAGTGGGCGAAGCCGAAGTCTGGCATGCCTGGTTACGTACGTGCAGGAGGCCATGTGACCCAGCAGGGTAAGGCACGACCTCACCGTGGTAGTTGGGAACGCCTGGAGCCCTTGAATGAGGCTCGTGATGGTGCCAAATCGGTTGTCTGGCAGGATGGCTTGTGCACGTCTGGAGTCTAGAACTGCGCCTATGAATTCTATTCTCTGGGTAGGTTCTAGAGTGGATTTGTCCTTGTTGAGTAGGATGCCCAACTCGTTGAATGTGTGCACTATTATGTGGACGTGAGCTTGAACTTGCTCCTTGGTGCGACCGCGTACCAGCCAGTCGTCTAGGTACGGGAACACCTGTATCCCTTGCCGACGAAGGTACGCTGCCACGACAGCCATACATTTCGTGAACACTCTTGGGGCCGAGGATAGGCCGAAGGGAAGGACTGCAAATTGGTAGTGCACCATGTTTACCACGAATCGCAGGAAGCGTCTGTGAGGTGGGTAAATTGAGATGTGAAAGTATGCGTCTTTCATGTCGAGGGCGGCGAACCAGTCTCCAGGATCGAGGGAAGGGATAATGGCCCCCAAAGAGACCATGCGGAACTTCAACTTTACTACGAATTTGTTGAGTCCGCGCAAGTCCAAGATGGGCCGCAGACCTCCTTTGGACTTGGGGATCAGGAAGTAACGGGAATAAAATCCCCTGCCCCTTAACTCTACTGGAACCTCCTCTATGGCCCCCATAGCAAGGAGCGTGGAAACCTCCTGTATAAGAAGTTGCTCGTGAGAAGGGTCCCTGAAGAGGGACGGGGAAGGGGGGTGGGAGGGGGGAATAGAAGAAAACTGGATAGTGTATCCCCTCTCCACTGTGCGGAGGACCCAACGGTCCGAAGTTATAAGGGACCAAGCACGGTGGAAGTGGGAGAGACGATCCCGAAAGGAGGGGGCTGGATCCTGGGGGATGACTGGGGCGCCGTCCTCGACCGCACCTTCAAAAGTTCTGCCTGGGGCCTGAAGGTGGTCTAGGTGGCCCTTGGTTCTGGCCGGGTTGAGGGCCGGCCCACCTTCTTCTACCACCTCGCCCTCGCCTCCGGGTCGAGTCCTGTCTCTGACGAGGCGGGGGGGGGTAGAAGCGCTGAGGCTGCGGCCTAAATGGTCTGCGCTGAGGGCCCACAACATGCATCCCCAGGGAGCGCATGATTGTTCTCGAGTCCTTGAGGCTCTGCAGGCGAGAGTCCGTCTTGTCCGAGAACAATCCATGTCCCTCAAAGGGCAGATCCTGTAGGGTTTGCTGTAGCTCCGGAGGCAAACCCGAAACTTGAAGCCAGGAGATCCTCCGCATAGCGATACCCGAAGCCAGGGTCCTCGCAGCTGAGTCTGCTATGTCCAAGGAGGCCTGCAAGGAGGTCCGAGCCACCTTCTTACCCTCCTCTACCATGGCTCCAAACTCTTCCCTGGACTCTTGGGGAATCAACTCCTTAAACTTCCCCATAGAGTTCCAGGAGTTAAAATTGTAACGGCTCAATAGCGCCTGTTGGTTCGCCGCTCTAAGTTGCAGCCCTCCGGCTGAGTAAACCTTACGGCCAAACAAATCGAGCCGCTTAGCCTCTTTTGATTTAGGCGCTGCAGCCTGCTGGCCGTGGCGCTCTCGTGCGTTCACTGATTCCACCACCAGTGAACACGGTTGGGGGTGGGTATACAAGTACCCGTAGTCCTTAGACGGGACAAAGTACTTCCTTTCCACCCCTCTCGCTGTGGGTGGGATAGAGGCAGGAGTTTGCCATATCGTATCCGCATTGGTTTGTATCGTGCGGATCAGGGGTAGCGCCACCCTCGATGGGGCATCCGCTCAGAGGATGTTCACGATAGGGTCCTGTACTTCCACTATCTCCTCCGCCTGCAGGTCCATATTACGGGCCATCCTACGCAGGAGATCCTGGTGAGCCCGAAGATCTATCGGAGGGGGACCCGTACATGAAGTGCCCGCCACTGCCTCATCCGGAGAGGAGGAGGAAGACGCCTCCGGTGGTACTGGATCCAAGGGGGGGTCCTGATCCCCCTGCTCTTGGGCCGGAGCATCACCTGTACTCGGGTCTATGGTGTCAGGTGGCGTGGACACGGAAGCCTCCATGCCCCCTGGCGGAGGCCGAGAGATGGTGGATTCTGGGGCCCTTCTAACCGAGTGACCCGAGCGAGAGGTCGATGGTATTGGAGCCCCTTGCTCCTGGTGGTACGCCCACGGGGTCCAAAATGACCAGTGAGATGGTCCATGAGAGTGGTCCTCTGCCATCTCCTGCCAATGGCCCAAGTTCCGTTCCTCGGCTTGCCCTTGAGGGGGGTATGCCGATCTCGACAGGTCCTCCGAGGAGCGAGACACCGATCTTGACGGCCATGGCGGTGCCGAGAGAGATGAAACGACCCCCGTGGGCTGCGGTGCCGCACGGTACCGGTCCGGAGATGATCTATCTCTGCGCGGTGCCGGCGAACGGTGCCGGGACCGCGATCGGTGCCGATGACCTCGTCGGTGCCGGGAGCCGGATCTGGACCTCGACGAGGACCTGGAGTATGCCCGGTGCCGGGAGCGGCCTCTCGACGTCGAGCGTCGACCGTAGCGGTGCCAAGAACTACGTCTCGACGTTGATCGGTGCCGACGATCATAGCGGTGCCGAGACGTAGACCGGTGCCGCGACGAAGATCTTGGCCGCGAGTACGACCGGTGCCGAGGTGATATTCGGTGCCGGGACTGCGAGCGGCATGGGGACCTGCTTCTGGACCTGGACCGGTGCCGAGGTTCCAGCCCTTATGATGGAGGGCGCATCAAGGCAGGTTTCCCCCTTGACTGGACCGGGCGGGTCAACGGTGCCGTCGGTGCCAGTGGTTGAGGCGGTGCCGGCTCCGTGAGAGCTATCAAGTCTCTCGCCGCCACGAAGGTCTCCGGAGTCGACGGGAGTTGTATTACTGCCGGTCTCGGTGGAGACGCTATCTGCACCGGACTCAACGGCCTCGGTGCCGGAGTCGACAGTGCTGGAGGCACCTGTTTCCGGTGCTCCACCGGCGCACTCGGCTCTACCCCCGGCACTGGGGGAGCCGGCGTCTTCGGTACAGAGGTCCCCGTCTTATGGGCTTTTTTATGCCCCGGGGATAATGACCGGCGCCGAGGTGCCTGCTGCGGTGCCGACGAGGTCCGGTGCCGGGGAGGTTTGTCCGACACCGCCCGCGTTGTCGGCATTGCCGGTGCTGCTGGGGCACTGCGCACCGAGGCGCTAGGTGCCTGGGCCTGGCTCGTAGAAGGAGTGTCCGGGCTAAGTGCCGCCTCCATCAGGAGTTGCCGGAGCCGAAAGTCCCGCTCTTTCTTGGTCCTTGGTCTGAAGGCCTTACAGATCTTGCACTTATCTGTTTGGTGGGACTCTCCCAGGCACTTCAGACAGGAGTCGTGCGAGTCGCTCGTGGGCATAGGTTTAGCGCAGGAGGCGCACTGCTTGAAGCCGGGAGCTCTGGGCATGAGCCCGGGCCCGCGGCCGGGGGAGAAAGGGGGCGACGACCCCCTTAGTCCCCTGGACTATTATAACAAATCTAACAACTTTAAAAACTATTTAACTATTAAACTACAAACACTAGAACTATAACTATAACTACAACTGCGAATAACTAACTAAGCTAGGGAGAGTGGAGAACAGCTATGCCGCGCTCCACAGTTCCAACGACCGTCAGGGGCGGTAAGAAGGAACTGAGGGGGCGCTGGGTCGGCTGGGGTATATATTCAGCGCCATGAAGGCGCCACTCTAGGGGGCTCCACAGCCGACCCGCCGGTGTTGCTAGGGTAGAAAATCTTCCGACGATCGTGCACGCGGCGCGCACACACCTAATGGAATGGATATGAGCAAGCACTCGAAGAAGAACCAGTGTTCTGTACACATACAATGAACAACTTTCAAAGGAAATTCTTTCAAGCAGCTGAAAGGCACTAGTCCTCAGAGGATGAAACCCATGCATGATCTACTGTTTTAAAAGGGTAATTGAGTCATCCATGTGGAAAAAAGTTCAGATGCTTTATTTTTTTTAAAAAAACAGTGAAAATCACCCTTTGTTCATGGAAAAGCTATTAAAATTTCTGCTGAGAAAATTCATAAAAAAATTTCAAGTCGAAGTGTAACTTATCACCTAAAAAATATATAGGTGCCTGAAAATCGGAGCAGGGATATGTGTCTGTGTTAGAATTAATGTGCTATAATATAGATTTGAAATTCTGTAATTCTCACTAGAAAGACTTGTTATCATTTGGCAAAACTAGGAGTGTTGTTGTTCCTCAACAACCAAATTTATTCAGGCCACCCTTTGACTCTAGTCCTGAAAGTCAATTCAGAGAGCCTGATACTAAAGTTAGCATTTTCAGATCAGATTCTTGACTTGTGTAAATTTTCATAGCTCCACTGACTTCAATTGAGTTATGACTATTTACAGTAGCTGAAGACTTGGCCCATTCTTTTCCTGGTTTGCATACACTGTTGGCTCTCGGGTGATATTACCCGCTGAAGTATCAATTAAACATGATTTATCATGCATCATATAGGAGTGACTTCTTACATGGCGAGTGTCATTCTCTTGTTGTGGCAAATATAAGTTACACAACTACTTTACTGAATAGTTAATGATCTAGCTTTTGGTAGTGATTCACCTGTATGCGCTGTGTCACTGGATATGCATTGTTTTTCAACTCCTCAGGCCGTAAGGTGATGCACTTCTTTTTTTTAAACAGGGGACAAGCTGGCGAGTAATGGTGCTTTAAAGGTCAACCAGTACCTCCAGGTGGAAGGGTATGATAACATCTATGCTATTGGTGATTGTACTGATGTGAAGGAACCGAAAATGGCATACCATGCTGGGCTCCATGCCAATATTGTGGTGACAAACATCATCAACAGTCTGACACAGAAACCTCTTAAAACCTACCAGCCAGGTAAAACTGGGCTCTGCTCATAACAAGTCTTAGCTGACGAGATTCTTTCTTCATCTCTATATAGAATTACTTTGTAAGAAATCCATAACTTGCACAGGACTGTATTTAGAGTTGAAGGAAATAATTTGGATTTGAATATTATGTCACTGATATTACTCTTACTTTCTTCCTCTTAAAAAATATTCTTGCCAACTCTTCAGCAATTCTTTTGACACAGAAACAAAACAAGCACACTGTTTGATTATTCTGTACTTTGAAATGTTCTTCCCCTTCGCTGCTGATCGATTACTGTTATATTGGTGGGAGGATATGGTGGTTACAGTTTATAAAGGAAACCATTATCTTAATGAGTTGTTTATCAAACTATGACATTAAGTCCTTGGAACAGCAAAATATCATGACTTAACTCTTATGACCCGAACCTGCAAAATCTTAATCACATGCGTAGTCTTTTATTATGCAATTAGTCCCATTTAAGTCAGTGGCATTTCTTATGTAAATATTTACCAGTAGCCTTCCTTGCTAGTTGCTGTAGCAGTGGGATAATAGGACATCCAGAGTGCATTGCCCACTTGCTCTTGATGCCCGTGTACATATTCTCTGGAATCGCTTTCCAGATCTTCTTCAATTACATTTCAGGGGCTTGGATGGACCCACTCTAATGCCAAGGCTTAGGACAAGAGGTGCATACATGTCACGATGCCATGTGCCTAATTTTCCTCTGATTTATATTACTCTAAATCATGAATAATTCCATTGAATTCATGGAGGTACAGCAGCGTAAAAGATAAGAAACAAACAGTCCTCTATAAATGGAAACATCTGTTACCTGAAGGTTAATTCTGGTTTAGGAGAGAGGGAGGAAACAAGGTTCTCTTGTTTCATCTCCCACCCTTATTTCCAAATTATAAGAATAAAGGATATAGCTGTGCAAAAGCATCATCAGTGTCTTGTGTATTCTATGGTTCCTTGGCATTTGCAGCAGAATTTGCCCTTTGTTGGAGAACTAGGCTCCAGAATCTCAGCTTTCATCATCATCATCATCATAATAATAATAATTAATAATTACAATAAAAAGGTGTCTACCCCTGTGGTTGCAAAAACATTAAAAATGTGAATCGAGTGCAACTGATGCCCATTTAAGTCTGAAAGGAGCCTGAGACTCTGATTGTGAGGTTGTGAATTGACCAATTTAGCTAGTGCAGGGCCCCATGGACTTTGTGATTCCACAGCTGTGGAATTTAGCATTTGTCCAAGATACTATAGAATTAATTCATTTTGCTGCAGCCTGGTACCAAACATTTTGTTTTCTCCCTCGTGGCCGTGAAGGACCTGTGTGGAAGTCCTCCTTGCTCTGTACAAGGGGGAAGTAACTGGATAGCAGTGCATGCTTCCTTCATTGTTATGTAGAACCAGCCAGCGTGGGGTCTGGGAGCCAGAAGTGCTGGCTGGACAGCTAGACTACCTGGCAAACAGAGCAGTGGCTGAAGTCCATGGAGATGAGAAAATGAATTGTTGAAACTGACAAGCTTCCTACTTCCCTGGCATACAGGGAGGAGATTCTAAGCCAGGCTGCCCAGAAAACCCTATGACTGAATCCCGTAGAGCTGGGCATTCTAGAGAATCAGCAAAAAAAATCTTTTATTTCTTGCCATGTAATTTGGTTCTATTGTGCTATGAAGCACACAGGTGCTGATCATGCTGTTTGATCTCATTTGCAACTTTTTGACGGCTAACTGTGTATGTTTCTCACTTCTAGGATCACTAACCTTCCTGCTCTCGATGGGCCGGAATGATGGGGTAGGCCAGATTAATGGATGCTACGTGGGACGTCTTTTGGTGACTATTGCCAAGAGCCGGGACCTTTTTGTTTCTAAGAGCTGGAAGACTATGGGACAGACTATGCCCTGCTAGATAGAAAGGACAATGATGAAGTAGCAAGAGAATACATGTATCAACTGGCATGAACAAAGCTGGAAAAGAGTAAAAGGTGCATAATTACCAAAATGACACAAGCTATATGGCTATTTGACTGATATCAATACTGCACCAAAACATCATGTATTACGAATGCCATTCTTTAGCATGGTGCATAACAACAACACAAAGCCCTCTTTTTAAAGTGGCTCTCGGTTATGTTAAGTGGATCCGCACAGAAACTGTATTTCTTGCTGAAACTTTTTCAAAACACAATTCACGTGCTAAGATGGAGCTGAGAAAGGAATCCAGTTTAAATGTATTTTAAATTAAAATAAGTAGCAGAATAAGATGTTTTCAAAAGTCCATTCATTTTTGTTTACCAGTCCTCTCTTTGAGTGAAATGTGTGATATGTTGTCTCTGCAAGTCCATTACCCTCATTTGCTATTTTTGCTCAGTTTGGTTCAACAGCAAATCCTATCTCTTCACAACATAGAGAGCTGCTTTTGCAGAATTTATAGTCCAAGTGAAGGCCTTGGGTTGCTTAAGTCTTCAAGACAATAATACTCTGAGTCTGGCCCTGAGACACACTCAGAACAGATGGCTGCCATCCTGAATTGATGCACAGCATTGCACCCATTACCTGGCAAAAATTCCACACAGGGTTTAATTCAGTGTCTTTTATATGGAAGTATTTTGTGGCCACAGATTTGGTACTATCTGTACACTAAGTATTCATATGTCAAATATTTCCACACACTGGAGGTATTGTTGACTTTCATTTTAAGGCAAAAGTGTCTGCAGTTAGGGTACGGTTTATAATAAATACTCTTGACACATATTTTCTTTTCTTTTTTCTTATAAAACAAAAAACAAGATGAAATATTCTCAGTAATTACAGAGATTATTATGGGGTAAAACAAAATAGAAGGTCCTAGTACATCTTTAAAATTCTCTCTCCAACATGGAATGTAGACAAAAAAAATTAACATTTTGCCATCCACCCTCAAAAAAAGAAAGGGGAGCAAAGAACTGTGTGTGTAAAATTCAAAGCTACAAATCTAAAATGAGTCCTAAACTAAAAAAGCAAGACACATTTAAACAAACTTTTGAAGAGAGCTGGCAAATTAACTACTCAAGATTTCTTTAAGGTGATATAAAATGGTAGGGGGTATCTATAGCAAGAATTAATCACAGACTAAACCCTCTCCTCCATAGCAAAGCTCTCCATTAAGTCACAAAACATCAAACTACTAACATTCCCCCTCTTCACCACATTTTAAAAATAAAACCCACCTCTAATTCTTTAATGCTACTCAAATTTATGTTGAAAAATAAAGCTTCATTTGGCTGCCATAGCTACTTGGTGTCTAGCTTGGCCATTTCTTGCACGTAGATTCCGATGCTCTCACTGTCAAAGAGCAGAAAGTAAATGTTCTTCAAGGAGGAAGAACTAGTGTCATCAAAATGGGTGGAAATGGCTTTGAGAGTCACCTGGGCTGCGGTCTGTTTTGGGAAGCAGTTTCTATGCAGCAGAAGAAAAGGAAAAGAGGAAGTTAGTCTCAAAATCAGTCATTCTAATTGTGCATGGAAACACTGTACTCATGATACTGAAAAGAACAAAATGCATTTTCAAAATGAGTGTATATACTATTACATGAGAAATCCTGCATTAAGGCAACACTAATTGCAAGTATAAAACACACAAGTCAAGAAATAAAACTCTAGTTTTTCATAGCAACATGAACTCAATGACACTGTATTATACTCACCAGCAGCAGTTACTATAAGGTTACAAAACAGTTTCAATTATCATTTGTTTTCACACATCTTTCTGAAATGTTCATTTTTAGGGTTGACCTTTTCCATCAATGGTCTATGCCTACATTTCTCCCCTTTCCCCCCAGGCATAGAAGTTCAAGCAACTTCCCAGTCAAAGGGGAGTGGAAAAAATATTTTCTCGGTGTAAAACAACACCCCCCCCTTAAAAAAAAATACCAGCAAAAATCCCTAACATTCTTTTGAACAAAACTACAACAAAAATGTTTGAGATCTGAAACTTGGTATGGATATAATTCTCAGGACTAGTTCCTTTGCTTGTTTAGCAGGATGTATTCTCAAATTTTAAGTGAAAGTAAAAGTTACTTACCTTTTTCAGTAACTGAAGTTCATTTGAGATGGTTTGTCCATATATATTCCACTCTTGGTGTGCATGCTCCCTATGCAGGTGAGATTGGTGTCTTGGCCAGCAGTGTCTGTGGGGGCTGCGCCTGTGCCCTGCATGTTCTCATGCTCCCATACGGAGGACATAAAGGATGGTGTGGGCCCAATCGTCACTCAGATCCTTCGCCACTGAGTTCCTTCACCACTGCAGAATCCCAGTGCAATAGGACTCCATAGTAGTGGGAAAGGAGGGTGGGTCAGGCAATATACATATGAATAATACATCTTGAACTCCAGTTACCTGTAAAGGTAAGTAACTTTTCTTCTTCGAATGCTTGTCCATGTATATTCCATTCTTGTTGACTTCCAAGTAGTGATCTGATGCGTGGAGGTGGGTGCTCAGAGTCCATTTAAATAAAGATTGCAGCACAGCTCTGCCAAAGGAAGCATGAGACCTCAATGCTTCCACTATGAAGTAATGCTTGGTAAAATTATGCACTAAATCCCAAGTAGCTGCCTTAAAGATGTCCAAAGTGAGAATGCTTTACAAGGAAGCAACAGAGGCTGGCTGTGCCCTAGTAGAGTGAGCTCTAATATAATTGGGGGTTCTAAACTAATTAACTCATAACAAAGCTTAATGCACCCTGAAACCCATACACTGGCCTGAAATCACTTGACCTTTTCATTCTTTCAGCTAATTCTATAAATGATATTGGGAAAGCTCTGAAGGGCTTGGTCCTTTGAAAGCAAAACGCTGAGGCCATGCAAACGTGTAAAGTGTGCAACCTAGATCCTCCTTGATTAGAATGCCATTTGGGAAAGAATACTGGCAGACAGAACATTTGATTCAAATGGAAGTCTGAAACTACCTTGGGTGGGAACTCAGGAACTCTTTTCTCTTGGCACCAGGTGTATGAACCCTAAGATAGTGAAGTGTGATTTGGGAATCTTTCCACGTGTGGAGCATATCGGCAGTCTTAAAGCTAAGACGGTCTGAGCCCTCAGAAAGAAGATTCTCCACAGTTGTCTGCCAGAACTTTGGAGCCAGGGTGCCCATCCCATAATTTCTGGTGCTGTGGATTATAAAGCAGGGTCAGAAGCGCCTAGAGGTACCTGTAAGGATGTTCTAGCTAATAAGTCTCCTTTTGTAACTAAAGATTTAAATTCCTCTGCTTTTCTGAGGTAGTTTATCAGTAAAATCCAAAAATTTGTTTTAGTTCAAAAAACCATAACCAGCAATGCTTGATAATTCAAATTTCTGAATTGTAAGATGGTAGAGAAACACTCATGACCAAATAAGTCAAGGAATTTTGGGTCCTTTTCACTTGGAGCAATTCTTGGTTGACATTCGGTGCTCAAGTAACCTCTGATGCTCTAGTCTGAGTACCTGAGGCAGCTAACTTTGAGTTGCCATACAATACCAAAGTCTCACACCATTCTCCCTCTAAGCTCCAACTGTACCCAATTTGGGCCATGGAGCCTCTTCTGAATCGGAGCAGTACGTAGACTTAGACATCTTTTTAGAAGTTCCCGGAGAGGATCTATCTTTCACTTTACCAAAGCAGCAATGCTCCTTTTCCTCTGAGGACTTAATAATCATCCTACTGGAATCTGAAGATGGAACCTCGAATCTAGTGGATCCATAATTCACTGGAGCACTTCTGGATTATGGTGGAACTTGTCCAGCTGTGCCCAGATCAGAGGCTGGTCCCATGGAGCAGTCTAATAAAAACATTTTTAGATTTGCCTCCCTAGATTTTAAAGTCCTTTTAGAAAAGGATTTGCACACCAAGCATTTAGTGGAGATATGGGATTCCCCAAATAAAAAAGAGAGAGACAGGAATTGTTGCCTCATGAAAGAGGCAATATTTAAAATCATGTGCTTTAGGATGAGACATCCCTAGGTGCCACTAACAGGAAAAAGATCTCAGGGAGGAAAATAATAATGAAGGAACATAAAAACTTCCTAAACTACCAACAAAAGAAAGCCTATTCAGAATGTTCCAACAGGTAATTATCCAACTAACCCTACCTATCCTAATGAACACTAATAAATACCTTTTACTTTTAGAGATTATGAAAGAAGTGATACATTGAGAGGGAGACACAGGGGGCTCCATCTCACCGCCATGGATGGTGAGAAGTGGCAGTTGGGCCCTTTCGCCCCTTATGTCTTTAGGACAGAAGCACCAGGACAGTTGGCACATGTGCAGCCCCAATAGACACTACTGGCCAAAAACTCCAATCTCGAGTGCATGGGGTGCGGGTGCACCAAGCATGGAATATATATGAACAAGCACTCTAAAGAAGAGGGTCACAGTGGAGATTACACTAATTTGAAAACTAGAAATCAAATTTATTTTAAAAGCTACAATTTAATAATAAAAAGAGAGAACACTATTGACCTATCAAACCTGACTGACTAAAACACAGTCAAACCAAGGACGGAAACAGTGAATGAATCAACACATGCATTAAACTATACTCCATTTCCATTTACACTTATATCCTGATCCCTTAAAAATATGAAGTTTTTGAAAAGTGATTATGTAAAAATAGCATATTACTTATCAGATCAGCTCTTTCTGTGCATTCAGCGACACCTGCTCATTTTAGGAGTAAAAATAAGGGGTTTTTTAACCTTTTTTATTCCTATTAACACAGTAGAGCCAACACCATGAGAAAGAGTAAGATAGCGTCTACTCCTTCTTGTAAGTAACCAAGAAAATAGTTTACTTTGGTCCAACCATTTAAATCTCTACAAACTCAAACATAAAAGATTGTGCAAGTGTAACTAAGAGCATCTGCTGCACCCAGCAGGGTTGCATAAATGTAAATGAAGGCTTAAATTGGCTTGCATAAGCTTTGTTACTGACAGAGTCCAAAGTGGGTTAGTGGGCAGGCAATTAAAAAAATAGCAAAACAGTTTTTTACTTGTCAACCAAGCACATTTGATCTGTTAATTATTGGGAGACAAACCTGCAATCCCAGAATGATTTTTACAGTTGCTTTTCAGAGCAGAATCACACTCTAAAAACAAAACAATTTTTATCTAAAAAAAGATTTTGAACAACTATCTTGTTTAATGGGTGTTCTTGGGAAAACCTATATAAACAAACCAAAATTTACCTTCTTCTATCAAACTGCTCAGGCATAGACTAGGCGCTTGGTTCACTATTATTTATATCCAATTTTATGCTGGCATTGAAGCTAACAGAGTTTTATAGTGAGAAACATCATTGTGAGATTAGGTAGCATAAAACTGATGTAACGCAGTCATAAATTAGGCCCAGAGACTAAGAGAATTATTCACCAACAACACAAAACATAGTTGGTAGGCCCAATTTTTGATCTACCAGATTTGGATCTCCTTTTTATTAGATTATGTTCTACATAATTTATTATAAAGTTTTTTTTATTGATAACTTCATGCAAAAATGACACTTCATACCATTTTACTCGAGAAGAGCACTTTGTGCCTGAATCTGCACCACTGAAGTCAACTGGAGTTTTGCCACTGACTTCAATGGAAGTAGAATCTGGCCTCTATAATAATCCCCCTTCCTGCCACAGATGCCCCTTACAATAGTCAATTTGCAATAATATATCATACCTGCCACTGGGGAGAGGTGGAAAAGCCACGGACTTCAATTTTTTGTCTTCTGCAGCTGTTAAGCAATTCTTAATAGTTTCCTCAAGTTGCTCTTCACATTTGTCTGAACCCCACTGTGGGATGTGACAATGGATCACAAACTTTGCTGCTAGTCCACTGGACTGGCTGAGGGCAGCTAATACATAAAGAAAAAGTGATGATTAGTTTCTAATATAATCATTTTACAATTACCACACCTTCCATCCCAAAGCACTTCACTCACAACACTAATTATTGTTCACTCCAGAAAACTGTTACAAGAACATTAAGGCTGCAAAATCAAGCACTCAAAAATTAGGGTATGTTCCAGAAATAAGGTTGCACTTGCAACTTTAATTGCCCCCCTTGTGCTATATGTTAAGATCCAGTTGTTTAATTACATGATCAGATACTTGTCTTTATCCTCATGCAGTGTGAGGTCTCAGGCCTTATTTAACACACATCATTCAAACTCTGTATTGAATACAGTATTACTAATTTTCTGATGGGCATTTCTATGGTATTCTCTCAATTATATCATAGATTTTTAATGAATTTATCTTCACAGCACCCCTCTGAGATTAGATAGTCTCATTATTCCCATTTTACATATGGGAAATAGAGGCACAAAGAGATTAAGACCAAATTCTCCAAGAGTTTTGAATGTCCAGCTTGAGGCACCTAGGTGGTGATTTTTCAGAGTACTTAATATTTTGATAGCACTTTATATGTTGAAAGTACAGTTCCAATCAACCTCAGTTGCAGTTGTGAGTGCGTAGCACTTCTTCAAATCTGTCACCAGGGTGTCTCACATTGGCCCCCCAGAAAACGAGGAACATACAATTAGTGCCCAACTATGAAAAGTATGGTTTAAATGACCCGCCCAGGATCACATAGGAACTTGGTGGCAGGGGCTGGAATAGAATCCAATTCTCCGGGGTCCCACTCAACTTCAAGGAAATGGATAAAGTTTGGCAAAGTTGTAAGCAACTGAAAACAGGGTCTTATTTGTAGATTAGAAGGTCAGATGAAACCATTGTTATCATCTAGTCTGATCTTCTTTATAACATAGGCTATAAAACTTTCGCAAAATAATTCCTTGACTATATTTTAGAAAAACATCCAATCTGGATTTAAAAATCGCCAGTAATGGAGAATCCACCAGGACCCTTGGTAAGATGTTCCAATGGTTAGTTACTCTCACTGTTAAAAATGTACACCTTATTTCCAGTCTGAATTTGTACAGCTTCAACTTCAAGCCATTGAATTGTATTATACCTTTCTCTGCTAGATTCGAGATCCCATTATTAAATATTTGTTCCCCATGCAGGTACTTATACACTGTAATCAAGTCACCCCCTAAGCTTCTCTAAATACATTGAGCTCCTTGGGCATATCAGTATAAGGCACATTTGCTAATCTTTTAATTATTCTCGTGGCTCTTCTCTAAACCCTCCAATTTATCAACATCCTTGAATTGCAGACACCAGAACTAGACACAGTATTCACAACAATGCCAAAAACATAGTAAAATAACATCTCTACTCCTTACTCATATTATAATGGAAATTGTTAAGAAACCTTACCTATAAGTGGTGCTGCTTAAAAAATACACAAGAATTTTTTGCTCTATCACTTTAACATACAGTCAGTCACCTTTGGGATGGAGCACAGTATTTACAGGAGAGCTCCAGCCATTTAAAAAACTTTTAGTATCATACATTAGCCTCTAAAATAATGAAAGTGGCAATTTTAAAAATACCGACATAGCATGTGACAACACAAATGGAAAATACATTCATTTCATTGGGGTTGTTATCTTCCCTGGCAACAGGTTACCTGAATGAAGACCATTTATTTGGGACTTTTAAAACTAGGCTATTTATTTGGGGGATTTTTAAAATGAGACTATTTACGACATCCAGTCTCTGGTTTTGAGACACTAGATTGGACAATGTATTAGAAAATGTATTGTACGGAACATTGGATATAATCTCTTTTCCATCTTCAACCCCTATAAATCAGATAATTTTGTTCACAAGTAAGATGCAACCTCCACAAAGTAAGCTCAGAGCTATACATTGCCACAGATATTTTAAAATTCCAAAAGTATTTCTTTCATAATTATATTTTTGATAATATAGCTGTTGTGGAGAATAGCAATTTAAGGAAAAAGATAATCACAAGATTTACATCTATATTTATATTCAAACAATTAAAGTACAGTTAGGGAAAACTTCTGCTTTGATTATTAGTCCTAATAAAATTGGTTTAATACAAGGTAACTTATGAATACTGCTCTTTTTATACTGAATATATTATACTGTGAGCTAGATCCTGACCTATGGCTGAGGAACACAGAATGTGCAAGTCTGGGGGTGGAGGATAGGTCAAAGGTCGTAAAGCTCACCTTTGCATTCCCCCAATCTTGGGGCTGCCATGGGCAGAAATGGTCCCCCGGTGTAAGCTAAGGCAGCCTAACTACTACCATGGGGCTAAAAAACAAAGCCACGTGATGGGCACAGAACAGGGGGATCCTAGTCCCCTCCGTGTCATCTAGGTATATCCCCTATAACAGAACCAGTTAGGAGGAAGGCACAAGAGCCTCTACATCACCAAAGAGATTTTTTAAAAAATATTTCCTAGTGTAGACAAAGCTCTAGATTAACCCAAGAACAGATCAGAGTGGCAGGAGAAAGGAATGAGTATTTGGGAGGAGGAAAAGCTGGTATCTTCAAAAAGATAATATAGCACCCTTTTTACCTTCAGCAACTTCCAAAGGTCCTTGTGATTTGCGGAGCTCCTTTACTGTTTCTAAAAATTCTTTCCCTCCAGCCTTTTCCAAGGCCTTGCCTGCAAGGAAACAAAGCAAAAGGCTTTTATTTGAAACAAACAAAACAAATTGTATTTCTTTTTAAAAGGAAATACAACTGCAAATTGTTTCAAGAACAAAAATTATACATGTATTATCTTGACCCACTCTTATTCGCCAGGATTTATTTATCAATCCTAAACTGCCTGTTGTTATTAGTATTTATTTTTATTAACATTTATGCATTTTACAAGAGCCAAATGAATAAATGTTTAACATGTGTGAACTAAAAATGTACAAAATAAACATTGTATGTTTAAACCATGTGGAATGATCACGTATTCTTCACCTTGAACAAACAAAAAAATTCCCTCTTTCCTACTTCACTCAGCAAAAAGGTTAGTATATAAACAACCAAGAGGAAATAATGTTGTATTTAACTTTTTAAAAATGCATTTTTTTAAGTGAAGCCTGTTCAGTTCTCCGGATATATCGTAAAAATGAGATTCTGACATCACAAACAGAAAGCCACCTCTATTTTTTTTTCCTGATATGATAATGAAAAAGTGAGAGGATATACATGAATGGGAAATTTAAAAGGTTTAAATGTGCTAAATTTTTCTAAATGCCAGTTACATTTGACCATCATTGTTCTTAATATGCATAATTAAATTAAGTCATCTCCCGATAATATGAGATACCGGCAGAATGACCTTATTGTTAAAATCTTGAAGTTAAGGTATGCTTTTTTGTATTGTCCAACACGTCTGCTTATTATTTGAGTTCTTGAAAATAACACAGCATGTTTTTACTGGTTTTGGTACAGTGAGTTAGTATTTCATTATTTGAAGTACCTGAACTTTAGTTCTCTATAAAATATGCCACCTTTTTTGTAGTATAGGTTTAAAGAAAAGTGTATTGTAGGGTTTGCAGTACTTGCTCCTCAGATAGCTCTGAGAAGGATGAAAGCATGGGAACCAGATATCTCATACTAGAAACTGTCATAAATAAGATGTGCACAGTATATGAAAAAATTCTAATCAAAATACAAAATGTGCCTTGCAAGAATTTTCCAAGAATGCCCCAAAACTGCTAACCTAAAAGCCAGGTTCAGCCATTTAGAAGATAATACAGTGCTTATTGGCAGAGATATCGCTACTCTGCAACTTCACTTCAGTTCTCTGGTGGAGAAAGGGAACAATCGGGAGAATTGTGCCAGCAGAAATTGTATTTTATTGGACTTCCAGAATCAGCTGAGGTAACTCATCCAATTGTTTTTCTGCAATCATTTATAAAATAAACAAACAGTTGAGATACCAGTGGGGATGAAATCCTTACTGAATGATTGTATAAAGCCCTGACCCTATGCCTATTTCTGGGATCCTGACTGCAACTGATCTTGGGCAAGTAACTTCACTGCCCGGTGCCTCGGATTCCCCACTTATTAAATGGGGATAATGGTACTTCCTTATCTCACAGGAGTGGTGTTAGGCTTACGACACTGATATTTACAAAGCATGTGAGATCTACAGCGAAAGACATGATAAGTAGTATTATGAATACATTTCATTTCCTTCTGAGCTTTTTCAAATGCAAATACAAAATAATTGTAATACAGAAAGGGATATATGAAGAGATTACTCACTTTGTGCAGTAACTGCAGTTCTTCGAGATGTGTGTCCCTATGGGTGTTCCACTTCAGGTGCGCATGTGCCTCTCAAGCCCTTGATTGGAGATTTTTACTTAACAGCATCTGTTCAGCATGCATATGCACCCAATGCCTCCTCATGCTGAACACCAAGGCTATATAGGAGTGCAGGCAAACCACACTGTGTTCCTTCTCCACCCAAACATCCCTTAAGGAACAGTCTGAAGCCGAGGGGGAGGAGGGCAGTCAGTGGAGCATCCATAGGGGGACACATCTTCAAGAACCAGTTACTGCACAAGGTGGGTAACCTCTTCCTCAAGTAATGTCCCTATCGGTGCTCCACTTCTGAGCAGTATCCCCAAATGGAGGAGGGAATTTCAGAATAGAGTCCAGAACTGAAGACAGTACTGCAGAACCAAGTGCTATATGGAATCTAACAGCTTGGATCAGGGCCTACTGTTTCAAAAATGTATGTATTGAAGCATGTGTAGTGGCTCTACATATTTCAGATATTGGTACATTCTTCAGTAGTGCCATAGAAATTGCTTGTGATCTGGTTGAATGTGCTATAACCCTCTGGGGGGATGAACACCTGCAACCTTATAGCAAGCAATAATACATCCAGAAATCCTCTTCAATAGTTCTTGACTAGAAATTGAGGATTCCTTGGATCTATCTCCAAAGGAAATGGTGACTTTCTAAATTGCTTGGTCCTATCTAAGTAAAACATCAATGCCCTTCTAACGTTCAGGTATGTAAGCAGGATTCCTATAGGGAACTATGTGGCTTCGGGAACTCCAGTAGAACTTCAGGCAAGAATATATAGACATTAAGAGACCTTGTCCTTAAAGAATGCCGTGAGATGGCAGGGGGCCTGCCATCAAAGCTCCAATCTCCCTGACCCTTCGGGCCAACGTGATGGCTACTAAGAAGACTGTCTTCATAGACAAATGCAAGAGCGAACAGGTTGCCATAGGTTCAAATGGAGATCTCATAAGGTATTTAAGTACCAGGCTGAGGTCCCACATTGGCATGGGGTCCCTAATCCGGGAAAAGAAATTCCCCAGACCCTTACAAACCTAGATGACACAGTGTGAGCAAATATGGAGCACCCTTCTACTGGAGGTTAAAAAGCTGATATTAAGGCCAAATGATCCTTAATTGAGCTAACTGATAACCCTGATTTCTTTAGATCCAACTGGTAATCCAGGATGACTGAAACTGACACAGATTCAAGCAGAAGGCAGCGACAACACAAATGGAAGAGTCTCTTCCATTTCTGCAGGTAAGTAGTACAGATTGACGTCTTTCTACTATTCAGTAATACCTGCTGTACTTCCGAAGAGCAGGAGGATTATAACCCTGTGAACCATCGAGGAGCCACGCTCTGAGGCAGAGAACTGCTAGATTGGGAAGAAGCATGCGACCCACATCCTGTGATAGGAGATGAGGAATGGTTGGGAGCTTGAATGATGTTTCGGCACATGGGTGAAGCAGGTAAGAGTACCAATCTTGTCTCAGCCAGGTCAGCACTGTAAGGATAACTCTGTTCAGATAACTGTCTGATCTTGTTCATCGCCCTTAGTTTAAGTGGCATTGGAGGGAATGCATAGAACAGTCCCCTCCTCCAGGATAGAAGAAAAACATCTCCCAAGGAGTGGTGGCCTCATCCAGGGACAAGGATGAAATATATATTTGAGGGGTTACCTCTTTACTCACCTTAGCCTCTTGTTCCTCAATTGTCTCCTCCTGTGGTGGGGACAGGTTGGGGATGGGAGAGTTGAACAACTCTGGCCTCCCTATGAGATGGTACCAGTGGTCTGGCAAATTGCTTTTAATAGGCAGCCCAATATGCCCCATTGCGGGGCCCATATAGAAGTGGGTGTGGCATGCAGGATTGGTTCCACCACCCTTAATAGCAAGTGCGATCCTCCCTATATCTATCAGACAGAGGCTTCCTGGAGAGACATGTCTGAGAATCCTGAACAGAAATAGAAGAGACCAACTGAAAATCTTCCTCATCTTCCTCCATCAAGTCCAATGGGGTAACACTCACAGAAAACGGTGGAAAGTCCTGCAGTACCAGAGGCGGTAATCCAGAGATCAGGGTCTCAGCACCTACAGATGGTCAGTACCCAAGAGGAGTGGGGATTCTTGCTCATCCGTTATTGAGAGGTCCCTTGTATACCTAAACTCCTGCGATCCTGAGTAAGAGATCAGTACCGATGCAGTAGCTGCATTGACAGAGTTGCTGATGGTACCACTGGTGGGCGTACAAAAGTTGATGCCAATAATACCTGGCACTGTTACATGCTTGGTGCCACGGGTGCCAAATGCATAGGTACCGATGGCTGGGCAGAATACACAGGTAACAGCTGGGATGAACGCAAGGGTACCAATGGCTGGGCCAAACCCAATGGTTCCCATCCCAAGTGTCTATGCTCACCCTCCTTGCTCCAAGATGGTAATGAAGTTTTATCAGAGCAGTGTCTCTGGGATTCCACGGACCCGCCGGTACCAGAGGAGGAGTCCTTCAAGTCATTGGTACTAAGCCAAGAAGCTGAGGCTTCAGAGACTGTAGATCTCTCCAGAGACCTGGTCATTTTTGGAGCTGGCTCCTTAAGGTGAGAGTCTGTGCTCCTGTTTTTGGAAGCTTTCCCTGACACTTCCAATGTCTCCCCTTTCTTAGGAGAAGGTTGTGTTAAGATAGAAGAGGTGCTGGATCTCTCCTGAGATAGATGAATGGGGGTGGGTGCAGAGGGAGAGGGGTTGGGAGTCTCCTGACCTGGCTCAGAAGATGGTTGAAGGGAGCGTTCCATGATTAATCTGATCTTAATCTCCCTGTTCTTCCTCGCCCTGGGTTTGAGGGCTAGATGGAAGTTGCACTTCTTGGTGATATAGGACTCCCCCAAGCAATGGAAGTATTTAGAAGGGCTGTCGCTCACCAGTATGGTCTCTGAGCAGGAAAGGCAGCGTTGAAGCCTGGAGAAGTCAGGAATGCCCTGCCAGGAGGAAACAAGTCCCCTAGACAGAAAGAAAGGAGAAATGATCCTCTCCCTACTTAACTGTACTAACTAACTATAACAACACTGAAACTAACAACTAACTACACCAAGTATTCTAAGAAAGATAAAGTGAGGCATTGTAGTGAGTCGGTGTGGCTCCCCTCCTGCCCGGAAGAGGGAGCCCACGTGCAGGCACCAGAGTGGGTGGAACCACCACCGCCTGTCCCCGCCCCCCGGAAGTCAAGGGGCGGGACAGGAAGTATAAAGGCCGGCCGCCAGAGCTCAGTCGGCGGCCAGCCACCGGAGGGAGCAGACGTGCGGCCGGGAGCTCCCGGCCAGGAGACCGTCGAAGACCGAGGCCTGGACCCTAGCTGGCCTGAGCTACCCCGGGCCCGCTACGAGGAGGAGCCGCCGGAGCCCGTTCACGCCCGCTACTGGGAGAATCCCTGGGAACTGCACCCCACTAACCCTGAGGGTGAGACTGGACCCGAACCCCTTCGCCCCTGCTGCTATCCAGAGGAGCCGCCTGAGGACCATTGGCCGGACTTCCCGGCAGAGCTACCAGACTTGCCGCCGAGCCCGGGCAGAGAGGAGCCCATGCAGGTGGACTGGCCCGATCCCGGCGCAACGAACGAGGTAGGCTTTGAGGGGGATCACGGAAGTAGCCCGGGGGTAGCCGACCCCGGTCCGGCTGCAACTGAGTGTGAGCCTATGTCAGTGTGTTGCGGTCTGGATACCCCACTGACCAGCAGCGGCAGCAACCGCTGTTAGGGCCCCGGGCTGGAACGCAGTGGAGTGGGTGGGCCTGCGTTCCCCCCTGCCACCCTCCGCACGGGTGGCAGGCTTCCCCCTCACCCAACGCTCGGCTACAGAAGCCTAGGCGTACCTTATTTGAACTATTTGCTCGCTCAGCCCTGCAACAAGGGCCTGAGCCTAACTGTGTTTGCCCCGCCCTGATCCAGGGCCTGGGCTTTGAACTATTCACTCGCTCAGCTCCCTGCAAACAAGGGCCTGAGCCTAACTGTGTTTGCCCCGCCCTGATCCAGGGCCTGGGCTCTGAACTGTCTCCTCGCTCAGCCCCTGCAACCAAGGGCCTGAGCTAACTGTGTTTGCCCCGCCCTGATCCAGGGCCTGGGCTCTGAACTGTCTCCTCGCTCAGCCCCTGCAACCAAGGGCCTGAGCTAACTGTGTTTGCCCCGCCCTGATCCAGGGCCTGGGCTCTGAACTGTCTGCTCGCTCAGCCCCTGCAACCAAGGGCCTGAGCTAACTGTGTTTGCCCCGCCCTGATCCAGGGCCTGGGCTCTGAACTGTCTCCTCGCTCAGCCCCTGCAACCAAGGGCCTGAGCTAACTGTGTTGCCCCGCCCTGATCCAGGGCCTGGGCTCTGAACTGTCTCCTCGCTCAGCCCCTGCAACCAAGGGCCTGAGCTAACTGTGTTTGCCCCGCCCTGATCCAGGGCCTGGGCTCTGAACTGTCTGCTCGCTCAGCCCCTGCAGTCAAGGGTCTGAGCTTTAACTGTGGTTGCTCCGACTCGGCACTAGAGAGCCGGAGTTTCGGGACTAACTGACTGCTTGTTCCCACAGTAGTGAGTCGGTGTGGCTCCCCTCCTGTCCGGAAGGGTCGAGCCCCGGCTAGGACCTACTACAGGCATGCTCAAGGGAGACACATCAAGGCTCCGTCTCAGACCAAGGCAGTTGAGAAGGAACTGAGGGCAGTTCATCCGCACATTCCTTTATAGCCTCAGTGTCAACACAAGGAAGGATAGGGTGCGTGGACTGAACAGGCACTGCTAACTGAAAATCTCTGATCCAGGGCTACAGAGGTGCATGCGCACCTGAAGTGGAGCACCCACAGGGAAAATACTTGAAGAACAATTGATTATTTAACTGCGTTAGCACCCTTGGATTCTAAAAAGATGAAAACTTGAGAAAGGCAGTAATAAAAGAGAAAGGCAGTAATAAAAGAGAAAGGCAGTAATAAAAGATCAACTAGGTCCACAATTAGGCTGTCTATACTACAGCCTATGTTGGCATAACTTATGTCACTCAGGGGTGTAAATATTCCACCCCCTTAAGCAACATAAGTTACACCAGCATAAGCATTCATGTGCACAGCCCTATGCTGGTGGAAGAGCTTCTCCTGACAATGTAGCTTATACCACTCGCAGAGGTGGGTTTTTTATGCCAACGGTAGAGCTCTCTCCCGTCAGCATAGAGCGTCTTCACCAGATGCACTGCAGCAGCGCGGCTATATTGGTACAGCTGCGCCGCTGCAGCGCTGTATGAATAGACATACCTTTAGTCTTAATACTACGGACCACAGAAGATTTAACAAGTCTTGACTTGGAAGGGAGAATGATAAGATATCAAACCTATCCTATTTTGATCATGGCATTTGTCATCTCATCTGTATGTTGGCTATTATTAGCAAGTCACTGATTAGCTGCAAATATCTGGAGCCTGCCATCCCTGCTCAATTCCAGCCTGGTTTTCCGGACAGAAATGAAAGAGTATTAAATTTTAGCAGTCAGCCAGTAGACCAGATATCAGTCCAATGCTAGATTTGCCTTTGCTGCTTCCAACAGAGCCTTACCTATTTCCTCCTTGAGGTCTATTTCAGCAGTTGTTGGGTGAACAATGCCTTCTACTTTCATGGAGCCAATATGGCTGACGTCACTTTGTGTCAGAGAAAGCTGCAAGATGAGAATGAGAATGTAGAAAGAATTAAACTAATAATTTTAATTGTGAAACCATACCAAATTTCATACCAAATTACTACAAGAGAAGACAGATGGACCCCACTTTCATGGGTCATTCATTTTACTGTAGTCAAGTTGTCTGATTCCAACTTTTAAACTTTACTTTTATATGCTCTTAGAGTAGACCAGGCCTAATTCCCCACCCACACATCAATCACAGAACTGGAAACAACCAATAATTGAAGCCTTAATGAGAGTTCAAAAAGCTATTCTACAGACTCTACAGTCTCATTTCTCTCTTTGTTCAATCTCAACAACAACAAAAAGGACAGAAATATTGAGATTATCACACAAAAAATGACATCACAGCTCTATAAGCTTTGGAAACTCACCATTTGCACGTTAAGCAGAGTTTGCTGGAGATTTGCTCTTAAATTCTGTTAGTACTTCATTTGCAGTGAGCATGCTCCCTAACCTCACTGAGTCTACCTACTTCATTCTGAAGCAGAAATTCAGACCTAAACTTCTGGATGATACACAATTGAATCTTCTGCTGCTGAAAATGCCCTTTAGTCTGGAGAAGATATGTGGGGCTGGTATCCAGAAAACAATGAGTTTTACCAATTCCACTGAGTGGAATTCTGTGCACTTCATTATTGAGCAAGGCCTAATAACTCTACTCTAGGAGTAGGGTAAATATCAGCCCTTCCCATTTTACAGAAGTAAATGGGAGGCTGCACAAAGTCACATCTGGTGGAATTGGGAATAGGACCCAAATCTCAAACAGAGCAGACCCAACACTCATCCACTTAGCTACACTATTGCTCCAAAAGAACCTGCCAGATTTATGTGCTGTGGTATGCAATCTGTAAATTGGGGCTATTCCTTCATATGCTAAAGCACTGGCTTAGCAGGGGCTGAAGAACCAGAAGGAGTGGGGGCCAACATGTCCAGTTTCTGGTGAATCAAACCAAATTCACACTGGAGAACTGAAACCTGGGAGAGGTGCTGTTGATTTGGTGCACAAGCCTACATGGTCCTTGTGCCTAAGGGACCCAGGCCAACAGCCGTGGGTGCTGATTTCAAATGGAGCCAGTGCCAAAGAGGGCCTGATAAAGCATACATATGGCTCCAATTATTTTTAGTATTTTTAAAAGGTTCTGAGATTCATAAGGCAGGGCATGCAACTCCTACGGGGGGATTTTCAGAAGAAATTTCATGAAATATATTTTTCTTTGAAAGATCCTACTCTTTAAAATGAAAAAGCTTGAAGGATATCTCCATAGTTAAGTCTGTAAGAAATTATGCAGTATCTTTCAAATAGAATGATAATAAGAGGTTAAGGAAGCTAAAAAAACATCCTGACCTCCATGCAAAAAAAAAAAAAAAAAAAAAAGAGGAAGGAGAGAGTTTTATTAAACAGTTTAGCTGGACAATGTGGACATGGCAAAATCCTGTTAGAAACATTTTAGAATTCTGGCCAGCCAAACTGTTAGAAATCATTTTAGCTGGAAGATTAAAACGTGGTTTGTTAACACAACGAGAAGCAGCATAGTTAGGCCTTAACTAAAACAGCCCCCTCCTCTCCTATAGCTATACTGGGAGACCCAAATCATCATTTCACTGTCACCAGGAAGAAATAATATCCAGTCTTGATCTTGTAAACCTTCAGTCTGCAGACAAATCTTATAAGGGCCTAATCCAAAACCGACTGACTTCAATGGGGTTTGGATCCATCTTTAAATCCCAAACAACTGAGCCAGAATGATGGGGGAGAGCTTGTGTTCATGCATGATGGGAAATATTCTTTTGCTGATGTTAGATTCCGTGGTGCGATCATATTTTACTATATAACATCTGTTCTCTGACTTCTATTACCTTCTGTCCTGGAACGAGGCTCTTAGAAGACAGGATGGTGAATCCGTCCCCAGGTCCATCCTCAGATGTTGAATTTGAGGCCCCCTCTTTTTCATTCTCCTTCTGCTTGCTCTATTGGGGGAAAGAAGGCAAAATTAAGCAATAACAGTCAGGAAAAAGAAGTCTGTGATTATAATCTTTCAAAAGATAAAAGCAATAGCTTTTTCATCTAAACTTCATAGAATGACAACCAAACCACAGCGTTTTACTACCCCAAAGTTATGTATGTATTAGAAGACTTTTCTACTAGTTACTAAACATAGGAAAAGTAAAGATGGAGCACAGTGGAGGTTTGTGGTACTGTAAGATTTAGTAATACATACATATGTCTGCAGCTTATTGAGGATTTTTGTTTTTGTAATTTTACTTGTGCTGCATTAATTTATGAGTATTCAAACTAAATAACAGCCAAATGCTCTAATTTATAAGGAAAAACAAACTGGGAGCAGCCACTAGAACTTGAAAATAAATCATAATCCAATGGCGCCTTCATCACATAATTACCCATCACACAACCACTCAGAAGACCTAGATAAAAAGTAACTTACCAGTAACTACAATGAAGAGTCCTTGTGGCACCTTGGAGATTAACACATTTATTTGGGCACAAGCTTTTGTGGGCTAGAACCCACTTCATCAGCTGCATGGAGTGAAAAAAAGTAGGTAGGTATAAATATACAGCACATAACACATCTTTTCATGTGCTGTATATTTGAACTTGCCTATTTTTTTTCACTCCATGCATCTGATGAAGTGGGTTATAGCCCACAAAAGCTTATGCCCAAATAAATTTGTTAGTCTCTTAGCCCTGGTCTACACTACGAGTTTAGGTCGAATTTAGCAGCATTAGATTGATTTAACCCTGCACCCGTAGCTTATACCACTGCTGATACAGACGAACATGGCTACCCCTCTGAAACCTGTCACCAGTAACTGTAGTTTTTCAAGAGTGTTGCATCTGCAAATTCACACCTATGAGATGCACCCCTTGGTGCAGCCTAGCTTAAGGAATCTTCTAGGAAAAAAACCAGAGCCCCTCACAGCTCTGAACATTCAGACCAAAGGATGTAAGAGGCCAAGCAGACCAACACCTCAACTCCTCCTGCTAAACCCCAGAATTTTGAGAATGTAGAATTCAGAATAAGAGGGGAAGGTGGCTAGTGATGTGAATATGTAGAGGTATTATTCTCAGATACCTACAGTTATTGTTAAGTAATTCTACTTTTTTTTTAGAGGTGGTCTCTGCATTTTCCCAGCTCTGGCAGAATGGCAAGCAGTACAAACCCAGAAAGACAGGCTGAGCAACCCTAATTAGGCAACGATTGCAAAGTAAGTATTGTATCTAAGTGCCAAGTCAAGAACAGAGTACTGCATAAAGGGGTAAACAGAGTAGTTTTCTACGATGAAAACATTACAGAAGGATGAATTGATAGCACTGTAGCCTTTGTAGAGGGAGCCCTAAAGTGCTCAGGTACTCTAGCTAAGATGTAAGTGCATAATCTCATCCATTTCAATGGATGATGTATGGAAATGGCATTATCTTTACATTTATCCCCCAACGCTTCAAAAAGTCTAGGTGATGACCTAAATGACTTAGTCCTATCCAAACAAAATCTCATAGACCTCTTAACATGCAGAGTATGTAGTCTCATCAGGTTTTGGAAAGAAAAACCAAATGAGACTACAAGAGTAATGTTTTGAGTTAGGTGGAACTCAGAACCTCCTTCAACTTCTAGCAATGGGGAAAAAAACACAATTAGATACATGCTCCACCTGAGGGGTGATTGACTGATGGCCTCCTGCTAGACAGGGACAGAGGTAGGTGATGAGCCATTAGATACCTGGACCTTATAAGCAGACTAAGGAAGCTCAATAGGGGAGAGACTGCAGAGAAGGCAGGACTCTCCAGCAGGACATACAGGGAGCAGGGTAGGCTCCTGTGGTGGAAAGCCTTAAACTAGGGCCTGTAAGTAGCAGGGAGATTCCTAAGCAGGGGTGGCTCTATGTATTTTGCCACCTCAAGCACGGCAGTCAGGCAGCCTTCGGCAGCATGCCTGTGGGAGATCCGCTGGTAACGCGGATTCGGCAGCATGCCTGCAGGAGATCCACCGGTCCCGCGCCTTCAGCGTATCCGCCGCCGAAGCCATGGGACCGGTGGACCTCCCACAGGCATGCCGCCGAAGGCTGCCTGACTCCTGCCCTCACGGCGACTGTCAGGCTGCCCCCCACGGCTTGCTGCCCCAGGCACGCGCTTGGTGCGCTCGTGCCTGGAGCTGCCCCTGTCCCTAAGGGGAGCAACTAGAGTCCCCAGAGAGAGGAGTCAGTGAAGGGAAAAACTTGCTAGACAAGAAACAACAGAGAAAGAACTCTGCAGAAGCAGGTTAGGGTCCTGTGTGGGAGACCCTGAGATAGGCCCAGTAAAAGCACTTCAGTGGCCCCTGAGGGGGCGGAAAACTAATAAGTTTAAAGATTTACTTGGTCTTTGTTGCCCCTTTTTTGCTACCCTGGAATGGGTTTTAAACTTCTAAGTGACTTGACTAGAGGACTAAGCCAAAGAAGACCCTAGAGGTGATCAGTGTGCAAAGAAAGACTAGTGGTTTGCAAGGAGTGCTAGAGATAAGGATCTCTGGCAGCACTGCACTCTAACACAAGGGAGTACACTCACGGTGAGTATGTTTACTACTTTTGGTAAAAACTTTGGGTGGGGACACAGGACAGCTTTGTCCCCAGGGCCTAGAGAGTGAAGGAAAGTTTAGCAGTCAAAACCTCCCATTCATTCTTCTCACAGATGTAATTGCTATTAAAAATATATATATTTTAAAAGCATTGAAATCATGTCTCCAGCAAGAGACCAAAAGGTAAGAGGAGAAGATGGAGACTGATGTGAATATACAGACATTACTCTGAGAGAATTACAAAAGGCTGATATAATGCATCATTTTCAGCACCAAATATATATCCCATGTCAGGACAAGTTCTCTGACCACTGGAAATCTTAACCAGAAATCCTGTCGCAGTAGTGTGGCTGAAAACTTTACAGTTTTTAGCTAGAAGTTGGTGATGGTCTGTGGGTTTGTTGTTGGACTTCTTGGGAAGGAGGGTGGAAAAAATAAGGGTGGGTGATGAGGAAGTGTGTTTTATATGCTAGAGCATCCTTTCCACAAAGGTGTTGCAGGATCCTAGTGACAGTATGGGTTTTCGTAAAGGTATCATAGAAGGTAATGTGAATGTACTTGAAAAGTATCCTCTAAACAGTGACTGCCACGATTCTGGAATCTCATTACAGAAATAATCTGATGGCTCATTTCTCCACTACCTTCTACTATTTTGAGAGAAAATCCTGGACCATGTACTTCTCACTCATTATCAACCCTTACCTCCCTCTTCCAGTTGTCACAAACAAGATACCAATCAACTAATAAGCAATGGGAAGGCACCCATCTAATTTCTCCGATTCCCCTGTATCATTCTTCATTCAATCAGTCTCTCCCACTTCCCAAAACACCAAACCTAGTTTTTGCTTACCTTTTTGGGTGCCCGGGCTTTGGTAGCCTTTGCTTTCTTTCCACTCTTCTTGCTCACCAAGGATTTCCTCCCTCTCTTTTCAGGAGATGGGGAAAGGATAGTTTCAGATTTGCCTTTGGCACCTCGTTTTTTTGCAAGAAGCTCTGGTTGAATTCTGGGCAGGACCCCTCCACTTGCAATGGTCACTCCTTTTAGCAACTGCAGGGAGAGGCAGTGTAAAGAAGCATGACTTATCTGATTAAAATCCCTCACTCTTGACTAGAACTGTCCTCATAGACTACACTGCACTATACACAAGTAGAGTATACAATATTTAAAACACTCATTTTATTCTATTTGTGGCATTTGTACTGTAATGCTCATACAAAAGTAACAATGCACTTCACAATAATTATTTAATAGCAAAGGTAAACAGCCTGAAATTAAAGGATGCTGGCTAGGGATACAGAATTATAGACATAAAAGCAATTAAGGAATTCTCCATCTGCCAAGCCTAGTATAAAAAATAACTCAGCTATGGATCAGATTAATAAACTAGAGATAGAGTACTGCTGAAACTCTAAGTGACAATGATAGATTCTGGCATTATTTATGGGAGCACTGTAGGAATGGGGTCCTGATGTACACACAATAAAATCTCTCCCACAAAGTCAACTACGCATTCATATATTACTGGCAAATCACTTGACAGAACATGCAGGTGGCCATTTAAAACATAAAGAACAAGGGATTACCTACAGTTTCCTTTTCCATTCCTTACACAAATAAGAGTCCATGGCATAAAAGTCGTTTTTGTTCTTATGTTGGCGGGCAGATTCTTGTTTCATTTTCTGTTGTGGGAACCATCTTGGACTCATCTGAATACCACACTGGACTGTTTCTAAACTTTAAGTATGGCAGCTGTACTTGAGCGACAGTGTACAGACAACCATACACTAAAATTCTGAAAGCATACCTGGTTCAGTTCCTCATCATTGGCAACTGCCAGGAGGATGTGTCTGGGGGCAATTCTTCCCTTTTTGTTGTCTCTTGCTGCATTCCCTGCTAGCTCTAGTATTTCAGCTGCAAACACATTGGGGGCAAAAATCAGCAACAGAAAAGCAACAAATCTAACAAAATTGGAGTGCAGGCTTTCTTCAGGGAATAATCAAGCATCTTGTTCCCCACTCCAGAATCTGATGTGCAGTATCACAGCATCTTTCTGACCAACTTCTGTAAGGTATCGTTTCCAGATGTGGGGTTTTTTTTTTGGCTTTAAAGGGACAATAGCAAATAACTGAAATCCCAGGTTTGATCTACTTAGAAATTATCCTATTTTGGTGGCAAATGTTCTCAAGATAAGAACAGCCTGACTTTCATTTACACTAATGCCACTTTATATCGCCAAAGCAGTGTAAACTGGCTTTAGTGTAAAGGAAAATCAGGCTAAACATCTTTTTTATTACAAATCTACCACTCCTTACTGAAAAACATAGAAACTAAACAATAGTCAATGTTTATGTAAGATTACCAAAAATATTTTGTGATCCTTTCCTACTTTTCTAAACAGACACTGTAAAAAGCTAGGGTGCTAAAAATTGGTTCATGTAATTCTATATTGCTTTCTTCAAATCTCAAGTTAAAATGCTCTTTCAAAAAATGTCAGCAGCCCAAAATTCACAAGTAATCCTACAACAATAAAACAGTGTGAGCATCCAACGGAAAAAAACAAAAATCTAGTAGAGAGTCTTGATGGTGAGGATTCTTAGGACTAGACAAGTAAAAGTGCTGCTGGCAAGGAGTGAGGTGCATTGATATAATTGTGGTGAAGGCCAGTAGAATAGAACTGAAAGGAAATGCTACAGGTCTAGATTGAGGGGCACTGACAAAGCTGTGTGAAGATTCATTTTACAGAAGGAAGAGTTTTGGTTTGGATGCAAGCAGGTAACTTGCTACCCAGATTCTGACTGCATGAACTGTTAGTTGTGATCCCTTCCAGAAATTTCAGGGATTGATGGTCATGCCATAGTTGATGTGAAAAGTAGTTTCTCTAGATTTGCAATAAGGTTTCAGCTGTGACCTACCACCTCAGTTACCTTTTTTGTGATTTATCTAGATGTAACACACAGGCCAATGTGATTTTTCTTTATTTGCTACAATTTTTTTAAAACGATGTTCAACTCCATCAGTGGAACTCATTAACTTCTCAAATTTAACCTTGTATATAGTGAAAAACAGGAAGAACCTGTTCCTTGGTTCCTTGTACCGCTACTAGTATATTAATGGGGGGCGGGAGTTGTTTGGTTGGGTATCTTTGTGCATTAAGCAAGCATAAAAATAATATTGGAGCACTGATTCATTTTAAGAATGTCCAATGTCCCGCTCTTCTCTTGCTTTTTAAAATTTTGTTAACTGGGGTTCAAGTCACAATTGCATCAGTCCTTCATTGGTGATATTGTACTTTTTTCTCATAGAAAAAAAAAATAACTGCAAGAGGTATAAATACAAAAATCTCCAAGGAAAACTCACTGGAAATTTATAGAAAACTACTTGGCTTATCATCCAGGGACAACAGCAGAAAGCACAGGTGCTGGAACTAGGGGTGCTGCCACACCTCCTGGCTTGAAGTGGTTTCCATCATATACTGATTTACTATTTCGTTGAATGGCTCTAAGCACCCCACTATAAACATTATTCCAGCATCCCTGGCAGGAGGTTTAACTCCATAGGAGGAAAAGAGGTCTTCAATACTGCAAACCTGTCCTCCCGTTTTTACTACTTCTTAGTGTACAAAATAAACCCTAAGCAGCAAAATATGAATGTTAAAGCTGTAAAAGTTGTTTGGAATTATTAGTAATGAGTTATGTAAAAAACTATTAGCAGCTGTTTAATACATAAACTATTAAACACTACCTATGTTAAAAGAACATTATTAAAGTTGCAAAATCAAGCACTCAAGAATTAGATGCTAGAATTAAGACTGCCTGTGTGACCTTAATCTGACTCCCTTGTACATATACATTCATCCCAGTGCAGGTTCATCCTGTGCACTGAAGGAGGCAGGGGATCTGTGGAACATTTAGTTTGCACAGGCAACCTTCATTCTGGTGTTTCCTAAATTCTGATTGCTTAATTTTGCAACTTTAATAATGTTCTTTTAAACATTGGCTGCCAGTCTTTCTCACCAGGCGCCTCATCCAATCCCAATCTCCCCCTGGCTCCTTGTCCCAGTAGCTCTGCCCAGCCAGTCTTATTTTCCACCCAACACTCCATCTCCTTGTCAGATCTGTCTCTCCCCCCTAGCTGCCCATTCTTCCTGATTAGTTCCTATCCCCAGTCTCCTTGTCTAGCTAGGTCCAGTTTCTTCTGTCCAATCTCAATTCTCCTTCTTCCCCTGCCAAATGGCTCCTAGTCCCAAACTGCCTCCCATGACTTCCAGTTCATCTCCTAGCTTAAGCAGTCCAAACCTCCCTTCCCCCAACTTCCAACCCCAATCTTTTTGCCCAGCTATTCCCAGTCTGCCTTCACTCCCCCGGCTCCTAGTCTCCTATCCTAACCAGTCCCAATCTCTCCCCGCCCCTCCAATCCCAATCTCACCAGATTGCTTGTCCCAATATACAGCAGAACCTGTTTATCTGACCTTCCATTATCCAGTTCTCCTTATTAATTGAACAACCAGCACACACAGGTCCAGAAGTGGGCGATCTCTCCTGTGGCTGCTAGACGGTGCTGCAGCCTCGCACTTTCCCATTCTCTGGATTATCTGAATTTTTGATTATCTGATCTGGCTCTGGTACCAATTGGATCACATAAACAGGGTTCTGCTATACTTCTTCTCCCTCCTTCCTTCAGTCCAGCTTTTCTCCCTTCTGTATTCAGCTCAGATGACTTCCTCCTCCACACAGCCTGAGTACCAGCAGAGGGATCATTGTGAGCACAGGAGAGACAGGCTCCTTGTTCTCAGTTCCAGTACCCAGCTTCACCCTAGTCAGGAGCAGTAATTACAGGGAAAGTCCTTCTGAGCCCCTGTAGCCCTGGGCAGTAGAAGGCTCAGGGCCATTGTGGGCATGGTGAATGCATAGTCCAGTCACATGTAGGAGCTGTGAGGCTGGAGCAAGCTACAAGGATTTTAACTCTTAAAAATCAAAGACCTTTCTACTGAGTATATGCAAACTGCAGCTTTTTCAAAGGCTTACAACTTGGCCAAATTTGGACAGAAGTCCCAAGACAGTTGCTAGGAAGGGAGGAGATATTGGAGGATCCATGTAACAATGGATCCTCTTGGCCTCACTCTTCCCAATCTCCCTCTCAGCTATGCAAGTATCCCCTTAGAGCCGTGTTCCATGCCACAGAGGGCTAAGGACGCTCTGCAAGGTCTTCCCAAATCATGCCCCTGCCCTTGTATAGCATAACTTCACCATATCCTTCTAAGAGGGATTTAGGCTCCTACAATGGTCAGGGAAACAATGTTTCTTTAATATATAAAATAGGACTGTGTAAATATGGGTTTATTTACGTATGCACACTCGAGATTTTGGAACAAACAACTTAATTGATAATATATTAGAAAATGAAAAAGAGGAAGGCACAACCACCATTTCAGACTTTGAGTCTGTTTCTCTGGAGGTTGGATCTTTTTCCTGTGGCATTTCATTCTTAACTTATTTTTATGGATTTATTATTTCTTGCAGTTGGATGAGCTATAGGTGTACAGAAATGCTTTATTTAAACTTAACTGTATTTGTACCATATAAACAATATTTTTCTTTTTAACTTCAAAACCAGTGTTAGATAAAGGTGAATTCTGATTCCAGAATTGCTTTATGGCGAATATGAAAGTGTCACCAGCATTTTGCTCCCTCCTGTTAGACATAATCAAAAGCCTGAAAACTAGATTTGCTTATTTCTTCAATGTCTCAAAATAAGCCTTCTGTATTATGCATTTGAAAAGGAAACTTATTCCTTATGATTTTTTTGACAAGGAGAGGAGTTATAACGGAGGCTGCATCAAATATGTGTAAAAGGGACTAGATAGCAATTGCTACAGACACATATGCTGTTACATAGACAGGCAGACTCCATGCAAGTTTCCCCCATGCAGCTCTTGCAATGAACTGTAATTGTGAATTGCAGCACATTCAACTAGTCCAGGCCTCAGACTCCTCACAGTTCTCCTAATACACCTCAGTCTTCAACTGTGACATCCCTGTAATTCCAACCTGAGCCTTCCCTCCAACAGGTACAATGACATTATGCTAAGGGGCTATTTTGTGATGTGAACAAATTTATATTATGGTGAAACTGAAGCTTAATTCTTCTAGATCTGAATAAGAATATGAACGTGAATGTGTTCATAGGGGAAAACCTAGTGCAGCAACAGCAACCTGTGTCACCTCCCCCACCCCCATCCTTGGTGCATTATGTTCAATTTCATGGCACCACATAAAGCTTAGGTATTTACTGAAGTTAAAACACATTCTCTAACATCATTAAAGGTAGGTGTGTGTGGGGGGGAAAAGGGGGTTGGGTTTTTGTTTGTTTTCTGGACATGTAAGCAAGCAGAAACGGTTTCATAACAAAGCTGAACCACAACCACATTTCACAGCCACTTTAACAAGTTTTGTTTTTTTTGTTTTGGGTTTTGTTTGTGGGCTTTTTTTTGGTAAGGGTAGATGCAGTTAAAGAGAATGTAGTTTACTCTAATAGCATGTTCTAGTTAAATTAATGTGAATTCTCCTTTTTCTCGTCTGTTATACTCATTCAACTCTCTCAAAGTCCTACATTGGTCTCTCTTTTGTGAAAAAAGTACTCAATGCAACACCCTTTATGGCCCATCACACTTTTAGATCAGGCAAAGAGATCATTGCAGAACAGTAACACGATCCTTCCACATAGAGATCAAGCATACTGCCTCTGCTGCTCCAATATGTGAAGGAATCCACCTCAACCCATTAAATGCATTTTGGTATATTCTATACTCTTTTAGAGCTTGTTCCCCCGCCCCCCCACCAGTGTGCATAGCCCATGGACTTCACTTGGCTCTGTACATGATCAGCACTTCTAAAATGAGGCTCTTAATTTACCTGCTAGGTATTCTATGACAGCTGCCATGTAGACTGGCGCTCCAACACCTATCCGGTACTTGTATGTTCCTTTCCTCAAGTAGCGCATCATCCTCCCCACAGGGAAAATAACACCTGCCCTGCTTGAGCGTGACATTTTGGACATTTTCTTTTTCCCACTTCGGGCAGACATCTTGCTGCTATATTCCTTTCAATTTGCTGACAAAGTTTTTATTTACTTGCACCTACACAAAGCTGCAAGGGAAAAGAGATGGATTGATGGTGAGTATAGCATAGTTCTACAGAACAGTATCAATATAGACTTGCTTGTGCTTTCTCACAGAGACATTGATCTGTCCACAATAAATACAGATATTAAAGCAGAAGCATCACTTATCAAACAGCATACAATCTGAGCACTCAGAACACTATAATCTGTGTTCTTTTGCGTACTGTATATTAAGACAGAAATAGATCAGGAAGAGCAGTTTGGGGAATACAAGAAAATTGAATGCACATTAACTGATTATAATATAGAAAAAAATTGCTGCTATTCAATATATCTGTAAACATTTCTTTGTTGTGTATAGCAGTGATGATGCATCTGCAGTGGAAGGATTTAATTCTTGCTAAATGCCTTAAAATCAGTTTACAAAGTGAGGGGAATATTTTCAGCATACCATGGTGGGAGATAGGCATGTAGCACTCATCATTATTTAATGAAGTTTCATTTGGTTCTGTTTGTTACGGTAAATAAAACTACATAAAATAAACTACATTAAAAGAATGTTACGGTAAAACACTCAAAAATTAGGGAATACCAGAAGTGAGGTTGCCCATGCAACCTTAAGTCAGCTGCCTTATGTGGATGCATTCTTATGCAGTCTTGCATTAAATGGCCACATACTTTTATTTATTTTTTCCTTTAGGGCCCCGTCTCATTAGTACACAAAAAAAGGCAATGCTTATTGAATGGGTAGCTATTAATATTTCTTTTTATCCTCACCATTTAGTGTGTGGCTACATGCTTTAATTACTGTATACCATTCAAAACCTGTGTATGGGCTTTTTTATGGCACTCATCATTGCATCTGAGTGATTTACAAACATTAATGAATTTCTTTATAACACACATATCAGATGGGGTGGCATTATTACTATTTAATAGATGGGGAACTGAGAGATTAAGGCCTATGTTGTCAAATACGTCCACTAATTTTGCTGCCCAAATTTAGATGCTTAAAATCTGATTTTTCAGAGTAGTTGGTATTTTTATAGTACTTCAGATGTTCAAAGCATAGCTCGCATTAACTTCATTTGCAGTTATGAGAGCTCAACATTTTTGCAAATGAGGCTCCCAATGTCTCAATCAAGCTGGGCACTCAGATAGGGAGGAACACACAAGTGGCCACCTGTGGAAAATTTTGATTTTAGTGATCTGCCCAGCATTCCATTGGAACTCTGGCAGATGCAGATAAAATCCAGTTCTCAAAAGTGGCATTCAACTATCTTAACCATGAAACCATCCTTCCTCCTCTTGCAATTCCATGCCTCATTTACTAAACACTTTCCCACTATAACAACAAATGTGGTCAGGGGTCCTACAGACAACAGCCTAATTCACTACTCAACCCTGATTCATTTCTTGAACTCCATCTACCTTGTGCACTAAACGAAGCAGGGTTTGGTCAAAGTTGGGTGGATTTTCAAAGGTCTCCTGGCACCATAGCAATCCTCCTGTCACACCTCAAATCATGGAGGAACTGGAGTTTCTCAATTAAAAGGCTGTACGAATTTTTTTAACATGGGCAAAGCAACATATTTCTCCCCAACCTCATTCTTTAAAATGGCTGAACCATTTGTTAAAAACCCAGCGCCCTAGCTCACTACCTGTCCACACTGGCAAGGCACGTAGAGCGCTCTGACTCCAGGGCTAGAGTGCTCCTGGTACTCCACCTCGGCGAGAAGATTAACACTTGGTGCACATTGATTGAAACGCCCAGGCGTTGGTGTGAACAAGGTGTTGCATTACTGTGCTCTGATCAGCTTCCGGAAACATCCCATAATCCCCTTAAATCAAGTGGCCACTCTTGTCATTGTTTTGGAATCGCTGCAGGAATGTGGATATGCCCTTTGAAAGCTCCATTTCTGACAGCCGGCATGCTTATCTGCTCCAAGACAAAGCAACCATTCACTGTGGAATGCTGTGTGTGAGAGAGAGAGGTGGGGGGGAGAAGGAGGGGGTCTGTTGCTGTCTGAACTTACAAGACCTCATTCTTTAAAATGGCTGAACCATTTGTTAAAAACCCAGCCTGAGGGCTTGGCTACACTTGCAAGTTAGAGTGCATTAAAGCAGCCCTGGGCGCCCTAGCTCACTACCTGTCCACACTGGCAAGGCACGTAGAGCGCTCTGACTCCAGGGCTAGAGTGCTCCTGGTACTCCACCTCGGCGAGAAGATTAACACTTGGTGCACATTGATTGAAACGCCCAGGCGTTGGTGTGAACAAGGTGTTGCATTACTGTGCTCTGATCAGCTTCCGGAAACATCCCATAATCCCCTTAAATCAAGTGGCCACTCTTGTCATTGTTTTGGAATCGCTGCAGGAATGTGGATATGCCCTTTGAAAGCTCCATTTCTGACAGCCGGCATGCTTATCTGCTCCAAGACAAAGCAACCATTCACTGTGGAATGCTGTGTGTGAGAGAGAGAGGCGGGGGGGAGAAGGAGGGGGTCTGTTGCTGTCTGAACTTACAAGACAGCATGCAGACATGCTCTCATCCCCCCAAAAACCCACTCTCTCTCCTCCCACATACACACAACATACTCCCTGTCACACTCCACCCCACCCCCCTCATTTGAAAAGCACGTTGCAGCCACTTGCATGCTGGGATAGCTACCACAATGCACTGCTCTCTGTGGCTGTTTCAAGAGCTGCTAACGTGGCCACGCCAGTGCGCTTGCAGCTGTCAGTGTGGACAGATTGCAGTGCTTTCCCTACTGTGCTCTACGAAGGCCAGTTTAACTCAAAGCGCTCTACATCTGCAAGTGTAGTGATGCCCTGAGGTAGACACCAGCATGGAAAATTGCAGCCCCAATGATTAAGTTTGGCAGTTATAAGCAATCAAAAGCAGGGTGTTAGGGTGGAAGGCAAGCTGAACTACCTGTAGTTCACTGTCTGTTCACTGTTCACAGTAGTTCACTGTCGGTTCTGCCTATAATAACTACAGGGAGCTGGATCATCCCTTGTGAACGTGTACATAGTTAAATTTGGAAGGATTAGATGTTTATCGGTGAATGTTGGCAAACGTTGATTTCAACATACACACGCAAACCAATGAAAAATATTTCTATCCATAATTTACAGATAGGCAAAGTAAGAAATATGCTGCTGAGAACATAGTTTCATTTAAGGATATTTACCTTGTATATTTTGACATGTGATATTGACAATTTGTCTTTTAACAGTTATACAGCTATAACCTTTTGAATCTCAATGTCTACTGTCACTTCATAATTTTTATCTGACCCTCCCATAATTTCCAGCAATTGTGAAAATTTAAATTGATAAAAATAAGTTATAAATAAGCATCGATTTTTATCCACTGAAATTATATTTTAAAAAAAAACCCTCTAATTCTGCCAAGGCTATATTTAGTGTTCCTCCGTTCCATGTGGCAGAGAGTGAAAGCCACCTCTGTAACACTCCTTCTTGCTGTGTCTTATGTGAATGGAGGTCCATTAAGTTCAGGAGGTAGAACTGAGCTGAGATAGGGAGAAACAGGGAACAGGCTGTACTCCACAAAACCACCCCTCTTTGTTCTGCTCCTGCTTTTTCAGCTGGAACTCTGGGAGGCAAATTATATGGGTCAGAGGTGTATTAACACCCTCCTCTGGGTCGCCTTCACAGCTGCTACTGGGCAGCCACAGGAGCCAACCTCCATGGAGCTGGGAGGAGGTCCCTCATCTCTTGCCCTAAAGGGAATGATTACCAGTTTTTCTGCCCCTCTGGCTTCCTCCTGTAGAAGTTTTCCATGGGAAGAGACAATCTAGGCTAGGCTTAAGGAGCAAAGAAAATAAAATCTAGCTCCCTCCTTGCTTCTTCCTGTTTTGTGGAAACAATAAACAAGTTTCCCGGGTAAATGTTATGACGACTCTGGAATCAGCCATTTTACTTAAACAGTATAAAAGGCTTTTAGCTACAGATACAGCTTCAGCTATTAGTCAAGTAATTGCTACATTTTAATTTTGTAAAGATAGCTGTCCACCTTAATGCCTAATTCTGATCCCAGTTACTCCACAGTAAGTCCTGTGCCACTCTACTGAAGTATATGAAGAATTTGGCTGCAGCACCTGATGCTTCTGCTGATGAAGACATATGTATAGAATTTCTCTCATATGCATTCACAGCAAAGGAACAAGAAAAAAGGAAAAGGTTAAGTTGAAAAGGATTGTGGTGACATGAAGTGAGGCACTGTGGGAAATCTATTCTATGGCTGTAGATAAGGGCATTTCTGAGTTCCAGAGCATGATGAAGGCACAACACAGAACTCTCTTCCCACTCCATTCAAATCTTTTTATTTTTTAACACCCACATTTTTCAGCCTGCTTTCAGTTTTTATGCCCTAAAACAGGGGTTGCCACAGAGAACCTGATCTTTTCCAATTTTACATGTGTAATTTCAAGGTCCTACATTGTCACGACCAAACTTTCTGAGGGGGCTGCATGTGAAACCTCTTGAATTGAGGCGAGGGCACTGCTTTGTGACATGTGTTGTTCACTCATTGCAGGCGCTAAGCTTGTTGCCTCAACAGCTCTTGCAATCCCTGATAGATTGGGAGTGAAGGACAAAACTATAACCGGGAATAACAACATAATATAGTGTGCTTCTGTGATCAGGATCTTAACAGCCTTTGATATCACTGCATCACAAAGACACATTCAAAATCCATTTGAGAACACTGAAATCCAGGTCTAGTTCTTCTGTTTATTCCAAGGGAGTGACTATATGAAAAGGCCCACCTGTCCAATACTAGTTTAGATGTTCTAAATTGCTCATCTTTAACAGCCATCAGGAAATCAAGGACACTTTCTTTGGGAATCTAAATTGAATTCTAGCTACACTTATGCCACATTTAAGAAAGAAAAACACCAGAGAGTCAACAGTGGTCTAAAATACCCCCGGTTTGTCCTTATCCACCATGCTGCTGATTTTCCTTTCTGAATGTGTTTATTAATAGGTATAGTAACGAAAACTAAGGGAGAATAAACTAATAACCTTGTAGACAGACATACTAAGAATTCAAGATACACGTGACCTCATTATGAATTCCTAAATAATTACCAATTTTGAATCAAGTGCTGTTATGTTATATTATGGGAACTAATAAAATTGCCATTTGATCTAAAATCTAATTACTGGATAAATATTTGCTCTAAAATGTCAGTAGTGGGACTACTGAATGAAAAATAAAAAAATCCCAAAACAATGTTATTTTATGATGTCATTAGCTGATTCCCCCCCCCCCTTTTTAATTCTGTGGCTGAATTTAACACTCTGGCAGCAAAGGATGAATTGCATTAGGGATATCATGGTAATGGATGCAATACTGTGATAAACACTATGCCAGGCTTCAGGAAACAGCCATACACTGCCACACAACTGTGCCAATGCACCTCAATCCCGAACTTTAGCAGTGCTGCACAACTTTTTGCAATTTTATTTCACAACATTTTAACAGAATTTCCCCTTGGTAACTGTTCTGTGTTTTCAGGCCCAGTGACTGTTCAATAAACTTTTGCTTTTTACAAAATAATGATGAAAGCAAGTTCTCCGACAAGATGGAAGGAGTATTACATAAGCTACTTTACAAATTATGTTGACCAAAAGAGGACATGAGATAGCATACTGCAATAAAAACCAAAATGAAACTGCCAAACTTATTTAATTTGTCACAAGCCAGTCTTAAACTCAGCACTTTATCTTATAACATTGAATAATCTCACTAACACATCCTTTTTAGTTCTTATAATTGTCATTCAAATGGCTATCAAGTATCTATCTAGCTCAAACTCACACTAAATTAATCTCTCTTCCATTGTTTTTGAAGGACAAAATCCTGCTTCTTTCTAAGTCAATGACAAAACTACAATAGGAGGAGGATTTGGCCCATCAGAAATGTTGTGGTTGCATTCAGCATCTATGTTAAAAGATCAAAGCACATTGGTAGAGCTGTGGATATGAAAAAGTACTCGACTACAAAGTAATGAGAGAAATTATTACATTATATATGTTCTCTCATTGTGCAATTAAATCATTTTCCTGACTCCCTCGTCCCTCACTGTGTCTAATTTTCCATCCTCTCCCTTTACCTGATCATTATTTTTCCTAATAGTCCCACAACTGTCACACACTTCTGTGCAACTGTTCCTTGCACTTCTCCCCAACTGCTGTTTCCCAACTGTCAAGGAACCGTTGGATTACAACACTCTTTCCTTCTTATTCTAAAGAATTTGTTTTTATGAGCTTCAGGTCAGGGCTGAGATACCTTAACAGAACCTTGTGAGAACCTGAACATGCAAGTGGTGTTAGAATAAGTCAGGATTGAGGTGCATTGGCCAAATGGAGTAAAGAAAGCTTAAACATATGTACCATGTCTGGCTCTAGCTAATGATGTTACCCCTCAACAGCATGATCACTAAAACAAATCAACCTGATTTGCATGTGTGTGCACATATGTTTGTGGGACCAAAGCTTCAGTTATGAAAGTAACAAGGAGTCCGGTGGCACCTTAAAGACTAACAGATTCATTTGGGCATAAGCTTTCGTGGGTAAAAAACCCAGTTCTTCAGATGCATGGAGTGAAAATTACAACATGCATCTGAAGAAGTGGGTTTTTTACCCACAAAAGCTTATGCCCAAATAAATCTGTTAGTCTTTAAGGTGCCACCGGACTCCTGGTTGTTTTTGTGGATACAGACTAACAAGGCTACACCTCTGACACTAGTTATGAAATAGGACTTCCCTTTATTTCATCCAGTCCCAATCAAAGTATGCTAATTTAAGTGAGCTCTGAGTTTCTGTTTCTCAAGCTGTTTTGCCAGCATGAGCTGAGTTTATAGAACTCTTACCCCTGACTGACATAAGTTTCACTGACCAAAGTGCCAGTGTGGACAGCACTGTCAGTGGGAGACGCTCTCATGCCGACATAGCTACCGCCACTCGTTGGGGGTGGTTTAATTATGCCGACGAGAGAGCTCTCTCCTGTTGGCATGGAGTGGCTATATGGAAGACCTTTACAGTGGCGCAGCTGCAGCGGTACAGCTGTGCTGCTGTAACGTATGTAGTGTAGACATAGCCTTAGACTACACTGCAGTCTACAAAATTTGTGCTGAAACTCGTAGGCTTCTAAACTTGCACAGTATCTATATGTTTCAGGGTAAAAGTTCCCTTGACACCTAAGTTTCTGCTTTTGAGCATCCACAATGTTACCTCACTCTAGGCCTTTGGACTCCTATCTTCCACCTAAGCACCAGAGCAATCTACAGGCCCAGGGAAGATAGACATTCATCTGCCTAACTTACATGCAGGACTCAATTCAGCAGGTGTGTTCAGAAGCTGCCTGCCAGATTTGGTCCCATTTAAAATGTACTGGTAGTGGCTACTGCCACCCCCATTATAATTTTTATTCCAGTGGTTAAAGTGGGGAAGGGGACAAGTTCAAAATGTATCTTGAAGGGGGGGGGGGTGTTTGTAGTGCATTCTACAACGGACAAGAAACCTGTTAAAATTTAACAGAAAGGGAAGATATTTTCCTTTTTATAGGCACCAGCAAGAAAAAAAAGTTGTTGCATGTACAGGAAGGGGGCTTGGAAAACTAGGACAACTAAAACCATTATTTGTCTGAAAAAATGTTTGCCTACTACTGCTTCACATAACACCTAAGATTACCATATCTAAAAGTGATTCAAAAATATTGTTTTCATTTTGCTTAATTTGTGTACTTGGTAATATATTGTTTGTTTTTATCCTATTACTGAATTATTTCCCCTTTTTGTTTAGGTATGCTTTTCACACAGCAACAACAGTGATAGAAACTTGTAAACAAATAAGATTATAAATCCACACAAATTTAGCAGTGGTATACAGAGGCAGATATAGTAACTGCAATTATTTCTAACTCAATTTTTAAAACTAACTGGATTTCAAGTTGTGTGCTGTGTTTTAGCTGTATCAATCCCAGGATATTAGAGAGGAAAGGTGGGTAAGGTAATATCTTTTATTGGACCAACTTCTGTTGGTAAGACAAACAAGCTTCTAAGCATACACAGAACAAAACTTCAGGTTTGGGAAACATACTCAGTATCACAGCTAATACAAGATCTGAACAGATTGTTTAGCTTAAGTAGTTACTACACATTTCAAGGGACTATTCAGGGTGAATCACCTTGAACGGGACACTTCACCCTGAATAGTCCCTTGAAATATGTGCAGTTATGTGCAGTACATTTCACAGACCTGTGTATGATCAAAAGCTTGTCTCCGGCTGTCTACACTACGGACCTTGCAGTGGAGAGAGCTCTCCTGCCAGCATAATTAAACCACCCCCAATGAGCGATGTTAGCTATGTCAGCAGGAGAGCCTCTCTTGCCAACATAGAGCAGTCGACACCAGCACTTTTGGCAGTGAAAGTTATGTCCGTCAGGGGGCGGGGGGTGTTTTTATTGGACAGAAGTTCGTCCAATAAAAGATATTACCTCACCCACCTTGTCTCTGGATTTAAAGTTAACAGTATCCCTTTAAACAGGCCCTAAAGGAAGGCCACTGGCCAAAAATGAGAATAATCATAAGAAAATATGGAGTTAGTAGGAGCTTCAGCACAAGAGTAACTGAGATAACTGTGAATGTTTGAGATGTTTTGAAGTTGGTGGCAGGCAAATTTCTGACCCCAATGATGGAGATGAAGTGAAATGTGGGAGTTGAGGAAGAGATATAGGAGTTGATGAATATGGCTGACCAGAGGGTAGATAATCAGCAGCCCCCTTTCCCCAGGTGAGTTTGTAGGAGGCTGGCAGCAGTGTGCAGCACCAGCGTGCCTAATGGCACGTGACATGCTAATATAGACATTAGACAAGAGAGAGCAGCCGCCGCAGCTCTGCCACAAAGGGAAACTGAGGGGACGGGGGTCATTTTCAGCCCACGCGGGCGCCCCACACGCTGCCCTGGTGGAAAGGGCAGCCCAGGGCGGGCAGGCGGCTCTGAACGTGCCTGTGCACAAGACATGTTTCCGTTGCTACCCCGCGCTCAGCCCCCGCAGGGTCCGAGCTCAGCGGAGGCGGGGACCCAGCGGTGCGGGGCGGGCGGCGCTCTAGCCCAGCGAACGGGAACAGGCTCTGCCGTCTCCCCGCAGCAGTGTCGGGCTGCGATTGTTTTGTTTTCCCCGCGGTAGCCTCTGCGGCGCTTGTCTATTTAAGGGGCCGGGCTTCTAGTCCAACAGCAGCCTTTTATCAAATCTGAACCCGCCTTTTTTTTCAAATGCAAACTGCCAAGGCCCCTTCCCCGGCACCTCCTGCGCGACTCGGCTGTCTGCGCTCTTCGCCAGACAACAGACCCGCCCCCCAACGCATGGTGCGCGCGCTCATTGGCCGAGCCAGAGATTAAAGCACCGGCGCGCACAGCGGGAGAACTAGGGGGGCGTGAAGTGATTGGCCGAAGGGCTGGAGACTCGGACATGCGAAGGACATCTTCTCTGACGTGGGTGGTGAAAGTCGCGCGCCGACTAGGGCATAAGGGGGCCCTGGGTACGAGGCGCGCTCCGAACGGCTCGGGGCTATACGAGCGACCCACTGGGGCGCGCGCGCCAGAGGAGAGGGGGCTGTTAGAGGGCGTGCGCCCGCCGGAGGGAAGGGATCTTCCCGCGCAAACCCCAAAGATCGAGTCTCAGGTGCCGGTGGGCTGCCAGCCCCGCCCCCAGAGCACGGCTCCGGGGGGGGGGGGGGCTGTAGGCTTAGCTCGATGGAGGCTGCCATTAACCGGGCTCCGACCGAAAGGGCGTCCCGGAAAGGGAAGCGGAGGGGGAGTGCCCTCGCCTCGCCCCACTCCCCCGGGGAGAGTCACACAGGGCGGGAGAGAGAGCGCACACCCCCTCCGGACCGGGCCGCTGGGAATCGCTCCTGGCGCCGCACAGGGCAGCCTACGGAGCACCGGCTCCGCATCCCCGGGGTCCGGTCACCACCCTGCGCCCAGACCTCCCACAGCTGGGGCCCGCCTCGGCCCTACGTGCCCCCGGCCAGGCCTGTGCCTGGGGTCAGCCCGCGCCTAGCGCCGGCCCGCCCCCATCCCTCGGAGGATTCCTTCACCCCGGGCTAGCGGGTTGGGGCAGCCGCCCTGCCTCAGCCGCGGGTGGAGAGCCTGGGCAGACAGAGCGTCCGATCTTCGCTTTCCTCGCCCGGCCCCCCCAATGCTCCGCACCCGCCGGGCCTCTCTCCTCACCTGCCCGGAGGTCGCCGCCGCCTTCCCCGCCTCGGGAGGCTCCTGCTGCCGCTGACTCCCCTGGGCTGCTCTCGCCTGCCGCTAGCTTTCTCTTGTATTGTATGTTTCAATGGCGGCGGCAGCTCTGGAGGGGGACGGAGAGGGGGGGCTCCTTCTTCTCCACATACCGCCTCTAGGAGGAGTCACTGCAGCTTGCCTGCAACAGCCCCTGCCGCCCGCACACAGCGCGCTGCCTCCCTGGCCAGGCCCGCTGGCTCCTGTCTTCCAAAACCGACCCGCTGACGATGAAAGGGCTCCCCGGCCTTGGCTGCGGGGGTGCCGTGGGTCAGTGCATAAATAAAAGCAGGCTTTCCTGAGTGCAGGGATAGTCTGGCCTGCCGGGGTGTGGGGGGGGGCAGATAGAGTTGGCGCCATTGTGAGGTTTAGGGGTCCTTTAAATGACATGTTTGATGGGACATTAAATAATATCCAGGGCTGGTTCATAACACCCAGGTCCAGGGTTTGGTGCCCCAATTGGTATTAAGGGAGCCACTCATCCCAAAATGTGGGGGGGAGTGATCTGCCAGCCAGTAGAATATTTTGGGCATTGCGTGAGGTCAGTATGCAGTATTGTCAACCCTAAATGTTCAAATATCACAATCGGCTTTAAAATCATGAGGGTTTTTAAAAATAACATATTTGGGGTTCTTTTTATTTGTCATATGGTGTTGGAAGTGTTTAGGAATTAGTATTTTCAAGCTTGTTGCCATAACCACAAAAGCTACAGACTTGCCTTTTTTCAAAATGAAAGCTGAGCTGTTCAGTCACACCAATTGAGGAGTTGGGGTTTTGAAAAAGCAACAAATATTGTGAGACCTGTGATGCAGTCACAAGAGTTGGCAACATTGCTTAACCATAATACAATACACACCTTTTGTAAATAAACAAGAAGGGTCATAAAATACTATTTTGAGACCAGAAAATAGGAAACGTTTTGAAATGTTGTTATAACTGCTCTAGATTAACATCAGGCAGGTTCTATGCAGTAACAATGGAAAAAAGGGGGGGAGAAACTGGATCAGAAAAATAAATCTAGGTCTCCTATGTAGCACCAAAAACTTCTGTCATTAGGCTGAGCCATTTTATTTGTATCAATAAATAATTTTCTTGACCTGATTTTGTTTATATACATATTTTTGTATTTTGGATTATGTATAAAATATAGATGCAGTGTATGCTATCACAAAATGCCATTCAAATGGATTATATAAAACAAATCGTGCTGGATTGCAGTTATAATTATTAGTGTTTGTCTTTGCATGAATATGGAGTCACCAAATACTTATAGTATTTCCGTATATAAGTTTTAAAGGAGCATAATTGGGGATAATTGAACAAACTATTTTTGAGTTAAAGGGTTGTGGAAACTCAGTACTTTTCTGACCTCAAGAAACTGCTTGTTCTGTCATGGCGTTCTTCATGAGAACAAGGGCACAGGGTTTTATTGAGTTTGAGAAATTGTCATTAAATTTTCAATTGCTTAATTAATGTTTGAACAGCAGTGTGAATATTTAAAGCATCATATAAGAAGTAATGGTGAAATTATGATCCTACTGAAGTAAATAACACTCCCATTAACTTCAGTAGGGCCAGAATTTCACCCAAAGAGTTATCTCCTATGTGTGAATTGGGGATAGCAGAGATTACAGTCTGTGTAAGGCATTTATGAATGTTACATATCTAGAAGCAGTTTCCAAGCTCCTCTGGCATCAACTAACAAATGTTACAGCAGAAACCTGGAATAAAATAATATAATATTTGCAATTGTCTTTTGAGAAGAGCTGGCAACCTCTATGGGAAGCCTGGTTCTGCCCTTTCTATAAGAAGGGATAATGCAAGCCCTAGCATAGTATAGGAATCTGGTGAGGGTATGAAATTGAAGAGCTTTACAGTGTGCTCCTGGTATTGTTGAACTTGTCCTGGGTGTGTAAATCTTAATTGAGAATTCCTTGCCTTTTTAGTGTTTAAATTATCGACTACCACACTGTAGTAAGTTTAGATTTTTGTAGGTAGAACACATTCTCATCCTTAAATGTGCATTAACAAAGTATTACATTTCTGGAAGGCATTCAGATATTACAGTGATGAGGGTGGTGTAAAAACATGAATAGAATAGAGTGACGAGAAAAGTTATTAATGGATAAAGAATGTGTTTGCACTGAGTTAAAAGCAAACTGCATTTCATTATACATCAGCAACAGGAAAAATGACATTTGACGGCTTATTGGTATTATTTGGTGATGGATTGCTCTAGGCAATGATCCTGGAGTCTTGGCATATATTTTCACATTTGCTATTATGCAGAGTGTTATCAAGCATCCAGGGTTTTCATGACACAACAGCTATAGTACAAGGAAAAGAGGCAGACAAAAACACAACATTTGGCTCTCCACCCAAACAAATGTTCCTTGTCAGTTATCTCTATCTTAGGGAAAGATGGTATTACTGTTTAGCAATCTTTTAAGATTAAAATTTACAAATTTTGGATAATAAAAATGTATTCACACAAATGGAGTCTGTCCCTGTTTATTTCTACAAAGACCATCTGCCAGTTGACTTCCTAGTACAAAACAGATTTGTTTCTTTGTAAAAATAAGTAACATCTATTGAAGGGGGTTTATGAATTGCTGATTGCCTAACTCCTAAGCTATTGGAGTCACAGTGTTTGTATATGGCACACTTACTGGTGAATAGAAATTGTTACTCCTAAAGAATTGTAATGACTATTTCATAACTTCAGAATCTTATTAACAGTATTAAAATTACTTCATTATTATGAGATGTTTTTTTCTTTTAAAATCCAATACATTTTTTTGTAGACTTTAAAATAGTAGTTGAAGATTTTTCAATTAAACTACAATTTTGACCATCACAGTGGATTTATGATAACTCGGTGCACTGTTATGCAGGAAATGCAAGTTGGGATCTGAATTTGGTGACTTAGGCCCAGATCCTCAAAGGTAGTTAAGTGCCTAACTCCCATTGACATCAGTGGGAGTTAGGGGCTTAAATACCATTGAGGATCTGGATCTTTCTCCTTTATGTGGGAGGGAGCACCATACATGACTTGAATGACACTGTTGAGCTATTCCAAGGGTACTGTTAACGCTCTCCTGAGGGAATTCTCTTATAGCCTTTCTCAACCAAAAGGATAGGTGGATTTTATGCTTGACCTTATAAGGTAAAGAATAAAAGAGGCAAATGAAATAGAGCTTACCAAAAAAAAATACTCAAATATATTCAGGCTAAAAATCAGACTACCTTGGAGATCTGACCTGAAGTTTTAATCTTTTTTTTTTCTCTTTAATTTATGGCAATAATAGAAATAACAAAGGGAGGGCAGAATGGGGTAGTACATCTGGTTTTTGTATTTTTCAGTATAATCAAATCTCTATCAGCACACATGAATGATCTAGATCCAGACATAATGTAGGCAAGTGCTGTGTTATCAATATATTCAACAAAAGTATGCTAATGCACTTAAGTTCTTGTCTCCTTTTCTTTTCCCAGGACTTTCCTGAGCACAGACTGCCAGCTTTTGGATGAGGCCCAGTTTTAGTTTTCTGTTGAGGCCAAAATACTAATTTTGTTCCCTGCTCTGATCAAGACAAGGAATTCAGAGGAGTCTTATCTTCCATCCTCCTATTCCTCATGGTCAGCTGGCTTTCCCATGTTCCTACTGTCTGCATCTGATATTGGGTTCATTTCTTGGGGAAGGTTGAGTTAACGGAGTGGTCAAGACAAGGGACTGTTTTCTTCCCAACTGCCTCTCATAAGTGGTCCTAACAACACATACTGCAGTCAGGGGCACCAGAACAGGGGAGACCAGGAGCCATAGCCCTCCCACTTCTTACAGGTTGTAAGGGTGAGTGACTGGGGCAGGGGTTGGAGAGGAGCGAGCAAGGGGCAGGGCCTCAGGGAAGAGGTGGCATGGGACTGGGGGGTGGGGCCACTGTTTGGGCAATTTCCCCCCCCCCACACACAGACTTTTTGGCTGCTTCCACCTCTCCTGACTGCAGTGACCTTACCTCAAAGCAACCGAAGACTCAAATGGTCTAATTAAAAAATATAATTTATTAGGAATAGCACGTTCAGATTAAAACAAAATAAATGATTTGTATAAAATATCTAGTCCATAAACTATAAGAGCTCAACTAAATAGGTACAGGAGGGCTAGCTTCAGTAAAGAAACAAAAGCCTTATATTTCTAGAGAATATATTCTCTTTCCCCCAGCTGGTTATAGGAAATCCCATATTGGATTTGGATTAGACCAGTGGTCCATCTAGTCCAGTTCTGTCTGTAACAGTGGCTAGTACCAGATAGTTCAGAGAAAGTTGTAAGAAACCCTGCAGTAGGCAGTAATTCCATAACTTTCCTGTGTTTCCTAACACCCAGTAGTTAGAGCCCTGAAGCATGAGTGGTTATATCTTTTCCAAAAGTTGTTAGTTTTTTGTTTTTGTTTTTAGTATTATTCATGTACATATCTAATTTTTTGAATCCTACTAAGATACTGGCTACAATGATATATTGTGGCAATGAATTCCATAGGTTAATTATAGATCATGCAAAAAAGGTATTTCCTTTTATCAGTTTAAATTTTAATCCTTTTCTTCCCTGATTCTTTTTGCACTAAGCATATAAAAGACACCTTTCAGTGTATCCCTCTACCCTCTGATCCAGCTTATAGCACTGTTATACTTTTCATGTTTCTTTGACGTTCCTAGCTTATTAATTTACAGCATCCCCACGTGTTTTTGCAAAGGGCCATACTAGTTTGCTTCACATGCTTTTATCAAAGTCATTCATCATTGTAATTTTCATGTTAACAAACAATTTAGAATCCTCTTTTTCTGTACAAATTCCATAACTGAAAATGTTCCTTGAAGGTACATAAGAGTTGTTTCCCAGTCCACCTTTGCATCTTTACCTTTTTCACCCCCTCCAAGGACTATCTTCACTTTGTCTCATTTTGCAAGTTTTGGTTTTGGTTGTAAATGTCAAGGTGAAGCTGAGGCCTTACCTATGCTTGGGTCAGCGGCACCACTGCAAGTCATGGTTTACACTGGCATGGTGTGTTTATGTGAGGGGTTTGCACTGGTGCACCTACATCAGTATAACTACATCTGTGCAACGCTCTCATCTGCCCACAGTGTTTACAAGGTCTGTTTGTTTTTAAAGATACAGTAATGGGTTTATAAAATTCTGATGATTAATTCTGCTCTATATCAAGTTTGAATTGAGGACAGATTAAAACCAACCTATTACAAAATCAAAGGTGCTCCCCATAGCATTTCAAGATACATAGAGTAAGATTGTGCTGCTCTTCTCAGGGTACATTTACACTGTAGCTGTGAGTATGCTTCCCAGCTCAGGTAGACAGATGTGTTGGCTCTTCTTGTGCTAGCACAATAAAAAAAATAGAAGAGTAGATGGGGTTAGCAGTGACAGTGGCTCAGGCTAGGTGCCTGAGTACAAACCTGCCCTCACCCACTGGGTACATACTCCGGCTGCTAGCCCAAGCAACTGCCTGAGTTTCCTCCAACTGCGCTGCTGTTTTTAGTGCACTAGCTGAAGCAGACCTAGTGTGTGTCTGTCTCTGAGCTGGGAAGTATACTTCCAGCTTCAGTATAGACATACCTAAGCGGCATAGCACACAGAACTCACAGCCCAGGGGAGTGGGTCCTAAGGTGGGTTTAAGCCACTTTTGCATCATCCCAAATCTTGGGTGACCAAGCCCCTGGTTTTATATAGACAGCCCTGGGACTGCCCTATTGGTAGCAGCACTGGCCCCACCCCTAACATGCCTTCCATCTTGAGTCACATCTCAGTACACAGTGTATATGTTAGGGCTTGCAAGAGGGTCCTTTGAAGGCAGCCTGTGGCTGTAGTCAGTTCTTGTGTTGGAGTAATTAATTCTCCCTTGGCTGGATCAGGAGGTTTTAGAGCCCCTTTATGCAACTCCAGCCCTTTTATCCAGTGTAAAGGAGCTAGAGAGGGTGAAAAATCTCACCTATAATTAATTTGTATACATATATGGGATCATTTCTATACTAGTCATGGATGACACATACATAATGTCTTATGGACCATTTTCTGTCCATCTTTGTATGTCCTTGATTGCTGTTGGAACAATGGCTTTAATTATACATGACAAAATGCATCAGAGGTGTAATATGGCTAACTAGAGGAAAGTGGCACAGTTTAGAATTTACTTAAGAACTTTTGGAAACCTATATCTGTTCAAAGCAGATGCTATGACCACTGCTCAGCAAGAAAGGAAATCAAAAACTTAGGACTCGTGTGAATAGTAGGATGTTTTTGAATACCAGTTCATCTATTTTCTTTCCTGCTAAACAATGGCTGCTCTGTTCAACGTGCACAAAAATTCTTTTATATATGATTTTGTGGGATACTGGACACAGTACATATAATTTCTTATGGCTGTAGAAGGTTCTTGATTGTGGGGGTATTGTGGATAGTTGGCTAGATACTACTTCTAGAAAGTATCCTTATATACTTCTCTCTCAAGATAGCCAAGACATGTAAATACTTCAGCTATTTAAATTGGTGCTATCCACCATTTCTATAGAAATTGCTCATAGAAATCACACTGTTTTTATATATGTTTTTATGACTTCTTGAAGTCCCGGATGACTGGAAAAAGGCTAATGTAGTGCCCATCTTTAAAAAAGGGAAGAAGGAGGATTCGGGGAACTACAGGCCAGTCAGCCTCACCTCAGTCCCTGGAAAAATCCTGGAGCAGGTCCTCAAGGAATCAATTCTGAAGCACTTAGAGGAGAGAAGTGATCAGGAACAGTCAGCATGGATCCACCAAGGGCAAGTCATGCCTGATGAACCTAATTGCCTTCTATGACGAGATAACTGGCTCTATGGATGAGGGGAAAGCAGTGGACATGTTATTCCTTGACTTTAGCAAAGCTTTTGATAGGTCTCCCACAGTATTCTTGCCAGCAAGTTAAAGAAGTATAGGCTGGATGAATGGACTATAAGGTAGATAGAAAACTGGCTAGATTGTCGGGCTCAACGGGTAGCGATCAATGGCTCCATGTCTAGTTGGCAGCCGGTATCAAGCAGAATGTCCCAAGAGTCAGTCCTGGGGTCGGTTTTGTTCAATATCTTCTGGAGGATGACATGGACTGCACCTCAGCAAGTTTGCAGATGACATTAAACTGGGAGGAGTGGTAGATAAGCTGGAGGGTAGGGATAGGATACAGAGGGATCTAGACAAATTAGAGGACTGAGCCAAAAGAAATCTGATGAGGTTCAACAAGGACAAGTGAAGAGTCCTGCACTTAGGACGGAAGAATCCCATGCACTGCTACAGACTAGGGACCGAATGGCTAGGCAGCAGTTCTGCAGAGAAGGACCTAGGGGTTACAGTGCATAAGAAGCTGGATATGAGTCGACAGTGTGCCCTTGTTGCCAAGAAGACTAATGGCATTTTGGGCTGTATAGGTAGGGGTATTGTCAGCAGATCAAGGGACGTGATCATTCCCCTCTATTCGACATTGGTGAGGACTCATCTGGAGTACTGTGTCCAGTATTGGATCCCACTCTATAAGAAGGATGTGGAAAAATTGGAGAGAGTCCAGAGGAGGGCAACAAAAATGATGAGGGGGCTGGAGCACATGACTTATGAGGAGAGGCTGAGGGAACTGGGATTATTTAGTCTGCAGAAGAGAAGAATGAGGGGGGATTTGATAGCTGCTTTCAACTACCTGAAAGGGGGTTCCAAAGAGGATGGATCTAGACTGTTCTTAGTGGTATCCGATGACAGAACAAGGAGTAATGGTCTCAGTTGCAGTGGGGAAGGTTTAGGTTGGATATTAGGAAAAACTTTTTCACTAGGAGGGTGGTGAAGCACTGAAATGGATTACCTAGGGAGGTGGTGGAATCGCCTTCCTTAGAGGTTTTTAAGGTCAGGTTTGACAAAGCCCTGGCTGGGATGATTTAGTTGGGGATTGGTCCTGCTTTGAGCAGGGGGTTGGACTAGATGACCTCCTGAGGGCCAACCCTGATATTCTAAGATTCTAAGTGAGCCATAATTGGTTCCTCTGGCTAGTTGCCCTATGCTGCTGCAAAAGGAGTTCCTAGTCTGCAATAAAAACATGATATAAATTGTGGATTAAAAAACTGAATAAAAAAACATGCATCCCTAATGGAAGGACAGGCTGGCTCAAGCAAAGTTAATTGGACAAAATGGCTAATTTGTGAGTGGTGCATGTGATCACACGGATTAGGTGAACAGCCATTGCCACTCAAAGAGGCAGAGGGCTAGATCTACAAAAGTACTTAAGTGCCTAAGTTTCAGGTTTAGACACTAAGTCCCAGTTTTGGCTCCACTGTGATCAACAAAACTCTCACTTGAACCAAAGTGATTGGAGCAGGGTGTTGGACCCAGGGTCTCCCATTTCCCAGGTGGTACCCTAACCGTTGGATACAGAGTCATATTCTTTCTTTCTTTGGCCCAATGTCAGATCCACTGTGGATAAATACTTAAATAGTCACTGACACAGAATGACTAATCCAGTCCACCTGCTCCAACTACTCCTTATTTGTTCAACATGGAATGGCTTCAACAGGAAAGACTGAGGGAGCCCCACCTCAGAATGTCCCATATATCAGTGGTTCGAGCACTCTCTGGAGAGGATTTCATCAGCAGTCTCCCCTCTGTCAGAGATGGGGAATTGAACCTGTGTTCCACATCCCAGGTAAGAGAGCTAACCCCTGGGTTAAAAGGGGGTGGGCACTTCCTCCTTTTGGCCATTTTGTGTAGAATGAGACAGGCACCTAACTCGTTCCTGCAAGAAATTACTTAGGTGCCTAAGCCACCTGACTCCAGGAGATGGGTTCCCATTTATGGATTGCTAAACAGAGTTAGGTGCCTTCTGTAGCCTGGTTGTAGGAGCATATCTACGAGAGGGGCAGGGCTTAGAACATAACCCTCTTGTTGGCATCTCCCATTAGCTAGCTTAGATGCCTCTGGACCGGCCATGCTGGCTTTGTGGATCATATTTGAAGGTTCCTGTTGTTCCCCATTCATTGTATAGGGACCTAGGTCTCTAACTCAAGTCTTTGTGGCTCATAGTGAGTTTGTGTGATTTTTCTAGTTGCTAAAAGTTAGGTGCAGTGACATGATATTCAGCATTTCAGCATCTACATCCCTGTGTGGAGCTGTGCCAAAGACTCCAACCAACCATTTCTCAACAAGGTAGCTGAGCCTGCCCTTCTGCTGGGCAACTCTAGGTGTTTTCAGTACAGATTGGAGAGCATATGGGGAGTGATGCAGAGTCCTGCACATCCAAACTATGTCTGGTCTAAACTAAAAAGTTAGACTCGTCTATGTCGCTCGGGTGTGAAAAATCCACACCCCTGAGTGATGTAGTTAAGCAGACCTATGTCCCCGTGTAGATAGCGCTAGGTTGATGGAAAAAATTCTTCCATCAACCTAGCTGCTGCCTGTCAGGGAGGTGAATAACCTACACTTATCGGAGAACCCCTCCTGTTGGTATAGGTAGTATCCACATTGAATCTCTACAGTGCCTTTGTAGCATTTCAAGTGTAGACGAGTCCATAGCATGAGTGGTACTGGTTGCACTCACTTCCTGTGAAGCTATATTTTAATTTTCTTGCATTTTTTTTCTTCTTGGTAAAGTCTGCATGGTGTTAAAATTATTTGACAGTCACTCTCTGTAGTTGCGCTGTTTGTTATATTCTGGTACTGCTGATGCAGTGATGTTTTTTCTCTCTGATGAAATTTACAGGCACATTATCTTGCCTGAAAGGAACAGTGTGCCATAAAGATTTCCTGCAGAGAAACTTTGCAGTGTAATGTGTTGACCACTCTGATTTTCCAGCTATAATAATTACACCATCTCTGTGATACACAATTACTAATTAATCAAATAGTCTGTATTAAAATCCATGAAGGCTTTATTTCAGAGAAATAATTGTGATCTTTAAATAAATCAAGGAACAATCAGATAATGCATACTGCTGATCTCATTAATTTATGGTAGCATCCACCGATGCTAGATGTTCGCCAAACACTTTTCCCTTTATGCCCAGTGCACAAATGCAAACTTTTTTGAGAATAGGGGAGATGCTCAGTTCTTGACAGATGTGTTTCTCCTCAATTGGAGAATAGATTGGATGTATGCTTTCATACTTTTTCTGTTAATATTGAAGGCTGTAAAGAAAATCAGGCAGGACGCTGCCAAAAGTTGCTCCAGCATGGCACAGGCAGCAAGAGTACCCAGGACTTGCTTCTCTTCTCCAAGGGGAAATTCAAGCTGTGACTGAGGTCCCAGGGAGCCACACTGACATTACTTAATTAGGGCAAACTGCAAGGAATGGGGCAGACAATCCCCAAAGCTGGTGCTCATTCCAATACTTAGATCCACCAAGCTAGCCACAAAATAGCTTCTATAATACCTTACTGGTTACCCAGGAGCTAAAACACAGTTCCCTTAAAGCAGCCCAGCCTTGGGCTTCCACCCAGATAACCCAGTCAAATGTGACAAGGATTACTGAAAATCTTGTTCATCATATAAAAAAGTCCTACCAATCCCAAAGGATTGGACACATTACCTCCCAGGTTAATGAATATTTCAGATCTTACCCGAATATACATTTCCAGCCAATTTTTATTAAACTGAAATTTATTAAAAAAGAAAAGAGAATTGGTTAAAAGATGATTATACATACAGACATGAATACAGTTTGGAGGTCAGTTTCATAGTAGAGATGGCGAGCTTTCATGTTGCAAAGAGTTCTTGGATCAGACTTGAAGCAGTGATGGCACAAACTGTTAACTGGTTAAGTCTCTGGTTGCTCTCAATTAATTGGAAGGTCCTCAGTCCCTTGGTTAGAATGCTCCTATTAATATAAGTTCATAGTCCAGAGATCAGAGCAGGAAAGAGGCAAAATGGAGATGTTTCCAGGGCCTTTTATAGCTTCTGTCCTGTGGAGGGAAACCCATTGTTCCAACCAAAGCCCTCAGCCCAGTTTATGGAATAATACAGGTAACAAGATGGAGTTTAGGGTCACATGTTCTAGTCACATGTCCTTGCATGCTTTGCTAAGTTATAGCAGAGACCATTACCCATACTCTAGTTAAAACATTCACATGAAAGTCCATCAGATGTGGATAAGCCTCTTCTATAGTCCATTGTGAGTTAAGTGTTCTTTGATGAGCCGTTCAGATTGAATAGTCCCTTCACAATGTGCTGGCCAGACTGAATGCAAATTACCCTTGGAGTGATACCACAGGAGCAAACACATTTGAAATATAGGTACATAGCAATATTCATAACTTCAGATAAAAAACAATACATGCCTACAAATAGAATAATCCTATTCAGCAGACCGTAACTTTTCCAGTGACACCTTATTTGACACACTTTGTACAAGATTTTTTGTGATTATATAACTGGTACCAATAATGATCTACATGGTCATATTTTAATCATATAACATCACACAAGTGCTTACTTGTATCAACAGATCTACTATCATAACAAGGGCAATGAATGTATCATCCAGACTCTCATTCGCTGCACCTTATGGCATGAGCGGTTGGACTCTCAGCTTTTGAGAACTCTTTTTCTCTTGAAATGCAGCATGTATTGATTAATTCTATAAAACAATCTACTAGAAAATACTGATTAAAAATGGAGGCGATTTCTACTGTGGGTATCAGATAAGGGTTTTGATCCAGTATCCACTCCTATGCAAGTGTTTTTAGAGTACTTGCTGTTTCTAAAGAATAAGAGATTCCGTTTGATTCCTTACAGCACATATAGCTGCAAGGGAGGCTTTTCATAGTCCTGTGGAGGATGTCATGGGGTCCCATGAGAGTTTTTTCCAGCCTCTGTAACTGACCACCAAAACACCAGGTGTTCTTAACCACCACACTTTATTATATCACTTCAGCAGGCCACAGCTATTATTTACTGTCAGTATCCAGCTTTCCCCACATGTTTCTGGGGAAGGATACAGTAATAGAAGCCACCAGTCCTGTCAATTCTTCCCTTCCTTCAGGCTCCTTACTCTCCTCCTAGCACTTCCTTCCTGTCTGCTTATATAATACCAGCTGCTGGGGGGTTACTTCTACTCAGATAGCCCCTCAGTTGTATCTCCATTCAGTTAATAGGCAACTTCTGCCCACTGCCTGTCTTTTAATCAGGTCCCAATTAATATATACTGGTGGGAATTTGAGTGACAAGGCCCCGAGTCAGCTCCCGACTCAGCAAACCCTATTCAAAGGGGAAATCTTTTTTCTCTCATTATATTGTAGAAAGGTTTTTAAGAGGTCTGTTGAACCGCTGCTTGTCCGTAAGGGACCCAGTTTCTCTGTGAGACTTAAACGTAGTATTAACACAACTCATGTCTCTGCCATTCAAACTTTTATTAACTAGCTCTTTATTTCATCCTTCTGTTAAAACAGCTTTTATTATAGCAATTACATCAGCTAGAAGGATTAGCAAACTGCATGCTTTACTGGCAGATCCTCCATTTATATTCTTTTATAAATACAAAATAGTGCTCTCGCTGCACCCTTAGTTTTTACCAATAGTAATTTCTGGTTTTCATGTTAATCAATGTACCAACTTAACCTTCCAGTATTCTTTCCAAAACTTCATACTCAAGAGTGAATCAAAGCTACATTGTTTGGATACTAATAGTTTTATCTTATTACTTAGATGAGGGGTCTCAAACTCAAATGACCACGAGGGTCACATGAGGACTAGTGCATTGGCCCGAGGGCCGCATCACTGACACACACACTCCTCGCTGCCCCCGGCCCTGCCCCCACTCCACCCCTTCCATGAGCCCCCCACCTCTTCTCCACCTCCTCCCCTGAGCGTGCGGCTCCCTGCTCTTCCTCCCTCCCTCCTGCAAAGTGCTAAGCGCCACCAACAGTAATGCACCTCACTCAAAGGACAAAACACGCACTTAGTTAGATTTACTTCTGTTAAAGCCCCCCACTGCACTGGGTGCACCACCACTCCACCCCTGCTCTGCCTCTTCCAGGGGTGGCAGGTTTGTAGAAATTTTGGTGGTGCCCAGAACCTGCCCCCCGCCAAACTCCACCCCCACCTGCCTAAGGCTCTGGGAGGGAATTTGGGTGGGGGAGGGAGTCTGGGGTGCAGACTCTGGGATGGAGTTTGGGTGCTGGGTGCAGGCTCCGGGCTGGGGCAGCAGGTGGGGGTGCAGACTCTGGGATGGAGTTTGGGGATAGGAGGGGGTGCAGGTGTGAGGGCTGTGGGGCTGGGGAGCAGCGAGCAGGGAGCTTAACTGCCACATAAAATAACTCGGGGGTGGGGGGCGGGGAGCTTGGTGGGCCCCAGGGAAGAGCTCTGCGGGCCGCATGTGGCCCATGGGCCGTGTGTTTGAGACCCCTGACTTAGATAGATCTGAAATATTCAAGACCTCACATGAACTGTTTGTTTCCTATGCAGATAATTGTAAGGAAAAGCTGTTTCTGCTCAGACTTTATCGGAGATGGGTCAGAGAGTGCATAGAAGAGAGAGATAAGAATGTTTCAAACAATCCTCCTCTTGCATTAAAACACATTCTACCAGGACAGTTGGGACTTCAGCAGCATGCTTTGGACATGTTCCATTAACTGAAATCTAAAACAACCACATGGAGCTCGATACATACAGGGCCATCCTTAGGATTTATGGGGCCCTACACAGTATTATTAAACTGGTGCCCCTATGCCCAGCTGGCTCTTAGCAACACAAACATAAGCTAACAGTATTGGAAAACTTGCCACATGCACTTTATTAAAAACAGTTTAATTGTGCCGCCTTCACCCCAACCTCTGCACAGTGCTGCCTTCACTCCTAACCCCTGTACTTCCCTCCCACCTGTGCCCCCAACCCCAGCCCTGCGCTGCCAGAATGCCCCGCCACACTGCCCCCCCTACCCAGTTGCCCCCACTCCCCCATACCCAGCAACCCCCATGCCCAGTGGCCCCTCACCCAGAGATCTCCACCACATCCCTATGCCCAGCGATCTCCCCCCACAGTCCCGCCCAGTGCCCCTCTCACAGCCCCCCCAACTGCCCAGCACCCCATATTCCTGAGGAAATTCAGCACCAAAAAAATAAATTCTGTGCCCAATATTTTAAAATTCTGCAAATTTTGTCAATAAATAAATGTGGAGGCTCCAGCATGGCAGTGGCAAGCATAGGCCACTGGCTGCATGGAGGTGGGAGATCACCCTGCAGCCTTCCCCACCTTCCCCTCCCCTGCTAGGAGAGGGACTTGGCAGTCAGATACCTCTGTGTGCATGTCAAAAGGCCACATGGGAGTGTTTTACATGATGGCTGGGATGTCAGCCATGACCCAAAATCCATTTGAATGACAAAAAGGAAATAGCTGCTACCAATGGCTGAGTCCAGCCCTCATCAGGGCCCTTGTTTGCCACCGCTCTGGGCCATCAACTCCCAAATGGCCTTTCATTCTCCCTAAAATAGAGCATTTCCCTCAAATCCTGAAAATTAAAGGGGTGCTTGAGATGTGCAGTTTAATAAGAAAAGGAATTATATTCAGGCATCAGTCTTTTTTTCTGCCCTGATTTACGTGCCTGGTTGCCACACATGGCTCAGTGGGATTGAACTGGGTATAACTCAGCACGCAATTTCAACAGTGGGGCTGGAGCCATAACCAGCCAAGTCTCATTTGATCAGTGGCTCTTGTTTTGGATTATTTAAGGCAGTTTTTAAAGGTCTTTCCCACAGGGGAGGAAGAAGGTGCTGCATTCTTGAAGGGACCTTTAAAATCCCACTCAACTCTGCACTGTTTAGAACTCTCCCAAAATCAAAATGGTACCAGCTCGAGAGACAGCCCTGGAGATACTTGGCTCCACAAGAAAAAAAATCATGTCCCTTTTCCCTAAATAAAAGTTTTCAGCTACTCCAGCCTTGTCAAGTGCAAGTCCATCCTCCTCCCCAGCTAAGAGGTCGCTCCCTCCCTTGCATTCTGCAGCCCTGATTGCTGCTTTTCTGCTCCTGGTACATCCCCTCCTCCTCTTGTTTTAGTGTCAGTTTCCTCCTGTTGAGACCAGGATATTGTGAATGCAAACGACACCTTCTTTTAACTTTCCCTCCTCCCCAGTCAGGTTGTGTGCGTGCCTCTCCCTCCTCCCAGCCCGCATCTACTGCTGATCCTGGCTGGGGAAGGGAGGAGAGGAAAAGGTGACGGTCCAAAAAGGGCTCCTCGGCATCTGGGCTTAAACTTCAGAGGAGAGGGCGGTGAAGTGAAAAGGAGAGTAGGGCCTGGTCTACACTGGGGGGAAGGAGGGAATCGAGCTAAGTTATGCAACTTCAGCTACGAGAAGTCGACGTACTTAGATTGACTTACCATGGTGTCTTCACCATGGTGAGTTGACTGCTGCCGCTCCCCCGTCGACTCCACCTGCGCCTTTTGCGGCGGTGGAGTACAGGAGTCGATGGGAGAGCGCTCGGCAGTCGATTTATCGCATCTAGACTAGATGCGATAAATTGACCTCCGCTGGATCGATCGCTGCCCACTGATCCGGCGGGTAGTGTAGACATACCTAGGAGAGATTGCAGGGCGTTGCTGGCGGGGCAGAGCATGTGGGCAGAAGACGGGAAAGGTGCAGGTACAGTGTGGGGCTGCTTGGAACAGCTGCTCTCCTGTGGGGCCACGATCCTGCTCCCCAGGAGGCCCTAGCACGTTTGCTGCTCGCTCACTGAGCCAAACAAATAACCACCTCTTCTCTTTTCCCTTCCCAGCCCAGCTCCCCCAAGCCATCGCCAGCTCAGTTCCTCCTCTGCTCCCCCCCCCCGCTCCCCGAAGTCCCGTGCCCAGCTCTACTCCCCAAGCTCGGCTCCTCCCCTCTCTTCCCAGCCTCCGGGTATCCTCCCGGCTCTGTTCTCAGCCTTGCCCGGCTCCCCCCTGCTCACTCACATGCAAATTTTCATTCCTGGCCCCGTGAGGCCTCGCCCGAGCTGGAGCCCTTAACCAGCCGCCTGAGGAGTGAGTGGGTGGAGGGGAGGGGTCAGGGCGTCTGGTCGGGGAGAAGCCTGCTGGCCCCGTGCGGGGGAGGGCCGGAGAGGAGAGGAGTCCGCACCACAGCCAGTGAGGATGGTGTCCCAAATTTTCGGGTGCCCTACACAGCTGCGTATGCTGCATATGCCTAAGGATGGCCCTGGATACATACTTTTACTAAAGATTATGCATTAGACACAGCTACTAGGTCTAATGCACAGTTTGGCAGGGCTGTTCTCCAGTATCTGTTTAATTACGGTACCATGTCAGTATATGGTTGACCAAACTATCGCAAGAGTGGAAATATGCAGAGGACACTCAAAGAAGAAGGTTACTTCGAGATTGACTCTGCATATTCACGCTCCCAACCTGCCTTCCCCACTTCTGCAGAGTCCTAATTAAGCAAGGCTCCGCATTAGTGGTGGAAGGAACTGAGGCGGTACTGACACACCCTCTGAATGTGCTGGAATGCTGAGGGGAGGGGCAGGAAGGGGCACTCGAGTACTAAGGCACTGCTTACAGCGCACTGCTTACAGCGGTTCCACCGTTCAGCTGCACCAGTCAGTACATATCCCAAGAGATTGAACATGCTCAGTCCATCTTGAAGAACCTCAGTTACAAGAAAGTAACCTTCATTTCACTCAGTTAGAATGCGCCTCTCATCCCTTCATAGGTTCAACAAAATAATTTTCCTGATAGCAGTCCCAGGATGCTGACTCTCGCAATATATAAGCTGAGAAAAGAGGGCATGTCATTCTTTCTCCAAGCACAGACAGAAAGCAAGGAAAGCCCACATGAAGCTGTTCCTCCTCAGGAGACTAAGCAAGCCTCCTCTCATACAGACAGGAAGGCTGTAGCCAGGCCTCAACCCTCTGGTCAGTCTCTCTCTCTCTATTAGTGCGCCAGTGAGTCATGATTCCACCCCAAGCTTCTGAGGCACATTTATTCAAAGGCCCCATTTGCCTGCCACTCCTGTAACCCTTCTGCCCATCTAAGTTGGCAGCAACAAGGGCCGGGTTCTGTATCTAGGGGTTCCGTTTCAATAACGCAATGCAAAACCGGCTCGAGCCCCCACCCAGCGACCTGGGACAATTACATACCACCCCCTGGGTGCCTCTAAGAAGCAATACTTCCCCTCTCGCAAGCACGGAGTCTGAGTGTAGCAGAAAATGTTTAATAACATGAGGTAAACGACATCAGCATCAAATTGGAAAAACACCACAAACAGGATTCATAACACAAACCATGAGCAAAAGACCCACTCCAGCAAATTGGGCTGTGTCCTTTCCCTTTGGTTCTTGAATCCAGCAACCCAAAAATCACCCAGAGTCCCCAAAGTCCAATATCCCCAAAGTTTCTTGAGTCCAGCAATCACCCAAAGTCCCAAAAGTCCAACAACCCCCAAAGTCTCTGTCCCTGGTCAGTGCAGCCCCAGAGTAAAAGGGAGGCACGCAGGGTGTTAAGGGGCACCTTACGTGATCCGAGGCCGGCCGGCCGTCTCTCCGTGGGGTTCTGCCGCAGCCTTTACCACGAGCCAGTCCACTTCCTGCCGTCCCACGAACTGCTCTGCTCTACGAGCTGCTCTGCTCCGCTCACCGAACTGTGAGCCACTCCAGCCGTCCCCGCAAACCGCTCCGCTCGCCGTTCCTTGGGCCGCTCCAACCGTCCCTGCAAGGCTCCGCGCTGCTCGCTGCTCCTCCAGTCATCCCCCCAAATTGCTCCGCCAGCTGCTTAGCAACATAGCTTCAGGCTCCCCCACTAGTTAACACAGCACTCAGTAATCTCAGCTCTTAATAACTTTAGCTCTTTTGTGACTTCGGCTCATAGTAGGGGAGCCCTAGTGCTGGTGCACCATTGGCCTAAAGTGAATTCAGCTCAGCAGCTTTAACTAGATTCCTAATGGAACCAAAGTTAGCTCTGACATTTAACAATGGAGAGAGGAGATAGTGCAATTGGTGTTTCAAGCCCTTAAAGGGGGGCTCATACTATCAGGTACAAATACCTGTTCCCATGCTCTTTCAATTTACTGGGTTTGGTAACCCATGCCCCTTGTCAAGCAAGTGCTACTTAGGTAATGGTGAGTCCTTCTGTCATACAACAGTTCCACTGGCCTTGATTCACAGAATCAGGGTAACAAAACTTTATTCTTCCTGCCCCAATAACAGAGAAACTGGGGATCCCACACCAGCCAAAGTAACCACTTTCAGTTGCTGTTGTTTCATGCCAGGTGGGTGGGTGTGCCTATGCAAACAAGATCAGCCCCTGGAATTCTTTTCCACACTCGCCATAATTCATCACCAGATGTCAGGGTAGAGCTCATCCTGACTCTGCTTACACTACATTGGTGCTGACTTCTTCTGACAGGGGCAGAAAGGCACACTTGGTGTAGTCCTAAACCTGAAGGTACCAGAACGCCACTGACTAAAAGGGGCAGAAAGCAGGGGATGAGGCTGGGGGTGGGGACAGAGAGAAGAAGAGATTATACATCAGGGGCATAGAGAGTAAAGCGTGGGCCTGCCTAGGGCTCAGGCTACCAGAATCTGGTGCAGGGGGCTAAGGGCCAGGGCAGAGCTGGGAGGTGGGGAGCAGGTACAGTTAGTTCGGGCTGGTCCAGGTCATGTCTCCCCAGGGAGTTTACCCAGCGTGATTCAGAATCCTGGGGAAGTTTCTTCTGTTTGCCCCAGGGAAGTGCTGTCTCCAGCTCCTGGCTCCAATTTCAGCTGGTGTCCAGAGAGACTTCCCCTACATTCGGTTGATAGAACAACTCAGCAAGCAGTTCTCAGACAACCACAAAATGGTCTGTCAAAGACCCGGTCCTACCCAGTCTATTGCAAGTAGGAATTCTCAGAAATAGACCTGTCATAGGCCAGAACAAGAAGTGTTGGACATGTTGCTCCAGAGGGTTTCCACTCAGACTTCCCGACAGATGTCTTCCTCCTTCCCTGGACACCAGGACTGATGCATGTCTTTCGACCAATTCCCATGATACTGAGGAAACTGAGTCAAGATGTAGGACTGGTAATTATCATAGCCCCAGCATGGGCCAGACAATTCTGATGGATCACTCAGCCCCCCATCACCCTACTGACCCTGCCTGACATAGTCTGATCGAAAAATGGTCAGATTCAACACCCAGACCAAGCTTTGTTACATGTAACAGCCTGGATGATGTACACCAAACAAAGCTGTTCAGTTGAGGTTCAGACATTCCGTTCTAAAACAGGAAATCTTTAGCCAGACTGACTTAAAAGGCTAAATTGAAGAGATTTCCTATTTGGGCATCTCAGCACCAGCTTTCTCCCTGGTGTAAGCATGAATGGGGTGGGGGAGTGTCAATTTTTATGCATTTGCTGAGGTGCCAGTTAGATTTTAAAGCTGAAATCTAACAAACTAGGTTTGCCAATTGAATAAGTGTTTATAGCCAATATAGAATGGAATCTAATAGGATAATCCCTTTTATTGAGTTCAGGGAGCATTGCTTACTAATTCTAACTCTGGGTTCTTTTCAGGTCAACTTTTATCTTGAACAGTATATCTCAAATCAGGACACTTTCTTATTCTTAACCAATCAACAATTTATGAATTCAGCCAGACCCACATTAGTATACAACAGGGGTTGTCAACCTATGGCACGCGTGCCAAAGACGGCACGCAAGCTGATTTTTAATGGCACGCTGCTGCCTGCTGGAGCAGCGTGCCATTAAAAATATGGCCTGGCCCCGGGTAGGGGGCAGAAGCATAGGCATGCGTACGGGGTGTGCCCAGGCACACCCTGATGCAGGGGTGGACAAATGGTCCCACTCTTCCGGCACGGCAAGCTGTGGGGTCCGCGCTCCCAGGCCGGAGTGCCCAGCCGAGCGCAGCAAGCCACCTGCGCCTTCCCCTCTCCACTGGAGCCATGCTGCCACGCATGCAGCGCTCTGGGGGGGCGGGGCAGCGTGTCTGGCTCTGTGTGGAGCAGAACATGCTGCTAGGAGCCTCATGGTAAGGGGGCTGGGGCCGGGGGGGTTGGATAAGGGGTGGGGGCAGGCAGGGGGCAGGGAGCAGGGTGGGTTGGATAGGGGGTGGGATGCCGGGTGGGGTGGTTAGCGGCGGGGGGTTTCTGGAGGGGGCAGTCAGGGAGCAGCGGGGGTTGGATGGGGCATGGGAGTCCCGGGGTCTGCAGAGAAGAAGCGGGGGCAGGGCTTTGGGGAAGGGTGGGTGGAATAGGGGCACACACACCCCAACCCCCTGCCCTGACCCCCACACACACCCCAGCCCTCTGCTCTGAGCCCTGACCCCCCCGCACACACCCAGCCCTCTGCCCTGAGCTCCACAGCCCCACACACACCCCCAGGCCTGTGCCTGAGCCCTGTGCCCCGCACACACTCCAGGCCCCTGCCCTGAGGCCTGTACCCCCCTCATACACACCCAGCCTTCTGCTTGATTCCTTCACCCCCCCACGACAACAGCCCTGACTCTGGCACCCCCACACATACCCAGCCCCCCCCGCCCTGACACCTGCACCCCCCTCACATGCCCCCAGCCCACTGCCCTGACTCTGGCACCCCCCCACATACCCTGTCCCCCTACACCTCATGCATTCCCTCACATCCTGATGCTTGCACCCCCCACTTCCCCACTCCCACCCTGAGCACCAAATGGGAGCTCCTGCACACACCCCCACATTCCCACCTGCACCCCTCGCACCAAATGGGAGCTGCCCAGGTAAGTGCCCCACACCCAAACCTCCTGCCCCAACCCGGAGCCCCCTCCCTCATTCTAGCTCCTGGTCAGACCCTTCACCCCAAGCCCTGTGCTCAGTGCACTCCCACCCTCAGCTCAGAGCAGAGAGAGGAAGAGAATGGGCCAGAACCAGGGAGAAGGTAGGTACCCACTGTATGTGGGCAGGGCTGGGACCCCAGACCGGCAGCGGGCTGAGCGGGTCCGGCAGCCGGGATCCCGGCTGGCAGGAGCCGGCAGATGGAACCCCTGAGCGGCAGTGGGCTGAGCCACTCAGCCCGCTGCCGGTCTGGGGTCCCAGCCACCGGCCCCGCACAGCCTGCTGCTGGGCTGGGGTTCTGGCTGCTGGACCCTTGCCAGCCAGGGTCCCGGCCACAGGCCCCACTCAGCCCGCTGCCGGCCTAGGTGAACAGAAACCCAGACCAGCAGCTGGCTGAGCGGGCCGGCGGCGTAAGATCAACGTTTTAATTTAATTTTAAATGAAACTTCTTAAACATTTTGAAAACCTTGTTTATTTTACAATACAACACTAGTTTAGTTATATAATACATAGACTTATAGAGAGAGACTGTCTAAAAAACATTAAATTGTATTACTGGCACGCAAAACCTTAAATTAAAGTGAATAAATGAAGACTCGACACACCACTTCTGAAAGGTTGCTGACCCCTGACCTATAGTTATTTGTATTAAAGAACAGAAGGGGAAATACAATATTTGAAATGAAATCTCACCACTCCTTATCCTCTTAACCCTGGGTTGGGGGAGAGTCCTTTCCACATGGATAGTCTGGGTGATGGTCACACTTAGGATTCTTGAGCTGGTTTCTGAATTCAGTCAGCTCTTAAGTTGCACGTGGTTATCTCAGTTTTATCTCAGGGCTTATTGCAGGGGACCACTCTCTGATTTCTATAGGACGCTTGCCAAGTGACTGCTCACTTTTCAGCTCAGTTTCTCTGCTGCTTCCATTGGTATCCAGAAGATGGCGCTGGTGTATAACCAATTTCTTCAATCCTTTTCTTATCGGAGGCTTTTTATGTTTGATTCATTTCAAGGATTACATTTCATTATTAATCCCTACTAGCAAACTGGATCCCCCTTTCTAAGCAATTTCACTTATTCCAAAGTTATATGCTGGTTTATATCTTTCAATATTCCTTTTTTCTTGTGCCAGACACTTCCTATTATTTCCGGAGTGCAACAATTATTTACAATGAAAACCAACAAACTGACTTATATCTTTTAAATTTGGCAGACATATGCCATACAGTTTTTGATTGTACATAAGCATTTCACGTTATTTGGGACTTACAATAGAACAAGAGACATTATCCATATATAGAAGGATGTAGAACTGACTCACAAGGCAAAGAAATGGCAGCTTCTCATTTGGGGTGAAAGACATATTATCCATGGTATATTTGATTTACACAAAAACAATATATAGTTAATAATTTGGGGGTGAAAACATGTGACTTGGATTTCTTGGGGTAGCAAGTAGTTTGCCCAATTTGATCTTCAATTTTAAGCCAGTCATTTCAAGTTTGCTTAACTTGCCCACCCATCAGGAGCAGCGGAAGCTCCCCAAAACTAGAGGGGCCACTGGCACCCAAACCATGCCCCCCTATACTGCCCCTTCTCCCCAAGCCCCCGCCTTTGCCCTGCCTCTTGTCCCCATGCCCCTGCCTTTGCACTGCCTCTTTCCCCCAAGACGCTACTCGCTCCTCTCCACCCCTTCTCCCCCATCGCTTGCCCTTATGGACAGTAAAAAGTGATTGGGCCATGGCCCTCTGCCTCTACCCCCCCATTTTGGTGTCCCTGCCACCCATCCCTCAATCCACTCAGAATGTGCAATGGGCCACTGTATAGGAAAGCAGGATGTCACCCTTGCTTGGTAACTTGGAGTTCTTTTTAGTTAAGTTGGAGGGAAAAAGAGGTGTTATCTATATGCACATTCTGAGAGATTCTTGCCTAAGTGATTAACAATGCTCTCATTTAGCCATTTTAATTTTTATTCTTGGGGATAGGGACTCCAATCTTGGCTGATTTGTGGGTCCTTAGCATAGCTGCTGACTCCGTGGATGCTCTGGGGCTGGAGCACCCATGGAAAAAAAATAGTGGGTGCTCAGCACCTACCAGCAGCCCTGTGCATCAGCTCCTCCCTCGCCCTCCCCAGGGAACCCTGCCAAGCAGCTTCTCCCCCTCCTTCCCAGCACCTCCCGCCCACCACGATCAGCTGTTCAGCAGCATGCAGGAGGCGCTGGGAGAGGGGCGCGCTCAGGGGAGGGGGTTTGGGGGAAAGGGTGGAGTGGGGGCAGGGCCTGGAGCGGAGAGGGGGGTCAAGCACCCCCTGGCAAATCACAAAGTCGGTGTCTCTGGTCCTTAGACAAAGTGTCTCACATGATGTGAATGTTTTCTTATTGTCTTTACTTCCTAGGTGTATCTTATTTTGGGATAAACAGACATGGATAGCCTTTCTCATTGTGAGGGCCAGAAGGAATCACTAGTTATTAATCATTTTAAGGCATTTCTCTTCTATATATCTCTTACACTTGTTATCATCACCAATTTCAGCAATACTGGAATATTTGCTAACCCTGAAAGAATCTAGGCTTTCCATCAATTCCATAAGGGTCAATTTAGCACTGATATCTGTGCAAAGCCATACTGTTTTTTCCCACTCTAGAGTGGCAAAATTCCTTTAGGGCCTCATTCTTGGGTCTTCCCTTGGTTCCAGAGCCCCTTCCCTTTGGAAACTCCATTGGATAGATGGATCATGCCTCTTTGAACCCTTAGCAACCTGTACCCTATACCCTACCTTCTCCATACCACTGATCAGGGAAGTCTGCCTTTTTAATATTTATTACATCAGCTTGAAGGATAGGGGAGATTTAGGCCCTCATGGCAGGTCCCCCTTAAACAGTGTTTAATACGGAGAGGGTCACTCTCAGACCTCATCCCAAGTTTGTGCCCAAGGTTGTCTTAGAATTCTGTATAAATCAAAGCATTCACCTCCTGTTTTCTTTCCTAAGCTGTACTCAATCCTTCAGGAAGCTGAACTTCTCACACTTATTGCAGTAAGGTTACCATCTTTTCACATCAACAGGAAACAGTCATTCAAGAACATGCCCAGGCTATTTGTGGCCTTTGCTGACAGAGTTAAGGGGCAAGCCATATCCTCACAGAGGTTATCTAAGTGGGTCTCCAATTGTATAAGGACATATTATGAGTTAGTCAGGTTAAATTCACCTAGCCGCATTAGAGCTCATTCCACTAGAGCTCGGCCTCTGCGGCCCTTTTAAAGAATGTCACTATACCTGAAATTTGTAGGGCAGTTATGTGGCGCTTTACAAGACACTATTCTTTAATAGAGGCTTCCAGACTGGGTGCCTGTTTTGGTAGGGCTGTCCTGCAGTCATTGTTTAAGTAGGGCTCCTTGTACCTGCCTCCCAGCAAATAGGCAACTGCAGAGTAGAGTGGAATCCATGTGGACAATCACTTGAAGAAAAGAGAATGGTCACTTACACTGCAGTAACTGTGGTTCTGTGAGATGTGCTCACACGGATTCCATGACCCACCTTCCTTCTCTGTTACTACAGAGTTCTACCCTGCTGGGGTTCTGTATTGATAAAGGAACTTGGGGACAGTTGGGCCCTTTTGCCCTTTATACCGTCAGATATGGGGGACAGGAGGACAGTTAGGGCACAAGTGTGGCCAAAAGAACCGGATCTTGCATGCACAGGGAACATGTGCACCAAGAGTGGAATTCGTGTGGATAACACATCTCAAAGAACCACAGTTACTGTAGGGTAAGTAACTGGTCTTTATTTTACCTATTTGTTTTTAATGAAGTTGAAATTAAAATGGTCCTGTAAGAGGGCGTTATAGATCTTCTATGGAACCATGCAGGTATTGGAACCCTGTTGAGAGATACTAATCAAGTCCTGCTGATTCACTAGGGCATGTGTGGTTTGTTAAACTCCACCCTGGATATAACAGAGTTGGGAGTTGTCCTCTGGACAGAGGAATGTAGGGTCTGGAGCAGAGAAGTCAGAAGGGAGGAATCCTAGGAACACCCAAAGGGAGACAACATTTATTTATTAAAGCCAGAGCCCAGGAAAAGGTGAGTTTTGACTCTGGACAATGTGTACTGCCTTTATTTTGGAGCAGAATGGGAACATGATTTATGGCTTTTTGTTTTTTTTTACTTGCTATTTCTGCACCAGCTTCCCCAATTATATAAGCACAACTTGGGCAAGTGTTAGTTACCTGAACTTCTGCGGATGAGACAGCAGTAGACAATCATGTGATTTATTTATTTGTTTCTTGCAAAATGGTTTATTTTAAAAAATTTCTTGGATTGTTGAATTTTAATTTTTTTTAAAAAACTTAGTTATTTACAATATAGAGAGCATTTCCCACAATCTCATAACATTTGTAAGGCATGCCAGTGAAATTTGGGTCCTTAGCTACTTGAAAGTCCTTCTAAACAACATATAATAATTACATAATTTAAAAAGTAATTACAAAGAAAAACTTGTCCCAAAATTGAAACAAGACATGTAAATGGTTTTATGATTTATTAGTTAGATCAGCTGCTGTTTACAAATGATACGAAAAAATATAAGTAAACATTTACTTTACAAAAGGAAAAAGGAAAGTATTTACAACATATGTAACAAACAGAAATAGTACAGGAATACATACAGCACACTAATTGAAATGGAAATCCTCACTGCTGTTCTGACACTGAGGAGTAAAGTTTCAGCATGATGCATGGGAATTAATTGGACGTTTCCAGTTATGAAGTCATAGTCATGGCTCCATATTTAAGGCTGAGACCAACAATCCATTCTAAGTCCTGTTTTTGACACCTTGTACTCAAAATTTTCAGAAAAATCTCCTTTGTCCTAGAAATTCTCGTATTTATTCTTAAAATTAAGTGAAATGGCTAAGCCATTTATAATAATAATATATAGCTCTTATATAGTGCTTTTCATTCATAGCTCTCATAGCATCTTACAAGGAGGTAAGTACCATTATCCCCACTTCATGGATGGAAGTCCTTTGACTAAATTTTTATTCCCCCATACATGCTGAATATTTAAACCTTTAGTCTCTAATTTTTACTATACATCATATAGTAGATATGGCACTGGATTGTGACTCTGGGTTCTTTTCCTGACTGGGTTACTGACGCTGTTAAATGTGAATCGGTAAAAAACGTATCTATTTATTAAAAAACAAACCCTGTCTTACATATCGATACTTAAATATACTGGGAGATTTTAAAAATACAATATTTCAAATTCCATGGCCAAGGTCAACTCCTAGAGATGTAGTTCAGGGTCTACTCCTTCAAAATGTCATCTGTACCAATCTAGAAAGCCCTCTTAAAAATGTTCAGACTGGCATAATAATAATTCTGAATAATGTTCTGAATCATTGAGATTAAAAGCAAAACATAAATCAGTGCTCTTACATCATCAAGAAGAAAAACAAAGGCTCGATTTGGCTGAAAAAGCATATAATAAGGTAGTAAAGGATATAGAAAAAAATAAACTTTTGCTCTCCTCCTACTAGCTATTATTTAAGTAAAGAATCTGTATTAAAGCTTAGACATTTCTAGCTATCTGAACTAATTCAAAAGGAGCGAAAATCACCCCCCTAAGTCATAATAATTATAATAAAGATTATTATTAATAAAAAGTATATTACAACACTTACAATGCCAGTGTATTCCAACATCTAACATACAAGCTGAAAACTTCAGCGTACCAAATGTAAAAAGTATATAAAGATTTAAATGTCTTAGAAATCAATTGATGTCTACAAGAAATGTGTAGAAACAATGCCCCATCACAACATATCCATAATTCATCATTTTAATACAGGTACATTTAAATATTGTACATTCTATTAAAAAAAAGGTGAAACATCTCTTGTAAGAGTCAAGAAAACTAGATATATAACAACAAATTGCTTCAATAAATAATTATCCTGCACAGATTAACTCCATAATTAACATTTGACTGACATTAGTGGGTTGAAAAGGAAATCACTGGCTTTTAACTGCAAGAGACCCAAATTAGATGAATTTGGAGTCCAAAAGATGTAGAAATAATAAACTGCAGCAATGTAAATGATGTGATTATAATTTATACTACTGAAAAATATAATGATATTTTTTCTATTGCTTCTGGGACTGTAAAGTATGTCATTAGGTGGATGAGACCTTAAAAACCAAGGCCCTGTCCATTCTGCATGGGCATTAAAGATTCCATGTCAGGTGGAACTTCCCCATTTTTCTTGGCCAAAATATCCCCTCCTTACACTATTGTGCAAAGTCTGGTCTACCCGTTGCCAATTTGGGGGTTTATCCTGCACCATTGAAGTCAATGAGAATTTTGCTGGGTTGGGCCACTGGTTCCTATTCTCCATCACAGAGATGGCTGCATGATTTCTTTGTCTATAGGACAAAGATCTCTTAACTTACCCTGTTTAAACATGGCAATTTAAATTCAAAGTAAATGGTGGGACAAGATGAAATAATATCCTATTTGGCTAGACAAATGAGAAGGATGACAGAAAGAATCTGTCGTTCTGTAACACATGTTAATGAGGGATCAATCCTGCAAGGTGTTGAGCACTCTGGGGCACTTTGGCTCCAGTCCATAGTTATCTTTAAGCATGTGCTTAGTTCTTTGATGGAATGGGGCCAGAATGCTCAGCACCTTGAAGGACTGAGCTCCAAATGTTTCTCAAATTTTCATCTTCATTGATTTAGCATTGCTACATACTAGTTCCGAAGGTACATAATATTATGGCATGGATGTACTCCAAAAGGAGTCAAATGTGACTGAGAGACCAGGGGCGAAATTCTCACGCCCACTCCAGCACCTTTACACAGGATAAACTGGCCAGAGTGGCATAAAAGAGCTCTAAAAGCCCTGCAGTCTTCTGAGGACCCTCTCACCAGCCTTGGCATAGGGGTATGCCGGGGTCGGGCTGACGCAGGAGGGGGGGTGGCTGTAGAGCTACAAGCTGGGCAAAAGGGTGCAAAGGTGGCCGAAAATCACCATAACCACTCCCCCCACAGGCCTCAAGTTCTGTGATGCACCTGTTAGACATGAAGCACAGACTCTTACCCTGTTATCAGTGACTGGGATAGCAGAAGTACATTCTATTTGTGGTCTCAGGATCATTGTCATAGTAAGACTAGTATCAGAGGGGAGCCGTGTTAGTCTGGATCTGTAAAAAGCAACTTTTTATAGTAAGACTAGACACTTGTCCCATACTGAATATGGCAATAGATAGTCTAGCAATTGCAGTAAGGGCTATGGATTTTAAGTAAAAATGTGCTTTGTTTTGAAAGTCTCATCACATGAGAAGGATACATTGCTCGGTTATTGCTCTGTCCATTATGTGTTACAGCAGGGAAAACATGAGCATTTGCAGGAGAGTGGAGGGGAGGATTTATTGAAGCAGTTGTTGAGATGTTACTGTGAGAAAACAATGGAATTATCACAAAATTGAATTCCACACTCCCCAGCATGCCCCAAGCCCGGGACACTGTATTTGCACACAGAGCCATGCAAAAGAAAGGAAAAATCCAATATAATTTCTAGAAGTTTCACCACCAAGTCGTCACACATACCACCACCATCTGACCTACTGAAATCTCAAAATGACATAAATTAAAAAATACAATGATCTGTGGTGAAAGAACTTTTCAAATGACATTTTAAATGATTCTAAGCAAGTCTGTTTCACAAAGAACCAAATTTGTACAATTATTTAATTGTGACCAACAACAATAAAAATCATAAACTAGTTGTAAAACTAAACTGGTCTTTGTTTTCTAGTATTTTAAACACTAAATAAAAAAAACCTATAAAAACTGTACCATCTTTATTGATGTTTTGGTTTGATACTTTCATCAGATCAAAATATCTGATTATAGAGAGGTAAAGGTTGGAAAACAATGTAGCAGAAAGGATAAGGTAATAAGGGGGGGAAATAAAACAAGGAACAAGATGTTGCAAGAAAAGATGATATGAAAGATGAAATGGAAAGAAAGAAGCAAAGAAAGAAAATCATGAGAGACAAACAGAATGAAACAGTAAAGGACATTATAGGAAAATGATTCAGAGAACAAAGAAATAGAAAAGAGACAGAATCCCCGATCCAGCAAAGCATGTAACCATGTGTTTGACTTTAAACACGAGAGTAGACCCACTGGATTAAAGTTAAGCATCAATTTATGTGCTTTGCTTTATTGGGGCCAGGGAGAACAAAGGGAGAAAACAGGATAATTTTAGAAGGTGACTACCGACATCCTACTGTTTTCAAGTCATAACTGAAAATTTGTTTCTTTTTAATCAGCATTTCAGATATTTCTAATGAGTCTGAGATTCCATAGAACACTAGCAAAAATAACACAGAGAAACTTTCAAGACCACCTTCTTTAAGATAGACCACCTGGTATGTGAGGAGACCACTTTTTGTCATCTGGTCCCTAATATATTCTTGTTTTTATTTTTGAAAATGTAAATACAGTGTTTTAGAGAGACCATTTGTATGAGAGGTCACTGTTACCTGGTCCCCATGGGTGGCCTGTGTGGATATATTTCTTTGCACTGAAAATTAACATGTCAGTAAAAAGCACCAGTTTGCTAATGAACTGGGGAAAAACAGGGCAAAACGTCCTTAGGAACCTTGGGGTGGGGAGTATTTATAATCCTTATATTCCAAAGTCCCACGGAAAGAACTCCTAAAAGAAATCACAATGAAATAAAAAAGAGCAAATGTATTGCCATAATAATATTAATAACAGAAAGAAAAGTGATATTAACATTATCAAACTATAAATATAACTTTTTTTCATTAAAAAACAAAAGGCACACCGCCTGCAGTTCTGGTCAGGTTCTTACACCCCAAAAAGTAAAAACTACAAATAAAAGAAATTAACCCCTTCATTAACCTGAAGATATTTCTCTCCTTTGCTAATACATTTATTGCATAATCTGTGTGACTGATATACTTCTTAAAGAAATTTTGCATCACATATTCTTTAAATGAAGATATTTCCTGTCCCCTTCATCCTTGAATTATTTTGGAAGTAGACTTGCTCTGAAAAGGTTCTGTATAAGGATGAGAAGAGGTGGATACTGTATAAGGTCTCCTAGTCAATATGACCTATCATCTGTTTAAAACGTTTGCTGCCTGATAAAGGCTCTTCATCAGGGTGGGTTTAATGCACTGGGAGTGCCTAGAGGCAAATTAGGATAATCACAACTGTGCCTTTCCTGTGGGCATTCCAGTATTCCATACAATTTCCCCTACAATGACAAACTTTGACAGGTTTGTGTTTTCATTCGTTATTTCAGGGCCTGCTCTCTGTTCAGACTAATATTGCCATACTTGGTACATCCCTGTTTATGAAGCTATCCTGATACATAGCAGTTAGAGTTAGGACCAAAGTGGGAAGAGTCTTCTTCTGCCCTTCAAATTACAAGTAAGTCTTCTGTATTCCCCTTGTTGAAAAAGCACTGGAACGTTGCTTTCAAAATATCTTGGATCATTTAGTACAGGGGTTCTCAAACTGGGGGTTGAAACCCCTCAAGGGGTCACAAGGTCATTACATGAGGGGGTTGCGAGCTGTCAGTGTCCACCCCAAACCCCGCTTGCCCCCAGCATTTATAATGGTGTTAAATATATTAAACAGTGTATTTAATTTATTAAGGGGATCGCATTCAGAGGCTTGCGATGTGAAAGGGGTTGCCAGTAAAAAAGTTGAGACCCACTGATTTAGAAACTTGAGTCTCAGCAACTCCAAAATGCTGTGCTGCCATGTTTGTAAAAATAGTGCCACTAGATCATTGGTTATGGAACTCTGAAGTGGGCTTTTTAACACTAATCATGATTCTTAAACCTGTGTAATGGGATCATTAATTTTCCTGGTGAGTTACCGTCCCCCACATCTCTCAACTTCAGATCTTAGCAGCCAATCACAAGCTTGTTCATGGAGATAGATGATAACAAAAGGTGCATTTTAGCTGAAAAGCAGTTAGTAAAACACTGATAAAAAACAAATAAACCCCAAAGTAGGCATGGTAGTGCCAGCTGAAGTGAGAGATACTTTTATATATACCCAGATCAAGCATCTTATTTCTGGGATTTATTCTGATAAAAAATAAATCACATTGGATTTGATTTCTGAAGATAAGCCCTCCTAGCTGAACTACAACATGAATTGCTAACCCATTAGCCAAATCAGCCTGATTTCTCTAGTGATTAAAATAATGTAACGCATTTAGCAAAGCACTTAAGAACATGCTTAACTTTAAGCATATGAGTAATCCCATTGACTTTAATTGGACTACTCATATGTAAGTGCTTTACTGAATTGGGGCATTAGTGCACTCAATGCAATAGTTGTACTTATTTTATAAATTGTAGCTGCATTGTTTTATTGGAGGAACTCTATAGTAGAGATACTCAATACAAATATATATGATTAGAGTTTCTTTCACTCTCAGTAATAGGAATAAAATAGGGGATGCCGTATTTGTATGTTACATGTTGTGAGGCAGTTGAGGTTCTGGTGTTGTACACTCAGAATTTCATATGAAGGGGGAAATGTACTATGTGACATTTAACTTCTTGCCTAATCTTTTCTTCCCTCTAGTAAATCTGTGTAAAGCCCCTTAATATCTTGTAACTGTTAGAAATTACACCACTGTGATCCTTCCTTTCAATCTTGGAATACTTCTGTTGGAATGTACCCACAGAAAAGTTTACTTAAGCACTTTATCAAGACATCAGAAACATTTCTGGAGATCTAAAGACATCATTAACATTATTTTGTTCTGGTGTGTAGTGCCAACTAATACTTCCAATTTGTATCATGAAAGACTGAAATTGAATGGAACTCCAGTATCCAAAGCAACTGCTTAATGGAAACAGACTTTCATCAAACAGCAGAATTTTTGTCTATTATGCCAGGATATAATATGACTGTACAAACTGGATAGAAGTTTTGTTTGTGTATGTGCAAAAAATTCATTCATGTATAGCTTGTGGGGAGAATAAAAGGTTATGAAAGGATTAAAGATGGAATCATCAAAGGGAATAGATGGAAGTTTGTCATCTTGTAACCAGGAAAGGTAGCAAAGCTTTTACCATGTCCTCTTGGAGCTGCTCTCCAAAATGAATATACAAGTTTTTCTTTAAAGAGATGATTATTCAAGAGAGAGAGTTTCCTTCTTGTACTGAGAGAGTCCCACAGAATTATTGTCTTTATCTATGTTACACTTACTTTACATATTGGCTGCTGGAAAACAAACCTAATTCTTCATGCGAAGAGTCTGATGACAAAAATAGAATTTGGGAAAATGACCAAAAAAAAAAATAATGTAATTTTCTAGCTCTGCTGCTGGCCTCTGGAAGGAGGGGACAAAAAAACAAAGCAAAAACTGTTGGTATGCCCATCTCCAGTAGCCACACCACGCATGTTGGTCAAGGACAATACTCTGGTGTGCGTGACTGAAGAATTCCTTCAAACTCCTGGACGGTAATTTGCAAACATCTTCAGCAAATCTTCAGGAAGGATGTTCTTCTCCTTTCATTGTTGCAGTCATCCCCCAACCTTGTCTCACTTTTTGGCTATCAACCAAGGAGTTTGACCCTTAAAGTGGTAGACAAATGATTTAATATGAAAATGGCCTATCAAAGGTAATACCTAATACTAGCACTGCTTTTTATTGCTCTAGGTTTTAGTAGAAATAGACCAAAATCTGAACCTGGAATCCAAACCTTCCAATTTCAAGGTGGTTCAAATATGATTCCACTGATGACAAAATGCCTCTATGATCTGAGTTCTAGTTCTAATCCAAAACTGTAAGGGTCTGGAATCTTGTGAGAATAGCTGTTCAACCAAAATTTTAGACTAAAATGGTGGAAATATCATATACTTGATATCTCATGCAGCACTAATAAAGCAGGACTAGATGGTGGCTGGCCCTGTGTTGGTGCACAAGGAGGGGAAGGAGGGCACAGGAAGTGGACCACAATACCAGTTTCTGCAATTCCTGAATGCAAAAGCAGCAGGAGTGTTCGTGCTGTCAGCAATGTGAAGTACTCTGAACAGAGTTAGGCCATGCTCTGTGCCCTTCCATCAGCTGCTAGCCACCCAAGAGGAAGGAGGCCTAGGAACTGAGAGAAGGCATGTTCAGGAACTTCCAGTAGTGAAGTGTGGCCCTTTGAATCTTCCCCTCATCACCAGCATAGCTTTATTTTGCGAAGCCACAATAGAATTTTTAAGTTTCTGTTGACTGGCCAAAATTTTTCTAGGGTAACCAAAGGAGCAAATTCAATATTTTTACCTTCGCAGAAGTCAATTCCCTTTTTTACTTTGTGAATTGCCTGCTATCTAGGTATCATTGCCTCCTCCTCTTGAAAAGAACACTCACTTCTCACACTCTCAGATTTGTGTATACCTTGTAACACTCTTCTACTTTGCTTCTTTGTTGTTAACTCTGTCAGATTCTCAGGGACAGATTTTCAAAGGTGTTATGGTTCCTTAAAGAACCTAAGCGAGTTAGGTGCCAAACTCCCTTAAAATAAGTATTTAGTATTTAAGAGCCAAGTTTTCTTTTAAACTGAAGTCTACAGATCCCCTTTGCCTTGAAGTATTTGCTATTTTTCAGGTAAGGATAAAAATAAAACTAATTTGTAAAGTCGGTGGAATCTACTCAGAGCAAAACCAGGCCCGGTCTGCACTACAGAATTACTTTGGTATAAATACATTGCTCAGGGGTGTGAAAAATCCCCACCCCGAGCAAAGTAGTTATACCAACCTAATCACCAATGTAGACAGCGTTGTGTCACCGGAAGAGCTTCTGTTGGCATAGAGTGTCTTCACTAAAGCACTACAGCGGTGCAGTTGCATTGGTGCAGCTGCACCAAAGAAGCATTTTAAGCGTAGACCTGCCCTCAGTCTTGAAAAATACATGCTTTTAGATTTAAAATGCTTGGGCCTGAACCTAAGCTTTCAGAGGGTGATTATGTGTTGCAGGGGGAATGTTGTGGGGAAGAAGTAACATTGGACTATACCAGGGAGTAGAGGACTGAACTAAGGAGTTCCTGATATGGAAGAGGAGCACACCAAGTTAATTTCCAACTGGGCAGGGAAGGAAGGTTAAAGGTGGTGCAGATCAGTAGAAAAAACAGAAACCCCAAACCGGTCTCTGCATAGGGCTAGAGGCGTTACTAAACATAATCTTTTTTATTTATTTTTTATTTAGGGGGAGACTAATTGTTACTATTGGAAAATAATTATTTTGGGGGACCCCTTCAGTGCATGGGACCTGAATGTGCTGATCTCTTTGATATTTTACCCCATCACTGCCACTGAAGATGGATGCGGGTGAAACTGCAACACAAAAACTGCAGTGACATTTTTAAAATGTGCAGTGACTTCTTTAGGAAACCACAGAGGGAATATTAAACAAACCTGAAAGGCCTAAGATCTCATATCCAGACTCAGTAATTCACAGCCTAGTGATATCTTGGAAATTATTTAGAGAACAGGCCAACCCAAAGCTCTGAATGGAATTGTTGGAAGAAAAGCTGAACAAAGAAGTGGGGAGAGGAGCATGAGCTGACAGTTGCTGGGTGTGTGTACTTGCACATTGCTGACTAAAAGGAAGTGGGTTCGAGCTGCAGCAATTGGTCTTTGATTCGCCCTTCATTTACCCTGGTGTGAAGCAGTAACAACTCTACTGAAGCCACTGGAGTTACACTGGTGCAATAAAGGAGTAAGTGACAGGAACATCAAGCCCATGTTGTCTATTGCTCCCAAAACCTCTCTCTTTTTTCTGTAGGGTTGCCAGGTGTCCAGAACACCCAGTCAAAAAGGGACCCTGGCGGCTTCAGTCAGCACTGCTGATCAGGCTGTTAAAAGTCCGGTCAGTGGCGCAGCGGGGCTAAGGCAGGCTTCCTGCCTGCCATGGCTCTGCACAGCTCCCAGAAGCAGCAGCATGTTCCCCCTCCGGCTCCTATCCATGGGGCAGCCAGGGGGCTCCGCACGATGCTCCCGCCCCAAACCCCAGCTCTGCAGCTCCTATTGGTGGGGAACTACGGCCAATAGGAGCTGAGGGGGTGGTGCCTGCGGATGTGGCAGCACCTGCGGATGGGGCTTCCTCCGCATAGGATCCGGAGGGGGGACATGCTGCTGCTTCCAGGAGCTTCTTGAGGTAAGCGCCGCTTGGAGCCTGCACCCCTGACCTCCTGCCCCAGCCCTGATCCCCCTCCCACCCTCCAAACTCCTTGATCCCAGCCTGGAGCACCCTCCTGCAACCCAAACCTCTCATTCCCAGCCCCGCCCCAGAGCCTGCACCCCCAGCCGGAGCCCTCACCCCCTTCCACACCCCAACCCCCTGCCTCAGCATGGAGCCCCCTCCTGCACCTCAACCCCTGAGCCAGCCCGGTGAAAATGACCTAGTGAATGAGGGCGGGGAAAGCGAGCAACAGGGAGAGAGGGGATGGAGTGAACGGGGGGCTGGGCCTTGGAGAAGGGGTAGGGCGGGGGTGGGGCCTCACAGGAGTGGCAGGGCAGGCCAAGGGTGTTTTGGTTTTGTGCGAGTAGAAATTTGGCAACCCTATTTTACTGTCATGATTTAGCGGCTTCCAAGAGCTCTGGCAATTTCATTTCAAGGTCCCTGATGCCTCAGACAATGGTTTCCTTCCCCATAAATTTATCAGCTGAAAAACAGCCTGAGAAATAATAAACAAATATCATACTCCTCTGAGCGCATGAATTAACTTTCAGTTGCCATGTAAAACAATGTTACCGTTGTAAATTTTGTTTTCTTTTAGATAAAAAAAAAAATCTTGCCGTGACAAATTCATGCCATGCAACAAAGAACACCACATTCAGAAAACAGGAAAGGGACAGACAAAAAGCAGACAGTTGTGAATTTTCTTAGGAGTTTGTCAATGCCAGCTGTTTAAGTACAGCCACCATTTTTAGAAAGGGTTGGACTGATTCATCTTGGTGGTTTCTTGGTACAAGGTTAGCAAAGGAATTCCTCTCTAACGCCGTAACAACCCCACAAGGACTTAGTAACAGGGTTACTATTAGGACAGGGTTTTATTTTGACTTTTGTACTGGCTGACTTTTTTGTGTCTGATCCAATTATAAGACTAGAATTGGGTAATATCAGTTCGTGTTCAGATAACTGCTGCCCGTGCCAGCCACACTCCACACTCCACAACCTTGTAACAGGTAGCTGGATTTGATATCAATGTTTTTATGAAAAAATAGTGCTATACAGTTGTTAGTTCTCATGCTATATCGTTTCAAATAAAGTGTCTTAACCGAGGGCAATGGCAGTTCTGTTTATATTGTAGCAACAAAGAGGAATCTGTTGGCTAAGATAACAAATTAGGAGTCCTCTGGATATGATACGTACTGTATACCGGGGCTTTTTTAACTTGCAGTTTCTCAAACCAGGTGTTCACCCTCCTTATACTGCATAGATAAGGGATTCTTTTTATGTAAGACTGATACATACAGTACTGCAGGTACTTTGGAGGGAAAATATAGCAAAATTGTGAGAGACCTGCAGTATTGCATTAAGCAGCTTGATTTCAATGCCTCTGTTTAGTTCAATTGATGGAGTACACTTTGTTCATCTCCACTGTGATTTTTTTGACACTATTAGCTTCCCTTCTATCCCCCAATTGCAAACTTTATTCCTAGTGTTTCACCTTTCAGACCTGGGCTACAAAAGGTGCACAAGTTTTAGGAATTACACATCATCCCTTTCGTTCCAATACATAACACACACAGTGGGCAAAATTCAACCAAGGCATAAATGGATTTATTTTAGTGGGAACTGCAATTATGTCATGATTGAATTCGGTCCGTTGTGTACAATGTGAAATGCACAAGCACGAATGGAGTTTCTATGTTATTAGAATCACAGTTTGGCTTGTGCATAATTATATCAAATTGAGATTTATGATTTAGCAATCTCTTTCAAGTGGTCTTTATATATGGAGGTCAGTTGCTACACTAGTGTGGCACCCATTGTGTTCTTGTACTGTTTCTGTAACATACACTGTGATGTTCTCTTTAACCTACTAACATAGTGTTATCTGAGTGGGCACCTTGGAATTGAGACATTAATATAGGTAAGCCAAGAAGAGTATTTAAGATGTGCATATGCAAATTATGATTATTTTCTTCTGCAAATGTGCATGAAACCCTATGATTGACACTAAATGTCCGGTGGCACCTTAAAGACTAACAGATTTATTTGGGCATAAGCTTTCATGGGTAAAAAACCTCACTTCTTCGGATGCATCTGAAGAAGTGAGGTTTTTTACCCACGAAAGCTTATGCCCAAATAAATCTGTTAGTCTTTAAGGTACCACCGGACTCCTTGTTGTTTTTGTGGATTCAGACTAACACAGCTACCCCCTGATACTTGACACTAAATGTGTATTTGTATGTACAGTAAGTATTCATTTAGGTCTCTATTCATCAAGGCATTCAAGCAGCTACTTAATGTTAAGAATGTGCATAGTCCCATTGACTTTAAGGGGACTATTTGTGCTTAAAATTAGACAGGTACTTGAGTACCTTGCTGAACTGGTGCCATAATCACAAATGCTGGTGGCTAACTGGTAATGTGAGACATACCATCTTAACTAGTTACAAGAGTTTAAGACAGATTCTGTATGTTTGTACATGTTTTGCTGCCTAAACATCCTCACTGATGAATGGGCACCTTTGTTAAAATAGCACCAGTAGTGTCCTCTAGTGGTGGTTTGGTTGCACTAGGATATGGCAAACTGAGTAAGAAAGCCCTTATGCTCTAAATTGATGTAATAAATAGAAGATAGAAGTCCCTCATTTTAATAGCACTGCTGGCTGCCCCAGGCTTTCCCCAGCAACACCATAGTTTATTCACAAAAAGGTAACATTGTCATATTTCATTTTAATAATAAAATCCATAACACTTCAAATATTCTTTAATTCTCCCAATTTAGCAAGGGAAATGACCTTCAGATCTATATAGGGCAGTTCCTTTTGGCACCTGAATGCAATAATTTATTAAGTTCCAATACTTATCAAGTGTGCACAAATATCATGCAAATATTACAGCTGGACTCCACAACAATATAAGCATAATATAGACACAGAATTATATAAAGGATTGACAAACAGAAAAAGGGCAATTTAGTATTTTCTGTACAAAATATATGTAGCTTTTGATAATTTGTAAAATGTATAACTTCTTGGCATTTCAGAAAAGAACATTGTATAAAAATAAATATTCTATGTACAAAACACACACAGGCCAGTCCATGGTTAGAACCATCACTGCAAAAGAAAACATAAACCTGTGTTAGTTTCACAATTCAAACAGCTGCAAGGATTTCTTAATGGAGGGAAACACAGCTGGGGGGACCTTGTTATCTGAGCATGCTCCAGAACACACAGCAGTTGAGGAAGCAATCAAGAACCTCAGGAATGACCATTTTCATTTGTCTGGTTGGGAAGGAGTGGGTACAATGTTGGATGACTCTCCACCCTCCTCAGCCCCACCATACCTATTGAAATTGCTGTTTGTGGAGCTGCTTTCTGCACTAATGTAAACAACAGGTAATACTAATAATAATGACCCAGAACCTGAAGAGTGGCACTGATGGATGCATAAGCCTGAAATGGCTATAGGGCATCAAGAACTCCTATGCAGCTGAACTGCAGAAAATGAAGGGAAAAGAAGGGACCTGAATAGGTTTCTATGCTGTCTTTCTTTAAAGAAAACATGTTATTACAAGGTTTGTGTAAGTGCACGTCTGAGAGTCGATCATTGATTGGAATCTTCAGGTCAGGGGGCCCCTATATTTCCATCTGATATTTCCATTTCGAAGATGTAAATTTCTTCTTGAATAGCTGTCAGCCTGCTTGGGGGAGAGGGGGTCATACCTATTCCTCTTGGACATCAGATGCATTGCATGGTCTCAGTGCCTCCTTTGATGTCCTCCTCAAGGACTTGGTTGGGGGGAGTATCCCTGGGATGGAGTAGGTTTTGGGCAGCCTTGTAAGGGCTCTGAGTTGCCTCAGGTCATGTGTCCTTTCAGAATTAGCACAAACTGTCATGACTGCAAAGCTCAGGCAGACCATAGAGTTTGAGCGGTTTCCATCCTGGATACACTCGGGCCAGGATTTGGCATAGTAATTCTATTTTTCACTTAAACAGCAACCTTTATCCAAAGAGCTCAAAGCACTTTACAAATCAGTTAATTAATTGATCTTCAAAGTGCCCTGTGAGGTAGATAATACACCCCTTTTTTTCATGAACACACTGAAGTTAAGACCTAAATGATCAGAAAAGGACTTCTAGTTTAGAATCCTTCAATTGTGGATGTCTTAATTTAGAAACCAAGGGCCTAAATTTTAGTGGTGCTGAACACCTACAATTGCAAGTGAAATGCATGAGAGTTGCAGGTGCTCAGCAGCACTGAAAAATCAGGCCTGAGATGTCTAAAGTTGGGCACCCAAAGTTAGAGGCAGGTTTTGAATATTAGGTCCCATGTGACTTGTCCAAGGCTACAGAGTATTTCAGTTGAACATAGATCCATAGATTCCAAGGCTAGAAGGGACATTGTGATCATTTGGTCTGACCTCCTGTATAGCACAGGCCATAGAACTTCCCCAACATAATTCCTAGAGCAGATCCTTGAGAAAAACATCCCATCGTGATTTAAAAAGTTTCAGTGATGGAGAATCCACCACACCCCTGGTAAATTTTACCAATGTTTAATTACTCTCACCGTTTAAAATGTATGCCTTGTTTCCAGTCTGAATTTGTCTAGCTTCAACTTCCAGCCACTGAATCATGTTACACCTTATACAGCCAGGACTAAAACCTGAAATTCCCAGTCAATATTATAAACAGCATTAGAGCTGATCACAGCACTAGAGCTTGAATTATCATTATATCTTTAGATTGGAATTTCCAAAGGGGACTAAGGGAGTTAAGTACCCAATTCCTACTGAAAGTCAATGGGAGTTATATGCCTGACTCCTTTAGGCTCTGTGAAAATCCCAGCTGTACTGTTCCCTTCAGAGCTTTTAAAACCTCCTCAGTTGTAAAACATAAAGTACTGTATGCTAATTATAACCCAGGCAGAAGGTTATTGGAAGGAAATTTGGAGCTTTAGTTTATTTGTCTTGTTTTTCATCTTAGCATGCTGGATTGGCTGTAATAACAATTTAAAACAACAACCCAACCACATATAAGAGATTTCTGTTTCAATTTACACCAGTAACTCCAGATTAACTCAGTTTAAGTCTACTAGATCTGCAGGTGTTTAGAACCTCTGAAAATCAGATCAATTACCTTTATTTGGTTGCCTAAAATGGATTCAGGTGCTTAATATTAGGCACTCCGCTTTGAAAATGTTGGCTTTTTATGTGCCTCAGTTTCCCCCAAATGGGGATAACAGTGCTTACCCATCTTTGCAAAGTACTTTGAGATCTATGGATAAAAGGATTATTTACTAATAATATATTGATATGTAGAAATATAACACAGCTAATGAGTTTTGATTCTGTGCAACTAAAAGATATTTTTTAAGCCTGGAATATTCAGGGTTGCCAATAGAATTCCATCATTTTTAACCTATTTTATTTGTGTATTATTGGATAAATCAAATGGACAGTTTTGGTCCTTGCTTGCCATGAGCATTGGCACTGAAAATCCACTGCATGCTTTACACATCTGTTTTGTTATTAGAAAGACTCACAGAAAAGCATCTGCAAAATGCATCAACACCTTTAATTCAGCACAGTCATAGAAGTTCCAAGATTATTTTACCTTATTCCAGCAGCCCTGAACTGGCAAGCCATCTTCCCCCTACAACAAAGAAGGAAACAAACACAGTTTAGGATCAGGAATCAAAGCCAAACGGAAGGAAGGAAAGGGTTAACTAATATAGCTGCAACAAACATTTTAAGTCTGAGTTGGGCTGAGATGAATATCCTAATATATATAATTTCCCCCCTTCTGTTTTGGGTGACCCATTTTTCTGGCTGAAAGACCTGGTTAGGGTTCAATCCGAAACCAGAGATTCAAGAGGGAAATTTGTCTGTGTTGTGCAGGGAACACACACAGGCTTCCTGTTGATGGGTATTAGGCTGCAGGGTTATGAATATATGCTCTAGTTCTGCTCAGAAAATGTGTTTGGCCCTGTTTTCCTTGAAGAGGGAAACATAAAAGCTGCAATTCAGGAGTAAAACGTATCAGGATGTTGGCAGAGGGAGACATGAACTGGCTGGTTATGTTGTCATGCGTGATTCCATGTCATAATTTGTAGGTGATGTGCCATTCCTGACAACATACAGCAAAGCGGATCACAAACGCTGCACTAACATCTGGACTTGCAGGAATGTCTAGAAAATATTTTCATTTCATTTATCTGGGCTGGCTTTAGAATTGAGTGAATAATGGTCACTTTGTCCACTTGAGCAAATTTCATTGGGAGTTACGCTTTATGTCTTGGCTGTATGGTCCTTATTTCTAAATGTCAAGAAATCCCTTGTGTCAAATCTGCTGAGACATCAGAAATCTCTGTGTTGCACTGCTTGACACTTTTATTCTATTTGTAGATATTCTTCAATAGCAAGAAAGGAGATACAAATAGGGGCACTGGCAAACCCTATACAGCATATAGGGCACAAAGAAAAAGGTGTGGCAGTCGCAGATTTGTTAGAACACCAGTTCAGGATATGATTTGGTACTTTAAACAATTTTGAAGATTCTAGATTGCAAGGTGTTCATAGTGGGGACTGCCTCTTTATCTGTGTTTGGGCATACTAGGGTGGGATGTTTGGGCACTATCATAATATAAATTTTATTAACTATAGTAACAGGACAGATACAGCAACTCCTCACTTACAGTCATCCTGGTTAACGTTGTTACGTTGCTGATCAATTAGGGAACATGCTCGTTTAAAGTTTGTGCAATGCTCCCTTCTAACGTCGTTTGGCAGCTGCCTGCTTTGCCCACTGTTTGCAGGAAGTCCTGTCAGGGTGTCCCTCTCCCCCCTGCTCCTGCACTTGCACCCCGCTTACCCCATCTTCCATAGAGCAGGGGACACACACAACAGGGCTCAGGATGGAGGGAGCTTGCTGGCAGCAGCTGCAGTCTCAGCAAGCTGATCTAATTAACAAGGCAGTGTACTTAAGAGTAGGGTCAGCATATTTAAAGGGGAAATGCGCATCTCTCTCTCTCACACGGTGTCTCCCCTCCCTCCATTCCTGCTGCTTTGTAGAGTGTGAGAGTTAACCATTGAGGGCTCAGCCAATTGCTGGTTCATCATTTAGCAGTGAGGCATTCCCTGGGAAATATCCCACTCTCTGACTCCTCCACCTCAACCAAGCTTCACAATCATCATGACTGTGTAGCAATATTAAATTGTTTGTTTAAAACTTATACTGTGTGTATATGTGTGTGTGTGTGTGTGTTATATATATATATATATATAATACACACACACACATATACACACACATCTATATACATACACCGGTGAAAAAAATTTCCCTGGAACCTACCTAAACCCCTCATTTACATTAATGCTTATGGGGAAATTGGATTCGTTTAACATCGTTTCGTTTAAAGTCGCATTTTTCAGGAACATAACTACAATGTTAAGTGAGGAGTTACTGTACAGATAATCTTGGCCCAATTGGCCCATTTTTAAAGTGTTTTCACTCCCCACAAAAAGCACAGCGTAGTGTGGGATTGAGGCATTTTCAGTGCCGGTTTGAAATGGATGCAAAGTGTTTTTTCTGGTGCGGCTGGCTAATCCCTTAGTGTTGGGGTGAAGCCCAGAATCAATGCCATCCAGATGGAGGCTCTGAGAATATATTAAAAGAAATTACTGCCTCCATTTTGCTCAATTTCTATAGTGGTGGCATGGGACACTGATTTGGGAGAATGGATTATAAAACTGATTTCACCCTGCTTTGAAAGCTTATTTCACTGTCACAACAGGAACTTAACTGTTTAATAATGAATATATAATAATAATGAATAATGCAAAATATTTCATATCTAAATGCAAAAGTTTGTTTTTAATGTTAACTATAACATCTATAAATCTGATTGAAAATGTATTTGGTCTTTGACATCAGGCTCCCTTACTTCTGCTGTCACTTTTCATCAAGATGGCTGCTGCCATGCTCAACCTAATTAAAATCCTAATTATTTTAAATGCTTACTACCAGGTGGTAGTTAGAGCCCTGGACTGAGGAAAATGGGTGTACTTTTCTTTAAAAGGGCTGTTTCCCACTATCTTTCTTTCTTACCTACCCCTAGTCCTGGGTACAACCAGGACCAATTCAACCCCTGGGATAACCTAGAGCAGCCTCAGGTACTCTTAATTGTGCTGGCTGGCAATAGCTTACTTGGGGCCATTATGTTTGTAGGGATTGCTGGAATGCAGACCGCTCCAGTCACATTCCTTCTGCCCCAACATGTTCCTACACTGAGAGAGTCTGGGAGGTGGAGTAGTAGAGTTGGCTTCACACCAGATAAGGATTTCTCTACCATGAAGGAATCTTTAGCTGCCCCTTTAAGACAGCTTTACAATCCCTTTGTGGCATCCTGATTAGCTGGCCAAATAGGCATTTTGCCTCAACAAAATGGATGGGATTAGGCCTGTATTCTCACATGGCCCAAACCTTCAAGCCTTTCTTGTGCAGAATTCCTTTTGAAGTTGGCAGGATCCTGCACTAAAGGATTGCAGGATCAGACATCCCTACATAGGTTTAGAGCGTTTTTATTTTGAAAAAGTTTTGTATCCTGTAAACATTTGGATATTGAAAGTAAACAAACAGGGTGACCTTTGTCTTGGTAACTGGTAGATGAATTTTCGTGAATTGTTATCGTTAATTCTACTCAGATCAGCACTAACCAGCCTTGTTAAACAGGCAATAGAGGATGGTGGGGAGATATTACTGGGATAATAAACAGGTAAACAGTCTAACCTAACAAATTAGGCCATTGATAGTTAGACAGTTCAATCAAATCCTTATAGAAGATGCCTACAACTGCTCTAACTGTTCAAGCTATTGGGTCATATACACTCCTGATGTAACTCTGCTGCAGTCAGTGAAATTATACAAAGGATGAATTGGACCCATTTTCTTCAATCAAATTAGTTTATTCTTAGCTTCTTAACTATTGTAGGAGACGTTTCCACAGCTTACCATCTCATTTTTAAAAAAGAAAAGAAAAAACAAAGAGAAGAAAATGAACAAGGTTATAATGAGAGAGAAACTAGTTAACTGAAGTACATGGATAAGCAGCTTTGATGGATCAAATATCACTGGGTGATGACAGAAAGTCCTTTTCTCTTAATGTAGCCTCCCAGCAATGCTCCCTCCCCCAGGCTGCAGGACTGTGGAAATAAATGATTATGGATCCTTTACTGGGGAAGAAGTGCATTCCCATTGGTAGGCTGGTGGTGGGGGGGAATGAATTGTGTAGTGGATTGCAGGAGGAAATGGAAAGTTAGGTGTGTAAAGGAACAGGAGGCTGGAGAGTTATGGTTTAGGGATCAAAGGAAGAACAGGGTCACAAGGAAGTGTTTGTTGCAGGCTAGTTTGCAGAGGGAGGAAGGTGGGACATGCTTATTAGTAATGAGTCATTAGATTCCCGTTTTTCAGATTTGCATTAGTTCAGACTCCATACATTTGTGCAGATCCTGCATGGAAGTAAGTTGTGTCAACAGAATGCCAGGCAGAAGTAAGTGTTAACAGTTTTGGGTCAACAAACATGCTTATTTAATGTCTCAAACAGGCTTGGATGCCAGAATACTGTATATTGTTGGCATTTTCATTTCACTAGATTTCCTGGTGTGTCTCCCATAACAAAAATAGTCATGAATTAGACATACATTATGCTGCTGCCCTGCAGTGCAATTTGCAGTTGGAAGGAGTAGTGCCAGAGAAGATAAACTAGTCTTCCAGGGTAGTGGAAGAATCCTTTTATTTAGAGATGCTCTCAGAGTGTTTTATACAATTTAGGAATGTTCAGTATAGAAGTGACTAGCAGTTGCAGGAGGTGAACTAGTTGACTGAACAGTTCTTTTGCATTTTAAGCTTCTGAGATCACATGTGTGAAAGAGGGCAGAATTTGTTTATTTACCCAGTATTCACAGAATAGGAGTTTCCATTAAAATCTTTACAGTTTGGTCTTTGAAGATGGCTATTATTACAGAAGTATTCAATTATTCACTATGCAAAGAAAATTGAAGTGCAAACTGCAGGGAATACTTGGAGTGACAGTAACATTAGCTACTTGCAAAGGCAAAATTGTAAAGATTTTAATGGCAACCACTGTATTTAACTACTCAGGAAAAACTCAGTTCAGATGCAGCAATTGTTTCTCAGTAAAGTCCACGCCCCCCCCCCCCTTTTTTTTTTTAAACCTAATTTTCCATTGGTTTGTCTATGGTCCAAGAAGGTCAAATGAGCTGATTATGGTCATACCTTTTGCAAATGTGGTTGTGCATGTGTAACACCGAGTAGGACTTGGCGCTAACATTCTTGGGGTATTTCTAGCCTGCAACTAAAGGTGTGACTGAAGCATATGTAGCTGTGCTAGCTTTGGTCTAGCTAGCTTGAATAACAGCAGTAAAGCCAAGGCAACACAGGCTAGCTGCTCAGATCCATACCCTGGCTCCCAGGTGGGCTTGTACAACCCATGCTGTCACAGCTATTCCCAGACTTGTCAAATTAGAAATGGAAACTAGGAGGATCATGAGTTTTAATCCACTGACTGTCCTTTAGTAAATCCTTAGACCTTACAGACTCTCAGTAGCTCTGCTTGAACTAGCAGGATAAAAATAGCGGTGTGGACATTGTGGCACAGGCAGTTGCTTGGGTGGCTTGGACTTAGGTGGCTAGCCTGAGCTGCCACCTGTGTGTCCACACTGCTGTTTTCAGCACACTAGCTCAGTTGGTGCTATTGTAACCCACACACCTCCTGGGTGTGGTGTTCTGTCCCATCTAGTGCCACTGAGACCACTTAGAGAGAGATATTAATGAGTCTGCTTAACAGGCAGTTGGCTTTTAGCTCATGTGGTAGCGGCTCCTGCACTAAACTCCAGAGGTCCCTGGTTCAATCCCGCCTGCTGACAACTGGGTCGGTTGACATTACACTATCATAAGCCCTACCCATGCTCCCAGACATACCCTAAGGAACAGATACTGCATTAGAGCTGAGGTGTTTTTGAGTAAATGAATAAACTTATGCTTTTTAGTGTGATGGCAAGAACAGCTTTGTCATATTTGGGTTAGATACAGTATTTAGGAAGGGGCATTAAAATGATAATATCCCTTTAACAGCCAAGTAAGATGGATGTCAGGAAATGTACTAGGAAGCCTTCAAGTCAAGAGTAACCTTCTCTGAGACACTAAAGAACAACAGAAAGGAGAAATGTTGGGCCTGCTGCCAGAGCTGAGGCCAGAAGAGGAGTTTGAGCTGGCACTCCCTTATCACAAGAGAGAAGGAGCTGCTGGCATGGGATTCTCCATGAAGGTCCTTCAGTTCTGAAAGATTCTTCCATTAGAGCCCAAATTTGTTTACATTCTGAATGCACTGCAAAATCCATAATTTCCCTCCAGATATTTATGTTGCTCATAAGCGATTGAAAGATGACTTAGGTGAGGTCTTTTGTTAAGTCATGACATAAGAGTGGAGTGCTTCAGTCTTTTCGGGACACTCTTATAATTAGAAATTAGTTATTGGAAACTTGATGACTTGAAATACTGTACTGGTATGTTTCTCAGGGATTGTTTGAGAGTTATGTCTGCATTCTGATAGGTTGTTTTGAAATGTGGGAGGTGCATAGGCGGTGTGGAGGAGAGTCAGACTTTACTTTCAAGTATTCACACTTGGCCAGCAGAGTTAATGGAGGATTTAAGCATTTCAAATGATCAAATAGAGAGTTGAGGTATTGGAGGGTCAGCTTTCGAAGCGTTGGTCCAGCAGGGGTTCTGAAGGAAATCTTACAGGAAGAAATGAAGCAGTTATGAACAATACTCTGTAAATACTCTGTAATGTGGTAGAACATCCAGACTACTGCTTCATTTCTCCCCACACTACAAAGGGATGGCTGTAGCAGCTGTGACTCACTGCAAAGGGTGTTATGGGTCATACTCTAACTTTCTGTTAGTCTCAAACTTTCTGTTAGTCTCAAAGGTGCCACAGGACCCTCTGTTGCTTTTTATGGGTCATACTGTGAAGCAAGCCGTGTGAGGGGAGGTAGGATGGAGATTGGTAAGGATGGCACCACTGCTGTAGTTTTGCAATTCATGCTACTATTTGGAAGTATCATAAAATAACAATCAAGAACGAAAAGCAAACAGAAGCATGCAGGAAAGGGAAGGTAACACCATACCAATGGGCAAGGGGCATCCAGCCCGTCCAGCCCAGGTAACCCCGGCTCACCCTTCTCGCCTTTAAAACCTCGGAGTCCCTGTTCATGAAATCAACCACTATAATTATTCCAGTCAATGCCATCCCCTCCATGTCATGGGAGGAGAGGCCCAGTCCCGCACTGGTATAATCAAAGGGCACTCAAGCTACATACCCAGTACATAAATAATCAGTATTTGAATCTCTAGTACATAACCGGTAGGAAAGGTTGCCATGCCGGTTCTGTATTCTGTGTGAGTCTGAAGATGCTTTTCGGATTTTGTTAAATCTGGGAGGATTCTATTGGTTGGGGGAGTGGGAAGAGGATCTCTGTTTTTAGAAATCATCTTCAGTTGCTGTCCCCAGTTTGAAACAAAAGAGAATAACTTCTGTGCAGGATCCATCTGGGCACATACACTGCACTTATTACTGCAAGTGACTCTTCAGCTTGAGCAAATAATATACCTGGGGGGTGAACTATAAAGATCAATGATAATATTTTAGACACACAGAGCTTCCTTAATAGCTAGGGTATGATCGATATATATAAAATAATCCTTGCTGCCATATATCATTATGTTTTGCCATTAGTGTTTTAGAAAATAATTTGGATAATTCTTGCAACTTTTTAAATGTAAAGAGGCTTCCAATGAAGTGAGATAACGTCATGTTGAATGACATGGCCATCTTGATCATTTTTTGTACCTCCCATCAGATTTCGCACCAATTTGTTTTCCCACTGGGTATCCTAACCTGGGTGCCCTGTGTCATTATCAAGGAGCGACTCCCTTACAAACACATCAGATGGACACTGCTCAGAGGCAAAAAAGAAGGCATTTTAGATTTCATCGCTGCTTAAGGGTGATGATATTAAACATTGCCAAAGAACAACAACCCGCAAGTGAGGGCATGGGAGTTCCAAGGTTCTCCTTTCATAGTAAAACCCCTTTGCTCTCAGCCTCCTGCCATTTCACCCATTCCTTTTTGAGCTCCTGAAAAGAAAGGGCCAAAGCCAAAGTCACTCTATAGCCCAATTGCTCTTTAAGGGTCTGTTCCTGCTTCACACTGAAGAAAACAGCTTTGCCATAGACTTCAGTTGGATCAGCGCAGGACCTTATTTAAGCAATGTGACTTTTGTGATAGCAGGGTGCTCTTTATGTCCATCATTTACTTTAAGTTTTCCTTCTTTCTTCCTCATTGACAAATCTTAAAATAAAACATTTTATAAAACAGAACATACCAATGGACAGGGTGCATCTAATCCAGGCGCTCCTTGGTCTCCCTTATCCCCTTTAGGCCCTCTAGAGCCTTTCTTGCCCCTCTCCCCCTGTAAATAATAGTTTAGTCCAAGAAAAAAATACACAAAAGCTTTAGGATCATCCATTTCAAATAAATGTCAGAGATAGTTAAAAAAATAGATAAATAAACGTCTAGAAAAATATTGTAAAAAAGGAAATTCCTTCAGTTAAGTTGCTCTTATAGGAAAGCCTTTTGTGGATTTATTGATATTTTTTATTTGCATGTATTGCACTTCAGCAATTGTCCTGATAAGGATTCTGACCCCACCGTTGCATTAAATGAACTGTCACCCCCTGAACTTTGTAGATGGGATGGCACTGGGGACTCCTCCAGCCAGGAGAGTGACACCTAATACCACTCCGCAGACTGGCTAGGACAGGGGTGGCCAACCTGTGACTCCAGAGCCACATGAGGCTCTTCAGAAGTTAATATGCGGCTCCTTGTATAGGCACCGACTCTGGGGCTGGAGCTATAGGTGCCAAATTTTCAATGTGCCAGGGGGAGCTCATTGCTCAAACCCCTGGCCCTGCCACAGGCCCTGCCCCAGCTCCACCCCTTCCCACCCCCTCCCCTGAGCCTGCCGTGCCCTCGTTCCTCCTCCTTTGCCCCCAGAGCCTCCTGCATGCCAGGAAACAGCTGATAGAGAGGTACGGCGAGGGAGGAGGAGGCATTGATCGGAGGGGCTGCCGGTCACTGGGAGCGGCGGTTGTGGGGAGAGGGAGCTGATGGGGGGCTGCTGATGTATTATTGTGGCTCTTTGGCAATGTACATTGGTAAATTCTGGCTCCTTCTCAGGCTCAGGTTGCCCCCCCCAGGCTAGGAGATGTTTGAACACTGAGTGGTCCTAAGCCTGGCTCAGGAGCCCAAGTGTGTCACTTCTTAGCTCCACTGATCCAAGGAACAAGATACTGGCCGCTTGATTCCAAGTCTGGCTCTCCTGTTTTGTCACATCCTTGGACCTAATTACCAATTAATTAGTTTTACACTTGTTTTCCTTTATACTTCTCCTTGTCCTTCCCCCAAAAGTATTTCTGGTTTATAATAATATAACAAGTAATTTTAAATGCATTCTCCTAAATGATTTTTAAAATACCATATGTTTTACGTAAGCATTTTCCACTGCTTTATTTAAATGCTGTACTTTTAAAAAACTCTCTTTCTTGATTAACAAAGGTAGGTCTGTATCGGTCACAGCTTTAATTTTAGCAAATGAATTAGCCTGATATTGCCGTTGTTTTGTGCAGAGAGGGTCTGAGTTTTCTCTGGTATAAAATTGGTTTAAGTCAGTGTCACTCCACTGACTTCAGTGGAGTTACTCCTGATTTACATTGGGGTCCGTGAGAAAAGAATCACACCCACAGAATGAAATGCACCCCTGTGCAGAGGGCCAGCATAAAGCCTGTGTAAAAACAGGGCATAAGTGGATCTTAAATAGTGAGCAGGTCTCCCGCTGGCCCTCTGCACAGGGTAAATTTCACCCTCAGTTCACACTGAATTAAATAAAAATTCTAAGCGCAGGTCAACATCAGGATAGGCCTTGATATTTACAAGAAAATATATTTACAAAATATCTTCATATTAATTATATTTTAAAAAGAGCAGAACTTTTCAAAGCTGCTGAGGATACAACGTAAGTGGGATGGCTGAAGAGGGAATTTTCTTTAGTGTCTAGATGGTAAGGATTAGAAGGTGCAATAAAATCAGGCAGCACAGGTATAGATTTAAAAAAAAAAAAAAGAAAAAAGAAAAGTAAAAGGTTTTAGACAAAATAAATTACAAGCTGAGAAAAGAAATGGATGGGATAGAGGTAACTAGGAGAAATCACCCGGGATCAAACACTGGAACAGAGAGAGGATAATCCAGGCGAAAACGTGGAATGGGTTGTAGTGGAGGGAGGAGAAAGGACCCAGGAAAAAAGGCAGAAGAGGAGGAAGGGATAAAGGGGACAAAGGCGGACCTGTAGAAGCAAGGAACACATACGAACACACAGACAGGAGAAGGAAAAAAATAGATATTATAAAAAAAGTGAAGAATTTAGCTTTAATGCACACTTTCAGCATTTATACTTTTTCAGTTGGGTTATCCACAAGGCTGTCATGTTCCAGGAACATTTCAGTTGTTACATCGCACACTATTTTCATGACTGCAGCGGATCTTGAAGGCTATTATTATACATCCTACAGTGACATAAGAACAAAGGGCTCTGCTCCACAGAAAAGATCCACAGCATAAAAAGGCAGGGTTCTGTCTTTTGCAACTGAAAGGCCTGTGAAGGGGATTTTTGTCGAATTACTGCAGGGAATGGGGGGGCACTTCAGAACCTATTTTCAATGTGTTAATCACAATGTATGGGCATACATCTTATTAATAGCCCATGGCTGTTACTAGTACCTACTATTAAAAAGATTTTTAAATAACCGCTTCTTTTCCAGCAAGAAAATGTGTCAAACTCAAGGCAGGTGTTTGAATTCAGTTGTTAAAGCTCTCTGTTCCAGGTCTCCTGTCAGAGGGAGTCCATCTCAGAGGATCAAAAAAAAACATTTGTGCCTGAAGAAGTCCATGTCCTTTCATTACTGTGGCATGTCTCCCATAAATGGGTATGAAAGTGCCATAGCCTATGCTCAAGCCTTGGCTATGGGAAAGGAGAGCCAACTTCTGGTGACTAAACAGTTTGGCTAATGAGAGAGACCATTTGGTGGCCTGACAATGAATTTGAGCACACAGAAGTCTCCAGATTTCTGCATAATGGAGCTTGTGAGATATCTGTAAGAATGTCAATTAGACTGGGGCATCGGACAAAGCCGTTTGCTATGGGAAGTTTAAAATTTTTAAAGTAAAATTGACTCTAATTCCTCAGTTACTCTAATAAGTGGCCCACTTAATAATTTGTTAAAAGGACTGTGGGCTGAGGAGGAGCCCTTAATTAAATTGTTAGTGATAAAATATGTATTTGGTGGAACAGACCTGAAAAGCTACAGTATTTGCCCATTCACAAACTCAGTTTACGCAAACATTTTTGTTTCAAAACATTTGTTGCATTTCAGCCAAATATTTATTTCAAGGGGACTGTGACATCCCCCTCTCATCATCTATGAAAGTTGCTGTTCTTCCCACTCGTCAGTTATTTTTATGTGAGGGAGAACAATGAAGCCACGTTAACCCAAACTGATTCCTACTGAGCCAACAAAAGACCCATCTTCTAAATACATTATCCAGATTTAAAGCCAACTGAAAAAGTCTAAATAAAGATCCTGTTAAGCTTATGTCTTATTCAGAAAAAAAAACCTTAATAAAATAAAAAGGAGGTTAAAGAGCAAAACCAGAAGTGGAATGATTAAAAGGTAGCAGCACCTTGGAGCTGCCATGAATTTCAAGAAATTTGGAATAGTCTCTCCTTGTTTAAGATGCTGACTGGCAGTGCCTTTTTCAAAATTGTTAGTCTGTCCAACCTAGAATCAGAGGAGCACTCCAGATGATAAGGAAGGAGAGACGGCACTTGCCCGATGTTATCAGCAAATATATTTCTCTCATACAATTACTGCTTTGGCACATATTTCATCACAGCTTTAGTCTATTTCTGAAATGCTTGCATATGGCATCAGAGCCTTGTAAAGAGAATCTATATCTATCCAGTGAATAAACTATTCTCAACTGTGTATCTCTTTATTGTTTTTATCAAAGGATTCAGATCACTAATAATCCTAATATAAAAAAATCTTAGAAATATGTACACTTTGGTATAGTTTATTTCTTTATAACACAGGCACATGATGTAAAAAAGATTGTCAGCAATTAACATAATCTATTGCTTTTCTTAGGACCTGGCTCTGCAGTCTTATACCAATTCAAGTCAAAGCCTGAGTATGGAGTCTAAGACTGCATGATTGGGTTCTTTAATATAGTCATATTTAATTTCTTCTCCAGATTTCCATGTTTGGTTGAAAAAATGATGTAATTCTGGAAATTTTGGAAAACATTTTGCTGCAATAAAGTGGCTGACGTTCTTTTTCGCATCAAGGGGAATTTAAGTACCATGTGACAAGATTTAGCTATACCGCCGTTATTACCACTAGTGGGAATTGTCTGGTTTACATCCCTGCACATCTCACTAAGCATATTAAGGTAGGATTTTCAAAAGCACTCTGCATTGGCCTCATTCAATGAGAACAGAGAGAGGCCACCACTGAGCGCTTCTGAAAATACAGCGGGTATGCTTTAGTGTTTGAATGATGATGTCTTTGATTATGGTGCATTGTATAAACTACAGCCATCACACTGTAAATTACACAACTGTAAGTTGCTTTATAAGGGTTTAACATGTAGGAATTCATCTGTTTTTTTTCCAGGTAATTCAGAAATTAACCATTCCACCACCACATAAAGACATTAGTAACCAAATGCAGGAAGTTTGGTTCCTGACTTACCCGGTTTCCTTTGTCACCAGATGGGCCTTGTAAACCCTAAAATAGATCAGTAAGAAGAAAAAAAATGTCAGCCAAACTGGTCCCTTTGTTTACTCAGTCAAAATAATTCTTCAGACAAAAACTCAGCAAATAAACTAACCTCTTCATTTCCATTTTCAAATAAAGATAGTGTGTGATCATCTAAAGCTACAGCTCCAATCCTACACCCGCTAAGCACATGAATAAACCCTGATCATGTGAATAGTCCCATTGAAGGGCTTCTTGCGTGACTAGGGTTCCAAAACAGGGCCCCAATTCTGTCTTGTCAGCCTTTGGAAGGCTGGTGTTCAGTTCAGAAAAGTAAACACTTGGAATGGATATGTTCAGTAATAGCACCTTAGTATAACACATGAATAGTCTAAGCATGGCTTACTTTACCCAGTAAATTCAGGATCTACACTGTTACATATTTTATTCTTTATATTGTTCTGCTGGCTAGACTAATTATTTTTCTATTATTTGTTTTAAAGTATTTGAATTATTTAAATAATATCACTGAGGGCGCTGGGACTGGGACTCTTACTTTGAAAAATAAAACCAGGGTTTCCATGTACCATTATTTGTACAAATTCCTCAGCTACACTTTGGCATTAATATGTCAGTGAGAGAACATTTTCTCCCACTGCAGCAGAGTATGCTGCTGTTGGAAGGTGAAAGCTTCATGGATAGCAGACAATTTAGAGACTTCAATACTTACAGGAAGCCCAGCTAGCCCCATTGGTCCTGCATTTCCAGGGTCACCTTTACTGCCCTAAAATAGAAACGAAAGAGAATTTTTTTTCTATTTTTGTATACAGTATGGGGTACAAATACACTTTGATCTGGAGGTTCAACTCACAAGAGTGTAGCTGCAGTGGTACGAGCAGAAGGAGGTCCCAGCTGCCCAAGTATGTATATAGCATCTTGGTGGGTAAATGCTTGAAGTAGCTAGCCCCTCCTGCCACTTGTGCCACCATGGCTACACTCTACTTCTAGTGGCTAGCTCGATCAGAGCTAGCATGAGTATGTCTCCCCATGTTGTAATCCATACTTCCAGCTTGAAGTATAGACATATCCATTAACAGGCTGGGCACAGATGGATAAATGAACACTTCTGAAAATAATGCAGAGGGCACCCATTTCAGGACCTCTAGTTGCCGTACAGAAAAAAGCCAAAATATAAAATGCTTAAAAGTCACAAAGAGCCAAGTCCCAACTTCTGGAAGGAGCTGCAATTACTGTACTTCAGAAACAGTAGCAGCTGGCACCGTCCATAAAACTTTGAAGAAGTTGGGGAGGGGTGTGTGTGTCTTTTAAAGCTAACTTACCCTTTCCCCTTTTGGTCCTGCTGGTCCTGGAGCTCCAATTGGTCCTGGAGTACCCTGCAATTTTAGAGAGAAAAACACATAAACCATTTTCTTCATGATCAGGCTTCTTCACAACTGAGAAACAGCATGGTCCTTGAGGAAAAAGCAGAGCTAAGAAGGAGATTCAATTATGTAAGGAGTCATTTGAATTACTACAGCTTTCAGGGTTGATGAGGACAGGTTCTCTTAACAACTCTCACATGCAATTATAGGACCATAGAAATTGCCATACAAGATCAGTATATTTTTACAAAGCCTTGTTTTTATTTGGGGGGTGGCTTTCTTGAAAAATAGCATTGACAGACACCCCTTTATTTGCTAGGTGACTGTAGTTTTACCCATGAGTTTGCATTCCCAGCAAAGCTGAAACCTGTAGCAGCAGAAAGGCGATGTAGACATTTTAAGCTTTTTTCCAAATGAGTTCAGCTGAGCAAAAATGAAATAGAATTTGCATTATTTTTTGGTAGGCAGATCATCATGCAGTTTGAAAGGTCACCATGCCGCATGGACTAATGCAGATGCACGCATACACAAAGGCAAACACGAGAGAGTACCCATTCAATCCTAAATCCTCTGTCCACCCTTTCACCATTTAGATCACTCCAACAAGTTCTAGGTCATGGTAAAGGGAAAATCCAGTCTCTGTGCTCAGTCTTTGGCCCAGAATCAATCTCCCTTTTTCATGCCAACATTTTCAGCCACATTGAAGCTTGCTTGGACATTGGTAAGTTAATTAGTCCACCCAATCAATTCTTAGCTTTTTGCATTAATAATATGTAGGAGGCAATAGCCCTTTTGGCCATGAGAAGTGTTATCATTCTTGAAGTCAACACAACTAAGTCAGATTTTCTGTGGAAATCCTTATGATTTACACTCATTTGAATCTGGATTCAGCCTCTTGTGGACTCCTATACCACATGTCATAACTAGGGTTGCCAATTTGGTTGGACATATTCCTGGAGGTTTCGCCGCATGACATAAGAATTAATCTTTAATTAAAGATTAATTCCTGGAGACTCCAGGAAAGTCCTGGAGAGTTGGCAACCTTAGGTCATATGAGTGTTCTCTGCCACAGTATCTAACATTCTCCCGGCTGCCATTTTAAAATCTAAGTAAAGGATTAGGAGATTTCAAAGCACCTTCCTAAACAGAACATATTTATGCATTTACCTTTTTAACTCTATGCCAAATCAGATCATATTATGTTGGACTGGTGAAAAGCTAGCTATCCATCCAAGTTCCAATTTTTTAATTCTTTCATGAACTGCTAGAAAGGAAAACTACCTCTGTCAGGAATGTAAAAGGGAGACCTTCTGGACCTTTTACAGTAGCTTATCCTTTTAATTGAAGGAAAAGGAAGTGGAAGTTTAATCATGAGAGGTTGGATCCTGCAATCCTTACTCACAAAAGGAGTCCCACTGACTTCTGTAGGATGACTCGTGTGAGTAAGAAGGACTATTTGTACCTGTAAGAATTTGCAGGAACTGCCTGGAGAAGTAATTCATCATGACACACACACACCACTTCAGTGTAAAGGAGGGAAAAAAATCATTCCCTGGACTCATGCAGGGACCGTAAGTGCACCATGGGAATTTTAACTACCTATACATTTTCTCCATTTTAAGATAGTTTAAGGCCTAAAGTCCCTAAAGATCCATAGGGAATATCTAGAGGATTTGTAAAAGTAAATATACAATTTCTTGAAACAAATATGCAAATTAGAAGTTGTCATTCAATTTCTGTTTTGGGGGAGTTATGGGGCAATGAAATTACGGTAATTCCTGTTCCACTGAAAAAGGGGAAATCAAAGTACCTCTGAAAAAGTCAAATCTGACTGTAGTTGGAGGCTATATAGCATCCTATGAAGAAATAATAATACTTTGCCCTTAGTAATTTTCATCCAAGGATCAAAAGTGCTTTATAAAATTGGGTTAGCATCATTATTTTTGTTCTAATTTTACAACTTAGGAAAATTTAGGCACAGAGAGGTTATCTGACTTGCCCCAGGACTCACAGTGAGTTAATGACAGAGTGAGGGATAGAACCTAGCAGTCTTGGTTCTCAGCCTCCCGCTCAGCCACTAGACATCACTGCCTCCCAGATGAATAAAATTCAAGTTAAAACTTCCACCAATGGTTTTTGAGACTTGAGAAAAGCATTTATGAAGTTGCTGAAGCTCAGAAAATTGTGTGGTGTGTTGGTGCTCACAAAGGGGTGGCTCGTGCTGTTTTTCAGAAGGTTTCTCACATGCCTCTCCTCCTACTGGAGAGGTGCATTTAAGGTTATAATAAGAGCTGCGCATGCAACCCATTGCAATGCAGTCCTAAATGGTATGTGTGAAAACAGTACACAGTGAGGTGTTACTATGTCTAAGACAAGTCTGAGGAGATGCTGTTGCACAATGCTGTAAGCAAGGCTACCACGGGGAAAGACAAGACAGAGACAGTTCACAATATGAGGACAGAAGTACATGGCATAATGGGTTCATGCAGAGGCATCATTTAATATAATCCTGATAATAATAATAAATAATAAAGTAAAAAAATGTTTAAATGGATGTGATTAAGGCTAAAACCCCTAGTCCCAAATGGAATTACATTACTGAGAGTGACAAGAGGGCGATCTTTCACCTCTCAGTAACAATATCTAAATTTAGCATTTTGACATTCTCTCCATCTTCAGGGAGAAGAAAGCTACTCATAATGTAAATGAGGGCATAGTGCGATGGACGAGACACATCACAGTACCAGGGAAGAGGAATGTAGGGTAATGGAGAAATGGAACTCACCGGTGGTCCAGGCCTGCCGTCTAAACCTGAAGCACCCTGAACAGATGGGAAAGGGTTTACAAAAAAGGCAGGAAGGAGTGGGAGGTGAGGGGAGAAAAAGGAAAGGGGGAGGGAAGAGGTGAGTGAAGCAGTGACTAGAGACAAACATATGCTCGCAATAAACAAAAACAAAAAATAAGAACTCAAGGACAGGTGATGGTACTTACACGGAAACCAGTGAAAACATAGACACACTGAATGCACGTAATACTGGCTAGTGCCTTTAAGATACCTTTGAAAATGCAACATTCCCTCTTACTCTGTACCAAAGTACCACTCAGTGATCACCCTAGGGAGAAGCTGCTTTGTGCTGTTCTAGGCAAGGAGAAGGGCATTGTGACAATGGAGCTGCAGACCCTTGTAATGACAGTGTCAGGCTGGCCATTGCAGCATTGACTTATCGGTGAAATGAAATACAGCACTGGTACTAGAGTGGAATCAAGGTGCCTGGAACCCACCCAGATATTGATAGGTTCTGGAGAGCCATCCACTGTTCAGGGAGTTCCCAGCTAGAAGTGTGTATCAGTTAAGTGGGGATGTGCGTTCCATTTTCAAAACTGCTCATGCCTCACATAGAGATAGCTGCATGGTCTACCAGTCAGATAAGGGAGTAAAGCCAACTGTTGGGAGTGGCTGAAAATCAGATTTATATTGGGAATCTTGCTTTACCTTCAACTTTGGAAGCGTCACTGCTGATCCTTAATTTAAATGATAGCTTTCTCTGCCTGACTCTTACACTGAAGTATACACCTGGGTTTATTACTTAGGTGTCCAGATACAATGGTGATGAGGATGGTATAAATGCCTACATTGGTAGACAGTTGGGTTTATAGGATCACTGTGTAGTCGTTGGTATTATTCTAACATATGTTTAATATTAGGTGGTCATTAAATTATCAGACAGGAACAGCGGGTTAATGATCAAGGAGAATTCTTGCACACACATATATCTTGTAATCAAAAGTGTAGGACATGTACATGATAGTGTTGACACAATATTTCTCAATTTTGATCTCATTCACCTGATTGCAGTGTGAATGCTTTAATTTGTAATACTGTCTAGAGTAGCTGTTTTTTAAATATCTAAGGCCCAGTTCCATAAAGGCACTTAGGTGCCTTAGACCCATTTTTAGGCTCCACTGTGGTCTGCAAAACTTCTGCTTAGCTGCCACCTAAACTCACTTGGGGCCTATGTTTTTGTCTCTGGGTATGTGCACTGCTGTCTCAGTCTAGCTGGCTGAACACCTGTGTCCCACCTAAGCCCCCGTGCGATCCACAAAGCAGAGGAAGACAAGCAGAGGAGCCAATCTCACTCATGGGGCCCTATCTGGTGGGTATGCTCAGAGGCTGCCTACCAGATTGGGTCCCATTCAGAATTATTATTATTAGTGGTGGTGACCTTACAATATTTAGCCAGTGGTCAGATCACTGACCTGGGTTGTGAGAGATCCAGGTTCAATTGCCTTTTCTGCCTGAGTGGGAGAAATGGTTGGAGACCCCTGGTCAAATCCTAGGCGCCAACTTTCTCCGGCGCTGGTGGGTGCTCGCGCTGTCCCGCCCCCATTCCAACCCCTTCCCCAAAGTTCCCGCCCCAAGTCCACCCCCTCCCTGCCCCTATTGGATCCCTTCCCCAAATCCCCGCCCCAGCCCTGCCTCTTCCCCCTGCGCACCACATTCCCCCTCCTCCCCCCCACCCCACGAAACAGCTGTTTCGCGGCGCAAGTTCTGGGAGGGAGGGGGGAGAAGCAGGATGCAGCTGTGCGCTCGCGGAGGAGGCAGGGGTGGGGGCGGAGGTGAGCTGGAGCAGGGGGGTGGGGCAGGGCCACAGGGAGCTGCTGGTGGGTGCTCAGCACCCACTAATTTTTCTCCGTGGGTGCTCCAGCCCGAGAGCACCCACGGAGTCGGCACCTATGTCTCCAACCTCTCAGGAGAGTGTGCTAATCACTGAACTAAGGGATATTCTGATGCGGGACTCCTGCAGTCTCTCCTGTTGAACCTGTTCCTCTGTGAATAAATAATTAAAGGGTCATTGGAACAAGGGACTGGGCCCTCAGTGTTTCACCTCCCGGGTGGCTACCCTAACCACAAGGCATTCTCACTCACTCTCTCTCTGGGGATCCCTTTGTGGGTCTGGGTCTAAATGTTTAAAGTTGGTGGGCCAAATTCTGGTCCAATTTTTTGCCCTTATTGGAGCTCGGTGGGATTGTGCTGCTTTAACAATTGATTTCTAACACATTATCTACAGTCTGTCTCTGTCACGATAAATGCTAATTAGATGATTAATTATTTCAACCACATTTAGGGGTCTACATTCTGAAAACTTGCAGGATCAGGCCATTTATATCTTAACAAGAGAGTAATTATATGTCCTGACTATATAGCTTATTTCCTCTGAATATGGCAAATAAAATCCATCTACATCTCAATAAACATTTTGCTAATTGTCAATGGCTGCATAGCTCAATAATTACGTTTTATGTGGTTCATTTACTAGCCAGTTATATTTTTGAGGGTGAATGTGATATTGGGAGGGTTTCTGCTTTCCAGCTTTCTTATAACTCCCCTGAGAGCAAGTTTGTTTCTTGATTTATTGCCACTTGCATTGCATTATAAGGAACTGTAGATGGGGGAGCCGACAAGGCAATGTGTGAGCCAGCCCATCTGTGCAACATGCTTCCCAACCAAGTTTCATATGTCATATCCTCATTTTTGAAGTCACTTAGCACATCACTGCTTTAAACATCTTGGCACCATTGTTATAAACAAAGACATGCAATTTTCAGCCAAAACTATCTGGACAAGGGAGCTGGGTGATAACACAAAGGCCAATAACAACAAATCACACAGGTGCGCACAACAAGCTCTTTGCAGTGGATGTTTCCAGGCAGTGTGAGGTTCAGCAAAGGTGTACTTTGGTGCTTTCACTTCAGTGCTTTTTTCTGAATAGGTAAAACTCTGTGCCTTTTCTTTACAAAATCCTTTGGTTTTGATATAAAGCGACCACACTCTGATTCTTAACTCTACTGAAATGCATTAGCGCTTTCTTGATAACATGTAACTGAGCAGCACAGTAACACTGGTTTAAACATGAATATGTTGAAATAGAATATCCTTACTACATATACAAGAAAAGAATGAAACTTAATTGGATATTTACTGCTTCTGGGAAGGCATCAAGTTTTATTGCAAAAATGACAGGGATAAATTAACTGGATTGGATAAATTAAAAAGACCCCAAAGCTTGAACAAAATCTTTTTTTCAGTTTAAAAACAGCTCAGCAAACTGTTTTCTTTTCATTTTTGCACATCTCAGCATTTCAAGGCCAGGACCAAAACCAGAAGTGCCAAAAGACCAGAAGAAAAGCTGTTCATACAGTATTTTCAGCCAGGAAAGCAGAAGGAACTTGAGAGAACCTGTTCTAATGAGATTCCTAGTCCAATTTTACAGATCCAAGGGATAAGCTTCTCCAGTTTCAGATGCTGATCCCAACCAACTGCCCAAAACAGTTGAGGCTTGTCCATCACTAAAACCCAATAGGCACTGCTGCTCATAGGCCAGCTTTTTGTCCCTAACTCTAATTTTAGATAATCAAATCTTTATCTGTCTCTCTTATTTTGGGATCTTTCTAAGACTGGACTATGTATGGCTTCCCAAGTTCTCCTTGCTTCCTGGAGACTTACGGGCAATCCCAGTGGACCTCGGTCTCCTTTCTCACCCTGGACACCCTTCTCTCCTTTCATTCCATCAATCCCTGCTTCCCCCTGAAGGAAGAATGGATCAGAAAATAAACCCATCATGGTACCACTTCTAAAACAAACATTTCTCCATTCCAAAGGCATAGCTGCACCAAAGATAGTGTAGTAGAGGCCAAAGAAACCTTGGACAGTGTGGACCTGGTTTTCCTCTCATACTGGAGAACAACACTGTAGCTCAATTGACTTCAGTAGGGTTACTCCTGATTTACACCAGTGCAGGAAAGACAAGAATCACGGCCAATGTCTCATTACAGAATTTAAGGGAACAGAGCTCATATATTACCCTCCTTCTGGTGTTCAGAAATTAGTGAGAAAGTAGATCTATGACAAGCAGGTGGAAGGTAAGTGTATATAATAGAACTGGCCAGAAATTTTCTGGCAGACATGTTTCATGGAAATGTGTTGCCTTTGATGAAGATTCATCTTGAAATTAAAATTGAACTAAAGTGATATTCTATGTTGAACTTTTTGGAATGGAACATTTTGGCTTTCTGCTTCTAAATGATGGATTTTTTTAAATTTCATACTATAAAATATCAAATGAAAGAAGTTGTAATCAGAATGAAATGTTTCAATGTTGTAAAAAAATGTTTTGATCAACCAGAAACAATTTTTAATGTGAATTTTGGTTCACAGGAAATTTTGCAATTTTTTTGTTTTCATTCCTTTCTGGACTGGAAGAAATTTCAAAATTGCAAAACTCTCATAGAAATGCAAATTCCAGTTCTTGTATATATAACACATACTTGCCACCTTTCCCTTAATCATGAGAAAGCATTTCTTTTTTGGTAAAAATTGATATCATTGCCCATTCTCCCAGAAACAGATCTATTTGGCTTAGTGTATGTACTTGGAAGAGTCTTTCTACCTCTAACATGTGCTTCCAAAGGGTAGCCAATTCTCTTCCCGGTCACTACAAACTTGTCATAGGACTGAAGGTGCTATAAGGAATCAGGGAGCTTAAGGGGATGGAATATAAGACTCCATACCTAATTTTTTCTGGACTTGTTTCTTTTGGGACCAGGCCAATAGGTATCAGAGCAATTTGAGGAGGGTCATATGTGGTCCTTCCTCCCTCACCTCTAACCAAAACTTCAGGAATTTCTTTGGTCTGGGTCTTTTTGGTATATATCCACACAAACTACCAGGCCTGGGTCTTTCAAAGGTTTTTCAGATGAGTGGTAGCAGTGGTTAGTGGTTTATTGAGCAACTGACATTTCTATATTTGTATGTGTACCCAACACTTGGGGAAAATAGGAATGAACATCTCTGGTTTTTATAGAATGTACCAATTCTGAAAGCCAATTGGTATGCAATGTGAGGACATCTGTCCCAAAAGTGCTGCGTCCTGTAAAAGCGCCATTCCAATTGGCACCATGAATATATTAGGACGGTAAGCTCAGGTAGCCAAACACCTAGACTACTCAGGAGAAGTGAGTACTTACATGTTTAGATCAGCATCTTATAACCTTCACTGAGAGATCATTTAAACCACCTAACTGGATCAAAGCTAAAATGTAGAGCTGGGCAGAACATTTTTGATAAAATGTTTTTTAGTTGAAATATGCTGTCTTGTCAAAGCCAAAATGTATTGCAGAGACATATTTAGTTTGGTGAAGTTTTCATCAGGAAGGTTTCTGCAGTCCAAGATTGCCTCTCAGGTCACAGAGTGAGACCTGAATTGAAAACTTGACCTTTTCAATCCTTAAATGGATGTTTCTGACACAATTCTATTTTGCAAAAATGTCTGAATGTTTTATCTTCATTCCAGTGCAGAACAAAAACAAATTTTTAAACCTCAAAATTTGTCGTGAAATGGAATTGTCATTCTCCAGCCAGCTCAAGTAAAATATCAATATTTAACAGCTTATAGCCTTACCTTCGGTCCTGGAAGGCCTTGAAGACCCTACAGTTGAGATAAGAAATGGTAATTTTGTTACTATGATTTTAAATCCCAGTATCCTGGTTTCATGTGCAGTGTGATAACTTGCTTTTCTGACAAGGTGGATGAGGTAATATCTTTTATTGGACCAACTTCTGTTGGTGAGAGAGACAAGCTTTTGAGCTTACACAGAGCTGATCCAATAAAAGATATTACCTCACCCACCTTTTCTCTCTAATATCCTGGGACCAACATAGTTACAACAACACTGCATACAACCTTTCTCTTCTGGCATACTGAGCTCATATATACTTAATGTGACATTGTCAACTACATGCATACATAGTGTTTTGGAAGGTATCATTTTTTACACTAGGATATACTTCATGTACTCTGGTTTGGTAATGAAGAGAGTCTATCATAAAACAATCCGGCAGTGGTGCATGCCAGCTGCTAAGATTTTCCTGGTTCGTCACTCTGATTACATTTCTCTAGTGGTTCCCGGTTCACCTTTGCATCAAACACAAGCGCTTTCCTTTAACTTTAAGGCCCATCACAACATAGGGTATGGCTATCTTGCTAAATTAGTAACCTTCTGCTGTGTCAGTTCCTCTCTTTACGCTGCCGTTATTTCCAACCTTTACTGCCAACCTGTGAGCTTTGCCCTCAGATACCTCTGTCTCCCACACCACTTCTTATACCCGAGAAAAGCGCCATCAAAAATCTATACAGCCATTACACTAGCTTCATTCAAATATTTCCTTAAGTCTCATCCCCCAAAGTAATCAATCAGAACTTACTGCAACACCTGGTGGGCCTTGGGGCCCGGGTGGCCCTGATACCTAAAACCAAGGTAAAAAAGTAATTGTCATAATAAATGCTTCTGCGAAAGTATAAGGCACAGTCTCCAGAAAACATGGTATTTGGGAGCAGTGGAAGGCTGGTTATTAAATCACATGGAAAATGGCATTTGCCACTCCAAGAAGCTCATGAAGGCTATGAGAATGCTGTCGTGTCAGTGATAAGGTGGCTGTTGTGAGACCTGCAGAGTTTCAAGAAGCACTGGTGACAAGATTCAACTGTACATCTTCTGATAGTACAGAAAAAAGTGAAGAGAGACACTTACTGAGTCTCCTGGATCTCCTTTTTCCCCATCCTCACCAGGTTCTCCTTTCTCTCCCTGTAAACACAATATAACTATGTAAACAGGTTTCAGAGTGGTAGCCGTGTTAGTCTGTATCAGCAAAAAGAACGAGGCGTAATTGTGGCACCTTAGAGACTAACAAATGTATTTGAGCATAAGCTTTTGTGGGCTAAAGCCCACTTCATCAGATACATGCAGTGGAAAATACAGTGGGAAGCTATATATACACAGAGAACATGAAAAAATGGGTGTTGCCATACAACTCTAATGAGACTAATTGATTAAGGTGGGCTATTAGCAGCAGCAGAAAAAAAACTTTTGTAGTGATAATCAGGATGGCCCATTTCAAATAGTTGACAAGAAGGTGTGAGTAACAGTAGGGGGAAAATTAACATGGGGAAATAGTTTTTAGTTTACTAACACCTTCTTGTCAACTGTTTGAAATGGGCCATCCTGATTATCACTACAAAAGTTTTTTTTCTCCTGCTGATAATAGCCCACCTTAATCAATTACACCAATTTTTTCATGTTCTCTGTATGTATGTGTGTGTGTGTATGTATATGTGTATATAAATACAATCTTCCTACTGTATTTCCCACTGCATGCATCTGATGAAGTGGGCTTTAGCCCACGAAAGCTTATACTCAAATAAATTTGTTAGTCTCTACGGTGGCACAATTACTCCTTGTTCTTTTCATGTAAATAGAAGCACCAGTGAGAGTCTAGCTCCACCAACAGCCAGCTATGAAACAGCCACAAGTTTAGAAATAGCTATCCCTTCAAGGAGGAAAGAGAACTTAGCATTTATTTACAAACATGGTTCATCTGCATCCCTTTCTGCTTCCCTGAACACCTGTGCCAATATTATACAGTGTGTGAAGGTTCAGGTCCCTGAAAGTGGTGTCCCAGGATGGATTTTCAGTTTAGGGATTATTCCCTTAAATCCTAGAGTTGGGGTATGAAGAGTATAGCTAGGATCGACTATTATTTCATCAGTATGCAGGGTAAATTTTTCAAAAGTGCAAAGCAATTTAGGGGTAAAGTCCTATCAACTCTCATTGAGATTTAGGATCCTATATCCCTAAGTCACTTTTGAAAATGGATCTAAGGCTCCTAAATTATGTAAACCCTTTTGAACATGTTACCCTCAGAGTTTTGGTGCTTGCTCTGTCCTCTGCTTAACCTAACTTGAAAATTCATTCTTTCTTTTGCACTCTTACTGTCAATCCTGGAAGTCCAATTAGACCCGGTAATCCTGAAGGTCCTGGTATCCCTTGGTCACCTTGTTCTCCTTTCTCCCCAGTTGGGCCATCAAGACCCTACAGATCAAGAAAGACTTTTGTTTCTTGCAATAGTAAATCATGCAAATAAAAGATAGACATAACATTAAACTGAAATTTGAAAAATTCCTTGAGCAGCATGGGTGATGTTAATGTTCTCCACTTCACTCCACTTGAAATCAGAGGGTTACTTGTGCGTGAAAACATGCACATGTTTAAATGTTTTGCTGCCTGGTTTTGCAGTTGTGAAGTGCTTCATTGCTCCATGTGAAGTCAGTGGGAATACCCACATGCTTAAAGTTATGCTCATGCTTAGGTTGTTCCTGGATTAGTGCCAAAATCTCGTCCTAACAACTAATTCTTATGGGACTGAGAGCAATAGTCAATTATTAACAACCTTGTGGAAATACATAAGAGACACAGTGTCTTTTATTCTGTAAAGCGTGATTAATCCACTATTACTTTATTCAGAGAAACAATTAGGATACGTCACTCAGAGAGCAGCCAGGGATTTCAACACTGAAAGACTGATGTGATTACTTCTACATGTACATGCACTGTACACTAAGGAGGGTCCCTGTTCCTAAAGTTCACTTTCAAGGCCCTCAGCATCTGGGAGTATTTGCACCCAGGCTTTTGGTTCATGTCCATCTTTGCCGTGACAGTTTGCAAACACAACTCACTGCTATGATGTGTGGTATTTACTCACCGGAGAGCCAGCTTCTCCTGCCTCCCCCTTTTCCCCCTTTGATCCTGGGGTCCCGGTAAGTCCAGTCTCTCCCTTCACTCCTGGAGGTCCCTCCTTTCCTGGGGGCCCTTGGGGACCAGGAGGACCCACCTCTCCTGATTTACCTCGTGGCCCCTAAAAAGATATCCACACGATTTAAAAATAATACTTCTACAGTTAGGGAAAGAAATCAAAGCTTAGTTCACTCGAGTCTCTGGGCCTGACTCTCATTCACAATGACGCTCCGTTACACCGCTCAGGCAGTGTAACGGAGCCTTACAGTGAGTGTAAGCAAATGTAAATCACAGAGGAATATGGGGGCGGGAGGCTCAGTGTAGATGAGATTTAGTCCCTCTCGCTCTATTACAAGATACAGCATGGTGGTTTACATAGAGGTAGTGCTTAGCACATGAGTAGATGTCATTAGACAATATTCTCCTCTTGTCCATGGACAAGTAATGTGAAATTTGCAGTTTTCCTTTATCAGCATTTTTTGGGGTGAAAGAACATTGTATGAAGTAGTGAATAAAAGTCCAAAATTATAATCAGTATCTTCAAATCTGCTGATTTTATTTTAATATTGGGTATTACATGGTCATCTTATAACCAGCTGATGAATTTTGCTGTCACATTACCCTGAATTTTTTTCTTTAAATTTTCCTTTTTGCAGAGTGAAAATGATTTTTGTTGTTGGTTTTTAGTGTAAACACTCAATCAATCACGGGGAAAACATCTACACATGGCATCCCTCATCTTACCTTCTCGCCATCGTGTCCAGGAGGACCCGGTAATCCAATTTCACCCTAAAGTGCAAAATCATCGTAGATCATTTTTTTAAATTGTTATTTTGCCTATTTTTACATGGGGCTTGGAAACTGGAAGATGGGGCTTGTGCTATGGAAACAGTCAACAGCAATGACTCTCTCTGGGAGAGCTAGTTACTCATTACCAATAACCACAAAAAGAAAGGCTGCAAATGCTTAAGAGACAGGGCTCAAAACAATGTCAGAATTTTAAGGGTGATTAACTCCACTATAGTTGTTCATGCTGATTGGCAGTTCATGGCCTGGACTACACTGTAACCATGCACTGAGATTAACTCTAATATGCAGTTGTTTGAAGGACAGTGGGAGTAAGAAAGCATTCTCCTTCCTTGAGCCAAGGTCATGCCTGGTCATTGTGGGAGGAATGCGAGATATGGAGAAGGCAAAGAAATGATAACAGAGCATGTGCAAAGTGAAAGGAGGAGGATTGCAGAATGTCATGGGTGATGCAGGTGGACAAAGAGCATAATAGCATCAGTATTCCAGCCTTTGATTCTCATGCATTTCTAGTTATCTTTTCATGAATGACAAAAGGAAAGTGATACCTTCTGGCCTGGTAGCCCTGGGGGCCCAGCTACTCCTGGAAGTCCAGGAGGTCCCTAAATAAGAAAAATACGCAAATGACTTTTTTTTCCCAAAACCTCCTCATATTGGAGGGAATGCAGAATTGTATTTTCTTTACATTTTTGCACTGGCAATCCTGAAATATATTAACTTGGAAAATGAATAACTAACAGTGGGCTACTGAATAACCAACAGTAGCAATTCAAAGTCAAATATGACCATAGAGTTATTTCTCCACTTGATGAACGAAAAATAATTACCATGAAAATGGCATTATTGATTATCTGCTTCTGATAATGAAGTGAATTTAAATAATTATTTGCTATTGATAATAAATACATTCCGCTTGTAAAAATCTGGTATCCAAATAGAGAACACAGATAGCAAGAAAATTCTATATTTCTGAGTTCTCCAGTGTAGGTTAAATTTAATTAAGTGACAAAGTATCACAAATTTAGCAATGGTAGAAATGATTTATTTACCTGTAATTTTCAAAAGTGCCTCAATTTTTCGGTACCCAGCTTAAGACATGCATGTTGTCATAAAGGTGGGCACTCAAAAATGGAAGCCCCCAAAATAAGAAGCCACTTTTGGAAACATTGGCTGATATGCAAGTTTCTAATGTGCACATCATCATAGTATCTGTTTGCTACATATTAAAGGTCACAGATATGTGTCTGATAATGGACCTAGTTCTTCATCCCATTTTAAATTGCTCCCTCAAGTGGGATTAATATTGATGGCTATCTCCCAGAGAAACAATGCTGGGCTATCATACATCCCTGGTATTAGGGAAGGACATGCTTAAGAGAGGAGACTTTCATTGGCCATGAAAACAGCACTACTTAGGCCCATCCTGACCTGCACTGGGCTTTCCTTACTTTGATCCTCTCTGCTGTCTGAGCGCCTGAACAGCAGCATAACCTTTAAAAAGCAGGTAAACAAATAGTACTAATAATATAAGAGCCTCAGGAGTATAACACAAGAAGTGTCCTTCTTTTAGCTGTCAATGCTGCTTTTTAGTGTCAGCACATAACTGTAAAGGTCAGGCATTCTTATGGCATGGAATTAAAAGTTTGTCAGTCTGTATCACTGCCTACTTTCCTCTAGCTGTTACTAAAATCCAGTTACTTCTTCAAAAAAAACCAAAAACAAAATGCACAGCGAGAAGAGTAAGAACTCACCATCAGGGCCAAGGTTCGTATTTCCTAAAAATTAAAATAAATAAATAAATACAAATAAAAGTCCCACTTGAAATTAAACTATTTCTGACCACAGTGTTTGTGGGTTTTTTTTCTCTTTTAACACTATACTGGTTAAGACGGGCAGGGAGTATATTACAGGCATGAAATTAAAATAAGCAGAAAAGTAGCCCCAGCTCCCTTTGTGATAGTCTTCCAGAAATGTACTCCTCCTGTGCTGGGAGCACTGAGGGGCTGCCGGGAAGGCTGGATGGTAGAAGTTGTGGGTAATCTTCCACTGGTAGGTGCATGACTAGTCTAGAGTGAAAGACATATCCCTGCATGGTTTATGGCCTTTTTCTAAACAATCTAATATGTATGTTCTGGGCTAGTCTTATGAGGGAGTTCAGATGAACTCTGGGTCTTTCTTTATTAAGAATGTGTCCTGTGTCATTGTAAAGGACTTGCACTGTGTAAGTAATAAGCATTATTCATTGCTATTAGTATGGAAAAAGAAGTATGTTGGGCTGGACTGACATGCTTAGTTTTATCCATCCAAAATGAAATGTGAGATCAATGTTCTTAAATTTTCTGTCTTTCCAAGGGGACATTCTCGTCCCCTGGCCCCACCCTTCTTCCATCACCTAGGCTATTAAAAAGTGTAATCCTGGGGATCTCTCTGTCACTACAAAGCAAAGGGAGAATGAACCAATCTGGCTGAGAGAAAGTTTCACATGGAAAACAACCAACCAATCCACTCCAGAAGTCACTGAACATGACTCCTGAGCCGTGTAGGCTAGTTTCTCACCTGTAGAGCTTCGTTGATGTTACCATCATAATCCACCATTTCATCCTTTCCTGGCTCCCCTTTGGGACCCTATAAAATGAACCAGATCTCCAGTCAGGACTGGGTGTTCCCATGCAAAACTGAGTTGTCTGAATTCAGTTAAAACCGTTCAAGGAGCGCTTGATAAATACAGCTGTGGGGAAGTGCTTATGGTGGGAAGACTCCAGCATGGAGTACAAAGAGTGTTGCTAAACTGGTTGCTCTTAGATTCTGTGGGTCAGATGCATCAGTATGCACTAGCTGCTTTTCCCTGCTATGGCAATACAAACGAGCTATAAACCCAGTTAATCGTGATAAAGGAGTTTGGTAAGACACTAGCAAAACAGTCTGGAACCCATTTAAATGGGACAAGTAGTCTTCTGCTCTTTCTAAAATGTCTTCTATTTTCATAAATGAAGCCCCTTTATTAGTCAGTGAAGTAGCACCTACCCTTGGACCAACAGGCCCCTGTTCTCCGGGTGCTCCAGGTTCTCCCTGTAACAATATATTGCATTATCGAAGGTCTGGAGTTTTTTGCTGCAACTTTGAAATGATTTAGGGCTAGATTGTGCAATATACTGACCCTGTGTAAGGAGCAGTGCATAGCTGTGTCACCCCAGAATTACCCTGCAGAAGGATTTCTCTTTCCCTGCTCTTTCCTTGCCCCAGTGGGGGATAGTAATTTGCTACAGACCTGTACCAGTAGCAAATTACTGCCCCCACACCTCATGCTGACCAGCGCATTCAAGAATGACAGCCGAATCTCTGCTCCCTCTCCACCTCTTCCTACCCACTTGCTTGAGGAGAGAGTAGCAGGTGCTCAGCTGCCACTTGCCTCTGAGCCCAAGGTCCAGGGCAGGCACTCAGACACGTGGGGATGGGGCACGCCTACTGCCACTTATGTCCCTGCGCAGGCCCCTAGCCTAGGCCCCTAGCCTAGGCCCCAGTCTGCATCTTAGTATATTGACTTTAACATTCCCTCTTCCATTGCTGATGGAATGTACTGCACAGACTAAAATGATAGTTCTGTGATCAGGAGTGCGGCTCTGAGACGTGACTATGTTCAGTCACGAAAAAAGAAGAGCAAAACGGGACATTGATTATGGTTACCAGTACTCAGGGCACGTCTTCACTACCCGCCGGATCGGCGGGTAGCAATCGATCTATTGGGGATCGACTTATTGCGTCTAGTGAAGACGCGATAAAATCGATCCCTGATCTCTCTGCCGTCAACTCCGAAAATCCACCGCGGCAAGAGGCGGAAGTGGAGTCGACGGCGGCGCGGCAGCGGTTGACTCGCTGCTGTCCTCACAGCCAGGTAAGTCGACCTAAAATACACAACTTTAGCTACGCTATTCACGTAGCTGAAGTTGCGTATCTTAGGTCGACCCCCCCCGGGTAGTGTATACCTAGCCTCAGAATGGTCACAATACAGGGACCTTGGGTACAGCCTGTTGAGATGACAGGGGGAATGGTAAAACAATCTAATGTTCGGGGGCACTTGAAATCAGAATGTGAAAAACACACCAGGAGAGGTGGTTCAAGCAGGTAGTACACATTAATGAAAGCAAAGACTAGAAATGCCTTTATTGTTCAATAACACTACCAGGGATATTTGTCAGCTTTTCCTGTCTAACATATCTCCCACCACCAAATAGCAATCCAAACTAGCAGTGTTTAAAATTCTCTGTATTGAGAAGTTTGATACTAGACAAAGCTGATTGTTTCAGGTCAAGGAGATGAACATGGAGTGGCCAGCTAGTATTTTGTTGGTGATGAATAACACTAAAGTCTTTGATCCTCCTACAAATGTAATTCTTTATCCTTAGACATCCTATCCCATTGGAGCCCTGATTTACAGCCAGAGTGATGCTCTGTGCTTCAGCTGCCTTAACAGGATTTTCATGGACAATTCCCATTGTGTATGTGGCCTTTTGTAATATTCTTTTAAGAGAAGCATTCTTCAATACTATGACGTAAACACTACATACAAGTGCCTTGTACATGATAAGCTGACATCTTGTTTGAACTTCAAATGAGACTGTAAAGCTCACATTTCAGGAGCGACCATTAAACAGAGTCACAAGTGCTACATCATTATGTTAGGAGGTAAAGCAAACAAGGATTAACTGATTAATGAAGATACAGCTTTCCAATCGAAGAGACCCTTCTCGCCTCAATACGTATAACCCCCATTTCTTTTTCTTATTTCAGGATGTTCAGCCAAAAACACTTATTGTTGTAATTACAGCTGCTTTTTGTACTTGCAGTGTACAACCTGGAGTGACTTTAAAGAAGTAGTTACTATTTCAGCATACTGGAGGGATCTGGAAAAACATATTTTTGAGCTAAGTTTATGCCCTACTATCACCATTCCACAACACTGTCTAGCATATTCTTTATTCAGCACATTCTCCCAGAAGCTGCTTGTTTGAAAAGATTGTTCAAAGAACTAGGTCAGCCAAGGGAGACCCTATAAGCCTTAAAATGTTGTACATCTCCTATTTTCCTAACCCTTTAGTCCCAGTTCTTGATACACCTCTTTTGAAAGAAGCACTTCCGCTGTGCTGCAGTGGTACTGAACAACATGTTCAAATGGATTTCAGGAAGCACCCTGCCGTCCTGCTAGTCCCATCAAGGTCCCCCCTGCTTTGACCCACTAGATCCCTCCCCTTTCCTCCCAGATCCCAGGAGCCCTGCCTTTCAGCCCTCCTTGTCTCACTAGCATAGTGACCAACATTTTCAAACTACTTTCAGGGAGCATCCTGCCCCTCCACTCCCCTAGTCCCACCAAATATCCCCACTGCATCCTTCCACCCCCCCTCCACATCCCCCAAGCCTCACTGCCCCTGCTCCAGCCCCACCAACACCCCCACTGCCACGCTCTTGCTCCCCCACTCATACCTTCATTCAGTCTCCCTGTCCCCCCGCCCAGAGCCTTGTACTCTGGAGCATACACAGTGAGGCAAACAGAATTACAGGACCCTGCCCTGGCCAGGCTCTAATGAGCTCAGCCGTAGCAGCCTTTGGGAAGACAGGCCCACAGTTACACCTGGGGAAGTGGAGACAAGACATTCACTCTTGTCAGGGTATTTGCAGCAGAACAGAACCATCCCCCCCCCCAGCTGTGCCCAGTCCTGGGTCTGGAAGGGGTGTTAGCCCTCCTCTTCCACCCAAAGGCCTGGGGAGAATGGGGCATGATCCTCTCCCCCCCCCACCTAAACTACAACCCCCCTGCTGTGCTGAGTCCCAGGTTGAGTGGGAATGTTCCCCTCTCTGAACCCCTCATTCACCCCCTCTCTGCTGCAGCCAAGGCCTTGGGAAAATGGGGCATGAACCCCTCCTTGATATATTGTCCAGCCACCACTTTGCACTGCTTCAGCTCTACATCACCATCACACCAAATCTACCTCCCTGCCCTGCCATTGGCTGCCAAACCCAGCCAACCCCGCCCCTCTTGCACTCCCAGTGCCAGAAGCAGAGCAGAAGTCAGCCTTATTACCCAGAATCTTGTGCATCAGGTGCACATGTGCCTCAGCCTCTCTTGCTGACTCAGGGAGAGAGAGACTGATGTGTGTGTGTGGCTAACGCACAAGATTCTGGGCAATGTAGTTTTATGGGGGCGATAATGTTATTCAATCGAGAGTCGGGAGTTTTGGGTTCAAATGGGAGTCTCCCTGACATATTGGGAGAGTCAGTCAGTCTGGCTACAACCCTTTCTTTTCCCAGAGCCTTCTCCTTTCTAGCTCCACACTTCCTATCCTGTGTTTGTTTCCTTCCCACCAATCCACAGCTATGGATGACCAGCATGATGTCATTGCTCCTGTATTACATAACTGCAGTTGCTAGGTGTGGGCTGGTTGGCCAATCCTCAGAGTCTCCCTGCCTGCTCGGGCATTCCCACTGCAGCTTGTTTGCCTTCTTCCTGCAAATACGGTTGCACCTCAGACCCAGGCTTGTGTGGGCCTGTTGATTAATACTGCTCTGATTGCTTTGGATGTGCAGATCCTGCAGAAAATGTTGTGTGTACTTGAGAAAGTTATTGTTTCTTTTAATGACTGGCTGTGGCCATCAGGTATAGTTTAAGGGAGGTTTTTTTGTATTGTGAAACAATTTTCCTTTTGCCGCACTGTAACTGAGCTCCCTGGCCTGGAATCCTCTGTTAAGCCATAATTCCCTATTGTGCTTTCCTCCTCCTCTGTACCTTTTCCCCCTGCGGTCCTGCAATGCCAGTCTGGCCAATGTCACCAGCTTTCCCCTAGGAAAAAAGAGAAAAGCAACAGATTCATATAAATGAGCAGAAAGGAGAGATTCTAGCAATTGCTGTGCTGGGATCAGCGGTTAGACCTGACAGCACTTCAGACAGGAAGCATTCCACTATCACAGGTAGACCTGTCATATCCAGATTTCTTTTAGGAGTTTCAGAGCACTGGAGTGACTTCCCATTTCTACACTACCCATGGGCTAAGGGGCTACAAAGTGAATGGGTGGTATGAACTGGGACCAATGGGTCATCTCTTAACTGCACTATGAATGGAACTAGTCCTGAGTGTCCTAAACATCCTCTGTTATCAGGTATGGTTTGAGGGCTGCTAGTTCTCTAGGCAGGAATACAACAGGAGAGGAGGTTCCAAGTCCTGATCACAATGTTCACCCTGTCCCAGCTGCCATCTATGGCACCAGATGCTGGCAGTGATTCTGAGGGACTGTTTGCTTACAGACCCTATAGGGAAATCATTTGAACACAGGTAGTTTTTTTCCCCCAGGAAATGCAGTTCATAAATTTTCTGACCTTCAGCATTTAAAATAACAAACTAAAGAACTCTGCAGGAGCTGAGTGAAATCTCCACAGTGCATAATTACAGCCAGTGCAGACAAATGCAAACTTCAACCCCTTCCTAAATACCCTGAGCTAGGTACATTCTCATGCAAAAAGGAAACAGACTTCATTGGAGGAAAGAGACGCACCTTTGGTCCTGGAGGCCCAGGTAGTCCCGGGTGTCCGGGTTCCCCTTTACCTCCCCCGAGTGCATTGCCAGCATCTCCCTTCTCTCCCTGGTTCAAGGAGGAATAATCCACTGTCAGTTAAATCAATTTCTCATTCTGTAACTTCACGAGCCAGGTTGTGGTTTTGGGATCGGGGGAATCAGGACAAGGTTGATACTGAAGAACCTGGCTGCATTTTACTTAGTTGTTTACTGGTGAATTTTAAAGCTGAGAACTGGAGACTGATAAAACTGGCTAGAGAGGGGTTCTCCCCATGCCGCTGCATCTGGAGTTGTAGCCCCTCCTGTTACTGGACTTCTGTGCCTGTACACAGTTCTGCCAATGCAGTTCATGCCTGACTCCCCACGTGAGGAGACATACTCACACCAGCTCTCATCGATATAGAAGGTAGCCATGGAAGCATGAGCAGCGGGAGGAGCTAAGCCCCCTGAGTACCCACCTACTATCTGATGGGCACACACCCAGGGAGGCTAGCCCCTCCCAACACTTGTGATGCCATGGCTACACTATGTGAGCTCGTGAAATCAGACCCCCAGCTCCAAGTGTAGACACACCCTCAGTCAGCAGCGTGTTGGCAACATTGAAACAAGGGGCTCCCTCAAAAATTCTCCACCTCAGTCAGTGACACATGTGACATGGCTTGAAAAACACCCCCAATCCTCCTATCATCATGCACAAAATCCATTCATTCCATACTCTTCCTCTGGCCCCAATCCATCAGTTCTTTCAGCCCCACCCCTTTTGACCTGCTGGCACCTCTCCATCAACTCATCTGACAGCTTTGGAGACTGAAAGCCTTTCTGTAGTCACAAAACAGATACAGCATTGGCAGTACTAGCACAGGCTTCCCCACATTGCTCTGCCACTGTGTTTCTATAATGGCCATTCTAATAGTGCAATAGATCGGCCCATTCAGTCCATTGGCTCTCTGCTGAAGAGTTAGTGCCAGTTGTAATTGCATTTGGGGGCGTGTGTGTGACATGCACTGGGAGCTGTACAGAAACCACCCTCTTGTTTTATATACAGCATCGAATAGCCATTGGATGGTAAGGAGCATTTTAGTCGTCACTGATCTGGACTCGATTTGTGAGCCAGTATCCTAAAGATAAAAGGATTTGTATTCTCCTGTCAATCCCCTAAACCACTCATTCCTCCTTTTCTGTAGACCAAATGTATCACTGTCACAGGCAGCTGTGTCTCCAGTGCCATCAATGGAGTTGCACCCAGTTAGACCAGCAATATGTTTGACCCGAAATGTTTTATTTCCGGTTGGATCCCAGTATTTTGTTTGGGTTGAAATAAATCAAATTTTCACGGTAGGTAGCTGGGTATTTTTTTAAAAAGCTACATAACAAAATGAAAATAACGCTATTAATCTAAATCAAATGGGATCCAGCTGCTCTTGGGACTGGTCTTGAAACTGCCAGCTTGCAGGGATTGAAGAGGGGGGTACCATAAAGGTAGGGTGAGAAATGTGCTGTGTTCTTCCTGTCGACATGGAACTGGCCATGGAATCATGTTCATATTATCTGCAGAGCCTGCCCCTCTCCCATCTCTAGGATAGTATTCAGTGTATTTTTGTGTGTGTGCATATATATGTGTAAGCGTGAATGCAAGCACATGTGCATACAGTTTAGGTAGTTGTGTACACGTGAGTGCAAGCTTCTTTGTTAGAGGAAGGAAAATGGGATGAAAAGTGTGGCAAAAATCAGAGAACATTACAAACCTTCTGTCCTAGGAATCCAGGAAGTCCGGGATCACCAGCTCTTCCCTTCTCCCCCTGTTGGTGAAAGACAGAAATGGTCAGGGGGTGGCTTTAAGGGCTTTCATTACTTGTGGGATCAGTGAAAGTGCTACTGAATCCATAGAGCTCATTTGATACAATACAGCAAACATTCCTAAAACTCTTCTTTTCCCTCTGGGACACCTTTTTAAGAGGCAGCCAAGGTTTTCTCCCTGCCTTCAGTACCTGCTCAACTGTGTCATCATTTTCTCTTATCTCTGACATCTTTTCACCTTATGTTTTAGAAAGCCAGTACGTGCCACTGTCTGATCCTTTCTATGAAACTTTTAGCATTTAAAGGCCACTGTACAATGGTCCCCTACTAAGTTAAAGGTCGTTTTGAACTTTAAAAACTGCACTTTGATTATGTATTGTCCTCCTTGTTCTAACAGCCAAAACTCAACAAACTCATTGCAGATGGGCAGTGCTTGGTGTTGTTAATTCACACATGCTCCTTCTGTAGAACACATGGGTTGTTGCTAGTCCCTTTCATGCAGCAAATGAATGTTTGAAAGTGAATGCAAGATACAAATGGTTGCATGGAATCAAGTAAGAGAGACATTTTCACACAAGATGCTATTGGGGTGGCTGGTGTCAATTGTCAGAGGGAAAATTACAAGGTCAGAAGAGGACTAGACAGGCCATCCTTGTCGTGACCCCTAAGCTGTCAAGCAAGAGGAGTAGTCTGACTGAACTGAGTTGTGAGAGGTATAATCAGATTCTGGATAAATTCCACACTGAAATGAGTAAAGGACAGACACAGACCACCCCATGGCTGTTTTTGTGAAGTGACTTTGTTTAGCTTGCAGTCATATCTTTTGTGTGCCTGAAGCCACTGGTACAAGGCACATCTCTTTGAATTTCTGTGCCACAATTGGCTCACTTACTGCCTTTTAAGTTCTGATTAAGATCCTGTAATAATCTGTCCACAGGATGCAAACTGTAAACCAAACCCTTATCTCCAGCATTTCCATACGTGATGAGCTGCTTGTACAACAGGCGCTATTTAAACAGCTGACAGGGTTTTGGTTGCTGTAGTTTACAATCATTTTAGTCTCTAAGAGAATGTCTCTAGTACAATAACACTTACCACTAAAGAAAAGGTATTTTTTTTCCAATTGTTAGTTCACCAAAGTTAGTAATTTTTATAGATGATGATGATGCCTATGATTTTTTTACTATGGTTTTTACTATGATTAGTCCCCATTTCCCTAACCTTTTCCCCCAATAGCATTGGATAATACTTGGTTTTAGATTTATTTAAACTCTTTAATTTGTCAAAGAGTAACTCACACACGAACAGTTACTTGACTGTATTTCTCAATAGCATACAGGTACATGGAATCTCTTTTAAGGTGGGTTAACTCAGAAGTTTGGTCTATAGACCCTTTCAAAGTATTTATACAGGAATAAATGTATATTTACATTAGCCTACAAGCATGGCTTAGCCTACAAGCATGGCTCTATTACAACAGCAAAATTGAAAGAGAAATTAGAGATAAGGAATTTATTTTTCCTTGCATGCATGGCTGATATATTTTAATCTTATAGAAAGACAAGTACATGAATTTCAACGGAGTTCAAGGACTGACATCTAACATGCAAGGTGCCTGCAAAAGTGTTCTGAGAAGGGGCATGCACTATATGGCTCTACAGGAATTAATTAAAAGAAAACTATCCTTGTTCTAGCCAACTCTGCATCCCACCTAAGACAGCCCAGTTACCCATTTTACAAGACTCTCTGACCTCCGGCTTAGTATAAGTGCTCTGTAGCCTTTCATCCTTGTTAGAACATGTACCTTGCAACCACAAGCTAATGATTTTCTCCTTGGAAAAGCGAGAAGGGCCCAATGTGCTGGATTTTGTTTCCTAAGGAAAAGTTTGAATTATTGGCCATCTCTAGGATGTCAGAATATTATGATCTCCAGCCATGTCACTGTTCATATTAATCCACTGAGTCAAAGTGGAACACCCCAGTAAAAGGAAGCTGCTCTTATGGATGCAGACACATTATACCGTGTGGTGAAAAAGAACCTAAAAAGCAGACTACAGAAGTCAATAATTTAAAAAAACGGAATGCTCATTAGAAACAGCCATGGGTAACACCCCAATTCAAAGAGGAATGAACATACTCTCAGTCCCTTCCTATTTAAGAGACACATTTTCAATAAGGTGATATTCTTTTCATGGGCATGATTTGCACCTGCAAAATTTGTACTCCTAATTCAGTCGTGACTGCAAATGGGGTACTTCCACTAATACTTACCAGACTGCAATCACAAAGCAGGTGTTTAGAAGTGCAGATGCTCTGATTTCTACCTGCAATTCATTTGGCATCTGTACAACAGAAGGTGGGCCTTGGTCCATCTGGATGTATTCATTACCCACAAAATCAGGCAGTTGGTTTTGTTAAATAATTGCATTTGTTTGGGGAGCAAGGGGCTTTTATGCTTCTTTGGCAGAAGGAATACTAATTGGATGTAAGGATTTTATTTCCTTTTCAGGATAATCAAAATAACACTCTCTCCTGAATAATCCAGTGCCCAAGACTCCTCTGACTCCAGCACTCTGTTCCTGTTATGTGTTCAGCATATCTGCTTTTCATTGTACTCCAAGAATCAGAATCAGCATTCATGTGCTGTAGTGAGAGGAGGACCCAGACAGAGGAACTTACAGAGAACATTCTGAGGTGCATACATGTTAATTAAGACATCCTTCCTGATTCTGAGTATTCAGATTCCCCATCATTTATTATTACTGTAATCAAAAGCTACAAAAGCTTTCTCAAGAAAATGTTAATGCTCAGTACTTCATTCCCTTCCCAGAACGCACTCATTCTCCCTTTGGGTTGGTCTTTCTGTTTTTTGCAAGGAGGAACATACAAAGCACACTTCATCAATGAGATGAGAGCATCGGCAATGGTGTAAGATCATTCCACCACAAGCATGGAACTATAGTGCAAAGCAGTCCCACTTTAGCCTTGGCTATAGGGGAGGAGCAGGCCAGTACAGCAGTGCTAAGAAATCACATCCAAACACACATTGTCCTACCCTCTGTCCCCTTTTCCCTGGCAAACCTGGGGGGCCCATCATCCCTGCAACTCCAGGTTCTCCCTTGTTGGTAAGAAAAGAGACAGAGAATATATCTGTTATATGGCTGGTGGTCTCCACACTCTACAATATAACACTACAAACCTAGTCAAAGCTAAAACAAGAGGAGCCAGTTGCTCAGTTGTCTGAATTTGCTGCCAAGTGAAAGAAATTCAGGGGTATTTTTGTACCATTTTTACTATTTTACACATATTGATAGGAGAGGGCATGAAACATCGGACAAATTTATACAGCATCTGCCAGAAGTGCAGGAGTGCGTCCCCAGCAATTCCCTCTGCAGCACTAGCATGTCCCTGGAAGGAGGCACAAGTGCTGGTGGGGAGAGGCAGCCAAGGGGAACAGGGAGAGAATATACTCTCCAGGAATAGCAGGTTGTCATATAGCCTAAGGGTACATCTACACTACAGGGGGGAGTCGATTTAAGATACGCAAATTCAGCTACGTGAATAGTGTAGCTGAATTCGGCGTATCGCAGCCAACTTACCCCGTTGTGAGGACGGCGGCAAAATCGACTTCTGCCGCTTTCTGTCAGCGGCGCTTACTACCACCTCCGCTGGTGGAGTAAGAGCGCCGATTGGGGGATCGATTGTCGCGTCCCGACGGGACGCGATAAATCGATCCCCGAGAGGTCGATTTCTATCCGCCGATTCAGGCGGGTAGTATAGACCTAGCCTAAGAGCCAAAGAAGAAAAGAAAGAGAATAGCAGGGGAATATCCCCCCCAGACACGAGCACTGAGTGATTAGGGAGGGAAGGGGACAGAAGATAGTCTAATTACAATATGGAAATCTCTCTCAGACATGTCTCTCTTCTGTTAGGGAGAAATGCAACTCAGCTTTTCTGAAGCAGAGATAGCATTTTACAGAGGACACCAGGAAACTCCTTATAATTATAAGCTCCTGTAAACAAAATCCAGGAAATGCAGATTTCCAATGATTATTCCTTTAAAAGCAATATTTTTCTCGTGGATTTCCTGGCTTGCCCTGCATGGGGAAAAGATGGAAAAATACACAGTGAGAAAGAAAGAGAAGAGAGGGGACAGCCAACCCACTTCTAGATTAAAAAAAAGAGAAGGGTCATTTAAGAAGGCATCAAGCCAAAGCTGTGCTTTAGTTTGATTTCAATTTGAATTTAGATTTGTGGAAATAAGGGTATAAGGTCAAATTTAAAGGCATACTACAGACTTGGTTTTTCTTTTCTCTTGGTTATTCTTGTACATGGATATTGTTGTTTTTATCCTAATTTTGAAGACATATGGTACAGCCCATAGGCTGAAAATGCCATTAATAAAAGGGAGGTAAGTGACCATTTTGAGTTGTTTCCTAAGAAATGGTTTTCCAGACCTGCCTGTTTAAAGGGTATGTCCCGGGGTCCTAGCAAGAAGTGTGGAATAGTCCCACCAGGTCTCTCACAATTTCAGAAAGCTTCTAGTGGTGAGTCCTGTTGTTCCTGAGCTACAACTTGTACAGCTGTCGCTAGCTCTAGGGGATTCTGCGGCTATTGTTATTTCTAATTATTTGTATTACAGTAGCATCCAGAGGCACTAATCACAATTGGTGCCCTGTTGTGCTAGGCCTTGGACAGTCATGGAATCTTGGTGGTGACACAGTTATACCAGCCAAGGGGAGTGGGAGAGAGAGCCTTCACCAGCAGTCGAGGACAGTGCTTGTTGCTTCCAAGGTTTTTCATAAGCTGCTGAAGTTAGGCCCATGGATAGAGCATTCCATTGTTCCTTGGTATCGGTCAATGGGTTTTGGAACTCATCTGGGCTGTTTCAAGCTGGCTAATCTGGCTATACCTATCTTTCTAGGTTTTTATAAGGTTGCCTGTCACCGTGAAATCTGAGCACTGAGCATATACTAATGCAGAAATATATCTGGTTCCAATGCAGTGGAGAAACAGAGATATTAGTTGAAAAGGTGGGATATAATAATAATAATAATTTTGTTTATTAGGAAATAAACGGAAGCTATGGAAATAGGGAGGTTCAAGTACTGTTAAGAATGGGGTTTGAGAGGAGCTGAAACCAAGAGAGGACCATTGTCTCACAGAAAGTGAACTGAGGGACTAAGAGAACCGAAATCTTCGTACAGTCTCAGGGTTGGAACAAGTATAGTTTAGCTGACCAGGGAAGGGATCAGTCATTCTCCCACTGGAGTTAGCATTTAGCTATAACATAGACAGGCCTAGCCTCTCCCTGATAAAAGGGATAGCCATTTTCTATATCTGCTTTAGCTTGAGTTTTCCCCTTTCTGAATTGGCAGGAGAATGAATGTATGTCTCCATTTTCTTTTAATCCATGGTTTTCCTACCATGAACTAATGGCCATCAGTCTAAGGCTGGAGGTTTCATCTCCTCTCATGGCCCTTGTCCTCTTTATTATCCATGACCTGTCCTAAGAGGCTGCATTTTAATGTAAAACTGACCTTCATCCCTGCAACAGCCATTCCAGGAGCCCCCTAGCAGAGAGAGAGGAAAGATGAGAACACTTGGTTTGAAATGAAATAAATATAAATATATATTCTTTAAAACAAAATCATCCAAGTAGGAACTTTAAATAACCTATGTCTTTCCTTTTTCAAAGCTCAGAAGAGACATTGTAACACAGTAGCTACCACACACATCCATCCTGATTCCCCAAGCTGGGAGCATCATTAAAATTACTTTCCCTATAGTAGTGCCTATGCTATCCAGAATAGCAAGGAGGCTGTGCCACCAAAGAAAGACATCACAGGGTCAACTCGCACAGAGGAAACAATGTATCCCTTCCCCCAGATTTAGGTGTGCTAATCTAGTGAAGTTGAACCCATGACCCCATAGGAGTAGTGTTGAGAAACTGATGAAGGAGACAATGTGAGGACCAAATACCTAGTTAAATGTTTGAATCCAGACTCTTATTAAAAAACAGTCCCCGAAAAAAATGTCCAATGACAACAGAAAGAGAAAATGTTCTTGGTCTTGTTAACCAGCATCATTCTGTTTTACCACAGAAGACATAAACTCGAGTATCAGATTTACAGAGGAAATCTGTGAAGTCAGCTATCACCGGCAAAAAGACTCTCAAGCACTCAGATTCTTGTGGCATTCTGCACGGCAGAGCAAAACACCACCAACAAATTATGGACTCTAATCCCACCCCGGAAACTGAGATTGTTGTTTATTGGACCTTTGGGGCAGGTGCTCCTGTGGGTACGATTATATTTCCCTCAGTGACAATGGTGCAAAAGCAAAACTTTGGCATCACTCCCTTGCTCAGACTAGATATTTTTGTATTCTAAGTGTTAGTGCTAGTTAGATCCTTGTGAAAATGTTCAGTTATGAAAGCAAACATGAGGAGTAATGACAATCTAGGAAAGGAGGTGGGGGAGAATGAGATGAAGCAGGGTTAGAAAGTAGCTAACAGGAGGGTTTTGGGAACTAACGTAGCAGATGAGAGGCAAAAAGAAGGAAGAGAATGAGTTCATAACTGGGAAGAGCTTGGAAAAATTCAAACAAGGAGAAGTGTGAAGCAGGGGAAGGGCAGGATCATACCTCTCAACTTTCTGAAACAGAAATCAGGGACAAAGCTAAAAAACACAAGGACAGAAGATGGAAATCAGGGATTCTATGTAATAAAAGGGGGGAAAGCATTCAGAAATGTATCAGAGGTGAGTAGTTTTTAGTAAATATGGGCCCGAGTCATGAAAGGGATCATGTACAGATCATGTTTTGGGGGTTAGATTTTACTGAATTGATGCGATTCCCATTCCTTATTTTTCTACTTTAAAATTGTAATGAATAAGTCTAGTGATCTTTTCCAATATTAATTTCAAACCTGTAACACATACACACACTGGCTCCGATTCACCACTGCATTCTCCATTTTTATATTGGTGTAACTTCACTGATTTCCAAGGAATAATACATACCTAAAACTGGAGTTGGCAGGGGTAAATTGGGCCCACTAGATACATGTTCATAGTTTATAAAGTGGTGATATCTTACCAATACTAATTAGTGGTACTTCTCACTAGAATAAAGTATTACAGGTCTGATCCTGGGAGGTGCTGATCTCAGTGGAATAAAGGACATTCAGCATCTTGCAGGATTAGACCTCAAAATGGGAAGTAGCATTGGGAATAGGCATGTCATTTCTTCAGTAAAACTTTTCTCCCTTATTATCCCTTTGATAAATTAGGCCCTATGCTTTGCATTTTAGAAGCAGAAAGAAAATGATAGAGAAAGTGAGAAAAATCATTGTAGAAACCAAATCGGGGCCATCCCTGAAAGTCAGGGACAGTTGAGAGGTATGGGCAGGGTCAGGTGGACAAGCTCACTCCATTCCTTGCAGGGTACCTTAGCTCCATGTTTTCCTGGCAGCCCTGGCATGCCCCTCTCCCCCTGGAAATGGAATGAGAAACAAAGTTGAGAGGGAAAAGCATGAGATGAGTCTTCAGGAGGGTCTGTGTTAGTGATCTCTAAAGCAGTGGTGGACATTATATTTCACAAGATGTCAAGAAGTTCTTGTTAGGGAGGCCAGAACCCCCTTACCCCGACTCCTGCTTTTATTTTCAACAAGACAGTTTCTCTTAGTCAGAGCTTCTCTTGTTGGGTACCTCCTAGCACCTGGATGGAACCAGGAGGACTGCATTGCCATGTTCTGTCTCAAAATGTTACTCCTATTACGGTGGTAGGACAATGTGAGCCAAATTGTTTTGTTACATCACTGATATAAATGAGAGCAGAACAATGAGAGCCTTATGTTTAAACCTTGCATCTGCTGCCCTGAAGAGCTTTCTAACACCCAGTGCCAGCTCCTGCGCAGTACATGGGTATGGAAACCATTTCTTTATTTCCACTGTAGGATCGGTACTGTGTACACATCACAATATCTTTGGGCAGAAAATTCAGAATGCGATATACACAATACACTGATCAGTATCCCTATAATTATATAGATTTACCCCAGGACAAAGATAAACCTAAAGCCTATAATCACCATGTCAGGCAAAAGCTGGGGCAGACAAAAATGCCTTAGCCATACCCAGTAGGTCAACAGACTTGGGCTTTGTCAGATCAAAATGCGTTGATGGGTGCTTCTTTCTACTTTTGCAAGTGTGAATTTTTGCTCTTCATGTTGTCAACCCAGTACTAAAAATCCTAAAGTAAAGGAAGAGAGTATGTTCCTAGCTTTAGCTTTTTTAAAAAACAGGCAGCAGGTTTAAAACAAACAAAAGGAAGTATTTCTTCACACAGTGCACAGCCAACCTGTGGAACTCTTTGCCAGAGGATATTGTGAAGGTCAAGACTATAAAAGGGTTCAAAAAAGAACTAGATAAGTTCATGGAGAATAGGTCCATCAATGGCTATTAGCCAGGATGGGCAGGGATGGTGTCCCTAGTCTCTGTTTGCCAGAAGCTGGGAATGAGCGATGGGGAATGGATCACTTGATGATTACCTGTTCTGTTCATTCCCTCTGGGATACCTGGAATTGGCCACTGTCAGAAGACAGGTTACTGGGGTAGATGGACTTTTGGTCTGACCCAGTATGGCCGTTCTTATGTTCTTCTTCCTAACTCCTTAGTTTATCCTGCCAGTTTGCAGTGCTGAGTCTTGTAGATGCCTTTTTGTGGCCTAATGTGTCCATATTTAATTTACGTGGCTCTTTGTCAAATTAATTGCTGAGAGGTTAGAATTACATTGCATCGTGCCTGTGCAGGCAAAGCAATCAGGGGACTTCTTCAGGAGCTGCTGAGGTTGTAAATCTGTTTTTAAAAAGTGCAGGCTTGTCTACATGAACATTTAGGTTGCAGCAAGCTGGGGTGTGACTCTACCCCACACTACCCTGCCACAGACTAACTGCCCATGTGGACCCTGCTGATGCACATAAACACTTCATTAATGCACTTTGATCTAGTCCTTTTTGAATGGGACTAGATCAAAGCACATTAACGAACTGTTAATGTGGGTCAACATGGTCCACAGGGACAGTTATCTGTGGCATAGTCACACTCCCACTTGCCATTAACTAAATGTTCATGTAGACAAGTCCTGCATCTCAGTGCTAAACAGACAGAGCTGGCAGGTCTGCTCTGTCTGAGGTGGACTCTCTGGGATGTCAAGTAGTACAAGGTCCTCAGGCCCAGATTTTTAACGGTATTTATGTGCTCAGGCAGACTTATATTGGTATAACTGCATTGCTCAGGGGTGTGAAAAATTGCACACCCCTGAGCGACATAGTTATACCGACCTAACCCCTGGTGTAGACAGCACTGTGTCAATAGGAAAGCTTCTCCCATCGACATAGCTACCACCTTTCGGGGAGGTGAATTAACTATGCTGACGGGAGATGCTCTCCTGCAGTTGTAGTAGTGTCTTCACTAAAACACTACAGTAGCGCAGCTGCACCACTATATGTGAAGACAGGCCCTCAGTGTTGCAAGATCTAAGTGACTTAGGAGCCTAAGGTCACATCTACACTATCCTTTATGCTGGCAAAATGTATGTCACTCGGGTGTGAAAAAAACACCCCCCTGAGCAACATAAGTGTTGCTGGCATACGTGGTAGTGTGCAAAGCACTATGTCAGCGGGAGAGCTTCTCCGGCCAACATAGCTACTGCCGCTCCTTAGAGGTGGTTTAATTATGTCGCTGGCAGAGCTCCCTCCTGTCGGCACAGAGCAGCTACACAAGCAATCTTACAGTGAAGCAGCTGCATCAGTACAGCTGTGCCGCTGTAAGGTCTCTAGTGTAGACATAGCCATGGTCTCTTTTTCAAAAATGATGTAGGCACTTACAACCGTAAATGTCAACGACTTTCAATAAGACTTAGGCTCTTAAGGGCCAGATGATTAAAGGTATTTAGGCACCTAACTCCCACTGATTTCTAAGAGAATAAGGCACATATATACATTTAAAAATATGGCCCTTAAGAGCTTGTCACTTCTGAAAATGAGACCTAGGTTCCTAAGTCACTAAGGCCTTGCAGCACTGAGTGGAGCAATGCCTAAATGCCTTCAAAAATCTGGGCCTCAGCCTGACTTTCATGCTGCCACGTACATGCTAGCATTTTCACTGCCTTAAAGCGCCCTCTATCTAAAAAGATAAGAAAGACAAAGGGTGGGAGGGAAAATAGGCATGAAGGTAAAGTAACATGCCCAAGGTCACCCAGCTGGTCATGGGGAGAGCCAGGAATAGTACCGACCACATCTCTTGAATTGTACCTCAGTGCTCTATCCACTAGCTCACACTGCCTCTTAACAACCTGGGTGGGAACTGTGAAATTCAGCCCACACTTCTGCATCCCAGACATCAAGACAGTCTATGTAGCTTTAATGTTCACTACATAGCTGATATTGTTTGTGATACATGAGACACACACTGGATATGGATATTAGCACTCCTACCCCCCAAGACAAAAACTGGAAGAAAGTGAGTTTGCAATCGCTGACACAGGATTCATGTATGGTCTATGGGTCACAAGTGACGTAGCAAGGTGTCCACAGCCAGCAGAAGGCTCGTAAAATTAAAGCTTTAATTTAAACAATGCCATTTTCATATGCAACTAACAGTTAATACAGGAAAGGAAATGGCTTTCATGACATAAGCTTTTGGAACAGCATGCTGAGCAAAATGGAGGAGAGGCAGATTTGTTTCAAAGATAAATTTGGAAAAGTTACTGTTTCTTCAGATGTAATCTGGATTGGAAGAACTGCACTGACACCAGACTTCTCTTAACACCCCAGCAGAGGGCAGTGCAAGACCTCAGTCTAAGAACCAGAATTTTCAATAATGTGTTTTAGTCCCATCCACTAGCAATCCCTCCTCCTGCCCTCCTCACCCATCTTCAGGCCCCAAGTTGTATGGAGCTTCAATGTTTCTAACGGTGAAATCTGAAACCTCCCTCAGATCAGTAGCGGATCGGAAATCCCAGATTAAGAAGCTGCCTATTGCTGGTGTTTAATGAGCCGACCACATTCACAGACAGTGGTGAAGCTCTTATTTAACTCTCTCAGTATCTCCCTCAAAAGTACTATGTGATGTTTTATTCAGCAGAATGTTCAGTGTTGCATTAACTTATTGGTATAGCTGGAAATTTCCAGGTGGGCCCAAGCATTTATAATATACTGATCAGTATTAGTATTGCTTGCAACTATGGGTATGTCTACACTGCAATTAAAAACCCATGGGTGGCCAATACCAGCCAGAAGTGAAAGTGGGCCTGTATGGGCCAGTACAGTGTACTAGTAAGAAGTGGTCGCCGGTACAGGCCCATACATAGCCCACGTTAAAGCGCTGCTGCCCCTTAATGCGCTACCCCTTTTGCCCCCTCCAGGGCTGTCGGGGAGGGGGGCAAAAGGGGCAGCTGCCCTAGGGCCCAGCGATTTAAATGGGCCTGGAGCTCCCAGCCGCTGCAGCAGCGGTGGCAGTGGCTGGAGCTCTGGGCCCTTTGAATTGCCGCCGCCTCACCCCCTTCCGGCGGAGGCCCTGCCCCTTCCGCCTGAGGCCCTGCCCCTTCCGGGGCCCCGGAGCCGGGCCCCCATACCGGTCAGACTTTTAAGTTACTTTCACCTTGGGCTCATGGGGCTCAGGCTAAGGGGCTGTTTAATTGTGGTGTAGATGTGAGGTGGGAGGGTCCCGGAGCTTGAACGTCTACACTGCAGTTAAAGAGTCCCTTAGCCAAAGCCCCATGAGCCAGAGTCAGCTGGCATGGGTCAGCCATGAATGTCTAATTGCAATGTAGATACCCCCTATGTGTCAGCACTGAATTGGCTGTACCCATTATCCAAATGGGCCTCTTTAAGTAGCTCGCATGCCATTCTTGAGCATATTAACCTCAAACTTCTGCATATTAACTCAAGGAGGGACTCTGGGGAACTGAAGACAGCTATAAAATCAAGGAAAGAGGAAATTCATAAAAGCAGAAAAATAATTTTTTTACCATCCTCTTTTCATTTCCTTACTGCTCATCTGTCATTTTAGTTTCCCGATTCAACACTTGATATTTAATTAAGCCACCACAAGAAACTAGTGTGATATGGGGCCAAGTTCCAGAAAAGTATAAAGCAGTGGGTGTTCAGTGTGAATAAAATACTCTGTTATAGACTAGACCCTCCACACCCACTCTTTTGAAACAGAGAGATCACAGTGGAAATAACTACCAACCCTCTAAAGTGCAATACACGTGAATGGTAATATATATCGATGCAAGAAACTTTACTGATGCAATAATAAGGATGCACAGTTAAATTAAAAATAGTCAGGATATGTAAACATTTAAGTTTCTACAGCAACACTAACATGGTCACCTTGCTCATATAAATATTTTCTGTTCCTGTTTTTGTGGATAAATAAGACATTTAGTAATAACACTTAGCTCTTATGTAGTGCTTTTTATCCATAGAGCAGGGATCAGCAACCTTTGGCATGTGGCCCGCCTGCGTAAGCACCCTGGTGGGCCGGGCCAGTTTGTTTACCTGCCATGTCTGCAGGTTCAGCCGATCGCGGCTCCCACTGGCCGCTGTTCGCTGCTGCAGGCCAATGGGGGCTGCAGGAAGCGGCGCGGACCGAGGGATGTGCTGGCCACCCTTCCCGCAGCTCCCATTTGCCTGAAGCAGCAAACCGCGGCCAGTGGGAGCTGCGACTGGCCAAACCTGTCGAAATGGCAGGTAAACAAACTGGCCCAGCCCACCAGGGTGCTTACCCTGGTGAGCCATGTGCCAAAGGTTGCCAATCCTTGCCATAGAGCTCAAAGTACTTTACAAAGGAAGTAAGTTTCATTATCCCCACTTTGGGGATGAGGAAACTACAGCACAGAGAGATGAGGTGACTTGCCAAAGGTCACACAGCAGATAAGTGGCAGTGCTGGGAACAGAGAACAGGTCTCTTAATGCTAAACCTCATGCTCTGTCTACTGGGCAACAATGCCTCCCTGTATTCTTTATATCATACTGTATATCCTATAAAATAAACTGGATGTGCAATGTGGCAGCAAGAACCTTAACTTTTGCATTTCCTGAATTAAAAAAAATGTTAACTATGTAATGTTAACATTGCACTAGCCTGTGCACATTTGTTCCCTTTGTGTATTCAGTCAGCTCTGCCAACTGATGTGGCAAAAATAAGATTCTTTCCTGCTGTCAGCCCTGCAAAACCAACCCAGCTCTGGGAGAGTGAACTGGATTCTTTTCTGGCTTGCTCATCACCAACAGAATTGTTAACTGAGCTCCAACTGCAGGGCTACCTGGGCAAACCCACCGTGTTCAAATTATGCCCGCATTTATACCTGAAGGCAATAGGGTCATGCAGGTATAACTAAGGGTTTAATTAAAGAGGAATGAAGTTATACAGGTGCGCCTAAGAGCAACATTGGCCTGCAGAATCTTTATGACTGGGAATGGTGCCCAGGTCAGAAATAACCCAGTTCACTTTCAGATCCCAGGTTTGCAAGGCTGGTAGTTAGAATTTTGTGTGTGTGTGTGTGTGTGTAAACTGAGCACACTTGATCTGGAAGCCACTGAAATGTGATAAATATGGAAGCCCACAATACCATTTTACAATTCCTCAAATGGCACTTGTCTCATATAAATGTGGCATTAGGTGCCATGAAAGACAGGACATTCTTCACAGCCAGAGTTTAAAGAAATGGATTGCAGCTTTTCTCATGGGCACAGAAAGTACTTGCCAGTTTCCCTCTTTTGGCAGCTCTACCCTTCCTTCCCTTGCCTTTCATGTTATCAGCCTAAACACACTGAGGGTATCCCTAATAACGGAGAGTGCCACATTCTGATTAGCTCTCTGGCAGTGTTGGGTTGTAATAATGAACCCCTAATTAAAACAAAGAAAACACTTCAAGCTTGGATCCTTGTTCAGGAGACAGAAAATTATGTGGTTATTGGCTTCCTTGCCTGTAGCCAGTTGCTTCCTACTCTTCCTATTCTCCTGCCTCTGGGAATGAGGAATACCAATTAAAAATAGTTATAAGAAACTTCCTAAAATAGATTATTTAAGTTAAACAGAATTTGACAGGAAAATATATATGCAAAGGGCCAAATCCTGGTCTTATCAGTACCACTGATAAAACTTGTATTGACTTTAATGGGGCTAAGATTTAGTTCAATGCCATGGAGGCCCGAGGGGGAAGAAGCAAAGTGAGACACCCAGATTCTGCAACAAACATTGTAAGTTGTGGGAATGTAAAGTGAGAGAAGGTAAAATGTAATAAGGAACAAATGCTCAGTATGCAACCAGCTACAAAAAGGGAGCCTAAATGGTCATTTTAAAGAGTTGACGAATTAACAATATCCTGGGCAAATTCTGATAACTGGAGTCCAACTGTGACCCAAGCTACTTCTGCACATACCTGTCACCATTAATGAGGTTGCACATGTTTAACTCAGAGCAGAATGGTTTGAAGGGGAAAACAGCAAGGGCCTTCCCAAGCCCAATATAATCTTCTTTTGTAAAGAAAATACCTAGAAAGAAGCTACTCCAGGAGGACAAACACATGCACTGTCTGAACATACATTGGTTGCTGATTTACTGCCAGTTTGGGATCTCATGCTCTGCTGTTATTCTTATTCTTCTGAGTGGGGAAATAAGAGAACCCAGAACAAAGTGAGAATGGCAGTAACAAATGGAAGAGTCTTAATAAACAGGGATAAATTGCACTTGGGATGGGAAGGTGGCCCTTTAGAACATGTATTGATGATCCCATTCCAAAATGTGTTGCTGGAGGGTCGGGGGGTTTGCTCAAACCTCAAGAATATGGGTTGAATAAGGATCATAAGAGCAAGGATACATTTCCTGGGTCACAATTATCCGTCGCTTTCCAATGTAAAATGTGGAGGTTGCATCTGTGAATGTGTGTGTGAGTAACTGACTAAGAGAGATCACTGGAGAGGTTTGAAGAAGCTTTTCTTTTTATGGCACGAAAGAAGATAACATATTGGCTTGCTGAAATATGTAAATGACTAGAGAGAAAGGTTACCACATTTCTCTCTCCATTCCATGCAGTCTGCCTCAGACTAGCAGCTACCACTCCCAGTCCCCCTCCTTGTCTCTATTGCTGTCCGAGAGACATCAGGAAATGGGAAGGAGAGTTTGTGATAAGCTCCTAGGATCACAATACAAGACAGGCAAGCGATCAATGCAATTAAAGTTGACAAAGGGGATTAGAATGTTTGAGAGGCCGTCTCAGATTTGTCATCTGTTATTGAGGGGTTATTTTAGTCTGGAGTTGGGACCAGGCAATTTTGGTTTTGGTTCCAGAAACTGAATCAAAGGCCTATTAATCCATGTACTTAGAGTGCATGAGGAACAGGTGACTGATAGCAGTGACACAAGTGAATAAAAACAGGCTTGGGACCTGAATTCTACTTATAGCATTTTTCCTCATTTAGGACCATATACTTCCCTCGGTCATCCACAACTCATTCTACCTATTAGTTTAAAGAGAAAGCATACAGTTGTTCAGAACCCAGTAATTTCATAGCTCTTAAAACCCATCTTCTATTGGTCTGATTCTGCTCTCATTTACATAAGTGCAAATCAGGACTAAGTCCATCAAAGTCAATGAAATTACACCAGTGTAAGAATGGATGTGTGGAAGGATCTTGGATTACATGCAGATGTTGTTTATGAGTAGGATCTGCATAAAGCAATGATTTAGGAGATCTATTCGGTGTTGCTCTAGTTGATCTTAAAAGGAAGATCATTTGTTACTGTAATATACAGCTATTAAATGGAGACCCCAGATCCCTCAAGAAGACCTCGTTAAACTCATTCTAACACACGAGAGTATAGTTGAAAGGAACCTTTAGTGCATTAGAATGATAATCCCCCCGCAAAGGGAAAATTTATGTGGGTGCATTTGTTACATGATAAATAAAATGTATTTCACATAATAAATATTTTAAATATATATGTCAGAGTTAATGTATGTAAAATATTATAAAACAGGCCTCTTTTCATTATATTTAAAATATATGGTATGACACAATATGCTTTGACTGTCATGAAAACGGCCAATGTTGTAAAGTTTTAAAGTCTGTATTGAGTAATATATTTTAAATATGTAGGTGCAATAAATCTTAATAAAATAGATAACATATGGGCAGAAAACCATGTTAGCCTATAAAAAGAGCTGTCCAGCCTAGAAACAGAGGGAGACTGAAAGAATAGTGCCAAACCTCAGCCTCAGAGTTGCAGAGCTTGAGTAGATTTGATGTGTCAGCTAACCAGACTTTATGAGGAAACCCCAGCCCATCCCTTCAAATACAGAGATGTAACAAATCATTAGTAAACTTCATAGTCAGAGAAATTCTTTGGTAAGAATCAAATTCCACCAAGTGGCTAAAGACAGCTTGGATTGCATGTGCATAAAAGAGCCAGGACATGGTGTGTCTGCTTGTGATTAATCACAGCTCATATGTGTATTCCATTAAATATCCAACAGGTCTCTCTCAGGCCCAGCTCCCGATTACAATACAGTGTTCTGAATAGCAACTTGTCTCTTAAAATATGGTAGAAAACCATGTTTCCCAAGCCTACCTTCATGCCAGTATCCCCCTTTTCACCCTGTGCAAGGAGAACAGAGATAGAGCAGAAACATAGATAGACATATTGAACAAAAAGAGAAAAACAGTATAATGTTAATAGCAATGACAATAGAAAGTAATTGATAGAGCTTAGCTTATGAGACATGCATGCTGTAGCTGCCAAGAAATGACCGAAGGATAAAGCACAATGACTGTAGCATCTCGAGGGCTGACTTCAGTTCATCCTTGCATACCGATGCGAGACAATGTATAGAGGAGAAATGGGTGCATGAGAACGTTCTATACACACATAGGTGATCAGTGTCTATAACATTCATCACTATCCATTGGAGGCATTGACTGGGATTTTTAAAAGAGCCAAAGGGAGTTAGGTACCTACATCCAACTAACTTTTAATGGAAGTTGGACGCCTTGCTACCTGAGGCCCCTTTGAAAATCCAAGGCATTTTCACTCAGTCACCTCCAGTATCCAAAGCTAGAGGTTATATAAAGGAGCAGCTCCACTAACTGCCAGATCTGTCATGTTCCAGCAGAAGATAATGGTCTGAGCACATACAAGTAATTACATTACAACATCTACAAGTGACAGAGCACATTGGAGCCTGGCCCTGGTTCCAGAGAGCAAGGAAGCATTCTTGCCTTGAGGCCAGTGGCTGACAATTGTCCAGGCCCCATCTACAATAGGATCTTGTATGTCATCTAGACAGATTGTGCAAAGAATCTATTGAGTCTATCTAGACATTTATATCACATTGCTTACCACATTATCTGAGACTGTATCACACCCCTGTATACTTGCATTTCTGTAAAAGGGGCACATGTCTGGGTGGCAATAAGTTGCATTAAGCAGATGGAGGTACTGACTAGCTAAGAATTGTTAGTTTAATGGTTACCTTGGGGCCAATAGATCCAGGAAGGCCAGGTGCACCTGGTAGGCCAGCCTCACCCACCTCACCCTGAGAAGAGAAGCAAGGAAATGGAGGGAGAGGCAAACACAGTCAGAAGGAAGAAACGGGGCCTTCAGTATACCAAGAAATATTAACAAAGATGTGGGGGAGGGAAGGATAGAGAACAGTCCCATAATACATGTGGCAACATAGCCTTCTTACCCTGCCCTGCAAGAGATGTTGCTTAGCAAGAAGCAAAAAGAGATGGAACACTGAGACAGTTCCTCACAAGTAGCCTGATTCCATCAATATTTAGGTGCTAGGAACACATATTCCAATCCCTCATACAGTACATTTTATCCATGGCTGAAGTGACCATATATCCACGTGTCCAGGTTTTTCACAACTTAGTGTCCCAGGAACTTCTTTTGGGTTGCCTGAAAAGTCCTGGTTTTTCATTTCATCAGTCATCACGTTGGGTTGCTGGTTTTTAATAACTAGAAAATATTTGTTCAGGCTATATTGCTACATTGAGTAGAATTTCCCAAGCGTTTACCAAGAACAAGCAATCTAGTGGTGCAAGTATTCAATATGATGAAGTGTTTGTAGTGAAGATAGTGACTGCATGACTGTAGAGAGTATCAAAGCTGTTCTTTTTGCTCAAAGTGAATGTTAATGACACTGGTTTGATGTTCAATTATAAACTCATTGAGAATGGTGAGTTACTGGAAAAAATCCTCCATTCTGAGAAACACACCTGAAAAAATCTTGAAAAAATATTTTTTTTTGCCTTTTGCCTAGGTATTTTATGACCTAAAACATGTTGCCACAAAAGTATCCTGGTTTTTAAATGTGAAGATATTGTCACCACATCCCTGGTGTCACAAAACTACCTTCAATACAAAAAATCAAAATGGAGGGAGAGATTTCTCCAAATCCTGAGTCTGCCCATTAGATAAGGGCAGTATAGAAGTTTCTCTTTCCTTTCATTGTCGACTCAGTGGGGAGGACTTTCTCCTCTGTGTTCATTCAATCCTGTGTTTCCTGCACACTTCCCCATTAATGGATCCCAGACCTGGGATCACCCTTCTCATAGTATGAAAGGAATTCAGACCCCTTGCTTGAGAAATAAATCAACCAGATTAACTGCCGTCCATAGGAAAAGATCCAGGTACAAACACCCATTAATATGCCATATCACTGACATCCTCAGCACATTCAAAGGTTAAAAAGCCTCCTGAATGTCGCAAAGAGAAGGATGGATGGTTAATGAGAAAACTGACAGTCTGCTGAAAGAAGAAGCAGTAAATTTTGTGTGTGTCTGCAGGAATGGACTGTGGTCCATAGGGGCTATAATTTTCATTTCCTGACATAACAAAAACTTCTCAGTTTATGCAGAACTAATTAAAAAGCTCTCAGGTCTTGCCACTTCACCCACAGAGCACCCATAAAACAACGTATAGATAACACAGTATATACAACTGCCGGCTGTTGGGAATACTCACTTTCCTCTTCTCACTCCCTCATCCTCCTTGTCAATATTTCTCCCCCATGATCCTCTTTCATTTCATTCTCCCCGCTCTCTGTCTGGCCTTTAAACTCTCTGGGAGGATTTAGCGCAGCTGGGGCAGGGCTAGCCACGTCTTAGGATGGGATTTAACCTCAGGGGAAGGCAGACAGCGTTTCCCCAGAAGAGTATCTTTAATGCGCTGTTGGAGTTTCATCCGAATCCAGCTGCCTGGGAATGACTTGAATGAGCATATTCCCCTGGCACCCTGGCTATGCTCCTCTCTGCCCAGCACCATCTCATTTTAGGGCTGCTCTGGCCACCTCTGTGCCCCATAAAATATAGGGAGTGCAAGTGCCTTGTACTGGGACAACTACCCTTTGGGCAGACCTTTCAATGCTAGAGATCCACAGCCCTGGGTAATACCAGCTTCTGCCTGGTAACCTGTGGCTGAATCAAACCTTCCATCATTTAGTCTGGAGAAAGATACATACCAGGGGGAATGTAAATGCCATAACTTGTTCCAACGCCATTCAGACTGGGTGGGTGGAGAGGGAGGATGTCCGCGCATGGGTGCACAAAATAAATTTCAGCCAGGAAGAAGTGACTCTATAGGGGAGCTTACAGCTTTTCCTGCCTCAGCCCCTCCCAGAAGAAATTGCTGCAGGGAAGTAGGTAGGCGTAGTGGCTATTGGGGATTTGCAACTATCTTCAGTACTCGGCTCTCTTAGCAGGAGTCACTGCAGGGAACGGTAGAAGAATGACGGCTATGGGGGAGGTCAGGGTTCCTCCATACCCAGCCTCTGCCAGCAAGTCACTCATTGCAGGAAATGATGGAAGGGCTCTGGCTGTGTGTGTGTGAATGTGTGTAGTAAGGATGGCATTTCTTTGCTATTACACTTCCACCAGACTCTGGTTCACCATAATGCATTTTAAGATACTTGATCATCCAGTTGCTATGCGTGCCTCAGAAGTTTACCTCCCCCTCTTACCTTCCTCCCATGGTATCCTTGAATTCCAGGGTCTCCCTGCAAAAATCAAAATGAAGATAAGCCGATGATGCTAGGCTGAAAAGGAAAAATCCCTGTCCGTTCCTCTGTGCAGATGCAGGAAGAAAAATAGGACACTGAGTGTGAAATTCACCCTTGTGCTAGAACCATAATGAGGCCTAGACACCATTTAATTCCCCCTGGAGCTCTCAAAACAGGGCTTATATCCTGTCTGAGTCCAATGCACAGGAGCGAGTTTTACTCTGCGTGAATTACAACATAATAGGAAAGCTGCACCACACACTGCAAGGCACAGCATTTGGTTTTGCTTTCAATTTACACAGTTAATCTGTCCTAACGCTGCTTAATCTTACAACTCTGTCTGAAGTATCTCAAGGAAAGCAAATTGGGGATTTTTGCAGGCAAAAGAAATCTCACATTTTGTCAATGACATTTCACAAGTTTGGCAAGTAAAAATGGAAAATTTGGCAAAATTAGCAACATGGCTACAAAATAAATTCACAAAATGTGGTAAATGTTCTATGGTAAAGTCCAGCAAAGACATGGCTTGCAATTTTTTTTCCTCAATATTTCCTGATGATGACCACCTCCCTCAGACAAAACTTCCATTGAAAACAATAAGCCAGGAGTCTGGGATTGGGCCCTTAGTAAGATGTTTCAGTCTGGTTATGAACTTTTTCAGAAGTATTATGAAACAACCCTCTTTTCTCCCTCCTCCCCCACCTCTCCACAATGATCATGCCCAGCTTTGCTCACATCTATGCTAAGGGTTTTAAACTTCTTATCCTTGTTTTTGTTTACAGATGATGAAAAATGTCTCACCTTTGGTCCAGGGGATCCAGGTAAACCCTGTAGATAAAATAAGAACACACACTGAGGTAGGGAAAACTGCAAATATCTAGAGAAGTGGGGTGGCGGTAATTAATTTTCTACTGGGACATCAATCGCTGCCTAGTTTGATTTTAAAGAGTTCATCACTTTAGAATGTCACTGCAAAAATGATTCTCATTATCGAATAGAAACTCTACGGTTCCCCATTTCAGTAAACACCAGCCAAGCCTCCCTCCCACAAGTACTATCCCAAACCACCAGCCTTTGTCTCAGTAAATTTGAAAATCAAGCTACTTTGCCCAATGTGTCATGGTTCCAGAATATGATCTGGTTTATTTTTCTTGCCTGTCTTTAGCTCATTCCCAGCTCACTGTCTATACGCACTGAAGAAACAAAACCATCAAAACTGGAAACTGGTAGTATTCAATAAATGGGTAGTCTCTTCCTTACCCAACTAGGTGATCTCAAAGATGTTAAGGGAGCGAGGGAGTTGATATGGACTACCTGTACTTTAAAATACACTGTTGAATAACAGAAAGATCCTTTCTTCATGGTGGAATGTGCTACTATCAGATTTCGAATAGAGCTGTTCTTTTCTTCATTAAAAAGGAAATCTACCTGTGTGGCATGCTACACATCTGAAAGTACTCTTTAGGGGCAGGAAGCATGGATTTTACTGAACATGGTTTTCTTTGACTTGCCTAGTAGTGGCAATATGTTAATAAGACTTTCAGAAGAAAGAGACACCAGTAGTTGTGCTAAATTAGAAATAGCCATTCAATCTGCCCACATATTAAGCATGAGGTACTATACATAGCATATAAATATTAATATCTAAAATTTCCATATGGCAGCTGCCCTTGTGATGTAAATGGTCCAAATGAGAAAGATGGAACAGATACCCCACATGTGTTCTATGGCCTGAATTTACAGTATTTTTGCCTGTTTATGGCCATTTAGACGGCTACTTCGGGTTAAAAGATCAAAAGTGGGGATTTTCCAAGTCTTGAGTCTTCTGCCTGTAGATAACATGCACAAAGAGGCTTCTCTTTCCTCTGTTGACTGCATGTCCCTTTTCTGCAAGCATGTTTAAAACAGCTATTATAAAAATTTGGGAATGAAAGTATCTTTATTTCCTAACTACTAGGTGTCTGGCACACCAGCATGCCATGCTCCTCATTGTTAGACACAGGAATTGAGTAGTTGTTTCATGTGCTACTAAGGAAATAGCAGGTGATAGGCTGTACGTCTTCAACCATTACTGAGGCTTCCTGTATCTTGTTGCATGCGAACAGCACTAACCAAAAGTTAGGCATCTGCATAAGCAAGCCCTAATTTTAATGTTCTTGTCCTGGTGATTTTTTATCACAGATCCTTATGACCTTTCTCCATTCCTCCATCCCTAACTTATTATCAGCATCTCTTCTCAATTACTCAGTCCCTAGACACTGTTATCATTCTAGGCTACATAAAAATGTATTAATACAGAGGTGAAGTGAGGGGCTCACAGGGTAATGATCTGAAGAACCTTTCACATATAGGTTACTAGTTCCAATCCATCTTAGATTGGCAGAGACCAATTAGTTCATGCCTAACTAATGGTTGTTTGGTGGCCTATATGAAATGACTTGATGGTTTCACTCAGTTCGTAGTGGACAGATGGACAGATGTCAGCAGTTGTAAAACCTCATAACTGGTATTTTCTTTGGCAGAGAGACCAAGGACTGAAAGTCTATGGAGACTAAATTACCTGTCACCCCCAGGAGAGTCCATATCAGGTTTGAGGCTCATTGATGGGTGGGTCAGTTTGGGAAAAGCTAGCATTGACAATAGCCATACTGTATATATTCTTTTCTGGACAGAAGACTTCAATGTGAAGTGCTTCCGATCATGTTTATCTTGGAAAAATACGCTAAGATGCCTCTCCATAGTCCCTGAGCAAGGAACTTGGGTGCACCCTGAGAGCAGAGCCAGCATAGGTAACCCCCAGTGAATGAAACAGACAGCAATGGAGACATTAAGTGCAGCCACCCAGTTTGCTGAACACTTGGTTCAGCCCTGCAGGCATGTTCCCCATCCTCAGGCATTAAGGAGCTGGCTGCATTCATGCAACGAATGCTGCATGCAGAAGAGAGAGGAGTGAGGCAGCTCTACTGTACCTACCTTTCCATCCTTGCCTGCCTTTCCAGGCTCCCCTACTTTGCCCTGTTGTGAGAGGGAAAGGAACATTAGTGACAGTATTTTCACCTTCCTAGGCGGCTAGCTGTCAGCCTGGGAATAGAACAAGGAGCAGAACATCAAAGAGATTTCAAGGGCTTTTTTTAGTCTGGTTTCTGCTGAGAGCAGGCTAATTACAGCCGGAGTGTTACTTCCTCCCCGTGGCATAGGCTGGAGAGGAGGAAATGGCACTGGTGTCATCGTCTCACACATGTGTGTGCAGATAGGGATAGCTGGAGGCATAGAACTCCTCCCTCCCTGCCTGGGAACTCTTTCCTCCAGCCATGCCCTGGGAAATGGCTTTTGGTCAGTGCACCCAGCTCAGAGGAGACAATAAAAGGCAAAGGAAATTGCATGCATGTCAGGGGAGAGGAAGGATAAATGCTGCTTGTTTGGTTTCTTTTAAACTTACAGGTGGCCCAACTGGGCCAGGTTGTCCTGGATTTCCTGCTGGTCCAGATGGTCCAGTTGGCCCTGGTGGACCAGGTGGCCCTGGCGGACCTTGAATCCCCGCCTGTCCTTGTTCACCCTGAGGTTCATTAAAACAAGGATTACCATCAGGCAGGGTTAACTCATAGCCCAGCATCCAGAGTGTGTGCCATACAGCAGCTCAGCCAGAGCAAATGAAAGAGAGAGAAGCCAAGCAAGTTACAGTTAGTGGCAGGAGAGGTTTCCAAAACTCAGGCAAAGGTCCCCTTCTGATGGTCTTTCTGGGTGGATGATGGGAGCCATTTCCCTGTAGTTTGCAACTACATTTTAAAGCTCCTAATCAGAGCTCACTTAGAGGAAATGTGAAAACTGGATCAGATACTAAAATAGTGCCAGGAGCAACCCAAATACAAAGTAAACTGTTTTTTTAAGTTTAAAAAAGTGTGATTCATTTTATATAATATTGAGAATCCCCCAAGAATCTTTGAGCGCTTTCCATGTGAGGATCTTAAAGCACTGTACAGTCAGTGATCATTGAAACCTCACAGTGCCTTCTGAAATAGGGGACTACTCTCATTCCCATTTCAGAGAAATCAAGCCAGGGTCACTCTGTCACTTACTGGCAGAGCCATGAATCCTTAGTGTAATTTTTCCTCATACTCTAACCATTAGACAACACTCTCTCAGTTTTGGCATGTGTCTGCTCTTTCTTAATTTCTTTTAATTTGGAGCCTGCCAGAAACAGGAAGACCTAGGATTCTCATGAGAAAGCCTATTCTTGTGAGACTTAAAATCCATTTGATTTGGATAAGGTGCACCAAAGCATCCAAACTTTTGGGTGCTTATCTGAACTAAGCCTTTTGTAGCTGGCCCATCACATGCCACCTCAACAGCCAGTGTCTTGGATTCCCTAACATTCTAAAGCATTCATACATGGCATTTGCCTCAGTTGTCCCAGGGTGGAGGAATCAAGAGTCATAACTGGCTGGTGGTGAGAAGGTAATGATTTAGAAGGATCCCATTTAAATACCAGACCGCTGATCTATAAATGATTAATCCAGTAAATTCCTAGGGGACCATGACACTCAAGTTAAGCTCCCTGCTTTCTCGTTTTTTATCATTCCCTCTCCTTAGACACAGTATCACAAAGTCCTAATATCAGTGTCAGGATTTAAGTTCAACAAACTTCTCTTTGTGATCTCACTAGAAGGCCTGAAATACAACATAGTAATTTATTCAAAATGAATATATGGGTTTGGGCCTATATCACAGGAGATAAAGAGCATTATCTCCGCTGAACTTGTACTGCGCAGAAGATGAAGTTGTTGGATACAATGTGGTTCCACTCACATGCAGTCATTATCCACATGTGTGTACAATGCATGTAATACATATCCCATGCATGTAGTACCAATCCTACATCTATGCTATAGGTATGTGTTCTTGTAAGTCAGTTATGTGTTCCCTCTTAAGTTTATAAGCTAACAACAAGCATTACATAAAAATAGGCTTGTTCAAGGTGCCCAAGGAATGGCCACAGTTCTTACTTCATTAGCCATAGTGAATTCCCCTAGAACTAGTAAGGAACAACACTGACCAGCAGAAAAGGACTGCTTTATAATAATGGAGTCGCTAACACTGTAATGGGTGAGGATTTAACCTGAATGAAGGAGGGTTTGGTAGCTGGTGGCAAGTCAGTATAAGGGCACTACCATTAGAGGGCACCAGTCACATTAGCAGCAGACCTGGTCGAAAAATTTTCGACAAAACAGTTTCATTGGAAAATGCAGTTTAATTGAAATCCACACAATGTTTTTTCAACAAGTTTTTTGATGGGAAGAAGGCAAAACAAATTGTTTTGAATTTCATTTTGTTTTGATAATGTGAAAACATTTTGTTTTAACTTTATCATTTTGATCCATTTTCTGTTGATTTTTATATTAAATATGGTATATTCTATTTATATTGTATAGTTAATATTTTATATAATATAAAAGTTGAAACTATATGAATCAAAATGAGAAAGTTGAAATGAAACATTTCAAGCCCATTAGTGACCCGGCCTCCCCTCTGTAATATCCCTCCGTATCCAATCAGAATAGCTGATAGTTCACCCTGCCCACATTACAGCCTAGGGAAAAAGAGCTTTATCTTTCCCCCCTTTTTTTAAGCAGTTTCCTAGCACACCCTGGGGTCTTTCCATAGAGATACATGAGCATCCTTGAGCTGAATGTATATGCTATAGCCAGTGTCATTAAAGGACTATCAGCGATACACCTTTACATATTTTTTTTTGAGTGAATTTGGTTCTGATAAAAACATGAGGCAAATGGCCTTGGATAGCGTCAGGCAGCGGCACACTACAAAATTGCCAGAGACCTCCTTGCTATTGCCTCTCATTCCTGACTTATACTGCTAGCCCTGGCACACATCTCCTGAGCACACCCTACTCACTGTTCCAAACATGGATGAGACTACCTTTATTTTCACTTCTGACCCGACAAGGATCTGAAGTTAAGCCAGGCGGATGGGGAATACACTAACCCTGCTGAGCTATCAAGGCTTTGGATTTGGCATAGTTTTTAAAAAACACATTTTAAAAACCTTATGAATATGAAAACAAACTATTAGTTGCATACTAAGGTGATAAAGTTCACCTCTTTGTATTTTAGCTTTCGCTGGTACTTTCAGTTGCTAACCCTATGTCTTACTGAGACAAGGGGGAATCCTATTTGCCTGCTCCGTCTCCCACTACGCAGACTGTCAATAACTGGAATGGGCCCTCTGTTGGATGTGGCTATCCACTTCTTGTAATAACCGGGGCACAGAAGGTGCTAATGTGTGTATATATGTTAAACCCAGTTGCCTTGATGGAAATTCGCGCTGGCAGCTGGCAAGCTTTCAGAAAGACACAGGCAACCTTCTTTGGTGGGGTGCCTGAGCAAAGCATATGCCGTCACTGCAGTGTCCTTGCTTTTTTGCAGGGGACTTTGTTTAAGCAACTGCTCCATATAGACAGACTCCTAGACACATAAAGCTTAGTTACTACATAATTATATTCCTATTAGTACTTTCAGCCTGGAAAGACCCTTTAGGATTTAACTGGAATGTAACTGAGTAGATAGAGTAAGTTGGAGATCAGATATCATACTTATCAGATGTCATTTAATATTTTTAGCCATTAATTGGTGCTATTTTTCAGTTTTGTTAAACACCAATTAGTTGCCTAGATATTCCTTGTGGATTCAATGTTCTCTTCTCCCTCTAACAGGGCTTGCAGCTAACCGCTGCTCCCCACACAACAAATTCTCTGTTATAACACTCTTGTTGACATAGTGTAAAGCAGCAGCAGTTTTTCTTCCAGCTACTGGTGATCATATTTGTTTTACAGCTTCAGCTCTTTCTAGCATTCCAAATGTTTGGCTCCCAGGGTTCATATGACTTACTATTCTGCTGTGGGGAGGCAGAATTTGTCAGAGGGGCTTACATTTTCTGCTGCTTACAGAGTGAATTTCACAGAAGCTAAATGAATCATATACTTCAAATTCACATTTTTTTTGGTAATGCTTATGAGATTTACAGTCCTGGAGAATGACGCCAGGTATAGAATGGAGTGCAGCAGTGCAAGCTTCCCTACCTGGCCCAGGAAATGAACTTTGGTTTAAAAAATCTTTCTATCTTTGCTTCTCTTTTGAGACTACCAGCTAGGGGGACAACCAATGCCAGCTGTGGTGGTTTGTGTGATGTAAACAGGGCCGGCTCCAGGCACTAGCCTAGCAAGCAGGTGCCTGGGGCGGCCAATGAAGAGGGGGGCGACACGTCCGGCCCTTTCGGCGGCAATTTGGCGGCGGGGCCGTCACTCCCTTTGGGAGCAAAGGACCTGACGCCAAATTGCCGCCGTAGAATGAAGCGGCGGTAGAGCTGCCGCTGCGATCACGGCTTTTTTTATTTTTCTTTTCTTTTTTTTTTTTTTGCGCTGCTTGGGGCAGCAAAAATGCTAGAGCCGGCCCTTGATGTAAACACCTGGGCTGATACCAACAGTTCATTTCACATGGCTGAAAAAACACCAGATGATTACTCTAGGTAAGCGGTAAACTGTACTGGGCATAGACCAGTAGCCTGGAAATGAAAGGCTGTATAGGGAATACCCATCCCTTGAGACATCCTGCTTTCTATATCTCATACACAGTGAAAACTGTTTGAAATGACCGTGCAAAGGAATGACAAAAATCAGCTGATAACATGAGGTGGCTCAGTATGATTTAAAACAGGAGTTTACCTAGTAAGCATGGCTTCTTGCACCAGTTTTACAGCACTTACTAAATTTCAAAAAGGGATCTCTGACCAGCCATTGATGTTGTTGCTGTGCATGCAGGAACTGGCTCCTTAAGGTAGCAGTTAGGCTTATCCATGACACTACCTCCTTTTTTACCGCATTTTTCTTCGAGTCATATGTTTCATATTTAATTTGTTTTATTTTAAAAATCTGGATTCACTATGTTTCTGTTTAGACACATTTTCCCACCAAATATATGCTCCATTCTAAAGAGAGCCCCCTGGCTCTGCCAAAGTCTTTTTGAAACCCCTTCTCAAAGGAAGGAAAGAAGCTAATTAATCTTATGATTTGGAGTAGGCTTAAAACAGGCAAAGAGGAAAAAGTGGCTACCTGGAAAGTGCGTCTCTTTATGACCGGGGGTGGAGCCAGCCGCACTGAATTGAGGAGAGGCAACAGCTGAAGAAGAAGACCGAACCCGAAGGTCACAGGGCAAAGGTCACAAGGCAAAGGAGTCAGTAGGACATCAAGAGAGAGCAGCCAATGAAGAAAATGAAAAGATAGGGAAAAAGAAAGACTGTAATGAGAATAAACCACAGGTGAGAGATAGTTGTGAATGGCACAGGGAGGGATACTTGTCATCGGGTACCGCTTGGCAAACCTCTGAGCTCTTCTGTATTGTACTTTAAACACAGGAAGGAATACCTCTGTGCTGGGCCTTCGAAGGCCCTGGTTTTCCTTGAAGGGACTATAATTTTGCTACCCCCCTTGGTCTTTCACACCCAACCATTCTATCAGATCTTTCTTGCTTTCTATCTCGGCTCAGAAAGGAAACTTACCAGGAGATTTCTTGTGCCAGCTTCTGCTGCACTCCTCAGATAATATTTATTGTATCAAAACATAAATATTCTTCTCCCCAGCTCCCCAGAGTTCCCTTGGGACAGTGCTGTTTCTCTCAATTGGTCCTTATTAGATCTGGGGCACTTATTAAGACAGCAGTTTGCTCTATGTTTTTAAAGCTCCTCTTGTCACCTGAGCTCTTTGGCAATTGCGGCTCCATATTTCTGTGACCCTCATTACAAGAAATATATTTTTTCTCTGGACATCATCATGTTACTAGATAAATCTGCAATGAATTCTCTACAAATTACAAAGACTGGTGACTATACAGTTACCCTCGCTACAGTTCACAGTTATCCCCTTTTCTTCCCTTACCCCAAGATTGTCCTCCATGTTCCTTTAAAAGCCCTAATAATCTTGCCATTTTCCTCCTCGTTAGACCTGCTCCATCAGCTATTGTGGGATTCCACCATTTAACTGGTTGGAGGGGTCAGTGCACAACAGTGAAGGAGTCCCTCCCAAGCAGAGACAAAGTTCATCACCTATTCATCAACCTCACATTTCCTGCCAGGGACAGCAGTGAGAGAATGAGACCAGTTTGTGAACTTATACCCTTTTATAGCAAAGCAGAATTCTATTAGGAGCCGTCTCACTTGTTCAAGATCCTTCATTTTCTTTTGCTTCACAAAGACACTCCGTATCATCATGACCCAACTTGCGAGTGAATTGAGATGTCCCCTGATCACCAGAGGGGATGAACTTTTGCCTCACAATATGCTGAGCCTGCACTTTGTGTCTCCTTGTTTAACAGTAACAATGGCTTGTGATCCGTTTTGGACAAGAATCCTCTCTAAAGCTGATCCTCACAAATCAAAACCATGTACTAAAGCTCTGGGTCTTCTGTTCACCCTTCTACTGTATCTAATTTCCACTTCCAAACATGCTCCTGTCTGCCTGTGCACTCAGGAAGCTGCTTTGAACCACAGCACATGGGTGTTGACAGCACCGATTCAAACACCAGGAATGCTCATATTAGGCCTGATTCTCTTTCCCGTTTACCTAACTCCATTGAAGTCACTCTTGATTCATAGCAGTGTAAGTGAGGGGAGCAGCAAGTCCTCCATGTGTGCACACACAGTACTCCTCTCTGTGGGTTTTCCCTGTCTGAACTGTGAACTTGAGGCTGAGAGGTGTTGCCCGCAGGTCTCCCACGACAGTGATGATGTGCATCTAAGCAGCACACTCTGCTCCCCCTAAACATGGGTGTTTGTGTTTTACTGAAAGCTCAGACCCAGTCTTGTTGCAAAGTGAAATGTCATCACAATATTGCAGCCTTACAGTCCTGCCCACTGGGCAGTTTATATAAACAGTAAATACATACTTGAGGTAAACCAGTGGCGAGAGCCTCTGACTCAGAGGACCATAATTAACAGCAGATTTACAGACCACATTAGGGCGCATTGAATCTCAGAAGAATTAAATATGATAATTTCAGCTTTTGAGGTGAAGCTATATGATCAACTGAGCCTTTGAAAACTTGCGGTATCCGTGCAGTCAGCATACGTGGCATCTGGGAGGGAGTAAGCAGCCATGTTTTCAGTGCCAGGGATCTGGAGACCAGTCAGTCTCTCAGAGGCAGTCTGCACTGATGGACTTTTTAATGTTATCCTGTCCCCAAATCTAACACAAGAAAGCATAAGCTATCAAGAAGTATAATATGGCCCTAGAAAATTGACCAGGCCACTTTTGATAGGAGCAGGTTCTCCTCTGCCAAAAAGCAAACCTTTGTGAAGAGTGGGGTGAAGAACAGAGAAAGGAAGGGCTGAAGTGGGATTGGTGGGATTTTGACCAGAGCTCTCATGGTACTAATTAGGTTGTTCAGCGCCATGTGTGCATTGTGTGGAATATGGCCAACACCACTCAACATGATGCTGTATCACAATGGCTGGAAAATACAGAGATATTCTAGAATTTTCTTCAGCTTGGTTTGATGAATGGATATTTCCTTTGGGGCATTATCAGGACAACGTCAGGGAGCAAGGTAATATAAGAGACCAGCCTGGTGGTTCAGTGGAGCATTCTGGATTGGTTGCCTGTGTAGTGGGGGCTGGAAAAACTGTTACCTTTCAGGTGGGCAAAGGATCCATTTAGCATCTCCTTGTAGTAACTCGAGTGAATGATCTGGGAGTCACCAAGATGGGATTTGTGTGTGTGTGTGTGGGGGGGGGGGAACACTGTTGTATCTCATGTAACTCTATTGACTCGAAGAAGTAGTGGCTGAAATGTGCTGGCTGGAAGGAAGGGAGTGGGAGGGGCTATTCAAAATGGGTAAGGAAAAAAACAGCATGGAAACTCAGGAGCCTATTAGTTTCCCTTCTTCAAAACTGACCATAGGTGAGAAGGGACCTGGCTATGAATTTAAGTACATAGAGAGCAAGCATATGAGGTGTGGGTAAGAAATGTATTTCAAGCCTCTTTCTTCTGTCCCCAGATTTGCATCCCCAAAGTCTCAATGGCAAGTTCTTTTCAACACAGAGCATGCAATATTGTATCCACATCCTTGTTTCTTTTGCATCAGAACTGGGTCCAGTTAGACCATTACCCACAAACCTTTAGTGTAAGGATCTGATTAGAGCGCAGGGCTGCAAGTGTTGTACTTAGGTATTCCTAGGGGATAGTGAAGACACAGTGACACAGAACTGGGTCAGTTAGATACACCACATCATCAAGAGAAAAAAGAACTTTACTGGCCTGACTATTCTGAGACTAGGTTCCATTCCCAGCCCTAGACTGGCCATTGTGATTTTGTAACATGCTCTGATGACCCAGTCTGTCTTTAAGGATTAGACCGTGTAACCTCCTAGTATGGTCTCTTTACCCATGGGAATGTATGTCCTGTTTGCTCATGGGTTACACAATAGACTGATGGTTTAAAAAATGGGCCAAGGCAGGTTAAGAGGGAGCCCAGACTTCAAATTCCCTCTCTTTAAAAAAACCAAAAACCTGTCCCTGTTGTTATCATATTTCTAATTCATTGTCCTGCCCATGGCATCTGATGATGGTAACTGCTGCTTGTGTGAACCAGACAAATTCTAAGTTAGCTAAAAAAGTGCGTAAAACTATTTAAAAAGGGACTTTTCTTAATGTTCATTTCCCTTTTTTTCCCTTATAACGAGGAAGAGAGGGATATCTGTGCATAGGCTGGTCCACATCTACTATTCCCTTCCCCCTAGAGCCCTCTGTCTCACAGGTATATTCAACACAGGAAACTGGTCTGAGGGCAGTTATCACACACACATCAGAAGCTCTGACTCAGACAGGTTAAGAACTTCCATACCACTTTTTAAAAGATTGGATATGGTGCTCCTATAGTCCTGGATAGAGCCAAGCAGGGCACAGGCAGGCTTCCCTTGCGTAGCTTCGCCAGTGTGCGTCATAACTCTAACCTGTAGCACCTCCTGTGTTACAGTCCTGGGCCTTTTTTAAGTGGAGACTGCCAACTATTGATTGGGTAGTGGTGGAATTTAAATGTGGACCAACATCCAGCAATGACTATGAACTGAGACCACTTGTGACCTCAGTCAGGTATAAACTGAGGTTATTTCTCTTAATTTGTAATCAATTTCTCCATTTCCTAATTGTGTTGAGTCCCTGCCCCCGCTTTTCACTTTGAACAATGTGGACAGTCTGGAGCCAAGGGCTGTAATGGAACCCAGGACACTGCTTAAGTGAACATTGTTGTTAGCTTTTTTTTTTTTTAACATAACAATCTAGTGAGATGGCTTGTCTAAATAAACACAGCTGACCTTCTATTATTGTATCGGGGCCGGAACACACGACCACCCCCCTCCCCCCAACACCCAGATGCCTGACAGGTTTGCTATCTACATGCAGTCTTCATACCAGAGTCTTGGACCACCCCTAACCCCACTTCTCTCTGGGCCCAGGGCCAGCACCCGATCCAATTGTCCAGAGGCTTTTGAAAAAATAAATAGAAAGCTTTTAAGCCTGTCTCCCTGTGCACAGTGGTTAAAAGTTTCAATCCTCTCATATGATGTCCTTCCAGTGCATTTCCAATGGCTTTTCAGAGCTAGAGTTGTTTTTAGTTTTGTTTATGCCTGGTTAAATTCTATCCCTATAATCCCCTAAACCCGATGATATACTCCCGTCTCTCTTGAAAGGGCAGGATGGGGAAGCAAGTGTGGCTACTTCCTGGGCTTAATAAGATTATTACCAAAATAAATAAGTGTCCCTCCCCTTTTCCAAGCAGTGATGTGCAAAAAGCCAGGCGGCATCTACAAGATTACAGGGAATTCACTGGGAACTGTGACAGAACTGGATGTCTAACTCTAAATGTAGACCATAGGCATTATTTACTGGGTAAAGAATTTCTACCCCGCCTCCCTCAAAAAACTTCCCGCCCCTCAGTGAATACATGGACTTTAAGTGTTCTAACTATAAATACATAGGCTTTCCAGGCACACGGCCAGTTTTACCCATTGCCTTTCACTGATTTGCTCTTGAAGCCTACATTTCTGCAGATGGGCCAGATTGTGCCCTCTGGATCTGCACATGGAGGGGGCACCCATGGAAGTTTCACCCAACTTTAGCTCAGCCAACTCTGCAGCACCATCCCTCCCTTCGGGCTCTATAGAAGGCTCTCCACATGGTCCAGGGCCTGTGCTGGAAGAGGAGAGGGTAGAGAGCAGAGCGGCTGGGAAGGGAGAAGTGGCCAGGACAGTGCAGAATCAGGGCAGGAGATGTCCCTTGTGCCCTGACTTGGCCTTATGCAAATTAGGTGAAAAAGATAACAGAGCCCTTAGCTATATGACATTTTCCCTGAGGCCCCCCCAGATGTCCTAGCCATGCTGCCAGCAAGGGCACTTACTAGGGTCCAGAGATGGTATGGAGGCACAAAGCCTCTGAATGACACTGGATTCCTACAGATCCCTAGGGATCCACCAGGTTTAGGGGTGCAGCCCACATCCTTTTCCTCATGAGGCAAAGCCCACCTCCTGACAGGATGATGTTGGGGGGGGGGTTCTCCATGAGGGGATGGTATGGGTATATATCTGGAGGGCTGTCCTAGTTTAAAGGAATGAAATAAAGTTGTAAATCCCTCCTAGAAAATTCTTCCAACAACACATGTCAGTCAGTAAAATGGCACTTGTGGGACACATATGATGGACCTCATTAATGAAATATCCTACATTTCCATATAAAACTCATTCAAATAAACTAGGATTAATGTGCAGCAAGCCATGGGACAGTTAATAACAAATACTGCTTACCCTGTGTGGGTAGTCTCCACACTGGCCCTGTGAAAGGAGGGGATTAAAAGAAAATAGTTTAAATTGTGAATGCAGTGAACTAAAGTAGGCATATGGGGTCAGAGCCACAGCAGGTAGAAATCAGCATGGCTACACTACAGCTATGCCAATTTATACCAACTGAGCATCCAGTGTATTATCCACTACCCCTTTTCTCCCCAGTGTCATCATTTGTCTTTTGGCCAGAGATCCACAGAAAGCAATGGACAGACAGACTCTCTCTCTCTCTCTCTCTCTCTCTCTCTCTCTCTCTCTCTCTCACTCTCTCTCATTTTGAAATGTACCCAAACTACCATTTTATAGGATTTCCCAGCATATAACCCATCGGATTTTCATTGCGGCTGCTGGGTCTTCACAGTTGGGATAAGATTTAAAAAAAAAAATAGGATCCTAAATTCATATTTAGGCACCTAAATAAATGGTGATTTTCAAAACTCTTGAGCCAACATCACTCAGCACTTTTGAAAATCAGACCTCTTATTTAGAGGCCTACATATGGATTTAGGAGACATGCTTTTGACTTCTGGTTTTGGAAACACTGTATTTTGTTATTAGTGTCAGGGTCTTTTTCTTAAAACAATTTAGGAAAAAATAAACAAAACCTCATCAAAGCACCTAGGTCTCATGTTGCTCTTTATCCATTGCTGCTTTTAACTCTCCTTCATGCTTTAAAATGCTTCTGTTCTGATTACAATGTGACCATGTGGAAAACATTTTAGCCTCAGTTAAAATTATGAGTCTGGTCAAAAAAGGCACTTTGGTATAGCTCACATTGGTACATTTGGTATAGCTCTATTCTGAGTCAGAGCTGCATAATTTAGTGAAGAAAATAAGTTTGTACCGTAAACTCTTTAGCTATAGAAGAGCAGGCTGTATTCCATTCAGCCTCAGGCATTATCAACAGCATTTCTAGAGGAGTTCTCAGTCCATAATCTTTAGCATTGGTCATGACAGGAGTTGATGTATGAAGCAGGGGGATCACAGCTTGATTTTCAGATGTCCACAGGATGAGCCCACAACTAGAAAAATCTTGTCTGTTTTGTGAACTGACCTAATTTGCTCTGAAAGCCATAGCCGAAGGCTATGGAACACCAAGATGAATCACTCAATCATTTCCCTGCCTTTTAAATGTCATTATAAACCCAGCTCCCATTAAAATTACCTTTTCTCCTTTTTGTCCTGGAGGTCCCTGTGAAAGGAAAACAATTAAAAAATTAATTAAAGAGCATTGTGCTTATTAGGGGGAAAGTGCCAAAAGAAGGTAGATTTACAAGAAGGTGATAAGTTCAGCACTTACCGGCTGTCCCTTGGGACCAGCAACACCCTTTAAAAAAATACATTGTTGTGAGTTATATATATGCTTATACATTCAATGACAGGAACATTAAACATCTCAGCATGTGGCATGTACTCAGATGGAAAAGTGGCTTTTTAAAAAGTCTTTAGCCAAAAATTTCTATGGTAGATCTCAGTTCCCCTTGCAGTGTTTCTTACACTAGAGGAGCGAAGATGCACAAGTCCTGCAGCTTTACTGAATGGGGATGCCAACAGGAGAGTGAAAAATTAAGTAGTTATATGACAGCCGACCTCTTGGCTGACACACTGGGGACTGAAGCAGGGACCTCCAGAACCAAAAGCATGAGTTGATACTGGAGCAACTTATATTCTCTGTGGATCAGCACAGAGGGGCACCAGTAATACAGATGCACCAGAGGGTTACATATTTCATCCTCTCAAAGGATGCTCATCCTCAGCATCTGAGGCTCCCCAAATGAGCCCCCCACTTATTTGATTGCCGCCATGTTGGCTGACACAGCAGGGATTGAACCAGGGGCCTCAGAACTAAAAGCATGTGCTGCTAAAACTCTCTAAGGAAGGGTTGTAACAATAGCCTCTGTGGCATGGCATGGCCCAGCAGGGGAGCTCTAACACACGCTCACCAGCGGGTTCAGCTTCACCTATAGCTTTTCTTTTTTAAGGCCTAATTCTAGCTATGTGTTGGGCACCCTCTGTTCATTTCCATAGGAACTGAGGTTGGTTAGTGTCTCTCTGCAGTTGCTCGGCACCTTGCAGCTTCACTCCTGAATAAATTAAAAGCCAAAGTCTGTGCTTGAATTCCCTCATACAATTTTCATTTGCTTAATTGAGAATCACATGTGTGCCCTCAAAGGGCAGCATTTAGTCCTACAGAAGGATGGGCTCTAACTACAGAAGCCAATGGGAGCATCCTGTGTAGGTCAGGCCCATTTTAACTCTCTATTTCCTCAGTGTGATGTTTAGGAATACTCCGGAAGCATCCTTCATGACTGGATATAGATTTATTGATTCTAATGGATTATATTAAATACAAAATATTTAGCACCTTGAACAGTCAGTTTCTGTCCGGCGCAAACGATATGCCCTGTGCATGCAGTATATTAATGAAAGCTACTTGACCAGTAAGGGGTCACAGAAAGCAATTAATTTGCAAAGTAGTGTTAAATCAGTAATTGCTGGCCTTTGTGTCAGGTCAAGCAGGAGCTTGGTAAGGCTCTGGCTTGCACTATTTTGACAGATTCTAGGGAGAAAAGGAAGGGGGAGATATATGATTTTACTTTAGCTTCAAGTGGAGAGTAAGAGAGAACACCTGCATTGCTTTAGTTCTCTGTCTTGCATATCAACACATGGACTTTCCTGGAATAAGCACACATAGGCAGAATAGCAGTACAGTTAACAAAATGGATATTTTTTGGAAGAACAAAAACAATAAAAACTGAGTAACCCAAAGTGCGTCCAGTTACCTATATGTAGATGATATGGTTGCTGGCTGCAGGGATATTACTAATTGCTGGCTTTCCAAATTACACATTTGAATAACCTTGTGAATAGTGAACTCCCTGAACCATGTGAAAATTAGAGCTGGCCAAAAAAAAAATTTAAATTTGAAATTTTGATGAAATGAAGGAAACTAACACAGCAACATATTAGTTTTAAACATCTATATCATTGTGATTTCACAACTAAAGTTCTTCAGATATCTCAAAGTCACAAGGCCTTGTTTAGGACACCATAAAGTACATGCCAAGTTGGTAGCATTAAAATGAAGCCATTTTGGATTTATCAAGAAAAATCTGAAAAATCATCTTAATAAGTGACAAATGTGCTTTTTGTTGTAGTTCAGAAAACCCCAAATCTGCTAAATGGGTTTTTATGAAACTTTCCATAAACATTCACTTCTGAGATGAGTCCAACCATGAAACATTTCAGTTCCCAAAGTATTTTTAAAGAACATACTTAGTAACCAAACATAAGGCTTAATAATGGAAATGACATTCCCATGTATAACTATAGAGTTGCTATTGTGACATGATGATACAGGTACTCATCATGTAAAAATTATAGCTAAACCTCCCAGCTTCTGCTATCATGATTTTATTATATTAGCTAGAAAGTTAGTATGTTAGCAGGAATTTGGGTGGTTAGTATGCAGAGATTACTCATTTCATTTGAGTCAAACTCTAGTTAATGCCCTTGAGGAGAACCAATACAACCCCAAACCAACCCACTGCTCCCTGAAGATACACATGTAATTTTTACCATCTCCCCCTTCTGTCCAGGATGGCCCTGAAAAGGTAAAAGAGTGTGTGTTATCATTATAGAATCAGGCCTAAACACTGCATTTACACATCCCCTTGCTGTGGCTGGTCATTTCATTTTGCTTATTCTTGGTACCAAAGAAGACATAATATTGTACCCATGTAGCCTCACAGCAAGTGGATCATCACTCCTGATCATTCAGGTGCAAAGCACAAAAAATAAAGCGTTGCTAATGAATAGCATGGACATGTGGTGAGGTATTTAGACCCTCCCTAGAGGTTGACAAGAAGGGGTTAATGCTCTCCTTTGGACTAGAGGAAAGAGCACAGCTGTCTGCCCTGAGTGCAGTGATGTGCAGGGTAGCAGTGCTCTGATTGATTAACTATCCCCAGCAGAGTATAAAAGGGATGCTTCTGAGAGCTGCTGAGGGATGTTTCTGGCAGTGAGATAGGATCCTTAGTATGCGGTTTGGTGCTAGGAGGAGCACTGGGTGGGGGATTGTGGTTTCTTTTTCTTTCTGAAACTTGGTTGCAGTGAACTACAGTTTAGACTTTTCTTTTGGACATGCCTGAAACAACTCATGCCATGTTTCTTGACTGTGGTTGGGAGAAACTCTGCAGTATCTGTGTTTCCCTTTTAAAGGGGCAGGAAATTATTTACATTTGTTTGTCTGCTTTACAACAAAGTCCACCACAAAAGGGGCTTGAGTGCCACAAAGGTCTTCAGAATCCTTTGCTGTGCTGGCTGACCTGTTGCAATGTGGGGGAGGAATAAACCATAATGTTCAATTAATAGCTAGTCTAGGCTGCAGTGAGATGATATATGAAGCTTAGGAAACTCATTCTGTTTGTCTCTGTCTCTAGCTGTAACTGCTGGAGGTGGGAACTCAATTGCTTAGTTAAGTTTAAAGGGCAGCTTCAGGGATAAGTGCTAGTTCATAGGTGAAGCAATAGGGTAACCAGAAGAGCAACATCAGTAGGGCACCTTCCATGATTTACTGATGCTCTGAAGCCTCTCCAGGGGAATTTGGTGGTGGTGTTCTCCTGCCCACAATCTTTCATATGCAAATTTGCATGCACACACTTTGCAAAATAATTCTATACAAATTAACCTATTAACAGCCTGGCTCAGAGGACAGGGGAAGTACTAGACAAAGGCAAATAAACAGGGAGAGAGAAGCTGTGAGGGAGATGTTTCACTTACTGGTTTGCCATCCAAACCAATCGGGCCCTGAAAGAAAAAAGAGAGAGCTGATGGGGAAACTAGTTCATTGGTGGTTTATGCATTTGCCCCACAAATCTGGGTGGGGACTCAGTAGGATACAGCTGGATTATACAGGATATGGCAGAAAGAACAGTGAAGGAATGATGTGGCTGTGACTTTAAACAATGAATCACTTGAGATGCAGAACATAGGAGAAAGAAAGCAAATTGATTAACCCAGTGGAGTGCTGCTATGTGAGAGATTTCTTATCCTGGTCTCTCACTGGGGGTGTGTGCTGCAGAGCCAATGTACCCATCGCTCAGTCCCATGAGTGAATTTCTTGCCTCAGTCACTAGTGGCCTCTGGCTAATTAAGGAACTATCTTGATGGGCTCTGAATGGCCCTTGCAGTTCTCCTTGGCTAGAAGGATGCTGGCTGTGATGCAAGGGCTCAAGTGTGAGGGGCTGTGTAGGAAAAATGGGGGGTCCTCAGGACTCTGGCAGGATTACTGAGAAGTCATGGAGAGGGGCAGAAGTGAGTGGAGAGGAAAGGATAAAATGGGAAGATGGGAGTCATGCACCAAAACACCTTTGAAAGTCTGGGCCCTGGTTTGTTTTTATTTTAACTTGATCTGGGCTTGTTTGCTCTCCTTATGCTTGGACATCAAAGTGTGGAGAGATCTGCTTCTCCTCAGTGCCTTGCTCCTACTAAAGTGAGGGTAGTTTGCAATTATTGGCCACCTTTCAGAGAGGCAGGGCAGAGAGTCCAGTGCTCAGTGAGCATGGAGACTGCAGATTCCTTTTTTTTTTTTTTGGTCTCTCTTCCCCCCCCCTCCCCCCCCAGTCCAAGGCAATTGCCCGCAGATCTGTGGTTATACACAGCAAATCCTTGAATAAAAACTACCAAGCCCTCAGCTGAACTGAGCAGGCTGGCAGAGGGGTGTGTCTGTGACAAAGATAGTTCAGTTATCAGAATAAATTAACAGAAAATACATAATGAATACAGTTTTGGAACAGAATAGATGCTGTGGATGGTGCTGCAGGACCAACCTGCCAGCAAGTGTGGGGCTGAAATGGGAATTTCTTCATCTTCAGAATCTGTTTTTCATGTCATGGCCCACTCAGGTTATATCTGTAACTTACAGTGCTGCAAAAGAAATTCCAGCCATGCTTTTACCCTCTTCCCCTCCTGTTGCCTGGGCTTTCGTCTAGCAAAGTCAATAGCTGAGCCACGCTGCACAGAGCCGGATGAATCTCAGGGGCTCTTTGTTATTACAATATCACATTGGAGTTCATTAAGGATGGAATTTCACTTACCTGGGGTTTATTTTCTTTATTTTGGTTGTTTTGGGGTGTTTTTTACAGCACAGACCTGGCGTCAACCACGGTATTTTAACATTAGGGTTTTTAAAACATTTAATTTCCTTTAGTGTTGTATCTTTGTTTTTTAAGGCATCATTAAAAAGAAAAGAAAATAGAAATGAAACAGAAAAAAACTTTTCAATTACATTATATTGGGTCCATGGTTTTGGATGGAAATGCTGAAAGGCACTTAGCTTTAGTGACATGAGCTGGCAATATTATACACTTGTACCTCATAGATTAACAGTTCCACTTACCGGAAATCCAGGAAAACCTCTCGTTCCAGGCTGTCCCTGAGAAGAATAAAATGGAGACAGAGAGGTTTAAAGAAATCTGAGAGCAGTGCAACATGTCTTCCTAAAATTGCTCTGTAGGGCCTCAGGGTTTGTTATTTTCCCCAACCTGATCTCTGTGTAATATCACTGCAGTTCTCAGTATAGTCACCCAAGACTCAAGTGTGTTTTAAGAAAGCAGGCTACTGGGGAGCCAGGGGAAGTCTCCAATCGCAGCTTCGTTTTGTACGGAGCCAGGACAGTGTTGGAGATGGTCCAATTTGGACTCCGAGTACTTTGTCTGAAGCTTCTAAAGTAATTAAATGGGCGTTCCTTGCTCACACGCTGGCCTTCTGGAGCATTTTCCAGCGTCTAAGCTCTCTTTATGGAAATTCCTTGCATAGCCACATGCATGGCCATAAAATGAGGTCTTTAATACTGAGTGATGTGTAGTGCAATGTGCAAACCCTTGCAGCTCACCAAGTCTATATCATCAAGACAAACTCTATGCTATTGCCCCAGTTCATTAATTTTACTCACAAAGAAAATTTTGTAGCAAAGATTCTGAAAAATAAAAAGGGATTGTATGTAAAGTGAATGGGTGATGTAAACACACCCCTTCCCCTCTCTTCTTTTCCAATAAGTCAGTTTCTGATTGTCAATGCAAGATCTGAATCAAACAAAATGCAGCAAGTATTGGCAGATCACACAATGGAGTGACTGTCAGACTATTTGTCATTGATTCAACCACATGCAGACAATTAGAGGGTGAAAGCCTCATGGCTGCTAGTTTGCAAAACACTAAGTGCCAGAGCATAGATATCCTATAAGTCCTATTTATTTAAGGGTATCTAAATCCTGATTTAGCTAGCGATGTGTCAGCCATCTTGGAAAGAATAACAACAAATTTCAGTAAAAAGCAACAGAGGGTCCTGTGGCACCTTTGAGACTAACAGAAGTATTGGGAGCATAAGCTTTCGTGGGTAAGATCCTCACTTCTTCAGATGCAAGAAGAACTTCTGTTAGTCTCAAAGGTGCCACAGGACCCTCTGTTGCTTTTTACAGATTCAGACTAACACGGCTACCCCTCTGATACTTAACAAATTTCAGTCCGATCCTGAAATTAAGCCGTTCAGATTAAAATAGTTGAATGAAGTAAATTCTGTGCCTCTCTCTTCTTCTCTGATCCCTGAAATCCATTTTGAAATTTCAATAGGTCTAGTTCTTTCTGCTGGTCTAACTATTCTCTTCAGACCTTGTGCATTCTGGGACTTCCCCGCTGGGTGAGGTGGGGAAGGGAAATACCTTCTAGGGCACTTTTAACCTAGGGAAGTCTCTAAGCATATAAGATTTGAATGAAACCACGGCTGGGACTGAACATAGAGTATGACCAGACCTTTGTTCCTCACAGTGGAGTATCAGTGAAGGTTCAGGGCTGTTTAGCAGTTGAGGCGAATGACTTGGGAGCCAGATGCATATTCAGAACGAGAGAGAAGAAGTTGGGAGGTCAGGTGAAGGATCTGGCTGGGTTGGGAGAAAAAGGGGGTGCAGAGGTGCAGAGAGCAGTGGATGAGGAACTGTTCATGATTTTGGTGGGGCTCTTTGGAAATTGTGAGCCTGAGACCTTTTTGAATTCCTCCATCACTGTAGTTAACAGTCCTATGCAGTAGCAAGGGATTGGCTCAATAGACAGTGTGCAGCATTGTGGAATTAAGCCCAATAGACTATAGAAGCAGGGAATAGTCAGAACACATCAATGCCCAGCCTTGCCTCTTCCCTCCTTTGGCTTCCCCGACATGTGCTGGGGACTGGGAAAAGGGCCAGATTAGAGCCCCTTTGGCAGTAGAAGGAGCCTTTACCTCGGGGTATTCCACAGAGAATATTTCCACCCCTTTACAGGCCCTTACGCCTCTGGAGTGACATAATGGGGCCTTGGCACAATGTAGAGTTGGGCCCAAAATCTTTTTTGCAGAGCTCTAGAGAACTACAGCTACTATAAAATGTCTCAAATTGCACCAAACAGTAATGTTGTTATTCAGAATGCTAGCATGACTGAATCATTCACATTGTTTTTTTAAAGCTTTACTAAGTTGAATTTGGTCATAGTTGCTTTGCAGGATACATATAAAACCACCTGGATCCGCTGGCTTGTGACCAGAGGAGAAGATACGTTATAAATTTAAGGATCTGCCCAATGCTGATTTCCAAAAGGGTGAGAACTGAGAGGATCTCATTAATAAATCATTAATTTTTGGACTACTCCCATAGACAAGAAGTGCTAAGAAAAGAATCAAGGAGGAAACCCGGAAATGGTGCAATTTGGCCTCTGCTACCTTTCTTGTAAACTATAAACTGCTTCTTTTTACTCCTTGGCTAAAGTCTGATGTGTACAATAACAGGCCACAGCAAAAGTTGACCAACTAAAGATTCCAAGAAACATTTTTTCCTTCTCTTGTTCAAATGTTGTTCATATCAAGTATATAGTCCTGGGAATTGCCAAATCATAGAGATTGTCTGTTTCTGCCACTGTCAGCACAATGCTTCTTTCTGGCCAAAATGCCTGAAGAGAAGTTATGCGGCAGAAAACTCTGGAAGTGAAAACTTGAACCTCCTCTTTCCTCTAAAAGAAAATCTGGAAACTATTTGTCATCCCACCTCTTTCCAAAGTGGCCCCAACCTCCAGCATTTGCTTATTTATCTTGGGCATTAGGTAATTCTTTATACTTATCACCAACTCTTCATGAAATTAAATCATCTTTTCAACAGACTTTGGGGGTGGAAGAAGTGAATTTTGTCAATACGGGCTTGTGAAGTTCTGGGGTATAATCCAAACCAGTAAGGGGCTGTGTCTCATAGACTTTAAGGTTAGAAGGGACCATCATGATCTTCTAGTCTGACCTCCTGCACATTGCAGACCACAGAATCTCACTCACCCACTCCTGTAATAGACCAATAACTTCTGCCTGAGTTACTGAAGTCCTCAAATCATGATTTAAAGACTTCGAGTTACAGAGAATTCACCATTTACACTAGATTAAATGGGTCACTGCAAGTGACCCATGCCCCATGCTACAGAGTAAGGTGAAAAACCTCCAGCATCTCTGCCAATCTGACCCAGGGGAAAATTCCTTCCCAACCGCAAATATGGCAATCAGACCCTGAGCATGTGGGCAAGACCTACCAAGCAGATACCTGGGAAAGAATTCTCTGTAATAATTCAGAGCCCTCCCCATTTAGTGTCCAGTCTCTGGCCATTGGGGATTTTTGCTAATGCCAGTTGCCGATGGGCTACATGCCATTGTAGGCAGTCCCATCATTCCACCCCCTCCATAAATGTATCAAGCTCAGTCTTGAAGCCAGTTAGGTTTTTTGCCCACTCCCCCCCCCGCTCCCCTTAGAAAGCTGTTCCAGAACTTCACTCCTCTGATGTTTAGAAACCTTCACCTAATTTCAAGCCTAAACTTGTTGATAGCCAGTTTAAATCCATTTGTTTTTGTGCCCACATTGGCGCTTAACTTAAATAACTCCTCTCCCTCCCTGGTATTAATCCCTTTGATGTATTTATACAGAGCAATCATATCTCCCCTCAGCCTTCTTTTGGTTAGGCTAAACAAGCCAAGCTCTTTGAGTCTCTTCTCATAAGATAGGTTTTCCATTCCTGGGATCATCCTAGTAGCCCTTTTCTGTACCTGTTCCAGTTTGAATTAATCTTTCTTAAACATGGGAGACCAGGATTGCATACAGTATTCCAGATGAGATCTCACCAGTGCCTTATATAATGGTATTAACACTTCCCTGTCTCTACTGGAAATACCTCACCCAATGCATCCTAGGACTGCATTAGCCTTTTTCATGGCCATATCACACTGACAGCTCATAGTCATTCTGTGATCAGGCAATACACCCAGGTCTTTCTCCTCCTCTGTCGCCTCCAACTGGTAAGTCCCCAGCTTATAGCAAAATTCTTGTTGTTAGTCTCTAAATGCATGACTTTGCACTATTAAATTCCATCCCATTTCTATTACTCGAGTTTAAAAGGTCATCCAGATCTTCTTGTATGATATTCCAGTCCTCCTCTGTATTGGCAATACCTTCCAACTTTCTCTCACTTCCTGTCCCACAACCTTAGATGCCTCACTATGGCTTACTGTTGTAGCTCTCAACCTGGGCCACTCCCACACAGCTTACCAGCATGCAAATCACACCCTGAATGTCTGTGTATTGCTACAGTCCTGGTCCAGCAACTCTGACCCCAGCAGCCTGTCAGCAACACTCAGCCACACTCTCTGGCTTTCACCAGCCTTGGTTATGACTTGCAGGGTGACCCCAACACACTCCCAGTCCTGATTTTTCCCAAAAACGTGTGTTCTGCACTGTCCAGCCCCTCCTGGGCAGTTCAGATATAAAAAGTCCGTTGCGCCTGTAAAGGGTCAATATTCAACCGTTTGCGACTTTAACTGGAGTTACCAAACAGATCAGTTTAAACACAACACTGGATTAGTTTAGATTAAAAATAAAGCACATTTATTTAACTACAAAGAGAGAGATTTTAAGTGGGTACAAGTACAAGATATTAAAGTCAGAAAAGGTTACAAGAGAAATAAAGATAAAACTCTTTCTAGTCGCTGAAACTTAATAAGCTAGACTTGGTTCAAGGTAATATCCCAGCAACAGAGCTGACCAAATTCTTTGATCAGGATCTCCCCGCAAAGTCAAAGGGCTGGTTCCTTTGTCGTCTTAGGTGAAGAGAGAGAGAACCTGGTGTGTTTTTGCCCCTCACTTTTATAGTTCTGTACCCCTCTGAAATACATTTTCCTGAGGGTTACCCCTAGATAAAGTTCATTCCAGCTGTGAAGAAAGAAACAGGGAGTCTCGTGGTAAAAGAGGTTCCATATTGTTGTTTGCTAAAATGCAGATCGATTTGTTGCCCCGCTTTGTTGCCAAAGAATGGCCATTTGACAAGTGATTGCCAGTCAACTTGATGACACCTGGCTAGAGGTGTCAGCTTATCCTTTGTCTTTGAGAAATCGGTTTACCCACTCCCCAGACTAATCTGGTAAGCACATTTGTAGTCATAATTTCAATTTATGTTCATAACTCCTAATAAGTATTTCGCACATACATTACACAAGAATATTGATGATCAATGTGTCACTAGCTTTTAAGTGATACCTCCCAAGGCATATTTTGCACAAAGATTATTACACTAATGTGTAGGATGTGTATACAGGGGTGCTTTCGGTCATAGTTCTTCTAAGAGCTTTGGCTGTGATAGACAAAAATCCATTTTAAATATTGTTGTTACTTGGGTGAACCCTTTGTATGGGTTGAGTTAAAACCCCAATGAGACTAGCAGATGTGAACTTGCCCTCCCGTTAACATAATTGTAAGCATAAGCCTCACTTAAGACAAAATGTGTGTGTGTGTGTCTGTGTCTGTGTATACCTACCCAGGAGTTTTTGTTGAGTGTTGTTTTAGATAGTGTGTGAGGCGAGAAAGAGATCACAGAACTGAGGTCACATAAGAACAGATGGAGTGAGAGAGTCAGCCTGAAGGAGCAGCTAAAAGCATGAGGCTGACCCTGGAACTGTTGGTAGATCTATCCAATTACAACTCTCAGGACATCTGCATCACTCTTGAGGCCAATTATTAGCTAAGAGCTGCAGTTTATGACAAAGGGGGAAAGGGACAAGCCTGTTATTCTTATATTCCATTGCGTGGTTAATTCAGTGCTCAGAAAACAAAAGGACTGATCCACTCTGAGCCCAGCCTAGTGCAGGCAGAACAAGCACTGTCAATGCACCCTGACCTGTAACACCCCTTGCTATTCTATTCCTGGATCACAACACAATTCTTCTGAAACACCTCAGTCCTGAACAACAATCTCTTTTCCTCTGTCTCTGCTATTCTAAGTCTGGGAGACTTATAGTATACTTCCTAGAAGGGCTTATGCTGAGCCTTTCTCATTGAAAATCAAAAGCGTACACATAAACTCAATAAAGAGATGTGATTAATGTTTTGCTAGGAACAGCAGGACACCCTGTTGTTGGCTAAAAGGATCAGGACAATAAGATATCTTTTCCCGTGCCAGAGTGAAGCTCCTGTTCCTAGACTCTGCAGAGAGTGAACAATGTGTTTCACCCTAGGGTAGTGGGGAGGGACATTTTGTCTATTAGGTCTTCTTTCCCAATCCGCTTGGTGTACTATTGTCCTTCCTTATTGCTAGGGCCCTACCAAATTCATGACCAAAAAAACGCATCACAGACCATGAACTCTGATCTCCTCCCATGAAATCTGGTCTTTTGTGTGCTTTTACCCTACACTATACAGATTTCACAAGGGAGACCAGCGTTTCTCAAATTTGGGGTCCTGACCCAAAAGGGAATTGCAGAGGTCACAAGGTTATTTTAGGGGTGGTCACGGTCAGTGTTCCCTCTAATTTTTCCCACCCATGTGCGGAATGAATTTGTTATGTGCACCAATATGGAGGTGATGTGTGACACATCACCTTCAAATTGGTGCACATAACAAAATTCATGTGGTGGAGGTGGGGTGGAGGGGTTTGGAGTGTGGGTGGGGGCTCAGAAGGCTGGGGCAGAGGGTTAGATTGGGGGGAGGGCTCCAGCTGGGGGTGTAGGCTCTGGGGTGGGGCTGGGGATGAAGGGTTTGGGGTGCAAGAGCGTGCTCTGGGGCTACCAGGCCTCTCCCCCACAGCTCTCTCCCCACAGCAGCACCTGGGCTGGGGGGAGAGGCACCTCTCCCCGCCATGGACGCTCCGAGGCTGGGGCTGCAGGATAGGCGCCCCTGGCCCAGCTCTCGGCCCCCGCAGGTCCGGGCCACCCGGGGTCGGGTCCAAGCCGGACTGCCATGGTTAGGTCTGAGCCTGGCGGGGCGGGCTGAGCCGTGCCGGGCTGGGCTGTGCCGCCCCATGTCTGGGCTGCACTGCTCTGCACCACCGTGGCCACAGCTGGGGCTGGGCTGCACCACGCCACCCCGGCTGGGTTCAGGCTGGGGTAGGGGTGCCCCAGCCGTGGCAGGTCCGGGATGCAGCATAGTTGAGGTCTGGGGCCCGCCCCGGCCATTGCAGGTTGGGGGCTGGGCTAGGTTGTGGCCAAGGCAAGGGCGCCGCTTCCCCAGCCATGGCAGATCCGTGGATGGGTTCCCTGAGCGGCTGCGCAGCGCTAAATAGGCTGCTGCATGGCAGTGCAGCTTACAGGGAACTTAGGTCACGGTATTCCCACCCTTACTTATGCACTGCCTTCAGAGCTGGGTGGCTATAGAGTGGCGGCTGTTGGCCAGGTGCCCAGCTCTGAAGGCAGTGCCCTGGCAGCAGCAGTGCTAGGGCTACCATATGTCCGGATTTCCCCGGACATGTCCGGCTTTTCAGTCTATAAATAGCCGTCCGGGGGGGGATTTTTAAAAATCTAAAAATGTCCGGGATTTCCCCCCGGTCGGCTATTTATAGATAGAAAAGCAGCGGCCAAGCGCCACTTGGCAGCCAAAGCCCCTTCCCGGCTCCCCCCATCCCCTGCAGCCTTACCACACTGTCCGGCCCGCAGCTGTCTTCCCCCTCCTCCCCTGCCCTGAAAGCTCCGCCCACCTGCTCCTCCCCCTCCCCTGCTTCCCGCCAATCAGATCTTCGCGGGAAGTCTGAAAAGAAGCAGGGGCAATCGGGAGGCAGCAGCAGGTAAGCTGGGGCGGTGGGGGGGGCGCGAGGAGGAGAGCTCCGGGGAGGCACGGCCCTGGCCGAGCGGCGCCCGGCGGCCCCAGCGGCTCTGGCCCAGCTCGGGCTCCGGCCCCGGCCCCGGCCCGGCTCGGGCCCTAGCACCCCTGGCCCGGACCCGGCCCGGCTCGGGCCCCAGCACCCCTGGCCCGGCTCGGGCCCCAGCAGCGCCGGCCGAGCACCTCCGGCCCGGCCCCAAGCCCTGCAACCCCGGCTCTTTAAAGCTGGCCCTGGTCAGGGGACAGGGAGGGGGGGTTGGATGGGTCGGGAGTTTGGGGGGGGGGCTGTCAGGGGGGCAAGGGTGTGGAGAGGGGTTGGGACAGTCAGGGACAGGGAGCAGGGGGGGTTAGATGGGTCTGGGGTTCTGAGGGGGCTGTCAGGGGGCAGGGGTGTGGAGAGGGGTTGGGACAGTCAGGGACAGGGAGCAGGGGGGGTTAGATGGGTCTGGGGTTCTGAGGGGGCTGTCAGGGGGCAGGGGTGTGGAGAGGCGTCGAGGCAGGCAGGTAGCAGAGGGGGTTGGATGCGTCAGGAGTTCTGGGGGTACTGTCAGGGGCCGTGGAGCAGTTGGATAGGGCATGGGAGTCCCTGGGGGTCTGTCTGGGGGTGGGGATGTGAATATGGGGTGGGGGTGTGGATAAGGGTCAGGGCAGTCAGGGGACAGGTAGGGTCGTAGGGCATTCTCAGGAGGGGGCAGTCAGGGGACAAGGAGTGGGGGGTTTGGGGGTTCTGAGGGGGGCAATCAGGAGGTGTGAAGTGGGAGGGAGTGGATGGGGGTGGGGCAGGGCTAGAGCGGGGCTCCCCCCCCCAGTGTCCTCTTTTTTGCTTGTAGAAATATGGTAACCCTAAGCAGTGCAGAAGTAAGGTTGGCAATACCATACCATGCCATCCTTACTTCTGCGTTGCTGTTGGTGGTGGCTTTCCCCCCGTCAGCAACCGCCGCTTTCCAGCTGCCCTGCTCTGAAGGCAGCACCGCTGCCAGCAGCCGTGCAGAAGTAAGGGTAGCAGTACTGCAACCCCCGCTACAATAACCTTATGCCCCTCTCCCCACAACTCCTTTTTGGGTCAGGACCCCGACAATTACAACACTGTGAAGTTTCAGTTTTAAACAGCTGAAATCCTGAAGTTTGCAATTTTTAAAATCCTATGACTGTGAAATTGACCAAAATGGACCATGACTTTGGTAGAGGCCTACTTATAGCTGCTAATAGCAGCCTAACAGGAACATCTTGGCTGAAACAACTTCTGCAGTTTAGCACAAGACCCTAAAAGGCTATCTGCCATTCAGAAAACTGCAGCGGTCAAAATAAAAGTCACTGTCTTCTGAAAAGCCCAAGAATCTGCATTTGTTTCCTGGTTTGGTTTTGCCATTTATCAACCTCACAGTGGCGGACAGGTGGCACTGGGAGCAGACTAAGCTGTTTCCTATTAGGAGCACTTACCATGGGACTTATGGAAGGATAATTGGAAAGCCAGATGTAGCCGACTGTCCAGGCTGCTGAGGTCTCTTTCTCTTGACCTCAACCGATTAGCTGTGAAACAAGGGCATATGTCCTCCAGCCTCTCTCTAGGTCAAGGATGCTAGTCCTCACAAAGCTAATCAAAAAAGGAAGTTACCGGGGCAGGTGGGCGACAAGGGGGATTGAATCTTTTTCTGTTACACTGCAGTGTGGTATCTCAGAATGGATGGAACTGAGAGAGAGTGAAAATGCTTGCCTGAAAGAGAGTGGTAATAACCTATTTGGGCAATAAGCTGTAAAGCAGTGAAAACATGGGCTAATATTTGTCATGTAGAATATCAGGGGTGGAAGGGACCTCAGGAGGTCATCTAGTCCACCCCCCTGCTCAAAGCAGGGCCAATCCCCAAATGGCCCCCTCAAGGATTGAATTTACAATGCTGGGTTTAGCAGGCCAATGCTCAAACCACTGAGCTATCCCTACCTAATACACAGTGTCTAAACTCATTGTCTCCTTATGGAACTTAAATTCATATTTAATTTCATTCTGTGAGAAAGGGACCTTTCTAAAGTGCCACTGGAGGGGCAGCCATGTTTAGGTCCTGAAGGATGGGAAGAAATGTGCTTCAACTTTTTCCATGGAATGAAGAACCCCAGCAAATTTAATACCATTAATACAAATCTAAACTCTAGTCAATAACCACTGGAAATGTACTGGAAAAATGGAGTTTCTATAGCGATACAAAGACCTAACAGAAATTTGGACAACACTGTGCATTTACTGTGTTAGGGAAAGCTAGAAATATGAACTTCAATTTAAGGAGGACCTAGAATTTGGGATGCATGAAAGCTCTAAGCCTGTATTCTTTCTAGGACACTAAGGCTCTAGTTCTCTTAGGAGCTTCATGTGGGTGGATCTCTGCACCTGCGTGGAACTCCTTGCAGGATCAGGGCCTAATACTGTACTTCTCCAGCCCAGCATACCTCTCTAAGTGCCTCTTCTCTGCTCCCTAATTAAAACAAGCCTTTATTAAAACAAGCCATCAAGATAGCAGCAGAGGAAGGGTTCACTGAACTCTTCAGAGAGAAATCTCAGCTCTCTGTTAATTGACAGTACCATGCTTGTCATTGATGAACCTGGCTGAGCAACAAAAACTTTGGGTCTTAGGATAAGAAATTGAATTTTTCAAGCAAGTTCCTAAATTACCCATTTTTGTTATCTCCAGCAGCCATTTGCCCAGCCTTAATCCCAGACATGTTGCACTATAAAGATGGAGCAATGCCATCTGCCAATTAGACTGATTGCAAAGAGCACTCAGCCAAAGAAGACATGCTTCGCCCAAAGCGAAGGGCATACTCACAGCAAGGCATCAGTGCTGCTGCCAAGAGGTGGAACTATTTCTCTTCCTTTTAAACACAGGAGAAAAAAACCACTGGAAAAACCTATATGGTTTCCTTGCTAAGGACTAGGTGCTCACTAATTCTAGCAATATGGGCTGTAATTTAATTATATATAGTAAAGAATATTTGTATAAAAACAAGACTGGCCAAAAAGGAAAACCACATCAGATAGTGTTATTGCTTCTCTGGAAATGCTGCTGCTGACTTGGTACCCCTCCTTAGTCTTTTTCCAGTAACTCACCCAGAGCCTGCATCATACAAAAATAGAGAGAAAGTCACTTACAGGAGGGCCTCGGGGACCGATGATGGACATGCCTGCTTCTCCGGGGGTTCCCTGCAGAGAGAGACAGAGGCAGAAAAGGTGTGAGAAAAGGAAGATTAAAAAGGAAAAAACTGGAAGGCAAGGAAGCAGAAGAAGGAAAGAGAAAGAGGAAGAGAGAGATGTGAAAGCGTCAGTGAGAAGACAAAAGAGAGCAAAAAGTGAGATGAAGAAAAGAACAAGGGTGAATCAGTAGAGGAGAGAGAGGTGATTGCATGAGATAATGAGGAGGAGGAAGAAAGACAGTTAAGGAAAAGAGATCAAAATAATCAATATTCACATTATCTATAGAGACCATGATTAAATTGTGATTGATTAGAGCCCTTCCCACCTGAGATAAAAAACCTCCCTGGCCTTTCTTGCTCATGAGAGGAGGCCATTTTGAAGTGTCCCATTCCCCTTAAGAGATGGTACCACTATGAGTCCCTTTGGTGATGAACATGAGACCTCATCTCATGCCTGCATACTCCCCATGCCCTGAGAGCACACATTTGCCTCCCCTCTATTTGATCACTCTTGTTCAGCCTGAAGCTTCAACTGCCCTAGTCTAGGGATTGAATAATGCAGAGAGGCATAACTAGGAGTAAAGCTGTGCTGTATAAGGGGAAAATGAGATGTTCAGCAAGGAAAATTATAGACACATAAAATACTTTTTGGATAAAATGCAACACAGAGGCCCTGACCTCTTGTGATTATTAAAGATCCTGTGACACTTTTAGTAAGTGCTGTTACTCTCAAGCCCTGGGTAAACTCTAATTCAGGTCATGACATTTTGCCTCCCTAAATTTCCTTTGTGAAATTGAATTGATGATAGTGATGTTCATTTCCTTTTCCAGTCTATTGCTGTGTGCTTTTTAAACAGATTTCACATCTCACCCCAGATGCATCTGCATTTCAATGGCAGCTCTATACCCAAAATGTACACACTTTATCAAGTTTATGAAGCGGTCAGGGTGCCTTTGGAGTGAAAGGTACAATGTAACAGTAAGACATAAGATCACTATTAGGGTGGAATAGTCTCCTGAGGTCAGTTGTGAAAGCACCATCACTGGAGATATTAAAATACTGTCTGGTTAACCCAGCTCTGAATATACACGGGAGGCCAGATTGTATATCACAGGGTAGGGCAAGGACAGCGAGACAGATTGCATAAACCACAAGGTCTTTTTCAACTCTAGTACTTATGATTTTATGAATGGATCAAATGAGATTTAGTGATCAGATTGGAATTTGAAAGTTTAGGTCTAAAGTAAACTAAATAAATCCATGTGGAAGCAGCTTAATGTACTGTACCCAGAAATAAGTGGCTTGGTCAAACCTGTTTCGAAAATAAGTAGGGACTGACATGGAGACAAAATGTTCTTATGACTTAATCATGTATTGTATGCAATGATAGACATTTATGGTACGTCTATACTGAGCTAAGAGACCCGAGGCACAACTGCAGCTGGCCTGAGTCAGCTGACTTGGGCTCACAGGGCTTGGGCTGTGGGGTTATAAAACTGCAGTGTAGACCTTTGGGTTCAGGCTGAAACACTGCCATAGGGACAGTTCTGCCAGCCAAAAACCATTGGCGTGCAGTGTAATCTGGCCATGCCCCTCCCCAATGCCCTGGGTTCACCCCAGTAAATATCTTTACCATTCCTTCTCTCTGGTCACTCACTGCAGAGGAGGGATGTGCTGCTATGGAAACTTTTCCACTGCACAAGACACCACCTGTGTTCAAATGCAGGGATAGGCCTAAGCGTCAATGGCCTCATCCAGATTTAAGTAGCAGCTTTCCCTGAGTTGAGATGTTCAGATCTAAGGTTCTACTTTGGTAGATTAATAGTGTTAAAGAGCGACATTAATTACTGAAGAAAGACTAGCATACTTAGTCCATGGCTGTAAAGAAGTTACTTTCTCTTTAAAGGGAGTAAACTTTATTCACTGGACTTGGAAACAGGATTTTAAGTCACAGAAAGACAAGTGTTCAGAGAGAAGAATGATCTGGCTGCAAAAAGGAGGGACAGCCTCTCAGTTTTCCTCAGCTAAAAGTGAAAGAAGAGTAGCAGTGATTTGGGGAAGAATGTTCTAACTACCTAAAGAAAAGAAGAGAGAAACTGAGTGAAGAAAGCAAAAGTAAAAATGGGGAACTTTGGGCAACTTAGAGGCAGCTGTGACCTGCCATGACCTGGGGAGTGGAAAAGTCCTGTTTGTAGCTATTTATAAAAGGCATTCATTTTGGATTAAGAAAAAAACAGTAAAGTTCTTCCTGGAAAAATAGAAGCCATCAAAGATTCACGGCAAACCCAGGTCATATGACTGGCAGACTATCTCAATGTGTTTTATAATACACAATACATGACTGATAGTCACAGATGATAGATTTCAAGGTCAGAAGTGACCATTATGATCATCTAGTCTGACCTCCTGCATAACATAGCCCATCAAACTTCCCCCAAAATATTTACTAGAGCAGATCTTTCAGAAAAATATCCAATCTTGATTTACCCGGAGATGGGGAATCCACCACAACCCTGGGTTAGTTGTTTCAATGGTTAATTACTCTCACTGATTAAATGTACCCCTTATTTCCAGTCTAAATTTGTCTAGCTTCAACACTGGATCACGTTATATCTTTCCCTACTAGACTGAAGATTCATTATTAACTATTTGTTCCTCGTATAGGTACATTTAGACTGCAATCAAATCACCCTTTAACCTTCTCTTTTTTAAGCTTAATAGTCGAGCTCCTTAAGTCGATCGCTATAAGGCAGATTTTCTAATCCTTTAATCATTCTCATGGCTCGGCTCTGAACCCTTTCCAAGTTATCAACCAAGTTCTTGAATTGTGGACACCAGAACTGGATAGAATATTCCAGTTATGGCTGCACTAATGCCAAATGCAGAGGTAAAATAATCTTTTTACTCCTACTTGAGATTCACCTATATATGCATCCCAGGATTTTCATTAGCCGTTTTGGTCACAGCATCACACTGGGAGTTCATGTTCAGCTGATCACCACAACCTCCAAATCTTTTTCAGAGTCACTGCTTCCAAAATTCCCCATTATGTAAGTACGGCCAAAATGGATACTGTTTTCTTGTGCCCAGTTTACCAGGCAATCCAGATTACTCTGTATCGGTGACCTGTCCTCTTTGTTATTTACCACTCCCCCAATTTTTGAATCATCTGCAAAATTTATCAGTGATGATTTGATGTTTCTTCCAGGTAATTAATAAAAATGTTAAATAGCATTGTGCCAAGAACTGATCCCTGCAGGACCCCACTAGAAATATATCCATTCAATGATGATTTCCTATTTACAATTACATTTTGAGACCTACCAGTTAGACAACTTTTAATCCACTTAATGGGTGCTGTGTTAATTTTATATTGCTCTAGTTTTTTAATCAAAATGTCATGTGGTACCAAGTGAAATGTCTTACAGAGGTTTAAGTATATTATGTCAACTCTATTACCTTTAACAGACAACTTGTTATCTCACCAAAAAAGATATTAAATTAGCTTGACAGGATCTATTTTCCATAAAATCGATTGGCATTAATTATATTACCCTTGCTTAATTCTTTATTAATCAAATCCCATATCAGCTGCTCCATTATCTTGCCCAGGACTGATGTGAGATTGACAGGCCTATAATTACCTACATTATCCCGTTTACGTTTGTTAAATATTGGCACAACATTAGCTTTCTTCCACTCTTCTGCAACAGCGCCCCCATCTTCTAAGACTTATTGAAAAATCAATATTAATGGTCCAGTGATCTCCTCAGCCAGCTCTTTTAAAACTCTTGGATGCACCTTATCTGGAGCTGCTGATTTTAAAATGTTCATCTTTAGTAGCTGCTGTTTAACTTCCTCTTGAGATACTAGTGGAATGGAAAGAGTGTTATTATGTGATACAACTACATCATCTACCAAGGGGGCTTTGGCATCTTGGATGATTTGATAATGCTGATTGGCTACCAGGAGAATCCAAACAGGGGACAAAAGGGAGTGACCTGAAGAAGAAAAGGAAGGAGAAGAAGAAGAACCAGGTTTTCATCCTGCCTTGCCCTTTCTTCCTATGGTATGTCACTGTTTTGCTCCCTATCTTTTTCACCGAGATCTGAACAGGTTTGCCAATACCATACTCTTTACAGATGTTTCCTCAAACAATGGGGTGAACAGCTAGACATTTCCTAATTTCTGCACATTTTGCTGTTCATTTTCCAATTAATTAGATGCTGCCTGAATCGATCCAAGGCACTTCTGTCCCTCTCCTATCTTTCCCTTTTGAGTGTATGATGTGGTGGCATCTGAAGACATAAAGTGTTGACTGACGTTGAATATTTCATGACATTTGTGTCACCAATGTGACATATTAGTGGCTTTGTAAACTACCAGCTCTATGTAGGGACAAAAAACTCATTCAATACTTTTCAAATAGTTTAGGCAACCACTCAGAGAGACAAGAAGTGCTGCAGGGTCTTTTTTCTTTAAATGGAGAAGATATGATTGAAGTAAAAAAGTGTATGCGTGTGGGGTCATGGCCATATCTTTCCTGTTTCCCGCCGTATTTTTTCACTATGCGACTAACCCTGGAATGGAGGTGATGAGCCATGGTCTGTGACCAGAGGAATGGTGAATAGGAGAAGCCCAGCACATAGGAACTGGATGGGCCATTAGGACATAGCTGTTATATCTTATCACATTTGCATATGCACATTTCCTGGACTTACCAGGCACAGCTGTCAGCAGTGAAGAAGCTAATGGTTAAAAAACCACAAAGGCCCAGCTGGAAATATTGAGTGTGCCCATCCACCTCTGGAAGTCAGCCCTTACAATGTTAGTAAATTATAGTAAACAAAAAATTCAACATCCTCAGATGCTGTGTGGGCTGGAAGGAATTCAAGAGATGAGCTCACATTGTGAGAGGAGAGGGGTGGGGCAGTTCAGATCTATGTGTGGTTTAAACACACGGAGGGCTTTAAAGGCACAGCTCTTCAATTGTTGTGATTTGAAGTGAAGGGATTTCAGGCGGCTGAGAGAGGTCAGGGTATGACATGATGAGCTGGAAATAGCTGACTCACCTTCTCTCCGGGTTGCCCCTTTAGTCCCTGGGTCAATTACACCAGTCGCAGCCGCATGCAAAAGGGTGAAGGGGAGAGAGAAAGAGACACAAACACAGGAATCAGTGTTAATGGCACACTAAACCCAAACACAAAACAACACAAAACAGGTCACAGACACTGACGCATGCTCTGTTTAAGGTTCACACACAAGCACAATGACCTTTGCTTTTCCCCCTTCCACTGCCATCAAGATCAGCTGTCCTGGCAATGTCTCAGAGGAAGGGCAGCTGAGAGAGGTGGCAGCTGAAATTGGGTTTTCAGCCAGCGTGAGAAAATCAATTCTTGATTTTAACAAGTGGTGGTGGTGGGGGGGAAACTGAAGCTGTGTGTTAGTGATAAGCTCGCCATAGTTAGCAAGGCTGGCTCAGAGTTCAGAGACATCAGCTCACAAGTAAGTGAGGCAGCAGCAACAGACCTGACAAGGAACCTTGGCACAGCCGCCACCAGGAATGATAGTCCTTGGGTGGGATTAGCCATGGTGGTCAGAACAGTAGCTGAAGATGGACTTGGCTAACAGTCAATCCACACTGGCCAAGTGACAGGAGTTCCTGGCCAGCCTTTCAGTGTGTGAGAGAGGAGGGTCATTGAGGAAAGGCAGAGGAGGATAAATGGATGAATGTGCTGGGAAGACGATATCTGACTGAATGGGAGGGTGGGGCATGGGAAATATATTTAATTGACAGTCTTCATTACTGAAACAGTAGTAAAATATTGATTTTTTTTCTCTTCTTTCTCTTCTGCCTGGCTCAAAGAGGGGAAATTAGATATAATATATGGTCTGGCTGTGTGAAATCTGTGGGGTAAATGTGCAAAATACATTTAAGTCTTACATACTGAAATATGTTTAATATATTAAGTCACTCCAGGTAGGTTAATTACAATTAAAACAGGCCTGTTTTATGGTAGGACCTTATTCTACCACCCTTATTCACACTGAGGAGTAACCTACTATATGTGGAGTCTCACTGATTTCAGTGGAACTACTCACAGGGTAAGTCTTCACTTAGTATAAGAATGGCAAAGCTGAGTCTTTAATGAACAGAGTGTGTAGGCTTTAAACAGGGGCTCATCTGGAAGTGTTGTGATCTATGTTACCCACCAAAAGTCTCAGGTTTGATTACTAGCTTGTCTTTCACTACTCCGGTGGTTGGCAGGGGCTGGCATTTCTGCAGAGCCAGCTTCCTCTGAGAGGCCTCCTAGCAGGGTCTAAGGGCAGTTTTACTCAGTTCCCCTCTTCTAGCACATACAAATAAGCAGAAAATGAGAGACACGATATAGATTTCTGTCTGTTTTCCATCTCTGTCTAGAGTAGTGATCCTCATAAACTGCGCTACCTTGCGTTATATCCTGTTGTGTCACATTACTGAAAGCAGCAGTTACTTCCAAAGTAATGCTGTCATGGCAACACAACATCAAACCAGAAGGGCATCATGAACATGTACTAGCATTGCTTGAATCACCCTGAGTCTGGCAATACAGTAATACTGAAGAGCTAACCCCCTCAGGCATGCCAGGCTCCAATACCAATGAGGCATTGGGAGGAGACATTACTGGAGAGAGAAAGTTACCCAGAGGTATCGCTAAGGAAGTCCTCAACATACTACATAAAATATAATGGAGCCATAAAACCCTCCCATACTTTGGGGGCTTGGATTAATTGGGACTCAAATCTGAATTACCCTGGCTCATGAGGTTTGTAAAAACCAAGCCACCCAAGGTTATGCCCACCCTACCTGTGGAATTCGCTGACCCTTTTTCTATATTTTTTCATCACTGCTGATGGCAGTGAGTAGCTGATTATGTCATTAATGTTTATAAATATGTTGAAGATGTAAAGAGTTATTTAATGCCAAGAGTTGTTAATTGTTAATAACATTTGTTGTATTTGTATGTAAAAAGAGAACTTCTCTTTGCTAATCAGCCTCCATAACAAACACTGTGGGCCAGTTCCTGGTGTAAATTCATATAGCTCCATTGGCTTCAATGGAATTGCACTGATTTACACCAGCTGAGGATCTGGCCCTGGATGTGTAATCTCTTATGGCATGACCACTTTAGCCACTCTATATTACAGCTGCCTGTGAAATTGCAGGCCTCAAACCCAGACACATCTCACTCATCCACACACAGCCTTCCCAAAAGATGTTTAAAGGTGTAAAATGTTTTGGGGGAAGATATCCAAACGGTAACTCAGGCGAGCTTAGCTGTGGCAAGCTGAACAGCTGGGAACTGGCAAGGAGTGAAGATAACACAGTTTCCATTCTCTGTCTGAAATGGGGGGTGGTCATAGGGCAGGTGCCTCAGCCAGAGAAAAGCATAACGATTCAGGACCTATCCACAATTCAGAGTGAACTTAGTGGAATGTCACCTCACCCCTGAGGCTGTTATGTTGTCCTCTTTGGAAAGACATCAACATGTATGGGGAATAAAGAGAATAACTCCTGGAAGGGGGAACACAGGGAACAGAAGGCAGAGCCGCACAATGCAAAGGTGTTTGGGGTGCTGATGTGATGCTGTATGACACGCGCTGCCCAGCCCTTCTTCAAAGTGTCACTGTTATTTTAAATAGGTACTGTATGATTGGAGGGCCAAATTAGAGCCAATGTGCTGGGCAGACGTACATTCACAGGCTGAGAAAAGGCTACAAATGTTTATTTGATCTATATCATTTTTTTCAACACACAGATCCGCAGGGGGAGCTTGCCTCTTCTCTACCTTCAGAGGTACATAGGCAAGTACATTGCAGGCAGCAAGAAACCATCGGCAGCCCACTGCTTGGCACCACTAGAACACATGGTTCTGCAGGGAGCATTCTCAGAATGTAGCCAGGGCCTCCTTCTCAAGAGTCCCATTTAGATTTGGTTTCTGTATGGAAATGTCTCAGGTAAGAGCCCCCTATAGACTTACCAAGGATTCATGCCTCCGTTTTCGGGGTGGAGCCTGGTTACATCACAAATGATAGAACTTGCAGCCTAGAATTTCTAAACCTGGAAGCAGATCTGAGTAGCAGTTCATTCAGCTTTATTCATGAGAGAAGTTGCTGCTTTTTCCCTTGTACCCAAACCAGACCTTAAAATGGAGCATGGAGCTGGGAGAATCATTTCCCTGAAATAATGAAAGTATCACCCCAAATGACCCACAGGCATCCCAGCTTTCGGAAAAATGTGTGTCAGTCAGGTCAGGCAGATGCAAGAGGTTGTAACTCACCGGTCTTCCAGGGATTCCCATGGCGCCTTTGTCTCCCTAACAATTAATGCAAAATCAGACGGCAGTTGGAAACTGACCATAAGCAAGACTACAAAATGACACAAATTAGATGTCACATATGTGTGTATCTTTGATTATTAATTGACTGAGGTGTGTGTGTGTAGGTGCACATATGTTGACACATGATACATACATATATTTAAAGCATGTTCATATGTTTGTATGTATCTTTGAACATATGTGTAAGCATGTGGGTATGGATGTGTATGTAAGTCATCAGTATAACTCCTTGCTATATAGGCACAAGGAACCAACAAAGCACAACCATTTAGAAAGGAAAAAAAGGCAAGAGTTTGTGATCCAACTATGAATCTAATCATAATTTCAACACTTTCTATAATCCAGCTGCTGGGAAACTGCTCCCTTCAGTACCTAATTATCACATTTTTCTCTTTCTTTTCAAGGAAATCTGAATGGTAGCTATTTATTTACAGAGCTGTTATGACTTAAGATAGAACTCTCAGAGACCATGAACAGGTCCACATTTTCCAGTAGTCCAGAAAAGGGAAAGTTATACTAATGTGGATAACAAGCTAACACAGGAAATGGCGTGTCTAGCGCAATGTATATTAATGGCTGTGTTCTGTGTCTCTTAACTGTAGAGAATGCTGCCCAGTGCATCTTTAGGGTGTGAAAATCATTAAGTGAGGTTGCATGAATGTGCCTGCTTAAGAATGTATGAGACGATACTTGAACTGAATGGCAAAGACACATGGACACAAAGCCATTGGCTTATTCTAAGCCATTTATATAGATTTTAGTTCTGAATCTTAAAGAATATTTTTATTATTTAACTATAGAATTAAAAAAAAATCTGTATTTTTGGTCACAAAAAGTGAATGGCTATGCAGACTTAAAGAGCAGTATGCTGATGCTGAGAGGATACAGAACTATTTATGGTGTCTGTTGTTTTGTGGATTTCGCTGCACAATTTGCAAAAATTGTAAAATCTCTCGGTATTGTTTCTGATCATCAATTTGGTTTTTTCCTAAGTTTCACTATGAAAAAAAAACCAATGTTTCTGTTGTACCTTCTCATATATTTTCACCATAATACTGTTTTCTGAGAAGATTGATTTCTGCAGCACCTGACAAGAACATAGAAAATGTAGGAGGCTGCCTCAAGGATGAGGGGAAAACAACACTAACTGTGTCACCTACATGAAATCATTGAGCTTCTTCTGTCATTATCGCTTTAATCATGGCAATGAGCCAGAACCTTAGTTCGGTGTCTATTAGTGATCAATACGAGTTAGGGATACATACTGATTACACAGGTAACTCTGCTGAGGAAAATAATCTTTGATGTTGGTAAATGTTCAGAAATTCTTTTTTCCCCAGCAGTGTCTGTAATCAAATGAGAATATAAAATAATACTGATGGTCATTTTTCTACTGTGACCTGCCAATTCGCTCTGCTATCCAGTGATGGAACTGCAAAAAGCTGTGTGGAGAAAAAGCAAAATGGAGAAGACTGTCTTGAAATCTGGGGAGTGGGCAGATTATTTCTCGCCATTCAAGGAATGCACTTTGCTGCCACTGTTGCTCAGTAACCTTTCTTTGCTCCCTGTCTGATGTACATAATAATACTGTAGATTAATATTCTAAATACACTTCAATATGCACAAGATTTAAATGTAATGGAGTAAAAAGTATTTAGAGGTTTAACAACTCCATAGTTATAGACAAGTACTATTCCATAATCAATGGGCATTTCTTTCACATACATGTTTTGATAAATCAAAAAGCCATATCTCTGCTGCAGCAGTTATACTTCAGGTGATTTACACAAGCAGTTTGATTAAATTTACATAGATGATATGTGACTGCAAAGTAAAAGGAGACAATATCTATTTTTATTTCATCCCATTCTGGTTTTCATACTGCACCCATCAACATGCTATTTGATCTCTCTCTCTCTCTCTGTGTGTCTAGGTGCTGTACATGGTTTATTCAGAAAACAACGGAATTTCTCCATAAGGGACAGGAAATTCATTGCCTTGCTCTTTGATTTCTTGGCTTCTGCTTGGGAGCTTGCTGCTGAGTTTTCTTGTTCTTTAATTTGGACATTGCTTTCCTCTACAGCTGAGCTTGGTGACTTGTTATGAAGATGACAAGGGTCAAACTCTCATGATCTGTAGTGGAAGGGTGTTCCAGACTTTTGGATCTGTTGTTGAGAAACTCTTTCTGGCTGTGCTGTGACTCGTATCTGACCACATAATGACTAATACTGTATAGGACAGAGCTGTGTCTGATATTAGTCTACACAGTGATTGGTACAGTACCTGATGTCAAATTGCCAAGTACCTCATCATGAAATGATGTATGAGTGCACTGTGTCTGGTATTTGACTACACAGTACTTTGGGTCTTCTAAACAATACTAGCAGGAGGGAAAAGTTCCCAGTAGTATAGCAAATAAAGGCCAGATGTTTATGAGATAGAGTTGCTTATGATGTGAAGCCAGGAAATACACTCTGTTGTGGATAATACTTATGTCCTGCACTGTATGCTAGCATTGTATTCATAGCCCCACTGCCTGCCTGCCTGCCTGCTGTCTTTCTAAAATGGCTATTGTTTTAGTATCCAAGCACCAAACAATAGTTATGAAGAAGGCTTGAGTGGTCTTAAAAGATGTTTTACTCTCTCCTTCCCTCAGGCAATGGGTGGATTTTTGTTTTTGTTTTTGTGGAAGTCATTGCTGAGGAGACTTCATCCAAAGGTGGTATATGTTGGGATCAGAGTATGGTCAGGCTGTGGCTTGGTCCGATCTCCTCTGGCCAAGGGGTTCATACCTGGGTTCTGTTGCTGAGAATGCTCTGCTCCCTGAGCCTGAAAGACTTTTCCTGAGTCTCTCCAGTACAGGAGCCCAGCTGGCTTGGATAGTCTCTGACAGTAAGGCTACTCTGAAGTAATCTAACCCCGGATTGTAAGAGACTTGTAAATTAGAGACAAACCATGAATTTGGGCCTTAGATGAAGGGGGAGCCAGCAGTTTCACGCAGCACTTTGCATCAGCTTTTACTACTTGTGAGGAGGGACACTGTGCTGCAGCAATTGCAGCCTTCATGTGACAATTACATTCAGCCCCAGGTAGCATGAATAGAATAATCTAACCTGAAGGCAATGAAAACATGGACTATGGTGGTCAAAACCTTGTCTAAAAAGAGAGGGAACAGCCTCCTGACCCACCAAAAATGTAATAAAGGAATTCCTTTCTACTGTGGCAATTAGTATGTCCACAAGTCGTGATGAGTCCACCACAGCCCAAGGATCTGCACTGCCTTGATGATAAGTGGCCTGCTGCCCTCAGATGATGGTGAGATTAGAGTATTTTCTTCTTTCTGCTAATATTACTTCTGTGTCTCAATATTTGAGTTTGAGCCAACTACTTTTCATCCATCTATTGATTTCTCCCCTGGAGATGGCTCAGGCTGCCACAGTGGAGAAAATATATTGATCCTAGCATCTAAATTCCTTATCATGATTTATCTCAGAAACAGACCATTGCTAATACTTCATTTTCATTTGGATTAAAGTTAGTAATGGATTTACAACTCCCTGAGAAGTTGGCAGGCACCATGTTGATTTAATTTTAACCAGTGATAATGGGACTGTTCATGAAAACAAGCTTATGGGGGCAAAAAAACAAACTGTTGAGAACTTTAGGTTACAGACTGGCTTTTCTGTCTGAGGGGTGCTGAGAGGGGAGAGTGGAGTGGTGGCCATCGAGAAGAGGTTCCCTTCTGCTTGCACTGGTAGGCAAAGGGGAGCTGGAGACTGGACAACACACCAAATCACTGTCTGTGCGCCCTTGGAAATGAGAAGCACATCTGGGCATAGTACCCAGGTTGCCTGCCTTACACTCAAAGTGCTAGGTCACCATTCTGCCTGGCCCCTGGTGGGGGTGGGGGGAGGGAGGGCAAGAGGCCCCTGAGATCTCTTCCCTGCCCAGAACACCTGCAAAAGGTGAGGCACGTAGCCCTCAGTGAAACTCAGAAGCCAGTTTGACAATGTAACAAAGTTTCCTCTTCACTAGGAATACATTAAGAAACAGGTGGAGTGACTGGCCATACACTGGCTCTACTGTGGCCATGAGAAGGGATGGCTTGGTGTCCATTTGGTGTCTGAATTTCACTTCTCCGTGGCCTGACCTCTAGATATCCCTCTCACCTCTACTTCCTGTATCAGCATGGATTAAATGGATGCTTCCTGCATCCCCCAAGCTTCTCCAGAGTTAAAATAAACAATCCAAATCACTGCAATATCCATCCTGGTATCTGCTCGAAATGAACCTCCAGTCTTTCCTGGAAAGCCTGAAGAAGCTCAGATTCCTATCAGTGAGAGTACAATACAAATGTAGTTCTTAAATGGGGAAGGTGATTCATATTTGAAGGGTGATCTTAAAAGGCTACATGTTTCCCAAACACAAAAGGATCCTATAAAAAATGTGTTTCTTGGAACATTGTCCTGCCAAGGTCCTGTTCCTATCCTATTGGGATCCATATCTCATTTAAACGTGCTCTTCGTCTAATTTAGTTCCACCACTGGAGACCACTACCACCTCCCAATTTACACAGCCTTGAGGCCTGCCTTTCAAACTACTGCCAGAGAGAGAAAGAGAGTGAACAAAAAGTAAATAACATGATAGAAAAAAGCTATTTACCGGAAGCCCTGGTCTTCCTGTAGGGCCCTGAAATAAAACAGAAAAGGCAACATTGGCACAAAAACTGGGGTAGGAGGTAGGGAAAGCACTGATTAAAAAGAAGAAATCCAGTATAAACAATGAGAAAACAGAATTGTTAAGTCATCAGAACATCTCTCATACTAACCCGAGCTGATTGTTCCATTTTCCCAACCCATCTTTAAAGCTTTATTTCTATTTGGTATGTGTCTTTCACAGAGATTCCCAAACTGGGGTCTGTGGGTAACTGGTAGCCTGTGGAGAGCTAGCTAGTCATATGCTTCTGAGTCTTCTCCTTGTTTCCATCTGATGAATATTAATTGTTCATGTACAGAATTTCTGGAGTTGCCATAGACATATAGTATAATCATGACTGGGAGGGAAGGTATCGAAGATGTGGTTCACACTATGAAAAAGTTTGAGAACCTCCAGATTAACTTTCTTTCTTTCTTTCCAATTACACATCTACAGGTTGCTGGCTTTCAAATTACCCTATTTACATCAGAATTGGTAGAGAAATGACAGAATCTGCCACTGGAAATTCAGAGTCTAGGACCATTCTAATTCAACGTGTAATTTTAAGTCCCTTCAGTTGATCTGACAGTATATGCCCAAGAACGAGTATAACTAGGGAGTGTTTTAATCTTTTCTGTTTCTCATTTTTTGGAATTCAGCCTTGCCAATCCTATCCACCACTGTCATGTATCAGAAACAGCCCTGCAAAAACATAGCCCCTCAGTTTGGCCCTAAATGGTACAAGATAAGAGCTGCTCCCATTTTGTTCAGCTCAGAAGTCTGAAACTTCACATTTACATGCTGTGAAATGTATAATAAACTGAGATTTTTGGTGTCTCAGCATTTCTGAGTTGCTGGCTGGACTGACATATGTGAAACCAGCAGCGTGGGAATCTGTTCCACACATCATAAACTAGTTCCCATCCATTTTAATCAGAAAAAAACACTGGCGAAAATCTTCAGCATGTAAACACCAAGTGCTTTGCTTAAATATTTAACAGTGAAGTTATGCTTGTGATTTTTGAACTGCTAGCACTTGCAGTCCCTTAAAATCTCTCTCTTCTTAGTGAAAATAGGGCGTGGTAAGCCTGAGAGCCCAGGAAATATTCCACTTTGGTTAATTAAATTCAGTCCGCCTAATTTCATCTTGCTATTTCAATTGGCTACAGTATTCTCACTTCCTGTCCTAAACAGTTGTTTATACAGACAGATTCGAGGGTCAGAATAAGCTGGTATACAGTAGCACATTGTGTCATCGCTTCTCTGGTGGTCCCATTTGTTTTTGCAGGATTTAAGCTTTCATTAGAATATTAAGTTTCTAGCCCTTATTGTTGCAAAGAAAACCTGTGAACTGATGCAGTGCTGTCTTCCTCTGCCTATAGAGACTGCTTGAAAGTTTTGCATTTGAGGGTTTGCAGGATCAATATCTCAAAGGGAATGCAATCTGTTCTGTAGCAACTAGTTCTCCTTACAGGGCCGGCTCCAGGGTTTTTACCGCCCCAAGCGGCGCAAAAAAAAAAAAAAAAAAGAAGCCGCGATCGTGATCTGCGGCAGCAATTTGGTGGGAGGTCCTTCGCTCCGAGCGGGAGTGAGGGACTGTCTGCTGAATTGCCGCCGAATAGCTGGACGTGCCGCCCCTCTCCGGAGTGGCCGCCCCAAGCACCTGCTTGGCAAGCTGGTGCAGGCCCTGTCTCCTTAAAATGTCCTCTGTAAATTGTTTTATAAGCCTTAATGCTTAAGTTATAACAGAAAATGCAATTTTTACACTTACAGACAAAAGATGACTACTGGATGTCTAACTGTCCAAGTCCCATTGCAGAGATCCAGTATGATTATTATGTTATACATTAATATAAAACAAGTTCCTTTATAAGGTCCAAAATGCAATAGTTACTGTATTCCTTTGTATCAATTAATGTTTGTGGGGATATTCCTTCAGTCCTTACAAGGCTTTTTCTGATTCATACCCTTCAAGGTCTCTTAGCAGCAATAATGAGTAACTAGAAACATTCTGGCAGTAGTTGGGACATTTTTCTGAAGTCTAAGTTGTCTGAGTTGAGTTTTTGCGTTTGGCTAACATTTGAAAAGGAAGCTGTCTACACAATTTTTCTTCAAAACTGATAATTGCACATCTAGGCCCAAACATTCAGCAACACTGGCTGAGTGGCAGAGAACAAGTTGCACAGGTATGCAGGCAACATATATTTGCATCCATTTTTTAAAAGTATGTTGAATTCAGCGTATGGCATCCTATGCATGCAAATTGCACACTGTTATCCTCATTTTTGTACATGAAAATAGTTGGGAGTATTTCTAGCCCTTCATATTCACTGTTTCTACCCTGTGAGCTTTCTCAATCTCATGCTGTGAGATTTCAGAATTGTGCAGAGCTATATGGGTGTGTCTGTGAAATCCCACTAAGGATCTATGCACTATGACTGAATACAAAGGATATTTGGTGTTTTGAGAGATTCTGGGAGATTTTAAAGGCAAACTTGGGTATAACATGGCATATGGAAGAAAATTGTTACTGCCAATTTCCCCTCAAGCCCTCTTCGCCCCATTACCATCAGGTGCACACTTCGCAAACGCACTGGAACTTTGGTACTTACAGGAGGCCCTGAAAGAAAAGAAGAAGGAAAATAAACAGGTATTAGTGCTGTTATATAATCCTGAAGACAAAGTTTAGATGACCACTCCTTACATTGCACTCACTCTCGTTCTCTCTGTGGACTGGATTCTGATCTCACTTATTCTTGTTCTACACCCAGGTAACTCCATTGTTGTCAGTGAATTCATCCTGATTTACACCACTGAAAACAAGATCAGAATCAGACCCCAAATTTCTCTCCTTCTCTCTGTCTTCTGCCTGTCTGTTACTCATTTTCATTTCAGGTTAATTGAAATCACTTTGCTGCCAAGAGCAACGAATTTACAAATTTGTGAAATTTGATTTTTAAAACCTTTGAGGGTAAATATGATGAAATAAAATCAGGATGCTGCATCATTTACAGATAAGTTTAAAGACAGCTGAGTGTAGTGTGTCTGGTCAGTCTCTCTTCTGATCAATCAATATCTCCTTTTACCATAATTAAATAAGTAATCCTTATATTTATTTTTGCTGATCACTTTAATCCAGGCTGTGGGTAAAATCCAGAAGTGATATGTTAGGTGGTGTGAGAGGGGCCTTACTTACACTAATTTATGCTCAGTTAAACTCCCTGGAACCTCCTCACACTCTGCCAACATGTGAGGGAGGCTAAATTTGTTTAGCTTCCACAAGAAAAAGTTGTAAGAAGATATAAGAAGGGGTAAACCAAAGTAGCTGCCATTTTGCTTGGACGTATGCCTTCTGGGTCTTCATCATTTAGAATCCCTTGCACGTGAATAGAAGGTTTAAGGGAGTCTGAGTGCTAGGTGTGTAATATATACCACCTTAGCCATCACTATCTTCTGTTGTCAGTCTCTTCTAATTTCTTTTAAAGGAGGAATTTCTGATTTAATGCTCTCTTTTCCTCCAGACGGTCAAGTTTAAAATCAAAAGGTAAAGTGGAGGGACTCTACAGAAATGGCCTTCTCATGGTCCATTGGACATACAGTATATGGGTGACCTTACGTAGAGATGATCTCACTTGGGGAGAGAAGACAGAGAAGGGCCTGTGGTTTATTACAAATGTGCTCTAAAATAAAGCCTGTCAGACTTTCTCAGATTCCAGGTGCATATTTGTTGTGGGATGAATTCTGCCATTCGTTAATACACTAAGCTCCCACTGATGTCCTCAGGCATTGCACTCATAACATACGGCAGAATTTGTCCCTATAAGTTTACACTATGGCTTGAATGCTGTCTCAGTCCTGTATTGCAGAGGCTTGGGTTTTATTTAGAAGCATGCTTGCCAAAATCATGCTATAGACTAACTCTCAAGCTTGTCCATACCATCTGTTTTTTTCTTTTATCATGGCTGCAGCACAGTTGGCAGCTGCAAAGTATTGATGCTAATCATGAGAAGCCTGTGCCAGCTATTAGCTATTGAGCTGATCCTGCAGCCCTCACTCATGTTGCTTGTCCTTACTCGTGCAATTTATTCCAATGGGATGTCTCACCTAAGTAAGGTTTACAGCGTCTGCACCCTTTTTCAATCACAGGGACAAACTATCATGTGGACAGAACTTAAATCCATTTATTCACTGCCAAGTGCACCCCTTTTTAACGAGTTTTGTGCCTTTCTGGGCAACAGCCTGACCTTTTGGAATATGTTGCATTTGAGAAAATAATAATAAAATCCAACTGCCCAGCAAATGCCACCAAATAGCAACTGTCTTCAATCTAATCAAAAACAGACTCCAACGAGAGACTGCTGAGCTGGAATTGATATGCAAACTAGATACAATCAACTCAGGATTGAACAAGGACTGGGAATGGCTGAGCCATTACAAACATTGAATCTATCTCCCCTTGTAAGTATATCACACTTCTTATCAAACTGTCTGTACTGGGCTATCTTGATTATCACTTCAAAAGTTTTTTTCTCTTACTTAATTGGCCTCTCAGAGTTGGTAAGACAACCCCCACCTGTTCATGCTCTCTGTATGTGTGTATATATATCTCCTCAATATATGTTTCACTCTATATGCATCCGAAGAAGTGGGCTGTAGTCCACGAAAGCTTATGCTCTAATAAATTTGTTAGTCTCTAAGGTGCCACAAGTACTCCTGTTCTTCTTTTTGCGGATACAGACTAACACGGCTGCTACTCTGAAACCTGTCTTCAATCTAGAAATTGCACCTAATTTATGCTCCCCATTTCTGTTAAAAGCTTTAACCAATTTGTCCTTTTCAACACAAAAAATTAACAAAAAAATCCAGTCTCTCTCTCTCTCTCTCTCTCTCAAGTTTCCTTCTCAAGTCAGCCACTGGTATTTTGGAGATGTTTGTGGCCTAGTGGAATGTTGTCTATTTTTGTGAGGAAAATGGAGACAGACATCCACTGTGATGTCATCACTTGTTACCGTGACCATTTGTATTATATCACAGAATATTTTCGGCTGCCATTCAGCAACCTCATCTGCATCTCTTACTGAAATCATGGGCTGCTTGACACCTTGGCAGCTGATGTGATCAGATTGCAGTGAAGCATGCCAGACCTCTGTCAGCAGCAGCAGCAGCATGGTCTGCCGGTGCACTATATTTCACAACATACACTCTGCCCTGCTCCCTTCCTCTCCCACCCCCCTCTGCCACTGCTCCATCCCACCTTTCTTTTATTACAGCGCAGTGGGCCATGTAGATCTCATTGTCTGAGAAATATCTCTTCACTCATTCTGTCACATAATAGGGAATGCCCATTCAGAAACCGGCATGGTGACTATATGTCTAAGCAGATGTGACACCATATGCAGCCAGCTTACGTTGGTCGACCCTTTATTCTAACCTAGCTGTATTCAGCACAAGACTGGAGCAAGGGATCAAAAGTGGTTTTAAACCATATTTATTTCCCCCTGATTCCATCTGGCAGGGACCATTTCACAAGTTAGAGTAGGTTCAGACTCTTCTAACTGATACCTGGCTGCCTGCAGACAAGGGACTGGTCCAGCAGCAGCCAGGGACTGATGGGGCATAAGGATGCTGCAGCCACACCCTCTTTCCCTTGGACACACCCCAATGTCAGGGGAATTCTCACGGATGAGATCCTCTAGCTTTACAGCTGCTTTGTGTCGCCAGAGTGACATAAATCAGGTGGAGCAGAGGACAGCTGAAGCCCATGCTAGTTCCTGGTGTAAGTTAAAGCAGCCTCAGGGCTGCTCTTACACACAGCTGTCTGTGGCCTTGAGGGGTCGTTCTGGCAGGGGGATTGCTCGGGCATAGAGATGCCCTGGCCTTGCCCACTTCCCCTTGGCCAGGCCCCCTACATTGGAAAGGGAGAGTGGAGTAGGCGATAGTACACTGGCTGTATGCCACCCACAGATTCACTTATCCTAGGGTATCTCCATTAACCAGTTAAGCCTTCATTATGGCTGCTTTATGACACCAGATGCAGTGCAAAGCAGCCATAAGGAGGCAGAGGACTGGGCCCGGTGTATTTAGTCAGCAGTCCTAAGCTGCCTCCCATGCCTCATTTGTTGCTGAAAGCCCAAACTCCCCACACTTAACTTCCAAATTTTCCAGCTTCTCTCACAGTTATGTGTTGTCAGTACAAACATGTGTAGCATACCGAAACTACACTGAACTGAATTTGAAGCTAAACACCACCAGATGCTACTGTGCTGACTGTATGATTCCTTTTCAATGGAATGGAACAAAACCTTCCACTTTTTAACTGGAATGAAGCTGCCACAGAAAGTCAAAGGGCCTTTCTTGACCACAATACACAAGGCCTTGACTACTCAGGCCTAATCCAGTCACTGTCCCACTGAGTGGTGGCAATTGGATAGGTCCAGCTCACCTTCAGATCACCCCAGGTCCATATTAACAGAGGCAAAACTATGGCAGAGTCCCTCTGGCTGTATGTAGAGAACTTCAAAATATCTGGCTTGCCATGCTTGCATTTCCCAATCTGACAAGCCATACTGCCCACTGCTCTCTGACATGGGCAATAATTTGATGATGGTTGGTTGGTTAAGGAGGAGACACTTGTTTATTATTTATGTGAATTGACCCACTGCCATTAACCTGGTGCTTCAACAGCCTTTGTTGATAAACCTTGTGCTGAGTGATTGCCCCTAGCACCAATTCTCACTCCCTCCACATTCAACACCATCTGACAAACAAAAAGGAAATGTGCTATGGTTGGTATTAACAAATATTTAACTTTTACACAGTAAGTTGTGTTGTAGATTATCTACACATCTGAGGAGAGATGGCAGACTGTGCACAACAGTCCAGAGGTACATGCTGGAAACAGCAAAAACAAGAAAAACTCTGACTAGAGGTGGGGAAGCAACCTCCTTCCCCTCTGTGGTTGAGATTTCAGGAGACAACCCTTTCATAATATAGCAAAATTGGGAATCCTGTGACGTTCTCTACCTAACAATGGACACTTGGGGGATACAGGGCAGAAGGATACATAGTGGAGACAGACTCCCCTTTGGATTCGGACAGAGAGAAGACGGTGGGTGAAAACAGCCCACCTAATCAGGGACAGATGTGGCACTCTCCAAATCAGTGAAAGAGGGGAACTGTGGGGGTTAGACATGAGGAATGTGCTACCTAATGAGGTGGATGACCTTAAAAGGTGTAACCATAACTTTGGCAGCACACGGAGAAGATGTAAAAAACATCCATTCTCTGTTTTCTCTGCTGCACCCACATCCTTCCACATACCCCTGTTTTTCAGAAATGCTCCTGGCATGAGCGTGCTCAACCAAAATAACTTTCAAACTGCCCTTTAACCTCCTTTCCAAAGAACAGCAGCTGAGAGTGTCAGAGCAGACAAAGCTGACGCTTACAACAACCAGAAAAAGAAAGCTGTGGGTAAAGAAAGAGCTAGGCTATAATAGCTCCTGCATTGCAATAGCTACCGTGTTTGTCTCTTTATTCCCAAATTACTCTGCTCATAGATATAGATTTCCACCCTGCCAAGCGCTACTGCTGCTGCTGGAAGCCAAAGAGTGGGAAATCTAGTCTTTAGTATTGAAACCAAACATTGAACTTAAATAACAATTGGAAACACGAAAGAAACAGATAATGGGCCCAATCCTGCAAACTAAGATATGAGTAATTCTACATAAGTGCGCAGCCCCATTAAATTCCTCATGTGAGTAAAGTTACTCAAGTGGATTTTGAGGATCAGGACTTATATTTGTAACCACCATCATGCCAAATAAACCCCTTAGAATTTAAAACAGTCCAGTAGACATAAGGGAGGTAAAATCCTCCTGACTTGTATAATGGTTTATTACAAGCACCAGAGACCTTCCTGTTGGAGGGAACACAATAGCAAGGAAAGGGTAATGAACGAATTACAGCTATCAAATACATTGGATACCTTTTTCTTTTACTATATGCTAATTTCCATATTTTATTTCTGTCTCTGTTCCCCTGGGAGCTAATCTATCCTCCAGGAAGATGTTTCCTTAATACTTTGGTTTCTTTTCTTTTGAAAAGCCTTTGTAAGCTGCCAATATGCAGAACTGAAGAGTCCATGTACATAAAACTTTGACTAAATACCAGTAAATATCTGGGGCTTAAACTGACAAGTTTCTTTCATCGGGTTCCCAAATTTTCCTGCAAAATTCTGTGGATATTGCTTGTGAAAAGGAACATTTGGATTCATTTTTTGCGGTTTCCTCTCAGTGGGGAAAGTGGAATACACAATACAACTGTCAATGTTTTCTGTGTTTTCCATATTTTTTAGACATTCTTTTAAAAGAAAAGTGCCCAGAAACTGGGCTAACTGATAAGATGGAGTAGCTGACAGCAGGCTCACCCGTTAGCATTGGATGTGCCTCTGTAGATGCCTGTGGAGTACTTGTTCATGTTCAAAAAATGTTCTTGTCTAAACTCCAGTAAATAGAACTGGTGACCTTAGATTATCTCAGTTTTTCCACACTAGATGTCTCAAACCCAACATGATTACCTCATGGGAGAAATTAAGATCAGTTAAAAAAATTGTTTGACTCTTGAACTTTGGTGATCTATGATAGCCATGTCAAATTTAATTCCCCTCCCCTGTGATCATCAGAACATGGTGAATGAATGAATGCATCAATTTTCAGGATTGTAGCTCAAAGGGGCACTTCAGATGTAAAATCCAATAAAAGAGACTGATGACCTTATGGTGACCTTTGATCAAGGTTCAAATTTGGGATTTCTCCCCTTGTACTCAAGTGCCCCTAATGAACAAGTATATCAAGACTCTAGCTCAATGGGAACATGGAAATTAAGTCAGTCAGTCAGTTAATCACTCCATTATAAGCATCTGTATTATATTAGATGTCAGAACTGGAGATAAGTCAAAACCATAAACTTCATTCAGAACCCCTTTGCATTTTTGTGGGGCTGGTCCAATTCACATTCATGAATCCCAGGTGAGCTCTGTGAGTTTGGCCGCTGGTTTTATCCAAAACTGGTTTGGATGATGCTGAAATCTTGGGAAAAAAAACATTTTTGTGAGATTTGGTTTCCGAATAGCAGAAATCTCACAAGATCAGTTGTTCTCTTTAGATTTCCAGTATCTAGAGCCAAAAATCTCATAAAATCAACTTTCAAAATTTTGGCACCATCCATTTGAACCTGCAGCCTCACCTTAAATCTAATGTGGATCCAGATGCAGATGCCATCTCACCTCTACACAGTACAATCTTTCTGTCATAGAGAAACCAGATTGTATTGGGAGATGTTACACAATAAGCCAGTAAAAACAGTGGAATATTCATCTACAATTAACCAATGAATCTCCAAACTATGCAATGTTTTAAAACCATGGGCAAATTTACAAACATCAGTCCAGATAACTAAACTTTATACTGGAATACCAGACTCCCCTTCTTTCTGAGTAAGATGAGATCACCTGACCTTGTTTGCACTGCATTAAGTTAATAGCTCAGCCAATGGGATAGATGCATTTAGTATTTCTCCCTATTAGTACATCACATTTCAACAAACCATGGAATAATCTTTTATTGTATGTGCTTATTATTTATGTAATGTTGCAACTGTAACAACAAAAACGTAAAAAAATAATAATTAAATATCCCTGCACTTCCAGACCAATTGAGACTTGACATTGGGATGTCATGGAATGATCTTGCAGTTCCACTGAACGAAAATATAAGCCTTTGTCTGCTCCAAGAGATAAACTCAGCAATGCTGTTATATCCTGAACAACATAGTAAATCCAGTGATGCCTGCGGCTCTTTGCTGATTAGTATGTGCACCACAAACAGATCAAAGGCAGGAGACATAGCTGAGGTCCATCCTCTTTATACTCCCTCTATAAAATTAATAGTCACAGAGAGGGAGCAGCATCGTCATATATAAATAAACTCAAACTAGTGAGCTGAACATTCCTGTAAGAATACACTAAGCCTGCAATAACTTTACACGTAGAGGCCTTCTGGGGCTGGGCTTTGAAAGCAGGACCTCTTAGTATCAGCAAAAAGAAAGCTAGAGTCCTCAGATGCAGCAGACTTTTGTAATACTGTGTTCTTCCACCACTGGAGAAAGAGGGGATAATAGTGCCTATGGGAGCCATGTAACCCAGGATTATCTATTGTGATTCACTGTAGAGCTTTACCATAGCAAAACAGTAATTCAGCAGAGGGTATAGAGGCACCTACTGAAGATATACGAAAATGAGACGTTTCCCAGTCCTTTTATTTAAGTGCTTGCAGCACATGCCGAGAATGAAAAGCAAATGGACACGACATGCTAGGTCATTTAATGTCACTGTCCCTCCCCTGAGTATCATCCCTCTTTTCTGAACAGGGACACATCCCTGCTTCTCTTCTGATTCCTTAACGTTCCAATTCATGGTAACCTCTTCAGACTTCTCCCTGTCACTAATCTCCCATCTGAAAAAGCAGCACCAGTTGCATGAGCTGCTCAAATAATTTCTGCAGCCTCACCTCTCATGCTGTTCGATAACGTAGTCCCACAAAAACAACAAGGAGTCTGGTGGCACCTTAAAGACTAACAGATTTATTTGGGCATAAGCTTTCGTGAGTAAAAACCTCACTTCTTCGGATGCATAGAGTGAAAGTTACAGATGCAAGCATTATATACTGACACATGGAGAGCAGGGAGTTACTTGGCAAGTGGAGAACCAGTGTTGACAGGGCCAATTCAATCAGGGTGGATGTAGTCCACTCCCAATAATAGATGAGGAGGTGTCAATTCCAGGAGAGGAAAAGCTGCTTCTGTAATGAGCCAGCCACTCCCAGTCCCTATTCAAGCCCAGATTAATGGTGTTGAATTTGCAAATGAATTTTAGTTCTGCTGTTTCTCTTTGAAGTCTGTTTCTGAAGTTTTTTTTGTTCAATGATAGTGACTTTTAAATCTGTAATAGAATGACCAGGGAGATTGAAGTGTTCACTTACTGGCTTGTGTATGTTACCATTCCTGATGTCCGATTTGTGTCCATTTATTCTTTTGTGGAGGGACTGTCCGGTTTGGCCAATGTACATGGCAGAGGGGCATTGCTGGCACATGATGGCACATATAACATTAGTGGATGTGCAGGTGAATGAGCCCTTGATGGTGTGGCTGATGTGGTCCCACAAAGCACCCAGAGATCAAGCTGAGATGATGCAAGCTGCTGCTGCTGCAATTGATACTAAGGTTCAGGACTTCATGCACATAAATCTGTTTTGCCCTTTTCCATGTCTGTCTTTTACCTCCCTTCCCCACTAAGCCCTCACTCACCCTGGTCCATAGCCGTTTATCATTTCAAGTTGCATAGTCATGGATATATTTTGTTTTTTGGTAGCATCTTTCTTACTGGCGCCATGTTATAGGTTGAGAATTATGTTTATAAGAAATCGTCAATGAGGTAGGAAAAACGTAGACTAAGAACAAACAAAGAAGCCTGTCTCTAAGCCACATGAAAGCTATACTGGGTACATAGGCCACTTTCAGATAAACACCTGGGGCCTGACCCAGCAGGGACATGGAAGGGAATGCACTGAGCAGCAGCAGACGACAGCAAGCAGGTCGAGGTGCTGATATGGTTCAATACCTCACAGCCTGTTGATCCACACTGTGCACTCAGGGTTTACTCCTGGGACTGAGCAGGAGTAGTGAAATACCCCCAAAATGTCTGCCACCAACCTCATTAGTGCTCAATGGGTTGTGTTTAGGAATGCATCACTTGGCCAGCCTGCCCACCCGTGGCTACATCCCTTTATGCTCTCTGTCATGTGTGCAGGGTCTAGAGAGTGGGGCTGGGCACTCTGAAGAAGGCTTTCTGCTCTGTGGAAATTTTGCTGTGGAGGAGTGCTGCTGCAAGAGTGAGCTAATCACAAGCCCTGAACTAACTGTCACCCACCACTCTGCTCTATGTAGGTTTTTGGATCAAGCCCCTGGAAAGATTCTCTTCTTCTTCATTGTCATACTGAAAACTTGGGGTAGAGGCTGGCTCATTGGTCGGGCCATAGTGAAACATGCTACCATCTCCAGTGCTGCCATTCTCTGCTAGGTTCTAGAAATACTGTGGAGCCATCTCCCACATGCCTCCACACTGTCACCAGCCTATTCCTTGGCTAGAAGGCTGTCACGAAGATATCGGGCTCTGAGGGTGGGGAAGGAGGAGGAGGGTCAAACACAGTCAGTGTTCTGACATGGACAAAAGTTTGGAAGCTTTGTTTTCTTCCCCATTGATGTTTTTGAACTGGATGCCATAGGGACAATTTCTATCCAGCCATTCTTTTATCTAGATGTGAAGAAGCCAGTTGCACTATTTATGATGCATAAGACTTACCCAAATCAGTTGAAAGCATAAGGGCAAGAGTCTGCAGAAACCATTTTGTGCTGGGAGGAACTGTTGACAATAATATATATTAACAGAAAAACCAGTGTGCCTCACTACATTTTCTGAGGAGGACAGCATGACCTACAGGTTCAAAGTAAGAATTGCCACCTTTAACACATTGTCTAGCAGAGCAATGCGCCACTTTGCCACATCGCAAAAGCCCAATACTGATGCAATGCGGCATTACCACAATGTGATGTTTTGGAATGTAACAATGGGAAATCTGGGCAATCCTGTAACACTTGTCATGGGTAGTAAATCTACAGTATGTTCTCACAGGTATTTTAGGATTCTGCAGTCCTGGTGAAACTGAGGCACTAGCTCAGAAGAAAAGATTCGATTTACTCCTTGATGGACCATATCTCATTGGGCCTGGATTCCTGAGGAGCAAAGCCAACAGTAAACTCCACAAAACTCTCTCAGAATTGAAACCCTCAAACCAGTGTAGGTGCAAATGAAGCCAATCATTTTTTCCATCTCATATTTTCACAGTAGGCTATTTGTGTGAGCCAGAGAAGGTGCTTCAGAAGACAAATTAAATTCCGTCCCTATAGACAAATAGCAAACGAGGAAGAAATCCATGACTAGCAGGAGGTGGGAGGTGAAGGTGAGAGATCACTCAAACAGACAATCACACATTCATAACAATTAAACCCAGTTAGAATGAAGTGCAAAGAGCTCCCTGACGAGGACCACCAAGCTTGTGCCTCTGTCTCTTCATAGCAGGAGCCCTATAGTTATTACCTCCCTGAGTTCCTTTCTTTTGAGTTGAATCCCCTTGTTTGCTTTTATTGATTTTCACTTTAAGAGGATGTTTTGCTTGTACTGTATTTGAATGTCACTTTATTATGGTGTATGAGGCCTGAGTGACTTGGTGTGTGGTGGTGAGGGGCACTTCCTTGTTGCCAGCAGCCCTCCAGGCTGCTCCAGGCAGTGACAGGACTGCTTTGGAAGCACCTCTTCTATTCAGCACTTTTGCTGCAAGGTGCTGTAGAAATGTAAGTTATTGCCATTGCTGTTATCCAGCGGCAGTGCTTGCAGCGTGGGGAGTGGGGGATGATTAGAACAAACATTTCAGGGGTGGATCAGGGGAATGATGCAGCAATTCCCAACAAAGATGAGACTGCAGATCGCTTTTTAAAATAATGAACTTTGAAAAAACAGAGTCATTATAGGTAGCCTATGGTCTTCTAAGGCACATGTGACATGTCAATTACCTCACCTGCCTCTACCCTTCCCAACAGCCCTAATTCTTACACAGATAGAAGCTGCCCTCAGAGGAGCTTTCTCTCTCTCTCTATTTGTATATGTGGTGGTGACATCCATGTCATGAACTGCAGAAACATGCTATAAATGTTCTGATTTTGTACAGCACAATGCACATTGATGGTGCTATATGATGATAATTTAAAAAATATTGAATTCCTCATAAACCTTTGACGGCTTCCCCTGCTCTGTGCTCACTAATCGGTCTCCATTGGGGCCACTCCTAACATTCCAAATTTCTCAGCATCTTCAAATGCCTTTTTAAAAATGAAACAGACAAACGGCTCTGTATTCTCCTCTCCCCCCAAAAAGATAAAGTGTCCCCCCCCCAAAATTACAGCATCGGGACAGGCAGTATTCAACTCTGTCCCAGTGAATGCTCAAAGGTCCAATATGTTGTGATGCATCAGGGTTAGAAACAAGAGCTTTATATCATTAGGAAGAGGAAACCCTAATTTTATAACAGGATATGCCAGTACCGCACTTCTTTCTAGCCTGGAAGGCCCCAAATCCCAAGATATCAGCTCTTAAAAACTTGGCATTATTACAGTGAATTCCAATGGTCTGAAATATTCTACTGGTACCAAAAATATTCCCTGTCTTTAGAAATGGAAAGTTTGTCAGAACTGTGTTTAAACAGTCTTTTAAACCAGTGGAACCTTTTAAGGGTCCCCACTGATGTATGGAGAAGAGGCAATTTTTAAAGGTGTCTAAAATGTTATCCCTTATAGTTTTTCTCTCCCACTGAGGTCTGGATAGCTGGACTAAGGCAGACTAGCCTTAGTTAACATAAAAAAGAGGGGGAGGGGAATAAGTTTTTAAAACTTTCTCAAATGTTTTTGTACTACGGTTTTTCTGTAATTGACGTGACATACCCAGAATACATGACTGTGATGGGTAGCATAAAGTCTTTATAGTCACTCTTTTGGATTAACCTTCATGAGCTCTTCAAAAAGATGAGAGCAGTAAATGTGTAATGACATCCCTGTGAGGAAATCCAGTCATTTCACAGACCCAGAAGGCCGCCTTAGCAAGTTAGAGACATACAATTACTTCCTGACATTCAGGTCTATGTTAATTGATAACAAGATAGCGGTGTCAAGGCAATTAGTTATGAAATGCTGATTAAAATGTCAGCAGCCCAAAGCTGACCTTGCTCAGTATGGCAGGTGGCTGCTTGTGTGCTGCTTTGCAGTAGTTTAGATTAGAGTTGGGCTCAGTCTGCAGAATTCAGATCCAAATCTGGATTTCAAACACTCCAGAATTTGAGGTTGTTTTGTATCCAGGTGGATTTGGCCTATGTTAAAGATAGTGGCCATTTGCAGAATCCAGTTTGGAATGTAGGTCCAAATTTAGATCAGCTCTTTGCAGGTGCTCCAACTGGTGGAGTCGTTTTGGTCCACTCCTTGTTTCAGGTGGTCCCTTGAATAGGCTTCGCTGTTGTTATAACACTGGGTGCTCCTATGCTCATTTCAGGGCTGGTTCATTCATACAGTTTCACCATATTGCAATTTCCATTGCTACTTATATAACAGAATCACAGCACAAAGCAGTCATCTGCCTACATAGTCAAACTCCCCCCACCTTCAGCAGGGGACAAACTCTGAGCAGAGACTCAGGGGCTCCATCTAGTATAGGAGAATGTGTATTTGGGGGGTGGTGGGAGGAGGTCACCAAATAAATCAGTACTGCGTTGTTCTCTTTCTGATCATGAAAGATGCAGCCTTCTCCCGAGATACACATACTCATTTACACTTCCATTCCCCCTCTGACATGGCTGAACCATCTGTGTTACAGAATACGAGACACTTAGAACTGAGTTATGTTTGTTTTTGCACAAGCAAAACCTGTAGTCCCGCTTCGTGCACCATAACTGTTCCATGTGTTTAAAGAAAGGCCCAAAACATATCCCTTGTTAGGTATTAACTGAATAAGTGGCACAGCGTGAGGTCTAGCACCAGAATGTCATCACACCTTGCACTTGGCTTATAGACCATTGACTTAAATCTCCGTTGACATTTTCTGGCATATAAAGCTCTCCTCTACCTTGCTGCCATCTCTATCTAAATCCCTGCCTTTTTCCTGAGTTTAGTCAGGTGCATTCAGCTTATGGACACTTGAAATAGCAAACCAAAACCCAGACTCAAGCTGGCAGGAGAAAGCAGTGCTTTAAGTTTGGATCAGACAGGGGCTAAATGTGCTGGTGACAGGCTTGTTCCTGCCTAGACTGGTAGATGATTCACTACAAAAAAGATTTAAGGTGCAGGCATAAATGGCTTGTTTTTATAAATGAATAGAATTGCAACCTGAACATAACATCTTATCAAAGTTCTTACAGGATATCCAACATGTGAACTAGGAATGGATAATTATAAGAGTCAGCGACTTAGAATTTGTACTCATTAAGGCTCAAAGGAGTTAGACAGTCAATCATATTGAATTTCAGAGGGAGTTGGGCACCTAACTCCCATAGGTCTCTTTGAAAATCCCAGCCTAAATCCCTTTGTCTCCCCTATGCTGTCCCTAACATAAAAAACAAGTTGCTGTTCAAACAAGACACCGGTCCAAGGAACAGATCCTGTGAAGAATGTTGGGTAGTATCTATTAAGCTTCACACTGTAGTTTATCTAACACAACATATTCTGCTCCAGGAGTTTAGGTGATGCTCATTCAAAATTCTGGAACTGCATCTGGCCATTTACTTAGAAAATCCATGAAATTCTTCTTCTGGGGAGCTAGATATTATCCTTAGCCTCCAGCCATGCACTGCACAACTCCATAGAATCAGTAACAAACTACAGGAAACTTGGCTAACACACACACAAGTAAATCATGTCCAGGTGAACTAAAAAAAAAAAATTTGTACTTGTCTATGGCTGCAAGTTATGATATCTCTCTCTTGTAGGGCAGTTGTCCAGGTGCAGTAGATAGTTGGAGACTACTGTAGTTAATAATTATATAAAAACGTCTGATGATATGTCCAACTTTCTAAATTTACAACTTTCTAGTGACCTTTTGCTCACATGCCAAGTTACATAAATTCATTCCTGCTTTTCTGTCTTCCATTATCTTAATTACCAATGTGCAACTCTTTGAATATTTACTTTCACACATTAATTTTTAGCCACTTTCTTTTCTAATTCTTGTTGCTTTCTTATCTCACTTTTTAATCTATACGCTACCTTCTTTTCATCCTTCCCAATATATTTTGCATTTTATTTTTCTAACCACAGATCCTGTCACCTAAGCTGGGAGGAGCAAATGAGAGTTGTGTATCCCTGGTCTTTCCTCTCACATCACTGGATACTTGAGTTGTCTCCCAAACACTGTCTCACATCCCTTGTGGATATTAAAATGTATGGGATGGTCTTTCCTTTAACTGAGCTCATGTCTGGCCACCAGACAGAGCAGAGCTGAAATTGCAGCTCTCTTGTCAATTTTCTTGTGAGGACACCTGTGATGGCGCTTCTGTTTGGTCACTGTATCTTCAGAACCGGCAAGGTCACATTCAGGCATAGACACTATAGGCCTTTGCCTAAGGCCCCAGCTCCTGGAATCACATGATGAAATTAGAATCTTAGCTTTCATTTTCAAACGGTAGGTTTCTAGTCCTCATCGGATGTAAAGAAAGCTTGAAAATGTGATCCTGGGAGCTACCTCTCGGGGCAGAAGTACTGCCTGGTCTCCCACAGTCATTACACTTGCTGTGGTTTCTAGGAACCTTTCTTGACCCATGCACACTCCTTCTATGGAGTCGCCTGCTCATCTGAAGTTTATTACCTCCCATTTGTTTATTGGCCATATGCCTCAGTTTCTTTAGGGTGCCTGTATAACAAATTTGATTAAAAGATTAAGTGCACAATATTGATTAATTATTCTAAACCTAAATCATTCATTAATAAGTTTTGAATCTCTGGGTTCTATTGTCCTGCTATACATACTTTGGCTAGCCATTGGTGCACCTGTGTAAGCCCTTTATCCAAGAGCAACTGGCCTATGCATATGGTAACAAACCCTGGAAGTGACTGATTGGAAAAGAGGAATTTGTAGTTTTCTTTACATAGATCAAATTGTGGATATTCATTGAATACTCTGCTTGAACACTGCAGCTCCCACACCAGACTCACCAGGTGTTGCATTTTACAGAGAGAGTACGAGTGCTATAGGAAACTGAAAGGCAAAACCAAAATTAAAAGAACAGCCATTTCTGCATTTAACTTGGCCTTGGAAACACCAGTGTTTCCTCCTAGTCTCAGTCACACTGTTGCATCTTTGAACAAATCCATGGTATTAGCCAAGCTCCATTAAAGTCTTCATGATTTATCCATTTTCTTAATAGCCAGGAAGCTGGGCAAATCTATAAAGGCCTTGGCTTTGTGTTAGGCCAAAGGGTGTTTCTTAACTAAGTCCCAAGAGGTTCTTTGTTAATCTAAGAAATAAGGGAGAGCAACGAAGATGTAAGAGGGTGGGATGTTTCTTTCTTTTTTCTTTTCTTTTTATTTTTTTGCGGTTGGGGAAAATTTAGGAGAAAATCAACACAGAGAGCTACTCTCCTCATTTCATACACAGCAAAACAAATGGGGAAGAGTTCCCAAAGGAGGAGAGGGACATTAAGGTTAAAAGGAAACTTCCCCCAAGTCATGAGGAAAAAAATAAGTGTAAATCTCAGAAATCCCTCCAACAAACACACAATAAAAGGATGCCATGAATATTTTCCATAATGCCATACTTCCAAGACCCACGGCTTTTACAAATGAGAGCAGTAACAAATAGAGACAAAGGGGGTGTCTCTCCAAGAAAAGTAGAGTGCTCTGTCAGAAGACAGTGCGATATATCTATGGAGGGATTTACAATAGCTTGGGAAGGAGATGGGGGAGACATATTAGCTTTTAGCTCAGAGTCTCTTTTGTAAAGATTCCAGGCTTAGGTCTATAGGGATGGAAAATGTATTAAATGTGTCAAATGCACAAGTATGTGTGTGCACTTCTCTGAAAAGAAAGCAATTGCCTGTAGTGGGAGGGAAAGGAGAGCTCCTTGGAGGAAGTGATAATCCAGCACTCAGACAAACTTTTAAAAAACAAAATTACACCGTATACTGAGCATGGACATTCAGCAGGCCAAATGACATATTACATGGCGTTAGGTGGTAAGCCCCCGGGTGCAAAGGTTGTTCCTTACTCTCTGCCTTGTGCAGCACTGGGCACATGCTCAATAAAGATAAGAATCAGTACAAATAAAAATAATAATAATGAAATAATAAATCAGGGAAGAGATTTTCAGGTGATGCCTTGCACAAGATGACAGTCACTTAGTGATGCTCCCCACGTGAGGGCACTGAAAGTGTCCTGTATGCTCTTTTTTTAATGTTTTAATGTCGCAGTAGCAGAACCTGAACCTGTGGGAAGAACTGGTCCAACTGATGATGCCAGCAGAAGACAGAAACAGAATCTAATAAGTGCAGGGGTTGGGTGGAGGTAGAGGGGGGCGCCGGGAAAGGTTACAGGTTTGAAAGGCAGCATGCTCGTGAGTCAGTCACTCATCCTGCATTCCTTAGGGAGCAGGTAATTGCAGCAGTAGCTAACATTAGACTCCATTGGGATTTCCATTTCCTTTAGGATTCATATATAAATTCCAAGTCTCTATATTTTCTACAAGTTAAAGAAAGTGAAAAAATCCTTAAAGACATGGGGGCTCTGTTGGACACAGCACTCCCTCACTAGCTGAAACCCAGGCTGGGAATGCTGGTAGCAAGGGTGGTCTAGTGGGTAAGGCACTGCAGTGGCTTCAAGAGACCTGGATTTACTTCTTGGCTCAGCCACAGACTTTCTCTGTAACCTTGGGCAAGTCCCTTAATCTAATCAGTTTCCCATTTGTACGGTGCGGTTAGTATTTCCCTTCCTCACTGGTGTGCTGTGATGAAAAATCCATTATTGTGTGTGGAGTGCTAAGCTATTATGGTGATGAGGGCCATAAAAAAAATTAGAGAGACAGAGTAAGTCATTAGCTCTTTTTAACGTAGGAAGAAGATGGGAGGAGTGTAAGCGTCAGGAGCCTTTTATGGGAGGAGGGGAGACTGACTCTGGCATACATTCTCCCCCTTAGCAATTATCACAATTCCCATACAAATATGCAAGACTGCCCTTGGCACAGAGAAATGTGTCTGCGGGAGAATTCCTGCCTGGTGACAGATTCACAGAGGTGTATTCTGTAATCACTGGTGAGTGTGTGCAGTGCTACAGTGAATCTTGGTTTTAGAGGAAGTACCAGGCAGGATAAAGGTGAAGACAGAAAAGAGGTAGGAGAGAAGATGTCCAGAGGAAATCAGTACACTTTTATATTATGTTGGTTGAGAACCCTACCTGTCTGCCAGTGCTGATCCAATATCACAAGACTATTACAAGTATTACATAGCACTTTGCATGTTCAAAGCACTCTACAAACACTTAGGTGTCTGAACCTAGGCACCAAGAATCAGTGGCCATATTTGAAAAATGTTGCATAATCCTGACAATTCCTATATGAGGTCAGTATTATTATCTCTAGGGAACAGAATTTGTGTATTTCACACAAGGCCACACTGTGAGGAAGCAGCAGAGTTGAGATTAGAACTCAGCACTTCCTGTCTTTCAATATTGGGTTTATTTCTCTAGATCACAAGAAACTATGCACCAGCATCAACAAAACTACTGAAAAGGTGAGTCTATAACACAGAAATAAATGCTTCAAACAAGAACAACCTTGTCCCCCTACGTCTCTGCTCTGAGTTTCCTCCCACTCTTCGTACTCTTCCCAGTCCTTTCACCTAACATCTTCTTAATGCTAATTCAGTGCCCACACATGCAGTATTGCTATCTGATCATGGTCTGCACCAACCACTCAAGCCCTGCATGCTCCCACTCCTGTTAGGGAAGCTCTTGTGGAGGGACACTATTTGCTGGCCATGTTGTGGTACCAAAGCTTGGCGTGCCAACTGCAGGAGCAGCCACAAAGGAGATGGAAGTGAGGTGGAAAAGTAGAACTGGTCCAAAAAAACATTAATTATTATTTTTTTTTATTTAAAATATCTTTTTGACCACAAGGAAATTTTCTTTTGAAAATTTCCATTTTTGTCTAAATTTTTCAGGTTTTCTCAACCCCCCTCCCCCCAAAATGTGAAAACGGAATGTTTCCCTTTTCAACAGACAAAAGCAGAAAACTTTTCAGTTTCCAATTTTTTTATGATAACTTAAAAAAATAAAACTGTGGAAAAGTTTGCAGAAAATAAACATTCCTTACTTTCATTGAAATGTTTCCTGGAAAATAAAATCCATTTCCTAACCAGCTATAAAATTTAAAAAAAAGCAAAGAGGAGGAGGGAGTGAGGGAGAGGAGCTGAGGGAATTTGCTGGGAATTTTATTTCTGCGCAGGAAATGCATGAGGAAACTCCTAGGGTAAAAGAGCTCACAGACTAGCAAGGGAGCATTCCTAATACCCAGTGCCTGTGACCACACTTCATGCAAGGAGTCTGATGCTATTGGCTTCAGTTCTGAACAGAACTGAGAACCAGTCCCCACTATTATCTGAAAAAGATCAAAGCTTGTCAAGAAACCCAGAAACCTCAATGGATTGACAGTAAGTTAAGTGCATTAACACAGAGGGCATGGAAAAGCAATCCGGAATTCGCTCTGAAAATTGGGGACAGGGGAAGCCACAAAGGGAATGCCCCATACCCCCCACCCCTCCTTCTCTTTCTCCTTCAGTATGTTCAATACAACAACAAAGGTTGTGTCTGAACAATAGGTTACCACACATAGGTTTAAATGAACAAGGAAGTGCATATTAGCTGATAATCAATTGTGAAATATTAGGCTGCTTATATGAAGCAGCTGGTAACATCACAGACTTTCAAACACATTCTCTCTCTTTCTCTCTCTCTCTGTTTTTGCATCTTTCTACTTTACTGTGTTTTAAAATTGTCTCTTGCACACATGAAATTGTTTTTACAATAGCCCTGTTTTAACACCCAGATACTCAGCCAAAGCATCCTGATTGTGTCTATGGCATCAGTGTATTCAGACTGTTACTTTGTCAGTTCTAAAGGGGCGGGATTAGGAACTGGATAGGTGAGTGCTCTGAAACCAAGGAACCAGCTGAACTGGTGTGACACCAGGGAACAATCCAGATGGAGTGGATCTTCTGGAGTCAGCAGATCCCCTCCATAGTTTGTTCTCGGAACACCTATTAGCAGAGCATGAAGTGGTAGAAAAGGAGTGGAATGCTTCCATGCTCACCCAGCCCCCAGACCTGACTGACTGCAAAATGACTGAATTGCAGTGGTCATATGAATTGGGGAGGGGGGAGACGAACAGAGTCTGCCCTTAGTGACAACCAATGCACTCCTCTGAGTTCACCTCATGGGAATATGTCACTTTTTTGTGACTTCACTGAGGTTACTCAGGGGTAAGTCAAAGCAGAATGTATCCCTGAGACCTAGCTTTCACCATTGCCCCCATTTTTGGAATGCATGCTCCATGATAGGACCAAAATGTTTCCCAGCCCTCTATGAGAAACACTGAATTCCCAAACAGGGGGTCTGTTTGGACCCTCTGGATTTTTTTCATGGGGTTATTTCTCCCCAGTGAACATACAATCTGTTCATAAAGGTGTGGCAATGCGTATCCCTCCCCTTACACGGGTGCAGATAGTCTGAAAAGCCTTGGTGTGCTTCAACAGCACAAAGAAGAGAATGCACCAGTTTGTGAGCGATTTATAAAATACAGGACACAGATAAACCTGAATGAAAACCCGTGGAAGCCATGTATCAATGTTATTGATGGGCCCACAATTAACATATGAAAATAAATAATACTATGGGCCCGAGTTTAATACCCTTACTCATGCTGGGTAACACCTTGCTACCCAAAAACTCCCTTTCACTTGGGTGGAACTATTTCTAGCATAAACACTGCTCAGGTGAGTAAGGGCATCCAAATCTGGCCCTAGAGTTGTTGCAAGGGTTGTGATATTCCTGCTTTACATGGACATTCCACCTTCGCACCGCCATCTTTGTTTCTTTAGTTTTGTTTTTGCTCTTGTTCTGCCTGTTGTTGCCTCTTGTTCTTTGTGCCTGGCATGGTTTGCTTTTATTCTCTGAGAAGTTTCAGGGATGAGCTATTAATTAGGCAGTGACTATCTGGAGGAGAGGGACAGTAGCTCCTGCCTATTGTTAAAATCCCTTAATCAAGAGCTAGTATTAAAATAATACCCACAGTGTGCCTCAGATTCCATTAGAGACAAAGCCAGGGTACAGTTCTCAGCAGTTGTTACCACCCCAAGGAAAATATCCACTACATCAGAAGGCACTGACTGATTTTACTAAAGAGGGGAAACCAGGGAGTACACATGTGACTCTGGCCCATTCTGTTCTGTGCTAGGTCCCTGTATGCGATACTGCACCAGGCATCCCATATGTTACCTAACCTTTCTGATTGCAAGTTATTCCTGCATCCCACGTCACTTTCCTACCTGCTCCTCTCTGACCCGCACAGCTGTAATGCTTGGGGGAAGGAGAAGTTTGTGATGCCTCAGAGAAGATTACTGGGTGGTCTCTCCTGTAATACACATGCTGCCTGAAGCTATATCAAACCATAATAAACAAGTCCCTCACACAACCCCTCATCAGTTCATATTCCAGTTAGGCTGATATAATCTTCATTTTCTCTTTGAAAGGGAAAAAAAAAGACATCCTAAGGGAGGGAGAAGAGGCAGACAATTTATTGATATTACCCTTCTGCCAATGTGGTCTCAAACCACGTGTGTAAAATGTGCTGTTAATCAGCCTCCCCTCCATTCACCCTACACACCCCGTGGGAATACACTGATTTAATTACATTGTCCTGAGTGAGCTGAGTGATGGTGATGCCGCTCACCAATGACATCATAAAAGAAGAGAGCAGCCCTCAGGCTTTGTGGCCTTATTAGAAAGAGTATTAAAACCAGATCAGACTAGAGCAGGAAATACTGAGAGATGCCACAGAAAAGTGGAAGCCCAACCAAATTCAGAGAACAGAAGGACACATATGGAAAGAACATAGTTGCCCAAACATCTAGCACATGTGAGTTACATAACACATGTGAGAGAGATTTAAAATACAACACTGCACATTGCCATAGCACCATTTGTAGAAATATGTTTGTAGAAGATTATAATTTAGAGACACTCCGTCAAAAGGGACAGTATTATGAGCATAGGGATTTGGCGATGTGCCGTGGAGGCGGGAGTTGGGAACACCACATGGCTTTGTGCATCAGTTCCCCAGAGACGCTCTACAGTTTGTTTTATTCCTTTCTCATTCACGGGTTTGTTATTTAATGAACTTCAAATTCATTACACGATTCATCCCCAAAAGATCCAAAAGGACTTTAAAAATCCGAAGTGTTACAGGGATTGCTTCACCCACCTCTGAAATGCAGCCAGCCTGTGTGGAATGTGGCAATGATACTGGATCTGTAACACTAAACAACAGTGTTTTCAGGAGGGAAATGCAAAAAAACAAAAAACAAAAAACCCAACTGTATCCAAATGAAATTACAGGGATGAATTAGGCTGGTAGAATTTAATAACTTGACATCATTTAGCTGAGTTACCAGGGCTCATTCTTGTAATAAGTGCTGTGGAGTCTTTAATGATCACAGAGGGTCAAGAATTTCTAATATATCTCAGCAATACTAGCACAGTATTCCTTAGCATCCTGCCAAGAACTCATTTGAAAGTGACAGAAAGAGTGTCATCTACCACCATCATTATTTCAAATACATATTTAAAAAAGATACAAGTTTGATTAATACATTTCTGTTAAAAAATATTGATTTTCATGCCATAGGAATTTCATGATGCCAAGTCAGGTCCATTTTGTCTATGTCCCCAAATGTGTGTGTATAAATTTTGGATTTTATGTAAGAAAGTGCTTGGGGCTGTAAAACTACTGGGACAAACATAAAAACTAAGTTGAAGCTCCAGAAAATCTGGTGCACGAGAGAAAACCAAACTATTGAATTAACTGCTGACTTCATTAATTAATTTTATCTGGTTTCCAGGGCATGGGGAAACCGACCCAAACTCTGGAAATGCTGCACCTGCCTTACACCTATTGGTTATTTTCATCCCCACACAATGCCAGGCACCAGTGGGTACAGAAGTACAGAGCACAGGAAACCTGTCTGAAAATCTGAAGAGAGGGAGAAGTTCTAACAAATTACATTCTCACATATATTCTCATGCCATTCTTGATCCAGTTGTTAATCCTCCTGCATTTAAACTTCCCCAGCCTTTCATGAGCTGAGAAGCTGAAGAGCAGAAGATTTGTATACAGAGTGGTTATTTATCTGGACTAGATACAGGCCCAGTGCTTGGGGTCAGGGCAGATTCAGGCAGACACACAAGCCTAGTTCTGGTTGTTTTCATCCATATTACAAGTGAGTGGACAGTCTGAGAAAGTCTTCTGTCTGTCTGATACTGCTTCAGACTGTGTTAGTTCAATTTCCGTCCCCTGGGACTGAATTGCAGGTAAATCTCAAATTGAATGTCTGCTCCTGTCAGAAACCCATAGCCCAGGACAATTTAGAGATGTACCAAGATAAACAAAGAAATAACAATTGCAGCTAAGTGGTGGTAGGTCTGATTGCTGCTTTCCATCCAGTGAGATTTGGAAAGTGGATTCAGAATTATTAATGGATCTCTACTGTGTCTACCTGAGGGTTAACATAAGAGTTTAATAATTAATTGTTATAACCTTTGCTTTGAAACCAAACCATACCTAAAAAGCGTTGCTGTGTCTTTAATGACAGTCTGTGATGGGAAACTCATTGCCGTGTGTATTTGGAGGGGAAGAAGGTTAAGATGATTAACTGGTGCTAACAAGTTTAGGATGTGGAAGAAGTATTTTCTTGGACATCCATCAAAGAGAGGATTGAATGTGTTCCTAAGCAGGGGGGAGGAAAGGAGGAGGTTGGGGAGAGTGTTATGTGTTTACCAGATGATGTTTCTCTCTGTACCAGCTCTGTCTTCTAAGCTGTCCTACCAGCATGCAGTGCAACATTTTCTCTCCCTCCCCCACAAACGTACAGACCCCAGTTAAGGATATGGCCTGGCAGCTGGGCTGAAAAGTGATCCTGGAGGAAGAAGACAACGTCACTGCTCTTCCTGTTGATCAGTGCATTAAGGACACCCGTTAGATACCAGCCGCAGCAGATCCTCAGGCTTCTCGGTCTCAAGGGCTGGGTTAAGAGATAGGGCAGAGACTGATCAGAGCAACTGAAACTGAATCTAACTCCATCCAGAAACAAAAGTACATTCGAGAGGTGGGGAGCAGTTTCAGGCTGGTGAAAGGTGCTAGACTGAGAACCCTGGATTTCAAAATCCTTTGTCTGTCAACAACAGGTACTAGGGTGACCAGATGTCCCGATTTTATAGGGACAGTCCCGATATTTGAGGCTTTTTCCTATATAGAAGCCTATTACCCCCCACCCCCTGTCCTGATTTTTCACACTTGCTGTCTGGTCATCCTAACAGGTACTGAGTGGGCAGTGGTAGCTCAGCCTTCCCACAAGCCTGCCTCAATCCTGACCGCAAGGCAGGGTTAAAGTACGGGAAGTCAGAGGGAGTACATTCCCCCCATCCCCCCGCTAAGAGCTATAGAGAGCTTCCACTCTGGCCCTCTCTCTGGCTGGGTGAGCTCAGTTCCCTCCTCCTCCTTTACTTGTGAAGTGAAAATTCATCAGGCAAGGGACTTTGAAATGGGAGCAATGGGAAGAGCTGGTGTCCGGCCGATGAGTTTCTTGGGCTCCCAGTCTTTCCTGTTAGTGGTTGGAGCAGCAGAAGCACATGATGATGGAGTGGAAGAGACATACTACTGAAGAGTTCCCCGCTCTGTCTCCTTTCCTCTAGGAGAAGAACTGCTCTCTCTCTCTCTCTCTCACTAACATTTCCTTCCCTCCACTGCCACCTCCATCTCCTCTCTGTTAGTAAAGACAGATAATTAACGATCTTCTGATAGGCTTTAACATCTCCCACAAAGCAGGAAACTCCACTGACAGCTTCAGTCATTTCTAAGGAAGAAGGCCCTGTTTTTATTTGCTTTTACATCACTGCAGATTATGCATCTTGGCCAAGTATAAGTGATAGTATTTAAAAGGATGGATGTAGGGGAGCACCAGGGATGTTCCTCTTCAGAACTCTGCATACTGCATGACCATATATGCACATGCATGTGCACACTTGGGTGACTGTGAGCCTGCTTGGGGACATCAACTCCTTTCAAACCTCATTCTCATTCTCTTCCCTTTGCTGAATCCCATCCCCTCTGCCCACAGTAGAGTCTTCTCAGCAGAACAGATGAGGTTCTGTTCAGTAGCTATGTAATCTCCAGGATTTTTTGCCTTGCTTTGTCAAGGCATTGATGGATGCACATGTGTATCATATACATTATAAGCACAGCCATGCACTTGATGTAAATACTCTTGAGAAACCTCTGTAAACAAACGCAACAAATACACACACACAGCATTTTTTCTGCTGCAGCCATCACCATGTATTTTAAACTTCCCATTAGGAGATACCTGAGTATCTATTTTCCTTGAGCAGACAAAACCAAAAAATGGATCATTATATCAATTGCTTCAGGAAAAAAAATGACTGAAGTCCTTAACAAACATTACATCTACCACAATCTCTCCACCACTGAGAGGATAGCTGTACAGTCGTTGAAATCCAACCACCAGATACTGATCAAACCAGCAGACAGCGGGGGTGCCATTGTAGTCCTCAATTGTGATGAACATCAATGAGGGCAGCTGATAACTCTCTGATGCCAGCTATTATAAAGAACTCAAAGAAAACCCTACACCACAGTTCATACAGGAAATTAAGAATATCATCAAATTGTTCCCCACACAACTGCAAGAGAAACTCTATAACCTCATCCCCCACTAACCCACCCCAGAGACCTTCTGCATGCTTCCCAAGATACACAAACAAAGTAGTCCAGGCAAGCCCATCCTATCTGGCCACAAATTCTTTCTTACTGAAGGAATATCAGGACTCATAGAAAGCATCCTCAAACCACTCACCACACAAAGAGCCAATTTCCTCCAGTACACAACTGACTTCCTCCAGAAACTTTGCAACATTAACAACTTCCCTCATAACACCATGCTTGCCACCATGGATGTCATCTTTTTATACACCAATCTACCTCACCATGATGGCATTGCTGCCTTCCTCAAGTATCTACAAGACAATGGACGATGCTCAGAAATCCACCCCAAACACATCACCAAATACCTCCATTTCATCCTCACCAAACAACTTCACATTTAACAACAAATACTTTGCTCAAATCATGAGAACAGCCATGGGTACTAGGAGGGCTCCTTAATAGGTCAACCTCTTCATGGGCCACCTCGAAGAAGAATTTCTGGAAAATGCATAACAAAACCAGTGATATGTTCGTCTTCTGGAGAGAGGACCTAAATTCCTCATAGATTTCTACCACAACTTCAACAACTACCATCCATCCTCAAACACCATCTAGAACACTCCCGCACCATCATCAGCTTCCTGGACAGCATGGTCAGCTTCAATAATGGAACCCTACAGACAACTATATACAAGAAACCGACAGATTGCCACACTTACCTCTACAAATCCAGTAAGCACCCCAGACACACCAAGAAATCTGTTATTTACAGCCAGACACTCAGATACCACAGAATATGCTCAGAAGAGAAATTTTGGGATACACACTTTAATACACTTAAAACTACCTTCACTAAATAACACAGAGAAGTAGATGACATCATGGAATACGGTACTGAAATATCACAGGAGAACTTGCTTCAATACAGAAAAAACCCTACCAGCATCACATCTGTAGTTGTCACCTACCACCCACACTAGAATCCATACAGGGTATCATCAAACAATTACAACCTATATTCAATGGAGACCACATTCTGAAAGAAATACACTGGTTTTATGCATGCATCTGATGAAGTTGGTTTTAGCCCACGAAAGTTTATGCCCAAATAAATTTGTTAGTCTCTAAGGTGCCACGAGTACTCCTCCTTCTTTTTACTGGTTTTATGGCCCATTTTCAAATTGTAACACACCCTGTTGCCTACTAGCACTTCATTGTCCTATGACTGCAGATGTGTTGATTGCCTACTTCATTTTAAGTGGTCTCTTACAACATATGTGAACCACTGATGCTTAACAATCTGTCCCACCTTGTATTAAGCTTGGAAATTCTAGTTTCCTTTACCAGACTGTGACGTTTGAAAGCTCATCCCTTCCACCAACAGAAGTTGGTCCAGTAAAATATATTACCTCACCCACATTGTGTCTCTACTTGTTTGGAGTCATTTTATAAATTGACATGATCTTTGGATTCAGTCTTGCTGGAAATGGAAAAGATCAGGGCCAGATCACTAGTTGGTATAAATCAACATAGCTCCAATGACTTCAGTGGAGCCATCCTGATTAACACCAGCTGAGGAATTGGCCCCAGGAGTTCAGGCACAGAGGCTTCTTCCAGCTGCTGCAGATCAGGAGGAATTCCACATACATGGCACAAAGCTCATACATACAAATACGCCTCCCCAGATCACTGCGTAACATGTGTACTACACAGACAAATAAATTATATCCACATTTTGCTACTCATGTTGCTCAGACTCACTGAAATGACTTCACATGTACTAAACCACTATCTTAATCTTATTCCTCCTTATGAAATTAGAAATTATTAGAGATATGAGTGTGGGCAGGGAAACATTTCTAGACAATAAGTGATGGGAAGAATTAGAGAAGAGTCAAAGGAGATACCTAGCGGGATTTTCAAAATTACACGGCATTGGCCTAACTTTGTTCCCACTGAATTCAGTGGTAAAACTCCCATTGAATTCAATGAGAACAGAATTAGGCTAACACTCAGTGCTTTTGAAAATCCCATCCATAATCTAGATGTTTTAAAATAAAGAAGGCTGATCAAGTCCTATTTATTGCCTCCAATAACATAAGAAATTGAGGGTAGCTCAATTTAATTAAAATACAAATACTAAAATGGCTAAAAGGAAATGCACAATACAATGCTCAGATTATGAGCATACAACTAGCTTAGATAAATAAACACAAATATCCCCAGTGCCTAGAAGTTTTCAGATCCAGCATTTTGAATCTCATCTATGTCTGCTTATAATATTTAACTGATTTAATTCTAATTTAAAAGCAGGAGGTTCAGAATTGGACTCACCTTCATTTCTTCATAATCAGAGCTGGGCAAATAGTGGGGAAAACATTTACCATCATGTTCGCAACTTCAAAGTAGAATTTCACTTTGACTGTTTTGCAGCCTGTTAACTCACTTTTCACAAATATTCATGAGATGGGAAAAGTTTAGCGAATCAGTGGAAAGCAAGTTTTGACCTGAGATTTTTTAATTATGAACTCATTTATTTTATGGTGAAACGAAATTCTTTTTTGGACCTGATCTAAAGCCAACTGAAGTCAACAGAAAGAGAGTCCCATTGACTTCAATGTATTTTGGTTTGAGTTGAAGATATTTACAAAGGTTTGGCCAACCACTCAGAAATAGAAACAATAACATGATTTGGCTGACCAATCACACAGTTTCAGTATTGAATTCTGGATATCAAATCCTTGAAGGAATAATCACAATAAGCAATAGGCTGAAATTTGTTCATTTACTCATCAAACAGTTCTGAATATTGACTAAGCTGCAGTCTGTTAATTCACTAACAGAAAAGGGGTTAAATTACTAAATAAATAGTTCTTTGTAAATTGTTCACTCACATTACTCATTTGCAGAGTTCATGGAATTCATTGTGTGTTTATATTTTCAAAACAAATGATTCAACAGTATTTCTAAACCAAACAATCCCCAACCTATTTATAATACTGTCAGCAGCCCAGTGTGCATGAAAAACCCCACAGACCAGAGTGTGTGGATAAAATGGAGGGCAAAAAATGTTGATAAGAAAACAGATTTAAATTTCAATGAATCATATAATAATTTCCAAGCAGAGTTATTATATAGTAAAGTAAGGAAAAATATTTAAACAATTACTGTGCTATAACTTTCCAGATGTGTTGCACCCGCAAGGTGCTCCTGCTAGCCAATCAGCTTTTCTGATGCTGCTAAGTCATTTTTAAAGTGTGGCACTTTCCAGGAATGGCAAGAACCAGTGGTGTCTACTGGTCTGACCAGGAACTGCTGAGTTCTAAACTGGGCTATGCCATAATTCACTGACTCATCCTGGAAAGTCATTTAACCTCTCTGAGGCACAGTTTCCCCATCTGTAAGTACTTATACACAGAGCTGATTGGGAATTTTTTTGATGAAACATTTTTTCATCAGAAAATGCCAATTGTCAAAAACAAAACTTTTTGGGAGAAAGGTGGTTTTGACGAATTTCCCAGTTTGAAAAAAAATTGAAAAAAGTTTCAAAATTAATTACATGGAAGTTTCATTTTTCAGTTTGAAATAACTTTTCATTTCAATATTTGTTCATTTATCATTTAAAAAAATGTAAAAATAAAAGGCTTGAAATCAGAGTGGAAACATTCGAATTGACCTGATCCAAGATTTTTTAATTGCAAACATTCAAGATTTTAATTTTTCGTCCCAATTTGGGACAGAATTTTTTTTTTGAAATCTTGAAAATTCTTGCAGGATGAGAAAACTGTTTCCTGCCTCATTCTACTTCCCTACTGCCCGGGCGTGCTGTGTGATTGGTTAACATTTGTGTTGTTCTTTGAAGATGAAAACAGCCATAGCAGTCTATGTGCCTCACAAATAGCAAGGTTAAAACCAGCAAATATTAAAACATACAACAGATGAAAGGTGACAAGATGTAATCACATAATCAATTAAAACTTCATTATTGTGACGTGTTGAAAACATTGTCAAATAATCCTCCGACCTGTCTGAAAGCTAAATCTACAGCCCTTCTCAGTACAGGCTTACACACTGCTGGTATTGCAAGCGTACAGCTTCTATCCCAGCAAGTGTTCAGGACCAAAGACCCCATTCCCTTTGATCTCAGAGAGTGGTGGAGCACAGTTAGGAGCACAGGCCTGCAGACCCACAAACACACCCAGCCCCCTGCCATTGGTGCAGGAGCTCTCCTCTCTCCATCTGTGCTTGGATGAGCCCAGAGAGCTGTGTCTGTGAGGCAGGTATGGCTGTAGGAACTGTAGGGGATGGCATATCTAGTTACAAACCCTGCTAGCACTTCTCAGTGGCCCCGAGCCAGACAAACTGACAAATCACACTTCCTCTCAACAGAGCCCCTGCATTTAAATAGTCAGAGCACTCCTTTTCATCTCCCCCACCTCCAAGAATCTCAAAACTTTTCTACACCCCCGTGCCCTACAAGCCAAACCCAGGAGTTCAGCTGGTTTCCAGGCCTTTAATCTCACAAGCCACTCAGGAGCACCAGTATCTGTCATGTTGTGCCTGAGCCAGTTCTCCTAACAGGACAAAAAAGGACAGAGTTAAAAACAACAACAATAAATAAACCCCCCAAACATTTCAAAGGGTCCTGGCAGGTGAGGGGAGGGATGAAGACTGACTCCAATATAGATCCACTGAGTAAAGCTCTAAGAACTGCTGACACTGGCGTGACTCCCAGCACTCATGGAGGGAGGGAGGGAGCACTTTGCGTCAGGCCTAAATCATGTGACCTGGGCCAATGGATGGAAAAGAATGGAGTGAAGGGTCTCCATGCTGACTTGGCATTACACCGCTGGAACACTTATCCTGTGTAAAAGGAGTAGGACTAGATTCCTCCCACTTCCCTGCCATCGTGACAGGCGTATAGGGTTCTGTGAAGGACGCTGACCTCCAAAGTGTATTTTTCTTTGGCTGTAACTTAGATCAGTGTGTTATCAAGGGCAATGAGAAAGAGCCTTGCAGAGTCCCACATCTTCTGCTGCTCCCCTCCCCCCGCATCCCCCTTCTGGCTTCCAAATGCTAAAGTCCTTTCACGGAGCTAGATTGTGGCATTTAGTTCAAGCCCTTTGGGAGGGCTAGGGAAGAGCTGTGCTGCCCCAGCAGGAGCATCGGTTGGCATAAGGGTACAACTGACACGAGTAGGGGGCAGAATTCCATGGACATCACCAGGAATTTTGCTGAAGTAAAAAGGGAGGGGGAAATGGTGGTCTCGGCTTAGACAGCCACACAGTGTACACGGGGGAAGGAGTAAAGAGCCTCCCTTTGTTTGGACCACAAAAGAGCCAACCAGAATTGTAGCCCCTGTGTTTGGGCAAGTACTGGGGCTGCTATTGAGTTGCTTCCCCCCTCACACACACACCACACACCCATAAAGCACCTTGCCAGAAAAGGGAGGGGGGAGGAGCAGATGGTAGGTGGAGCCATATCTTGTCCTCACCACTTTCCACCACATCTTGCCCCTGCAAGTGAGCTTCTACCTGCTGCACCTCTTACAGGGGTGTCATGGTCTGATTTCCACCAGAGCAACCAAGGAGCTCCAGGAAGCATTCTGCCTCAGTTTCCTTCCCTCTCTTTAACATTCTTTGGGTTTAGGGCAGAGCCTTTCAAGGAATCCAGGTTCCTTCTTCTCTCCCTTTCCCTCCTACACATGGACTCTTTTCCAGAACATTGTGTCCTCTCACTCCTTCAGACAGCTTTTTGCTTTTTCTCCTTTCTCTCACTGTCTCTAAAGTAGCAATGAGATACGCTCTCTTTTATAATCTCCAGTCCTCTTTGTCAGGTGACCCCTGATCAGCATTATGAGGTGATCAAAATCCCCCACTAGGTGATCTGTTGCCAGGGCCGGCTCCAGGCACCCACGGAGCAAGCTCATGCTTGGGGTGGCAGATTCTATGGGGCAGCATTCCACCCAATCCTAGGGTGCACAGCCACTTTTTGTTTTGTTTTGTTTTGTTCGCCGATCCGGCTGCCCTGTAGGGGGCGGCGGCATGGAAGAAGGGAGCGCCCTGCTGGGAGTGGGCTGCGTGCTCCGTCTGCCCCAGCCAGTGTAGGTCTGTAGCAAGCCCGGCAGGGCAGCCCACGTCCTTCCCTCCCCGCCAACTGGAGCGGCGCGGAGCCCTTACGGCAGGCGGCGCGGTGGTTGGGGCCGCGTGGCGAGCGCCCCGCTGAAGCCCTGGCCACCCCACTTCTTTCTCTCCACCCTGCTCCCTCCCCCACCCCCCCCGCTAGCCAGGGCACGTCTGCAGCACAGGGAGTCCCCCTGCACCCTGGCTCCGGCCACCCCGCAGGCTTTTTTTCCCCCCTGCTTTGCCACTCTGGTTTGTTTTGTTTGTTTGTTTTTGCTTTGCCGGCTGCCCCCTTTTTTTTTTTGCTTGGGCAGCAAAAAAGCCAGAGCCAGCCCTGTCTGTTGCTTAGTCACCTCCCGCCCAGAATTCAGACTTGAAAACTTGATTGCCTCAGGCAGTACCCATCTTTTTTTCCAAGGCTTCCTCCATTTGAATGGATGATCATCAATATTTAATGACCTTCCAATGTTAGCCCTGTACCAAGTGAAAGAGTTTCTCTTGTGGGTTTTAGATCAATATAGAGGCAAAACACATCAGAGAAGGCAAGCGAGCCCCATGTTCAAAATGGAGTTTGCCTTGTAACATAGAAACACATAGAAAGTCCCCAGTACCAAACAGAATTCACAAGCTGTTCAAAGACAAATTCCCCATATTGCTACAGTTTCCCTTTAGTGAAGGGTTCCTGGAGGAAGTATATACCGCAACCCACTACTGGGTGCAGCTTGCTTTCCCCTTCATGTTGGCTCAGCCCTGCTCACCAGCATGTTATGGGGGTCAAGCCAAGGTTCAATCATCAACTCACCCTTCTCCTTGGGGAGGGGTAGTACCAGATCTTCAGCCTCTGCTCTCCTCCCCTTTGTGCCTGGAGCCATGATGAGGAGAGGGCTAATGTGACTAAGCAGGGAGTGGTTTTACTCTCCCTTGCTCTCCTGCATAGTCATGCAGTATGAAGAAATGCAAAGTTCTGTACTTAGAAAAACCTGATATCCCCTCCTCTGTACTGCTGTCAGGCAAGGAAAAAGAGCAGGAGTGGGGAGATAGAGGGAAATGGGAAATCCTTTTGCTTTCTGCCAGTTGGCTTGCACCAGTGCTGGGTGACATATTCTGGACTGCACCCTGTGGCCTGGATAAATCCAATGAGATTCCTTTCTATCCTCCTTAAGTTAAGAGGATCCCAGCTGCAGCCATGCCAAGAGATGTGGGCCTAGAGGAGAGAAGTCGCTATAGGTAGGGGAAGGAGAGTGAAGAGAGGCCCAGTATGTCACCTGCCACACCACTTTCCCAAAGGCATTACAGGGGTCTCATCCTGATTCCGTCCTGGAAAGTGGAGCTTCTGGACTAAATCCTACTGTCCCCACTGGCTCAGTGTGCTGTGAGTTTGGAGAGAGGCAGAACCCCCTGTCTAGCTTTGCCATCACTGACTACAATGCAAGAAGACAAATATTAACAGCAATTCAGGGCTCTGGTGGCCCCTGTCAGTAAGTGTGAAATCTGAAAGAAGGAGGCACATTATCTTCCTTTCTTGTAATCTTCCTGAGGGGCTATGGCTGTGCAAGGACTTTCATGAGCACTGAGGAAGAAATTACGTTAGAGAATTCCCAGGACTCAAAGGGTCCAGAAGACATTTCTCACAGGAGCTCTTTCATTTGACAGATGGTGAAATCATTTTATCAGGCTGTGCCAACGCCTGGCTCATGTAACTGACAGCAGGGTGGTGTCAGGTTGCTGCAGTCGGACACAGATTATGCAACCCTCCTCTGGAGTCAGAAGTGTGAGTACTCTCTATTACTATAGAGTTCTTCCTAAAGTCAGGTCACAGTCCTAAACTTTCCACCATTACTAACTGGTCCATCAGCTTTCACATTCAATATCCCCACAAACAAACAAAACCAACCCTACCTCCTTATTACTTGTGATTGCTACTTGTAACAATTGTCTCACTCTTACCTTGTGTCCCCTTCCTCGCTATCTCTGCCTTGTAGCCACCTGTTGTCCCCGGTCAGCTATATAACAAGATTCCAGGAATGTCATTCTGAAGCCTAAAGTGTCTGAAGAGTCAGTGTGAAGCAATGGAAGCAGATACTAGCATGGTTCAAAGCTCTTTTTGTTCAGACTTATCACCAGGCTGAATCATCACTAGGTTTTGTTGTCTCTTATTGCCCAATTTTTAAGTTCTCAGCCATTTTGACTTTACAAATTGCACCTGTGCCAAAGGAAGGCATGTATCTATGCCATGCCAAGAGTCCTTTGATATCAGAGGAAACTCAACTAATCATCACCTTTACTCTACATGAGGGAGACTGCACACACAGATCATGATTACTTGTCCCAACTGCCACAGTTCTTCAAAACCACCCACACAACAACACAACCAGCATACACAATAACCCCAAACATCACACTGAAACCTAAAATGTCTTGTTGAGTCAGTGTAGAGCAATGGAAATATCTACAAGCATGGCTGAGAGCTCTTTTTGTTCAGAATATTACTAGGTTCAGTCATCACTGGGATTCACAGTCTGTTGCCATCAAATTTTTACATTTTCAGACTCTTTCAGCTTTTTTATACACCTGACTTTACATATTACATCCATGAGGCAGCCCGAACTTTTAACTACTGATAGACTGGCAGGCAGGGACCAGCTTTTCAGTATATGCATGTACAGTGCCTAGCACAATGAGATCCTAATCTCGGTTTAGAGCAATATAAATAATAATAATCTGCTACTTAGAGTGATGGAAAACTCAGCTTTGCCTTATTTTGAACCCACTCATGTTCTCAAAAGTTTGATAAAACTAAAATATTTTGAACTGGGATTCTGCTTGAAGACAAATCTTGTAAGAAAATGAGCAAAGAAAATATCCAATAAAAATTATGTTGAAAACTGAAGCAGAGAGCCAGCAGAGCATAAAACAAATATAAAGGAATAGTGAAAATAGGAGCAGAAGAGAAGAAAATAAAAAAATTATAATAAAAATTATAAAAATAAATGACATATGTGAGATATACAGGCCAGCCACTTGTGCCAACCTGCTCTTTTGGGGGAGAGCGGGGGGGTTCTTGGCTGTGTTTCCATCACTCAGAGCTCCTTGAATCCAAGCACTGAGATTCAGGATTGAGGTACAGTAGATGGGATGGTCTAAGGAGACAAGTTTCAAATCTGGATCATGCTGAGGTTAGATTAGGAGGGTTTACATTTGCATTCAGTGATACTGCAATCTAACAAGTTGTTCTCATGGCAGTGTGGTACCAAATGGCAGGAGCCTGGGGAAATCAGCTGTCCTTGAGAGACTTTGGTCATCTCAAGCAGTCCGCAAGAGATTTCAGCCACATCCAAATCACTGCTGGAAAATAAGCCCTAGCCAGTTTTGTATCTAACCACACTGTAGTCAGGTTCATACTTAGGGATCAAATCCATGGGCAATCCAAATTCAAATGAGTTTGGATTTGAGGTTCTGGTTGTGGCTCTCTTCTAATAACCATGAACTTTATTTAACATCTCTGGAGCTTTGTTAGGACAGTGCACATGCAGAGCAAAGTCTTGCCCAGCAAGCAATGGCCTCAGATCAAAACCTGGGATGGATCTTTGACTATGGTCTGTTCTTTAGATGATCCAAAATCCTGCTCAGAAATCTGAAGGGGGCTTTCTCAAGACATGGCGTCACTTCCACGCCCGAGAAATGAACACGGGCATCTGCTGATAGGATGCGGTCACTAAGCAAATCCTTGGACTTTAGTTTGTTGAATATTCTGGGATGGTATATATAGGCTTAGCTCATCTCAGCTAAGGTAGGGTTAGGGTAGATGTAGTCCTGAATGTGAGGGTATTCCTCACTTTTTCAGAAGGAGGTTAGGATAAGAGATCTCTGTAACATCTTAAGGAGAGAGATATGGCAGGTGACCTTGTGTGGCTCTCTTGAATGTATGATAGTCCTTGTTATTTTGATGGCCTGGTATGTGTCAGTATGACAGGGCATGGATAGTTTGTTTGTCTATTCTTGAGTGTCGCATCACCAGTGTTTAGGACCGCAATCTTTGCTCTTCTGGGCTGGTCAGTAAATTCTTCATTTTTCCTTTCGGTACTGAGTTGTGGTTCCTTAAAGAGCCTATACTCTGAGCTCTTTGTGGCAGGAACTTAGTCTTAATATACGCATAGAAAATGTCAGGCACATCGTAAACTCTACCGTAATTCAATTAATCTATGTCATCATCATTACCACAATTCGTAGGCTATACATGCTCAGCTGCCAGCCGAACTAGTCTGATACTTGCACAGATATTGTTTTCATTCTAGTTTCATATAAACACCAGTTGTGGTAATATGTGGGGTTTTCTTCAAAGTCCACCTGAAGCATTCAATGTTTGCCTGCCCATCCATTTTTAAACATCATATCTCCTTTGAAAAATCATTGGTTTAAATTACAGGAAAAAATAATTCAAATACCTGAGGTAGTTTTGCAAACCCAGAAATAGTTCCCAAGGTTTGTTCATCCCTAATGGTTAAGGTTTGTAGTGGGAAGAGCCCAACAGACTCAAGTATCCACAAAACATATGGTAGCTATCTCAGGATATACAGTAAATCTGTTTCAGGCAGTCTTGTACCAGAGAAGCCTGGCAGATTACAGGAACATGAAAGGGCTCATGGGATATTAATCTCATCCAAGGAATCTAGTTCGAAATAACCAAAGTTCGTGCTGTTAACCTGAATGCACATGCCTTGAGCACTAAGAGACTTGCTATTATGTCCTACAATCTTTAAAAACACATCTGAAGACATGTTTTTTTTACCCACGAAAGCTTATGCCCAAATAAATCTGTTAGTCTTTAAAGTGCCACCGGACTCCTTGTTTTTTTAAAAACACAGTGACCCAGCAATGACACTCCATTCATAGGTGGTCACACCCAAACAAAGCATGAATGATTTGAAGTATCAACTTCCCAGTTTTAGGAAACATATATTTCCTTATTGTTTTCTATATATAAAACCAAAAAAACCTTGTTGTTTTCCTAACCGTGCTATTCTTGTTATTCTTATCATGAATACCCAGATAACTGAGACATAGTTACACACTTATACATCCTCTCTGCTTCCCTACTCTCCGCCTTCAAATTGTTTAAGTTCACAAACAAACCTCTCGTGCCCTAGAGCTGTGGACCCCTCCTACTGTATGTGTGACCCTTCTCTGACTGTCCAGGACCTTTATATCCTGTACTGAGAAGTTCAGCAAATGGATTTGATTTCCTTTTCCCTTCTGTACCATGCAACAAGTTGGACTCGGAATTGTGGTTATACTCAAATGTCACTTTTGATAAACATTTATTTTCAGCAAGGGAGATTATGTGTGCTTGTTTACAGGCCTTGAAATGGGCTGGCTGGGGAGGAAGGGGCTTATACCGAGTGCTTGCAACATATTGATTCTCTTCCATGCTTGTGATAGCCTCAGACTCCCCATAAGAGTCACACTGTTTAGGACTCCAGATTGTGTCTAGCCCTCAAACATCTCAGGCATCAGAAAAAAATGTCAAGGGTGAAATGATTTCCAAGGTCTCCACCCGGATTATGGACCACACTGAAGCAGCACATATGCCCAGGTTGGCGTCAACCAAGGCTCCGCCAGCTGTGCCATCTGTTTTGAAACATGGCTAAATTTCACCCATTGAATCAGGAGGCTGATTGAAGGAAATTTTGCAAAGAGCATCTGTGCCTTTGGGCAGAGCGGTGCAACGTGCAATGAGAAATCATCATCCCCACCTTCAATTAAGGTCTAAGGTCTAAGAAATATTCATCTCTCCTTGGGATCAAGGCTATCTTTTCAGAAGACACTGAGAACTGCATGGAATGAGTAGCCCCCCAAATCCTATGACAAGCCTGCCATTGTTGCTGTCACCACTTCACAAGGGTCTTAGCTACCTTCAGCTGACCTCATGGGCTTGAGGCAGGAATTCCTGGGTGACATTCTATGACATGTGTTATACAGGAGGTCAGAGTAGTTGATCATAATGATCCATTCTGGCCTAATAATGTATTAATCTATTTTTTTTTCTACTCTGAACTCAAATTCCAAGGTCCCTGCTTTCGGCTGCTCCAGAAATATCATAAGAAAATTCTTTCTTGTGGTATTTCAGCTCTTATATGTCAAGTCATGGCAATAACGTGGGGGTGGAGCAGTGCATGAAGTTGTAGGCTAATGACAGGAAAAATTAGTGGAACTTTTTTGAAACTCAACAATGGTTCAACTAAGTTTTAATTTGAGTTTTGGAAAGAGATTTAGGCTGAGGGATTCCTATTTGATTTGAACTGCTTCACCCATCTCTGCTATACAGCGTAGATAAAGAGAGATAATGACAAGTCCATCTAATTTATGTTTAATTTGAATTGTCTTTTAAACTAAACATAAATTGAACCTGTTGTACCATTGTGGAAAAGGGCCTGGTCTGTAATAAAGTTCCAAAGTTCAGGAGTGTTTGGACACTGGATTTTGGTTCATTCCCATCACAGACCAGTGCTATTGTTCTTTAAAAATAAAACAACCCCCACCTCTCTATTTCCTCTGTACTTAGTATACTTTATTATAAGATGACAAAGAAGACTGCATGACTCATGATGATGGAATAAAATTCAGCTCATGAATGGGTTTTCCATAATTTTTTTTCACCTATTGTATTAAAACTACATCAGAGGAAGTATTTACACGATCCTTTGGAATTGGAAACAAGCATGACTGAACAAAGCCATAAAATATAGACTTATTTCTATACGTCAAGGGTTGTAATTTTACAAGATGCCTCAGCTGCCTGTATAATTCCGTGGGTCTTAAAAGTCACTGTCTCAGAGGCATGCAGACAGACAGCGTAAGAACACACTTGGTTGTCTATTTTATTGCACACATTGGGTGTGTGGATATTGGTGTTCTCATGAGTTTCTGTCATACAGAGATTTATTATTTATATAATGAATAAGTAACCAAACCTGTATGTATGTACTTATACATTCCATATGCAGGTTTATTATATTATATGTATCATTATAACCCAATACTGCAGTACATTAGGAAAGCTTTCAAAGTGAGATGGGATAAATAAGAGCTCATTAGTCATTCTAAGGTACCAAGGCCTCTGAGATCCCTACCTGCCGGGCAGTTACACTTCTGGTGGGTATCACGAACTTCTCGATGTCTCGGCAAGTTGAACTTTAATTTCTGTAAAGTAAATGGGGAAAAAAGCATCAATAACAGGGATGAAACCCAAACCTTAGCATGTCTGAAAAGTAGGGTGAGAGGAAGCTAATCAATGAGAAAGAGATGCCTGGTGCTGTATTGAAGGCAGGTAATTAGTCCACAACCTTAAACTTTATACCACATGTTTCTTGATTGAAAGCAGGCAGATAAAACTTCAAAATAACCTTCAAGAGTGATCCTTTGGCAAAAAGCCACAATGATGAATTGAGAGGTGACTATGTGCCCACGTGAAGACTGTAATGCTCACAAACCCAACAGAAAACTCTAAGTAGCAGATGAAAAATAGAGACAGGTCCTGCTCTCCCAAAGAGCCAGCTGCTTGGCCTACTGGTAATTTTTGTCCAAAGAGATGATCCTAGAGAAGACAGCAACTTTGAAACATTCCATATAGAGCTGGTTGGGCAACTACAAATCTATTTAATAAAAACTTCTGGGGTTTTGAAATGTGTTTCACCTATTGTATTCACCTATTCCATTCCATTGGAACAAAAAGAAAACCATTTGACAATGTCTGAAACAGAGCTGTGTCGAAATGCCCATTTTGGATCAAACATGTCAGGCTTTTGATTTAAGTCTTTCTCTCTCTGGGAATTGACAAGACAGTCCACTCTGGATCTCAGAAATCTTTCTATCAACATCAATACATTTCTGTGAAACGCTAGTTTCTACAAAACACCATTTTCTGAAAATGAAAACTCATTTTGTCGAAAATGTTCTGACCAGCTTTAATTGTATACTCATGAGTGTATTATTAATACGCCTATCATGATTTAGAAGAGAAAAAATGAATTCATCTAGGTTGGTTATACATTACTGAGATGCTGGGTGAGCCACACAGGGTCTCTGTTCAGAAGTAGTTTATGACTTACCCCTTTGCTATCTGCATCTTGTTCATGACTGGAGCTGTGGGTGTGTTGATAATTTGAGAAGACTATCCATTAAATAGAGAACTATCTATCTGAATTTTAGGGCAACACTCCCCACTAATCACAGCTAACTTTTAAGAATCATTGTGTATCATATTCACCTGCTCTTGTTATCCACATCTCTGAGAACTTGGGCCAGTGTTTCAAAGATAAGTGCCTGACTTTAGGCTGTTATATCCATATTTAGGCTCCTAAATAGGTGACATGATTTTCAAAAGGGCTGAGCACCCAGCAGCTCTTACTGACCTTACTGAGAAGTCAACGGGAACTGATCGGTGATCAGTACTTTTGACAATCATGTCACTTATTTAGGAGCCTAAATATGGACTCAGAAGCCTAACTTTAGGCTGCTGTTTTTGAAAATCTTGGTCTAGGAAACTAGAATATATCATCCGAGCCTTTTCCTCTCAACATTGATAACTGTCCAAAAATAGGTACTGTATATGTCATATAACTATGTAGTGCTGGTCAAAAACATTCTGATGGAACATTTCATCGAAATAAAAATTTTCCATGGGAATATGCTGATTTTGACATAATTTAATTTAAAAAAAGAAAACTGAAACAAAGTGTTTAGATAAAGTCAAAATGGAACTACTTTTCATTTCAAAATTTATCATATAAGGTAATGCAATATAATTAATTAAAAGTCAAAATCAGAAGGAAACATTTCAATTGACCCAAAATGAATTTTTTCCTAAAATTTCATTTCATGGGAAATTCCTAGATTTTTTGTTTTCATTCTGATTCAGAATGAAAACAAATGTCAAAATCATGGAATTTCCCCCAAAATGGAAATTCTGGTTCCCTCATATATAACATGTATACCCTCCAGAGCTAAAAACCTAGCTCTGAATGCCTCTGTACTTTGGGAATGTTGAGATCTGGATCCTAATCTAAATGTTGTGGCTCAGACCCATCTGCAATTAAAGTTCACAGCTGTAGTTTGGTTTTTAATACTCTGAGCTAAATTTCAAACATGGGCACAAATAGGAGATTCATATGCTTTATATGGAATCTTAAATTGGAACAAATGGACATGTATGTTCCCCTTTTCATCCAAGTGCCACTTTAAACATCCAAACACAAAATTTCAACATTTCAGTAAGGTTCCCACATTTGGAAATTGGGCCCTGCATGTCATTTATCTTTGTGAGTTAAGGGATGATGTCACAGTGCATGATTTGCATGGACAGGAGTGTTTTGTGACAAGTCATTCTCTAACTAGTGAAGATTAATGCTCTGCCTGGAACTCGGCTCTTTGATGTACTATTTATAGAACAGAAATATTAAAAATGTAAAAAGGATCTGTCACTCAAAATTGCAGAGGACATCCAGGCTGTCAAAAGAAATTGACAGTGACACACAACTAGTGGAAATAAACATTTATTTAATCAGCAATTTACTTTGCTACTGTAGAAATTTGTGCAGAAAAAGTGATGACCCACCAGACTCTGGAAACAGAAATACAGAACTCACTAGAGCCTTATTCACTGAGTGTGAAGAGTGGAATGTACCTAATGTACAGTACTGTTTAAATCATCTATAAGATCACTGTGATAGCACCATATGTTCCCCTGGAGTTTAAAAACAAAATTATAAACAGATAGTTAGAAATGGCTGGGAGAGCTTAAAATCTAAGAATTTGTAAAGGGCGCTGATAGAAGGCTTGCCCCTTTTCTCCCAGAGGAAAGCTCTACAAAGTTCCCATTGTGGAGTTTCCTTCAAATTCTCCCACTGTGGTTTGATCCGCCGGAGTGCGCAGCTCCGCCCCCCCAGAGCACTGCTTTGCCGCGTTATATCCGAATTCGTGTTATATTGGGTGGCGTTATATCGAGGTAGAGGTGTAATTGGTTACAAACTTGTCCAGAGTTTCTGGAATTGCAGTTCTCATGCTCTGGTTAGTGCCCTGTGTGTTTGCAGCTACAGGCTACAAGTTCTACTCTTGGTCCTGTTTGTCTGTGGTTATCTGGCAATTACTGTGCTTATAGTTATGGAACCACCCATCACTATGTGCCACGGTAGCTGTGAGCAGAAGGCAAGATGTAGTGTCTGGGAGTGGGCAAATAGAACAAAAAAGTCTATCTGAAATACATGTTGGAAATAGCAAATGAAGCTGGCAGTGAGTTTCCTTGAAGGTGATAATAGATGGCAGCTTACTGCTAACTAACTTATAGGGCCTTAACCAAATCCAGTTGAAGTTAATAGGAGTCTTCCATTCTTCCTTTCCAAGTGAGTGCCTGGTTGGGATGTGTCCTAGTTTAGGGGAAACAGGGAGTGGTACTTGGGAGAGGGTAAACTAGAGCAGTGTTTCCCAAACAGTGGGTCCTGACCTACAAGTGAGTTGCGGAAAGGGTCTAGATGGGCCGTCATGTACAGGGCTGGATGAACCCATCACTGGGCTCTGGTCTAGGCAAACATATTTCTACTGCCCCAGTGCTGAGAGAAGGCCCTGGGGAGGGTATGGAGGGTTGGAGAGTGAGCCCACTACACAGTGGTGACTCCTGTCCCATAGGGCTGGGCCTAGCTCACTGTTCCAGGCATTGTGACCTGGCACACAGGGCTGCAGCACCCCTCAGGGTTGGCCCAGCTGTCACTCCAGGAGGGGTGGCTGGACCATACCTTAGAGGTGCTGCACCCTCATGCGCCAGGTCAGAATGCCACACACTCAAATTTGGGCTCTCCTCTCCTCTGTCATGAGTGAGTGAGTACAGGTAAGGGCAGGGCAGACTCACTGTCCAACCCCATGCCATGCCCCTAGGCGTCCCCTCCACACTGGCCGGGATTAGGGCTGTGGTGCCGGGGGAAGGTGCATATATGTAATGTTGGGTCACAAAAAAAAAAAAAAGGCCAAATGCAGCTGATGCGTCACCTTAGTCAAACATTTGGGAAGCACTGGATTAGAGCTCTCGAGCAGCTACAGTTGTTTTGGTTCAGGAGGAGGGTAAAATCATTTCCTGCTCCACCCCCAACTTCTAAAGGAAACAGATTCTAGAGAACTGTAGCCAATCAGAAGAGTTCAAAGACTAGTAGCATCGCTAATAGCTCGTGTGTTTTATCTCAAGTCTCATGGTATTTGGTGTTCTTATAGCCCCACCTCCTGGAGCATGTTACCTGAGCATGTGAGACTCTCATATTAATTTTTTTTAAACGTGTCTAGCCCCCTTGGTTGCAAAGAAATGCCTTCAATAGTGAGCTCTACAAACTCAAGAACCAAAAGGCAAATAAGTAGAAACCAAAACTTATTTTGTAAAATTTCATGATTTTAAGGCAATCTCATGATTTTGGGACCTTTCTCATGATTTTTGAATGTAGGGGATTGGCAATGCTGAGATGGAGAGCCAGGGGAAGGTAGCACATAGTACTAAAGGCACCGCAGCTTGGCACTCGCTGACCATTAGATAGCAAGAATCATGAGGTTTAGTTCCCTGAACCACTTAAATGAAATGAGAGAAAATCTTCAGATGGGAACAGAGAAGGAAAATATACCAGGAGTTCCACTGCTAGGCACCTTCCCCAAGGCTGAGAAAATCAGAAGTCTATACCGATACATAGAAAAGAGCACTGATCCATTCTCCGCTCCTCCAACACAGCCCCAACATCTCTTTTAAAAGGTGACAAATGGACTCCGTGACATTGGATACATGGCTGAGTTGTATTTTGTACAGGTACAGAGTGACAGTAAAGTCAACTCTCTCCATGGGAAGCAGGAACGGGCCCTTCACCTGGGTGTAAGCGGCACAAATGTTCTCTGTGAGTGAGAATCTTGCTAGATCACTTATGTATTTAGGCACCAATTCTCTGTTGCTCCATTCCTGCTCTTCATGGAGGAACGGGGTGTGGATGGGGGGACATGTGGCTACCAACCTCCTTCACATCCCCATGTTTTCAGGGAAGCTGGGACTCTTTCATGCCCCTGGTGCAAGCTAGAACTTACACTATGACTGCACTGGCTGCCCCCAGGCAAGAACACCTGGACCAGCCCCAAGCAAGAGCAGCCAGAGTCCAGCATGGTCCAACCACACCCTCGCCTTTTGTTTTTCCCTGCCTGCCCTGGCACACCTCTTACTCCTTGAGGGGATGGCAGTGTGGAGCCATTCTGGCAGATATAAGTTAGCTGAGAAACCTGCTTACAAAGGACTAGTCCCAGAGTGCCATTGATATCCCCTTTATGCCACCAGAGCACAGGTGAGAACTGAGCCCTTAGTCTTCCCAATGTGCTTCCCCCAAAAGGTATGTGGTGGTAACTCAGCTTGAACATGCACAGGGAAACATAAAATGACACACAATCACAATCCACTCTTAAGCATATGCTCACCCATATAAACACCTCACCACACGTCCATTTACAACACACTTGCATACATGCACCACACAAACTGCACATTCACAATAAACACACAAACACATGCCGTAATAGTTCTCATACATACATCGACTTTACATCCACACACAGAGAACACACAGCCACATGCATGTGAATCCAAGCCAAATACATGTACATACACACTCACAAAATCCCCAGTCCACAAATACAGGTGTCCCCCCAGCCTCACCCCCTGACACAATTGAAAGGAGGATGCCGGGCTGCTTCACTCCATGTTCTTCTCCTTACCCCAGCAGTTCCCCGCTCCCCCAATTAGGACGGATTCCATAGCTTTGGAAGTCTGGGGATTTTTTTAAAAACATTATTTTGTGCTGAATTCTATGAAACTGGCAGCTGTATAACTCATTAAGGTCAAAACATCGAGGGAGAGTGTAGTTTGTCCAGGAGGATGTGGCCGTAAGAGGCCTGATGCTCTGAAAGAAAAGGGGATGAATATGCTTCCTTGCTCACCCTTCCTCTAAAGTGATCTCCCAGACTCTCATATTCCACCAGTTTCTGTTTCCATCTCTTGCTTTTCCCATTCCTGTTCTCCCTCCCTTTCAATCTCCTTTCTCAGTCTCCCTTTCTACTCTCCTTTATTTGTCTCCTCTATGCTTTTGCTCTGTCTCTTTCCTTCTTATCTCTTGACATCCTTCCTGGGGACTTGTGTCGCTAAAGTGTTGAACTAGCTATTAGAAGAGAAAACATATAGTTTACTGGGTTTGATTCTCCTCTCACAGACACGGGTGTAAATCAGGAATAACTCCATTGAAGTAGATGCAGTCACAACAGTGTAAATCTGGTGTAACAGGAGAATCAGACTCATTTTCAACTAACTTCTTTCATTGAGTTCTGTTATAATTTTGAAGCTTTCACAGGGCAATGTCCTAGAAGTGCTGTCTGGTGCGCCAGCTTCCTTACACCAGTGTCCTGTCAATACCAGCAGGGACTCCAGCGATAGGGACTTCCTTCATATTCCCATTCTTCCAGGGTCAGCTGGGAATTGAACAGTGTGTGAGCCTCTTTATGGCAGTGCCCCACATAGGTCAGTAGGACTTTAGCAATGTGATCTACTTCACAGAAGTGCATTACTAGGACTCCAGCAGTGTGGGCTTGTAGCGTTGTGCCCGGCCAATCCCAGCTAGGAGTTCAGCGGTGTGAGCTTCCTCACAGCAGTGCCATATCAAAGTTAGCTATTAAAGAGCTCATCTGCAAGCTAATCAGGCTGTCAAAGAATCATCCACAGATATCAAGCACTCAGAGTCATTACATGCAGTACAGCGATATTTTATCCAGAACCCCCCATTATTTTAACCTGTGCCAAAAATCCTCTCTCAGAGTATGATGAGACAATGGCAGAGTCACGGTGCTGCTCTTATTCATTGTTTGCTGGTGTTCCAGGGGAATGCAGCTCTCAATGGTTTTATTACTTTGTTCTTTGACTAGTTTCCTAATATTGCAATATGTGAATGAAATAATGGAGCACAGTGGGCTGCAGAAACTAGCTCCATTTTTATAAGCTAATGGGTCTGACACCAGTCCTTTCCATACCCCACATTTATACGAATCTGTGATACGTCTGACCTGAGCAAAAGTTGGAGTGGTTTGCACAGTGAAAGAGAAAAAAAAGACCTAGCGTGCTCCCTCCTTCTCCTCCCCACCCTCCTTGGATCTCTCTGGGTATCACAGAATATCCTCCCTGATCGTTTGAGTCAGTGCATACCAAAGTTGGGCATCTTTGACCAGTTTGGACAAGTGAGCACCCATCTAACTTCTAGCACTTGTCAGAACCACAACAAAACCCACAAGCTGTACAGGATTTTAAAAGTTGGCCATCAACAACAATTGAGAAGAACAAATGCATTGTATTAACAGGAGTGTCCTATGTAAGACTAACTGTCACGCTCTACTGGGCACTGGTGAGGCCTCAGCTGGAGTACTGTGTCCAGTTCTTGGCACCACACTATAGGAAAGATGTAGACATATTAGAAAGAGTCCAGAGGAGAGCTACAAACATGATAAAAGGCTTAGAAAACCTGAGCTATGAAGGTTAAAAAAACTTGGCATGTTTAGTCATGAGAAAAGAAGACTGAAGGAGGACCTGATAACAGTCATATACATTAAGGGCTGCTTTAAAGAGGACAGTGATATATTATACTGTATGTCCACTAAAGGTAGGACAAGAAGTAATGGGCTTAATCTGCAACAAAGGAGACTGAAGATAGATATTAGGAAAAACGTTCTAACTATAGGGATTGTTAAACTCTGGAATTGGCTTCCAAGGGAGGTGGTGGAATCTCCGTCACTGGAGGTTTTTAAGAACCTGTTGTACAAACACCTGTCAGGAGTGGTCTAGGTAGACTTGGTCCTGCCTCAGTGCAGGGGGCTGGATTAGATGACTCTCGAGGTCCCTTCCAGCCCTACATATTTATAACTGTATGATTAGAAACATGAAGTGGGTACATGACAACGATGAAATGGGAGATCTTTCAGGGTTGGGGGGTTTATCTCTGAGCTTTCAGATGCACAATATGACTCATGAATCTATTGGTCTGTCTGGCTAAGAGTTTTTGACAGGAGCTATCACGGTAGTATCTAAGAATCTGATCCACAGCCCAATGGACTCCACAGACAGACTCTCATTGACTCTAGTAGTGTTTGGATCAGGCCCTAAGTGCTGAAGCCAGAGAAGCGCTCGGGGGTATGAACTTCTGTTAATACCTAGAAGGACTCTAGCAATATTCGTCTTTTTATTTTCCAAACTACTGTAAAAGTAGTTTGGACTGAAATAAAGGGGAATTTCTTCCAAACTGCTTTGAAACAAAGCATCTAGGAATCAGCTCATCATCATATTTACCTGTCTCTGCCTGCTGCGTTTCCCAGTTTACCTGTCACAGTATGGGTACCTTTGCTACTATCACCAGGCTGTTCCCAGGCGTGTTCAGTTCAGCTGGTGATGAATTTTTCTATTTGTTTTAAACTGTTAATGTGATGTTTAAATCTGGTCTCTGAATTGCACCCTGTGTACCTATCCCTACTGGTATCCTGTCATCTCATGTGAATCGAAACCCCCTCATTACCAGACTGAAGCTAAAAACTGATGCTATAAAGGGGCCCTTTCTTGGGAAAAAGAAACAAAACCCTCTAATTTTAAAACCGTGGAAGCTCAGACAAATCATAGACTTTGTCAGACAGAAGCAAAATCTGAGCTGCTTCTAAAGAAGGAGGGCTAAAGGGGAGCGATCTGAGGGGATTCACATCTTAATGAGTTAACAGGCACTCGGCTGTATCATTTGCTTAGAAAATTCTTTAAGCAAAATAGAAAAAGCTAAAATATATATTTATATGAAAATGAAAGCACACAGACCTCATCAAGCAGTTGGTCAACTCTTCCCAAAATAGCTGTCTCCATTTGGTCTGCAGAGAGCCAGGCAGGGAGCTGAGTGCATCTGTCTGCTTCCAAATGTGAAACCCTGGATTGCAGGTCTGATGTCCTAAAGTATAGCAGGAGGCTCAGCACCAGAGAAATCAAAGACACCCCAGGAAGCCCAGAGCCCAGCAGTAGAGGAAACCTGCAGCATCTTTCTCCATCCCCTGTCCTGGGGGGAGCAATGCACCCCCTGTCAAAGGCACTATTGCTAGCACCTTTCCAGCCCTTCTCCTCCAACATTCCCTCCCTCTCCTGAGAAACAATAAATAAATAAATAGAATAAATAAAGTTTCAATCCCACTCCAAGAAGAACAATCCAGAATTCATGGAAGAGCAGCGTCCGAGGGAATCCCAATGCCACTGAATAATAGAAATGATAACAACAACAACAACAAAATTGTACGGATAAAAAGGGGAAAAAAGTGATTTAAAAAAAGAAAGGATCCAACTCCAGAAAAGTTTTGGGGAAAATAATCAGATCAGTTTGTGTCTTTCAGTCTTTTTTGTTTGTTGTTCTTTTCCTCTCCCTCTAGGTTTGTCAGTTTCAGTTCCTTAGCAGAGTGGTTAAGAGATTGCACATGAAAGTCCCCATTAGAGAGAGGTAATTCTCAACTGCTTTGGAGTTGCACTGTGGCTGATCCTGGCTTCTCTGTAACATGACACACTCTCTCTGAACTACACGGATCGGATGAGCAAGCTGTACTGCTTCCCAAAGTAACCTCCTCTGCTCTCCCTCTCTCTCTTTCTCTGTGCAATGATTTATTTATTTATGCAAAGTTTCTGGGTGGGATCAGACCTTGCGACGCCCCCATCCCCATCAGTCCCCAAAGCACCTCTCATCAGCTACCCCTTCCCTTTGAAGTGACACTCACTGCAGTTATTTATAGCAGCAGGAAAGAGATTGTAAAGCAGAGGCAGGACTCACACTTCTTTCCTTGTCTCACACCATGGTGTTGTTTTAACTTCCTTCATAGGGGACTTTATGATACTGCCACAAATGGGTCCTGGTTTCTGGACAGATCTGGTGTTTTGAACTTGTCTGGGATGGAAGTAACTGAGAGCAGAACTTCACCCTGCTTTCAGGTTGTTCTGCAGTGAATCTTCCACTGGCTTCTTTCTTGGTGTGGAGACATGTAGGTTAATTTGGCGCAGGTGTTTCAGAAGAGCAGCTCGCTGATGTGGGACAAGAGGGAAATAGCCAAAACTCTGAACAAGGTCCACAAAAGCCACATGGGATCTAACATTCAGCATGCAGCTGAACTGAATGGGGTCTGTCTTTTCAGCATAGAAATTGAATATAGATCCCAGATATCTTCAATCAAACCTATGTTATGGCTCAAAATGGAGGAGCTAGAGAATGTGTTGGGAGGGAAGGGGATTACTGCTTGGAGGTCTCAGACTGTCAGATTTCAGTCTGCAGGCAGCGTACCTTGTTTTCTGATCATGTTAGGTCTATAACCTAACCATGATTGGCCACGGTCAGTTGTTGGACAGGACGCCTCCCATGACACACTCTGGTGGTGCAGGAAGTGAGGCTGATGATTCAGTATGTATTGTTCTCCTCTCCAAGCATAGGGTTAGGGGGCACCAGGCTGCTCGAAGTACTATTTTTTCAACCAGATGTAAAAAATGAGGCTCTTATCACTTGCAGTCATTACAGATCCTGTGTCACTTTCTGTTAAAGTAAAAATATGGGTCCTGGCCAAATTCCAGCTGAGGTAATTACGCTCTGTCTGCCTATGTTCCCTTTGCAATTCAAACTGGGTTCTGTATTATTCATTTTGTTATCTAAAATATAATATAATTTATTAATAATAATAATTATTATTGTTATTGTTATTATTATACTCTATTAATTACATACCATGTTGCTTAGGATCCCCAGTCAAGGACCAGGACCCCATTGTGGTATGTGTTGTACTAACACAGAACAAAAAATGGCCCTTGCCCCGAGGAGCTTACAATTTAAGTATAAGACAAGAGACAACAGATGGATACAGACAGACAGGGAAGGGAAAGGAAACAATGGCCAGCATGATGGGCAGTGGTCTTGGTGCACCAGCAGCCTGCATTGTTATACAGGTGCTATGTTCCACTGGGTAGATGGCTGCATTTCAGTGGTGGGTGAATTGGTCTCAGTATGTCTCACTTAACTCACATGGGTTTTAATTAACAGCCAGGTCTATATCAGATTTTGCTGGCACAGAGTGTAGCAGAAGTCTGTGGGGACAGCAACTCTGCTAAGGGAGGAGGTTACAGTGGAAAGTGGCCACAAACTTCCTTGCACTGGGGGAACAGGCAGGGGAATGTAGAAGGCCAGTGTAGCCCCAATGTAGGCTGTGCTAACTGGTGAAAAGGGGTGTCCAGGCAGCCTGGTAGTACACTGAATGAACACCTCTTTGCAGTGATTCCTGCTCACAGGATTCCCATGGAGCACCCACTGGGAGCGAAGAAGGATCCCTTCCATAGCAAGCATCCCCAAGAGGGCCCTACTAGTGGAGACACCATCAGCTCTCCATTAGAATTTATTCCCCATGAAGTGCAAAGAGGGTCATTAGTGCTGGACCATCTTGAGTGCTTTGAGATCATGGATTGAAAAGGGGCTATCGATAGACACGCCAAGTACCTCAATCGGTGCAGGCTCTCCTTTGCACTAAGCATTTTAGGAAACAGGATTTCAGCTTCTTGGTTCCCCTTCCCCACGCACCTCTCCGTGTTTGGAGAAGATTTACAGAATGGTTACTTTGTCAAGAGAAGGGATGAGAGCTGTGTAGTGAGCTGGGTAACAGGAATAAAAAGTGGTTCTTTTAATTGCTCTTGCACCCACAGGACTCTGATTAGTTCCACAGAGCTAAATGAACAGCCACTCTGCCCACTCAGGAACATCCCCAAGTCCTGGATAAGGCTCTAAGGGTGAGCACAGACAGGTGAAGGATACCTAAGAAGGTGAGAAAGGCCTTGCAGGCTCATCTGGCATTTCAGGGCACCCTACAGCAACCACCATTTCACCTCTCTCAGAGGCATTGTTTCAGATTATCTGCTGATTTAAGAAGACAGCACTGGATCTGTTTACATTTGGTTCCTGTTTTCAAGGTTATCTTCCCAACTAGGAGGGCTTGAAATGTAACTTTTTTATAAAGTGAAAAGTTAGCTTTGAGCACAGTTCTGCAGTCAGGGTGTCCTGTAGAGATAGCTTCCCACAAAGTACATGTGGCTTTGACAGTAATGCCACAGATATGCTATAAAGAGTGTGCATCACCCCTGGGGCTGAAATAATGACCTATTTCTGCTTTTCGGAGCACTGAATAAGGGACTCCTAGCTTTGCCATGTTCTGCACATTGAAGAAAATAAATCGCATTCAATATCTCACCCCAAGGGGTAGTGTGTCCCCTCTGTCTCTCATCTGCCCATCAGTCTGTCCTTTGGTCTGTCTGTTTCTGTCTCTCACTCACACACAGGAACAAAGCAATCTGAGGCTACAGTGATGTATGATCATTAAATCACAAGCTGTGAACCGATCTCTTAAGTCAAGTTCCCCTGTGACTATTTCCCTGTCATTTACACATTTTAAATGAACATTTTGCATGCAGACTATGCTTGGAATTACTGGCAGAGAAAACTCATATTCATCTCCAGCCTGATCTCTGTTTCGGAGAGTTTGAAGAAATAGACCTGTGGGATCAGGTTAAAGAGAGAGAGAACTGTTCCCCCTCAGTCAAACAAACCCTCTGAGGGCCCAGTAGCACACGGTGTTTATTCTTTGAATAGCCACATCCCTTTCACAGCCACTTATTTTCCAAAATGAGATTGTAGCGTCTGCTAGGCAGGAAATCCTTTTTTAAAAATTTCTTTTAACAGGTTTCTTGTCTTTTAACAGCTCAAATTAATGTTGTTTCTTTGGATAAATGGAAAACATTCTCCGTCTGCTGATGGTTATATTCTTTCAACAGTTTCTCATATAAAAGAGTTGGTGCTGCATAATCTGAGAGTTTGGTACACAGAGAAAGTGTGTACGTTTCAGGAGAGCATTCTGTGGGCTTCCATTGAATTTCCTGAAGCTTTTGATTTCCCCCTATTCTGGGGGTCTCTTGGTTACACAGTGCTTTAAAGCATGTTTCTTTGTAAAGAAAAAGGACTCTTGGGCCAGGTTATTTGCAGTCATGTTAGTTCTCAACTATTTCAGGGAACTGCACCAGTTAACTAGGTTAAGAACTTGGTTGTACCAGCCGCTTATATTCAGCGATGCATGGGGTTTGCAGCAGCACAAGATTCATTGTGGGGTTTAATATAGGCAGAGGAAAGGGACTCAAGCTGCACATACATTGCGGACCAGCACAGAAGTACCAATCACAAAAGCCTGAAGTGCCTGCATTGTCACATGAACACTGTGCTAACTGCCTAACCCTCCCTATTTGGTGGTTTGGATGTTATCCACCTCTTGGGACAAGCCGGAATTTAGGAGTTATAAAACATGCCCTGTTCATGGTCTTATATGGCAGTGTCACACTATTTGCAATAAATACTTTTCTTTCTACAATTCTTGCCTATCTATTCTTGATCTGCTTTCCCTCTGCATTTAAATCCCCATTGATACCAAATATCAAGATACCAAGCATATCTAGATATCATTCCAATAGGGCACAAAAATTATAGCCCTGGCTTCTCCCTGATGGTTGTATCCAGAGTCTATTGAAGGAATCGTTCTCTGTCCTGTTAAAATCTACTGTGTACATTTCAACATAGCCAGTCCAAACCATTTTGGGTGAGTTTTGGCCTGGTCAGCCACAAAAGAGGCTATATCCCAAACAGAGTCTCCCATTTACTGCTGCAGATGAAGGATGCGGGGACATCCTGAGGAAGGGAAATTGGTGATGGAGGAGCAGATAGTCAGCAGGCAAGGAATGGTGAAAAGACAGGAAGGCTTCCTGGTTTTCTGCAGGTTTATCAAGGAGGATGACCTAGTTGCTCAGACAATTTCCTGTGCCTCTTGGCTTAAGTAATGACTCTGAGGCATTTGAAGAGGCTGGATGTCTCCTACAATCAGGAGCTTCGTAGGAGGTACCACTGGTGAGCTAGGGTCCACCAGCTCACACTCCCTGCTGGTCCCACCAAGCTGCTGGGTGGTGTCTGCAGTCTGAGGACTGCCTATGGATGTGGGTTTGTTACCCGTCATTCTCTCACAATTTTCTCTTCTCTGTTTCAGTTTCTCTCCAGTTGTTATGTGGCTTTGATTTCATGTACGTGTCTGGTGTATGTGAAGCAAAGAATGACTGGGTGCATGCTGAATATTCTACATCTCCTCATAACTGAGTTTATTGACAAGTATGTTGAACTTTGGAAAGATTAACACATTTGTGCCCATTTACTTAGGGACAGGCCAGCAACAAACCCCTAGATCTAAAACCCTTGAGCTTGGAAAGCGTTCAGATCCAGATCTGACCTTTTTAACTCAGGCCCATTTCTACATGACTTTCCAGGAGATCAACATCACTGTGTCACCCTGAAGTCAGGGAGAAGAGACCTGAAGGGTTTTTTCCCAACTCCCAGTTAATACCCACAATACCATGTGAAAGAAACATGTCCAGTTCCCAATCCTGGCCAGCAGGAGTAGCTTTGGAGCTAGCATATTAAACTTCTAGAATGGGAAAGAAATTGTCACTCAACAGGCAGTTCTATGACCCATTTCAAATTGGTGTTGATAATTCTAAGGAGACCCTCATGCAGACCTTCTTGGCTGAGACCATGTTAGCTGCAAGACAAAGGTATGTTGGTGAGGGAGTTAAAAGAGTGAAAAAATAGTATATAGAAGATCCTACAAGCAAATCTGGGAAGAAAGAGAAATGTCTGAGTTCATTGCCCTATTTTCAATTCTGCTGACGATTCTGTTCTGTAGGTCGGTAAGATTTGATGGAGAAATATGAAGAAATAGTAGCACATTGGCACCTAGATGATAGTATTTAGATACTATCGTGATGGACACCCTACAAATACAACAGATAGAAGATAATGTTTTCACCCCTCAGCTCATAGAGAGCCGAGAAGCGATGTCATTTGTTCTTTCTGTATTAAACAGACAATAGGTTTGAAAATTCATCTCCCTCCCCCTTTCTCAAGTTTGTACTGCTGATGAAAGGTGGCCCGTTTGTCAGCCCTGTTGACCAGCATCTATTTAAGAGGATGGATTTTAGGCTAAGTGCAATGGCAGAGTTTTCCAGGAGTTAATGCACTAACCTTTTATAGCTGAAGGCTATAGGTCTCACCAGCTTCTGAATAACGTGAGGCTCTATCCTGGCCCCTCTATTTACATCAGTCTGGGAAAGGGGAAAAGTGCCAGATGAGTGAACCAATGGGGTTATAGTGAAGATACCAAAGAAAGGAACTCTCAGTCATTGTAATAACTGGCTTGGTATCACACTTTTATCTGTGCCAAGCAACGTATTGTGTAAGATCATAGTCCAGCGTATATCAGAGGCAGTTAATAGCATTCTCAGAAAAGAGCAAGACAGTTTTCGGAAAGGGCATAGATGCACAGACCAGATCCTCACTCTACGAAACATAATAGAACAGTGCTTAGAATGGCAACAGCAACGCTACATAAACTTCATAGACTTTGAGAAGGCTTTTGATAGCATTCACAGGACCAGCCTATGGCACATTCTGCGGGCTTATGGAATCTCTCTCCATATAATCAACATCATCAAAAGCTTTTATTCAACTTTACATGCAGTGCTGATCACAGTGAGCTCAGTTTTGAAGTCAAAACAGGAGTACATTAGGGGTGTGTCATGTCTGCAATCCTCTTCAACATTGCCATCGACTGGGTAATGCAGCGTACAACAGAAGACATGCCAAGAAGCATTAAATGGACACCATTCTCATCCCTTGAAGACCTGGATTTCACTGACGATCTTGCTCTCCTATCGCATAACCAACACCATATACAAGATAATGCTCCCATCCAAGTCACTAGTGGGTGACTGCCTATATCACAAACCCACTATACTCGGCCAGGCTTAGTTCTCTCTTCTCAGTTGGGCATCAGGCTTGTAATAAAGGGTGTGTGGTAGGACAGGTTTGAAGTGAGATATGTCTGGTGGCTTGGGCTGAGATAAAGGATTTCTCAGATTAGAACAGAGATATGGGGATGGCTAGAGGGATAGAATAGCAAGGGGTGTTGCAGGACAGTACTGAGGTGAATTGAAAAAAACTGTTGAGATGGGGAGGTCCATGACCCCAATAATGATGCTGATGACCACGATGGAAGTACAGGGGCAGAGCTATATGGGGGCCAGCGACTGAAATACCAGGGATGGAAGAATTAGGACTGAGCAGTATTGGTAACGCTATGAGTGGCCAGCATTTAGAATAGCAAAGGGTCTGGAAGATCATGATTGAGGAGAACTGGCAGAAACTTGTGCAGCACCTGCCTGTATTATGCCTAACTCCTGCTAAGGCCATCAGTCTGTCTCACTTGTACCAGTATGAGCACTAAAATTCACCAAATCCATCCTTAACATTTAGAATAGATGTGTGTATATAATTCAAATCCCAGAGCTAGCTGGAGAGAGTTCCCCACTCCTCAGATCTGATTTGTGATATAGATCCTGCAGTCCAGACACAAGTATCGGTTGAGTGACTTTATAAATGCCTTTTCCTGCCTCTAAGCCAGTGCCTCCTCTTCTGATCAGTTCATTTACTGTAATAACTGCTACAAGCTGGGGAGCTGCAATGCAGCAGAGTTTAGTGGTTGAGGAGTTTTGGCTGCAGATGTGCAAGGAGGGTAATTTTTTTATCCATGAGGAATTAAGGAGTCTTATAATCCTGTGCCAATATAAACTGACTAATTTAGCTATGGACCATATCCAACTGTGTAAGCTGAGTGAGTGGTGCTGCTCTGTTAATAAGGTGCCTCCAGAGACTGTCCCCAGCAATTAGAATCACCTCAGGTCTCTTGATATGGGTGCAGAATTCTTTACTGGTCTTTTGTAGTCCTCCAGGGCGGGGTGTGTGTATGTGTGTGCGTGTGTCTGTGTCCCTATTTCTGAAACACACCCAGAACTTGCTGTGACTCTCAAAGCTGGGGACATTTAACCAGATGCTCAAACACTACCAGTGGTGTGGTTTCATTGACCCAGTACACTCAGGTGACTTTTCCTAGTTGGACTTTCCCCAAAATTCCAACATTCAGGTTATAGCACTCTCTTTGCTTTGGAAGTTTTATATAATTCCATAAAAGGACAATAAGCACAGACATTCATGGTTTGTAACTGGTCCATTGGGGGCGGTAAGACTATTATAAACATGCAATGAAACGTATGGTAAATATATTAAAATGTATACTTCCCTAAGCAGAAAGGAGACGTGAACCTGTCTCTGTGACTACAGGTGCTATTTTGTTTTTAGTACGTGCCTGATACTTTTGGTTAATTTACATGTTTGTTCATTGTTTTCTATACACCTCTATGTACATTGATTTATAACTGATGCTAGTATTTTGCTTTTCTTTAGTTCCTTTCATCTGAGGATCTCAAAGTTCTCTACAAACCTTAAACAATTAAGCTTCACAATATCCCTCTAAAGTAGGAAAGTAAACATCATTTCCCTATTTTACAGGTGGGGAAACTGAGTCACAGATAAGTTCTTTTTTTATGGGCCTGATTGTGAGAGAACTGCCGTGCCCCTGCAATTCTCTGCTTTCAGGTGGGATTTGCATTCCTCACCTCTCAGGTTCAGGACTCAGGGGTCACATAGGAGGAAGTCACTGGCAAAGCTGGGAATGGAACCCAGGTCCTCTTATTTCTTTGTCCCATTGTAGCCATATGCTGCTATGTGTTTTAACCAAGCTTATAACAAATCTATGGCAAATTTCTATTTGGACTCTAAGAGCTGGGTGACAGCACCAAGCAGTGTCAACTTTCCTCTGCGGAAAGTTGAACTCTTAACAAACAGCTCGTTCCTGTCAGTAGCTGGGCACGCCAGCCAGCTGTCTCAGTAACTGCCCACAGTATTGATCCTGTAAATCTGGGGTGTTTTCTAAGAAGCTGTTCCCCTTTTAAGGTCATGTCTTAAATGGAAAAAATCCACACTATTTCTTTTTCCTTTCCCCCACTCCCTGTCAGGAAATGAGGGGGTCTTGTTGTGCTCAGGTGATCCATTGCTAACATTAACTAGCAGCCGACATCTTGAGCCATTGTAAATATATTAACTCAAGCCTTTTGTTGCATTTATTAGACTTGAGAACAACATCTGGAAACAGATGTTTTCTGAGACAGAGCAAAGGGATGGGGGGGGGGGGGAAGAGAGAGAAAAACAGCACATTGGAGTGGTGGAAATGTATGGAGCAGCCGAATGGGGTCTGTCAGTGAATGGCCCCTGCTGTTCACAAGGGGCACGTTTGCAAGGAGCCAGAGTCTGCTAGTGGCAAATTAACCAGCCCATAAAGGAAAAGTCTGAAGCTGCTGCTGTTATTTTGCCGCTTAACTATCATGAGAGTGTCATTCTTACAGGTATTGTAAAAAGACAGTTAAGCAACTGAAATCTCTGTCCACACACAATAAGTTATAGATACTTCCAATGTCCTCGATGGCATTATTTTTACTGATGTTGCATTAACTGAGCTCAGACTTGTTTTGCCTAGGGATGGATCTGTACAGAAATACTAGTTAAAAACACTCTTGAACTGGGGAAGGCTCAGATGCAGACTGAAACTTTGTGGCTGACTCCTGTCTTAATAATGAGCCTAACAGCAACACTAGATCGCTACTACACCTGGGGCTTGGGGGGAGTTTAGTTCTCACTCTGGATCTGAACTTTGTGGCTCAGGTCCAGTTCCACTTGTTGCTATGCTTAGAAATCCCTATGACAGCGGAGATGGCCTACCGGCCTAGGAAGTTATGGGCTCTGCCAGTGTTTGCCACAAGCCTTTCCTAGTAATTCCACAGAGAATGCCTTGCATTTGTCTCAAGATCTACCTTTTCAGTGTAATTCAACCATCCATTGCTTTCTTAGTAAGCAGTCCTTGCACCACCTCCAGTTTTAAAAAATGCTGTTACCTATTCTCTGCACTTCCCCAACCTTTCACTCACTTTGTGCACTGCAAATTATAGCACATTGTGTTCCTTGAAGGAAAACTTCTCAGCAGCCTTATGCTTTTTTCATATGATTTGAAAGATCTTTCACCTATGCGTATCTAGCTTTAAATTCTGGAGGGCAGAGTGGGAATGAATTTGGTGATCTCGTCTGTTTCTCCATTTGTGCACCGTCTCACAATGTGCCATGGTCAGCAGTTTCTATTAAGGGAAGCACAGAACCGGAATGTCAGATGAGGATGAATATATAGGACCATAGCTGCAAGGGCGTGCCCAGGACTTGAATAATGAGGGAGGTCATAGATCAGGTTTAAGGGATATTTAGAGAATTGTGTGAGGTTACTCAGGGGAAAAAAAGCTAGGGTGGGTGCAGGTCAGGGCTGAGATTGCTCCCTCCTTTACAAATGTATCCCTCTGGGTTATTGGTAAAACTCCATCCTTACATGGCTACATTATAACTGGGTATGACATGGGTCGGGTGACCAGTGCTTGATTACATTTCTTTTGAAGTTATGGAATATGATGTGCACTGTAAATATGCAGTTACAGGCTTCTTATGGTACAGATTTTCTGCTCAGTAACCCCAGTCTCACCTCCCTTGTCTCCCACTCCTTTTCTCCCCAGACACGCAAATATGCATACCATGCTGGTCAGGTCAGGAGTATTGGGTACTAACTACCTAATTTGGCAATTGTTTATAGTAAGTATTAAGTAGCCTGTGGAGCTGAACAGTTCTTCCCTTAAGAGCTGCTCCAGCCCATTGTGGAATTACGAAATTGAGGCACATGCTATCCATTGGGAAAAGAGTTATGAAAATAAATGGAAAAAAAGTATTTTTCATGAGTAGTAAGGCTTTACATGCTGCAATATCATGGCTGTTTTCAATCACTTGGGTTTCTAAAACACAAAAGGGCTCAGTGCACACTGTGAATCAGATTTGGCAAACGTCAAGGGCACAAAACAAGATGTGGAACTGGTAACATCTAGTTTTGGCTTTGTCATTTTATAACCCTAATATGGCCAAACTAATTTCTTTTCTTTTTAATTGAGGTTAAGTCAGCTTCATACGTCTGATAACAAGGGCTGGCTTCTGCAGCTCTGCAGAACTTTCACACAAAACCCCGCAAATTCTTTATGTTCCGTAACAAAGCCCAAACTCATTGTATGTGCGCAACAATCCTGGGCCGAATACTAAGCAAACCTAAGCTGAGTTATGGTTTCAGAAGGAAACCATGTGGAACTTGGTGGCTTCTTATGGTTTCAGTATCACACCAGGCAAACTTGGTGATTTCAGCTGCATTTCACTTAGAGAGTGAGCCCAGATGAACCAACCTCCTAGTGTTATACAGTTCTGTTATGGCATATTCAGTAAGTTGGATAGAAGTCAGCATAGGGAGATTAGCTCTCTCCTCCCTAATAAAGGAAATCCAAAACAACTAGGTTAAAATTGCATTAAAGCTGAGATACAAACAGATAGAATCCAGAATATTCAGAGTTAAGCTTCCTTTTTGGCAACTTTGTTTGTGTTTTCAATCAATCTTTTGTTTTGAGGTGGACAAGTGGAGGAGCATTGCCCTGAAAAACTCATTTTCTGACATTCTTAGGGAGTTGCTCCACACAGAAACACTAGACAGAAACACTATAGGCATGGAAGGGAGAGTTCAGCTTCTCACAGGCAGTCACTTCTCTTTCTCTTGTTCTGATGTCTGGATTTGATTTCACATGGACTTTGCCCTGTGCAGTGGGAGTCAAAGAGATGGCCATCTACTTCAGCTTGATCTGCACAATTATCTCACTTCCGGCACAGCGTGGGTGGCAGGACTTCTAGGGGAAATAAGGTAATGAATAGAATATTTATTCAATGATAACTTGAAGAACACCAGCTGATCCCGGTAGAAAAAGATGCACACACCCAGACCAACACAATATATGGGAACTGTATGGGTATGTTTATTGCCCATGTGTCAAACATATGGGACAGTTAAAGAGAACAGAGGTAAGAGCTTTACAGAGGAGCAGGGAGCATCCTCCCCTGGAAAACTGTTTTTGAAAACACCAGCCATTTGGTGCACTATGATCTGTCCAATTAAGCCATCTCTGTGGATCCTTTGCACAGCCGGAGCAATGCAAAGGGATTGTACTGGACCCAAAGATCTATTCCTTTACATTTAAAGTGAAAGCACATGCTTTGGTTTTGGGGTATGGAAACACCAGCAGACAGATTCCCAGCTTTTGCTTTCTAAAATTTGTGCCATTCAGCAAGCGGAGGAATCCCCAAGGGATATAGAGTTGGCTGAGTCGGCTCGTGTTCCCCTTTCCTGCAGCCCCCAGTGCAGGGAGAGGGAAGGGGTGGTGGATGGCAGTAACCAGAGCACAATATACTCCAGAGATCCCTTTAGATGGTGGTCTGTTGGGGGTCATTGCCAGAGGCAGAAGGTTCATGCAGCCCCCAAGGTGACTCAGGCAGAGTATCAGGGAGCCATAACTATCTCCTTGTTGTTCCCCTGCTGGTGTTATGACAACTGGATAGAAACTGGTTTATGACACTGGGCTCACTCCTCCCACGCTGTTGCTCTCTCAATTTTCAGCAATATGGCAGACCAGAGAGGTTCAGAAAGCAAGGAAGCAGCACAAGGAGGGAGAAACTACATTAGCTCAGGCATGGGAGTATCAGAGCAGGGGAGAAAGGGAAAACAAAATGAGATCAGGGCAGGATCACGGGAAGGCAAGGGTTTGTGAGCTGAGCTCAGGGCATGAGGGGGGTAGAGTGAATCTGTTTTCTCATTAGTTATACTTTGGAGGTCAAAGCCAATGCCCCTTGATTGCCATCTTTAAAGTCATTTTGGTCGTTATACCTGGTATCTTTAATAAGGACACAATGTATTCTTCATGTTGAGGAGCTATGAAATGTAGAGTTTTCTGAAGGAATAGGTGGCAAAGGTTTCCCTTAGAGACTGAGTATCACATATCATGGTGTGCAATTTATGGTTACTTGCAGACAGCACTTGGCAGGATTATTGCTATCCTATTGGTGATGTGACCAACCCTATCTTGATTCCACAGAAAGCAGTGGGAGTTTTGCCATTGATTTTAATGGGAGCAGGAGCAGATCCCGTGTGTAAAGTAGTTTGTCTGCCATTAGTTTAGGGGCATACAACAGGAAGAGGAGGTAGTGAGCAACAGATCAGCCACTGCATGTACCACATTTGCATGCTAACCACATTAAAGTAAATATAGATTTCACCCATCCATTCATTCTTAATGTCTATAATTACCAGGATGCTGCCTGCATTCCAAACCCTGAGTAAGCCCCAAATGAGGCACGTATTGTCAAAGAGTTAGACCCCGGGGTGGGGATTCAGACCGAATGCATGTTGTAGAATTTGTTATCCCAACCAGATACGTAGAGTAATTAGTCTTATGTATCCTTGACTCAAAGTGTGTCCAGAAACCCCAAACATTTGTTTACCTAAACACTTCAAAGAATTACAAAGCAGCACAGAAAACAAGTACTGTCTTCTGTAGGTTGATGCTTTATTTTGCTGGGTGGTCTAATTCCTCGATTGATGTGCCTGCTTCTGCAAATATGGTAGATGATTTACCCACATTCCGGGACAAGCTTTGCAAAGGCTGAGTGATTCAGGTCTCACAGCAATCTCTAATAATGGGGACAAATTCATCTCTGGCGTAATTCAGTTGAAGGCAAAGAATTTACACTGGGGGTGGCCCATTGCCTTAAGTTGGCCTCTTTTAGAGGGGCAGGTTAAACTGGAAGAACTACAGAGTGGGAGAGGGGTGGGAAAGGGATCATTGTCAGGACAGTTTCTGGTTTTCCCAGGGTGGGGAGGGTCAAGGGTCTGAAGGCTCCTCCATTATTTCCCATGAAGTTTAAAATCACAGAATCAGAAAGTGTGCAAAGACCCAAGACTCTTCTGAGCAGGAAAATGAGTGGCAAAAGGTGTATCCTGCACTAGGGCTCAGTTAGAGGGAAAAAATGTATCATTTAGACTCATAGACTCATAGACATTAAGGTCAGAAGGGACCATTATGATCATCTGGTCTGACCCCCTGCATGCTGCAGGCCGCAAGACCCTTCCCTGGACTCTACCGTTGAAGTCCCCAATCCTGTGTTTTAGTGACTTCAATCGGCTGAGACCCTCCTGCTAGTGATCCCTGCCCCATGCTGCGGAGGAAGGCGAAAAACCTCCAGAGGCTCAGCCAATCTGCCCTGGAGGAAAATTCCTTCCCGACCCCAAATATGGCGATCAGTAATACCCCGAGCATATAGGCAAGAGTCTCTAGCCTGACCCTTGTTGGCCATTATGCTGTGGTGTTCTTTGGCAGAGAGTGTTCTGATCTGAAGCAGAACTATCTGAACAAGCTGATGTTTATGGCTAGAGAACATGCTGATCTGAAGCTCCCTCGGAAGAAGGATTGATTATCAGTAACCCGGTGTACACTGCCAAAGAATGCCACGATCTAGAGCTTCTTTGGACAGCAAAGATTCTCCACCTCGTGTGGTTATTTACAGTGAAGTGATATAGAGGTAAAACATTACTACTCTCATTTGGTAACGTTCTGCACGCATCCACTGATGCAAATGGCCACATAAGGTGCCAGGGAATGGAGAATCAGGCCCTGAGGATTTTAGAAGAAAGCAGAAGTACTTCAGCCTTCACTCCAGAAAGTAACTCTTCTGTCATCTGCTCTTTCCACAACAATAACAATATGAACCACAGGGGTACAGCTGAGTTCCAAAAACCCATGTTTATTAAACACGAACAAGCCCAGCCTAGCTACATAAATACTGCTGCTCAGACTGGTTTCTGGCTGCCTCTGAAACATAGAACATGCTGAGGGCCACTAGAGAGCTCAAATATATTTAAAAGGACACTACTGTATTCCTACACAATCCAGTGACAGACTTTTTCTCGCTTCCTCTTTTCCCTTTTCTTCTCCTTACTATCTCTGTATTGTCCATCTCTGTGGTAGTCCATAAAACAAACACAGATTTTGAATATTGTAACCTATGCTGGTTTTATTTTTGACAATAATTCACATCAAAGTGAGGGGAAAGAATTAAATAAAACTAAATTTAGGGGGAGGAAAAGGAGAACTTTGTCCCCTCCTGATATTCTCAACTGTCAGGAAATGCCCTGAGCTGGGGTGTCCTGGGTAGTGGAAATCCTGGTGTCACACCTTTTTTGAGTTTTCTGTGAAATACCACCTGGCTCCCTCTTTCTCTTTTTTGTTTCCTTTCCCATCTCACTCAGGCTCTCTCACACCTCTCTGTCAGTGACTGATGTCAGATCACTAGCTCTTCTGTGCTCTAGTTTCCATTGGTCGGGAATGCTTCCAATGATGGAAGTCTAAAATGATTGGCCTTAGTGTAATTATTAATCTGTAGCTCCTCTCCATGTCTAGAGTCACTTCATGTCTCCAGTTTGGTGACCGTTTAGTGGAAGCACAGCCTTCCTGTAAGAAAGTTTCTTGCTCTTTGCATTGGGAGTGTCACTGAAGTCATTCCAGCTACAGCTGCATGACATGGATGAGGCAACAGCTGCTGCTGCTTATAGGGCTCATGTTATACTCAGCTCTTATTGTAACATGCTTCTCTCTGTGTCATTGCTTTTGCAATGTCTGATGTAAATCTTCCTGTCACAGGGGTTAACCTGTCTTATTAAAGTCATCTCTCTCAAAAAAAAAAAAACCCAGCCATTTGTGAGGCTTCTTCCAACTTGTCATGTCTTTTAGCTGCCATACGAATGAAGGTGTTTTTTTTAGCAGCACAGCTAGACAACTGCAGTATATCATTCTGCATCTTTTGGGGTATTCTGGTGCTGGCCACTAAGAATTTCTGATCCTCTTGAAGCACCTCCTGAAGACTTTCTTCCTTTTTTCACAATCGGTCACAATCAGCATTGCTAGGCTAGTGCATGATTCCCTGACTGAACTATTAGTCATCCTTAACAAACACATGTTTCTGTACCACATGAGCATTCATTTCAAAAGGCACCACAAAACAGTTGGGGTCACTGATATGACTGATTTTAAAGACAAAAGGGACTGATTCACCTCGAATTTGAAACTTGATCAGAAGCTCATTGGTCTTTCCATTGACTTCAGTAGGCTTTGAATCAAGCCCTGGTGTTTTATACTAGGTTGACTTGTCTGTAGTTACTTCAGATTTACATGAGTGTAAGCGAGAGAGGACTCAACTGCAAAATTCCGTGTGGAGACAGAGGGACAGCACCTCAGGTTGTCATCAGAAGTCAGTGGAACTATGCTGATTTAACCTACCTTTTTATAATGTCTGTTTGCAAAATCCTTGTGACTCTTTATGTGTTGCCTTTCAAAACAACTGATCTTTTTTCTATATAAAATCAGTGCCAGCAGCTAGATACTCATAAGTGATACAATGAAATAATTGTAGTCATGATGCAAGGAACACTTTTGAAATGCAAAGACAAATTTCAGTAAGGAACAGGGTCGGCATTAGGGGGTAGCAAGCAGGGCAATTGCCTGTAGCCCCACATCACAGGGGGCCCTGCGAAGCTAAGTTCCCCCGGGCTTTGGCTTCAACCCCATGTGGCAGGGCTTGGACTTCAGCCCTGGACAGCAGGGCTCGGGCCAGGAGTGCCGCCAGCTTTTCTGCTGCCCTAGGCGGCGGAAGGTCCCGCCGCTGAAATACCGCTGCGGTCGCCACCCCCCAAATTGTAGTGCCCTAGGCGACCACCTAGGTTGCCTAATGGGTTGTGCTGGCCCTGGCTCAGGCTTCAGCGTCAGTCCCAGGCAGTGGGGCACGGGCTTCGGATTTCTGCCTTGAGATCCAGCGAGTCTAACGCCAGCCCTGGTAAGGAAACAAGTATCCGTTTCAAATGCCTTATTCTGATCACAAACGGCTATGAGTAAAAATAAAATATTAAAAAGTATTAAAACCACCTTTAAAATTTCACTTTAAAAATGTTAGTCTGGTTCTAAATATCATTTTTTTAACCAACATGTCGCTATTGAGAAATTACGTAAACCCAATAGCCACTATTTTGAGGGGCAAACAGGAAAACAATGTGAGCGCCACTTGCAGGCTCTGGAGCAGCAGCAGCTAGCTGGCAAATGTAATCCCAGAGACAAGTTGGTTCTGGGGTGTCGGGAGCTGTGCTTTTAGGGGGAAGCTTTCCAGACAGGGAGTCTGGGTGGGTCACCCTGAAGCTCTTGCTGCTGTTATGCACAGCCAGATGGAATGCACGGGCAGAAGTTCTCTTGCAAGCTCATAAGCAATCTGTGATCACTGAACACCACACTGCTGACTTTATCAATAACGCTTCTGGTGTACAAAAATAAAACAGCAAAGTAACCGTGGTGTGCCGTCTCCATTGGCAATGTGATAAAACAGAGTTTCCAAAGTGGCCTTGAATTTTGGGTGCCTGAAATTTTGGGTGCTTGCTTTGAGATGTTTGGTCTGATTCACAAAATTGCTGAGCACTTATAGCTTCAAGTGGCATTAATGGATTGTAAGATTAGCAATTTTTTTTGCAGTGCAGTTTTCTAGAGTAACCTGGTGTGATTCCTTTGATGATATCTGTGTGTACAGTAAGAAACACAATTATGTATCTTGTGCAGGCACTAAGCATAACTCTCAATCTCAGAGAACTAATACAGGGAAGCTGGTTCTTTCAACTATAGGGGAGATTACTACAATGAAGCAAGTGGGAAAATACTGGTGACACTGAAAAAGTGAGAACTAAAATTTGGGTGGATGCCGGAAAAGTATGTCCTGTAACTTTCAAAAAGAAAAGCAAATCAATAAATGGGAGCCTCCTGGGGAAATAATGAAGCATGTTAGTTTTAAGATTCCTCTTTCTGATAAGTATATCTGGTTAGATGTGGTGGTACCGGACCTAATTTAAATAAACTAAATCAGTTCTAGTGCTCATTGTCCACTGTTCTCAGTGGTTATTCAGGCACCTAAAATAGGATAGTTGTGAGTTTTCTTTAGTGCAATTGACAATGAGGATAAGTGATAAACCCTTGAGAAAGAGCATCCTCATCAAAATGGACTAACTTGTGATTAATTATCTACTATTTCAAGTAAATTATCATGTGGTAAGTCAGCCCCATGGGGATCCTTCATAAACAACTAATTTAATTAATCAATCCATCATTTCTGATCAGGAGGTCAGACTAGATGATCATAATGGTCCCTTCTGACCTTAAAGTCTATGAGAAGATGATGACCAAGCTTTGGAGCTAAATGTGGTGAAACACTTAGACTACAGCTAACCTAAAGCCAACACTTTTGACCAAAAATACTGAGTACTAAGGGGCTCTTTAATCTAACAGAGAGAGCCCCTAAAAGAACCAATGAGTGGAAGCTGAAGCCAGACAAATTCAAATTGAAAATAAACAATATTTTTTTAATAGTGGCAACAATTAATCATTGGAACAAATTACTAAGGGAAGTGGTGGATTCTCCATCTCTAGATGTCTTTCTAGAAGATACGCTTTAGTCATACACAAGTAATTGGGGTCATTACGGGGATAACTGGGTGATATTTAAGGACCAGATATACAGCGGGTCAGACTAGATCAGCGCCTCTCAAACTTCATTGCACTGTGACCCCCTTCTGACAACAAAAATTACTACACGACCCCAGGAGGGGGGACTGGAGCCCGAACCTGCCCACAGCCCAGCCTGGACTGGAGGCCAAAGCTGAAGCCCAAGGACTTCAGCCTCAGCCCTGGGCCCCAGCAAGTCTAACACCAGTCCTGGCGACCCCATTCAAATGGGATCATGAGCCACTTTGGGGTCCCAACCCACAGTTTGAGAACCCCTGGACTAGAGGATCTAATGGTTCCATTTGGCCTGAAACTGTATGAAGCTATGAATTTCTGATGAGTTAGCCATGACCAACTGCCACAGACAAGGCAGAATCTAAGTATGATTTACCCTCATTGTTAAGATTTGTGATTGATTGGTGCAAAACTCTGTTTTGCCGTAAACCATCTGGGCCAACGGAGACACTGTGGTTTATCTTTCTCAGGGGGCAAGGGAATTCATTGTCCAGGCATGTCTGTAGAGAAAGGAATGCCTCTTCCTAGTGTCTCTTCCTAAACATAAGGCAAATTGTGATTCTATGTATGCACAAGTGTCTTTAAATATTTGGAGTGCATGGGTTAGCAGAGACTGAAATATCATGCCTATCAGGGGAGCCACATGAGAGAAAATAGCAAAGGATCTGATAGCAGGTTCCTTTCAAGATGTACAGGAATAGCAGCACACATCTCTGTGGGATCATATGGATGAAATTCTTTGGTCCTGAATCCCATTGCGAGTCTTCAAATTTCCCAGCAAACAGCTTTTTGCGGGGACCACTAAATTGCTAGCACAGTTTGTTATGTAATCCCTTACATCTCCCCCAAGCCTTAGTGTTTTAGAGAGCGAGCCTCCGAAAACTCCTCACCGCTCATTTGCATTTAAAACTGACTTCTGGTGCCAGATAATTTTACGTTCCAAATTAATACAGAATTTGCGCTTGTTACTGGGTCTTGTGCTGCTGCACTGGCCCTGAATCTTCACCCTTTCATCCTCGATCCCACCATTAAAGGGCTCCATAATCACGTATCTACCTGATAAGAGGTGTTCCTTTTTTCCTTACTGACTTCTCAAATGAGATCCACAATGCTGTTTGTCGTCATAATTTCTGACTAATCAATGTAACTTGATAGTGTCCATATCAGTTCTAGCCTCAGATCTGGCCGTTGTCCAATTTTATTTCTAAGAGCCTAAAAGAAGTTCCTATTCTACGGTGTCTGGAGAAACTTTAGAACTGCAAATTTCTGTATTCGTACTGCTTGGAAGTTGTACATATGATACCTGTTTCACTTGTGATGTTTTTCCAACCCACATACATGAACAAACAATATATTTAGTAATACCTGAATATAACTATATTAAAGTAGTATTTTGTGTTGTTATTAATTTGTACTTGAAAGATTTTGGTTGTATTTTCTTTCGTCTTCTCATGCCATCAGTACGGAGACAGAGTTAAGTTGTGTGCATGTTGGTTTCTAATTTCTAGGAGTTTCCAGGGGTCCGTTCAGCCCTGTCATCCTCTAAGTATGGCCCTCCAAGGGCTACTGTGCTAGTCAGGGATTGCTGGACCTCAAGGATGTTCTGGCCATGCTCCTTTCTCTCAGTCATGACCTTGTCACACCTCATAAACAGGATCCTGCGAGAGCAGATGGTATAGAAATGGCTATGCCAGCTCTTTCCCTCCTAGGGATTCCCATACCCCAGGGAATCTCCAAATAGCTATATCCACCAGATGTCTAGGTGCAGCAAGGAGGTAGGGAGATGAAGATCTGTCCCAGTATTTAATCCTTTAAAAACAAATTTTATTCAGTGTTTAGCCTCTAGAATATTCAGCACAGTGAGTTTCACAGATTGATTATTGATTGTGTATTTCCTTTTATCCACTTTAGACTTGCCATATTTTAACACAATTGAGTTACTCTCTACCTCTTGTATTAGTATGATACTAGTCAGGCCTTCCTATTTACCATCTCTTCTATCAGGATTATGGGTGGGATTTTCAAAAGCACCGAGTGTTGGCATAACTCTGTTCTCACTGAATTTGTTGGGATTTTTTCCACTGAATTCGGTAGGAGCAAAGTTAGGCCAAGTTAGGGTTTTGAAAATCCCACGCTATATCCCCTCTGACCTTCTCACTGCTGACTGTTTAGAAATGTTCCCTTCACTGCACTCAAATCACCAATAATTTTTGTTGACCTCCTCTGGAGCTTTTCTGCCTGAGACTGACATCCCTTAAGAAGCTCACATTATTAAATATTACTTTTTGAGCAATGCTTTTGAGAAAGAGAGAGCGAGAATGGACCAATGGTTTGGGCACTAGTCTAGGACTTGGGAGAGCTGCATTCAAGTCCCTGCTCTGTCACAGACTTCCTGTGTGACACTGAGCACATCACTTAGCCTCTCTGTGCCTTACTTTCTCATCTGTAAGATGGAGATAATGACACTTCCCAATCTTTAATGTATTTATCCCGATAACACTCCTGGGAGATAGGGATGTGCTCAGATACTATGGTAAAGGGGGCTAAATAAGTACCTAACTTAGATAGACATTTCTGAATGATGATGGCTTTCTAACAGTGTCAGCATTTTGCAGAGCATTGGTGAGTATCACCAGGAGATGGATGAATTGTGTGACAGGGAAATTGAATCTGGCTGGGCTGATATCCCTTATGGGTCAGAACCCAGAGAAGCTCATTGTACACACACATTTCTGCCAGGTTCTTCAGCAGGAATTTGATTTATTTATTGAGCTGGTCAATGAACAAAGGGAAATCTTTAAACAGCTCCAGACTGTGTGTGGCTGATTTTGGGATTGCATGAGAACAAGACTCCTGTCTGGGCTATAGAAATCTTTTTGCACAGGCAGTTGGAATGCCTATAGCTAGTTATTTGCTTTTATTAATGTTCAAGGAAATGTGGTTGGAAGCGGTCCATTGTCTGAACCATAGACCGGGTTTGGAAAAGTTCACAAGAAGCAGTAATCAAACAGTGGGTCTGTGGCTTCCTCGTAGCAGCTGTAGTTTAACAAAGACTGAGATTTTCAACCTTTTCAGCCATATTCTGCCAAATTTAAAGATCATTCCTAGTTGCTTTTATAAAAGATGGTTGGTGTTCACTCAGGTACTGCCAAGGTGCTTCCAAGTCCAGTACAAGCTATTGTATAAGTACGTAAGAATTAAAGCCAAACCATGAGATGGAACCTGCAGTGTATGTGAATATACCACACCCCTCCATTGAGAAATTCATGGTCCTGGAGTTTCATTTATAAACCAGTGAACATTCTCCTTGCACCTCAAAAGGAAATGCGTACTGTATTGTCTGCAGAAAGTGCAGTGATCTGTACAGAGGAGAAACCATAAGGTATTGAGGAGACTGTTTGGTTAAGAGATGTTCGGAAATACAATCCCAGCACTTCTACCTCATCACCTGCAACTAAAAGCAAATTCATCATTAGACCTGTGGGGCCTGCGACTCTCCTGGGATAAAGATTCCAGATGGAGAAGCTAAATGTTCCCTGACCATTAACATTACCGACCTGTATGATGTTGGTATAAAAGGAACGCCATCCTATAACAAACACATTCAATGTTTCCTTACACGTGTTTCTACACATTTTCAGTGTAAGTGCTCTCTGTTTAATAATGTGCACTGTAGTGAAATTAACTTTGCGGGGACAGCTTTAGTACAAGCTTGGACATGAGCCACCTTTGTGCAGTACACCAGAGGCTGTCAGTAATACAATAAAACACTGGAGGGTTGAAGAACATTGTCAGTACTTCAGACTGTACAAACCTTGGAAACAATATTCCCTGCTAAAGTGACTGACTCCATTTGTTTTGTTTTGTTTTTCCCCTTTGTGTTTCTAGTAGAACAGGATGAAAGACATGCTAAGAACCCTTAACTCCCTTTGACTTCAATGGAAGACATACCCTAAGGCTGACTTAAGGACATGCTTAAAGTTAAATATGTGCTTAAGGGCTGTGCTAAATCAGACCACAATACTGCAAAGGTCTGGGTGTGCAACCAATGTATGTGGGAGAGCAGAGATGACACATGGGGGTGGGGAAGAATGCGGGGTCATGTGCTCCTCCCGCCCCCGATTTGCTGCTTGGCTTGTATTGAGCATCCTCAAATGGACTCGCATGCTCAGTAACATGGCTGAAGCCAGCGACCCTGACTCTGCTCCCCCTCCCCCACTATTGGCAGTCCCGAGTTGTCTCTGGTGGAGAGGGGTAGATGTTCTATGTGCATACTGGACTGGTCTTCTGGTGTATTATGGCAGCTTTTGGTCTAAAGATATGTGGGCCTGATTCTCCACTTTGCTGCACCTTGTGTAGTTATTTACGTCTTTGCAAAAGTGAATATCAAAACTACCAAACAGAACAGGGGCATTTTACATCCTCCTTGCACTCAGATCACAACAATTGCAATGGGGATTAGGCCCATAAGTAATTTTTTTTAAAAGTAAATTTTACTTGACAGTGTCCCTTTAAAATATTCCATTGCTCTGAACATTTAAAACCAGAGTGGACAAAGACAAGACAATAGATCTACATTGCTAGGGAAATGGACCTAATAGGGCTTTCACTTCTCTAATTTCTGTGATTCTAGGATTAAGTCCTTGTAATATACTGTGGAGTAAGTTGAAGTGCATATGAAAAAAGGGACAATGTTTTCTAAAAAATTGGCCTGGCCTATAGATAATCTCACCCATACTAACACAGCACATGCTAATTCACCTCCATTCACAAAACCAGGAGACCCAGCAGTAGTTACTAGGTCAGGGGTTGGCAAACTTTGGCATGTGGCCCATCAGGATAATCTGCTGGTGGGTCGCAAGATATTTTATTTACATTGACCGTCTGCAGACATGACCCCCCCCGTAGCTCCCAGTGGCCGCTGTTCACTGTTCTTGGCCAACAGGAGTTGCGGGAAGCAGCATGCCAACCCCTGTACTATGCAGAGCTGCTTGAAAAATTGAGAAAATGATATTTTGGGAATAAACTTTAAAAATTTCAAAGTTGTTTTCCTTTTGAAGGATTCAAAGTGGATCCATTTGTTGTTTATTTTTTAATCCAAAAAAAGTTGATAATGTGAGAATTTTTTCTTTAAAAACATTAATAATTTCAACAGTGTCAACTTTTTTGGTGACAAATGTTGATTTTTAATTAAGGCCATATTCTGATGAAAAAATGTTGACCAGTTCTATTGCTGTATTGTCTAAAATAGACATGTTCATAGTTTAAACATTACCCTGCAGTGGCACGATGCAGTGTCAAACTTACATTGAATTGCACTATTTTTTGTGACACCACCACTATCAGAGATAACATACCCAGGAAAAATCATGCACAGACATGGCAAACATAAGACTTTTGTTCCTGATCTGTCCTATGCAGCTTAAGGCTGTAGGCCCCAAAACCAGGACACTGGTATGGGTAAATGGACAGGAGATGTGGTGATCCCCAAATGGAAATCATTAGTCTTCTTCCTCAGACAGAGGCGGACTGATACTGGATAGCATTGACATTCCCTTCCAACTACCACCTGATATTGCCAAGCTGTAGGCCTCAGGATGTGAGTACACCCAGCTTAGAATAGGTCTCCTATTATTTGTTTGGAACACAGGAAATTAAAAAACAAAAATCCTAAGGGCTGGCAGTTTCCCTTGCTTTACCTTTATACAAGCACTTTCTCTGCTCATATAATGATTCCAAGCTGTTCCAAGATGGAAAGCTTTTGCTACACCAGAAATCTGCCTGAAGGCCATATGGTAGCCACTATCCTCACCTGACACCTGCACAATGTACAGAAGTCACTGTAAGACTAGGGAAGTCTGTGTGGGCTGACAGAGATCGATGGCCAACCACAGCCTCGTTACATTACTGTACATTAAAAAGACTTCCACAAGGAGTGTTTCCAATCTACCAAGAGTTTAGTCTGTCTCATTTATTAGTAATGCGTGTTAACATATTTATTTACTGGCATTGCTCTCCTTGTCATAGGTTGGAAGCATATTGTAGGGAAGTGTTACGTATGAGATCTTATAAACCTATCATTATGTCCTGTACTCTTTATTCTGCTTACAGCAAAAGACATTGCCACAGATAAGTATCAAAACAAATTAATTAAGTGGCACTATTGGCAGCCAAAAAAGATACCAGATCCTCAGCTGGTGTAGATCAGTGCAGCTCCGTTGATTTACATCAGCTAAAGATCTTGCCCCAGATTTCTAAGTATAAATTGCCACCAATAATAATGTGTAATAGTAATATAGCAATAATAATAATAATTAATAATTTAATGTTTCTCTGAATACTGTGTGCATGCCTCAGTTTCCCCTATGCCTTTCTTAAGTATCTAGGTGGTGGGATAAGGGTGTGTGATTGTTGCAGAGCCCTAGAGGGCCAGTGTGATGCTGTCTGCACAGAGAGTGGCCGACACCCTGTCTCCTGGCTCCTCCTCCTCTGCAAGGTGCCAACTGAAGGTGTTGGAGAACAAAGAGATCAGGTGGTCTCCTGGCCCAGGAAAGAGACAAAGGCCAAAGGAAGGGCTGGAGGGAGTTTCAGTTTAGAGCTGGCTGGGGAAATGGAGGGAGGCCCAGAACCGGATTCTGGGCTCCCTAACCCCACCCCAGATGGACCTTACTGAGGGGTCCTGTTCTCTATACCTACAAGCTCTGTTTTAGACCGTGTTCCTGTCGTCTAATAAACCTTCTGTTTTACTGGCTGGCTGAGAGTCACGTCTGACTGCGGAGTTGGGGTGCAGGGCCCTCTGCCTTCCCCAGGAGCCCCGCCTGTGCGGACTCGCTGTGGGAAGTGCACAGTGTGAAAAGGGGATGCTGAACGCTCTGAGGTCAGACCCAGGAAAGTCAAAGCTGTGTAAGCTTCTTGCCCTGAAGATAGTATACTCACAGAGAGGAGACATGCTCCCCCAGAGTCCTGACTGGCTTCGTATGGAGTAGTTCCAGAGCATAAATTAATAATTAATACAGTACTTGGCTCTTGTATTACATGTTTCATTCGTGGATCTCAAAGTGCTTTACAAAGAAGGATAAGTATAATTATCGCCATTTTACATGTGCAAAAACCAAGGCACACAGAATTTAAGTGACTTGCCAACATCACATAGCAGGTGACTTAAAGAACTAAGAACAGAACTCAAGTATCCTGGCCCCTCCTGGACCACACTGCCTTGTGACCTAACAGGCTTAATTAAAATGAACCTTGATTACATTATACCTGTAGAGCTGATTATTCATACTAAAAATTATTAAACGCATCTATGTAGGACTAAAACTGCACATTAAAGAGAATTAAACAGAGGGATGGGCTGAAGCTTCAAATGTTGTGTCTGGGTTTTTTTTAAACCCCTCCAAAGTTTAAGGATTTTGGATCTAGGTTTTTGGTTTGAGCCCATTTGTATTTCAGGATTGTTTTATTTTAAATTGTGTAGAATTATTAGAGCTCCAAAGTGCATTTTATACAGATCTGACTTTTTAAATATGTCTTACAATTTACAAAATCATATCCATGTTAAAACCACACAAATTAATAACATAAGAAATCGGACAAGATGCCAGCATAGAGAGAATTCAAAAATACTACTCAAGCGTCAAAAGAAACTCAAACTCCTTAAACTCCCTCCTCAGGCAAAGGCCTCATTTAATTTATAGGCTCTGTTATAGACCGGGGAGCAGAATTCATACGAGGGGGGACAGGTAATATTATGTCCCCCTAAAAGTGACGGTATGCTCCAATGCTTTCATTAGTATTACAGTGGTATTTAGAGCACCCATTGCACTAGTCACTGTACAAACAAATAGCAAGAGATAATCCCTTCCTCAAAGAGCTTACAACCAACCAGACTGATGGAAGCCCCAGAGCCAGAAGACATATAGGGCTGGAACTCTGCTCCCTCTATAGGGGAGAAAGGAGAAAGCCAGCTCTGGCCAGCTTCATTTACATGAATTCTAATTTTGTTTACCAATAATTCCAGCAACTGAATGTTGTTGCTTTGGTTGGAATTTGTTTATTTTGATCTGTAAATATGATAATAATTCAATAGTATTATTGTACTAATGAAAGGGCACAGGAATTTTCTGGATATCCTCTAGCATGAGTAGGGCACCCTGAATATTATAACTATCAGGCTTTTTCTTAGTAACAAAACTCAGACTCAGCAGGGGAATGAGGCTCAATTCTAGAGAACTGCAGCACTAATTCACGGAGCAGGGGCTATGTGCAAGTGTCCTGTTTTATTGTGGGTTCCCCACTTGGAGAGTCTGTGTTCTGTGAGGAGTGAATTTGTGGAACTGGACAAGTGGTGGCAGTGAACTGGATCTGTCCTCACTGGGAGGCATGACCTAGTGGGGCACAGAGGAGGCTTTTAAGCACCCTGATAACCAGGGCAGCACTGAGTTAACTTCACAATGCCCCAGGCCAGCAGAAGCAGAGCTGGTATCAGAACTGGATCAAATAGCTGCATAACAGAGTGGGACCTGATAGGGTGGTCTGGACTGGAATAAATTGGTAGAGGAGAGGCCAGCCTCTGCCTTCTCACCCCTCCCCTCTCCCGACTACGAGTCTCTTTGGACTCATGAGTGTGGTTTTAGGTGGATGGGGGTTGTCGTGGGACTAAGAGTTCTGGAACTCCATGAGTTGGACAATTATTACTTGGAATTATGGGTTGACTAAACTCCTGATGCAAAGATTTGTGTTGCGTATTTTCTTATAGGTAAATATATATGCTGGGTTTTCATATTTCTTTTGATTGTTTTTCCCTTTTCCCCCAGTTAAAAGATGCTTATATGTACAATTGAGAGAACTCCTTTCATGTTTTCCGTTTTAAACAAACAAAGAGAAAAAGGCTCTTACCACTGTAGGGAGAAAACACAATAGAAAGAGACTGTGAATAAAGAACACAAGCAAGAGAAATGGGAAGAGAGACAACGCACAATTGGTTTTAACTCCCTCACCTCACTCCTTATACAAAAAGCATGCAATGGAGGGGTATTTCTACTTGATTTCATCTGTGTGACGTGTAGAATGGGACTTTTAAGCAGGGCTACAGGTTTATTTGGGGGTTACCAAAAGTTTGTGGCACTTGGCCTCATCATGTAGGCTTTGATGGAGAGGTCTTCAGGAGTGCAGTCAACTAGCACTGAAGCTACATGTTGGGTAAGAACCTCATGGAAAATTCAATTCATACATTTGAATTGCCATTAAAAGGCCTTTTCTCTCATTTGAGAGCAAAGGCCTAGTACAGCATAGCCATCAGCCCCTCAACTCTCAGACACAATGCCACCAAGCTGCACTAAGAAAAAGGTCACCCTTGCTCACTTTTTAAATTTAATTAATTTTTTGGCCAAACTTGCTAAAAATTTCCAATCACAAGTTTATTGGTGACATTTTTAACATGGCTCCACTTAAGAAAAACCCTCTTTTTCAGTGCAGCTCCCCAGGGTCATTCACTGTAGTGCCCAGGAAACCTGGATACACTTGATGTAGACCAACAAAAACATAGGGAGGTGCTGTATGGTAGGAGCAAATGGCTGGCCTGATGCTGAAATCCAGGAGGATGGACGTTAACGGGAGCTGCATAATGCGTTTACTGTGACACAAAGTACTGTATGTTGGGAGTCCTCCAGAGATCACCAACAATTGTGTGCTTGACATAATGAAACTTTCTAGCCTGACACATTTCCAGGTCTAATGTGGACATTAGGAAACAACGACCTAAGACCAATCAGGAATGATCTAATCAAAACCAGCTCTTGTTTAAGCCTTTAAGCAGAAAGGCAGATATAGAGCAGGGGACACAATTGTCCAGTCTGCTTAACATACTAGAGGTTTGCTTTTGGATGGTGGGGGGGATCCTTTAGTATACTCAATATCCAATCGCACAGATTTCTACTGCTCCTGTGGGGAATGAAATGAGGCTGCAGCCCTCCTCCCCAGCTGACCTATATCCATGGGGAAGGAAATGATTAGATCAGCTGTGCCAGTCTCTGACCAGATGTCGAGCAGACATCTTTATTGGGCACAATGAGAAACATATGAGAAGGATTAGGGCTGTTCCAATTCTAGGGCAACCCTCCTTATGATCTGAGTCAGCAGAATGGCAATAACCCCCCTGGCAGAGAGCATGAGGAACTGTTGTGGTGAAGTGAACTAAAGAGTTAATAAGTGGGGTGCAGAAAGGCAGCTTCAAAGTGAAGGGGAGGAGAGGAGTGATCACCCCTTTGGGGATCCACTTCAGGATGGAAACCAACCCAACAGGCTCAGCTTATCTGTGAGGCAGAGGCTTCCAATCTACTTTGTCTTTTTTTTTTTTCTTTCAATAAGTTACTGGCCAACAGCAGCTTTTCCAACTCATGAAGTGAGTTCAGGAAATAAAAGCTGCCGTAGGCTTTGGCAGAACATTTCTGTAGCATCTTTATCTAAAGTGAATCCCCCTAAGTTCCAGCTCTGAGTCCCACAGAGCAGTGAGGGCCATGTGCATAACTCCTATTATCAGTAATGGTAATCACCAAGAGGACATGCTAGAAATCTCATTCAGGAGCCTATTCTTGACAGGTTTTGCAGACTCAGTGGCTGGCAAAATGGCTAGGGCCATTCCTGTGCCCTTGCATATGTAACATGGTGTGTCTCACCCCTGGAAGGTGATAGTATGGTGTACTTATTCTTAGTTGATTGCTGGAGGTAGGCAGTGACCTGTGATCCCAGAAGGGATTGGTGACTTCCTTGTGGTTCTTCAAGTCCCATCAGAGTCTCAGGGAAGGGGCTCTCTGAGCATGCAGAAGGCTGCTTGTACTCTATCTGCATGTTCCTCAACAAAGTTCAGACATCATTCATTTTAATGCCTGTCTCTGCTAGTTATTGATAGACCCTGTTCAGGAGGTCTAGCCAGAACCTAACAAACAAATCTGGCAAAAATGTGTGAATGAGTGAAAGTCCTCACAGAAAAATCAGTGGAAGTTTTCCAAGTCAAACAAGAAACACAATAGCTGCAAATGCTCAAGGCCTCTTTCTACCCTTAGGTAGCTGAAAGAATTTTGGCCCAATTCTGCAATCCTTACTCCCACTTAGTAGCACTGTGATTAGGGGTTGCAGAATCTGAACTCTTGTAAAGCAACTTGCAGATGCTTAAAAAGGAGCAGAAGGGAAAGTTGCATACACTCTGTACCTGGCTAGCTCTGAAAGTCAAGAAGTATTTGACTGGAAGTAGAACGTGTATGTTTCTGTCAGAAAGTATCGCCATGAAATCCTGGGAGTCCTGTAACAGGGTTCTGTGTATAACAGTTAGTAGCACCAGGACAGAACTGTTGAGACTATACTTAAAATGTAGTGGGTCTTAGCAGATGGAATCCTTAAGTTACTGTTATGACCCAGAGAGAGAGAAAGAGAAATAATTTTTCAAAAGGTTCTACTCATTCTAGACTTTCAAATGGGTTTGCAATTCTTCAAACATTGCCTAGTTTCCCCAAGTTCCCCCAATACAAGTCAAATGAAGTGATTTGAAATGATTTGTTGCGTGTGAGGGTTAGCTCTCTATTCTATTCACCCCAGGAATTCTCAATGAAGCCAGCTGGGAAAAAGGAAAGCAAGGTTTTTTTTTTTTTTTTTTTTTTTAAAGGATGAAGTGATTAACATAAGAACATAAGAAGTCTCTCTCCTGCCATCCATCTCCGCCCTCTGACAAACAGAGGCTAGGGACACCCTTCCTTACCCATACTGGCCAATATCCGTTAATGGACTTAACCTCCATGAATTTATCCAGTTCTCTTTTAAACGCTGTTATAGTCCTACCCTTCACAACCTCCTCAGGCAAGGAGTTCCACAAGTTGACTGTGTGCTGTGTGAAGAAGAACTTCCTTTTATTTGTTTTAAACCTCCTGCCCATTCATTTCATTTGGTGGCCCCTAGTTTTTGAATTAATTAATTGATTGATTAATTAATTTATTTATTACAATAGGGTCAAATGGCCCCAGTCAAGATTGAGTTCCTATTGTGCTAAGCCCTGTACATATACATGGTTAGAGACAGTCACAGCCTCAAAGAGCTGACAAAGGTGGGTTTTTTAAAAGCATCTGATTGAGTTAGGGACACCAGTCGCATTAATGTTCAGTGAGACTTGTGCTCCTAACTCAGGTGCATTTGAAAATCCCATCCTAAAATAGACAAGACAGACAAAGTGAGAATGTGTTATAACATCACCCCCAGTTTTAGTCTTGGTAACACTAATCTGGCCGGGATCATGTTTCTCTGAATTAACAATAAAAGGAAACATCTAATCTTTTTAAAAAAATAGTGTAGCATTACAGCCAAAAATACAGGGTGAGCTATTGCATGTTGTAAGTTACTGTACAAGAGCACATGCACACTTGTGTGCACACACACATGCAGACACGACTGTGTGCTTGATTCAAAGATCTCCCCAGCACTATCCAAGTTTCTATAGATGACAGTAATTAAATAGCAATTGTAGGATTTTTTTCCTCCATGTGTTTTCACTTCAGTCTTACAGCAGAAATATTTCCTGGCATCTGTGTTCAATTAAGGGCAGAGACAAATGTAGGTTGTTGGGGACAGGGAACAAAAAGGGGAGCGTATTCTCTGCTCCCACCCCTCTTGGACAAGGAATGAATCAGAAAAGGTGGCATTGTTCTATTTTTCATTTTAGATGATGCTTGGGAATAAACATCATGGGGACTCAGATAGCAAGGCCTTTGGTGTGTGACCCAGATAGTGTGGATAATTGTGGTTTAAAAAACAAAACAAAAACCATCAGGTGAGTTCAGACTGCTGGACCTGGTCTATGCTGGGCTTGGCTGGACTGGCCAGGAATGAGGGGAAATCTGTAGTGATGGATACTGGTTCCTGACTGTTCTATTGGTGCCTGGGAGTTTAAAGGGTGAACAAAGCTCCCTAAGACAATCCCATCTCTGCACCAAGCCCTGGGGATTGGGACAGCTTCTCAAAATATAAAACCATTCCTTGGTTCCCCTTGACAAGGTGGCAAAGTTGAGGTGTGGTTCAGTAAAGAACAGCAGTCACTGGACAGTGAATATATAGTACCAGTACTGCTCAGTGACATTTCAGGGGGTCTGCCAAGCATGGCTGGCATTAGACTCACTAGGGCCCAAGGCAGAAAGCCAAAGTCCTGCCATGTGGGACTGGAGCCCAGGGCCCTGAGCCCCCCACCTGGGGCTAAAGCCAAAGCCTGAGAAACGTAGCTTCATGTTGCCCCCTATAGTGTGCGGCCCCGTGCAATTGCCCTCTTTGATACCCTCTAACACCAGCCCTGGCTTTTATATGCTGAAAAATAGTTGTGGCACAGCTGGACCGTGGAGTTTTTATAGTATGTTGTGGGGGGGCGGGGAGCTCAGAAAGAAAAACTTTGGGAACCCCTGCATTAGAGGACCCAGGCCTCAGGGCTGTTCTACATAAAACAATTGCACAGGTTTAACTGAAGGTGTGATTTTAAGCCAGTTTAGTTAAACTGGTGCAAAAGCATGTCTGGACACTCTTATTTCACTTTATACCAGGTGTATTTCACTTTAGCTTAAGTCTATTAGGAATCACTCTAAGGCTAGGTCTACACTACCCGCCTGAATCAGCGGGTAGAAATCGACCTCTCGGGGATCGATTTATCGCGTCCCGTTGGGACGCGACAATCGATCCCCGAATCGACGCTCTTACTCCACCAGCGGAGGTGGGAGTAAGCGCTGTCGACAGAAAGCCGCAGAAGTCGATTTTGCCACCGTCCTCACAGCGGGGTAAGTCGGCTGCGATACGTCGAATTCAGCTACGCTATTCACGTAGCTGAATTTGCGTATCTTAAATCGACTCCCCCCTGTAGTGTAGATGTACCCTAAGTCACTGACTGGACCCGCTCTTAAACTGAAAAAGGAAAGTCCACGCAGGTGTTTTCATCATTTAAACTAAATTGGTTTAAAAACTGATTTAACTAAATTGGTTCAACTTCCTTGTGAATATAAGGCCTAACATTTTGCTGAGGCTGTTTTTTTATTGGGGGGCTGGGGAGAGGGAGAAACAAAACACTCAGTAAAGCGGGTGTCGATCACTTGAGTTCACATTGCATACAGTGTTGTTAATAAAGAAATATTAATAAAAACTATCATTTCCAGCTGTGCTTCAGGTGCTCTCTTGTAAAATCAAACTGGCCAAGCTAATCCAAGAGCCACATTCTTTTGGATCTCCGTTATGGAGTGAGCAGACCAGTGTTGCTTGCACGCCACTACTCACGCTCAGTCTGCAAGGTTCACAGCGAAGCACACATATGTATCAGAAATCAGAAGGGGCTCATAAAAGAGCCAGAGTGGAGCAACCTTAACTAAACTGCTGGAGCAAAGACTGAGAAAGAAATGCCTCAAAGATACCTGCTATAACTATGAAAAAATAAACAGTCACTTTCAATCCCAATTCGGTAAACACTTACCCAATGCTGTAGATGTGCTTATCAGTGATGACATTGGCTGTTGTCGTAGGGTGACCAGATGTCCCGATTTTTGGGTCTTTTTCTTATATAGGCTCCTATTACCCCCCACCCCCTGTCCTGATTTTTCACATTTGCTGTCTGGTCACTCTAGCTGTGGGGGAAACACAGCATCCTAATCTCAGGTCTTGGCAGGTCTGTCAAGAAGGAGGTGATTTTTCAAACACTTTGCTTTAATGGAGTCCACACACGTTTTCTGCTACTTTGTTGGGAGGTTTTCACTGTTTTTAGTTTACAAAAGTTTTTAGTTCACCTTTACTGCTTTGAATATTAGCCCTTTATTGGCTCCCTGAATGCAGAGGTTCAGTCGTGGGTGTATTCTTCTGCTTTACAGGTAAAATGGGACAGAAGAGAAGAAATAGGACCCTGGAGAGGAGCTGAAGGTGAATGAAATAGCAGTTTAAGGCCCATTACTGCTTAATTTCCAAACCCAAAAGATGACTAATCTGTAGGAGTCACCATAAATATGACCATTAAAGACTCTTTGGCCCAGTGTCACTGTCTGATTTTTTAACTGGACACTAACTGCTACAGCTATAGAAGGGCACAAGTTGCCTTGTGTAAACAAGCCACTTGCAGATGTGCTGTGTGTTTGTAAAGTCTGTCAGCACACTGACCATACGCAACACATTACAGACCAGCATGGGGCTTACACTCTTGCTTTTCACTCGTTCACTGGGAATTTGGTTACATTTAATTTTACCAAATATTCTGCATGCCAAATCCTAGCCAGCTTTCAATTCATATTACAAATATATACCCAAAAAAGTAATTCTCAATCTTTGTTTTTTGTCTTTTCTTTTAGTGTGGGTGAGCAGCCTTCACCTGTGCTGAATAGTCAGAACATGGCATACCGAAAGTACAACTCTTTTGTGTAATGAGCTGAAAGTCACTGGGTCTCAGTCTCTGTGGGCCTACATCTTCTGTGGACATTTATGCTGTTCTGATTTAGCAGTAGTTTAAACTCCCATTGTGCTGGTGTGAATGGCTACATAAGGTGAAGGGCAATGAGAGATCAGAACCTTTCCATCTGTATGTTAATTTTTTAACACACATTTGCTTCTTCTGACACTTCACCTTCCCCAGAGTGAACCTGAACTGATATTTGACAGTAGATCTTTTGATATCTTTAGGAAAGATGCGGACAAATTGGAGAAAGTCCAGAGAAAAGCAACCAAAATGATTAAAGGTCAGGAAAACACGACCTATGGGTGAAGATTGAAAAAATTGGGTTTGTTTAGTCTGGAAAAGAGAAGACTGAGAGGAGACATGATAACAGTTTTAAAGTATGTAAAATGTTGTTACAAGGAAGAGGGAGAAAAATTGTTCTTCTTAATCTCTGAGGTTAGGCCAAGAAGCAATGGACTTAAATTGCAGCAAGGGTGGTTTAGGTTGGACATTAGGAAAAACTTCCTGTCAGAGAGGTTAAGCACTGGAATAAATTGCCTAGGGAGATTGTAGAACCTCCATCACTGGGGATTTTAAAGAGCAGGTTGGAAATACACCTGCCAGGGATGACATAGATAATACTTAGTCCTGACTTGAGTGCAAGGAACTGGACTAGATGACCTCTCTAGGTCCCTTCCAGTTTTATGATTCTATGATTCTGTGAAAGGATGTATCTTTATTGTTTCATTAATATTTTCTGTCTCAGTCTCTCTGCAGAACTGGAATCTTCACTTCACTTCAGTTCACTTCACTTTTCGAGCTGGTGAAAATCTTTCTTTTCTTGACTCTCAAATTTTCTTGACTGAAATCATACAAGCAAAATCTCCCTGGAATTAACAGACCAAATATCAGCAAGAGACCAAGCAAGTATCCAAACAGGGAGCAATTACTGTGTTAATGAGCTCTGTGGCTGACCTCAGCTAGACATCCCTGCATGTGAAAGTAGGATAACTGGGTCAAAACTGCTGCTCAGTATTACGCAACAGAGGGTCCTGTGGCACTTTTAAGACTAACAGAAGTACTGGGAGCATAAGCTCAGTATTGTATCACTCCAGATCACTGACACTTACTAAGAAAGTTGGTGTAATGGAAACCAGGATTACAAACACACACATGCACAAAACAAAGAGAAGGAAAAAGGAGCCCTGGAGTTAGAGAGAAAATTGAAGATTGGAGGTAAGCCTGAGTCAGAAAATTGAGAGCTGGATCCAAAGTTCAGGGAGTATTTATACATGGGTTCTGGAATGAATTTAAAATAAAAACAAACACAAAATCCTAGAATTGCATTTCTCCCCAATATTCTGCGCGCACGCACACACACACACACACACACACACACACACACTCTCTTCCTCTCCTTTCCATTGTGTGCCTTTTGCAGAACGTCAGGTTTTCTCTTCAGTATAATAACCCCTGCAACAGAGCTGCTCATTTTTTTCATGTCCTTGTTGGGACCTATTAAAAAAAATTGCTCAGTGCAAAGCTGTTTTCCATGGCATATCCTCCAGGCCATTGAGCATTGCTCTTCCCATCATCCTTATCTCTCTCCCATATCCACATTGTATAAAAAAAAAACCAGTGTCTATTTACATTTGGGGAGGTTCATGCTGTGTCATGGGCTCTTTGTTAACTCAGAGGAATAATAGCATTTTTTAAAGCATCTGCCAGTTCCAATGGGAATTTCAGGTAGTTAACTGCTATTAAAGTCCCAGGACTTCTACATGTGTTAACCTTGAGCTGAGCCTTTTACAAACAGACAAAAAGTAGATGAAATAACAGAAACATCTGTGCCAGACATGAGCTTCAAAGATCACAGAGATTTAGGCCATCACCAGACTGTCACCAGAACAATTCTCAGTACTTGATAAATCGAGCAAATAAGGAGAACTCTGGGTAGAACTGAAAAAGGAATTGATATTGCCCCATGATTCCCTATCCTTAGCTGCTTTGACAAAAGCATTTTAAACCATTTAATAGAATGGACCTTTCTTTTAAAGCAACCAAACAAAACTCCCACAAGTGAAAAAACAAAACAAAACAAAATATGGACATACCTGCCACATGTTGAGAAATGTCCTTTGAAGGATGCATCTTTTCCATTGGATTGAGTTGGAGGTAAGGCAGCGAAGGAGGTCTGGTCTACAAAGTATATTCCACCCCATGTGTTAGTTATGCCCCTAATATTTTGCTTGTATTTTGTTTGTGTTTTTCTTTTAGAAAGAGGGTTCCATTCTGTTCCCAGATAAGTAATATTGGGCAGATGTTCCCTTGAACATGGACTTCCCTCTCTTTGGCTCCCAAAGTCTAGTCTTACTGTTGATCTCAATGTTTCTTAACAGAAAAGATTCAAACTTTGGTGCCATATAATGGCTGTACATTACCTTCGATAAACATGAGCCACAGACTGGTTTAAATGGCTTGACACATTTTTTCTAAAGCAGCAAAAGGAAGAACTTTGTCATTTCCTTAATTTGTTTTCATCAAATTCAGTGGGACAATGGATGTGATCTAAATGACTCACATCAATAAATGTTTGTAGGATTGAGTCCCCATGTGTCAACAAAAAGTCCGCATTAAAAGTTGCTTGGATTGTAGAACAAATTAACTTCTGACTTGTGACAGCCTCTTTCGTGAGATATTAGGAAAGGGGCTTGTTGGGTTGTTTGAACTTCCTTCATAAACCTATAAAAGACTTGAAAAAGCAGATGAGTACAAAGTGTAGTTTGAGCTCATTTTAAATGTACTCCTTCATCTCTCAGAGATGAAGACAATGAGAAGGATACCTTATAAACAGAATAATTAGCAATGTAAAGTCTGATTGTCTTCTCACACTGGTGTAAAAACAACGAGGAATCCTTATGGCACCTTAGAGACTAACAAATTTATCTGGGCATAATTTGTTAGTCTCTAAGGTGCCACAAGGATTCCTCATTGTTTTTGCTGATACAGACTAACACGGCTACCCCTCTGAAACTGGTGTAAAAAAATTCACTGGAGCCAGTGGAGTTACACCAGGGTAAAACTGGAGTGAGAGCAGACTCAGACTGTGGCAAGCCTGACCAATCCCTCCAGAGGTAGCTGCACTGTAACTTTTTACCTGATTTTGCTGAAGTTCACAAATTCACCGTCATTTTATGTATTTTGCAGTTGCTATATTTTGAATTTTTAGGTTTTTATTTGTGCTAAAAACTCATGAATTAAGACACTGCCCTGCTGAAAAAAGATAGGCATCACAGCTATATCGTTTCCACTAAATCAGCAACTCCCACCCTCAATTCTCCATTATCGTTTGATGGGTGAAATCTTTCATCCAGCGTTACAGTATGTCTGTCTACCTTTCAGGTTCATTGAGGTTATTATTTGTGTGGAGACAGCAGCAAGACTTAACTTTTCAATGCAGATGGTGTTATTGAGGACAACACCCTGATGAGATCGGTAACACCAGAGCTACTGTCACACTTCCAGGTGGTCCCAATTAATTCCAAAGAGTCAGAGTTCAGCATGTAATCAGGAGTTTGCTTGCATGCAGTCAGCAAGTGGAAGTCACAGACTTCATCTATTTATCTGTAAATCAAAGTGAAGTTAACCAGCTCCGTGGATTCTGACAGCACTGGTGTGTCTCTTGTAGTGCATTACAAATAATTTTAATGACATATTATGTGACTTTCTGTGTTAGACAGACTGTTTAATCAACAGTTTCTGCAGAAAGTATGATTGTCTGTAGGGAACTGGATGAATTCAGGAGAAAACACCAACATGGTATTTTCTGTCCATCAAAAACCATCTTGCTGTTTAAAGAACCATGAAGCATTTAGTTAGTGGAAGACTTTTCAAAGCTTTACTTTTTCTGCATACAATACCACTTACAATTTCTCGTTGCCTTCTTTGGACAGTAACCATATAACCTGTGGTCAGATGCCGCTCTCAGATACATGCATGCAGGAGCCATTGAAATTTGTGGCTAGTTTGTGTGCGTATCTAAGGAAAGAATTTGTCTCTATGTGCAAAATGATCAGAATGGCCTCTGAGTTTGGGAGCTTCAATATATGGGTGCCTGACTTGAGACACTGTGAGTCTAATTTTCAAAGGTGCCGAGTCTTTACTCATGCAGTGAAAGCAATGGAAACTACAGGACTCAGAACCTCTGAAAGTGATATCTTGAGTTGGGCATCCAGCAATGGAATGATCATTCTGAACATTTGGACCTATATATTTTACAGTAGTTTCCTTGAGAGTCTTTTCTGGCTACTAAATGATTGAGAATAATCATGTGATTAGCCAGTAAATTCTGCCTTTCATTTGCCCTTAAATTTTGCCTTCTCTGTCAGGTCAATACAAAGACTTATTGCTCACGTCTGACATTGAATGCCACCTCCTATCTTCCACCTCAAAATATGATGGAATCTGTAATCATGTCATGGTTAATAGCTGTTGCTGACACTCAGTCATGGGTTACATGCACTATATGACTTTCAGGTTTGGATTCAAAATAGATATAGACCATTATATCCTGCCCTGTTTTGCAGAAAACAGTTTGTAATTTCTGCCCAGCTCTAATTGTTATGAATTAACCTGTAAGAACTGATTTTAACTATAATGCTACTCTGTACTACATTTACTATTATTTTTGGGCAGTAACATGGTTGTGTACAAAATATGCATTGTGAGTAGAGTAATGGGGAAATTCTTGTCTTGAAACAACTTCAACTGTTTGGTAAAGTATCCTTTGGATGATCTCGACCTTCCATTTCCAAGTCATTAATGCTGATTTGCCTGTGAATTTTGGTCAAGGATTTTGTCTTGGTTTGGAGTTGGTTTGTGTGGCCATTTTTAACAGTACTTGTGAACACCGGTTCCAGTGCGATCATCCTTTCAGAGATTTATGATCTCACACAGATTTTATACCTGTGGGTGGATAATGCCATTGACTCAGTGGAGTAATTCCTGATTTATACTGATGTAACTGAGAGGAAAATCCGCTCCATGGTCCGTTGATCCTTTTTTTTTTGTAGCATTAAATTAGTTGGGGAAGGAAAAGACCGTGGATTCCAAGGGAAGGAGAGTCCATCCACATTCCATGCTGTCAGCGAGTTTGTCCTGGATCAGAATGTGGGAAGTTTGTAAATGTCATCTGAGAGCAGTCAATCTGCATCTGGTGCTCCCTTTCCTCAGTTACAAACTTCAAGCCTTCCTGATATAATCCCAACTCCTTTGAAAAGTGTTTCACACTATGGGGCCAGTCTGCCTGGGGAGTCAGTCTCTCTTGGGATAGGAATTACATATAATGGATGTTGGATCCTCTTTGGCTCACGCAGAGGAAGATATTGGTTGCTTTCTGGTAGAGTGAAGATAGTCTTCATCCTTCCTGGCTTTTTGATACGCACAGCTGCTGTTCTATCATCCATCCTCACTTGCACTGATTTCTCAGCATGTGGTGAGCTAATCTTTGTGGGGCTGCTTTGAGTGCCAGGAAGTCTACAGATTTTGATCAATTGTTGTCTGTCCCTGTTGCTGGATGATTTCTCCAACTCTCAGGCTGATGTTTGTAGGGATGATCAGGAACACTGAGTCCCAAAAGGGCTATTTTTATGGAATTTGCAAACTAAAATAAGAACAAGAACTGATGCCCCAAACTCAGGCTGAACCAAACCTTTTCTTCATGTCCAAAAAGTCCAATAATTTTTATAAAAAATGTACATCTACCCTTCATGATTTTGGTAAAAAGAAATTATGGGGAAATCTACTTTCATATGTCTGACCCTGCCAAAACCTAGACATGATCGATGTCTCTAAAGAAAGCCTGTACTTGAAATTTCCAGCCCATTACTTTTCCTGTTGTGTGTGTGTGTGTATTTGCCATTATGATGAAAATGTGGCAAAGTGATGTTGGTGGTCACTGTATCGTTTAAAAAAAAGTGAGGAGTCCTTGTGGCACCTTAGAGACTAACAAATTTATTTGGGCATAAGCTTTCGTGGGTTATAACCCACTTCATTAGATGCACAGAGTGAAAAATACAGTAGGCAAGTATAATTATACAGCACATAAAAAGATGGGAGTTGGGGGCCAGTGCTAACAAGGCCAATTCAATCAGGGTGGATGTGGCCCATTTCCAACAGTTGACAAGAAGGGGTGAATATCAACGGAGGGAAAATTCCTTTTTGTAGTGACCCAGCCACTCCCAGTCTTTATTCAGGCCTAATTTGACAGTGTCAAGTTAGCAAATTAATTCCAGTTCTGCAGTTTCTTGTTGAAGTCTGTTTTTGAAGTTTTTTTTGTTAAAGAATTGCCACTTTTAAGTCTGTTATTGAATGTCTAGGGAGATTGAAGTGCTCTCCTATTGGTTTTTGAATGTTACAATTCTTGATGTCTGATTTGTGTCCATTTATGCTATCATATCTATTCAAGAGACACCATCATAGAACCTAACCACATCAGCCATACCATCATTCACCTGTACATCTACCAATGTGATATATGCCATCATGTGCCAGCAATGCCCCTCTGCCATGTACATTGGCCAAACCGGACAGTCTCTATGCAAAAGAATAAATGGAAACAGTATTCCCAGCCCTGTACACATGTCAACAAGCCCACACAGACCTTGGAGATTGACTGTTCCATCTCTCAGGCGACCAAAGCCCTTAATGTAAATATGAATCAAGCCAAAAATAGAGTAGAAATCTCCCATGTTAGCAGGTCACGTTGAAGGTGAATGAGGTGACCTTTGTAAACCTGTGTACAGACACTACAATGTCAATGGGAGTTGTAGCTGCTCAGCACCTCTCTGGCTCAGGCCCTGACACCCTTGTTTCTGAGACATTCATTAGTCTCCTCACTAGGGTTGGACAAAGACCGCACAATATTTCCCACAAATGTTAATTGAAATTGTAACTATTTGTCCTGCTGAAATTACTTGTCTGTGTTGAATAGGACCCGATTCTATGAATAATCCCATTGACATCAATGCTTGTGACCCTAGGCACCCCTGTGTTTTTTGACTGCCTTTTTTGACTGCCACTGCACATTGAGCGGGTGTTTTCGGAGAACTATCCATGATGACTCCAAAGCTCACTCTCGCTGAGGCAGAGAGGTAACCGTGACTCGCAGCTCTGGGGATCCCCAACAGCATGTTAAGCGCTACCCACAGAACCTGACTCGAGATACTTCATATGTAATGTTAGTTTTCAGTTTAGTCTGTCAGTCCCCGCATAAAATATTCCTAATCCTGAAACATTAAAGCATCCCAATGATTATTTTCCTGAACTGAACCTGTTCAGTTGGGATCTAAGCAACCAGAGTTGTTGATATATAGTCCAGTGAGGATGGTAACCAGATGGCTAGTATGAAACAGTAAAATCCCAGCCCCATGGAAGTCAATTGCAAAACTCCTATAGACTTGAATGGGGCCAGGATTTCACCCACTGAAGTGATTCCAGAGGCAGCTTCACCTAGAAACTGAGATGTACCAGGATGCTAAATGGATTTTCACTGCTGGAAATCATCTTGCTTTTGATGTTTTTTGTATAAAGGATTAAAGATTAGCCAACCTGTTTTGCAAATTCCTGGAACTTCCACATATTGAAGTATCTGTCTACCCAAAGTGGACCTGCTTAACAGATCAGATGAGTCCTGTTTGAGTCATATAGATATGTAGCTCACTTTTAAAAACTGCTTGAATGAATGAATGAATGAATGAATGAATGAATGAACATGTATCTAATGGCAGAACCATTCCAGTGTATTGGCTGCATAATACAAATGTTAAAACTGACTAAAATATGCTTGGGTCTGTATTGACCCTAGAGACTAGGCTGGTTTTTGATGATAAAGTTCATGACATAACTTCTTTCTTCCATCCTCACCATAAAAGCCAGGAAATTCCATACTATGCCAGTTACAGTGCTCATCCTTAACTCTCACGTTATGCCTGAATTATTTGTATTTGACAAGGTGAATTAAAGACAGTGTGACAGCCTTTAATTCCATATTTCCTGCTATTGACTGACTGAAATCAGAGATCTAATGTTATTAGTATCAAGCTGTCTAGAGATTTCCCTATACCCCCACCCCTCAAACTCCCCCATTCCTCCCCCAGTGGTCAACTAGTTACATGCTGTGTTTCCAATTTAGTCATTTTCCAACACACACACACCCTGTAAATTCAAACACCCCCTCTAATTTCAATTCCTGGGGAAAACATTGCTGGAATGGCTCACAACCATGAGTGTCAACCTCAGGGCAGACTTTCAAAAAGTAGGGCACAAACCTCAAACTGGTTGTGAATTCTATACTTAGATTTCACCAACCGAGTAACTAGTATTTCACACTGAGTAATGCTTCTCTCCTGACTTTGGGGGGTTTATAATTTTTCATAGTTACAGAGCAAACATTTAAATATTACCTTATAACATGAGATATAAATATTATAAGTAGGATTAATACATGCATCATGCTGCAAGCATTCCACGAAGTCTAAACACGAAACACATTCTTATAACGCTAATATCTATTTTAACAACACTAGCACACAGGTGAGCCAGACTGGTTTCCAGCTATGCATTTGTCAGTGTTTAGTGAGGCCCTGTGGCCTTGGCGTGAGCTGGCACCTGGTCTGCCAATGTCACAATTAGTACCATATTTTCTTCTGTATGCATCTTACCAGTGATGTTAACTACTTACTGCGATTTCCTACAGTAGCTGGGAACAAGAAATCATCCCTTAAGAGGACTGAGTTACCTCCCCCTTGTCTAATGATAGCAACTCAGCGTGGATGAGGCTCTGTGAAGATATTGCTGCCTCTAAAAACAGGAGCCTCTGTAAGGGTGGAGTGCAAACCTTCAAAGAGGAGAAAATAGTAGTAAGGAGCAGCGCCAACTGGAAAAGTGCCAGACGGAATAGTGAGTGGGTTGCAAGCAAGAGAGGAGGGACAGTCAACACTTAATATGGCTAAATAAAAAAGTGATACTCATGCTGCTTCTGTCTCATCATCTGAACAAAGGGGATTTTATTCCTTTATATTACTGCTATAGGGAGCTAAATGCATTAGGGTTTTATACTGCTACCCATCACATCTGCACTCAATGTGATGGTTCTCAGGGCACCCAGGACTGTGAGTCACCTTGTTACTCTTTGCCTCCAGTATGAGGGAATCGTGCCTTTGCCTGGCACCCTAACACCACCAGCCTTCCAGCCACTCAAGCACTCTCCTCTGGGCTATGCCAGCCCTGTCTTCATCTTGCAAGTTAACAGTAGGTACATCCGAGTCCCTGAGTCCCTTTGAATTGTTCCCCCGTGATACCCAGCCCCGGCACTGGCTACTCACAAATCCCAGATCCTGTGCCCCCAAAAGTGCAGTGTGCCTCAGTTTACCAGTTTTGCTGTAAACCACCACTCCTATAAACCACACAGCACCTGTGAGCACTTCTAATCAAACAAAAGTAGGGTTATATAAGAGAGGATAGAGATTTAACTAGAAATGAGAGAAATTGATGGAAACAAATGGTAACAATATGAAACAAAATATAAAATGCAAACCTGTCTTTATACTTATCAGTAGTTACCTTTGCTATCTAATAAAATAGGTTTCCCTTTCCCCAACAAAATTCAGTCTGTTGCAGCGCTGACTAGATTCAAAAGAACTAGGATCCAAACGTTCATGAAAACATCTCTGCTCCACAAGGGGTTTCCTCAGCAAATGGATCCAGAGGACCTCTCCCTCCTCTGTGTTATACTGAAACAGGTTTTGTTCCTATTCATACAGGAGAGAAACACTTTCTTGTTGTAACGTTACTTTTTTACCTTTATGTGGTTTCGATTGTTTGCAGTTGCCTCTGATGGTTTTCCATCAAAAGTCTTAGTATTGCACAAGGCCAAACAATTAAGTCTTGCATTGCATCACCAGCTAAACTGGATGATGCAACAACTCCCGCCAAACCAAATAGGTCATCACCAAGGCTGCATTATCCCCTGGTGACTCATTCTTATTCCCAGTCCAAAAAGCATACTTTCAATATAAATGCATTAGTCCTTAAATATTACTCATACATACAACCTCACAATGATTTTGAATCTTGACAAATTACAAGCTTTCTGTAGATAACTTCACATTACTTTTATGCATAAATATCCTGTAAGATATGTTTGGTGTAGTGAGTTTGTCAGGGCTGAGTTGAGAGATGTTTGCAAAGAACAGGGGATCCTTTGCTAAGGAGCCTCTGTGTCACACTCAAGAACTGCAGTGAAATAGGATCTGCACATCAGTGTAATCTTGCCTGGGTTGAACTTTACAGCTTCTGATTGCAGTAGAGACAACTCATTCTGCCAGTGCACAAGTCTTGGGATACTATACTACCATGGGCTGCTTGATTTCATGTCTCTGGTTACCATACATGTTCCAAGCAAGCCAGAGAATTGTATTGGCACTGTCTTACTTTGGCTCCTTTTCATGAATGTTTATGGAAAGACAATAAGCCATTAGATCCTAAATCTGAATCTGAGGCAAACTGGAATGGGGAGAAATACCACAAGTCAGTGACTTTCTCTCACATGGTAAATATGACACAGCCTACCTTTCCAATTTTTTCTTCAGTAAAGTGAGGTAAATCTGAATCCTGAAGGCTTTGAATGCATATAGCTGAGCAGGAAAAGGTTTGCCACTTTTCATGCTATTTTCAGTGCAGGTTATTGCCTGTTCCAAATCCCACTGAAGTCAATGAGAATCTTTCCATTGATCCCCGTGAGCTTTAGATCAGGGCTTGGGGAGCAAGAGGATTTTAGAATCATGTTGGAATGGATGGAGACCAGAAGGATTCAGCAAGGACTGCATAGGGAGGGGCTGAGAGTATAGAGATTGAAGTGCAAGTTGGGTGACCAGATAGCAAGTGTGAAAAATCAGGACTTTTTGGGGGGGTGGGGAGGTAGGAAGGGGTATGGGCCCGATCATATCAGAACATCTGGTCACCCTAAATGCAAGACACTCTGCAATCGCAGTGCTGCCACAAACTTCAGAGCAAAACTTCCTAACTGTAAGAACAGTAGGACAATGGAACAGACTGCCTTGGGAGGTAGTGGAAGCTCACTGGAGGTTTTCAAAAGGAGGCTGGATAGCTACCTGTCTTGGATGGTTATACGTAACAGATCCTGCATCTTGGCAGGGGGTTAGACTAGATGACCCTTGTGGTCCCTTCCAACCCTATGATTCTATGGCAGATCTACCAAGCTGACTGAAAGTAAACATAAGAATACAAGAACATAAGAACAGCCATACTGGATCAGACCAATGGTCCATCTAGCCCAGTATCCTGTCTTCCAACAGTGGCTGGTGCCAGATGCGTCAGAGGGAATGAACAGAACAGGGCACTTTACTGAGTGATCCACCCACTGTTGTCCAGCCCCAGCTTCTAGCAGTCAGAGGTTTAGGGATACCCAGAGCATGGGGTTGGGTCCCTGACCCAATTGGTTAACAGCCATTGAAGGAACTATCCTCCATGAACTTAGCTAATTCCTTTTTGAACCCATTTATACTTTTGGCTTTCACAACATCCCCTGGCAATGAGTTCCACAGGTTGACTGTGTGTTGAGTGAAGAAATACTGCCTTTTATTAGTTTTAAGCTGCTGCCTATTAATTTCATTGGGGGAACCCTGGTTCTTGTGTTATGTGAAGGGGTAAATACCAGTTCCTTATTCACTTTCTCCATACCCTTTGTGATTTTATAGAATCCAAAGGCCTGAGTGGATGGGACCACATAGGTTTCCACAGTCAAAAAAGAGAAGAGTTTTGGGGTTGTTCTGTTGGCTGGCAAATCATTACCACAATAGGATTGTTACCTTTCTACCAGTGATGAGAGAAGGGGGACGTTTTAGTGCCCCCCCCCCTCCCATGCACTGGCATTGCCTCCCAGCTATGGTCTATTTCATAAAAAGAAGGCACCAAAGGAGATGGCAGAAAGGCAGGGGCGGAAAGTAAGGAAAATAAGCTGGGACAAAACCAAAAATTGAAAAAAGTTGGTGTGTGGGTTGGTGGGGAAGGGGTTTACAGGAATATAAAATAACATGAGGACAGGGAAATGAAGTAGCCAGGAGTGAGGTGTAATGAAGAGAAAACACCAGTCCATGGAGCTCTCCACAGGGGCAATCTCAGGCATACTGTAGCCATCCTAAAAATATTGTTTTTCGTACAGCAACACCTCAAGCTCAATTTATTACAAAGTGGAGGGAGCTGTTAAACAGGGAGAAGTCCCTTCATCCACTTCTGCTTCTTGGGGACCACATGAGGTTAGTTCAGTTTACACCTTTTATCACCCCTGTGAACATTTCATTGGCTTGCAGGAACATTCTCCCCACGGCAATAAAACCAAAATTACTGCAGAAAGCAGACCATGAAATAGTCCTACTGGAACTAGAAGGAGCTTCATTAGTGCAATAGTGGCCACAAAAAGACCATTGGACGCTGAGCTTGCTATTTAATGCTAAAGGTCTGACAGCCTGGGACTGGGCAGTGTAGCCTAGGAAGGTGCTAAATAATGCCTTTTGAATCACAGTGTGTCATGGTTTCCACTTTCCAAGATAGGATGATTTTCGTGACCCAAAGTGGTGGGATCATTATTATCAAGATATTGCTGAGTTTTAGAAGCACATCCCTGCCCATCTTTGGAGCACCTGCCACATCCTCTAACAAATAAGCAAAGGATTGTAAATTTGCACATATTACATATATATTGCATGCACCAGTAGAAACATGTGCCTTAGAGTTATCTCTTGTGGGAGTCTAGAGAATCTGAATAATCTAAATTATGAGAGAAGTCAGGAAAACACATCACTTTTAAACATTTGAATCCACCAGCTAAGTATTAGCACACATAAACTATTGGATGTCATATGAAATCCCCCTCCTCCACCCTCTGCATGAAGCCTGGAGCTCAGCAGTAGAAGGGTTAGGTTTTCCAGTTGGCTAGTAGAAAGGGCCAAAAAGCACTAACCTGTTGGGAAGAGCAGCAGATTTGGCAGCTCTGCAATATTCTTGGTGCTGCAGATTTCCACCTAGCCTTATCCAGTTCCACTAACTCACCATTGTCTTGAAAATGTCATAGTCAGATACCTTTGGTTGATAACATATATCAAAGCCTAGTTGCTAAACTGCAACAGCAGAAAGCTTAGTTTTCAAAATGAAGGCAAGAATTTGTACATGTGAGGAAAGGGCTAGTTTCCTGAAGACCAACTGCAGCATTTCCACCCACCACAAACATGCTCCATTCTAAAATCCTCCAGCTTGCTTTTTGCATTGTCCAGATAGCATTTCCTCCAAACATCACACGTGATGGGATGCAGGAGAGTGTGACGAATCAATGGGCCAGCTGTGCTCCAAGACACATGTGCTAGGCAAAGCATTTGTATTGGCCCTTGAAAGAGATACAACTACTCTTGCTTGCCTCAGCATCCATAGTTTGTGTCTGAGGATGCCTCAGTGATGTAGATATTCTGTGGGTAATTGGCATAGTGGTGACTTTTGATACTGTTGACTCCTCTTTATCCCAAACCAAGCAGAACATGAGAAATGACAGGCTGCGTCTAGGGTAAAATGAATTTATTACACAGTCAGAAAACTCTTATTTTGCCTGTATAAAGTACTCCAGGCAAAGGGATCTCTGTGTGATCCCTCTATAGATATTTTAGAAGCATGCTATTCAATGACAGTCAGGTTAGTCTTATCTCCTTCCTAATTTACGCTTCCTTATGACGAATGGGCCAAATTCTGTTTTCTGTTACACTGAGGTACCCCCACTGACTTTAGTGTCATTGAGTGTGAAATTTGCACCTATACATTTAAGCAAAATATATGTTTATTCTTTCTAGCATTTAACAACTACAGCAACATGGCCTGATAGGACAGAAGTGGAATTACTGTGCACATATTCACAGAGGGAATGTACTTGCTATGTGGATAAGCATGGGAAAAATACATTCATTATCACTTATTTTTAAAATGCATAAAGATCCGATCTAAGCTTTATTTCTTGTATAAAGTACTACAAGCATACTCCTTTCAAATGATCCTGGGTGTCTGCCGGAATAGTTTAGTCAAACAGGCAGCTCCGACCTTTTTTCTCATGTAGATGAAATCCAGTTGGAGTTGTATCAGCTCAGGAATCCAACGCCTTTTTAAGGGTTTCCAAGTCATCCCAGCTCTTCCTCTGCCAGCACATGAGTTACACCTGCATGGTCAAGTGTCCAGCTTTCCAGGCAGAAGATACACTGGCTCAGTCTGATGTCCAGTTCTCAACTTGCTCTGGGTTGATTAAGTTAGAAAAAAAAAGCATTTAAAATATTATTCCCTGTTCCCCTTGTGGTGATGCAAAGTCACCTTTGTAGGTTTGACTGCACCTGCTAAAGCTCTCTGCATCACAGCACTGTCTTGGAATCCAGGCGGGTTTGTTTTCCTTTGTTTAGCACTACACAATTATTCTGGGTTGATAAACTGCTGTGCATCTTTATCTGTAACTCGTGCGGTTTCCATGTGCTAGACACCCCTCTCTGACACACAACCCAGGCTGCTTTGAGCTTTGCCTTCTGATAAAATTGAGCTATGTTTCAAGCAAACCTGGGCTGTGTTTCAAGTGAACCTGAGCCAATTTTTAATTTTGATTTCAGTTTATTGATTGGGGTAGAAACCATAACAAACTCAGAGGCTTCCCTTAGTTTTATTTCACCCTGAAACTAGGCAAATCTCAGACATTTTGGCTGATTTTCACTTGCAGTGTTTGCCTTAATTCAAAATGTAAAGGAGAACTCAGGGGGAGGTAAGGGGGTTAAAACGCCATGAACCAAAACTGAGGGAAGGGTGAACCCCTGTGAACTCAAGTCAACCCCTGTGAACCTCTGTGAACTCAAGTCATCTGAGTTTCACATGGCTAGTTATGTTTCAGGGTCAGACTTATGAAATATGACTATTTAAGAGTAAAGAACCCAACATAGGGTCAGATTCTGATTCCCATAATCAAACTGAGTAGCACCTTGCTTCAATGGGGCTACTGCTCATGAAGTAAAGAACTGATCTACATGAGTACGGTTGTCAATATCAGACCTATAATGTTTCTAACCAACAGAACTGCAATCTGTTAATGACCTAAAGTCCAATTATCTTACCTCTGATCTCATATTCCCTGCACCTAACTATAAGCTATTTACATAGCAGTTTAGTTTGCAAGCACTCTGAATGCAGAATTCCCATTGACTTTAATAGGATTTCCCTTTTACAGAGAGCTTATGGGATTAGCTACACAAGCCAGAGATAGGTGTCTGGCTTTAATACCAATTTTCATGTCTTTTTTTTTTTTTGACGTATTTGAAGGGCATCACAAAATTTTAATAAGGAAAACATGTATTTCTAATTAAAATCATATGCAGATCTCCCACTGGTTTGAACCCTTCTGAGTATTTATAGAGAAAAATACCTAACTTCCCAACCTCTAATTGTAGGTGTCAAAACTTCCAGGTGAGCAGATTACTGCCAGTAATGGAACTCACTGTGACCCTGGTGGCTAAAAGACATAAAAGCATTGGATCCAGGATGGGAGATTATAATGGGTTGAAATAGGCAATTATACTCAGAGAAAATTAGTTCTCAGTTTGAGACATGATACCAGCTGGAGTGGAAGTGCAGCAGCCATTCTTCACCAACAGCATTACACAATACTGCCTACAGAAAAAAAAAGGAAGGGGGAAGTGGCCAACAGAAAGTGCAGGGAAATGTATGGAGACACTATGCATCTGAGCTGAAATTTGGGCATGATCCAGGAACTAGGACCCCACAGCATCTTTCAGAGGAGGTTCATTGGGGCAGGGATTTGGAGCAATCAAATTTTTGAATTGCTCTGCTCCAGCTCCGCTCCAGCTCCGGGCATAAAATCTACTGGTCCATGCTCCAGCTCTGGGCTCCGCTCCAAAGCCCTGCGTCGGGGTGAAGCTTCCTTCATAGTAAAGCTGCAAGCAGTGCTTCCCACGCAACTTCGGCTGCAGGTCCCTGCTCTGACTGCTCCCTCCTACCATGTCCTATCCCCTATTAGCTACCAACAGTGGGCAGGGAGAGCTAAAGTTGCCTGAGCTACATAGCTAGGAGCTCATCAATAGAGGACATTCTGGTGATGCTCCTGTGGATCACTGCATTCAATAAACCTTAGGAAAGTCATCAGAAAGGGACTCCCACCCTGAAGGCTTAAGACATTAGATGGAGGATTGAGAACAGAGGCATAGCTATCATCTGTACCATCATTAGCATTGCCCTTTTCACTCCATTCCCTTTCATTGCAGCACAGGCCCCTTTAAAAAATCCTGCCTTTGACTGAGAGTCAGTTCTAGCACCACCTTTTGGAAGTGGAGGTCAGAATTCATTATATCAGACCCTGGGGGGACTGAGAATCATTTTACAATCCCTTAAGGACCTTCAGCAAGATGAATGCTCTGGCCCTGGTTCTGAAGTAATCAAATTGCAAATGCCATAATGGAACCACTTTCTAAGCAGGGCAGACGATGTACTTTTTTTTCTTTTAAATACAAACATCCCCTCTCCTTCTTACTGTCCTGCCAATGACCTTGTCCCTCTCCTGCAGGCAGACTGGAATTCACAGGTTCACACCTCAGACTTGTTCAGGCCTGGGACTCTAATAATGAGCAAGTGGCTGCCAGATTTTGGACCAGTTTGGAGACAGGATCACTGTGCACGGCCATAGTGTCAGACCAAACTCAGCACTCACGACTCCCGCAATGGGCTAGACCTACCAATCCTGAGGTGAATGGACAAAGTTTTACATTCCCAGCTCCTTGTATGGTGGCTGAGCTCACTAGCACCTTTTTACCACTGCCTGAGATGCTGTTAACAAAACATACAACAGAACAGGGGGAAAGACCTGTTTTATGTAAACTATTTGCAATGCAGACTCTACTGCAAGAACACGTGGGACCTGACCAAGCAGTTTCTCTTAGGACCTAGTGATGCAGAGAATTAGTCAAACAGCCTGTCTCCTCTGGAGACCTCTGTTCAAATCCAATTTAATTCACAAGTGGAAAAATTTGTCAGGCTTGGGCTTGTGTTTGTCTGAATCACAAAACCAATACAGAATGCTATTTGACTGGCAGTCTCTGCCCAAAAGAGACCTTGGAATAACGGGAAGCTGCAGGTCAGCACTGAAAGTATGAGGCAGAACTAAGTGGGGTACTAAGACTGGAATAGTGAGAGACATTCCAAGTTCAAATTGGGAAGTGGTGTCTGAAATGCGTGTAGGAAACTTGACTAGCGTCTGCACTGAGTTAACTGAATCTGTGCTAAGACTGTTTTAATTCAGGAATACCTATCATAAGAACAAAAATTCACAAACAAATGTATATAATTGATCTATTGACTGCATCAACAAGAGACAAGAAAGCCAAAGTCTCCACAAGCGAGCACTGTGCCTGTGTCTCCTCTCTCGTAGGCTGCAGCAGCTCTAAGGACAAAATGGCCAAACACAGGAAGGTGCTTAGACATTGAAAGATGCAGTGCCTACAAAAATAAACTGCATCCTCCACTGCAAATTTTGCTTTATTTTATTATAAAATTTAAGCTTCTTGGAAGTCTGCATTTCTATTGTGGAGAACGAATTTCTCCCACATTCAAGACCAGTAACTTAAACAACATCCTCAACTCGCCTGTACGCAGAAAACATATCACACAGTGTCTCAAAAGCCCCGGCAGCAGAGTCTTTTTCGTGTATATGATTTCTGGCCATCAGGAACAAGCATTAACCACAGCTAAGTAGATTTGTTCATTCTTAACTGCAAAATCAGCGTGCAACCAATGCCAACAGAGTGGCTCACTACCACTTATGCCAGGGAACCGTTTCTGCCAAGTTTGGATGGCTTCTCCATGAAGAAGTAGTAAAACAAAAACCAGAAGGCCTCACACTACCATCATGAACCCTGGATGATGCTCTGAGTTTTGCAGACTGAGATGTTGGTTATAGAACAAATGTCAATGTTTTAAATTCCTTATTCTGTTTTTTTTTTATTTGAGGCCAGATTCCACCCCTTTACTCATGTTGATGAACCTTCCTCATAAAGGAGGCCTTAGTGAAGACAATATGATTACTTGCATGAGTAAGTGCTCCCCAGCATGATTAAAGGTGGAAGAATTTAGCCTTCCATAGGCTTTTCCCCCCATTGACCCAATCAATCGGTTTTGTGGACATATTATAAAAACTAAAAGCAATAATCCATAAGCAATAATCCAGACACATCAAAATGGCATTAGAAAAAATAGACCTCCTAAAAATTTCCTTCCTATCACCACCAGCTCATCCCAGCCCATCCATAAGTCTATCTCTTAAGTCCAGAAAAAACCTGGGAAAATAGGTGAGCCTTGAAGCATCTCATATAGATCCCCAAATCTGGGCACCAGGCCAGATCTTCAACTGGTGTAGTTCCACTGATTTCAGTGGAACGACGCACACCGTCTGAGTGAGGATTTATATGACTTTATGTGCAAACCTCAGAGATAACTCCACACTTTTAAGAGCTGTCTATCTCCATACATTTTTTGTCCCCATATTGTTTCCAATTATGGGTGATAGTGAGCCAGTGTGACATGATATGGAAACTACAACATCCTTACACTATGAAATGTCATCAGGAAGATAAGAAAGTACTGCCTGTTGGAAGTTAATGGTCCTAGGATAGTCAGAGGATTGAGGGCAAGACTGGGAGCTAGGATTACAGCTCACTTGTGGCCTGGTCTAGAATAGAACTGGGACCAGATCATAGGTGTGGACTAGAGAAAATATTGACACTGACTATGGCAGGGTTGCTATTAAGGAAATTAATTGGTCCTGTCTACAGTTAAGTTTGAGTCCAGTTTTTTGGGCTCAGGCTAGTGATGTACTGGAGTGGGCTCTCAAGGACTCCTGGAAACCACTCATTAAACTGCAACAAATTGAATAGGAGGCTAGTATGATTTCCCTCCTTCTGATGCAGTTACCTTCAGTCTGGATGCAAAACATCATTGCCAGAGATTATTTGTCCTTAGAGCTCATAGAAATACATTTGCCCAACACATTTTTGGTTTTGGAAGGGACCAGATTTCACTAACTTGCAGGTGTTTTTAAATATGTGTCAGGAAGGACCCTTGCCTCCACCTTGATTTCCCCGAAGTTCTTCATCCCAGCGCCTAGCACATTCTTCAAATCACACCAGCTGGACACAGTACTATCTTATGTGTATATGTTCTGTCTTTCAGGAACATAATATAATCATCTCCAGCAAACACAGTTTAAAGAAAGTTTGACCAAGGAAGAAGGCAAAGCCGCTTGGCAAACCAGGGTCTGAGAAAACATTTCTGTTTAAAATGCGTAGATCCCCTAGTGCCTGGCCCACGGGCACTCCTGCTATACAGAAGGGGGAATTTTGAGTGAAATGGTTATTTAAAATATTGGCAGCACATCACTGGGAAGAGGGAATGAAGAACAGAGAAAACAAGGGAATAGGCAATGTAGTGTAAGGATAGGATAGAGTATCCCTTTAACTAGTCAGTGAGCCCTCTAGTGGTGCTCACAGTGTTCTATATTTTAGAAGCTGCCAGAAACTAGTGAGAGCAGCATTCTGTAGGAAGGTAGGCCTTACGTATTTGTGTATATTTACTTACAACATACGTACCTAGCAGTGAGAGACAAGAACTGGGGGGAGGAGCAAGAGAGAAAGTAACACAACAGGTGGGACAGACCACATAGGTAAAAGCAGATTCCTAGTGGGTCAAGCACCACTCCTCCCACCCCCCAGATTTAACTGTTTCACCTTCTCTTGCCAACTGGGTTGTCTCCCTACTCCTCCCCTTAACCAATCCATGTATCTCTCCCCATACAAGACCATGCTGGACAATTGGTTTCCTAATGATAATTGTTTCATGTACCATATGTTGGGTAGTAACATAAGAGGACTCCATATATGTAAAACTAAACTGATTCTTTATTAAGAGATCTATTTACAGAGGCACTGCAACTGCATCTAGCAGTCAACTCCTTTGCATACAGACCAACTTCCTGGTGCCTCTTCCAAACTCTTCCCTCTTGCAACCTCTGCTCCTCCCTCCAAGTTCCATGCAGGTTGTTCCACTTTCCTTACAAGAATTTTTGTTATTGTTCTGTCTTTTGTACAAGCATTTGCTTAGTTACTGGGGCCAGAGGTTACCAGTACATAGTCCACTCTAGGGATATGGCCTTTACTGCCAGCCAGTTGTCTGCCCTGTAGTTTTTCATGTATCCTGATCTTCTTCTAAACAATCTCCTAGTTGTGTTATTGCTGTTGGAAGGGAATTGTTTCCACCTGCTGCAGCCTTCAGTATGTTAGGGGTCATCCTGTTTTGTCCTCTGTATTGCTTGTATACGTTGTTTCTGACTCTCCTATGTCAGGCCAGCTGATGACTCATTCTAGGCCTTCCTGGTCCTGGCCTTGGCCGATCTGTTTAGGTGTGCTGGTTGTCTGACACTCCTCAGCAGTTGTGTTCAGTTTCATCTCCACCACTGTCCTGATTCTGTAGCCACCTCATGTGACATTCAGCTTGGACTGTTGCCTTTCACCATTGCTTTGTGTGTCTGTTTGATGGTTGGATCCAGACCTGCTCACCTGAGCACAGGGACTTCAGGTCCGTGGCTCCTTTGTTGTGACGGGCTGCCAGCTTAGCTTGGCATTCTCTTAACTGCTTCTCTTTCCTGTCTATCATTCCTCCGCTGGGCTGCAGCAGACTGCCCCACATAGGAAGCAGAGTCTTGATTCTCCAACACATCAGTCCCTGTGCTGAGGCCCTATCTAGTCCCTGGGTGGATGTATTGTGATGGTCTAACATTGCTAGATCTTCCTGTCTGTTTTGCTTTTGCCATCAGTCTCTTGGCAGTCTGTAATGCTGACTCTGGCATTGCTTTGTGGATCTGACACTCCCAACAGGGGTGCAGCAGCGTGAGTACCAACCTCAGGGCAGACTGTTAAAAAGCCCCAGGCACAAACCCCAAATTGGCCGTGAGTTCTAAACTTAGATTTCACCAACCACCCGCGCCACTCCTCAGGCACGTTAACAACCTTAAACAGAGTCAGAGATGGTCCTCTTGGATACTCTGGCCTGTCTTACCATCCAGGTGAGCGTATCTCTGTGATAGATGGCCCTTAAACCAAGAATCACAGCAATATTCAGGTTACTCCTAGTCCCAAAGGACCAGTCACTTATCACAGGTCAATTGCACCTTAGATCTCACACCAAGGACAACAATTGTGACCAATCTATAATAAACTATATGAAGATTTATAAAATAGGAAAAGGAAACTAGAAAGTTATTTACAAGGTTAATGAAAGCAAACATATACACACAAATGAGTTACAGTCTTCAGTTTTAAAAGATAATAGAGGCGTCTATAATCAGTAAGCGCTATTTGTCCTTTTTAACCCAGGCTAAGCAGCTGGGGGATCTCTTGTTTATGCCAAGGAAATGCCTTGCCCCTCCAAGGTCCTGGCAATATAGAGATCCTTAGTTTCTTTTGTTTGGGGTTTTAGCCTTCTCCTGCCATGTGCTCTCTGCTGCAAACTCAGCTGGTGGGAGGAGTCCATTCGCATGACTAATCTTCATTGGAAGGAAAGCAAAACAAAAATAAGTGTCTTTCATCCTTTTGTTGACAATTCCTCAATCCAGATGTTAAGGATTTTGCAGTTGTATGTTCCAACCATAGCCTGTATCAATAGGTCTTCTCTTTTAGGGGGTGTGTAACAATTTCTATAGAGGAGCAGCTCTTCACTGCCCTCTCCTGTATGGTGATTCTTAGGCCTGGTCTACACTACGGGTTTAGGTCGACTTTAGCAGCGTTAAACCGAATTAAGCCTGGACACGTCCACACGAGGCCCTTTCTTTCGACTTAAAGGGCCCTTTAAACCGGTTTCTTTACACCACCTCCGACGAGGGGATTAGCGATAAAACCGGCCTTTGCGGGTCGGAATTGGGGTAGTGTGGACGGAATTCGATGTTATTGGCCTCCGGGAGCTATCCCACAGTGCTTCATTGTTACCGCTCTGGACAGCGCTCTCAACTCAGATGCACTGACTAGGTAGACAGGAAAAGACCCGCGAAGGTTTGAATTTCATTTCCTGTTTGCCCAGCATGGAGAGCACAGGTGATCACGCAGAGTTCATCAGCACAGGTAACCGTCATGGAGTCCTCCCAGGATCGCAAAAGAGCTCCAGCATGGACCGAACGGGAGGTACAAGATCTGCTCGCCATATGGGGAGATGAAGCAGTGATAGCTGAACTCTGTAGCAGTAAAAGAAATGGAAAAGTATTAGAAAAGATCTCCAAGGCCATGAAGGACCGAGGCCATAACAGGGACACACAGCAGTGCCGCGTGAAAATTAAGGAGCTACGGCAAGCCTACCACAAAGCCAGAGAAGCAAACGGAAGGTCCGGGGCAGAGCCGCAAACTTGCCGCTACTACGCGGAGCTGCATGCGATCCTAGGCGGTGCAGCCACCACTACCCCAACCGTGTGCTATGACTCTCTCACTGGAGAAACACACAGGGAAGATGCTTCGGGGAACGAGGAAGATGACGATGGAGGTACTGTAGGTAGCTCACAGCAGCAAGGAAGCGGAGAAACCGGTTTCCCCAACAGCCAGGATATGTTTGTGACCCTGGACCTGGAACCAGTAACCCCCGAACTCACCCAAGACCCTCAGGGCACACAGGAGACCTCTGGTGAGTGTAACTTTGTAAATATTTGTAAACATTACAAAAAAAAAGCAAGCAAGTCTGTTAACGTGTATGGGGATGGAGCGGAAATCCTCCAGGGACATCTCCAGAAAGCTCTCCTGGTTGAAATGGGGTGATTTTATTAAGGGGGACATTCAGAGGCGCCCGTTCCTGCTCTTCTGACCAGAAATGTTCCCCGCTGTTAACCACGCGGTGGGGGGGAGGGGTGAAGTGATCATCCCAGAGAATCGTGTGTGTGTGTGTGTGTGGGGGGGTGGTTTACTTGTGTTTGTGCCGCATGTTAACCGGGAAACCGCAGCCCCCTCCTTTTACATTGAAACCCCATTTTAAATGGACAACCCAATTCATCCTTGATATGGGAAATGCGCTGCTGTTTGCAACCTTTCCCGCATGTTAAGAAGGTTAAAAAAGCCAAAACACTGTGGCCTACGATGGCTGCCTGCAAGCCGAAATATGCGACCTTGTAATGAAAGAGTGTACCCATTGTTCCCTAAAATGTGTCTTTTTTAACCACCTCTCCCTTCTCCTCCACCAGCTGCAAATGTTTCTCCTTCGCAGAGGCTCGTGAACATTAGAAAGAGAAAACGTAAGACGAGGGACGAGATGTTCATGGAGCTGCAGATGTCCGCCCAGGCTGATAGAGCACAGCAGAATGCGTGGAGGCAGTCAATGTCGGAGATGAGAAAAGCCCAATATGAACGAGAGGAGAGGTGGCGGGCTGAATCGCGGGAAGAACAGAGCAAGTGGCGGGCTGAAGACGATAGGTGGCGTCAGCTTGCAGACAGACGGCAAGAGGCAATGCTCCGTCTGCTGGAGCATCAAAGTGATATGCTCGAGCGTATGGTTGAGTTGCAGGAAAGGCAGCAGGAGCAGAGACCGCCGCTACAGCCCCTGTGTAACCAACAGCCCTCCTCCCCAAGTTCCATAGCCTCCTCACCAAGACGCCCAAGAACACGGTGGGGGGGCCTCCGTCCACCCAGTCACTCCACCCCAGATGATCGCCCAAGCATCAGAAGGCTGGCCTTCAATAAGAGTTAAGGTTTTAAAATGCAGTGTGTCCTTTTCCATCCCTCCTCCCCCACCCATCCCAGGCTACCTTGGCACTTATCCCCCTACCTCTGTAAGGAACTAATAAAGAATGCATGAATGTGAAAAAACAATGACTTTATTGCCTCTGCAAGCGGGAGGGGAGGGGAGGGTGGGGTGGGGTGGTTGGTTTACAGGGAAGTAGAGTGAACCGGGTCGGGGGGGGGGGGTGTTGGAGGGTTCATCAAGGAGAAACAAACAGAAGTTTCACACAGTAGCCTGGCCAGTCACAAAACTCGTTTTCAAAGCTTCTCTGATGCGCACCGCGCCCTGCTGTGCTCCTCTAACCGCCCTGGTGTCTGGCTGCGCGTAATCAGCGGTCAGGCGAGTTGCCTCAACCTCCCACCCCGCCATAAAGGTCTCCCCCTTACTCTCACAGATATTGTGGAGCGCACAGCAAGCAGCAATAACAATGGGGATATTCTTTTCGCTGAGGTCTGAGCGAGTCAGTAAGCTGCGCCAGCGCGCTTTTAAACGTCCAAATGCACATTCCACCACCATTCGGCACTTGCTCAGCCTGTAGTTGAACAGGTCCTGACTCCTGTCCAGGCTGCCTGTGTACGGCTTCATGAGCCATGGCATTAAGGGGTAGGCTGGGTCCCCAAGGATCACGATAGGCATTTCAACATCCCCAATGGTCACTTTCTGGTCCGGGAAGAAAGTCCCTTCCTCCAGCTTTCGAAACAGAGCAGAGTTCCTGAAGACGCGAGCATCATGTACCTTTCCCGGCCATCCCACGTTGATGTTGGTGAAACGTCCCTTGTGATCCACCAGGGCTTGCAGCAGCATTGAAAAGTACCCCTTGCGGTTTACGTAGTCGGTGGTTTGGTGCTCCGGTGACAAGATAGGGATATGGGTTCCGTCTATGGCCCCGCCACAGTTTGGGAATCCCATTTCAGCAAAACCATCCACTATTGACTGCACGTTGCCCAGAGTCACTACCCTTGCTATCACCAGGTCTTTCATTGCCCTGGCAAATTGGATCACAGCAGCCCCCACCGTAGATTTGCCCACTCCAAATTGATTCCCGACTGACAGGTAGCTGTCTGGCGTTGCAAGCTTCCACAGGGCTATCGCCACTCGCTTCTCAACTGTGAGGGCTGCTCTCATCTTGGTATCCTGGCGTTTCAGGGCAGGGGAAAGCAAGTCACAAAGTTCCATGAAAGTGGCCTTACGCATGCGAAAGTTTCGCAGCCACTTGGAATCATCCCATACCTGCAGCACAATGCAATCCCACCAGTCTGTGCTTGTTTCCCGGGCCCAGAATCGGCGTTCAACGGTATCAACCTGCCCCAGTGACACCATGATTTCCACATTGCTGGGGCCTGTGCCTTGTGAGAGGTCTATGTCCATGTCAATTTCCTCATCACTCTCGTCGCCGCGCTGCAATCGCCTCCTCGCCTGGTCCGGGTTTCGCCTTGGCATGTTCTGGCTCTGCATATACTCCAGGACAATGCGCGTGGTGTTCATAGTGCTCATAATTGCCGCGGTGATCTGAGCGGGCTCCATGATCCCAGTGCTAGCTATGGCGCCTGGTCAGAAAAAAGGCGCGAAAGTAGTATCTGATGGACCAGGAGAAGGAGGGCGGGAGGGAGGAAGGGAGGGAGGGCCGAATGATGACATGGCGTACAGGTACAGGAACAGGGAGAAACACAAACAACTGTCACACAGAATGGTCCCCCCAAAGATTAAACTGGAAACCCTGGGCTTAGCAGGCCGTTGATTTCACGGAGGAAGGGGAAGCAAATGAACACAGAACAAATCTATTTTTTACATCTTAAGGTGGCAGCCGACGGTGCAGCATGAGTGACAGCCATACCAGTACGATGACGATGGGTACCAATCATAATATACCATCATCTGCCAAAAGGCAAGGGGCTGCTGCTGTGTAGCAATGCAGCCCCACGTCTGCCAGCCCCACGTCCGCCAGCACCCAGCATCGCCCTCGGCCTCTTCTGGGTGCTTAGCAGACAATATTGGGCAATTGGCAGAAAATAGTATATTACGACTGGTAACCGTCATCATCAAAACAGTAGCATGTCTGCCCAGGTGGCCATGATTGACAGCCATACCAGTATGACGACGACGGGTACCAGTCATAATATACCATCGCCTGCAAGGGGCTGGTGCAATGCAGCCCTACGGCTGCCAGCCCCACGGCTATCACTCATGCTACACCGTCTACCGCCAAAAGGCAGTTAGCAGCTGCTGCTGTGTAGCAATGCAGTCCCACGTCTGCCGGCACCCAGAGGACATATGGTGACGGTGAGCTCAGCTGAGCTGAGCGGGCTCCATGCTTGCCGTGGTATGTTGTCTGCACAGGTAACCCAGGTAAAAAGGCGCGAATCTATTGTCTGCCGTTGCTGTGACAAGGGGGGAGGGGCCTGACGACATGTACCCAGAACCGCCCGCGACACTGTTTTGCATCATCCGGGCATTGGGATCTCAACCCAGAATTCAAAGAAAAGGCGCGAACCGCTTCTCGGCTCTCTGAGCTGTGGCGCAAACGTAGTATCTGACGGCCTAGGGGAAGGAGGGAGGGGGGCCGAGTGACGACATGGCGTACAGGCACAGGGAATTAAAATAAAGAACGGTGGCTGTGCATCAGGGAGAAACACAAACAACTGTCACAGACTGGTCCCCCCCAAAGATTAAACTGAAAACCCTGGGTTTAGCAGGCCGTTGATTTGACGGAGGGAGGGGGAAGCAAATGAATACAGAGCAAATCTATTTTTTTACATCTTAAGACGACGGTGCAGCGTGACTGATAGCCCTCGGCATCTTTCTGGGTGCTTGGCAGCAAATACGGGGCGGTGTATGACGATGGTCTTCAGGCCTATTGCACAATCGGCTGCTCAGGGAAGACTCTGCTAACGTACGATGACCCGACTTGTAATAGGATGGCTAACAGTCGTAATACACCATTTACTGCCAAAAGGCAAGCCCCACGGCTGCCAGCACCCAGATCGCCGATGAAGGCTACCAGTCTACTGCACCGTCTACCGCCAAAAGGCAGTTAGCAGCTGCTGCTGTGTAGCAATGCAGTCCCACGTCTGCCGGCACCCAGAGGACATATGGTGACGGTGAGCTCAGCTGAGCTGAGCGGGCTCCATGTTGTCTGCACAGGTAACCCAGGTAACCCAGGTAAAAAGGCGCGAATCTATTGTCTGCCGTTGCTGTGACGGGGGAGGGAGGGGCCTGACGACATGTACCCAGAACCGCCCGCGACACTGTTTTGCATCATCCGGGCATTGGGATCTCAACCCAGAATTCCAAGGGGCGGCAGAGACTGCGGGAACTGTGGGATAGCTGTGGGATAGCTACCCATAGTGCAATGCTCCGGAAGTCGACGCTAGCCTCGTACTGTGGACGCGGTCCGCCGACTAGAGCACCTAGAGCATTTTATTGTGTGGACTCACACAATCGGCTGTATACAACCGATTTCAATAAAACCGGCTTCTATAAATTCGAACTAATTTCGTAGTGTAGACATACCCTTACAGTCACAGCTCACACTGCACCCACACAAATATCACATTACAATATGGAATACCGATATTACAAGAAAGATTCAGGCATACAGTGACTCACTAGCATTCAGTAGAGTCCACACACCAAACACTTTCTTATAATTCTAATACCTATGCTACCAATGTTAACCCACAAGTGAGCCAGACAGATTTCAGTGTCTGTCAGTGTTCAGTTAAGACATGGGGACCTTGGCATGAGCTAGTGCTTGGTCTGCCAGAGACATAGTGAAAACCCAGGGGAAGATGTCTTGTGTTCAAATTCCCATTTGGAACTGAACTGTTTGAATTCTGTTGCAGTATACTGTGGCCCACTGTCTGAAAATAGCATATCAAAAATTCCCTAACTTGCGAAATGCACCTTCTGTTTCCAGATAATAGTTTTTTCTTAAGTGTCCTCCAGATAGTCCACCTCCCAGAAACTGGAGCAGTCACCAGCTGTGACCATGTAGTTCCTGTCATTAGAAATGAACACGTCTGCTCTGAACTTTTCCCAGGGTCAGGTTGGGATTTCATGAGGCTGTAGAGTCTCCTTCTGTTGTTGATCATTGTATTCTTTGCACACCCCATGCTGTTCTGTGTACATTCTCAACTGGACATTCATACATGTGCAGTAGATACACTCCCTGGTTCAACTCAGGTATGCTTCAGTGCTTGGTTGAGTTTATACTGAAAGCCCTCTGGGGTTGGGCTGATTCCCATTGGCATTCATACCCAGCAGTACTTGCCAAAAAGGTGTGGCAAAGATTGTCAGGGGGATGGCTTGCTCATCTATCTCAATATACTAGAACCCATTGTTGACATCACAAGCAATGAACTCTTTTGGCCTAGATAGATTGGGTAGTATGTCCTCACTCATTGAGAATGGGTAGTGACTTATTTTCAATGTTCTATTAAGAGGTTATTGATCAATACAGATCCTCGGTTTCCTTGAAGGTTTTCTTACCTCTACTAGACTACTGTTCCACACTGAGCTAGTTTTGATGGATGTAATGTGCCCCTTCTTTTCAGGTTTGACAGTTCCTTCTTCAATGGCTCCATCAGGACTAATGGAATTCTATGTTTTGGGAGTCTCAGGGGCTCCATGTGGGATTTTATTTCTAACTGCAGCTTGTCCTCTAAGTGTCCATCTCCTTAAAATATGTCCTTAAATTCTGTTAGAATACTGGGTGGAGTCCATGGTAACTGTTTCCCCTTTTCTCCCACATTGAGGCTACTGTGCTGTTGTAGTGCAATCGGCGTGAGAGAGAAGGGAGAACAACTGACAGCTTTCTTGTGCAGTGTGTGTACATTGAGAGTCTTTGGATCTACTAAAATCACACTGCAGACATCCTCCTCCTCGCTGGAAGCTTCTGTGTCCTCAATGACTGTATGTAGTGTTGTAGATGCAGTTTGGGGACATAGGGTGGTTCTTTCCCCCACATTTCTGGTACCATTACCCATAGGCTGGGCATCTTTCTTTCATGCTGCTTTCCACAGTACATATGCTGGAACATGATGCCTGCATTATCAGTCTCTGCCCTGCCTTCTGGGTTCCTTTAGCCTGAGTGTATGTACTTGTTCTGTACTAATGACTGTCATTATTTTGATCCTTTCCTAGGACAATTCAGCTGCCATAGCTATTTGGAGGCATTTCTCTAGGTTTAGATCTGTTTCTCTCAATAGTCTTTCCTGTAAACTGACTCACATATCCCACAAGTGATCCCCCCTCTAATTAATGAGTCTTTTATGTCTACAAAGTTACATGTAGCTGCTAGAGTTCTCAGCTCTATAATGAATCTATTCCCTCTTCTGGGGTTTTTGTTTTGTTTGTTTTGGGTTAAAAAATGGTAAAATTAAACTGGCCCTTTATTAAGAGAATTATTTACTGAGATGCTGCAACTGCAGCTGGCATTCTAGTCATGTGCCTACAGACTGACTTACTAGTGCCTCCTGTAAATTTTTCCCTCCTGCAACTGTAATTCTTCCTTCAAGTTCCACGCAGGTTGCTACAGTCATATACATGTATAAAATACATGTACTTATCTACACAGGAAAATGCACACTTGAATAGGAATACGCTCAAATACTTGTGCATATAACCAAAAATGTCTGCACACACTATTATACATAAACACAAACACCTATTCACATATGAACATCCACAGACATATATGCACACTGGTATTAACATGCATATGCTCAGATATGCACTCATGCAGGTGCTAAAGTAAACACGTGTACAAACACACGAGTATTCATGCACAGATCCCATTAGTTAGCACACTCTCTCTTTTAGTATTGCCATAACTTAGTATTGAGGGTGTGGGATCTGCGTGCCTAAAAATAGGCAGCAGGCTGACAGCTGATCTCAGCACAAAAGAAACTCCATATATCAGGAATTTCAATGGTTGACAGGCGGTGGATCAGTCCTGCTTTGTGCTCCCTCCATGCCCCCCAGTTTCCCTCCCCCCCACCCAATGTCTGACGCCTTCAGCATCCTCCCAGCAGAGTTTTCTGGAACCTACACAAACAAAGCAAGCACCCCTCAGATGTATTTCACAGGAATTCTCTGCATTGGACTTGCACATGAGTGGCGAGAAAGAATTTTAACAGGCAAAGCTCCTATGAGTTAATCTCAGGAGACTGGACATTCCATCACTCACTCATGGGCCAGGGGGAATTTAGGCCTTTATTGGGGGAATTGAATTCAGGTGCATTGGCAGAGACTGTAAGACTGAAATAGCAGGGGGTACTACAGTTCATGCAGCGGTTCATTAGCAGAGGTTTGCGGGGCACTCAGGACTAGAATAGCAGCCGGTGCTGCAGATCAGGATCAAGGTGCCTTGGCAGAGCCGTGTAGGGAAGCTTGCATAATGATAAAAACTCCCCATGACTGGTTGCTCTGACTCTATTCCGGCCTTTAAATTTCCTAAGGTTTAAAAACTCTCTTGAGTATTTGGATTCTTTGATCTGCATAGAATCAATGTTTATTTTTTTCCTTATAAAATACAAGTTTAGCTGGTGATATTATCGGGGAGTCAATTGCAGGCAGCTCTCACTCTGATATACAGGCAAGTGTTTGGGAGTGAGGTGGGGGCAAAGTGAAGGTGGGTCACATTGTGAGTGATCTGCATTCCAGGGAGGATTCTCTGAGGCTAATGCTGCCTTTGCTGAGGAGGGCAGCAGGTTTTGTGGTGGGAAAAGTCGGCAGATCTCATCTGCAGAAACTTTCCATACTTTTATTTTTCTTGGCCTAAATGCACATTTTTTCCTTCACCTTTTCCATGTTGCTGTGATTTTCTGGAGGTGGCGTTACAGATGTGGTACAAATTGCACTGTAAGATATATGCCCGTCCAGGGAATTGAAACATGATGTTTCTCTCTCACTGAGTCCAGAGGCGATCCCTATGAAATAAACCCGGACGTCACTTCTTGATAAAGTATGGATCTGTCTGACAGGCTTGGGCAAAGTGCTGAGCCCTGGAACTGTTAGTTGTTATGAAAACTATGGAGTTTCTGAACATATGCAGAAATCTTTCAAAGGAATCATTTCCCATTAATGTTGCACTTCATGCCTCTTAAAATAGAGCTTTTGGCTCCTATATCTTTGCTGGTTGGTTCTTGTAATGGCAGAACAACTTGCTGGTGATGCTGGTGAATAACTGGCTTGCTTGCATCCATCCTGTAGCCTGTCACTACCATGACATTTTCATAAGTGATGTTAGCGCTGGTGGAAGGGGGCAGATTGACAGTCCTAGAGAGTGATATTTTCTTTTTATCTGTAGCACAGGTAATAGCAATGTAAGCTTCCCTGTACCACTTAGCTCAAGTCACCTCTAGGGGAGAGTACTTCATTCCCCATGTGCACACAATCTTGGGCCTGTCTACTTAGGCAGCAAATGAGGGTGCTACATATGGCAGTGTTTTTTTATGATGTATGCACCTGTCTGCTACAAAATGGAGTGAGGCTACTAACTTATTTCTCATAGACCAATTAAACAGCTATCAGATGTTCAAGACTTTAAGTCACTACTGACTTGAGGAACATCAGAACAATTGCTCTAGGAGAGAAAGGTAATGTACTCTGTTACCCTCTGCTTGAATTATCCAGTTCTTATTGGGACACCTCTAATTTAAACCTATATTAAAAGGGGATGGTATACTACTGTAGCACTAATAATGGAGCAGAAGCTAAAAGCTAGATAGTGAACTATGAGAAAATTAGCTTTGGGAAAACTTCAGCATGTCTGCCTATTTCTAGGAGACAGACCAGATCTGTATCTCAGAGAGGTGGGAGAGCAAACAGATTGGTTAGAGAGAAAATTATAGAAAAAGCCAGCTTGAAGAAAGCAAAGAAGCTAAAGGGCTGGCCATGTTGCAAGAGCAGAGATTGAAGCGAGATTAGTATGGAATGGAGACCAACATACGGCAGGTGTAGCAATAAATTACCAGTGATGTAGATGGGGAGACTAACTGGGGACCATTTTAGGAGCTTTAGGATCTCAAGTAGGACAGGGATTCTTAGTGCTGGAATGGTAGAACCAAAGTGAGCCTTTACAGAAGGTTACTAGAGATTTATTAATATTCAAATAAATGCAAGTGGGTCTTGCGAAAGCAAACCACAGCCACATAAAGAAAGGTTGACTGATAAAGAGGCTGGCACAATTCCTGAGAGTGCTTCCACGATTAATCTGCACAAGAATGGAATTTCTGTCTCTGCCATTGCTGTCTGGGATTCATAACTGATTCCATCAAGTGTAAGCAAAGAGCTGTGATTCCAGTGCCTGAGAAAGCTGTGACCATGTCAAATACCTTCATATGGAGAGAGAAACAAAATCACCAACAGGCAGCCACAAACACACCTCAGCACATCCAGCCCTGTCATAGACCAGGAGATCAGACCTAGTCATCAGAGCAGTGGTGGTCAGGAGCCAGGAACCAGAGTCAGGGGTCAAAGAAGGAGACAGATTCAGGAGTCAAGCCAAGGGTCAGAGCCAGAGTCAGTAGCTGGGGTGGGAGTAGGAGCAGGGATTTGGAACAAGGCAGGAGGGCAGGAATCAGGAACAAGGCAGAGCTCAGGAGTCATACGAGAAGGCAGGTTCCTACAGTGGCAAGTAGACCATCTGTGACTTCTAGTAGAAAATATCTGCAACAACCGGTGATGGGACACTAGATGGGGAGGGGTCTGAGTTACTGCAGAGTATTCTTTCCCAGGGGTCTGGTTGGTGGGTCTTGCCGAAATGCATAGGATCCAACTGACTACCATATTTGGGGTCATGAAGGAAGTTATCTCTGGGTCAGATTGGCAGAGATTCTGGGGGCTTGTCACCTTCTTTTGGGTCACAGGTCACTTGAAGGTTTGAACTAGAGTAAATGGTGGATTCTCTGTAACTTGAAGTCTTTAAATCATACTTTCAGGACTTCAGTAACTCAGCTAGAGGTTATGGGTCTATTACAGGAGAGGGTGGGTGAGGTTCTGTGGCCTACAATGTGCAGGAGGTCAGACTAGCTGAGCATGATGGTCCCTTCTGGCCTTAAATTCTATGAGTCTGAGTCCAACGTAGCAGCCAGCCAAGGATTCACATAGTTGCTCAGACAACTTCCTGTTCCTCCTCCTGGCTTAAATAGTGAGGCTTAGCCAATTGGAGAGGCTGGACATCTCTTTCAATTAGGACCTTCATGGGCAGTGCCTATGGTGGGCTAGTATCCACCAGCCCACACTCCATGCTGGTACTAGTAAGCTGCTGGCTGGTGGCTGCAGTCTGCGGACTTCCTGAGGACCCATAGAGTTGGATTCAAGACACATGATCCCTCACAGCACCCTTCCCAGGGCATCCTCTGGGAGTCAGTGAGCTGGGTTTTCCAGGTTGGTTCTTTTGGAAGCTCTTTACCAGGTCAGGGGTGTGGAGATTTTCTATGGGCTTCCATGAACATTCTTTGAGAGGGTTGTAGTCTGAATCAAATACCAGAGTTTACCACATCTCATTCTGGCATCAAGGATCTCATGGAGGACTTTTGTTGTGACCTTGAACATGTATCGGGAGCCCGGGAGCAGCTCGGAGTGATGAGGAAACATCCTGTGTTAGGAGCTTTAGAAGTGATATGTGAAACACCAGGTGGATTCAGAGGGATTGGCGCAGGAGGAGTTAAAAGATAACCAGATTGATTAGGCGCCAAATTCAGTAGGGGCCCAGGAACTGGTAATCCAGTTTATGAGAGGGCCTGTCTGTGTGCAGATATATAGTTGAAAGTCACAACATCTGATCTCCAGAAAAAATGGACCCTTCTTGTCATTGTTGTTCTGCATTTTGCTTGTTGCTTCTCTTAGCAACCTGTAGGTGGGTTTTAAGGTCACATTGGGACTGATGGATCTGTTGCACCCAGTCTAAGGCTGTGGGCTGGGGAGGCCATAAATAGTTCCGGATAAAATCAAAGGTGGACCCCATAGTTTGATGAAAAGGGTTTTTGTCATGTAGAGGCATGTTCCATGTTATTGTATGCAAACTCTGCATGGGGTAGTAGGCAAGGACCAGTCGTCCTGGTGGTAGTTCATATAGCACCATAGGTACTGTTCCAGAATTTGGTTTGTTTTCTCTAACTGACCGTTTGACTGGGAGTGATAGGAAGAGGAGAGACAGGAGCAAATGCCCAACATCCAGAGGACTTCACACCAGAAGCGGGAGATAAGTTGTGCACTGCAATCAAAGATGATATGTTCCAAGAGGCCAACAACTTGATCCACCCAGAGCCAGGCAGTTTCCTACTTATCCCTAGTTCTAATACATGCTAGGTTATATGACCCATGAAGGTCTAATTTTGTGTATATCCAGGCAGCCCCTACACAGTACAATAGTTCAGGGATTAGAAGTAGGGGGTACAGTTCCTAAGGCTGATCTGATTCAGCACTGAGTAGTCCATGAAAAATCAGAGGCTACAATCTTTCTTTTAAAACAAAGAGGACCAGCGCCACAGCAGGCACGATGGATTTGCAAATAAAACCCTTGGCCAGGTTCTCCTGCAGGTAGGTGTGCAGGGTGGCCAAATTGGGTTCAGAGATGGTGTAAATGCAACCAAATGGAATTTTCTCTCTTGGCGGTAGTTCAGGTGAGCAGTCAAAATCCCTATATAGGGGTAGAATGTCCACATTCTTTTTTTCAAATACATCGGCAAAGTATGTTCGGTGGAAGTTGAGGCTCCACATTAGCGGGCGAGTCTGTTGGACCAGCTACCCTGGCTTGTGACTGTCAGGGCTCTGCTGGGCACTCTCTACTTCCTGGATCAAGTAGTGCTGCCGGCAGTATTCCGAAGAGAAGTTGACCTTTAGTTTGTGCCAATGAATGAGAGGGTTATGGAAAGTCAGCCAAGAAATATCCAGGATCAGAGGAAAATGTAGGGAAAAGGCACTGAACTGCAGCATCTCTCAGTGTCCTTGGATGGTGACCTCCAGGGGCATGGCCTGGAGGAAAACAGGGGCCCATCAATTTCTCTCGATAAAATTCTCTGCTGCACCCGAGTCAATGAGGGCCTGCTGCAGAGGGATTGGAAAGGAGTGCTCTGGAGCACCTCAACTAGTAGTTGCAAACACAATGTTGGATGACGGTGTTCGGCATGCATTCCAGATAGGACCAGGATTTGAGACTTAGGGAAACATTTTGTCAAGGTGCTCATGCCAGGTTCCTTTACCGGGCTGGGCTGGCTCATTTTCCTGGTCTTTTCAGTCTGGGTTCCCCTTGTGGCAATCAGAGATAATGTGACCCAGTTCACTGCAGTAGGACAGGTTAAAACATTGCCGGTGCTCCCTTTGCTGGGGGTGAGTGGCCAGCAGGCCAGGTCGACTGCATTAGCTGGACTTGCAAAACAGAAACCAATGGGGGATATGGCTGTGGTGCCGCCCATCATTCTGCCTGTCATTCATGCAGTCGGTTGTCAATCCAGATGACAAGATCCATAGAGGTGCCCAAATCCATCAGGATCTCAACTCTAGCCAGCTCATCCATGATCTCATCCTTCAGTCCCCATCAGAACTGGAACTGCTGGGCTGCCACATTCCACTCTGTCTGATGTGAGATGGCAGAAGTGTGCTGCATAGGAGGCAGCTGTTTCTGACCCATCGGAGTTTCTGCAAGGCGGTCTCAGCAAAGCGAGCATGGTTGGCATTACTAAAGATGGTTGATATTGCCAGGTGGAAAGTGTTCCAGCTAGATAGCACCAGACAGCTGGCTTCCAGCATGGAGAGGCCTAGTCCAAGGCCTCCCCAGTCAGCAGGCTGACTATTAGGCCTACCTTGGTCTGGTCGGATGAGTATGATTGAGGGCAAAGCAAAAACAAGAAGTGGCACTGGATCATGAAGCCTCGAAATTTGGAATGATCCTCACTGAAGCGCTCCAGGATGGGGGTGACAGGTTCTGGCTCATGGGCCTGGAGCACGCTGTTCTTTGCACAGAGTTGATGGACTTGCCCCTGCAATAACCAGCTGTGTGATCCACACCCACACAGCTTGGTTGTCCATCTGGAGGCAGGTCACCTGCTCCTGGAGCGTCAGGATTCCTTGGGGGTAGGGAGAGTTCCACTGGGTTTATACCAGGTTGAGCCCACTCAGATGGGTTAGTGGTTCAAGCAAACTGTCCTTTACTGGCATGTAGGTAGTCAGACCTAGTAGTCAGAGCTCTGGGGGTCAGGATCCAAGAACCAGAGCCAGGGGTTAAAGATGGAGACAGAGTCAGGAGTCAAGCCAAAGGTCAGAGCTGGAGTTAGTAGCCAGGGGTGGGGCATAGGAGCAGGGTTTTGGAACAGGACAGGAAGGCAGGAGTCAGGCAAGAAGGCAGGGTCCAATGTAGCAGCCAGCTAGGGATTCACTTAGTTATTCAGAAAACTTCTTGTGCCTTCTGGCTTGAATAGTGAGTCTGAGCCAATTGGAGATGCCAGACATCTCCTCCAATTGGGACCTTCAGGGATGGTGCCTCCGGTGAGCTAGGGTCCACCCAGGAGCAGATTTACCATGAAACAAACCGTGTGGTGGCAGGAGGTCCCCAACAACAAGGGGGCCTCCAAAATGCAGGACAAATATCTGACAACCTGACCCCAAGTCTGGGCCAGCGGCACAGCAGGGCTCAGGCAGGCAGGCCACCTGCATGCCCTGGCCAGTGGCCCCACGCCACTCCCAGAAGCAGCCAGCTGCTGGCACATCTCTGCGCGCCCCTAGCAGAGGAGGGAGATAGCTCCCCGTGCTGCCCCCGACCCAGGCAGTGCACGGAGACCAACTGTCATCTTCCCCCCAAGGGGCGCACAGAGATGTGCCAGCAGCAGGGCTAGGGCAGCTCCCTGCCTGCTCTGCTCCCTCCCTCCATATCACTTCACTCCTGGAAGTGGCTGGTATGTCCCTGCGGCCACTGGGGGGGGTCTCCACGCACTGCCCCCGCCCCAAGCGCTGACTCTGCAGCTCCCATTGGCTGGGAACTGTGGCCAATGGGAGCTGTGGGGGCAGCACCTGCAGTCAGTGGCATAAGGAGACTCTCTGCCCCCCCACCTAGGAGCTGCTGCTGGAAGGGTGTGTGTGCCGTTCACACACGAGCCACACCGCCCAAGGTAAGCGCCGCCCCCCTCCTGCACCCCAAGCCCCTTCCATAGCCCAGAGCCTGCCCCCCGCACCCAACCTTCCTCCCAGAACCTGCACCCCTCACCCCTCCTGCGCCGCAACCACCTGCCCCAATCAAGGTACCTCACTTTATTTTCATTTACTTCCCATTACTTATAATATAGGAGGAGGAGGAAGAAAAAAAAGAATGAAAAATGGGGCAGGGAGGTAAGAGAGAATGTTCTTTTTCTTGGCTGGGTCCTGAGAGGGAGTCCGAAAATGAAGCTGCGCACAGGGCCCCACTAACTCTAAATCCACCACTGGGTCCACCAGCCCACACATCTTACTGGTGTCAGCAAGCTACTGTGTGGTGGACCTGCAAGGCCAGGTTTGAGACTAATGATCTCTCACCCCCGGCTGACAGAAGAAAGTCCCTCAGACTTGTTAACACCCTCTGATTTCTGGAATGGACAGAATAGCCTTTCTCAGTCTGCCAGCTGTTATGCTTTAGCAGTGCTTTTCCTGATCAGATCACCATTTATCCAATCTAATGGAACTCCTCTGTTCCAGACAATAGGAGCCCAGAAACTGCAGACTTGAATTGTCAGAAAGGGGACATGAACCCAAGTTTGAGTCAGCTCTATAATCAAAATGCGTAACGGTTTTCCCTGAGTAGTTATGGCAGTCAATGTCTACAAGTGGTTCAAATTGTTCCTCCCAATGTGCATTAATTTGAATTTGTCTACACTGAATTTCATCTGCCTAGTTTGATATCAACTTGCCTGACATTGTTAGGTCCTGCTGAAGATCCTCACAGCCCTCTCTAGATGTGACTAGCCTAAATAATGTTGTCATCTCGAATTTTGCCATTTCAAAATTTACTCCTTCTTCCAGGCCATTAATTAATCTATTAAATAACACCAGTCCTAGATAGTATAGTAAGATACACCAGTATAGTACAGCACCTTGTTCCCAGACTCTGACCATCTTCAGGCACCAAACTAATCCTGCATGTCCTAAAGGACATGCATGTCCCATGTATGGTATTGGGAATCAGCTGGATAGGAGGGGCTTGGTATCTAACATTATACTGCTATATCTCAAGAGGCACTCCTAACTGTGTACAGTAATTTAGAATAAGATACAAAGAGGTGGACTACACGCCCCCACGTGGGTACTGGAAAATCTCAACTTGCCCCATCCATGGACACTACAAATAAAAAGCCCATGTACGTGAGCAAAGAAAAGAAGCACTATGTGGGATAACAGGTGGGATTACACGGTACACTCTAGCGCTCCTTGGCTATGTTCTCTCCTTCTTATGTTATCCATAAAGTTTAATTCCAGAAGCAGATTTCTCTTCTCTTCATATCAACCCCAATGGCCCCTCCCAAACACTGCCAGTATCTTCTGTTTCCCAGGTTTACTGTGCTCCACTTTGTGCTTCCTGGGTTCTTAGGATGCATGAAGCAGGGCTTTGGTGAGTGGGGTGAGGAGATGAGGCAAGTGCTATATTGAAAATGAAACCCTTTGCTGTCTATTTATATCATGCCCTCCAGGAGAGGTCTCACTATCATTTATCACTTGGTACCTTATCTCTTCTTACTTTGTAAACTGTCTCCTTCCTTCTGTGCATTTCCCCAACACCCCTGTCTGGCTATCACCAGCTGGAAGGCTGTCTCGTTTTGTGCCCTAATGTGAGGACTCAAAAAAAGGTGTATAGCAGCTAAAGGAAAGCTTCAAGGATCTATTTACTGCTGCCTTAGGTGACTCCAGGAAAACTTGTGCTAGGAGAATAAGTTATAACTGCAAATGTTTCACAGTCTCCCTTGATGTGACCTGAGCAGCTGTGAAATCCCTGGGGGCTGCCACTTTAATTATAACTCAAGCAGGATCTGCAGTGTGATGACATGTATCAAGCCAGGTAGAACCCAGAGGCACAAGGAGCAGTAATTTTCCACAGCTCTTTGTGAAGAGCAATGTGCATCTGACAGGGAAATACACACTAAGCAAAACAAACAACAAAAAAGAAAATACAGAACTTATCCTGAAAGAGGTGTGCACATCTGCTGCCGTTCCTTGTGTGACCAGAGGCAGCTCTGACTTTCCTGTCTTATTACATGTCCCAAGGCTGATAATTCATCCGCTTCCTACTTTGTTTTTTCAGGTATAGTTTTGCACCATGTAGAGAATGTTAAAGAAATAATTATTAGTGATTCATGGCCCAGTCTCACAAACACACATGAATATCTTTATCCATGTGAGTCTGTATGTGGGCTAGTGTAAAAGAGCAGCATTTGGCCCAGGGGCTCGCTCTACAGATTCATTCAGAAAGTTTATTCTCTTACCAGGTATAAAAATACAAAAGAGTCTCTTGTGGAGTAAGATGATGCTATCTATCTAATTGCATTTATAATGTTTCCAGACATTCCCTTTCATGTTGCTGGTTGTTGCTTCTTAAGGGTTTTTGAGACAGGCTTTAATTTACTCACTTTACTCTAATGGGCACACTGAAGGTCAAATGGTTAAGGAGGGAAGGACATTTGTTGGAATGAATGGCCCAGCAGCCTCCAGAGCTCTTGGAAGGCTAAAGGAGAGACATCAGTCACTCGTCACCAACCCCTTCTTTCTCAGAGCCTGGTCATGCAGGAAGAGCAATCTCTCTTCTCTAATCAGTAACTAGAGAGAAGAGCAACAGAGGGTCCTGTGGCACCTTTAAGACTAACAGAAGTATTGGGAGCATAAGCTTTCGTGGGTAAGAAACTTCCAGCTGTCCTTTGGAGCTTTTCACAAAGCTCTCAGATCACCAGATGTCAACCGGAGTGGGACTGATGCTGCTCCACGACTCCCTCCTCCTCCTGTCTTCACACTGCAAAGAGTCAAGTGGCTTGGGAGAAGGAGAAGGAGGAGGAGGAGGTGTGGGGAGAGAAGCAGGCTGTCAGGGCAAAAAGAGCAATAGCAGATGTCCTTCTTGACGTGTTTATTGGGCTGCTAGTTATAATGACAAGCAGGGTGGAGAGACAGGGACAGAGAGGGAGGAATGGGGAGACAGAAGGGGACAGAGGTAAAGAGTTGGAGGAAGACAACAGAGAGGAGTCAATAAGGGCCAGGGGAGCAGAAAAGGGAGAAACACATGGAGTGGAAGGGATAGAGAGAAGGGGAGAGACCTTTTAGAGATGAAGCTGACGAAAGGTAGAAAGAGTAAAAGAAAAGGAGAGGGGGGAGAGAGAAGAAATGAGATAGAATGAAGTAGAGACTGGGTGTGGAGAGGTGGCAGAGAAGGCAAGTGTGACTGTCATCCCAAACTGTCACTCCTGCTGTCCTGCTCCAGACAGGACACCTTTCCTCACCTTCTCTTCCAAACAAAGCCTGGTTAAAAAGGCTGCAAAAAAATTACCAACTTCTTCAAATCACTTGCTCAAAAGGCCAAAGAGTTAGGCAGAGGATTCTGGGGCAATCAGAAATAAACCCCAGGGTAAAAGCTTCTGGCCCGACAGGTTTGCTTGTCAACCATGATCAAAATCTTCTCCCTCAAACCAGTGGCATAGCCAGGTTCTAAGAGCAGAGGGAGCAAACATAAAAAAGGCGCCCCCCTTGGCTCCTCCTCTGGCCACGCCCCCCCGGTTCCTCCTCCGGTCGCTCCGCGCCCCCACCCCTTGGCTCCTCCGGCCCCACTGTGGGCATGCTGCCCCCCCCCTCGCTCCTCCAGCCATGCCGCCCCCCCCCTTGGAGTCTTGGACCCACCCCCCGGAGCAGCGCTCGGCAGCATCCCAGACCCCTCACCCTCCCAAGGGGCTTCTGAACCACTTGTGGTGACTGGCAGCTCCGTCTGCCTCGCCCCCCAGCTCATTGCTGGCTTACAAAGAATTCTGTGCACGCCGCCCCCCGCCGCCTCTGGGGCGATTGACTTGCGGAGAAAAGGCAGCCCCTAAGGAAGCACGGAGGGGGAGCTCTCACCTGACCAACGCCAGCCTGAGCACGGGAGATGCCGGGCAGGCTTCAGCAGCACTTCAGAGCCAGAGAGGCGGGCTATATCCTGAAATAACCCTGCAACTAGGGCAGCGGGGGGCGGGGGGGAGCACAGGCAGCAGGGGGGAAAGTAATGCTAAGCATGGGCTGAGAGAGGAGAGCGGGAGTGAGCCCGGGCTCTGTTTCTCTTTTTGTTCCCCGGGCCATCCTAGTTGGCTCCTCCAGCTGTGCCGTGCCGCCCCTGCGGCCCCAGCCCCCCACTCCCCCCATGGCTCCTCTGGCCATGCCGCCCCCCTCCCATGGCTCCTCCGGCCGTGCTCCGGCCATGCTGCGCCCCCCCCTCACTCCTCCGGCCGTGCCCGCCGCCCCCCCCTCCATGGCTCCTCCAGCAGTGCTGCCCCCCTTGCCTGCAGGAGCCCAGTGCCAGCCCAGCAGGCCAAGCTTCAGAGCGGAGCATGGGCCCCGCCCACTGGCGCCATGGTAACCCCTAACTATGGCGCCACTTTTGGAAAATGTGCTGAGGGGAAGCAGCTGCTTCCCCTGCACCCCCTTAGCTACGCTACTGCCTCAAACGAGAAGCTCACTCTTTTTATGGCTGCTTTTATTGTTCTAAATCTGAGACGGCAATAGCCATTGAATCCCACTTACATACGGACACTGAACGTGGTCCTTCCTCTTCTCATCGCCCTGAAACCCCCTCTGAAGAACTGAGGAGAAATAGGGGGAAACTTCTGCCTTGGTGACTGTTGTGTGGCTGAGGGTATAATCACCTGTGTGCTCTGCCTTTAAGGGCTGACTAAGTATGTGACTGCTCACAGAATATCTCCCAGGGATGGCTGACACTTTTCAACATAACTCACCTTGGGCTCCTACAAGGTGGCTGAGACCTCATACAGTGTGGCATTGACAAAGTTTCCCCTTGTAAAGGAGCCTCAGTTTGTAATTTGAGCTGGGCCAAAATTGGATCCCCCAATCTGAACCTCTCCAAACTTTTAGGGAGTTTGAAACATAGAACTACACTGTGACCCAGATTTCAGGATCAGGGCTTTTCTCAATAATACCCTGAACTGGAATCCACTTCCCCAATGCTCATGAACTTTGAGAGAATTTGAAACCTGGATCTGAACCTGGATCAGATTTAGATAGCTAATCCCTTCGATACCATGATGATAGGCACACTGTATATAAAAGCATAGGTGGATCAGCATTCCCTGCCAATGACCATCACAGAATAACAAAAATTCCTCTTTCTAGACCTAACATGCTTCCTATTTGCTCTCCTGCTGTGATTTAGGAGGAGGTAGGTGTCCCATCACAGTAACAATAAGGGCCGAATTCAGAAATGGTATGAGTCAGACCCACTTACACTGAGTTAAACTATTACACCTACTCACAACCATTCTGTCCATATGTGAGGAAGTCTAAATAGGTGTGACTTAGGCCAAGGAGTTGGGGAAGAGTCAACACAGCTTTTGTGAAGGGAAATCATGCCTTACCAATCTATTAGAATTCTCTGATGGTGTCAACAGGCATAGGGACAAAGGTGATCCAGTTGAGAGAGTGCACTTGAACTTTTAGAAAGCCTTTGACAAGGCCCACACCAAACGCAAACTAAGTAGTCATGGGATAAGAGGGAAGGTCTTCTCATGGGTCAGTAACTGGTTAAAAGACAGGAAACAAAGGGTAGGAATAAATGGTCTGCTCTCACAAAGCAAAGAGGCAAATACCGGGGTTAACCCCCAAGGCTCTGGATGTTGTGAAAGCCAAAACTTTAACAGGGATCAAAACAGAATTAGGTAGGTTCATGGAGGATAGGTCCATCAATAACTATTAGCCAGGATGGGCAGGGATGCAACTCTGTGCTCTGGGTGGCCTTAGCCTCTGACTGCCAGAAGCTGGGAGTGGATGACAGGGGATGAATCACTCGATGACTGTCTGTTCTGTTCATTCCCTCTGAAGCACATGGCATTGGCCACTGTTAGAAGACAGGATACTGGGCTAGAGGGATAGATAATAAGACAGAAAATATCATAATGCCACTTTATAAATCCATGATATGCCAACACCTTGAATACTGTATGCAGTTCTGGTTACCCCATCTCCAAAAAGGTATATTAGAATTGGAGACGTTACAGAGAAGGGCAACAAAAAATTATTAGAGGTATGGAACAGCTTCCTTACCAGGAGAGATTAAAAAGACTGGGACTGTTCAGTGTAGATTGGCAGAGGCCCTGGAGGTTTTTCGCCTTCCTCCGCAGCATGGGGCAGGGGTCGCTAGCTGGAGGATTCTCTGCTACTTGAAGTCTCTAAACCACAGGATTTGGGGAGTTCAACAGCAGAGTCAAGGGAAAGGGGTAGGGACGGCTTTGTGGCCTGCATCATGCGGGAGGTCAGACTAGATGATCATAATGGTCCCTTCTGACCTTAAAGTCTATGAGTCTATGAGAAAAGAGATGACTAAGAGGGGATATGATAGAGGTCTATAAAATAATAAATCATGTCGAAAAAGTGAATAGGGAAGTGTTATTTACCCCTTCACATAACCTAAGATCTGGGGGTCAATGAAGTTAATAGGTAGCAGGTTTAAAACTAACATAAGGAAGTACTTCTTCACACAACGTGCATGGTCAACCTTTGGAATTCATTTCCAGGGAATGTAAAGACCAAAAGAACTACCAGATTCAAAAAAGAATTAGATATGTTCATGGAGAATAGGTCCATGAATGACTGTTAGTCAAGATGGTCAGGGACACAACCCCATGATTTGGGTGTCCCTAAACCGCTGACTGCCAGAAGCTGGGACTGAACAACATGGGATGGATCACTCAATAATTGCTCTGTTCTGTTTGTTCCCTCTGAAGCATCTGGCACAAGCCACCGTTAGGAGATAGGATACTGGGCTAGATTGACCATTGGTCTGACCTACTATAGCTGTTCTTATGTTCTTATGAGCAAGTGTAAGAAAGGCACAAATTCAAGTAGAGTGGGGCTCCTTTAATTCACATCTTCTTCTAGCTCCTTTTTATGTAAGTCACACCTACTTAGGGCCCAATCCAAAGTCCATTGAAGTGAATGGAAAGATTCCCGTTGGGTATAAGTAGTTTTAAAATATTCTAACCGAGATGAAGGGAGTCTGAATTAGTGGATATCATCTCTGAATATGGCCAAAAGTTCTGTCTCCTTGGAGGATAAGGTTGTCATCCCAAGGGAAAGGAGCAATAAGCTTCATGTAGGGAAAAATTACTAGGGAGTGATAAATTCTGAGTTGGTGAGGAAGGAAAGGCAGCAAAAGGCCAGCTTTACACGTAGACAAGTGACAGTCTTCATCCTTTTCTCTTGACAAATCTGCCAAATTTTACCGTCTGTCCCTACCACTGGAGACTGATGCACGAAACCCACAAGACCAGGGCTTCAACAACCAGCTTTGTTTGAGTTTATCCAACTCCTTTCCAAATGTTTCAAGTCTGACCTGCATTACTTAATGTAGCAAAATATTCCACAGTCCCCTGCCTTCCTGTTTGAAGCCCTACAGTAATGTGAAACATCTGTGAAAAGGGAGGAAAAGCAGAGTTGCCTACAAGGCAAATGAAACGGGGGCAGCAGTTCACTACTCAAAGCAATCTGGCAGGCTAGTCCAGTTGGGATTTCGGTAACTGATTCTTCAGGAGAGCAGGAAGGACACAGCCAGAGAAGGGTTTCAGGGACCTGCTTGTAAAAGAAGAGAGATGAATAAAAACACAGCAGAAGCAATAAAGCAAAAGAAGTGATGAGGCGGAAAACGGACAAAGCAAAGCCAGGGATCTCCAGCTTTGGCTCGGGCCATGAAGGGCAGTATTGCTACTGAGATTCACCTTCTAAAAAGCAGGGGGAGGGAGAAATCCTGGTATTAAAGGCAAGTTAACTATAGACCACTTTTATAGGTCCACACTGAGCCACCTTTAGTCACACTGAGTACTACCTTACTCCACAAGTATTCCCACTGAAACCATTGGGATTGCTTGCAGTGTAAGACACCCCTCCACATGAGTAAGGGTGACAGAATCTGGCCCCTAGTGTTTCATTTTTGTATACTCCCTCTTATTTGCAACACTGTCTTAGACACATGAAAATAGGTTAGTTCCCTGCCACTCTTGTCCTTTTTTGTTGGACAGATTTCTTTCCCTGCTTCCTCAACCAGAGTTGAACTTAAAAAAGAGATGCTTCCGATCTCATTGGGCTAGATTCTACCTCTGCATGGGCTATGCAGACCTAGGGGCCTGGTGTGCAGGGGTAAACAGGTGCTGTGCACCCACTATGCTCCCTCCGTAGAATAGGTGGGCAGGAAGTGGCTGAGCAGGGTGGGGGAATAGGCAGAACCTGAGCCAGAATGGAGTGGGTAATACTGAGTTATAGGAATGGACCAACAGCATATTCCTTCCATCCCTGGAGCATAGGGGAAACAGAGAAGAAATCATGCCACTCTGTGCGTGATTCCCTGACTCCATTGCTCTTGGTACCAGCACATCAATGCACTGCCCAGTACACAGGACTTGACAAAGCATCCAATTAAAAACTTTTTTTTTTAAAGTCAATAGTAAGACTCTTCTGAGCGAAGCTCCAACAAACTAGTGTGTGCACTGAGTGAATGGCAAAAATAGCTAAATGTAACACCTTCTGCATTCCAGCTTCCAATGAAAACAAGAGCAAGAGAAATGAGTGCGGTTTTTTTGAATTACACAAAGCACCTTGAAAGTGTCCTTTCGACATGAATATTTTCTTTACTTCTTTAGTTGTGCATTCAGCATCATCAATCAAGCCAGCTGAAATATATGTGGGAACAGTACTTGGTAATTAATTACAGTTTTAGAGTCAGAGCCAGCAGGCATAAGCACATAACAAAATAGCAGAAAACAATTGTAGAGATTCTATAAAAATAATGGCTTTTTAAAAAATACTGCCTCAGCTATGGTGGAGTGAGATGTTGTTTTTAAGGAGAGAGAGTTAGGGCTGATTCTGAGATTTAGACTTGTGTAACTTCATTGACTTCAGTGGAGTTACTCCTGATTTACAAACAGTGTGAGTTAGATCAAAATCTGACTATTGGAGACTTTAAGATATCTCTGTCTAGATTACAACAATTTTAAGGTGGAACAAATATTGGCTCTAAATCTAGGCAATATCCCTTTAAGATTTATGTTCTATTATAAGACTTTTCAGACCACTCACCACCCCTAAACACAGTTCAGTGTTCAACTCTGTGTGAGAGCTCCTTATTTAGCAAAGCAAGCCTTCCACCCAGAGAGAAGGAAATTCCTAGCACCAGAAGGAATCTGATGACAGAAAATTCAAATAAATATTAACAATTTCAAAAGTGTGCGGAAAGGACTGAGAATTCAGTGAAAAGTATGTGGTGTGTTTCTGCATCCCTTGGGGCTTCCTGGATATGGCTTGCCATATCCTGCTGGTCCCCAAACCACTTAGCTTCATGGTGCTCAGACCTTTGGAACACATGCGAAGGCTCTCAGTTGCTTTTTTTACTTAAAATAAATTTAGTGCTGGTGCAAGATGCCAGACTGAAAACAGCACTGGAGAGACTGAAGTCTTCTGTTTACCCACAGAACTGGTAAAGCACAGGCAGCCACAATGCACTCTTCTCCATGCTGCCCTGCCAGTGTACCTCAACCCTGATCTGGCGGCGCTATCTCTAGGGATCAGAGGGGAGTTCGGTTTCTATGCACAGGCAACAATTGAGCCTTCTATTTGAGATTGCTAATAAGGGTGCCAAGTCGTACCGGCTGTGATGGTGGTTTTTAGGGATACGGTCACATGTTCGCTACCAGGAATTGGACTGAGATTACCAACTAATTTCACATTAGGTCACCACGCAGCTGTCAGATCGTAACTATTTGTGGCCACTACAGACTAGGTCCCTGATCTTGCAAGTGACTGCATGCAGGCACACCCCTACTGGAGTCTCTGGGGCTCCACACAGGCGAATGTGCACCCACAGTTAATTGCAGGATTGGGATCCGAGGCTATATTTTAATCAGTGAGTTGGTGAAAGACATTCAACAGAGAGACATGGCAGTATAACTCTCTCTATATATACACACACACAAACACACTGTATATTAGAACCCTGACCTAGAGCACCAAAAAACTCTGGAGCCTTTTAGAACAATTTTTGTGTGTTATAAAATATAGTTTGTCAAGGATCAGAATGATAAATTAATCAGAATGCGACAATACTTTTTTTTCCCTATGGAATCAGATTGCTTAAAATCTTAGGGATATAAAAATAAATGCAGCTATGAAAAACAGTTGGGTCTTTTTGAGGCCATAAATTTTCTTTTATTTTTCCTGAAATGTCAGAGCTGCTTGTGTCTTGCTGAAAGACACTCAGTAAAGCAGAAACTTCAAAAACTTTGGCTCTGATCAGCATCCCAGTTGTCCTAAATCTTGGTTCGCTGCGCTCCCATAAAAACCACATGGCAATTGCAGCCCTTGACAGGACTACAACCTGTCTGCATCTCTTGTCTGTAGCACTGCTGGGAGCAATGCCTAGGCAGAGCTCAAGGACTGGGTCCTGTAGGCTTTCTGATGTGTGAACAAGATCTTGCTGATTTTTTCACTTTGATGGGAAATTGTAACCACCTTCCTCACTTTATAGCAGCATGGTCAGACTGACCAGATGCTAAAGAGAGTGGTATATATTCAGCTCCTTACCAATAGCTTTTCACTCATAGAGGGAAAGGACTCATAGAATAGACACCTTTTGATGGGATTTATGCAAGGAAGAAAACCCCTCGCTTGTCACTAGAGGCCAGGTTTTAAAGCCATTTAGATGCCTAAAGATGCAGATAGGTGCCTTAACAAAATTGAGCTGACATCTAGATGTTACCACAAAATGTTTCACTTTTGACAAATTGGCATTTTCCCATGGAAAACGTTCTGTCAGAAAATCTCCAAACTTGCCCCAGTGAATAAAACTTCACTGAATGTAACAAGATTCTTATCTTCAAGCACAAAACACTCCAGGCACTAAAATACTAGCCCAGGATCATCCCCAAGTATTAGGTGTAACTGTTCATACAGGGTAAGAGATCCACCCACAAGTTCCATTACCCAAGGTGTAAGATAATATACCTGTGCAAGTGATATGTGCCCCCCCCTTTCTCTCTCTCTCATGCATGCATGCACACAAACACATATATACACACTGCATGAAAGCTAATATAATAAACTTGTTTTGCTCTGTTTGAAGACAGTGTAACAAAGAGCTTTAATGAGAGTTTGACCTGGCATTTTGGCAATGTGAATTTTTCTGTGGATATTGAAAGGAGACTCCATTTGTTGCGACTTGAGATTTGACAGTCCCCACTCAGTTTTAATGCTGGTTTAATGATCAGAAACAGGATCATACTCTTTAACATTAAAATAGTCTGGTTAATGCTTGAACAGAAAAACTCCCTCCCGCTCCTTCTCCCCCCGATTGTTAAATCAGTATTCCACTGGAAGGAAACTGGTTTACGATCTCTGTCTTTGGGCCTCTCCTACTTCTGATACCATAGATGATGTCATCTTCTATTAAGATGGTCACTGCTGACAGGAGGCAGGGAATTATCAGTGTAATTGTAAAGCTTTCATTTTAAAGACAACTCAGAGTTTCTACTATGTTATTGGCTAAAATATACCTAGTAATCTTGGGAGAATCTGCACTGGGGTTTTGTATAATCTCATAAACTCCTCACTGTTTTTCAGTGGCAGACTTGCACACATTTTAAAATGTAAACAGATATATAATACCCTTTCTTTTTAAATTAGGGTTCTAAGGACCACAGTTCTCTCAAATAAAACGAAAAACTCTGGGCCAGAGGAGTTACACCAGGGATGGATCTGAGTCCCTTTTTTTACTACCTAAAAATGTGTTTGATGGCAACAAAATAGCCCAAGATCACTATTTGTTATGTAAATATTTAGGTAGAATTGCAAAATCTTTACCATCTGAGTTGTGGAGGATCTCCCAGTATAGGACCCAAAGACCCACTTGCTTGTGATAGTCTGGATGATACCAAAAGGGCCCAGTGACAGGGTTTTGAGAAGCTTGCAAGAGGACAGCTGATGGTTCTCATTACAGATTGCACACACTGCCGTCCGTAGTGGATTGTGTAAGCTAGCGTGTGTGTGTCACTGCATTATTTATATCCCTTTATTATGCTTTAGACTCCCATGGTGCCGTTGTGGAGAAACAGGTGCAGAGCCGACTGCGAAACAGTGACCAAGAATGTTCCCCCTGAGCCAAGAGCTGAGCAGGGTTGATCAGAGAGAGATACAGAGACGCAGCTATCTGGAGTGACAGGTACTGATGGGACTGGAACAGGCGAAAGTTTCACAGAATGGCAGGGACAAGATGACTTGCTGGTGGGTTTGGGCAGTCAGGGGTGGAGGTGGGAGGGGGTGGGGGCAGAAGCAGCAGGAATTTTGCAGTAAATACATAATCTAAGTACTTAGATTAGATTAGATTAGATTAGATGTTACAGACGCATGCATGGGGTGGCCCAATTTTTTATAATATTGGGAAAGGACAAATGTAGCTTCTAACACAATATGGAGTGTCTAATTCCTGGATAAAATCCTGGGCAGGATAAGGGGACACATACTCCCGTGTTCCTCCTATGCCTGTGTGACTGATGGTGCCTACATAGCAACACATGGAATCGACCCTCCTGTGCAGTTTCCCCATTGAGGTTGTGCTGTATTAGAAGAACAAACTATCTGATCTAGGTTTGTTCCTTTTACTTAAAAAGCATATGTACAATATGCAAGAAAAGCAAACTGTACCCTGTTAAAGGACAGATCTGCTTCGGTCCCTGACCCTTGTTCTATGGGGCAGCTGGGGAAGAGAAGGGAAAACTTTGCATCACTCAGCAACAACAATCTGTTTTAAGAACAAAGTAGAAAGGTCCAAAGGGAAACAGGTCCTTGGGCGGCAGACTTGCAGCCAAGAGATGAGATTTGGGGTGAGAGTAGATTATTTAAAGGAGGTGAAAATGGTGAAACACTTTGTGAAGTTCCATAGTAACTCAGAATGACTCATACAGGGGTGTTGATAACAGATCTTGAGGGGGATTCGTGGCCATACTTCATAGGTACAAGTCAGAGCTTCAAAAGAGAAAGGGCAGAGGAGGGGGAAAAGGTGAGAGAATATCAGAAATCCCTGTGCCAAGGATCCCACATAGGATGGCAGGGGGGAATTAGATCAGGGAATTAGGGTGGGATTTTCCAAAACGTTCAGTATTGGCCTATCTCTGCTCCCTTTAAAATCAGCAGCAATTTCATCATTCTTTTCAGTGAGACCAACACTGTGCACATTTGAGAATCCACCCGCCCCCCCTTAAAGCCCTCTCCCATGCCAGTAAGGACTGTTCTTTGTCCAAATATCTGCACTTCATGGAAGTGCTTTTGAATATATAATCAAGTGCCTACCCAAGGCACCGCCTACCTGACATACCTAGTTGAGTTCTTTAACTACAGGTCAGAACTGGTCAGAAACCTTGGGGACACCTAATAGTAGGCTTGCAGATCTGTATTTGCCTGCACGCCTTGTATGAGTTTTCTGTGAGATTTTTCTTTGGGAGAGGGCTGGTCTGGAGGCAAGTACTGGTAAGTAAAATACCATTATTATTTCCATCCTCAATCATCATGGTAAAAGGCTGATCAGTAGATTTGTGCTTGAGCATGTGAATTTCTATAACAGTTTTGCAAAGCTTCCTTAAAGTGGTCCTTTAAGAAAGGGGGACAGCCTACTGGAGATGATCCTTATTGTAGGCTCCACTGGCCAACGTTTAAGGAGGGCTGGGTTGCACAGGGTCACAGGCTGTCATGGCCAAACCAAAGAGAAGGCTCTGCCTAGGGAGCATTATGAATGCATAGGAAGAAGCTGATTCCTAAAATATTATTCCAAGTGAATAAAAACCCCTCACTGATCAATTTTCAGAGTAACAGCCGTGTTAGTCTGTATCCGCAAAAAGAAGAACAGGAGTACTTGTGGCACCTTCCATTCTATATGCATCCGAAGAAGTGGGCTGTAGTCCACGAAAGCTTATGCTCTAATAAATTTGTTAGTCTCTAAGGTGCCACAAGTACTTCTGTTCTTCTTCACTGATCAATGACACACCTGGCAGTTCTTGGATTACGACCTTCTTAACTGCTCCCCACTAAGTTTTCTTGCATATCCTTTGTTAGAGGGCAAGAAGGAGTAGCTCCAACATTACACAGGACTACACTGCATCATGATGACATCATCAAAGGGTGGAAAATACCAGGCAGGATGGAGTTTGTTATATCACCACTAGTATATAAAGAGTCCTGGAAAACCAGAAGTAGGAGATCTACTCATGCTGTTTGCACAGTGGAGCCAATAACCATCTGAACACTGAGTAACCGCTTCTGCAAAGTGAAACCAATCATGCAAAACAGTGGGGACAGAGAACCCTGTTGGGCTACTTCGGCAAATAAATCATTGTTACCACTCATCTGCCACTTAATGGAACAGGGTATTAAGTAAAGCTAACTTCCTGATCCCGTTCTGAGTGGGGACATGGTCTCTAAACTGGCTCAGGATTACAAGCTGTTACAGTATTTACAAGTCTAGAGAAAGAGTTTCATTTTACAAAATGTTTTCAGATTTTGCCTCCTGCCCTGTTCCCCAGCTTTCCTCGGGCATCATTTGCTGAGATGCATACGTCAATTGTATAAAGCTGGAGAGGCTGGCTATAGACAGGGAGAAGGGTCTACTCAAAACAGAGATCTGTTTCTTTCTCACTCAAAGTCACTTGAACACTCCCCACTTTCCTTGAATGAAGGCAGCTTGGATCCAGTTGGTTTGTGACTTATGGGAGGGAAGTTTTAGCTAGGAACTCTCCTTTTACAAACTGAAGTGCAGCTTTCTCCAGAGACTGGAGGCCCTCATGTCTTGGAGAAGTGTTGCCTTGGAGTGGACATTTCACGATCCCACCACCATGCAGTGTGTCATACTGGAGATTGCCACACTGTTGTGATCAGCTGATATTCAGCCAGCCATGCTGCTGTTAGCTATTTCATTCACAGTCTATTTTCAAGCTGATGTAAGAGGTGGAGGAGAGGCAACGGAGGAGTATTTTATAACCCCAGTAATTGTTACGGCACAGTGACAGCATTCCCAGAATATAGTGCCACCTCAGGAAGTGACACTTGCAGTAGAGGTGTCAGAATGAGTCCTGCAGATGACATACCTGTGTTATTTACAGTACAGTACCCATGTGATGTTATTCCCAGACATAGTCAGCCAAATTCATGGCCGGTGTAAGTCAACAGAAGTCAGTTAACCAGGAATAAATTTGACTTACAATTCCCTCAAACAAGGGTCTTGGAGTATGACAGGGAGAAACTGTTAGCTAATGAAATGTCCAAAAAGGTGTCAGAATAAAACAACCTTTCCACAGTGGAATAATTTCTAACAGTGTTTGGTGCATTTCTTTTCCAAATATATATAACTGCGGATTTGTAACAAGGTGGGAGACTCTAAGGCCCTGTATAGAAATGGAAGGCTCTTCTGTTGAGTCACCATACATTCATGCATTTAAATCCTGCATTACAAGTCTGAGTAATTATTGCTGAGTCATACTGTCAGGTGGGTCCAATTAGCTCCATCAGGCTATACAAGTGGTGGGCCTAGTTCTTTGTGTGGGGTGTTTTTATTTACTAGAAAGTCCAGCTTCTGAAAGGAAGAGAGAAGCCTGAACACTAGATCAGAAGCTGAGTATTCTGCTGAGGAAGTGGTCGGAGGTTAGCCCTTTCATTCAGTTATTGGTGAGTGAGCTGGAAACCATTATTAAATGTAAATGTATAAACTTTAAAGAGATAACTGAATATGGGCAAATGCCCCACAAAGAAGTTGGCATTCTCTACCTTCCCAAAGACGTTCTGAACTCTTTGCTGGAGTTCTTGTGAGAAATAGCCTGGAGGTTTTGTGAAATTCTTGGCTAATGGGTAGTTCTTTGCTGTGAATAGTCAGGGTATTTCTGCTTGCAGCTTTTCCATCTCCAAAACTTTCCCAGGTACAAGTCAAATCCACCCCAGTTCTAGGAACTAAAAGGGCATTTTGGCCATTTAAATGGTTTTCCATCCAGACTCCTGTAATGATTCCAGAGCTGAGTAACAATGCTCCAGGATGGATCTCTGGTACCAGTCATAACTGGAGGTTACTGGCAGGACTCAGTAACAGTGAGTACCCTTATTCCTGGCAAATTCTGGCACTTTAATTACTTGATAGCTCTTTTTTTAAGGATACGTGTTAAAGTCACTTGTCCTCCTTTTCTGTTTCCTCTGAATTACACACTATGGAGAGTGGCTCAGAGGCACCCCAAGAAATTTTTCACTTGGTGCACATAACTGAAACACTCTTACTTTAGTTTAGCAGGTTGTCTACACATACAATTTTTTATCTTACACTAAGCAAACTTCCCTTGTGTCCACTCCCCAGAACCCCCCACTTCCCTTTCCCCACCAGCTCACCTGTGTGTGGGCACTCACCGTGGCTCCCTGTACTTCTAACAGGACTTGAGGCTGTCACTGAGCAAGTCCTGCAGGCAGAGCAGAGGGACACAGGCTTCTCGAAGCAGGAAAAGGCTGCAGGGGAGCCCTGGTGCAGGAGCCAATCCCAAAATGTTCCACCCCACTGCCCATTCAGATTTGGCCCTGTGGCCCTCTATCATGATGGAGGGGTTGGCAGGGCCAAAACTGAGTGAGTGGCATTGCATCCTGGCAGGTTTGCATGGCCCTCCGTGATGAAGCACATGGGTCACAGTGCTGCTCAGGTTGGGCCCACAGCTCCTTCAAGGGGCAAAATCCGAGCATCACTGTGACCCCTGTGTGCCATGTTGCAATGACACTCACTCAATTCTGGCTGCACTGACCTGCTATGATGGAGGAGCTGCAGAAACAAACCTGAATGGCAGTGGGGAGGTCAGAGTTGCTGCTCCTCACTGCTGCTTCTCAGTGCTGCCGCTGGGCTAGCTTCTGCACCAGTACCTGAACCAGACCAGCCAGAGCTCAGATTGGGCCCTCCCACAAATTGGATCCTAACCATGTGTCTAGGTAGCCTATGCCTTAATCCAGCCCTGCCAATGGTACACACCATGTGTAACATGGACACTACTGGAACGACTCAAGCCAAGTCTGAAAAACAAGAATGTAATTAACTCTATTTGAGACTGAACTCAATCAGGAATCTGGAGTGTTGCTCTGGCAATACCAAGTATTGCAAAATAATGAGGTTTCTTTGTTTCTGAGATTTATTTTTGCACAGACTTACTTTAACATCATATACAAACATTGCCTTACTATATGTGCATTAGATGTGGAGAAAGTCCTCTGTTTTCTTCATTAAAGAAGTCAAATGCACAGGGTCAAACCCTGCAGCCATTACTCAGTCATATCTCAAAAACAACAAGGAGTCTGGTGGCACCTTAAAGACTAACAGATTTATTTGGGCATAAGCTTTCGTGAGTAAAAACCTCACTTTTTCGGATGCAACATATCTCAGTTTTGAATAAGAGCTACAGGTTATGGCCACAGTAAACCATATCTGATTTACATGGAATTTAGTGTTCACACATAGCTCTCGTGTGAGCTGAAGAAATTGCTTTCCTTGAATCCAGTAATAGCTCGTCTAACTTTTTATTTAATGGTAATTCTCAGTGTATCAACTGCACTACAGAAACCGTCCTATGGTTATCATGGCTCCACATCAAAAGTGTGTGAAGCTTAGTGCAGTGGCTCTCAACTTTTCCAGCCTACTGTACCCCTTTCAGGAGGCTGATTTGTCTTGAGTACCCTTAAGTTTCACCTCACTTAAAAACTACTTGCTTACAAAATCAGATATAAAAATACAAAAGGGTCATAGCACACTATGACTGAGAAATGGCTGACTCTCATTTTTACCATATAATTATAAAACAAATCAATTGAAATATAAATACTGTACTTACATTTCAGTGTATCGTATATAGAGCAGTATAAACAAGTCATTGTCTGTATGAAATTTTAGTTTGTACTGACTTCACTCGTGCTTTTTATGTAGCCTGTTGTAAAACTAGGTTAATATCTAGGTGAGTTGATGTACCCCTGGCAAGATGTGTACCCCTGGTTGAGAACCACTGGCTTAGTGGATAAAGTGTCTCTGTTGTGTTGCAAAAATAACTACTACTTTACTGCTTCTATTAAAATTCCCACTAATTTTTCTCTCTCAGTGGGATTATAGATTAATTATCCAGGCCACTTTTCTAAAATAAATTAGCCCTGATCCAAAACATTACATATGTTTAAAAAAAAAAAACATTAGGAAAAATAAATGTTCCCCTCACACCCCAAATAAAAACATGGGGCCTGATTTACAGCTGCATGACTATAATTGTACATGGATATAACTCCATAGAATTATACCAGCATAAAAATGAGAGCCACAGACTGGGGAGAGAGGCAATCAAGTTAGGTATAACTGTGCCTTGTTTAATGGGGACCCCTTGTGTGGCTAACCCCTTGCCAACATGGTTATCTTGCTTAGACACTGCACTTCAAAGATGCTGAGTTGTTTGGGTTTTTCTCTTGCATGCTAAATGTGCTGATTGGACATTTCTATATCCTTCTTAACCAAGAACAGAATAAAGGCAGGTAGCACTGTGGCAACTAGTATTCAAAAGCAGAACCAAAGGTGACCAGCAATTCAGAAGGGATATAAACTGATACTTCATTTAAAGGCAATGAACCTCAAACACAGTCTTTTATTGAAAGAGTTCCTTCTTTTTCTTCCCTTTCTTCCTCAGCAGTCATGTAACAGAAGCAATTAACATTTGGCAGTGTCCCCTGGAGTGGAACACCTCATAAATCTCCCGCTACGAAAGCTGAGACAACACGAGTCTCTTACTCCGTGCTGCTCCGTGGGAAAGAAAGTGGGCATTGTTCAGCATCCAGGCTCAGGTATACAATGTCCCATCTGGAGCATCTGTATTGAAACCTGAAATTGTGTGTTTTGGGAGAGGCCAGTGTGACGGAGGTGGGAGAGACAGGGTGATAAAAAAAAAAAAAGGAAGAGAGGTTTCCTCTCTGCCAGATTTTAGAGAGGAATGCTTCCAATTCTACATTTCCTGCCCTGAAGAATAACGATACACTTAATAAAGTATGAAATTGAAATAACTAGGTTTAGGCCACCTCATCTGTTTTTCCTGACTGGATTCTTCTCTCCTGCCCTCAGTTGTATCCTGTGCCGTTTGTCATGTCTTCGGAGAGATGACCATTAAGTGACAGCATCAGGAAGTCATTGAGTCAGATTTCAAAGCTGGGTTATTTTAGGACAATTGTTTATCCTAACTCAGGAATGGTAACCAAATCTTATGCTTCAGGGAGTGAATTGATTCCTGCAGGAGTCATGAAGGAAGCTTCAGCTTTGCCCAGTTGGTTAGGTGCATAGTGAAGTTTGCCTCTTCACCTGAAACAAAGTATTGTCCATTGCTGGAGGATAGCTACAGAACAAGATAGGATTGGCCATGGCAGATGAGACTTGTCTGTCAGACAAAAAACATCTTTCCTACAAAGAGAAAGTGGCTGATATACACACACATGAGCAGGCACCTGGATTCAGGAGCACTATCTTGTCCTCAAGGGAAAGGTTTTCTGGTTTGATATCTCTGATTGTAAAACTCACCTAACTCCTCTCTTGAATAAAGATGCATTATGGACTACAGGTGTGTGGATGCACTAAAGTAAGGTGCAACAACAGGGAAGCAGAATGAGTGGAGATTGTGACATTGTCAGGACACAGACTGCCTTTTACTCTAGGTTTGTGCAGTGTCCAGTAAAATGGGGCCTTGATCTTGGTTGGGGCCCCTAGTTGCCATGGGAGTACAGATAATCAAGAGGACAATTCATTCTGGGTGTAATTCCATTGAGCTCAATAAGTAGAACTGTACCCTTTGGGAGGAGAAAAAAATGATTGTGGAGACTTACACAGCAAGGCCAACTTGTGTTTCATGAGTAAAAATTCTACATGGAAACAATGTTTTTGGTAACTCCTGTCCCTGTTCTATTCAGCTTCTTATCCAAGATATCAACAGTACAGACCCTGAGTTTCCTGGCCATCATAGATATAAGGTTTATAGCACCACTCTGTCACAGTAGCATTTCATTCCTGGCATCCCCATAGAATAAGGTGAAAAGTCACCTTTCTGGCTATTACATTTCTGACAGCTAAATATATTCTGAAGCACAGTCCCTACTGTCTCTTCCCTTTTCCAGGGGAGGAATGTTTACTCCTGGCCTTGACCCCCAACTTGTGCTGCTTTCTCATCCTTTACCTGCAAGACAAAATGGTCTTTCCTAGCACTCCTCTTGTTTGCCTGACTTGACTCTTCATGTTACAAAGGATGGGAGAGTGGGGGCCAGGGTGATCATTTTCCCCATGAATGAGTTCTGATATCACCGAGTATAGGAGCCATGACCCTGTGCTTGACTTCTCTCCCGCTCTATTATCCCAATGTATGCAACAGTAGGCAGTGACAATGGAGCCTCCTCTACTGAGATGCTGATGCAGAATACAAGTGCCCTTGCTCCTCCCCCTTGAGTTCAGTAGTGAAATCCCATTCTGGGTCTCATTGCTCTCATAAGCAAAAGGGAAAGGCACAGCAGGTCACTTTAGTGCAGTCAGAGTATAGAGCAAGTTCCATATATAGCTGTGTGAACTAGACACTGCACAAATTTCATAATATATTTCAATCTTGGATTCCTAAAATCATAGTGGGTTCCCCTCCTACCACAGTCCCTCTGTGCCCCTCTTCCCTTCCCCTCTCCCCCCAGTGCACACAAGGCAAGGTTTAGCTGGTGGAGTTCTGTCTCCTCTTTTCCCTTTACCATCTTCAGTGGTCCAGAGCAAAGTCATAGGGAGGAGCCTTTGTATCTAAATCTGATTTGAGCATCCTCCATGTTCAGGGCTGTGAGCAAGTAGGAATGCAAAGAGAAGGAGGGCAATGAACAGGAGGTACAGTAACAGTTCATGAGAGACTTTCTTTATCCATCCTCTCTTTCTATTTACATGGCCTTCATGAGAGTGGTATCTGAGCATCTCCTGGTATTTGTGGATTTATGCTCCCCTCTAATACTGTAAGAAATATTATCCCTAATTTACAGATGGGGAACTCAGGAATAGAGAGACTGTGACTGGTACAAGGTCACACAGGAAATATGTGGCAGAATAGGGAGTTGAACCCAGATCACCTGGCTCAAAGTCTAGTGACCTAACCACAAAAACATCTTTCCCCAGCCTGTGCTGCTTTCTCTCCCTTTCTTTCTATTTCTCTTTCTGCCTTTCTCCTAACCCTGCCTAGATCATTCATTCATCCTCCTTTTTCTGTCCTGCTGTGTGACCACCTGCCTGTCTCTTGTTGTCTTTCTATTTGGCCTCTCTCTGTAGCATCTATGTCTTGCTCATTACATGAGAACTCAGCTTGTCAAGTGCTGAGACTGTGCAACAGCTACTGCCACCCCCTAGCAACCATAACTGTGACTTCCAGTCCACAGCATGATGAGGAACAAAGGCAGAGGGTAGGAAAGAGGAGCAAAATACACTCAGTGGGTGGCAGAGTATGGAGGATGCTGGTTGACTGAATGTGTCAAGTAATGAACAATATTCATAATTCAGGAATACTCTTCTGTTTCCTCACCAAGATGGCAGCAACAGACGTGCTAGGGAAATATCCTGCTGGACCTTAGTAGAACTGGCAGTAAACCATACCAAATAAGAGCCATTAATCCTAGTGTGATGGACTGTGGCTAGAGAGGTATGCACTCCAGAGATGAGGAATTCATAATTCAAAATGATCTGGACAAATTGGAGAAATGGGCTGAGGTAAACAGGATGAAGTTTAACAAAGACAAATGCAAAGTGCTCCACTTAGGAAGGAAAAATCAATTTCACACATACAGAATGGGAAAAGACTGTCTAGGAAGGAGTACGGCAGAAAGGGATCTAGGGGTTATAGTGGACCACAAGCTAAATATGAGTCAACAGTGTGATGCTGTTGCAAAAAAAGCAAACATGATTCTGGGATGCATTAACAGGTGTGTTGTGAGCAAGACACGAGAAGTCATTCTTCCGCTCTACTCTGCTCTGGTTAGGCCTCAGCTGGAGTATTGTGTCCAGTTCTGGGCACCGCATTTTAAAAAAGATGTGGAGAAATTGGAAAGGGTCCAAAGAAGAGCAACAAGAATGATTAAAGGTCTTGAGAACATGACCTATGAAGGAAGGCTGAAAGAACTGGGTTTGTTTAGTTTGGAAAAGAGAAGACTGAGAGGGGACATGATAGCAGTTTTCAGGTATCTAAAAGGGTGTCATAAGGAGGAGGGAGAGAACTTGTTCACCTTAGCCTCTAAGGATAGAACCAGAAACAATGGGTTTAAACTGCAGCAAGGGAGGTCTAGGTTGGACATTAGGAAAAAGTTCCTAACTGTCAGGGTGGTTAAACACTGGAACAAATTGCCTAGGGAGGTTGTGGAATCTCCGTCTCTGGAGATATTTAAGAGTAGGTTAGATAAATGTCTATCAGGGATGGTCTAGACAGTATTTGGTCCTGCCATGCGGGCAGGGGACTGGACTCGATGACCTCTCGAGGTCCCTTCCAGTCCTATAATCTATGAATCTATGAATTATGCAGAGATAGAGACCCTGACAGCAGACTGTACTGACATGCTTCATAAGTGACAGCCATAAAACACAAAAGACTTGACCACTGTCCTGCATAGTTTTCAAAAGAGTAGGCCTTACAACAGCACACAAGTTGCAGTATGCATCCAAGTGAACAGTGCATCAAAGAATTCACTTCCTGGCAACCATACGGTTGGAGACCTTGCCCATTATCCATGTGCTTCCCCATATCTTTTCCTCATCTCTGGAGTGCATACCTCTCTAGCCACAGTCCATCACACTAGGATTAATGGCTCTTATTTAGTATGGTTTACTGCCAGTTCTACTAAGGTCCAGCAGGATATTTCCCTAGCACGTCTGTTGCTGCCATCTTGGTGAGGAAACAGAAGAGTATTCCTGACAGCTCTATGTTGTCCTTGCACAGTCTCCCAAAATGTGTTTGAGTAGGGGAGAATGCGGAGCAGCATTTCCTCCTCTGACAATTACTCTTCCCTTGGCTGTGTCCACTGAGCGGTGCACAACACGTGCGTACGGCTGCTGTGCTAGGCCATGCCCTCACACATGGGCAGAGTAATTGCGATCCCCACAGATGGGATGGTCAGGGCCACTGACTTATTGGCAGATACTAAGTCTCACTCTCCATAGCTGGCCTGGAATTAAAGAAGTTGAAGACAAATGAAGACAGCGCAGGCCTCACATGACCCCTGAAAGTTTCCAAAATGCAGGCAGAGTTAACAAGAAGAGCTTGGCAAATAATTACTTACTTAACATTTTTTCTATTTATGGACAAGTTGCATAATTCTCAGATGTATTTGTTAATATTTTCAAATTTCTTTAGTAATTAATTCTCAGCCCGCAGAGTATTTTGCAAAGAGTTCATTGTGGATATTCACCATTTGCACTTTGGCAGTTGGCTATAGCAGCCATATGGTATTGATTCTGTTCCCTGATTGGATGACTTTTGTAGCACATCATTAGCTAAGCAAATTTCAAATTACACATTCACTGTTCAGATCATGGACGTTCACTGCTCAGTTCAAAGTCAAATCTGACCACTACTCAGGCTGACCGCTTGCTTACTGTGCATATTCATTCTAGCAAATCTCCTCTGTACAGTTCTGGGGGAATGTGAGCGCACAGGGCCACAACACAATCAAAGTCAATTCCTTGAAATGCTCAAGCGAATACTCCTAGTACCGTTTTTGCATTATTCACCCAGGTCTTGCAGCAGTCTTTTCTGGAGTGTATTTGGGACAGGTGCACAGTGCCATGTTTGCTAGCAAATAGAAAAGGGGTATTGGTTCCACTTTCTGCCTGGTCATCGCTTTTTCCTTCAGGTGTTGGTTTATTGAGTGGTAGTTGATGGGGAGATTAATTTTTTCCCCTTTGCTGAGCCTAGCACTCAAGTCCCTGACCTCACAGACAGACTCCAAACATTCAATTGAGTACACTGGAAAAATGTAGTGCAGAAAGTAATTACTTCCAATGAGTCCTTTATCCATGTATGAGGATTGTGAGTATACCCCACTCACAGTGCATTTGTTAGTGTCTGGCAGGCAGCACTGTATTGCTGAAAAAAATTATGTCATTTTTGGCTCCAGCCATTTGGGAGCCCAGCCTCGGAGAGAGTGAACCAGTTTTTATCCTGTTTCAATACTGGTTTGAAAATTGAGAGAAGGACTGTAACAATTACGCAGAGAACATTAACAATCTGTTAAACAGCAGTGGTTATTCTGATGTGCAAACCAGTATTAAGCTTCAGCTGGTAGCTGTTAATATCACTTTTCAGCAGCATGAGAGGAGGAGAGGCTATGCAATGCCAATTTTTAATTTATCTTTGCATCTAAAATTCAGAGTTCCTATGTTGGGTGTTAGGGGGAGATTCTTTGCATGCTGGGAAATCTCAGAACACTGCTCTCTGCGGAATGGAGAGCAAATAGCTTCATTTCAAGAACTTTTGTAACTGGGTCTTAATATCTCAGCTGCTGCCCAGGCTAGAAAGCAGGGCATGGCACTGGTGCCACCCACAGGAAATATCCTCTCTTGGGAGAGAGATATGGCCTATAGCATCTCTCTGTCCAGTTAAAGAGCAGGGAGTGGTTCTGGTGCCACCTACAGGAAGTGTCCCCTTAATGGAAGAACAGGGACTTGCCATTTCTGTCACCATCCAAATGAGAGAGCAATGCACTCTGCTGGTGTCCCCTTGAGAAAATATCCCCTTCCCTTCCCCCCGGGGGAACTGGGCCTTAGCACTTCCACACCAGGTGTGTACTGTTGGTTAGGGGACAAAGGAGAACTGTGTTAGGATCCTATTTCTAACTATTTCTCTTAGTGTTTGAAATTTGAAAAGTTAACTGGATCCACAAGAAGTTTCCACTGCTCCTCCCATATTCCCCCATCTAATTCTGCTGTGCCCACATGGCACACCTGACAACCCCTCCCCACACCAACCTGGTGGAAGAAACCCCTGCTTGGTGCCCTGCGTTTCTCTCATAGCTACTGCTGTTAGGCTGTACGTTCCTCTGGTAATGCCCCCTGCAACGCTAATTATTTATCTTCTCTCAACTACCCTGCACTTCCTGGCTGAAAGAGTCTCTGTCACATGAGTGTGGTAGATCACCAGATGCCTCTCTGAAATCAATTACTTTCTGGTTTTCTGCCTGAGACACTTTGGAAAGCAAGTACATCTGCCTCTTGCCTCCCCTATGGGCTTAGTGAGGATGAGTGCTAAGTGGAGTCCTCTACAGGGTCCAACATTTATCTTGTACTGAACGCCAAACCAAACTTGAACTCAGCTCAGAATCAATCCCTGAGCCAACACTCAAATCAAGGTGGTGTGTTGGATAGCACTGAACCTGAGCTGTCTTGTGTTTTACCTTTGGTGATCCTTCTCCCATCCTAATCTGGATGCCTCCTCATACCCAGACTCAACCCCCAACCTTCTATGGGACTGGTTCTTTTGAAATGGAAAATCTGCCTTCACAAAAAGAAGGACTTTGCTTTCCAATCCTTTAGTTAACCCTTACTCCAGCCCTACCTTCTCATCAAAGCTGCACCTTTCTAACTAGAATATCCTTTTCTTCAGTGGAAGGATTTGGGCAAATTTTATAATTGACAGCACAGGTTTGTGTATCTATATAACATCTGGTTTGACAAGGGGAGACCTCCGTCCTACATGTCACTGCCACAGGAAAAATGCTTCCTTTCCCTCCATGTGGATCTCCAGGGAAACCAAAGGTCGGGGGGCTGGATGGAGATTTATGAGCTTCTCCCACTAAAAGACTTCTGCAGCTGGTTCTCTTGCGTTAGATTTTTTTTCCAGGTGAAGGGATAAAAGAGGGGAAAGGGGGAGGTTGAAACCATAGGTCACATTTTTCTTCTTACTGCAACTATGTCAAACCAAAGAATCGGCAGGGTGGTCTCATGCCCAAGTTGTTCCTCACATGCCCTTGGCAGATTTCATGGAAGCTCCATCATAGCAGTGTGCTTTGAGCTGGGGGAAACCCCTCTAAATGGGAGGCTAGCTCAGTCTATACTCTAAACTCAAGCCTGACCCACTCTGGGACTGCAAGCTTTGCACTGGACCTCCTGTCTGTATGGTACCACGCTGGGGTCACCACACTCATTTCATGGCTTTCCTCTGGGCAGGGACTGTCTTCATATTTGTGCCTTGTACAGCCCTGAGCACGTTGTCAGTGCTTAGCAAATAGTAACTGCAATCAACAACGCTGCTAAATAAATCCTTTCACCTTATCACTCACCCGGGTCCCCTACACACCAATTCAATGCTATGTTAGTCTCAAACCCTAACCTATCTCCTACTACCTGCCCAGACATATGCACACAGGCACTATGGGCTAGATCCTTAAACTGGAATGTCTTCATTCAACTCAGGGGGGCTATGACAATTTACATGAGCTGAGGGTCTGGACCAGGATCTGCTGTGTTCCTGAATATTAGATCCCATGAAAACAACTTCTCAAAAACAACACATTGTGTCTGCTTGTTCTTCTCCCTGGATGATCTGGGCCCTTCCTGCATCTCCTCTCTCATGATATGTTCCTCCATGGTCTAGCATTTAAAATATTGCAAATGCATCTTTGAGTCTTTACCAGCATTAAAAGTAAATTGGATCCGTGTGTTTGTAAAGATGCAAACTGGTGATTCTATCATTGCCAGAGATTTCCCCCCATAAAGGGAGCTAGCTTCACTGATATTGGTGCATTCCAGTGTACCGCATCCAAAAGTCAGCCACGAAGCTTCTGATGATTAGAACTGACAGCTCCAGACGGTGCTGGGAATAGCAGCTTTAAAAATATTCAAGGATCTAGTGAGAAAAGCATCACAAGTACTGTCCAGTGAGCCACCCCTCACGGTCCAAATCCTCACCCACTCTGCATTTGGGTAAATGGAATTACTGGGCCGCTGTCTTCTCAGTATTCACAGACCCCCCAAAATCCTGAGGATATTTTTCACCATATAAAAAAAAAAACAGGGAATCTCATGGATTTCCGAGCAAATGGAATGAGGCTACCCTGCCCTTGGCATCCCCAGCGGATAGCCCGGCATGTGACATGAACCCAAATCAGTCATATCATAAAACTGATGGCTGGGGTATGAAGAGCCACAGAAAATGAAATTGTTTGAAAATTTAGGAAGACAAAGAGAAGAGGAAACTGCAACCTAAACCAAAATTCCCTAATCATTTGGCAACTTATTCTGGCAGCTCTTTTACCTGTGCTTTAAACTAAATTGTGTGTATTTGTGGCAGCTGGTCACCAATTTCCATTCATAAATATTCCCATTCCCATACGTCTGGGGTGGAGATTCTACTCACTTGCAATTTAGTTTCCTTCGCATGCAATAGTATATTTCCCCGTCGTGGGTGCACATCTAACAAAAAGCCTATTAGACATCTCACTGAATATATTTAAAGTATTCCCCAAGTGGCCTGTGCTATTTGAAGCTCCTGACACAGTACAACATGCTTTAAATTATTTGTTTAGCTTCAGACAGGTTCTAAGAGCAAGCAGAGCAGGAGATGTGATTAATTAGTGAATATCTGTAAATTGCTTTGAAGATGGAAAGGGCTCCATTAGTGCTAATTGCTAACAGTAATAACATGAATAATTAATCCTAATTAACCAGGGAGACTCTGTTTTATTTCTGGAAGTTAGAGATGAACAAAAAGGCAAGGAGGTGACACCTGCGTTGTATGCAAGCCACCTGATGGCCTGGGTTTGATGCGTTAGCGTAGAGCGCCCCGTACGTACTCACCATATCATCTGACAGGAAGAGGAAATGCCAAACATTTTCCAGCCACTTGTACCCGAGCCAAGTCTAAATGCCAACCCTAAAAATACAGCATGGAAGCTGAGGCATGTTAACAACCCTCCTCTGTACAGCTCCCTCCCCCGCCCCAACACACACACACACACCCTGCCATCACCACCAGTTTATTTTTGAATGAGGACACATTGCCTGAGAGTAACTTGAAGCTGCTGAGGAAGCCTGAGCCCTTTTCTTTTATGTCTTCTTTTATTCAGGTTGTCTAGCTCCATGGAAAGGGGTCTTGCTGTGTGGAAGGATCAGTGTCACCTGTTCAAAGGCAGAGGTAAAATATGGACCTTTGAAGTGAGAAGGGGGAGAGAGGTCAGATGTCTTCCACTGGAGAGAGAGACTAGATACCAGGGCTGGGGAGGTTAATGAGACACTTACATGATGCAGTACTATTCTGCAGTGATGGCACTAGATGCTGCAGTTGCATTACTGCAAGATGCAGTGTTTGGTAGAATGTTACTGTAGAATGTTTACACAGGAATAAAGGGATGTTCTGACCTGGGAGGGAAGCTGCCGCTCAGCCAGTAGAGGTAACTAGCCAATGATCTCTCTGAACCAACCTTACCCTCTCCCGACCAAAAAAACAGCAAACCTGTCTCAAAATAATCCTTCTCTACAGCCGTCCTTCCGTTCCCAAGGCAAATTGCCTTTTATTCTTACAAAAAGGTACGCTTCCACCACCAGAGGGCACCCTACACCTCCAAACATGGGCAGCCGGCCAGAGCAGATGGGTTTCCTGGGAGAAGCTGGAGGTGGGTTTCTGGCATTCTCAGATGGATGTGCTGCCAAATGGCCTAATGAAGCAAGATTGCAATAATTTGGCCAAAACCTCCCTTCTTCCCCTGAAGATGGGAATAATCTGAAGTGATGCAGCCCCAGCCAGTCCACTTGCTCTTAACTCTCTTGACAGAATGTTTCTAATGACTCCTACAGCATTTTTAACTCCATTAATGCTGCTGCTCCAGGTAGCCCAGCAGATGTTCTCTGGCGCTGCTTACACAGCAAGTAGGACAGGCGGCTGATGTGCAGTCATAAATATACAGCCCGACACATTCATAGGCTGAGAGCCCTTGGCAAGGATCAATAATGATAATGTCATATAAAATGAAGGTGACTCCAGCACACAGAGGGGATTCATCCAAACTAGATCAACCAGGGGGTGCAGGGAGCCAGCAGAGTCAGGGGAATCAAATGGATTCTTTCTTTTCACTATATTTGTGAAGAACTTGGACTTCAGTGGCCCTTTTCTTTTCAATGTATTGCTGAAGAGCGGCCTCTCAATTCCCTCCTTTTGGATAGAAGAGAAGTTGAAATCAAGCCTTGTGGCAGCCAGCAGCAGCATCCCTCACCTCCCACCCCGCTGTGTGAAGAAGTGAGGAGGGTTTTGGTCTCTTAGGCTCCCTGCTCCCAGCCCCAACAGTAGCAGGTGGATTTCGGAGCAGCTGTCACTGGCACCAGCAGCAGCGGGATTCCTGAGGAAGGGGGACTCGCTCTCTCTTTCAGGCTTCCAACTCTCCTCAGCTGTGATGGGGCAGCTCATGTAACTACCTCAGGGGATGCAGTCTCTTCCTTTAAAATCCCTCTGAGCCTATCCTTTCCTAGGGTGACCAGATGTCCCGATTTTATAGGGACAGTCCCGATCTTTGGGTCTTTTTCTTATATAGGCTCCTATTACCCCCACCCCACCCCCTGTCCCAATTTTTCACATTTGCTGTCTGGTCACCCTATCCTTTCCTCCTGCACACAATCTCTCCCCCCCCCCCAGACCTACCCACCTTGTCCCCTCATTTCTCTCACACACTCATTTTCTTTTATTATTGGCTTTGAACTTCTAGTCTTTCCATTCAGCCAAATGAGAGCTCCTGTTCAGAGTTAATATATTTCCTCAACCATCATTGTCCCCACCCATTCCCTTGGAAAAGGAGAGGCAGCCATTACTTTTCAAGAGGTCCTTGCTCACTAACCTTGTCATACACATTAATAGGCTTGACTCCAGAGTATTGCATTATGCTAACATAGGGTTGCCAACCCTCCCAGTTTAGCCGGGAGTCTCCTGGAATCAGACTCCATCTCCTGGAGGCTACTGAAGCCAAACCCAGAGATTTTAGGATGCTAAAAGTCCAGTGGCGCAGCAGGGCTGAGGCAGGCTCCCTACCTGCCCTGGCTCCCGAAAGTGGCCAGCATGTCCGGCAGCAGCTCCTAGGCACAGAGGTGGCCAGGGGATCTCTGCACACTGCCCCTACCCTGAGCACTGACTCCACAGCTCCCATTGGCCGGGAACAGGGAACCATGGCCAATGGGAGCTGAGGGGGCGTTGTCTGCAGGCAGGGGCAGCACACAGAGCCACCTGGCTGCCCCTGAGCCTAGGAGCCGCTGCCGAACATGCCACTGCTTCTGGGAACCACCTGAGGTAAGCACTGCCCGGCCAGAGCCTGCACCCAGAACCCCTCCTGCACCCCAACCCCAGCCCCCTCCCGCACCCAAATTCCCTCCCAGAGCCCGCACTCCAAACCCCCTCCTGCACCCTACCCCCTTTTCCCAGCTCTGAGCCCTCTCCCACACCCAAACTCCCTCCCAGAGCCCGCACCCCGAACCCCAACCCCCTGCCCCAGGCTCAGCCCAGAGCCCCCTCCTGCACTCTGAACCTCTCGGCCCCACCCTCCAGCACCTTCTGCACCCCAACCCCCTGCCCCAGCCTGGTGAAAGTGAATGAGGGTGGGGGAGAGTAAGCGACAGAGGTAGCAGGACTGTAGTGAACAGGGGGCTGGGCCTCAGAGAAGGGGTGGGACAGGGGAGCGGGGCAAGGATGTTTGGGTTTGTGCAATTAGACAGTTGGCAACCCTATGCTACCAGCAAGGCCAGTGAGATGGGTTTTGCAATCCCTGTTTATTAAATGAATTAAAAATCAAAATAATTGTTTCCCCACTGTCCTAATCCTGGCCAGTGAGTCTCACCTTCAGTCCCTGTCTGAGTAAGACGGTGTTCAAGGGGCGACAGAGGAACAACACACTCATTGTATATATACTGTTCCTATGTAGAGTAGACTTTTTTTATAAGGACATGGATGGTGGTTGCAAAAGTCAAAAGGCCTTGCTCCATATTGAGACTCATGGTTCTGGAACTGCTCAGTAATAGGGTTACCATACGTGCGGATTTTCCCGGACATGTCCGGCTTTTTGGGCCTCAAATCCCCATCCAGGGGCAAATCCCAAAAAGCCAGACATGTCCGGGAAAATAGGGAGGGAGGGCCCGGCGGTGCTCGGCCGGGGCCGCTGGGGCTGGGGCCAGCGGTGCAGGGCCAGCGCGGTGCTCGGCAGGGGTTGGGGCCGGGGGTGCGGGGCCGGCGCGGTGCTCGGCAGGGGCTGGGGGTGCGGGGCCGGCTCGGTGCTGGGCCGGGGGCGCGGGCACTTGGCTGGGGGCGCAGTGCTCGGCCGGGGCCAGCGCAGTGCTCGGCCGGAGCTGGGGCCGGGGGCGCGGGCACTTGTCCGGGGGCCGGGGGCGTGGTGCTCGTTCCGGGGCCGGTGCGGTGCTTGGCCGGGGCCGGGGCCGGGGGCGTGGGCACTTGGCCGGGGGCCGGGGGCGCAGTGCTCGGCCGGGGGCACGGTGCTCGGCCGGGGTCTGGGGCTGGCGCGGGACATGGGCACTTGGCCGGGGGCGCGGTGCTCGGCCGAAGGCCGGGGCTGTGGGCTCAGGCACTTGTCTGGGGGTCGGCCGAGGGCACGGTGCTCGGCCGGGACCGGGGCTGGCGTGGTGCTCGGCCGGAGCCGGGGCCGGGAGCGCGGGCACTTGGCCCAAGCTGGGTGGGAGACGCCGGGGCCAGAGCCTCTTGGCCTGGGCCAGCCAGCCGCCGGAGGCAGCCACTCGGCCAGGGGGGACGGACTGGGCCGCGCCGCACCCCACCCCAGCTTACCTGCTGCCTCCCTGTTTCAGGCTTCCCACAAACATTTGATTTGCGGGAAGCGGGGGGGGGGTGCAGGGGGCGGAGTGTTCAGGGAAGGGGGCAGAGTTGGGGCGGGGAAGGGGCGGAGTTGGGGCGGGGCCAGGGCCCGATGGAGTGTCCTCCTTTTTAAAAATTAAAATATGGTAACCCTACTCAGTAAAGCAGTGAGCTGCAGCCTGCCTAGTTTATGTAGATGCATTGCTTGGTTGCTCAGGTACTCAGTCTTCATGGCTAACAAGGAGCACAACTTTCCGTGTTGTACCTCAGTATTATCTTTAACATATTATTGCACTCAAGCCCTGTATCTAATCCCAGGTCCAATAGCCAGGAGTTGCAATCCAAGGGGAATATACAATGAGGGAGCTGGTGGAGTCAGGTGAGGCAGTGAGACAGGATAGGGAAGGGCAGCAAGACAGGGTCTGGTAAGGCAGCAAAGCAGGATCAGATGGGTCAGCAGGATAGAGTCAGGTGAAGCAGCAAGGGAGGATCAAGCAGGGTCTGAGTAGCAACTAGCAGGCAGTGGCTTGTTGCTCAGACAAGGGCAAAAACAAAGCGGGAATTTTATATATCGTCACCAACTAATCAGGGTCAAGGTCATGTGGCTAATCAGGAAGCAGGTTGCAGAAGCTGACCCATCCAAGTCTGAGAATTCCCTGATAATTGGATGAGTTGGTGTGGTGCGATGGCCAAGAACCCAGTGGGCCTGGGTTCAAAACTGGCATTTGAGATCAGGTTCTGACATCACGCCCCCCCTTGAGGTTACCTCGGGGTGCAGGAGATCTGGGTATCTCCTTTGGAAAGAGTTGACTTTCAGGGGTGTGTACATGGTGAGCTGGTTCCCAGGTCCACTCCTCAGGCCTGTATCCTTCCCCATCGACGGGGGACCACAACTTCCCTCTGGGAATCTGGGATCTCATGGACAAGATACTCTTCTTGTCCCTGAATGTGAACTGGTGGTGGGGCTGGGGAGTTTGTTTTGGTTAGGGAAGGGATTGTCTGAGAAGGGTTTCAGGAGGAAAGCATGAAATACAGGATGCATTTTGAGGTACTCCAGATTTTTGTAATTGGTATATATATGCATGGGGCATCTCATCCCTTCCATGTGCTGCCTCCAGATTTTGAAAGCTGCCTTGATGGCAAGTAGCTCCTTATCTGAAATCTCAGAGTTATGTTCAGCAGGGGAGAGCTTTCAAGAGAAATGTGCGCAGAATGGAGCTCTTGATCAAGACTCTTTGGGACAATACCACCCCATTAGCAACAATGGAAGCATCAGTTTCCAGGATGAATGGCTGATTTGGATCAGGGCACACGAGGATGGGCACAGTGGTGAACCTCTCCTTCAGGTGATAAAAAACATGTTGGACTTCCAACGTCCAGAAGAATTTGGCAGATTTTCAAAGCCAAGGAAGTTATTGGAGCCAGAATTTGACAGTAACTCTGTATACAGCACTTATGAAAATTTGCAAACCTGATTCAGCATTGGATTTTCCAAATGCTTCAGGGTATTACTCAGTCATGGATCACTTCTACCTTATAGGGATCCATGTGGACCCCTTTGGGAGGCAGTGTATATTCGAGAAACTCTACAGTAGGTTACTCAAAGATACATTTTTCCAGCTTTGCATAGAGTCCATGCTGGCAGAGCCTTCCCAATATGTTGTGCACATGGTGCTCATACATGGGTTAGTCCTCAGAATAAATTAAAATGTCATCTAGGCAGGTGACCACATAGTGGTCAAACATGTCTTGCAAAATATCATTGATCAGGTGCTGAAAGGTGGCAGGCACATTGGTAAAGCCAAAAGATATCACCTGGTATTTGAAGTGGCCATATTGTGTGGTCTTCCATTCATCCCCTGGCTGGATCCTAACTACATTATAGGCCCCCCGCTGAGATTGAGTTCATTTTTTTATCTTATCGCTCAAGCCCATTCAAAATTGATGGAGCTAGGATGGCTCATTCGAAGCCGTATCTGCTGCCAGGCGTCAGGAGCAGCCCACATACAACACTGCTGATCCTAGGGCCTGACAAAGCCTACATAAGGCCGCCTCCATGGTGCAGACCCAATGTGGATCATTGAAAATTGTTGCAAAAGCCCCCAGGAAGGAATCCCAACTAGCCAACACAGGATGATCTTGCTCTAACAGGGGAGATACCCACTCTAGGGCTTTGTTGGTGAGAAAGCTAATGACTAGGCCTAGTCAGGGCCACAACATAAATAGGAGCCTGCACTGATTTACAAAATCACAAAACTTACCCTGGGTAAGCAATCATAATACTCTGGTAAAGGCACCATGGGCTTGGACACTGAGGTAGCTGTGGGCCATGGAGCTAGGGAAGACGTTCCCATTTGCATCCCTGTAATCCATTCCTGCAAAATGTGGGTTTCCACCTGGAGCTAGTCCACCATCACCTGTAGGGCTTAGTTTTCTGCTTGAAAGAAGGCGATCCACTCCTGGAGATTTGATGTTCTGGAGGGCGCCAATGACACTGCCACTGCAGATTCCATGCATACTTTCCTTGTAGAAGGGGCAAGACCAGAGGAGACAGAAGAAGGGTCTGAGCAAACTGTAATGCCCATAGGTCAGGCAGGTCACAGGGCAGTCCAGATTAGTGGTCAGCATTTATGCAAGAGGCCCGATAGCCAGGAGATCCAATCCAAGGAGAATGTACAGCGAAGTAGCTGGTGAGGCAAGGCAGAATCGGATGGGTCAGCAAGACAGGGTCAAGCAAGAGCAGGTCCAAGTAGCAACTAGCAGGTAATGGCTTGTTGCTCAGACAAGGGCAGAAAGGAAATTTATATGTGATTACCAACCAATCGGGGTCAAGATTGTGTGGCCAATCAGGAAGCAAGTCACAGAACCCTGGAAGTTGGTCCACCCAAGTCTGTGAATTCTCTAGTAATTTTGTAAGTTGACATAATGCGATGGCCATGGCTGCTTCCCAAGAACACAGTGTGCTTAAGTTCAAAATCAGCATCTGACCAGGTCCTGACATCCTTCCCACAGACCAAGAGTGATCTCCCCACTGAGGGAGAGGGCAAGGGGAGAGGACATGTAGTTATCTGCGATGTGAAGGAGTGGGTATGGGAGAAGTGAAAAGGAGGTTCACATTGCATCCCCCACCAGCCCTGCAGAACTTTCAAATGAAAGATATTAGCCTGGGCTGTGCACCAGAGATCCCAACAAACAGGAGTCAGCCGGAGCCAGTGGTAGCCCCTAATAGTACAGCTCCCTTGAAGTCATGCTAGTGGGGGTGTGGAGCACCAGGGACACAGGGCCTCCATGTGAATCTTATGCTGTTTTATGTGGATGTATTTCCATTATCTTCAAGACCCAGCCTCACAAATATAATGATGTAGGTGAATTTCCATGAATAATATTTCACAGAGATTTCCTTGCCCATAGCAATTAGTGATGGAAGACCTGCTGGGCCATCCTGACCATAGCTTCTAAGGCCAGGCACTCTTGGCTCTAGCGTCTGGAGTAATTGACCTCATTTTGAAAATATTTCCTGATCTGATACCTGATTTTCCTCTTGTTTGCAACTTGGTATATCAGGATTAATCCACCAATTTGCCAAGTTTCAGTAAAGCTGGCAGATCTGGCTGCCTTAGAATTACCCCATATGGGGGAATTTCCGGGTAGTGTAGGGCTGGTACAGGGTCTCCTATGCTACCTGCCTCCCTGCCTTCAGCATACAAGGTGTGGATGGAGAGACTGGGGCAGGGTATCCTTATGTCTGGTGAGCTACAGCTATTAGAGGGACACCTACAGGCAGTGAGGCACCAGTGCAGATTAGCACAGCCTTCAGAACTGAGGAACATAATGGCAATTTAAAGCCACCTTCTCACAGAGCTGAGGTGCAAAAGTGCTGGCCCAATGGAATTACTTCAGTGTAAAAAGCAACAGAGGGTCCTGTGGCACCTTTGAGACTAACAGAAGTACTGGGAGCATAAGCTTTCATGGGTCAGAACCTCACTTCTTCAGATGCAAGTAATGGAAATCTCCAGAGGCAGGTATATATCAGTGTGGAGATAACGAGGTTAATTCAATCAGGGAGGGTGAGGTGCTCTGCTAGCAGTTGAGGTGTGAACACCAAGGGAGGAGAAACTGTTTCTGTAGTTGGATAGCCATTCACAGTCTTTGTTTAATCCTGACCTGATAACCTCGTTATCTCCACACTGATATATACCTGCCTCTGGAGATTTCCATTACTTGCATCTGAAGAAGTGAGGTTCTGACCCACGAAAGCTTATGCTCCCAGTACTTCTGTTAGTCTCAAAGGTGCCACAGGACCCTCTGTTGCTTTTTACAGATTCAGACTAACACGGCTACCCCTCTGATACTTCAGTGTAAATCCACTGTGAGATCAGAATCAGCTAATTCCACCTAAAATGGCCTGTGCTCAGTTTCATCTCATCACTCTCTCAGACAGCCCTAACTAAACAATTCCTCTCCCTCCTGAGTATTTTTATCTCCAAGAACTGGTACTGTAGACAATTCTCATATTCCCTGCCTTAAGCATTGTTTAACCAAGCTCAACAATGTTCCTTTAATCTTGCCTCAGAAATCAACCTCTCCAGCTTCTTAAACAGTTTTGTTGCTATTCCTGAGTTCTCTCCTATTTGTTGACATCTTTCTGAGTCTGACATGGCTAGTACTATATTCAGTATTGCTCCAACTCACCAAAGTGTTTAAGAATGCACATAAATCTCATTGAAGTCAATGGGACTTAAACATGTGTGTGATGAGGCTAAATCCCACCATCTGTAAGGCAAGCGAGAAGATCTAATTAGTGATGCTCCACACCTAGGAGTGGATTAACTGATTGAGGTGGGGCTAGGTGGTATAAGGATCTGAGAGAGCTCAGTTTAGGAGGAGACCCAAGAGATGGGAATGGGTCTGGAGGAAGGTGCGACAGTTTGGGAGTAACTGCAGTTAGGGGCACAGCTACAAGAGTGGGGTTGACTTAACTCTTATGGTGGGGATCCTAGAGCAAGGGGAGAGCCCTGAGCTAGATTTTGAAGCCTAGAGAAGGGAGGTTGAAGCCTCTGAGGGTGGAAAGTTAGGTTAAAGGACAGTAGACTCCCAGCGGGCAATAGCACTCGGCTGCGTGCATGCATTCCCTCTGTGTGCTGCCCCAGCTCTGCGCAGACAGCTGACACAGCAGACCTGAAGAGAACCCCCAATAACCACAGAGTCTAGTAAGATGCAAAGTCACGTCGACTAGGTTTATTGCGACCTTGGACGCAATTGCAGTTCCCCGTAGATTACTTAGTCTACTGGGCATATTACTAATAGATGCCTCTTGGCAATGGACCCGGCTCAGTGGCGGGACTTTCCACTGCCCCCTTGGCCGGACAAAGACACCACCCCAGGGATACATTCTTATACACAGGTACAAACAAGTTACACATCACTCCTGACGTATTGAGGTGCAACCCCTCTACGTAGCAAGGTGCCGCCTCTCACCTTGTACAGATTGGTTCGATCAAAACAACTCTATCCATCATTTTACCCTTTTGCCCCTGTCATTGGGATGGGTCGGCCTGTTCCATGTTATCTGTGGAATGTTCCAGTATAGTGTATGTTCTGATATCTGGTGTCCAGTACCTTTTAGGTATGTCTCTTTTTGCAGCATCAGCCCTTTCCTTGACAGCTTCTGTGAGCAGGGCCTGCCTCTGGCTCACAGTTTAACTTTGCTTTATGTTAGCAAAGTCTTGACCATTTCTTTAGTTCGGGCCTTAGGCCTCATACCGGGCCTCTGATGCCAAGGTTTATATCTCAGGGCTTCCTCTTACTACACCTGGGTGGCTAGCATCCTGACAAGGAGAAGAATTGGAGTCAAGCCCATAGGTCTGGGAAGAGCCTTGAGGAAGCTCCAGTAGCTGGTTGGGAAGAAGTTGTATGAGGTGACAGAACTCCAGAGCATGAGGAGCAGAGTCTGCAGCCCTGGCTGTGAGGGACACTGACAAATAGGGAAATGGAAGGAGCAGCCCAGGGAAGTAGTGAGGGATTGGAAGGTTCTTGGGCTGGAACCAAGAGGAGAGGGTGAGCCTCAGTTTCCCTACCTCTCCCCCAGCAACAGAGAAAGTTCAAGCATTAGGATTTAAAGACCCAAAGACAGATGGGTTCCAGATGGAGGCTGAAGGCCCAGAATAAAGACCACTAGACTTTGGGCTTTGTTTGTACTTTTTCTGTTATCCCAGAAGGGGCCTGAACTGAAGGGCCAGGCCAGGAAACTGCAGATTCTACAACACTACAATGACAGATGACAGGGTCTGGTGGAGTGGAAGAACCCCTATATGCCACAACCTGGCACAAAGGGGTGCTCTAGTAGTGAGTTTGCTTCATGACACCATTCAACTTTCAGAAACATATATCCAAGAACATTATGGGTATGTAGAAATGTGACGTGAGTGCCCAGTGAAGGAGAAGGAAACTAGAAATGTTTTGCAGATAGTGATTCCTCACATGTCTGCCACCTAAAATATATGTACTGACGCATCAAATACATAGTTGTCATTACCAAAGTGGTCACAGTTTAGCCTTTTAAAACATCACATATGGCAAGTGTGTGACTGTGTTCCAGGGCCTGTTGCTTACAGTACATTTTGGAGAAGGTTACTCTGGGAACAGCATGGAGTTGCACCACCCTGTGCGGACTTCAGGAAGACACAGCATCTCATGAAGCCCAATCCCTCCCAAGCTCTTCGGCACATGGAGGAGGGGAAGCCTGCACATTGCACCATTTCTTGGAATGAGAGTCTCCCTCCACCCTATTGCCAGCACACCCAGCCACTTGTGTGGGCTGATGCAAGGGGGCAGAGGAAGAGGGGCAGGACTGAGACCTATTCGAGGTAATTTATGCTTTTGGGGTGCTAGAATGGAGAGATCCCTGTGCTTCTCCAAATGCAGGGACTGCCCGTGTCTGGTCACTGCATACTGGGTGCAACCAGGGGATGCTTCTTGCTTGTATGGTCTTTCTCTCTCTTTCCCCCTCTCTCCACCAAACACAGCAGGTACATTCTGACCCAAAGCAAGCATTAGGAAAATCCAGGAGCTGCCTTCCTGCGCAGGGGTCAAACTGCCTTCTCATTGGATTTGGTCTATTAATGGGAACCAGGGAGGGACTTTATTAATTTTCCCAGAATGCCCATGTCCTGTCACTACTCCAGGACCCAATTCCTGTCAAAGGCCAGGACTCTGGCATTCTGCTGCTCCCTGTGCCTGCAGCAACTTCTTTCCACCTGCCATTTTATAGTGCTGAGAAATACAGAATGGAAAGTAATTCTGAAAGCAGATAACTTCCAAACAGCTGTTTTGTTGCTTGCTGCAGCTCATTAGAGAGCCCAAACCTTTGTGTAGGGAAGCTGTGGTTCAGAAAGTACAGCTCTCCGGCCAAGAGGAGTCTCTTTCAAAGGCCAGCACATCCTTTGGAAGGTTCACTGAGGGAAAATGTAGCTCCTCTCATTGCGTGGAATTGACTGGTATTAAAATGGAGTTACTTTCATTAAGATGGACATTTCTGTGCCTCCTGCTGATAGGCAGCTGCTAAAAAGTGACACTCTTTGTTTCAGGAAGCATCATTCAATGGGCTTAAATTCAGATATTGTTGAGAGTTTCCATCCAGCAATTACGCTGGTAATGACGCAAAGAGGCATTTTACCACTAAGTGCGAAATCCTGACACACACACACACACACACACACACACCCAAGCCATTGAACTCAGTAAAGCTCAGGGTTTCACTTACATTGAAATGAGTCTGCCAAATCCACTGCCACTCTACAGCATGTAGGTCTGAGTGTGTGTCTGAGTTCCATGCCTCAAGTTCATCTCAAATTTAAACACAAAATATTTACCTGAGTGCCCCAGATTAACTATTAATAAGTCCTGCAGTAGCAGCCAGGGGCTTCACTCAGGATCAGAGGCTCACTATTCTGGATGTTCTGCAATCAGACAATAAAAGGTTCATCTGGTTGTAGTCGAGGCAAGTTAGTCCCAATTAATTCCCTCACTTGCCTTGGTGACCCTTGGCAGTCCTGGTCCCAAGGCAGATTTAGTAAGAGTTTTTAGAAATTCCTATACACAGAGGCATCTTGTGATTGCCTGATACATACATGATGTACTAAGTCACTGCACAACATTATATTTGTAGTCTTTGTGCTCCTTTCTGCCTACCTCATCCATCGTTTATTATTATCACTTGTTGTATCCTGTCTTATACAAGCTCTTCAGATCAGGCAGGATGTCCTCTTTTCTATTTGTGAGGCACCGTGTGCATCTTTGGGTACCTGGATAATAACCATTTTGTGTTCAATACATAGACATTACATATTCATTGAGGTTTAAGAAATGTCTTTTTTTTTCTTATCCTTAAATTATGTACTGTTGCTGTGTGCTGTTAAACAGCTACTATGTTCCACCACAGCAGTGGCTGCATTTAGGATTGAATGAGATGTCTCTGTATTTATGTATCTGCATGCACACACAGTACAGAGAGAGAAAGAGCAAGTTATTAAAGCTCTTTGGGATCTCTTCCACAAAAAAATATACTGGTCCTGATTTTGCAACCCTCGTGCAAGTCATCCCAGTGAAGGCAATGGGACTACTCAGATAAATGTATGTTAGCCTGGGTAAAGGTTATAGAGTCAATCTCTAGCTAAATATAAGATATGCAGACATAACTATTACTTCTCTGTCAATCTTTTACATCATTTTCTTAAACCAGGTTTGTTGAGGAGGACTATGCCGTAGAGTAAAATAACTGAGTTTAAGAGAAGATCCCTAAACACTTTATTAAATAAAGTCTGTCCCAACCCCTATCTGGGGGTCTGGACAGTGCAGATCCAGTTTGGAGCACCACCTGATGCCTGCAAGAAGAACAAAATAATGGGCTTCTGTGAATGAGTTTAACGTATGGTGTGGGAGCTTGGGGGCCACCAGCAGCACATGTACAGCGTCTGGGTCCAAAGAGAAGACCAGAAGCTGAGGAAAAATTAATGATGATGAGGGGACTCCATCACTCTGCACACTGGGCCAGTAGATTAATGCCTCCTAGATGAGAAGAGCATAATGGATAAGTTCAGGCTGAGATGGTAATAAGCTGAAAAGGAAGAGCCATAAATAAACCAGCAAAAGTAAAAAGAAAGACGGCTGGCAGGGAAAAATAAATACCTGCTCTCAGACAGTGACACAGACTGGCCTGGGGGAGGAGCGGGGGAGTCAGATGGGCTGCAGTCTGGGAGCAGGCTTATACTACATGGAATGCATACTGGAGGATTGGGAATTTTGCCAGAGATGGGAAGAGTGATGGTAAAAAGAAAGTGGCAGTAGGTCATGGATCAGTGCAGCACATGTGCCCTCTGGGGAAGTCAGGCAAATGGGGTGAAGAAGGATAACCTTGGGAAGCTGGCATTCAGCACAGATACCAGCCTGCTTCTGAGGGTGAGTGGTAGGGTGACCAGATATCCCAATTATATAGGGACAGTCCCGATATTTGGGGCTTTCTTTTATATGGGCTCCTAATACCCCCCCCCCCACCCCCTGTGCTGATTTTTCACACTTGCTGTCTGGTCACCCTAGTGAGTGGCAATGATCATTTTGGTACATTTGTATTAGTAACCGAGAGAATCATGCCTCCTAGGATAGGCTTCAGTTGAACCTGCAGTGCTTATTGGATCGGAAACAGCTACCTATTGCTTGTGGCCTGACAAACCCATGCTACTGTCTGAGGCCAGCTGTCACTCCTTTAAAGTTCCTTTCTTTTTATTCCCCCAACACACACACACACACACACCTCGCCCCTCCCACCTCCCATCCCCCGGGCATAGGTCTTGAATTGTTGAAGCATGTACCAGAGTCTGAGCTAACGCTGGAGATGGATGAAGCTTTACAAGTTTGGATAAGCTCCCAAAAGTTCATATGCTTCTCTGAACCTTTGCCAACCTATCAGACTCCTGGAATTGCAAAACTAGGCTGGAAATCTTACAAGAGAGCGCATCCTCATGAGATTTCTGGTGCTTCCTGCCTCTGGTTGGACTGGAAATTCCATAAAAGTAGGAGCCCTTCCCTCCCAAAAAATATCACCAAGGCTGCTGCTCCTGCTCTCCCTTCCTCAAAGATCAATATTCCTTCGTGTCTTGTTACTTAAATTGTCTCTCTGAGCATGTGATCAAATAAATGGCCAAGGGCAAAAAGTCTTGAAAGCTTGTCTGAGAGTTAAAAACTTGGGGTGTAGGTGAGTAGGGAGGTCTGAGGTGCAGGGAGCCCTTCCCCCCACACCCAAGCAGCCATCCATTTGGTGCTAGCCATCAATCTGGCTTCCAGGGCTGAGGGGGCAAAGGGGGTGACTGGTTGATGCTGCCAACAGTGCTAGTGGCCCCAGAAAATAGGTTTCTAAGGCCTGGTCTACACTAGGAGATTATGTCGAATTTAGCAGCGTTAAATCAAATTAACCCTGCACCCGTCCACACAACGAAGCTATTTAGTTCGACATAGAGGTCTCTTTAAATCAATTTCTGTACTCCTCCCTGACAAGGGGAGTAGCGCTAAATTCGACATGGCCATGTCAAATTATGGTAGGTGTGGATGGAATTTGACGCTAATAGCTCCGTGAGCTATCCCACAGTGCACCACGCTGTTGACGCTCTGGACAGCAGTCCAAGCTTGGATGCTCTGACCAGCCACACAGGAAAAGCTCCGGGAAAATTTGAATTCCTTTTCCTGTCTGGCCAGTTTGAATCTCATTTCCTGTTTGGACATCGTGGCGAGCTCAGCAGCACTGGCAACGATGCAGAGCTCTCCAGCAGAGGTGACCGTGCAATCGCAGAATAGAAAGAGGGCCCCAGCATGGACTGATTGGGAAGTCTTGGATCTGATCGCTGTGTGGGGCGATGAGTCCGTGCTTTCGGAGTTGCGATCGAAAAAACGGAATGCGAAGATCTACGAGAAGATCTCCAAAGTCATGATGGAGAGAGGATACAGCCGGGATGCAACGCAGTGCCGTATGAAAATCAAGGAGCTGAGACAAGGCTACCAGAAGACCAAAGCGGCAAACGGACGCTCCGGATCCCAGCCCCAGACATGCCATTTCTATGAGGCACTGCATTCCATCCTCGGTGCGGCCGCCACCACTACCCCACCACTGACTGGGGACTCTGACGATGGGGTATTGTCAATGGCCACTTCCTCGAAGATGTTCGTGGACAGGGAAGATGAGGAAGGAGATGAGGAGGACGAGGCAGTCGACAGCGCATACAATGCTGATTTCCCCGACAGCCAGGATCTCTTCATCACCCTCACAGAGATCCCTTACCAACCCTCCCAAGGCATTAATCCTGACCCTGAATCAGGGGAAGGATCAGTCAGTAAGTGTTTTAAACATGTAAACATTTATTTTGATCAGAACAGGAATGGAGTATTAACAATGGGTTTTTCATGATTACTTTGCCGTAGGCGCTTTACTTTTTAGTCCTTGCCAGTGCAACTACTGCAAAAGTATCTCAAAATGTCCAGTTTTGCATGATTACTTTGCCCTAGGCGCTCTACTTTTTAGTCCTTGCCAGTGCAGCTACTGGAAAATTCTGTCAATATGTCCGGGGATAGAGCAGAAATCCTCCTGGAACATCTCCACGAAGCTCTCCTGGAGGTAATTTGAAAGCCTTTGCATTAGATTCCTGGGGAGAGCGGCCTTATTGCGTCCTCCATGGTAGGAAACTTTTCCGCGCCAGGCTAGCAGCAAGTACTCCGGGATCAGTGCCTTGCAAAGCATGGCCGCATATAGCCCTGGTTTTTGCTGGCATTCACGCAGCATGCGGTCTTTCTCTGTGTCCGAAATCCTCATCAGAGTGATATCACTCATGGTGACCTGCTTTAAATTAGGGGAATGTTAGTATTGGGACTGATTGCCTGTTCCTTTACATAACTGTAACCGGCGGTTTACAGCCACGTGGTGGAGGCGGGACAGGGGCAGCATACAGGGATCTTTCCCGGGGACAGTCGCGAAGGGGGTGGGACAGGGGCAGAGTTCATGCTGGCCGGATTGCCAGCAGCAGGAACTGGCCAACTCTAGGGGCATTGCTTTGAACATGAAAGGAGGGCACTGCTATAAATTAAGCTTTCAGCAGCCAAAAGTCTACGGCTTACCATGTCAGCCTGCTACCCGAATTCCGCTGTCCTGCCCCGCTTGTGTGATCTGTACTCCAAGACCCCAGGCATTGAATGGGAAGGCCGAAAATTCGACCTTGTCCTGAGTGCGCATGTGATAGTCTTTCTCTGTGAACAAGACCATGCACAGCACCTATGTTCATTGTTCACAAAAATGTATCTTTGTGAGGAATTCACTCCCTTTTTCCCATCCCACAGCTACGAGTGTCTCCCGACCTACCCCGGCATCCCCCTCCCAGAGGCTGGCGCAGATTAGGCGCCGAAAGAGAAGGACACAGGATGAGATGTGCTCCGAACTTATGGGCTGCTCCCGAGCCGAGGCAGCACAGCAGACGCAGTGGAGGGAGAACATGTTGCAATACCAGTGATCACACAGCGAACGGGAGGACAGGTGGCGGCAGGAAGACCAGCAGGCGACTCAAACACTGCTTGGACTAATGAGGGAGCAAACGGACACGCTCCGGCGCCTTGTAGATGTACTGCAGGACCGGAGGCAGAAGGACACAGCCCTGCTGCAGTCTATCTCTAACTGCCCTCCCCCGCCACAAAGTCCCATCCCCCCCCTCACCCAAAGTCCCAAGAAGGAGGGACGGCAGGGGCCGTGAAAACAGTCACTCCACCCCTGCAGACTGCTCAAGTACCAGACGGCTCTCATTCCCAAAGTTTTGATAAGTCCTTTTCTTCACTCCAAAAGCACCTCACCCAAGCCTCCGTCCCAGTGTCATCCCCTGTGTAGTTGTTAATAAAAAATACGTTTCTGTTAATTACTGTTTCCGTTAGGTTCTTTTAGAGGAGAGCGTGTTTGAAGGGGGAATGGGGGTTGGTAATTGGAGAGGACAGTCACCTTTACCAGGGTATAGACACGGAGGCAGGTTCAGCAGCAGGTCACACACACATTGCAGTCACTAGGCACCCTGGTCAGTCTGGGAGGTGGTTTTCATGTTCTGTGGGGGGGGGCTATGTGAGTTTGTGGCGGGAGAGGGCGGTTACAGATCTTATGCAGCGGTCCTTAGCCTTGATGACAGAGCCACGCAGCAGGGGATCTGTAACCGTTCTCCCCTGCCACAAAGTCACATAGCCTCCACACACAGAGTCCCGAAAAGGAGGGGTGGCAGGCTCCGTTGAAACAACCAGTCCACCACTGCGGACCGGTCTCGGAGCAGGAGCCTGTCATTCCTCGAGTTTAGAAGCGTCCTTTCCATCACTACACCCACTCCCCACCACAGGCTGTGTCCCAGTTTCAACCCTTTACCACAAAACACTTAATAAAGAAAACGGTGTTAATGAACAAAGTTCCATTTCTTTTATTTTTAACGGTGTGTTGGAAGGGGGGCAACGGGATGAAGGGGGTATGTAACTGGAGAGGATAGTCAACATTAAGTGGGTAAAGAAACGGGGGCAGGTTCAGCTTCTCTTTAAATAAACGTAATAGTCACAGGTTACCCTGCTCACTCTGGAACCTAGCTTTCAAAGCCTCCCGGATGCACAGCGCATCGCGCTGGGCTTTTCTAATGGCCCAGCTCTCTGGCTGGGCGTAATCAGCAGCCAGGCGATGTGCCTCAACCTCCCACCCTGCCATAAACATCTTCCCCTTGCTCTCACAGAGATTGTGGAGCACATAGCAAGCTGCAATAACAATGGGGATATTGGTTTCGCTGAGATCAGAACGAGTCAGTAAGCTTCTCCATCTCCCCTTGAGACGTCCAAAAGCACACTCCACCACCATTCTGCACCTGCTCAGCCAGTAGTTGAAGAGTTCTTTTTCACTGTCCAGGGCGCCTGTATAGGGCTTCATGAGCCAGGGCATTAACGGGTAGGCAGGGTCCCCGAGGATCACTATAGGCATCTCCACATCCCCAACAGTTATTTTGTGGTCCGGGAAGTAAATACCTTCCTGCAGCCGTCTAAACAGACCAGAGTTCCTGAAAACACGAGCGTCATGAACCTTGCCCAGCCATCCGACATTGATGTTGGTAAAACGTCCCCTATGGTCCACCAGTGCTTGCAGCACCATTGAAAAGTAGCCCTTTCTGTTAATGTACTGGCTGGCCTGGTGCTCCGGTCCCAGGATAGGGATTTGAGTTCCATCTATAGCCCCACCGCAGTTTGGGAATCCCATCGCGGCAAAGCCATCTATGATGACCTGCACGTTTCCCAGGGTCACTACCTTTGACAGCAGTAGCTCAACTATTGCGTTGGCTACTTGCATCACAGCAACCCCCATGGTAGATTTGCCCACGCCAAAGTGGTTCGCGACTGACCGGTAGCTGTCTGGCATTGCAAGCTTCCAGAGGGCTATGGCCACTCGCTTCTGGACAGTCAGGGCTGCTCGCATCCGGGTGTCCTTGCACTTCAGGACAGGGGACAGCAACTCACAAAGTTCCAGGAAAGTTCCCTTATGCATCCTAAAGTTTCGCAGCCACTGTGATTCATCCCAGACCTGCAGCACTATGCAGTCCCACCAGTCCGTGCTTGTTTCCCGGGCCCAGAATCGCCGTTCCACAGCATCAACATGACCCATTGCCACCATGATGTCCACAATGCAGGGTCCCGTGCTTTGCGAGAGGTCTGTGCCACTCTCAGACTTAATGTCCTCACCGCGCTGCCGTAGCCTCCTCGCCTGATTTCTCAGCATCTGCCTCTGAAAAAGGTGGATGATAAGGTGCGAGGTGTTGACAACGGCCATAACTGCAGCGATGGTCACAGCGGGCTCCATGCTCGCAGTGCTATGGCGTCCGCGCTGTCACTCACCAGAAAAGTACGCGAACTGATTGCCCGCCGGCGCTTTCAGGGAGGGAGGGCGGGAGTGACGGTTGAATGACGACAGTTATCCAAAACCACCCTTGACACATTTTTTCCCCAGCAGGCATTGGGGGCTCAACCCAGAATTCCAATGGGCAGCGGGGACTGCGGGAACTGTGGGATAGCTGCCCACAGTGCACCACTTCCAATGTCGACGCTTGTCCCGTTAGTGTGGACTCACAAAGTTGAATTACTGTTCTTAGTGTGGATACACATGTTCGACTTTGTAATATCGGTTCCACTAATTCGATTTAAGTTAAATCAAACTACTCTCATCATGTAGACATACCCTAAGTGGGATGGGAATGAAGCCATGGCCCTGTCCCCACCCCCATACTAGGATGGTTGCAATGGGAGTGAGCGAGTTACAGATGTAAGTGAAGCACAGGTGTTCCTTCCTTGACCTCTAGAGGTACCACATCTCTTGAAGACATGTTCCTTCTAGGTGCTGCTTCTCAGGAAATGCCCCTCCTCTTTCTCAGTTAGGCTCAGGCTCATAAGAGCTGGGTCTGTAGCGTCTCTGCCATGATTAGCTCACTTCACCCAGTCATCAAGCCAGGACACAGTGTTCACAAGGGGAAAAGGCTTAATTCCACATGATTCACTTCACTTGTAAGACAGGGATGTTCCCAAGTCTCCTGAGGTACAGAGCCAGTGCAATATCCGCCTGTGACTCCTGGCCCCACTGCTGTAGGCGTTTCAGATGAGAACTAGTTGATAAAAAGAGGCAAAAGCGATCTAGGGCCACGTTTCCTCCTGGTGAAATCTGGTACAGCTCCCATTCACTGAATGTCTCTCATAGGAACTGTCATGGAGCCTTCACTTTGCCTTCCAAAGGGAAGACGTTTGAAGTTTAATCTTAATTTCATCGTCTACAGCATTTGATCTCTTCAGCAGCTGGCCGAGTGGTCCTGGCCCAAAGCTTTGGTGCTCCACCCCTCATGATGTCTTAAGGAAAGATATGAGGCCAAATCCAACCATGTGAGCAGACACAAGCCCATTGAAGCCAGTAGAGTTTCACCTGCTTACACCATGGCTGAATTTATCCCTTTTTTCTTCAAGTCCATATATAGGTATTCTTGGTATCCACTATCCTGTTGCTCTCATCGCCGCCTAAAATGTGAACATGAAAAGCTGACCCCATTGCAGTAATGGCAAAACTCCCACTGGTTCCAGGAAGGCCAGGATTTCACCCTGAATGTTTTTAAAAGGGATAGACAGAAGAGAACTATGACTGTTGTGGTTTTGTTTGTATTCAACAATAGTGCACGAGAGACTCCACTTTGGCTGTGTGTATGGTGTTCAACATCCAAGCTATTTTTCCCCCCATAACTTACATTTTCTCTCTGGAAACTTGGTCTGAAGCTGCAGCTACTGTTAGGGCTTCAGACTAAATGGACCATATCACATCTCTTTCCCCAACGCATCCTGGCGGGAAGATGGTAAATGCAGAGAATGTTTGTTTTTTTTCCAGTCAAGATTATACAATTATTGCAGCATCACCCCCAATCTGATACTTTTTCGCTAAAGTCCTTTAGATTTCAGCAAGTTACTCCATGAAATATCCAAACTTTCTCTATTTTTGCCACATCTCCTCCAGTCATAAAGAAATACAAATCTTAAGCCTTTTCCTAAATGTTTGAGCTATTGGGCATTATGGATAATAGATTTCCTGCAGTATCTTTCCCTCTCCATTGTCTCCCATCTGTCTCTGCTTTCAGTCTAGTTAGTCCTCTTTGGGTTAAATAAGCCATTTGTAGTTTTGTTGTGGGTTCCTCTCTTTCTTTGGCTGTTTTGTCATGAAAAACATCCCCAAAGAGTCTCTGTGATTTACTGCAGTGTTAACAAATGTCAGAGCTTGGGAGCATTGCAGGAATGGTGCTCTGGCAGCCTGCCTGGACAAACACACTAAAAGTCAGTCCTGGCTTGGATACTTGAGGAATTAGTGTCCGTACAAAGATGCATTAAATACAGAGAGAAAGATGTAGATTTTTACAAGTGAGGCTTGAAAGGTTCCTCAGGGCCATTTAACATATGTCGCCTGTGCTGTTGAATTCAACACTGCACCTGCCTTTCCTGTTCATTGGAAGCCAAGCTCCTGCTTAGAAGGGCTCTTCTCTTTTCCTTGCCTCCCATTTTGGGAGACACACAGAACTGTTGTCTGAACTGAATTTGGAGACCGTGAGGTTGCAAGTCAACTTTCAGCCAGCTGAAAATGAAATAGTACCACCTCCTCATGTCTGCACCCACCACCACTGTGTACTGTGACCTCACAATCAGTTCAGGCTCTGCCATCCAAGGCTTGTCTCTACTGGTGAGAAAATGACTTTGACTTAAACTTGGTAGCTGAAGAATTAGTCCCCCTGTGCCTCTCATGATGGGCGTTGAGAATAAATGGGAGTGAGCCAGGGCTGGCTCTGGCTTTTTTGCCGCGCCAGGTAAAAAAGCCTCCCGCCGCCCCCTCTCCCTTCCCTAGCGCGGCAGGGGAGGGCACCAAGCCCGGCCGCGGGCCTCTCTCCCCGACCGGCCAGAGCGCCAGGGGGAGGGCGGCAAGCCCGGCCAGGGCTCTGCTCTCCCCGGCGACTAGAGCACCGGGAGGAGGGCGGCGAGCCCAGCCACGGCCCCGCTCTCCCCGGCGGCCAGAGCGCCGTGCCGCCCCCCTCCTGGTGCTGCCCCAAGCACAAGCTTGGTGGGCTGGTGCCTGGAGCTGGCCCTGGAGTGAGCAGATGAATCCAAACACTGTTTATCTCAGGCTTGACCAGCACATTCCCTGATAGCAATTTTGATTAAATGTATCCATGTCCACACCCTACATGCTGTTGTAATAATCTTTGTACAAGGTATGCCTTGTGAGGTAGCATCTGAAAACTCATAATTTGCTGGTCAATATTGTCCTGATAAAAGATGTGTGGCAACGTTGTATATGAAGTTAGAAGATTTCCCTGTAGGATGTTGTTGACACATGTTCCAAACAAGTCTTTCTCAAACAAAGGAATGTGTACTCTGCTTCATTTGCATTTAAGCAGTAAATGGTGTCATCAAGCAGGAAAGGAAAGAAAGACACTCCAACAGGTCAGGAAAAGCAGCAGGGAAGATCCTTTCCTATAGACACTGTCTCCAGAATCTCAGCTGGAAATGTTTTCCAAAGGGGAGACTGATCCTATAAAAAGGGGGACAAACCCCACAAGGCACCCCCTCCTCTCTCTCTCTGTCCATCGATTCACCTCATGAGAAGGGACAAAGGAAGCAGCCATTAAACAGAAGAAGGGGTCCTGGCCTAAGAAACTGGGGCAGTAAGATTGTTGAAAACATGGGGTGAGAGAAACTTTACTTTGAATTTAGGTTTGAATATAGTTTGTCAGGCACTAGTTGCATTTTATCCTTTTTTTTCCTGTAACCATTTCTGGCATTTATGCCTCATTACTTGTGTTCACTTAAAATCTATCTCTTGGTAATTCATAAATTTGTTTTACTATTTTATCTAATCCAGTGTGTTTAAATTGAAGTGTCTGGGCAACTCCATTTGGGGTAACAAAGTGTTCATATTTCTATTAAAGAAATAGACTTTATATGAATTTGTATTGCCCAAGAGACAGCTGGGCAGTACCGGATATACATTTCTAGGGGGAAATCTAGAACTGAGGGTGTGTTGGGGTCATCCTGCAATATAACCCAGGCTGGCAAGAGCCCAGGTATGGCTGGCTGCAACACACACACAAACATAGCTGGGAGTGACTTGCATGCTGGAGGCAGTTTGTGAGCAGTCCAGACTGGAGCTACAGCAGCAAAGCATTGTAAAGGACACCCCAGGTTAGAGGGCAGCTACTCATTTGTCTGGATTGTACCCTGGGTAGGTCACTGCAATAGCCCCCAACTAAACACTGTAGTAGTTCCCTAGACTGAATTCTAAGATGGGGTCTATGCTCCATGTAATGGGGCGGCAAGATCTGTGACCTGGTGCAGAGCTCTTCCATTGCTATCAGCAGGACTTTTAGAATCCTGTATAAATCTGCTGAGCAAGTGCTGCTCACTCACTGTGGTAAATGCATCTTGTTCACTACAGAGATATATAAGTTGGGTGTTTAGTGTCTAGTCAGAGAAACCTAGGGGCCACAGCAGGCAAGTCCTACAGTAAATCCTAGAAGCAGCTGAACTTAGTGAGAAAGCCTAGGCTGAGATTCATTATAATTTGAGATACCAACAAAGACAACCCCACAAAGGGGCTATGTTTTGACTTTATGCAGCATGTGCAGTACCTGGAGCAGGGTGGGAGCAGCACTCACTCACCCCTACCATGGAGCATTGAGGCTTGAGTGTAGTCAGGTTCCCGTAGAATCACTGCTCCCTGTTTCTCAGGGTCACAAAGGGGTCAGCCAAACACTGCTTCTGTGTGGGATTCAGCAGGTCAGGCGGTGAGCTACAGCTCTTCGAGTAGCAAGATTTGTGCTAGGGTGCCAAATGAGAAAAGCAGGAGGTGCTGTGGGTCAAGACTGAGGTGCGCTGGCAGAGCTGCCTTTGGGGACATTTTATGCAAAAATGGCTCTGAACCTGCACAGCAGCAGCCCCTACAGAGACAGAGAAAGCAAACTAGAGAAATGTTGGTCTGTCTAATTAATTTTAAAAATGCACAGTATTTCCTCCTCTGCAGCCATCTTCTCCCTAGCCTTCATTACTGGAACACTTCTTCCATGCAGGACTAAACGTTTGTCCATCCTGCTGTTCTCCTCCATTCTGGTATTGTCATTTGCAGATATCCCAAATGCCAAATTATGAAACTGTATTTTGCGTGTGTGTTTTCAAAGGTTAATTTCTCCTCTGACAGTTTCTGCTGTACAGATTTCTCTGGTGTTGTCCACTCAGATGCACTGACGAGGGCTGTCCTGTGCCAAGCTTGGCATTCTCAGGCTGACAGAGAATGTCCAGCAATGTTCCCTCTCCATTGCCAGATAATAATATTGAGCCCAAAGAGAGCCCTGGGGAACCTGATGAAGCAAAACTTCTTTCCAAAGCAGACAAGTTCCCATGAACACACTAGGTTTAATATGAGGACAGTTCTAAAAGAAAGTCACAAACCCGAGAATTCTGGGTGTAGGTGATGCAAACTGATTCTATGTAAGTGCTGCTCATCGTGACAAGAGACTCTTAGCTGGTGTATTACAGTGCAACTTAATAAAATGATCAAGATTCTTATCAACCATCTTAGATATCATGTTACCTTAATGTACCTTTGTGTCTTCCTTGTAATGTACGTCTTCACATTTTTAGCATGTCGTGGGCTCCTCCATTGAAGGACTGAGGGGCATGGCTTCAGAGACCAAAGGTCATCTTCCATTTTAGAAGACAGGGTTGTGGACTGTAGGGGGCACATCAGACTGGTTGGTTGCAGCTTCCTGCAAGTTTTTATTGCTGTGTTATGTAATGTAAGTAAATAATTTAATGATTAAATACAAGCTGTTTGTGCCTTAAAGAATAATACTAGCTTCTTCCAGCAGGAATTGCTAAAAGCACAGCTCCAATGACATTACTTACATGAGACTCTTCAGTTGTTCTGTGTCTTTGTCTTTCCCTGGTATTAGAGAGACAAGGTGGGTGAGGTAATATCTTTTGTTGGACCAACTTCTGTTGGTGAGACAGACAAGCTTTCAAACCACGCAGAGCTCTTGTTAGTATCAGCCTTGGACTACAGGGCATTAGCACTTCCAAAGGATCTTTTTGTGTGTAGTGTTATTGTCCGGTGTTAGAAGAAAACACGAATATAGACAGTTTGCACTTGGCCAGACAACCTATCCACCTGCCTAGACGTAACAAGAGAACAGTTCACTGTAACCACATGGTTTTTGTACCCAGCAGGAATCATCTGTCTATTTAATGGATTATCCACACAGACAAGGCAAACCTCAAGAAGTGAAAGTGCATTTGGGTACAATGAACAGAGCCATGGTGCCTTAGAATCAGACTCAGGCAACAAGAAGCATTGTTTCTGTTTTTCTTAAGAAAAGGACTGGTGAGAAGGAAATGTATCTGCTCCAAACAAACACATAACGCCAGCTCCTCCAGTGTGATGCTGCTGCTTTGAACCATAGTGGCATGATCTGACCACAAAATTAGTTCAATCGACTCAAGGAGGATCATTCCAGTCTAAGAGCCCCAACATCAGCTCTACACCCCAAACACCCACCCTGCTGCTCGCTTTGCAGAGGAAAGTGGTTGTGATAAGATGAAAAGGGGCCTGGTTAGGATTCCCCAGCACTACACTGACATTCAGCAGCATTTTCAGATCCTTGTAGTCGGGGGTAGTCAATAGGCAGACCAAATCCAGACCATCAGATGCTTTTGAACGTATCCCGAAATCTTTTTTATTTACTTTTTTTTCTCCCTCTGGTGTCTGGACCTTGACCAAAAAATGTGGACCTTGACAAAAAAAATTGATCAGCCTGCTTGTAGCCTTTATAGTGCACTGTAAATTGGAGCACCACCAACTCTAACTATCCAATAGTCACCATTTGAAAAGAAAATAGTCAACTTATTGTTTTGAAATTGTTTAAAGTATTGATATTGTCACACAGACCTCTTCATAATAGCAATAGGGTACTATTGACTGGTTCATTTACAGTACATTCCCTCTTTCCTTAGGTTAGGTCCAAATATTGATTTATCTTTTTATAATCTGATGAGTAAAATCTTCCATATTATATTTATATCTGCTTAAAAAACCCCATCAGCAAGAAATGTAAAATAGCATATCTTGTGCTTCCCTTAGTGGCTTCAGCAGGAAACTAACACTATTGCCCAGGCGGTGCTGACAGCTGTTATTAATGCCGGATCGTGAGCTCAAAGATGTTTGAGCCCCTGAGGTGCTCTACAAGGTGAAGTTGTTGTTCTAATTGGGTTCTAATTCTTGGTGAATTTTGTTGTCTAAGGTCCTGAAAATTGCTGAATTGGCAGCCAGAGAGAGTGAAATGGTTTAATTATGCTGATAACAAAGGCAGTGCAGGCAGGGGCCGTGCAAGCTTTCACACACAGTAAAGGCGAGTACATTCATTCCACATCCATTTGAAACATGAGGCAGAGTAAATATCTTGCCAAATGAAAAGGCCAAAAATCAGGCAGAAAGATTATTTCCAAGCTTCTAAGAGCTACAAAGAATGGAGATTTCCGAATCTATTGTAAAAACATTTGATTAAGATATCTCTTTTATTATGGCAATATAAAAAATACCAACTGAGTCTGGTTTCTACATCTAAGCCAAAGAAGACACAGGAGATAAAGATAAATTGCCACTCCCTGCTACTACAGCACCAGTAGCAATACCTAGGGAATTTCTAATACAGTTCAGTTTACCAGCAAAGCCATAGAAAGGCTGGAGGGCTGACTACTGTTCTGTGATTCAGTCCAAGATTTCACATGTCCAATCCCCTGCCTCTGACAATCTGCTATTCCCACTAAGGCCAATAGCCCGATACCCTGCTGTATTTAAGGTGGCCTAAAAGTCTCAGGTCAGCAGTGCATCCTTGTAGTAAGTGATCAGAAAAGGCTGTAATGGGAATGATTCCAGAAGTGACCTTAGCAAAGAAGAAATTTCTATTAATCCAATGATTCCCCAATGGCTTCCCTCAGTGACAGGGCTCATACCGTCCACAGCAACAGAAATAGACTTTGGAGATTGTCTTTGTGTATACAGGCAGGTGCCCTTTAAAAGAATCAGGGAACAAACCTGTTTGGTTTAATGGACGGAAAATGTAGTTTTTTTTTCAAAGTAGTGAAGCCCTTCCAATTATATAACAGGTAAATGAGTTAAGTACATAAACTTCCTGTGCACTTGAAAGGAAAATGTGACAGAAATATTGAGCTGATAAAAGAATTGTTCTGTTGAATATATATGTTTTTCAATACACAAAACCAAAGTATACTGCATAAAAACAGATGAGCCCCCTGGAACACAATCCTGGTTAACGGGAATGACCTGTCGAAAAGGGTTTCCAGGAAAAGTATTAGAGATAAGCAGCAGCATCCTGATATATGTAGGTTCTGGGAGGATCCCTCTCTGCTTTCCCGTTGGTACATAATTATGGATGATCTATCGGATCCTGGAGATGTTCTTCAGCTCAAAAGGCAGATCACTTGTTTGAGGAAAGCTTTGCTGACCCACAGGCTTGTCCCCCTCACCAGTACATTCTGCTTTGCATGTAATGAGGAATGTGGTGGTCTTGACACCTTAGAAACACTGTTACACCTGGTCAGTGCTCAGCACCCAGCAGTCCCGGCTCCCATTGTAAATAGAAGCTCTTGGATGCTGAGTACCTCTGAACACTTGGTCCAATGAGAAATCGATGATTCTTCTTCACCCAATTCCAGTTTCCATACATCAAAATGCAGAAATAACACATGGCCAAGTGTCTTCACCTGATGAACTGGAACCCCTCAGAGCCATGACCTGCGGTGAAATTCTGGCTCCATTAAAATCCTTGGCAAAACTCCCATTGACGTCAATCAGGCCAGGATTTCACCCCCAGTGAGCACAGACAGTCTGAGATATGTTAACACAGTACCATGCCCCTTTATGGTACAGGATCAATGCATATTCTTAGGATTATCCTGATGCTGCTTGGTTGTGAGACAAAAAAGGCATTAATTTAACAAAATTTAATTATATGCTTTAGTGTCTTCAGCTGACTTACCAACATTCCAATTCCATGGGATGGGATGCTGACTGGCTGGTTGACAAGAACCGCTAGGTTTGAAAGGTTTCAGAGTAGCAGCCGTGTTAGTCTGTATCCGCAAAAAGAAGAACAGGAGTACTTGTGGCACCTTAGAGACTAACAAATTTATTAGAGCATAAGCTTTCGTGGACTACAGCCCACTTCTTCGGATGCATACAGAATGGAACATATATTGAGGAGATATATATAAACACATACAGAGAGCATAAACAGGTGGGAGTTGTCTTACCAACTCTGAGAGGCCAATTAATTAAGAGAAAAAAAACTGTCCACATATCTATTCAAGTGACATCATCATAGGACCTAATCACATCAGCCATACCATCAGGGGCTCGTTCACCTGCACATCTACCAATGTGATATATGCCATCATGTGCCAGCAATGCCCCTCTGCCATGTACATTGGCCAAACCGGACAGTCTCTACGCAAAAGAATTAATGGACACAAATCTGACATCAGGAATCAAAATACTCAAAAACCAGTGGGAGAACACTTTAACCTGTCTGGTCATTCAGTGACAGACCTGCGGGTGGCTATATTACAACAGAAAAACTTCAAAAACAGACTCCAAAGAGAGACTGCTGAGCTAGAATTGATATGCAAACTAGACACAATCAACTCCGGTTTGAATAAGGACTGGGAATGGCTGAGCCATTACAAACATTGAATCTATCTCCCCTTGTAAGTATTCTCACACTTCTTAACTGTCTGTACTGGGCTAGCTTGATTATCACTTCAAAAGTTTTTTTTCTCTTAATTAATTGGCCTCTCAGAGTTGGTAAGACAACTCCCACCTGTTTATGCTCTCTGTATGTGTGTATATATATCTCCTCAATATATGTTCCATTCTATATGCATCCGAAGAAGTGGGCTGTAGTCCACGAAAGCTTATGCTCTAATAAATTTGTTAGTCTCTAAGGTGCCACAAGTACTCCTGTTCTTAGGTTTGAAAGATATCCTGTAAAATTCTTCTAATTTCAAATGGGCGAGTCTTCGCAAAATTTATTTCATCCCTGGAGTTTTCCCTGTGCAGCACTAGTTATTATGATGTTTTATTCCCAATCATGAACTTTTCAAGAGTAGAAGGAGAAAGATAAGAATGTTCCTGTTTTTCCTGGAGAGACAGAGCTCCATGGTTTTTGTTAATTTCCCACATTAGACACAGGTGGGATTTTCCTTTTTGTTTGTTTTTTTAAAAAGGGATTTCCCACTGAATTTCATTGGGAGTATCCTATGTAGAAAAATTCTTTATCCCCTGTTTTGTCAAAATAGCGCCGCCTTTGAAACAACCACCTGATTTTATAGACGCTTGACTTGGCTATTTTGATGTATTAATGGCTGCATCAGCAGCCTCAGCTTTGAATTCTGGAATAAAAGAACTGGGAACCCAACTTTTTCCTTTCTCAGGAGGAGGGTGGGGATGTAAGTCTGGTTAATGAGTCTTTAGTTGAATGGGCAGATAAGATTCAGCTGTACCAGGTAACTGCTATGTAGGTATTATCTGATTTTTCTGCGGTTAGGTAGAGGACCCCAGGTAAGGTCTCTGTAAACAACCAGTCTGTTTGGTTACCTTGCAGTTAAGAAGACAATTGGTCACTCTTCCATCTGCCTCCTTCCCCCCCACCCCCCCATTGCCAGGAAACACATTCTGTAGGTATCATGTATCAGGGGGTAGCTGTGTTAGTCTGTATCCACACAAACAACAAGGAGTCCGGTGGCGCCTTAATGACTAACAGATCTATTTGGGCATAAGCTTTCATGGGTAAAAAACCCACTGGTTCTCCACTTGTGAGATAACTCACTTCTCTTCATGTGTCAGTATAATAGTGCCTGCATCTGTAATTTTCACTCCATGCATCTGAAGAAGTGGGGTTTTTATCCACAAAAGCTTATGCCCAAATAGATCTGTTAGTCTTTAAGATGCCACAGGACTCCTTGTTGATTCTGTAAGTACACATCATTCCCCCCACACCGATTATTTCACACATATGGAATTTAAATGCTAAAAGGCAGCTCCGCCTTCAAGCTACTTGCTCACAATTCAGGAGGGCTTTTAATCTCTGAAACAGTCATGGTGGAGGAGGGGAGGGATCCATATGGAATAGAGTTTAGGAGCTGGGTCAGAAGCTGAATACACCTCTATACAAAGGGGAGCAAGAGAGCTCTTGGCTTCCTCACTATAGGTTGCAAAGTTTTCTAGCTGTCATGGAAAACAGTTTGGGAGAACAAGTATTTAAATACACATAGTAGAACAACAGATTGCAGGTTCTAGGCAGTAGCACTGGGAAATGCTTTTAAAAAGTCAGTGCAACTTTTAATGATTTCACTTCATCTCCATTTATCAGTTTACTTTCTAAGACTATGGGAAGAACTAATGCTATGAGTTAATTGTAGGAAATGTAGGAAATATTCACATTTTGTATGTCTTGCATATGGAATAGCTGTCTAAAATCACATGATATTTATTGTCAGTTAAAATGCTAGATGGTATAATGTCACTTATGAGCTCTTCCTTCTCCCCTCCTTCATGAAGATAAATTTCAAAACAGAGCTCAGCCAAAATGGATTCCCTTTATACAGCTCCTCTGAGGATGACTTCAGCAAAACAATGTTTAGATTTAACTGGCAGCTCCCTTCTAACATTTATCGTTATGACTAAGAAGAGATGGAAGAATTCGTGAGTGGATTACCTGCACTGTACTTATTTGTATTACATTGACCTATACTGCCCTGTATTCTACTATGCTGTATCCCATATTGCACAGTACAGTCCTATATTGTACTTCTCTAGCCAGCATTCAACACAGCACTGGGTTGCACTGACTTAGTGTACATAACACTACTGATCAGTACTGAAAACACTCAACTACTCCACACATATACAGAAATGCATGTGCACACAGGCTATGTCTACACTACCATGGTAAGTCGACCTATGCTACGCAACTCCAGCTATGTGAATAATGTAGCTGGAGTCAACATACCTGAGGTCGAATTACCGCGGGGTCTGCACTGTGGGGGGTTGACGGGAGAAAATCTCCCGTCAACTTACCTTACTCTTCTTGTTGGGGGTAGAGTACAGGGGTCGACTGGAGAGTGATCTGCAGTCGATTTGGTGGGTCTTTACTAGACCCGCAAAATCGATCACCAGTGGATCCATCTCAGAGCATCAATCCCCGCTGTAGCGTAGACCTGCCAACAGTTGCATACACTAGATAGTGAAGGGTGAAATGGTTTGGGTAAATTAAAGACAGATCCAAATCTCAAGACAAAACCTTTTGGGGGAGGGGGATTGAAAAAGTTTTGTTAACTTTCCTATTCATAGTTTTCAATTTACAAGCCCTGTTCTACCTGGTTCTAGCAAAGAGCAGGCACTGAAATCTCAAAATACAATAAAGAAGCTGTACTTATCAGAGAAATGTCAGGATGGAAGGAACCTTGGGAGGTCATCTAGTCCTGCCCCCCATGCTGAGGCAAAACCAAGTCCAGGTGTACAAGTACAAGTCTAATGTATATACGAGAACGAATGGATATAAACTGGCCGTGGGGAAGTTTAGGCTTGAAATTAGACGAAGGTTTCTAACCATCAGAGGGGTGAAATTTTGGAACAGCCTTCCAAGGGAAACAGTGGGGGCAAAAGACCTCTCTGGCTTTAAGATTAAGCTTGATAGGTTTATGGAGGGGATGGTTTGATGGGATAAAGTGATTTTAGTCAATAGGTCAATAACGTGCCATCGCTGGTAATTAGCAACAATCATCAATGATGTGATATTAAAAGTTACTACAGAGAACTTTTTCCAGAGGGTCTGGCTAGAGAATCTTGCCCGCATGCTCGGGGTTCAGGTGATCACCATATTTGGGGTCAGGAAGGAATTTTCCTCCAGGGTAGATTGGCGGAGGCCCTGGAGGTTTTTCGCCTTCCTCCGCAGCATGGGGCAGGGGTCGCTTGCTGGAGGATTCTCAGCGATTTGAAGTCTTTAAATCATGATTTGGGGACTTCAACAGCTGAGTCAAGGGAGAGAATTCTTCCAGGAGTGGGTGGATCAGCTTTTGTGGCCCGCATCATGCGGGAGGTCAGACTAGATGATCATAATGGTCCCTTCTGACCTTAGAGTCTATGAGTCTATGAGTCTAAGTCCCTGACAGGTGTTTGTCTAACCTGTTCTTAAAAATCTCCAATGACAGGGATTACACAGCCTCCCTTGGTAACCTATTCCAATACTTACTTTCTAATTATAAGGATAGTTATTTCCTAATATTTAACCTAAATCTCTCTAGCTGTAAGGTAAGCCAATTCTTGTCCTACTTATGGTAAACATGGAGATCAATTGATCACTGTCCTCCTTATAAAAGTCTTCAAATACATTAGAGTTGTTATCAGGTTCCCCCCTAATCTTGTGTCTTACCCAATTTGTTTATCCTTTCCTTATGGGTCAGGCTTTCTAAACCTTTTATCACTTTTTTTGTTGTTGCTCTTTTCTGGCCTTTCCAGTTTGTCTACATCTTTCTGAAAGTGTAGTACTCAAAACTGGGCACGGTACTCCAGCTGAGGCCTCACCAGTGCTGAGTAGAGTGAAACAATTAACTCCATGACTTAGATACAACACTTTTGTTAAATCACCCCAAAATAGTAGTCTTTTTTGCAACCCCATCATGTTGTCTCATAGTCAATTTATGATTCACTATAAGCCCCTGCTCCTCTTCTGAACTACACTGCCTAACCAGTTATTTCCCATTTTAGAGCTGTGCATTTAAGGTTTTTTCCTTTCATAAATGTTGTACTTTTCTCTAGTCTTTAGTGAATTTCATCTTGTTAATTTTAGACCATTCTCCAAATTATCAAGGTCATTTTGAACTCTCATTCTGTATTCCAAAGTGCTTGCTGACCTTCCCAGTTTGGTGTCATCTGCAGATTTTATAAGCATGCTCTCCATCCCATTATTCAAGTCATTAATGAAAATATTGACTAGTAGCAGAGCCAGGACACAGTACTCAGGGATCCCACTAGACATGCCCTAGTTTGACAGTGAATCACTGATAACTACTCTTTGAGTACATTTTTTTCCAATGAATTGTGCACCCACTTCATAGCAATTTCATCAAAACTACATTTCCCAGTTTGGTTATGAGAATGTCATGTGGGACTGTGTCAAAAGCCTTACTAAAATTGAGATATCAAGTCCACGGCTTCCCCCGTCCAGTAGGCCATTAACTATGGGAGAAGGAGATTAAGTTTTTTTGACATGATTTGTTCTTGACAAATCCATGCTGACTATTCCTTATAACCCTATTATTCTCTAAGTGCTTACAAATTGATTGTTTAATAATTTGTTCTGTATCTTTCCTGGTAGTGAAGTTAGGCTGATTGGTCCATAGTTCCCTGGGTCCTGTTTGTTCTCCTTTTAAAATATAAGTGTTAGTTTGCTCTTCTCCAGTGTTCTGGGATCTCACCCACCCTCCATGAGCTCTGAAAGATCATTGCTAATGTTGCTGAGATTTGCTTCAGCTAGTTCCTTGACTTGAAAAAGGGGGCTAGCACAAAAATGAGGAAGCTAGTTAAATGGAAATTAAAAGGAACAGTCACAAGAGTAAAATGCCGGCAAACTGCCTGAAAAGTATTTAAATACACCATAATAGAGGTTCAAACTAAATATATATCCCTAATAAAAACCAAAAATTCCACCATGATAACCAGCAAAATAAAAGAGTCTGTTAGAGGAAAACGGCATCTTTTAAAAATTGGAAGTCAAATACTACTGAGGAAAATAGAAAAGAGCATAAACTCTGGTAAGTGAAATGTAAAAGTGTAATTAGGTAGACCAAAAAAGAATTTGAAGAGCAACTAGCAAAGGACACAAAAATTAACACCATTTTTTTTTAAAGTACATCAGAAGCAGGAAGCTTGTCAAACTATCAGTGGGACCATGGATGATCAAGGTGTTAAAGGAACAGTCAAGGAAAACAAGGCCATTGCAGAGAAGCTAAATGAATTCTTTGCATTGGTCTTTACTGCAGAGGTTGTGAGGGAGGTTCCCACACCTGAGCCATACTTTTTAGGTGACAAATCTGAGGAACTGTCCCAGATTGAAGTGACAATAAAGGAGGTTTTGGAACAAATTGATAAACAATAATGAGTCACCAGGACCAGATGGTATTAACTCAAAAGTTCTGAAAGAACTCCAGATATGAAATTGCAGAACTACTAATTGTGGTATGTAATCTATTGCTTAAATCAGCCCCTGTACCAGAAGACTGGAGGATAGCTAATGTAAAACCAATCTTTAAAAAAGGCTACAGAGGTGATCCTTGCAATTATAGGCTGGTAAGCCTAACTTCAATACCAGGCCAATTGATTGAAACTATAGTAAAAACAGAATTATCAGACATATAGATGAGCATATGTTGGGGAAGAGTCAACACAGCTTTTGTGAAGGAAAATCATGCCTTACTAATCTATTAGAATTTTTGAGGATGTCAACAAGCATGGGGACAAGGGTGATCCAGTTGAAAGAGTGCACTTGAACTTTCAGAAAGCCTTTGACAAGGTCCCACACCAAAGTCTCTTAAGCAAAGTAAACAGTGATGGAATAAGAGGAAAATTCCTCTCATGGATCAGTAACTGATTAAAAGACAGGAAGAAAAGGGTAGGAATAAATGGTCAGCTTTCACAATAGAAAGAGAAAAATAGCAGGGTCCCCAAAGGATCAGTACTGGGGCCTGTGCTGCCATTGAACATATGCATAAATGACCCGGAAAGGGGGGTGAACAGCGAGATAGCACAGTTTGCAGATGATACAAAATTACTCAAGATAATTACATCCAAAGCAGACTGTGAAGAATAACAAAGGGGTCTCACAAAGCTAGATTACTGGGCTACAAAATGGAAGATGAAATTCATTATTGATAAGTGCAAAGTAATGCACAGTGGAAAACATAATCCCAATTGTACATACAAAATGATGGGGTCTAAATTAACTGTTACTACTCAAGAAAGAGATCTTGGAGTCATCATGGGTAGTTCTCTGAAAACATCTGCTCAATGTACAGTGGAAGCCAAAAAAGCTAACAGAGTGTTAGAAACCATTAGGAAAGAGAGAAATAGTAAGACAGTGTGACCCAGAGGCCCAATGGTGGTTCATTAAACATGTCAGCAACTCTTGTCAGGCACGACATACTACTCTTAACGCACAGTTGTCATGATATCTACCCAAAAGGTATCATGTAATATATATCATTGGAAAATTAATAACACACTAATCATTAATATGGTTGTATATAAATTATGTACAAAGAATTATAAATATGTGCTAGAATTATGTTCTTAAAATGTGTTTGGCAAGCAATGCATAAGCACAATCTGCTTAGACAAAGGAATGTGCACTTGTTTGTCTGACCAGCCTGGTTGTCAGGCAGAGACAATGAAGATACGTTTACATAAAAAATAAACAAAGCTATCAAATTAATGTGGGGGAGATAGTCTCTTACATATAAAGACAACAGGTCTGAACCTCAAAAGCAATTGAATCAACTGATTTTATAATGTATACAAGTGAATTAAGTGAGGTCTCTTTAAGAAAGCCTGTGACACATTGTGGGTTAATACCATTGTATAGTTTATGCATTAACACTGTATGAGGCATTATGGATACTCACTGATTTTATGCTTTAAAATCTGTGACCAAACATTTGGGAGAAAGCTTTATTCTCCCTAGCAGAAGGGAAGGCAGCTGTCTACCTGTCTCCAGTATAAATTAAGCGGTATGGAATCAAAACAATGGAAGCACTATTTACATAGGAATAGTAAGCCCATAGGAAGGGGAGAACAGCAGGAAGTCTTCCTGCTCTTGAAAGAGAGACAATGAAGTTGTGGCTGATATAAGGGGGGGCAAAAAGATATTTGAGTGGCCCATCACTTGGGGGATTCAAGGGGCCAGAGCCCTTGAAATCACAGAACATTGGGTCTTTTAACCAAGGGGGCTGCAGTCTCTGGGAACTAAGTTTAGGCAAGAAACCAATTTAGACAAAGATGGTAATTTGCTGACATTAAGTTTTAGTCTTAGATTTGGGGGAGGGAGTTTTTCTTACTTTTGTAAATGACAGAGATTCCACAACTTCCCTAGGCAATTTGTTCCAGTTAGGAATTTTTGCCTAATGTCCAACCTAAATCTCCCTTGCTTCAATTTAAGCCCATTGCTGCTTGTCCTGTCCTCAGTGGCTAAGGAAGCTGAGAGACCCCTTCTAAAAATTTGACCCTAACCTCTTTGTGTTTCAATTTCCTCCCCTATAAAATGGGGATCATAATGCCTACTCCGAAGAGGTTTTGTGAGACTTCATTCATTCAGATTGGTAAACCCCACTGAGCTCCTGGCTGGCTCTATTTAAAGTGTGTAGAATGATGTTTCCTGATGGCGAGACACCAGAGTGCGCAGCGTAATACCAACACAGAACATAAGTGACCTCTATAGCACTCCTGACTGGCTGCTTCTGTGATATTGGAAACCACTGTGTGAGAGGAATGTCAATCATGTAATAAAGATGAAGCAAAGAGGTTTATTATTAAAGGTATTGCAGCCACTGACGTCAGCTGCGGGATTTGTCTGGTTAGAGGGCTCTGTTCAAGAGCTACAATTCTCAACTAAAGCCTCTGCAAGCCCCTCTCCTTCCCCCCTCCCAACCCTACCAAATCTCCCATTCCTTGAATTGAAATGGTTTAGCATTCCTGGTAGCTGAGGCAGTGGATAGTTCTCAGCAAAGCTAATTCCATTTTAAAACCCTCCTGCTTACACTGTGCCCTGGAAGGACAAGCAGCTTGGGTGCTTGGAGAATGGCAAATATTCACCTACATTCTTTCAGAGTTAAGCCATCACAGGCCTTTTGTACTAATGATGAAATTTAATCCTTTACCTTGACCCTTTAAATGGCCACCTCACTTCTCGCACACCTCGAGTCCTCCAGGGATTTGGTTCTCCTAGAGCCCTCTATGAATGCCAAGTTTCTCCCCACTGTTCCACTCATTTAATATGCCCGCCATATGGACAAACCGCCCAATTGTGCTTTGCAAATTCATTCTCGGTTTTCATTTCATTCTGCATTTCCCCACATTGCTCTACTGATAGACATCGAACCTGACCTGAGATGAAAACTCAATCTCAGATTTTTTTCAGTCTCAGCTATGGCTCAAACCCAGTTTTCTCTCCTTAGCTTGGACCTCCCATTTTCCTTTGGTGACATCCTTGACGCTGAACTCTTCTTGTCCTCCCAGTTCTTTCTTTTAGCTTTTAAAAAAAATTGCAAAGCTTCCCATTTCTGTGCCCACATCTCACAATTCACCTGAATTTGATGGGGATTCCTGGATTTGCCTCATTATTCTGGAAGCATTTGGATTCCTGGATGGCAGCCATGTAGGGTAAGCATCCATGCTGTATTTTTAAGAGACTTCCCTTATTTGATACCTAATGTCCCACAGTCCGCTTCACTATGAAATTTTGTCCTGTATTTCAACAAAGGATCCTATGCTGTGATACTGCACAAATGTTTGACTTTGCTTTAATCTAGCCAGAAAATTCTACACGGAACAAAATGAAATGCAGTCCTCTAAAAATAAGCTTTGTCCCATATTTGTGCAGTATACAGTTGTCAGTTGTTCATCTGTAAGCTAGGTGGCTGCCTATCACGGCTTTCTCATGCCTTCTCCTATGCCAGCTACTGTTCTTTGTGGTGCTGCAGCTCACTCCTTCTCCCAAGGTGTCACTTTGTAGCTCTCTTCACTACAAAGAGAAACATTGCTAGCAATGTTAGGCACTAAAAAGGGAGATAGACAGATGACGTGGCTGGTGACAGCAAAGAGAAGGGCATGTACTGGCAGCGATATCCCAGAAAGGGATTAAATTCTATGAGGGGCAGGGGATGGCAGACAGGGACATCTGGGAGGAAGGAGCAAAAGGGAAACTTGGGTGATGGGGAGTGAGCAGAGGGTGAAGAAAATATATTGAAGAAAATAATAACACCTAGCTCTCCTCTGACACTTTGTATCCATAGATATCTAAGCACTTTACAAAGGAAAGTCAGTATGGCTAATCTCATTTTACAGATGGGGAAACTGAGGCATGGACATGCCATGACTTATGCAAGGTAACACAGCAGGTGAGTGGCAGATCCATGACCAGAACTCAGGTCTCCTGATTCTTAGTCCACTTCCCAAACCACTGGAAGAAAAGAAAAAAGTAGGTCTGATGGTTTTAAAGTTATCATTGAACATTATTATTATAGGAGTACTTGTGGCACCTTAGAGACTAACAAATTTATTAGAGCATAAGTGGGCTGTAGTCCACGAAAGCTTATGCTCTAATAAATTTGTTAGTCTCTAAGGTGCCACAAGTACTACTGTTCTTCTTTTTGCGGATACAGACTAACACGGCTGCTACTCTGAAAACTGTCATTATTATTATATTATCATTTGGACACTTTTTCCATCTTGTTGATAGGTGCATTTATGCCATTGCCTTGATTGTGCTTCTGAAATCTGTATCATTACTTCATTCCCTCTCAACTCAATTTTTTGAACTCCACTGTCTAGGGCCTCACTAGGTGCTAGATCTCCTGCCTTTTCATACATGCACAAAAGTGCAACCAATCACCCCGTTCTCCAAGACAACTCCACGGTTCCTTCTTTATTCAGGATTCAGATAAAAATTATCCTGCCATTTTTTCTGAAAACTCCTATGCACCCTCAAGCCTGTCTCCTAGATCTTGTATTTCTCTCTATATATGCTTATTTAGCACTGGCCTCCTCTACATATCTTTTCCCTTCCACAGCTCCATCCGACTGGTAAAGCCTCCCTGTAAACATCTGCCTCACTGATTCTCCATCTCATTTCAAACCTCAGCTCAAAACACTAGTTTTTCCTCTAGCCCATACATCTACAGTCTTCACTCCCTGTTCAGTGATTCATCATTTAACTCATTTCACGCCATAAAGTAGCGCTGATACAGTTTATATCAAAACAAAAATTCTGTGATTTGTCCCCATCCTTCGACGGCCCTTTCAAGGCCACTCACAGATGCTGTCCTTACACTACACATAGCACAGGGATGGCTCCCTTTGAACCCTGACCCTGCCAAAACTTATTTACTTTCTTAACTTTACTGTGCATATGCAAATCAGTTGGCCTTAAGCATGTGCTTAAAGTTAAGTGCTTCAATGAATCAAGGCTCAAATCCTGATGAGCGATGAACACTTGTAATTTTCACTCATTTCACTCTGACTGTACCATAGAAGGATCCTCCTACTAAGTGAAATCCTGGCCCCACTGAAATCAATGGCAAAAATCCCACTGACCTCAATGGGATGAGGATTCCCCCTGTCATCTTCAGATTACTGAAACAAAATGTATTCTACTGGATTACACTAAGGGCCTGTTCCTGTTCCTACTGAACTTTTGCCATTAACTTCAGGGTGAGTAGGAAGGGATCCAAAATTTAGATCCTTTGCTCTTCAGGTTGTCAAATGTTTGTCTGGTGACTTTATACGTGACATATGTTTGCAATACAACTGCATACAAAATTAATTTAAAGCAGAACAAAACGAGCTAATTTTCATGATAAATTTTGAAATTTAAAGGATGAAACATATCCCTGATGTAACTTCACTGAAATCAGTGGAGTTGCACCAGGACAGAATTTGCCCCAATGTCTTCTAAAATTACTGTATATACTGTATATTGTGTCTTATTTTTCATACCATGAAACTCAGTCCGTTTTGCAGTGTCTTAGATACAGCTACATATACCAATATTTTTATATAACAAGCTATGTAATGTATATATGGAAGGTTTCTCTATTTTTCCATATGACATTGCCCAGTTATGAATGGATTTCTGTTTTGCTGCTGTTATGAAATGAAGGAGACTGTTTCAAGCTCCATGGCACTTCATAACCTGAACTTTATTAGCCTCAGTTGCTAGGATTCTCAGAAACTTTAAAGAGAGATTTTGATTTTCAGTGTATGTTTTTCTTTTGGAATTAAAAGCCATGTTTCAATATTAATCATGGTAATAAAAAATTGCATCCTCTTTCAAGATTAACAATACAGGTTTCCTACTCTTCAGAGACATGTTGAAATACCTCCATATGGTCACAAGGTAGAAATTTCTCTGTGGGAGATTCCTCCTTAGATTTCTAGTCTGACCAAAGCGACAAAGTGTCCTGTGGTACCTTATAGACTAACAGACATATTGGAGCTCCAATACGTCTGTTAGTCTATAAGGTGCCACAGGACACTTTGTCGCTTTGGTCAGATCCAGACTAACACGGCTACCCCTCTGATACTAGTCTGACCAAGTGTAAGCTATTCAAACTTTGGATATTTGCTGTCAGAAAAAGGCAGTCAGTTTGTCAGTCTCTTTACAGTTCTCTGAATTAGGGATGGATCAGCAAGGAAAGCTACCTCTTGGAGGTCAGAAAGTGTAGGGGGAAAGTGAGAACTGCCAAAAGCCAAGCAGAGTTGGCCCTTGCAAGGGAAATTAAAACCAGTAGTAAAAGGTTCTATAGCCATATAAATAAAAAGGAAACAAGGAAAGAAGAAGTGAGACCACTAAGTATTAAGAATGGGGTGGAAATTAAAGATAATCTAGGCATGGCCCAATACCTAAACAAATATTTTGCCTTAGTTTTTAGTAAGTGTAATGACAAGCTGAGGGGTAGTGGCACGGTGGCTAATAGAAATGAGGATATGAAAGTAGAAATTACCACCTCCGAGGTGAAAGTCTAACTCAAACAGTTTAATGGGACTAAATTGGGTGGCCCAGATAATCTCCACCCAAGAATATTAAAGGAACTGGCACATGAAATTGCAAGCTCAATAGCAAGGATTTGAATGAATCTGTAGATTCAGAGGTTGTACCCTGTCACTAGAGGATTGCTAATATAGCACCTATTTTTAAGAAAGGGGAAAAAAGTGATCCGGGAAACTACTGACCTGTTAGTTTAACCTCAATTGTTTGCAAGGCCTTGGAACAAATTTTGAAAGAGAAAGTAGTTAAGGACATAGAGGTAAACAGTAATTGGGATAAAATACAACGTGGTTGTACAAAAGTTATACTATACCAGACCAACTTGATCTCTTTCTTTGAGGAGATAACTGATTGTTTAGACAAAAGAAATGTAGTAGATCTAATCTACCTGGATTTCAGTAAGGCACTTAATACAGTTCCACATGGGAAATTATTAGTTAAATTGGAGAAGATGGGGATTAATATGAGAATTGAAAGGTGGATAATAAGGAACTGGTTAAAGGGGAGACTACAACGGGTTGTACTGAAAGGTGAACTGTCAGGCTGAAAGTAGGTTATTAGTGGAGTTACTCAGCAATTGGTCTTGGGACCAGACTTATTTATCATTTTGATTAATGATCTTGGCACAAAAAGTGAGTGTGTGCTAATAAAATTTGAGGATGACACAAAATTGGAAGGTATTGTCAATATGGAGGAGGACCGGAATATCATACAAGAAGATCTAGATGACCTTAAGAACTGGAGTAATGGAAATAGGATGAAATTTAATAGTGTAAAGTGCAAGGTCATGCAATTTGGGACTAACAACAAGAATTTTTGCTATAAGATGGGGACTTATCAGTTGGAAATGACAGAGGAGAAAGACCTGGGTGTATTGGTTAATCACAGGATGTTTATGAGCTGCCAATGTTATGCAGCCGTGAAAAAGGCTAATGAGATCCTAGGATGCATCAGGCGAGGTATTTCCAGTAGAGACAGGGAAGTGTTAGTACCTTTATAAAAGGCACTGGTGAGACCTCATCTGAAATACCTGTGTGCAGTTCTGGTCTCCCATTATTAAGAAAGATGAATTCAAACAGGAACAAGTACAGAGAAGGGCTTCTAGGTTGATCGGAGGAATGGAAAACCTACCTTATGAGAGGAGACTCAAAGAGCTTGCCTTGTTTAGCCTAATCAAACGAAGGCTGAGGGGAGATATGATTGCTCTCTATAAATACACTAGAGGAATAAATACCAGGCAGGGAGAGGAATTATTTAAGTGCCAAACTTAACACAAGAACAAATGGCTATAAACTAGCCGTCAACAAGTTCAGGCTTGAAATTAGATGAAAGTTTCTAACCATCAGAGGAGTGAAATTCTGAAACAGCCTTCCAAGGGGAGCAGTGCGGGCAAAAAAACCTAACCAGCTTCAAGAGCTTGATAAGTTTATGGAGAGGATGGTATGATGAGTCTGCCTACAATGGCATGTGGCCCATCTGTGACTGCTAGTGCCAAATATCCCTGACTGGAGATGGGACACTAGATGGGGAGGGCTCTGAGTTACTACAGAAAATACTTCCCTGGTGTCTGGCTGTTGGGTCTTGCTGACATTCTCAGGATTCAACTGACTGACATATTTTGGGTCGGGAAGGAATTTTCCCCAGGAAAGGAATTTTCCCCAGGGTCAGACCCTGGGGGTGGGGGGGTTGCCTTCCTCTGCAGCATGGGTCATGGGTCACTTGCAAGTTTAAACTAGAGTAAATGGTGGATTCCTTATCATTTGAAATCTTTAAATCATGATTTGAGGACTTCAGTAGCACAGATAGAGGTTATTGGTCTATTACAGGAGTGGGTGGGTGAGCTTTTATGGCCTACATTGTGCAGGAGGTCAGATTAAAATCTGAGTCTAACTCACACAGAACAAAATCCATCCAGGTGGTTCCAGGTAGAAACATTTTGTTTCTGTTGAAAAGAGTAATGTGGGAATGTTGGCCAGAGTTAATAGAATAGAATGTTGCTGGCAAGTTAAAGAATTATGGGCTGGATGAATGGACTACAAGGTAGATAGAAAGCTGGCTAGATCATTGGGCTCAACGGGTAGTGATCAATGGCTCCATGTCTAGTTGGCAGCCGGTATCAAGCGGAGTGCCCCAAGGGTCAGTTCTGGGGCTGGTTTTGTTCAATATCTTCATTAATGATCTGGAGGATGGAGTGGACTGCACCCTCAGCAAGTTTGCAGATGACACTAAACTGGGAGGAGTGGTAGATATGCTGGAGGGTAGGGATAGGATACAGAGGGACCTAGACAAATTAGAGGATTGGGCCAAAAGAAATCTGATGAGGTTCAACAAGGACAAGTGCAGAGTCCTGCACTTAGGAAGGAAGAATCCCATTTACTGCTACAGACTAGGGACCGAGTGGCTAGGCAGCAGTTCTGCAGAAAAGGACCTAGGGGTTACAGTGAACGAGAAGCTGGATATGAGTCAACAGTGTGCCCTTGTTGCCAAGAAGGCTAACGGCATTTTGGGCTGTATAAGTGGGAGCATTGCCAGTAGATTGAGGGACGTGATCATTCCCCTCTATTTGGCATTAGTGAGGCCTCATCTGGAGTACTGTGTCCAGTTTTGGGCCCCACACTACAAAAAGGATGTGGAAAAATTGGAAAGAGTCCAGCGGACGGCAACAAAAATGATTAGGGGGCTGGAGCACCTGACTTATGAGGAGAGGCTGAGGGAACTGGGATTGTTTAGTCTGCAGAAGAGAAGAATGAGGGGGGATTTGATAGCTGCTTTCAACTACCTGAAAGGGGGTTCCAAAGAAGATGGAGCTAGGCTGTTCTCAGTGGTACCAGATGATAGAACAAGGAGTAATGGTCTCAAGTTGCAGTGGGGGAGGTTTAGGTTGGATATTAGGAAAAACTTTTTCATTAGGAGAGTGGTGAAGCACTGGAATGGGTTACCTAAGGAGGTGGTGGAATCTCCTTCCTTTGAGGTTTTTAAGGTCAGGCTTGACGAAGGCCTGACTGGAATGATTTAGTTGGGGATTGGTCCTGCTTTGAACAGGGGGTGGACTAGATGACCTCCTGAGGTCCCTTCCAACCCTGATATTCTATTCTAATAAAATAAATTAATATAAGAAAGGGCTTTTTAATGACTATTTCAACACAGATACTATAGCTGAAGTTTGTTTCTTTGCATCATCATTTCAAGTATAAGCAGCACTATTTTCAGTTCCCCTCCCCCCTCCAAAAACATTTAAAAAATCAAAATTTTAGGTCTATTAAACCCCAAATTATGGTATTTTAACAAAAAATAAAATTTCTCTTATAGGGCCAGACTTTCAAAGGTATTATTTTTGTGTATGTAATTTTGAACGAATGGGCTGCGAGGATGCAAATTTTATTAGCAGTATGCTCCAGTAATAGTGCTTGAATATAGTAAGTGTGAGTTATTGCGGGAATAAAGCTGGGTTTGCATATATGGTTATGAAAATTTGACCCTGCTGTTTAAGACTGATTCACCCCACATATAACTCCCTGGCTGCCTGCTGGGGCTCTGGTTGTTGGTCTGATTATGTTTGTGACAGACATCATCTGAGCATCACTAATCCCATCCTAGTCCAGTGCGGAGGAAGAAGCTCCCTGACTCACCCAAGATGCCATTTTGGGGGCGTGAGTAGAGACCAAGGGTTTCTGAGGATCCACAGAAGAGGCATAAAGCTGTTGAGTACTGGGGACAGTTAAGGTTCTCAGCCAAGGCCAGCAGACACACTTGCTGCTGGTTTGGGGCTCTGTAGAAAAGTGACAGCTCCTTCCATCCTAGCTCCTCCTTCAAAGGCGCAACTTGCTTCCACTGACGGATTGAGAACCTGCTTGGAGCTGACCTTGATGGGGACCTATAGGAACGCTTACAATTCTGTGATCCTTTTCTGTGGATAAACACTACAGAGCTTTCAAAACAGCACCATTAAACCATAAATGTAAAAGGGTTTTTCTTTTAAAACTTAAATAAGCATTGTTGGTGGTTCTTCTACCACTGGCCTTGGGTCTGAAAAGGAGGCCAGGCTATTGATCTTATTAATTCTCTGCTTTGGACAAAATAATACAGCAGAAAACTCTATAGCTGAGTCCTAAATTCCTCTGTTAAGTTTGATTTTTCTCTCTTGAATCTGAACCTAATTCATCAATTATTGAACCAGAGTTTATTGATCAGGATTACACTGTAGCAGTCTCCTCTTTATCCTGTAACCGTTTTTTTTTTTGGGGGGGGGGGGATGGGAATTATAATCTATTAATCAACTATCATCTTCCACTATAAACCCTCTCCACTTCATGCGCTGCAACTGGAGCTCCCTGTGGTTCAGGAGAAGCTGTGTTGCTAAGCAGGATTATCATGTCATAGAATCTTCTGTCTGAGAAACTTCTCAGATGAGAAATTCCTTCACTGGCTTTGGAAGACAGTTTATGGCTTCTACTTGTAATCCAAGAGACACTATAATTCTGTCAAATATAGTACAGGAATGTTTTCCCCACAAATTTTGTTCTGGCTTCTGGGCCATCCTAATGATTTATCAGTCAATACACTGCGCGGTTACAAAGGAAGTCTGGGTTCAGTTGGTTCCTAACGCTGGTCCCTCACTTCCGGGTCAAGAAGGGTCTGGGGGTGCTGAAGATGAGCACATTCAGCCCAAGAGGGAGAAGGCATCATGTTTTATCACCCAAAAGCAACCCCTCCAGCTGGATAAGTAGTGGCACTGGTGAACTGTGCAGGCTAGGAGGAGAGAACTTCAGTTACAGGTATGCAATGGTCAGAGCAGTGACATGAGAAAAGAATGGGGAGGTCCCTATGGCTCTAACTACACTGGCCAGATCCTTTTAGTTGGAGTTTCTTTGTGTATTTCACCTACATTTTACCCACAACGTGTATATTACATAGAGTAAATGTAACGCTGTATTAAGTTAGCCTGCCCTCAATGGGCAGCATCCAGCTCCAACCCAGAAATAAACAGATAACTCTCCACAGTCAAGCAAAAGCTTAATCAAAAAGGCAAGTCTCAGACTGCTCTACACTGCAGGGAGCCTCAGAGCCCACCTCACACTAAGGTGCTAAAAATTGCTTTGAAGACTGCTCATGTAGTGCAAAGCAGCTAGCCAGCTGCCCTAGCAGGACAGCTGTGGACTCCTTTGGTGTACAAGACTTCCCAGATGTTATAAACTGTACGTTGACTTACATCAGTCGAAGATCTGGCCTTTGATTTTTAAAGCTGTCCTGCTCCAGTGACAGCCTGATGATGTGATGACTAATTTATAATTTTGACTTGGCAGTGCCCTGCAGGAGCAACTATAGAGTGAATAATCCCCCTGACTTAGTTACATCTTCTCTTGCTCCTAGACTATGTGGTGTTTTGAAAACCATTCTGTCCTTTCATCATATTGATTTGCACATATGCCCTCCCCTCTTTGCACATTGGATGAGTTGGTTGGAAAGATATTGCGGAGATAACCAGTTCTTTGTTGGACAGGCCAAGTCAGACTGAGTGCCTATGGAAAGTCCTACGGTCCAAAAATCTCTTCGGTAAGTGTGGAAATAAAGGAAGTTCATGTAAGTGGATGTTTCCCAGTTTCAATCCAAAATAATTCTGCAGTTATTCAGAGCTCTGCTGACCACAGTGTTGAGTGCTTTCAACGTTAGTGTGAGTTGAGGTCACTCAGCACCTTACAGGGGTATTCAGAGTGAGGTCCTAACAGTTACAGTTCTGTCAGCCTGAGAATGAACATTACAATCAGGAAGAGGGATGGACTCAAGTAAATTACTACCACCTAAGCCTTTTCTTTCTTTTCCTCTAGCTCGCCCGCTGGTGCTTCTCCAGCTTTTCATTTGTAGGCCAATCATGGAAATCGGTGAAGTACCCCAGGGAAGAAGTGTGGCAAGAGGTAAACCAGAACCAGTCAATAATCCAACAATAAATTCTGGGGTACCTGGGCCAAACTTTCAAACTGCAGAGCTATCCCACTTCAGGCTGAACATTTGTAATGGAGCTCTTGTCTCCAGCTTCTGTTAACGTTAGTTCCCACAGATGTTGGCTAATTTTTGTGAGCCTCATGGAGAAGTTATTCAAAGATCATAAACCAGTTTCCATTCAACTTTACTACTAATGTAACTATTGGTAAAAAAAATTAAATTGTTTAACACTGAGGGGTTTCTCCTATTGTTCACTCAGTATTAATGCTGGATGGTGGAAATTTATTTATTGTCTGCGACAATGAGCCCCTGTACTGCCAGGAACTGCAGATTATGTCACTTTCCAGAAGTAAATCTGATCCCAGCAGGAAGGGACCCCTAAGTCCTATTTCATTATTTAAAACACAGTTTAAAAAGCAATCAGCAATTTATAAATGTCAAGAAACCTTTTTGACTTATGAAATTGTATAGCGCTGCATGAACCAGCACATTGAGGTAACTTTTTTTTACAGAGCACTTTTGATCAAAACGAAAGAAGCATGTTCCTGACCAAAAATAAACTTTACAAAGAATAGTTAAAGGTGCAATTAACTAATTACTTAAGGTGGGTAAAAAACCTTCTTAGAATATTTTAAGGTACAAAATAATCATTTAGTTAAGTGTCCACAAATAACCTTAACTCTGATCCTGTATATACCTGGGATTTACTTGCAGATGTACAGTGTATAGTGGATTATTTGTTGTTTTTTATAGAGTACTATATAGTAGGTGTGCATAGAATTTAAGATGAATATGATAACTAAAGCTATTTTATAGTGTGGTGTGACCAGGTGTGACTCACCACTGTGGCGCCTCCTACTGGCTGTCCCAGGGATTAGCTCTGATAGCCAGTGCACCTTCTTCTGTTGATGTCTCACCGCCATCACTTCTGTTCTTGGACCCATATCATTCCAAGGACCACATCGGCCTCTCTGGCTGTGCCAGACTCTGTGCTCCCCCCTTCCAGGCAAATGTACTGCAGTCTGACAGTCCAGCCACTTCCTCAGTATATTGGAATTGGAAAGGGTTCAGAAAAGGGCAACAAAAATGATTAGGGGTATGAAATGGCTTCCATATGAGGAGAGATTAACAAAACTGGGACTTTTCAGCTTGGAAAAGAGACGACTAAGGGGGGATATGAGTGAGGTCTATAAAATCATGACTGGTGTCATGAAAATAAATAAGGAAGTGCTATTTACTCCTTCTCATAACACAAGAACTATGGGTCATCAAATGAAATTAATAGGCAGCAGATTTAAAACAAACAAAAGGAAGTATTTCTTCACACAACATACATTCAACCTGTGGAACTCTTTGCCAGAGGATGTTGTGAAGGCCAAGACTATAACAGGGTTCAAAAAAGAACTAGATAAATTCATGGAGGATAGATCCATCAATGGCTATTAGCCAGGATCGGCAGGGATAGTGTCCCTAGCCTCTGTTTGCCATAAGCTGGGAATGGGTGACAGGGGATGGATCACTTGATGATTACCTGTTCTGTTCATTCCCTCTGGGACACCTGGCACTGGCACTGTCGGAAGACAGGATACTGGGCTAGATGGACCTTTGGTCTGACCCAATATGGCCATTCTTATGTTCTTAAGTTGGGGTGACGGGGGGACCCTGGCCCGTCCACTACTCTGGATCCTGGCCCAGGGACCTATAGGTGGCAGCCATGTGCTGCATCCCCTCCAACCTCTCAGTACCTTTCCCTAGGCCACTTCCCCACAACCCTAGCACTTTCTTCACCCTTTACCTCAGGGCCTCAGCATGCAAGTCTTAGCAGCCAGCCAAGAGCTTGCTCTCACTCCCCTAATCCTGCCCAGCACTGCTCTGTCCAAAGTGCTAGCATTCTTCCTCCTGTGAGGCAACCAGTTCCCCCTCCTCAAGTACTAGGGAACAAACTGAAGCTGCTCTGCTCTGCAGCTCTTCTTATATGGGCCTACAAGGCCCTGATTGGCTGCTTCTCACAGACCCTCTTCTCTTGGCTGCTTTCTGTGCAGCTTCCCTGGGGCTACATTAACCCCTTACAGGCCAGTGTGGGGCAGGTGCCCCATCACATGTAGTTTCTGGGTACTATCAAGAGGCAGATGACTTAATAATCTTATTGTTGACTATCTGCACCATATACGAAAGGTATTGTAGGGTACTACAATCACTATTCACATAGAACTTCTGGCTCATAGCAATATAGTGGATTTAAAATCTCTTCTGGAAAGTATTCAGGATAAGAAAAGAGATATCTGTCGTTCTTCCTGTCAACGTGTGGGTGGTTGAAGTTAAGGAGGAACTACTTTTGGGTCAGCGTCCCATATGTAATGGATGGGAGGTGGCCTGTATATCTGGATTTGCAGTACAGTAAGTGAGAATTTGGTAAGGCCTAAGATTATCATTGTATGGCAGCATGGTGGCTGGTTTTAATGGGGGTGGGGGCTGTTATCAGGTAAAAAGACAGGTGTTGATACAGGCTCAGAATGCACAGGAACATAGGAATTGCTGCACCAGATCAGACCATTGTTCCATGAGGTCTGGTAACCTGTCTCTGACTGCAGCCAGTACCAGCCCTGGGCTAGGGAAGGGGGAACATGTTGGGAGTGTGACGAGCCAAGGAGGAGGAATGGCTGGAGCAAGCTGCATTCCAACTATTTCCAGCTGGTGTCCAACCTCTCGGGAACCATTGCCAGCTGATGTAGGTTGAGGCAGCCCAAAGGCTGCTCTAACTTACAACTGGGTCAGGGCCACCACTGATAATCAGGGAGCCACAAGAGACTCCATTTAGCACAATATGAAGGGGCATCAGGGAAACTCAGGGAGGCAGAGAATTGGGGTCACAGTATAAGGCCGGTTGATTTTGTAAACTTGGCTCATTGGATTCACCCAAACTCAGACTGTTTTTGCCAAGCCCAAAAGTTAAGTGGTTCATCTTTCAGGTCATGTCATGCAGTTTGAAGTGCTGACCCACACTGGGGAGAAGCAGGTGCCCTCTCAACCATCGGCCCCTCAGTGTGATACTACTGACCTGCCTCTGCTGTTTGCTGGGGCTGCAGCACCACGATGGGGCAGAAATGACAGATTAGAGTGACAATGCAAGTAAACAAGGAGATGTAAAGCCTCCGGGTTTTAGTTTTCTTGTGAAAGCCCCCTGCTAAAATGAAGGACAAGATTTTCCAAGTGAGTTCAGAGGGCAAGAGGAGCGTCTCGCTGTGAATGAACTGGGAAATAGATTTGTCTCGGAGCACCCTGTGGGTTGTGGCCAGCTTGCTGAAAAGTGACATAACCTGTGAAAAGTAGCAATGAATAATAACCCCAGTGTGAAGAGACTGTATCTCACTTTCCAGCCTGCTTTAATGTTAGCAGGAAATGATACTATTTTTTATTTGACAGTATCCCTTAAAATATTTCTGACCTGTGTAATAAAAAAACCTTTTTCCCTTTAAGAAAAAAACCTCTATTTTAATTGCATTCATTTTGTAACTCCTAATAATATTCGGTTTGGAGAATAGTTTTTGATTCTACAAAAATCTAAATGTTTGGCCTAAAACTAGCCAATGTGTCACTTTAAATGAAGCAATTCAGCAGAGATTTGCAAAGTTTGTTAAGGAATTTGGATGCCCAATTCTCATTTAAAATGAAGAGGAGATGAATGTCCAAGTTAGTGAGACAGCTCTGAAAATATCACTCTTCAGAGTAACGTCATTTCCCTGTAAGATGATAGATGCCAGCAGAAGAATACCATTTTCAACTGACAACTTTGTTAAATTTTGTCTTCATACACATAGCTCTCATTGACTTCACTGGGAGTTCCAGGTTTCCATCCAAGGTCAGAATTTGGCTTTTTATTTAAAAATAAAATTCACAATGGCAAAAAGTTCCTAGCTCAGTGAAGTATGGGGTTGAGCTAAAGAAGTGCAGGTTTTTTTAATTCTCTGAAGCCCCTCTCTGTTTCTTTCCCACCACAATAAAAAGCTTAAAAGACTGAAACTCTTGAATCCTGCACAAAAAGAAGACACTATTATTTGCCGATAGGTTTAGATCGGGGTGGCCAACCTACACCTGAGAGAGAGCCAGATTTTCCCAATGTGCATTGCCAAAGAGTCAAAGTAACACGTCAGCAGCCCCCTGCCCCCTTCCCCAGTGTCTCCCACCCGCCAGCAGCACCGCCAATCAGCACCTAACCCTCCATCCCTGCACCTCCCGCCCGCCACAATCAGCTGTTTTGTGCTGTGCAGGAGGTGTGGAGCGGGGCGGGGGAGCAAGGGCACAGCAGACTCAGGGGAAGGAGTGGAGTGGGGCCGGGGCCTGTGGCAGATCCAGGGGTTGAGCAGTGAGCACGCTGTAGCACATTGGAAAGTTGGCGCCTGTAGCTCCAGCCCCAGAGTTGGCGCCTATACAAGGAGACTCATATTAACCTCTGAAGCTCCAAAGCCACAGGTTGGCCACTCCTGGTTTAGATTAATATTTGCTGAGTGGTTTCTTAAAGAGTTTCCGAAGTGCTCGATTGTTGTGTGGGGAAATATACAAAGTAGAGAACTTTTGGGGAGGTTGGCTGGTGTTTTCTTTTGTTCTTATAGTATTTTCCCATCTGGAAATATTTGATGTAAATTAGCATAACACCACTGACTTCCTAGGACAAGCAACCTGGGCAAGTGGATAGGTCATTGCACTGCAGCCAGGCCTACACTAAGAGCCTTTTACCCTCATAGAAATACCAGGATACGATATCAGCAAAGCTCTCTTAGCGTGGACACTGCTATACCAATAAAGCCATACTTCTGCTGTCTAGTAAAACCACACACCCTGAGCAAAACCAACTATACAGGTAACAGCTTTGCCAGTATAGCCGCATCTACAGTAGGGATTTCTGATGGTATTGCTATGTAGGACAGGGATCCAACCTTTTCACACCCTGATCAACATGGCTATGCTAGTAGAAGTAAGTAGTGTAGACATAGCCTGGGATTCACAAGACCTTTGTTCTATTTGTGGCTCTTAGGAAAATGATTTCATTTCTCCATGTCTCTTTTTCCATTCCTAATTCTGTCTGTCTCTTTAGATTGTAAGGTATTCAGGGCACAGACGGGGATGTGTAACATCCTGACCAATGGGTTACACTTGTACAGTGCCTAGCACAATGGGCCCCTGCTTCTTAACTACTGATCCTATGGGTAATAACAAATAACCACCTGAGGATATGGTTTCTCATCTTTTTTTGACAGTTGCAAACTATTCCAGAAAGGAAAAGGTGGGTCATTCTAGGGGATCTGACTTTGCACAAAGAATATATATTTTTACTGGTTTAGTCTTCAGTAACTATTAGTCAATTTGAGCTCCACTGCTCTTCTAGCACCAAACCTCAGTTATCTAGGGCCTCTAGTTCTGCATGTGCAAACTGCACATGCAGAGCAGAAATTACACATGCAAATAACTGTGCATACAGAATTACTATCCTCAAAATGAGACCAGGCTGGTACCAACTGAAAAGCTATACCCTCGTATATTCAGAGCAAACGTTCCCTTGTATTTCTAATTCTCCTTTTAAATTTCTATTTCCTCTCCCATTTTCCTACTTATTTTTCAATTATTCTTTTTCTTTTCTCCCTTACACTCTATTCTTTTATTTCTGTTGCTTAGTCCTGTCTCATATTACCTCTAAGTAGCACTCAGAGACCCTATCCTCTTCCCCAACACTCACCCCTACCCCTTCTGCCTTTTTTTATTCAGCAGCTGTTCTGAAACCTCTTGTGTCATTGAGCCTGTCTCTGAAATTGTCAGTAAGGGTAATGTGAGCCATTAGAAGCCCAACCTCTCTGCCATGCTACTGCGGATGGGGGCTACAGAAAGAGCATCACTAGACACTAAAATGCTCCTTCCCCTGCCCAGGGGTTTCAAAAACATCAGCCTGTGGTTTTTCAAGACCTGGCTATTAAAATAAAATACCTGGCTCTTCCAAAGCCCTAGGATGAAGCAGCTCACCTGTTACTGAAAGGATTGGTTTGTGCTCAAGAAATTGAGGTGCCAAGGTGGGTACAGTAGTGGATGCGTCAGGATTCCAAGCCTTCCTCCTTCATGTTTTGTTCTAGTGAGCTTGCAAGGGGTGCTGCTTGCAAGACAGTTTGCTCCCAGAAGAATTTCCCTAACCAGACAGAGCCAATACCAGTCTGCTCCATTTTATCAGATTCACATTTTTCCATTGCTTTCTATGGTGAAGTGTGAAAACGTTCCCACACATCCCCACGTGCTCAGACAATATGTTCAATCACATACACACACACACGTGGCACTTTGATACATATGTGCACACATGCTCAATAGCAAATCAAATTCCATTTCCAACACTGGTTCCTTTTTGGCATCAGTTTTCCTTCCTATCTCTCAGCCATGCTGTAGCCAGGTTAGTTTACTTGTTAGCTCCTTTAGTATGTCTCACTTTGTAGCTTTGAGTATTAACATTTCATTTTTATATTTTTGTTTTTTCATCAAGTTTTGCCAAACCAGGTATGAGATTTTTCTTTGGGTGTTAAAATAACAATAACCTGAAATCCACAGGAATCCCTCCTCTACTTCTTATAGAGCCGAACTCACTATGAGTATTGCAGAAGTGAAAAGAACAAGTCCTACTTCAGAAAACCAACAAAATTAAGTGTTTTCTCTCTTTTTTCTTTACCTGACAACAATCAGCTATGACACCCTGTATCTGCAAATGGAGAATGTTCAAATCATTCAAAGACTCTACGTTAATAACTGAATCCCATTAGTGGACCTTATATTTGTGCATTTTTGATATGATGCAAATATAGATTAGAGAAAAATAACTGTCTAGATACTACAGTGTCAAGTGTATTAGTAACACATAGATAAATTTAGATAGAAAAAGCACAAGTGTCTTTACAAAGAGATGCAAGAAATAAATGAGAAAACGCCTACTATTCATATAAGCTTATGTTCAAAGCATAGCAATATTTAACAATGAATGGCTATTGCCATAGCTAACAATTCTTTATAAAGGTCCCACAGCATTAGTGGCATGTGGACAAAAACATCACAAGTGAAAAAAATGTCAAGTTATTTCAAGAAAAAGACGTAATGAAAATGTTTTTCAGACCTTGGAATGTTGCTTTATTCTAAAAGCTGAACCACAATAACAGTGCAATTGGCTCTTTTTGCCTCCTTTTTTTGCTGGAAATATTATTTTGTAAGGATTTTGGAGAACATCCCTTCCTCTGGCTTCAATAAACCAGGTGCATTTAAAGACCAGAATGATAAAGTCACAGTGCTTCATTCGTACACCATTGTAAACCAGGAACAGATCCACTGAATCAGAGCCTTAGGGTACATCTACACTACAGGGGGGGAGTCGATTTAAGATACGCAAATTCAGCTACGTGAATAGCGTAGCTGAATTCGACATATCGCAGCCGACTTACCCCGTTGTGAGGACCGCGGCAAAATTGATCTCCGCGGCTTCCTGTCGACGGCGCTTACTCCCACCTCCGCTGGTGGAGTAAGAGCGTCGATTAGGGGATCGATTGTCGCGTCCCAATGGGATGCAACAAATCGATCCCCGAGAGGTCGATTTCTACCCGCCGATTCAGGCGGGTAGTATAGACCTAGCCTTAGTCTTTTGGATGGGTTAGAAATGACCATCAGTATTATTCCTGGCTATTTGACTCCCAGTACTCTATGGATAATAAAATTACTTACTTGTTCCTTAGTTGCTGGAGGCACCTGCCATTGCACCTCTCACCTTGAAGGCATGCCTGAGACATACATACATGACATCAGAAATGTTCATCCTGTTATGTATTAGTGCAAGATGTAAGTGCTGGAGATGATAACACACAGGAGTGTGTGATCATTGCTAACATGCTTAAAATACTACGTTTGTCTTCCACTCTGACCTGCAACAAACACTACTATTTCAATTCTGAAATTGAAGTGAAATTCTGGCCCCACTGAAGTTAACTCCCTTTGACCAGAATTTTTCCCCAAGTCTCCACACAACTCTGCCAATTCACTTTAACTCTGATCTACAGCAGAGCCTTGTAGTCCATGCCTGAGCAGACACTGCTGGCACACCACATTGTGCAATCATTTTGTCCATGACGTGGAGTAGGCTGAGGCCAGCACTTCTGGCCAGAGGTGACAGGCTCAGACATTTGCTTGACCCCACTGCACTAATGAGCTCCAAGGGGCAGTCTACACTGCAAAAAACACCTGGGGAGAGAGACACAGACCCCTGATCAAGGCTTGGGCTGGCACTATGGGGTATAAATAGCTGTGTAAACATTCCTGCTTGGGCTGGAGCCTGGACTCTAAGATCCATCCCCCTTGCTGGATTTCAGAGCCAGGCTCCAGCTCAGGAGGGAATGTCTACACTGCTATTTTTAGCCCCGTAGTGTAAGCCTGAATCAGCTGACCTGGGCTCTGAGATTTGCCGTTACAGGGTTTATTTTCTGATTTTGCAGAGTAGATGAACCCTAAAATGTGTGTGTATAACTATTTATACCTGCACCTTCCTGAGACTGCATCCCTAGATTTCATCATTTCTCCTGTTTCCTGCCAGGTGAAATATTACAGGCTTCCCCAGGAGGCTTTTCAATTTTTCTTTGGCCAGCTTTTGTGGAAATGTTTTCGTTTCTTTTTTCTGTAGAGGGTTTGCTGGCTGTAATTCAGAACTACAGGCTGCTGGGAGTACGTCTACACTGCAATAAAAATCCGGGCTCAGGTTCAAGCCAAAACCACCTGCCATCTACATACATATCTATCCAACTTGGGCCAGTAGGCCCTCTGGACTGAGGCCCTAGAATCCAGCCAGAAGGGTAGGCCTGAGCCCATCCTTACAGTGCAACGGGGAACTCCCAGAGGTGCCACGTGCTACCTCCCACCAGACATAGAGGGTATTCCTGGGCAGGCAAAGGCCAGGCCTGGGTCCTCCAGACTTGGGTTCTGACAGCCCCAATAATATTCCAAAATCCTGTGGGCCTTTGTTCATATCTTTTCTATCCCAAGACCAGCCAGTTGACTCCCAAGAAATGAGAGGAGCCCCCTTGGTTCAAATGCAGCTGTTCAGTGTTTAACCCTTCCATTTTGTTTGCTAAGTTGAAAGCAGAGTGAACTGTCTCCTGAATTCGCTATGGCCCTAACAAGAAGTTCATTGCCAAGCACACAGCTACCTGGTCACTTTGTGATTACAGTCAGACTGTGATAAATCTGTGGTCGGAGGTGAGCAAGACATTTGACTTCAGTCAGAATACCAGAAATGGCCCTGTGCACCAAGAAATAGCAGACAAGCTGGCAGCGTTGGGGATTCACCGAACCAGGGAGCAGTGCAGGGAATGGATTGAGCATGAGTGTATCTCTGTGATAGATGGTCCTTAAGACCAAGAATCACAGCTACATTCAGGTTACTCCTAATCCCAAAGGACCAGTCATTTCCCGGGTCAGTTGCACCTTAGATCTAACACCAAGGACAACACATGTAGTCAACAAATTATCTAAAGATTTGCTAAATGGGAAAAGGAAGCTAGAGAGCTATTTACAAGGTTAAAGCAACCAAATCTAGACACACAAATGAGTTACAGTCTTAGCCCTAGTCTACACTATGAGTTTAGGTCAAATTTAGCAGCATTAGATCGATTTAACCCTGGACCTGTCCACACAACGAAGCCATTTTTGTCGACTAAAAGGGCTCTTAAAATCGATTTCTGTACTCCTTCCTGATGAGGAGATTAGCGCTGAAATCGACATCACCGGGTCGAATTTGGGGTAGTGTGGACGCAATTTGACAGTATTGGCCTCCGGGAGCTATCCCAGAGTCCTCCATTGTGACCGCTCTGGACAGCACTCTCAACTCAGATGCACTGGCCAGGTACACAGGAAAAAGCTCTGGGAACTTTTGAATTTCATTTCCTGTTTGGCCAGCATGGCAAGCTGATCAGGACAGGTGACCCTGCAGTCCCAGAATCACAAAAGAGCTCCAGCATGGACCGAATGGGAGGTACTGGATCTGATCGCTGTTTGGGGAGGACGAATCTGTGCTATCAGAACTCCATTCCAAGAGATGAAATGCCAAAATATTTGAAAAAATCTCTAATGGCATGATGGACAGAGGCTACAACAGGGACCCGCAGCAGTGCCACGTGAAAACTAAGGAACTCAGGCAAGCCTACCAAAAAGCCAAAGAGGCAAATGGCCGCTCCGGGTCAGAGCCCCAGACATGCCGCTTCTACGATGAGCTGCATGCCATTCTGGGGGGGGGCCCACCACTAACCCACCCCTGTCCTTGGACACCTGCAAGAGGGGAGTCTCACGCAACAGGGATGAGGATTTGGGGGATGAGGAAGATGAAGAGATGGAGGAGGAGTAGGATAGCGCACAGCACGCAAGCGGAGAAACCATTCTCCTCGACAGCCAGGAACTGTTTATCACCCTGGAGCCAATACCCTCCCAACCCGGGCTCATGGACCATGAAGCTGGAGAAGGCACTTATGGTGAGTGTACCTTTGTAAATATAATGCACGGTTTAAAAGCAAGCATGTTTCATGATTAATTTGCCCTGAAGACTTGGGATGCATTCACGGCCAGTACAGCTCCTCCTTTTAAATGGCCACCCCAACGGGTGCTTGGTATAGGAAAGAAGGGTGCTGCTGTTTGAAACCATTCCCACATGTTATGAAGGTTGAAGAAGCCAAAAGACTGTGGCTTACCATGGCTGCCTGAAAGACGAATTCTGTTGCCTGGCCCTGCGTGTGTGACCTCTCACACCAAACCGGCAGGCCCTCAATATAAGAAGCAAAATGCAACCTTGTACCGAAAGCACATGTGCTATGTAATGTTAACAGCTTGGTTCACCGTGAAAGAGTCTACCCATTGTTCTCTAAAATGTGTCTTTTTAAAGACTACTCTTCCTTTTTTTCCTCCTGCAGCTGCAAATGTTTCAACGCTCCCCCTATCATCTCCGTCCCAGAGGATAGTGCAGATAAGAAGGCGAAAAAAATGCACTCGCGATGAAATGTTCTCTTAGCTCATGCAGTCCTCCTGCACAGAAAGAGCTCAGCAGAATGCCTGGAGGCAAACAATGATAGAGTCCAGGAAAGCAGAAAATGAACGCAAAGACAGGAGGGATGAACAAGATGAGAGGTGGCGGGAACAAGAAGAGAGGTGGCGGCAGCGCGATAAGAAGAGACAGGATGCAATGCTGAGGCTACTGGGGGATCAAACCAACATGCTCCAGCATCTGGTGGAGCTGCAGGAAATGCAGCAGGAGCACAGACCACTGCTGCAGCCCCTGTGTAACCGCCTGCCCTCCGCCCCAAGTTCCATAGCCTCCTCACCCAGATGCCCAAGAATGGGGTGGGGGAAGGGCTCTGGCCACCCAACCACTCCACCCCAGAGGACTGCCCAAGCAACAGAAGGCTGGCATTCAATAAGTTTTGAAGTGCAATGTGGCCTTGTCCTTCCCTCCTATCCTCATCCACCAACCCAACCGGTGCTTCCCTCCTCAGCCACCCCTCCCGGACTACCTTGGCAGTTATCCCCCTATTTGTATGATGAATTAATAGAGAATGCATGATTTTGAAACAATAATGACTTTATTGCCTCTGCAAGAGGTGATCGAAGGGGGGACAGCAGTTGGCTTACAGGGAAGTAGAATGAACCAAGGGGGTGGCTTTTCATCAAGGAGAAACAAACAGAACTGTCACACTGTAGCCTGGCCAGTCATGAAACTGGTTTTCAAAGTTTCTCTGATGCACAGCGCACCCTGCTGTGCTCTTCTAATCACCCTGGTGTCTGGATGCACGTAATCAGCGGCCAGGTGATTTGCCTCAACCTCCCACCCCGCCATAAACATCTCCCCCTTACTCTCACAGATATTGTGGAGCACACAGCAAGCGGCAATAATTATTGGAATATTGGTTTCGCTGAGGTCTAACCGAGTCAGTAAACTGCACCAGCGCGCTTTTAAACGTCCAAATGCACATTCTACCACCATTCTGCGCTTGCTCAGCCTATAGTTGAACAGCTCCTTACTACTGTCCAGGGTGCCTATGTATGGCTTCATGAGCCATGGCATTAAGGGGTAGGCTGGGTCCCCAAGGATAACTATAGGCATTTCAACATCCCCAACAGATATTTTCTGGTCTGGGAAGTAAGTCCCTTCCGGCAGCTGTTCAAACAGACCAGAGTTCCTGAAGATGTGAACGTTATGTACCTTTCCCAGCCATCCCACGTTGATGTCGGTGAAACGTCCCTTGTGATCCACCAGTGCTTGCAGCACCATTGAAAAGTACCCCTTGCGGTTTATGTACATTCTGCCAAGGTGGTCCGGTCCCAAGACAGGGATATGCGTTCTGTCTATCGCCCCACCACAGTTAGGAAATCCCATTGCAGCAAAGCCATCCACTATGAGCTGCACATTTCCCAGAGTCAGTACCCTTGATAGCAGCAGCTCAGTGATTGTGTTGGCTACTTGAATCACAGCAGCCCCCACAGTAGATTTACCCACTCCAAATTGATTACCGACTGACCAGTAGCTGTCTGGCGTTGCAAGCTATCGCCACTCACTTCTCAACTGTGAGGGCTGCTCTCATCTTGGTATTCCTGCGCTTCAGGGCAGGGGAAAGTAAATCACAAAGGTCCATGAAAGTGCCCTTACGCATGCGAAAGTTTTGCAGCCACTGGGAATCATCCCAGACCTGCAACACTATGTGGTCCCACCAGTCTGTGCTTGTTTCCCGGGCCCGGAATCGGCATTCCATGGCATGAACCTGCCCCATTACCATCACGATGTCCAAATTGCCAAGGTCTGTGCTTTGAGAGAAGTCTGTGTCCATGTCCTCATCACTATCGTGATCATGCTGTCATCACCTCCTCGCCTGCTTCTGCACATACTGCAGGATACTGCGCAAGGTGTTTACAATGCTTATAGCAGCAGTGGTGAGCTGAGCAGGCTCCATGCTTGCCATGGTATGGCGTCTGAAGGAGAGCAGGAAAGCAGAGTTGCAGCGGAATCGGTGGATGATGATGGATGCCATGAGAATAGATATTTATACCTAACGACGAGAGGACCTGCCAGGTGGATTCATGGCACCAGCAGAGCAGGAGAGCAGAGTTGCAGTGGAAGTGGTGGAGGATGACAGTTAGCACTGCGCACATTTCCCGAGTACCCGGGAGCCCATGACAGACAACATGGAGAAATTCACTGTCAAGGCAATATCAGCAGAGCAGAGTTGCAGCGGAAGCGGTGTATGACGATGACAATGGTTTGCAGTCCTACCGCACCATCCGCTGCCAGCAGCACCCAGGACACAACAGCAGCGGTGTTGGTGAGCTGAGCTGAGCGGGCTGCACGCTTGCTGTGGTATGGCGTCTGCATGGAAAAAAGGCACGAAACGATTGTCTGCCATTGCTTTCATGGAGGGAGGGGTGACTGACGACATGTACCCAAAACCACCCGCAACAATGTTTTTGCCCCATCAGGCACTGGGAGCTTAACCTAGAATTCCAATGGGCAGAGAATGCTGGAACTGTGGGATAGCTACCCACAGTGCACTGCTCTGTAAGTCGATGCTAGCCACGATAGTGAGGACACACTCCGCCGACTTAATGCACTTAGTGTGGACATACACTGTCGAGTGTATAAAATCGATTTCTAAAAATCGACTTCTATAAAATCGACCTAATTTCGTAGTGTAGACATACCCTTAGGTTTTAAATGGTAATATAGGCTTCTATAATCAGCAAGCTCTATTTCTCCTTTAGGGCTAACCCAGGCTAAACAGTTGGGGGAGCTCTTTCTTATCTAGGAAGCTTCTTGCACCTCCTGAGTCCCAGCAACATAGAGATCCTTAGTTCCTTTTGTTTGCGGTTTTTATCCCCCTCCCTCCTGCCATGTGCTCTCAGCTCAAACTCAGCTGGTGGGAGGAGTCCATTCACAGGGAGAAAAGCAGAACAACAGCAAGAGTCTTTAGTTCTTTTATTGACGATTCCTCAGTCTCGATACAGGGAGTTGCCAGATGTAAGATCCAAATGTTATAAGAAGCACACAGGGTTTTTTTATAGAGGAGAAGGCAAAAACGCCACATTTATTGAGAATACAGCAGTTAGCATATGCTTGTCAGTCATACACATACACACACACACACACACACACACATACACACAGAGTCCTACCAGTTGATGTTTATAGTTACCAGTTCAGAGTCTGGATCAATCTAGTGGCCAGCCAGATTGGTCGCAGAGGGGAGCCGGGCTCTGTCGGTCATGATCCGATGCTCCTGAAGTGTGGCAAGATGGAGCCAAAGTCCCATAGCAAAGCACCCTGTTCTTATAGTCTTTTTTTCTCTGTTGAAGTCTATGGATTTTGTTGTGTCAGTCTCTGTTATCTTCTGATGTAAACATTCCAATACACCTCCGAGAGGGTCATCCTGTCCTGGTTTTGATTCAATTAATTTGTTTTGTGCTGTGGGGTGCCAGTCTTACCTCAGGGTCGTCAGTCTGCCCTTCCTTCATTATGGATGTTCGTTGATGGTGTCGTTAAGTCTCTCCACTTCTTCCTTGACCATTTGGTTATAACAGTGGCCTTCACACCTTATCTTTTCCTGATGCATACATTCCTCATTCACACAAACAAACTTTTACAGTTAAAGGTATACAGCTCCTTTTTTTTATGCTGAGTAAGAAAAGGCATTGTAAATTAAGCCTTCCTAATTCTTATAATCAAAACAATTTACATTGGGGCCCAGGCCTTCAACGTTCCTCTAACCTCCTTAACATAGACTCAATACAAGATCCTGTCTCTTACTTTCTAAACCTTAAAACAAAGAAAGGTATATTTAACTAGAGTGCCTAATTTGTAATACATATAGGAAACCATAGTAGACATTATAACTTATCCTAAAACAAAAGGGTGACTATAATCAGTCATAAGGATTGTTCTGGTCTGTCATTCCTTTCTGCTATTCAAAAAGGATTATAAAACCCTGCTCCTAGGCAAACACCCCGTTGGGTATCGATGGGGTCTCCTCTTTCAGGAGGGGCGTAACAATTTCTGCAGAAGAGCAGCTCCTCACACTAATTAACGTCCCGCTCCTGTGTGCAAAGGCAGTGGAACATTTGTGGAAATGTGGTGAGGGGGGCACCTACACCCCACTTTTTAACATGGACATAGTCTGGGGGCAAAGGGCAGTGTTGCTAATGGTGATCAGTTCCCCTGCTGGCACTGCTCTGTGCCTACCCAAGGCTTGCAGTTTGGGCGGGTGGCCCCGAAAATTATGCCCACATTAAAAAGTGTGGGCTATGGCCCCTGTTGCGAGCAAGGCGCCCTGGTCCCCCCGGGTCTGGCGCTGTTGCCTGTGTAGCAATTCATAATCACAGAGGCTCACACTACATCCACTCATATACTACATTACAGCAGCAGCTCTCAACCTTTCCAGACTAGTGGATCCCTTTTGGGAGTCTGATTTGTCTTGTGTACCCCACGTTTCACCTCACTTAAAAATGATTTGCTTACAAAATCAGACATAGAAATACAAAAGTGTCACAGCACACAATGAGTGAAAAACTGCTGACTTTCTCATTTTTACCATATAATTACAAACTAAATCAATTGGAATATAAATATTGTACTTACATTTCAGTGCATAGTATATAGAACAGTGTAAATAAGTCATTGTCTGTATGAAATTTTAGTTTGTACTGACTTTGCTAGTGCTTTTTATATAGCCTGTTGTAAAACTAGGTCAATATCTAGATGAATTGATGTACCCCCTAGAAGGCCTCTGTGTACCCCCAGGGGTACATGTACCTCTGGCTGAGAACCACTGCATTACAGTATGGAACACAGATATTACACGTAACATTACTGCATGCAGCAACTCACAAGCATTCAATAGAGTCTAAACCCAAAACACTTTCTCATAATTCTAATACAGTAGAACCTCAGAGTTACGGACACCTCAGGAATGGAGATTGTTCATAACTCTGAAATGTTCGTAACTCTGAACAAGCCGTTATGGGATGCTCCTCAGGGCAGACTGCTCGGAGCGGGAGCGGGGACTCACAGCTCTGCAGTGGATGCCCGGCAAGTGGGGGCGGGGACAGGCAGCTGGTTCTAGCCCCTGGCTGCAAGGGTGATGAGTGAGGCACTGTGGGGCGCTGCAGTCTCAGTGGGCGCATGGTGCAGGCTGTGGCCCTTTAAAACTGAGCAGCTGCTCCAGAGCACAGCATGCAGGCAGGAGCTCAGGCTCTGGCTCCAGCAGCTTACACTCCAGGCCAGGTTTCAGTAGCAGCTCGGGAAGTTTCTTTCCTAGGCTCTGAGCTTGCAAGCTTGTCCCCATCCCAGACAGAGGGGAGGGAGAGGGGAAAACAGGGTTCACCACCTGTAAGTGTCTGTCCTGCGCCATGGTGATTAGGGGGTAGGGATGGGGACAGGCAGCCCAGATGTGCCTACCTTTAAGATGCAAGACAGGCATAGTACAGTCTTGGCTTTTTTTTTTTTTTTGGTCTCTGCTGCTGTCTGATTGGTTACTTCTGGCTCCCCATGGTGTCCAGTTGACCAGTCAGTCCATAACATTAGTGTTCGTATCCTTGAGGTTCTAATGTATCTATCTTATCAATATTAACCCACAAGTGAGCCAGACAGATTCCAGCTATGTATCCATCAGTGTTCATTTGGAGGGCCCTTCCATAGTCACAGTCCATTTTGGTCAATTTCACAGACATGGGGTTTTAAAAATCATAAATTTAATGATTTCAGCTATTTAAATCTGAAACTTCACCATGTTGTAATTGTAGGGATCCTGACCCAAAAAGGAGTTGTGGGGGCAGGTTGCAAGATTATTGTAGAGGGGGTGTTGCGGTACTGCTACTCTTACTTCTGCGCTCCTGCTGGCGGTGGCACTGCCTTCAGAGCTGGATAGGGGCAGCTGCTGGCCAGGATCCCAGCTCTGAAGGCAGTGCTGCTGCCAGCAGCAGTGCAGAAATAAGGATAGCATGGCATGGTACTGCCACCCTTACTTCTGCACTGCTGCCTGCAGAGCTGGGCCCTCAGTCAGCAGCTGCCACTCTCCAGCCAGCCAGCTCTGAAGGCAGCAGTGCAGAATTAAGGGTGGCATGGTATGGTATTGCCACCCTTACTTCTGCACCGCTGCTGGCGGGGCACTGCCTTCAGAGCTGAGTGCCCAGCCAGCAGCTGCGGCTCCCCAGCCGCCCAGCTCTGAAGGCAGCGCAGAAGTAAGGGTGGCAATACTGTGACCCCCTGCCTAAAATAACCTTGAAACCCCCTTGCAACTCCCTTTTGGGTCAGGACCCCCAATTTGAGAAACACTGGTCTCTCCCATGAAATCTGTATCGTATAGGGTAAAAGCACACAAAAGACCAGATTTCACAGGGGAAGACCAGATTTCACAGCCCGTGACGCGTTTTTCATGGCCATGAATTTGGTAGGGCCCTATTCATTTGAAACATGGGGACCTTGCCATGAGCTGGCGCCTGGTCTGCGAGTGTCACAGCAGTACCTGCAGGGAAACATCCTGGCCAGTCCTGGACATTGTCAAAGCTTAGTCACACATTGGCCTCCATCTTACTATGGCTTTGCAGGATTTCTACGACAGCGGAGAAGGGGAACAGGGAAATATTTTTTTCATCATTGCCAAGGGGAAGGGATGGGTCACTGGGAGAGGCTTAATAATTCCCAGCTGATCCATTTGGGATTCTAGGACGTCAGAAAATCCACGTTAAAATCTCTAACCCCAATTTTAGCCATCTTTTGGCAGAACAAATGCTTGATATAGAACTTGCATTGTTTTAGACTGCAAGGAGCCATGTAACCAGACTAATTCATGTCTTTCCAGTTAGCTGTCTAACATTTTACCTTCCCTGTGATATATTTTTCCTTCTAAGGGCTTGTCTGAATCTATTGAATGTGGTTCTGCTTAGGGCTTATACTGCTGCCTTTGCTAGTGTCTGTTCTATATATTAACTGCCCTCTGTGTAAAGGGGCTTCTCTTAACTGAATGCCCTGAGTTCCAGGTTCTTTCTTAGATTCAGTTTGTGTTCTCTTGTAATTTATCATTACTCTGTCTAATAGGGGAGAGTTTAATGACTTAAACATTAGGTTTGAAATACCTAGACTCCCAGTAACTTCAGGATCAAATCCAGACAGGGCCTACTCAACCCTTGCTCCTTCCAAGGTACCTTAGTTCTATCTAGTTTTCCGTGGGTGTGGATCTTTCATAAAAGACTTTAGAAAATGAGATCCTGTCCCGCCTTGTATGTACAATAAAGATCAGTTAGCACTTTTTGTAGAAGCAGAAGTTTGTCCTGGTTTCTTGGCCATAATTTCCCATCACTCTTTTTTGTTGCCCTTCACCCTGCTACATTTCAGTGGTAGGTGAAGTGATACCTATGTATGCAGTGTGGACTTTGCCAAGTGCTTTGGGATGAAATGTACAGTATCAAAGATATTTAACTGGTGAAATGGAAGAGTGCCTAATGCTCTTAGTCCTCCTTTCAAGTGGCTGGTAACGTCAGGCTAAAAGCAATCCAATTGTTGCATGAACCTCTTGCAGGAAAAATCAAGCCACACCTTTCCTCACCTTGTTCCTGAGACAATAAACAGTTTTGGAATCAGAACCCTGGCTTAGTAGTTTAAAAACTTACTTAAATCATGGGCCAAATGCTCTGCTAGTGTCAGTGGTGTAGCTGAATTGACTTCACTGGAGTGTTACCCCATATACACCAGCAGAGAACTTCTCCTGCTGTCACTTAGGCTATGGCTACACTGCAATTAAACAACCATGGCTGGCCCATGTCAGCTGACTCTGGCTCCTGGAGCTCAGGCTACAGGGCTGTTTAACTGCAGTGTAGCTATTCCGGCTCAGGTTGGACCCCCAGGCTCTGGGACCCCGGCTGCTAGGCCATGCTGCCCTGTGGCTGGGAGGCTGCGGTATGGACACTGGCCACTAGGCCATGCTGCCCTCTGCCTGGGGAGCGGGGGCACTCTATGCACTTCAGCTGCTAGGCCATGCTGCCCTCTATCTGGGGGCAGCTGTAGAGACACTGGCCACTAGCCCATGCTGCCCTGTGCCCGGGGGCTGCTGTATGGACTCCGGCCACTAGGCCATGCTGCCCTGTGCCCGGGGGTGGCTCTATGGACTCCAGCTGCTAGACCATCCTGCCCTGTGCCCAGGGGCGCTGTATGGACTCCGGCCCCTAGGCCATGCTGCCCTGTGCCCAGGGGCTGCTGTATGGACTCCGGCCACTAGGTCATGCTGCCCTGTGCCTGGGGGCTGCTGTATGGACTCCAGCCACTAGACTGCACTGCCCTGTGCCCGGGGGTGGCTCTATGGACTCCGGCTGCTAGACCATCCTGCCCTGTGCCCGGGGGGCACTGTATGGACTCCGGCCCCTAGGCCATGCTGCCCTGTGCCCGGGGGTGGCTCTATGGACTCCGGCTGCTAGACCATCCTGCCCTGTGCCCGGGGGGCGCTGTATGGACTCCGGCCCCTAGGCCATCCTGTCCTGTGCCCGGGGGTGCTGTATAGACTCTGGCCACTAGGCCATCCTGCCCTATGCTTGGGGGTGCTGTATGGACTCTGGCTGCTAGGCCATCCTGCCCTATGCCTGGCGGTGCTGTATAGACTCTGGCCACTAGGCCACGCTGCTCTGTGCTCAGGGCTGCTGTATGGACTCTGGCTGCGAGGCCATGCTGCCCTGTGCCTGGGGCGGGCGTTGTATGGATTCCGGCCACTAGGCCATGCTGGGGGCCGCTGTATGGACTCTGACTATTGGATCTCATTGTGGTGAGGCCCCAGACAGTCTGATAGCCTGTAACCATGGTGTCAGCACACCCACTATCCACCCCGACAGGAGATGGGGTGTGCATACACCGCCACAAGCAGATAAAAGACTGGCCCTTGAATCCCAGGGAAATTAATTTGTGGTTTTCAGTCAGACTACTATTTATAAATACTTTTTCACAGTATGCACCCATCGCTACCGATGACATATATATTGGCTAAATACATGGAAAATACAGTACAGGGCATATCATAGTGAATGGACTAGCTCAAAATTGTCAGGGATTTGTCACTATAATAAATATCTGATGTACAGGAAGAAGGGGTTTCCGAGAGACCCATATGGGCAATGGGAAGAAAATAACATTATTTTTCATATGTAATTATCTCCTCCAAAGGTCAACTAATAATTAGGGTCATGGAAAAATATCATCTATACCAGGAGGAATTCCCCAAGAGCAACCCTACAACTCACTTACAAATGAAGTGAGGGTCCTGCGGCAACCTGCCCAGGCTGGGGACCTCCAAGCCAAAAGAGAGGCACCATTGTCATGGAAACCACATCAAAACAACAGCCTTCCTATATAAATCCCAATTAGTATCAGCAGATGTGGCGGGGATGAGGCATTTGGGAGAAACTCTCTGGCGTTCATTTATTGCAGGACTGTGCTGGGAAGAGGGTGGGTAACTGAAACAGTGTGTTTACCTTCTTGAAACAGCACTGATGGTTTGAGACACTAAGAACAAAGGGCCGGTTGTGTCACTGAATTGCCCACTGAGACCCCACTTTATGGTTAGCTCCCCTTTCTCATTTCCTGGTATTACTTATTAACTATGACAAATAAAGCCTGCATCCTGCTGGGTAGACGGTATCACATGACCTCTGTCTTGTCATGCCAACATATACAACAGCCGTGGCTTGATCATTAAGAGTGAAAGGGGGGAGCAACCTCTACAAGTTACTGCCCATTAACAAAGTAGTCACACTTGTGCAGTGAAGATACAGTGAACCAGCTTCTCCCCTGGTTGACACCAGTTCTACTAGGTGTGACTCCCCTGACTTCAGGTGAGATACAGCTGATTTACACTGCCATAAGTAGAAGACTCCAGCCCTGTAGCTTTAATATCATATATCTGGCCAGCACCTCTGGATGGAGCATAAACTGTTGGCTTGAGAAATGTGTGATTAGTACTGCATTCTGGATTGCTGTAATGGCCATTACTACAGATTGAACCTGATCCCACAAAAACTAAAAGCATCAGCTCTACAGTGTCTGCTAAAAGTATCCTTTAGATATCATTTGTGGAACAGCCATTAGATGTGGATACACAAACCGCATAGGTTATGCTGACAGCCTGTGACATGTAGCTCATAAATGGTCTAAGGAAACATTGGGAAGTGGTCCAGAATCATTCTTCCGGCAGTTTCATCATTCCATATCATGAGGCAAACAAAAATTTGTGTAGAATAAAGAAAAAAAGATTGTCATTGTCCCATCCAGAAGCAGCCCGCTAGGGGTGTTTTATGTCTCTCCCATACCATGGAGGGGTCAAGGAAAATTTGACTTGACCCTTAAGGATAGTCAGCTCATTTTTGTAGAATGTAAACTCTTCGGGGCAGACACTCCCGTCTTCATGTGTGTTTGCCTGGCCCAGTGCAGCTTTGATACTGACTAGTGCCTCTGGGTGCATCCATAATATAAGCAGGAAATAATAATGTTCAGAGTGATCTGGATGTTTGGATGACCATGGAGGAGAACAGCATCATCTGTTTTCACAGATGATAGGGGAACTAAATAAGGATTCCAAGTCCAATTGAATTATTTATTTCTTACTATCTATACCGCCTTGGCGTGCAGGATGCTGGAGAAAGAGAGTAAGACCTGTCTCTGATGCAGGGGGGTTGCACTCTATAGGTATGTCTACACAGCAGCTGGGAGCATCCTTCCCAGTGCAGATAGCTGGACATGCACGTGCTCAGCTCAAGCTAGTGTGTTTCAAATAGTAGCATGGCTGCAGCAGCAGAGGCAGCGGCTCAGGCTAGCAGCCCAAGTAGAAGCCCTCACCCCCATCCCTGTGTGTATTCGGGGGGCTAGCTTGAGACGCTGCACCCACACTGGTACTTTTAGTGCAGCAGCTCCAGCAGCGCTACCACCTGGCTGTCTACTACACTGGGAAACACACTCCCAGCTGCAGTGTAGACCTACCCTCATTTATTTATGCTGCTCAGTTTGGTTCTCTTTTATCTCCTTTATTCTCCAAGTCTCATCCAGCTCCATCCTTCCTCTAAGTCTAACGAGTTTCTTTTACCTTCCCCAAGTCTATCCTTTGCTTCCCATTACCTTCTTCTCACCCTCTTAGCAGACCTTGCTGATAGTTCATTGAGGGAAAAAGGGGTGCAGGTCTTGCTGTCTCCCTGCTAGCCAGTCAATTGTGCCTAGTTTCCACCTCTGCTCACATGGAAATACCTTATGACATCTTCTACTGCCTCATCCCAGAAAACAAGGGAAATGGAAGAGAGCACAAGAAACACAGAAGAATGGAGAAAATCTTTGGCGAAGTTCAGACCTGCATGCTTAGGTCCGTCTGTATAATTCAACCTGTATCTTACTTTTCAGTGATAACTAGGTGGCTTAGCCCCTGCAGAATCTCCCAAAAGCGCTGCATTTTGCAGCCATCATCCCTCATCACAGAGATCAGCAAGGTTAGTGTTGGGGCATTGCTCATACTCCAGTCAGAAGAAGAGGCTGAGGCTGCCACTCCTGGCTCAGCTCACACCCCTAGAGAGACGGTAGCACGTTACCCCTCTTTGCCTCAGTCCCACTCAGAGAGGCAGCTGGAAGGCATGTACTGAAGCTCCTCAGGGAGCCCAGGTCACAGAAACAAGCCAGCAGACGAACTTTATTCTTGCTTTACAGTGATCTTTTGATCACTAAACTGGTATTGAAGCAGGATGGAAGCTTCTTACAGCCTGACACTGGACCCCCATCCTGCTGGTGCCATAAACCACCACTTTTCAGCAGCAAAACCACAGCAAGAAGGAGGTTGACAAATTATTTTAATTGCTCATTGGAGTGCAGGTTCCAAGGAGCCAAGGGAGGCTTATTCTATGCAGGATTGTATGATCGTAAAAGAGACCCATTTGTCACTCTGCTTCATTTATGAATGTCACCTCTGAAATTGCGCCTTCACTGAACAAACACAAGTCAGCAGCTGGGAGGCCAGCACCACCTATTGGTAGTAAATGGAAAATGCATGCTCATCTGCCCTCTTTATCTCACAATCTTTAATGTATTTATCCTCATAACACCCTGTGAGTTAGGGCAGTGCTATTATCCCTATTTTACAGATAGGGAACTGAGGCATGGAGCTGCTAAGTGACTTGCCAAGAGTCACACTGGAAGTCTGTGGCAAAGCAGGGAATAAAACTCAGGTCTCCCAACTCCTAGGCCAGTGTCCCAGCCAATGGACCATCACACATAGCTGCTAATACCTCATATCTGAGCCAGTAATGCAATCCTTTTTAGCAAGAGCATTCCAGAAAGGGGCAGGTGATATAAAAATAATCATACAATATCCACTGCTCGCTTCAACCAGTTCTCAGGAACAAGTCTGCAAGTGTAATAGTGCAGCGCTGAGGAGCATGTTTCAGGGTCACATATAGATGCCTGATAAAGACCAACAACTTAGAAAAGACTATCTCGGCAGTGTTTCTCCTGGGAAAATAAAATTCTCCCATTTAGTAAAAGAAATAGGAGTTGTGGAGGATAGGTGTCCTTTCTGGGCGGAGAATGTGCTTCTGTTCACTTTGTTCTTTGTGCCCAGCTAGCAGAGGGATGGGTGCATTAGAATTAGATTAGATTACAAACAGATGAAGAGATTACCGATAGACCACAATGTAAGAAATCACTCCCTGCCCTCCTTTGAAGGAAATGAATATATTCTATACATTCTAATATGGTATGTACGCTGCACAGCATTTCTGTGTAACAATGCAATAGGGCTCACTTTGAAGTGAAAGTCAGACTGCACGAGAGGTCGGCCCTAAATCCACAGCTGTGTCTCATATTCATCGACTAAGTCAGCAGAAAGATCCCAATGGGAAAAAGTGAGACCTCCTATATGCATATGACATAGCAATATGGCATCCTCAAAAGAAGGTGTAGAGGATTACCGACTAAATTGGAGTGGGTTGAAAGTGAGCATGACTAGGACTGAGGTCATGTGGGTCTGTAGAGGTGTCACAAGGAAAGTGAACATAGAGACTAATGAGTGAGACTAAACCAGACTGACCAGTTCAAAAGATTATGAGATACAATCCAGCTTGAAGCATGCTGAAAGACTGTGGAATAAGATCTCAGACAACATATGTCACTAAAAGTAGGGGGACCAGATGTCTCGATTTTATAGGGACAGTCCCGATATTTGGGGCTTTGTCTTATATAGATGCCTATTACTCCCCCCCGCCATCCCAATTTTTCACACTTGCTGTCTGGTCACCCTAACTAAAAGCCAACTCTATAGAACAGTGGTGCTCCTTCTTTATGGAGCAGAAGCAGGGGTAATAGAGACAGCAGGCTCAAGGCCTATAGGTGTTTGAGATGTCTTTGTGCCATAATAGGAGATGCACTAAGAGACAGCTATCATAATAAAAGTATTAGGATGGAGGTCAAAGTCTAAGATGTGGCTGACAAAATCCATGAAACATAACTCCAGTGGTTCGGGTACCTGAAGATGACCTGGTGATGATAGCATGGCAGGAGAGGGTGACAGGAAAGAGACCTGAAGAAAACCAAGGAAGTGATGGATGGATTGCATCAAAGACGATGGTAAGGAAATGGACCTTATTGCCACTTTGGATAGAGAAAGGTGGCATATACTTGCACAAAAACTTGATCCCAGTTGATGGGATGAGAAGAAGGAGATGCAGCTCTATATAAAACCTATTTTAAAGGGATGGAATAGTCGCATTTTTGCAACTATTTCATTCAAATTATACAACAAATGGCATAAAATGTACTGACATCTCCAGATCCACCAGATGGCACTCTGATTCAATGTTTCCTGCCAGCCATCCCATCACATTGAGTTCATCATGCTCCAAAGGACAGTGAATCAGAAATCAGTGGGAGTTCTAGTATATATAGGTTCTTATATTGCACTCATACAGGGTTGCCAAGTCCCATATTACAATGGACGTCCCTTATTTAAATAAAAAATTGCCTGTTCCATACTAAATCAGGGTGGGACACCTTGTATCCCATATTCCAACCAAGAGTGTAGTGCTGCTGGAGCAGTCTGGGTAATCATGCTGGAGTCTGAAATCCAGGACAGAGCCGTGCTCTGGCACTTCACTTTGTAAAGCTGGCAACTTGACCTGGCGCGCAGGATGTCAATGCCACTCAAATTTGGCCTGGCAGCCCCTCTGAAAGTTGCCCCTCCCATTGAAATCTTTAATGGTGCCCCTGGTGGTAGCAGCAAAGCCTCCTTCAATGCCTGTCTTCCTCCAGGCCACACCCCTTCTTTCAGCCCTGATCCTTGGCAGTGCACAGCACTGCCACAGGCAGAGACCATCAACGTCAGCCTCCAACTCAGCTCCCAGCACCCACACAGAACCTGAACAGGCACCACAGGCCTGGGTTCTGAAGAGAGAGAGAACCCCTTGCAAGGAAAGGGGCAGAGAAAGGACTCTCCCCCAGAGGCTCAAGTCAAGACTTGGAACATCTGAGGTCTGCCCCATATTTCTGCTGGCAACCCTATCACCATAGTTGCTGAGTGCCTTCCAGAAGTATGCTAAGCAATGTGACTATACATCAGTCATGTGGTGTTTGTTCTCTCATCTTCTCCCCAGAGAGGTAGTTAGGCCCCTAAATCCCTTTGAAGATCTGGGCCTCAGTCCTTACTGTTCTGTTTCTCTTTCCCTGACTCTTGACCCACAAAGAAGAAATGACTCAGGAGTGCTCCTTTTCTCCCTGGTTACCAAAGTCACGTGACCACTCTGTGCCCATCTCCCATGGCCAGAATCAAGTCAGAACCAGATTTTTTCATTTTCTCTGCATTCCTTTCTGGCCTGGTGAGTGAGCAAGTACAGTATCGATTTACAATCTGATACACCATGGGTAAAATTTTCAAAAGTGCCTAAGTGACTTAGGAGACTGAATCCTGTTTTCCAAAATTACTTGGGCACTTAGGGGAATAACTCTCATTGAAAGTCAATGGGACTAAGGCTTCTAAGTCACTTAGGAGCTTTTGAAAATTTTACCCTCTCTCAGGATTTTTGGAAAAAGAGGGTAGACTAGATCATTGAACAGGTCTTTTCCATCTGTAACTCACATCGCATTTCACATGGCACAGATTCAGAACAGATGCTAGGTATCAAAACACTAACCAAAAATTCACTGTTTGGTTTTATAGGAAGCATCTGAACTGGATCTGGATTGTGTAGTTAGATCTGTACCAAATCCAGAGAGAAGAATGCTGATTTCCCCATCTCTTCTCCACTCATATCCAGTTCTGGTTTCCACTCTCCTACTAGGCTCAAGCCAAAGATGTCCCCTATTTGACCATCCCCATGCATCCGGAAGGCCAATGATTTTAAAGAATTCTGTAGAAAATCCACATATCTCCAGTGATGTTTTAATATTCCTAATTTAATGCTTTTATTTATTTAATTTTAATATTTTAATTTAATGATGTTCAGGGGAAAATCATCAAATCCACACCCTACAGCAAATGGTTCTGTTTTGACAAAACCTCATTACACCCCTCAGTAGGATTGGCAGTCTATGCTCAGGTTTACAATAGTAGAAGTCAGTGCAGGTAAGGACTGAGATGCCTTGGCAAGAATTGAGGGCAGGGTAAGCTTGCACAATACCTACTGCACTAAGCTTTGTCCCTCACTTCTATGAGCAGCAAATTTTCCCTTTTTGTTTATTAAAGAGAAAAAAATGCTTCTACCTAGGCGTGTTCGATCTGACATATCCTCATAGATTTTAAGGTCAGAAGGAACCATTGTGATCATCTAGTCTGACCTCCTGCACATTGCAGGCCACAAAACCTCACCCACCCATTCCTGTAATAGACACACAACCTCTGGCTGAGCTACTGAAATCCTCAACTCATGATCTAAAGACTTCAAGTTACTGAGAATTTACTCTACTTTAAACCTGCCAGTGACCTGTGCCCCATGCTGCAGAGGAAGGTAAAAGAAACACATAGGGTCTCTACTGGGGGGAAATTCCTTCCTGACCCCAATTATGGAGACCATGAGCATGTAATCAAGACCCACCAGCCAGACACCTGGGAAAGAATTCACTGTAGTGACTCAGAGCCCTCCCAATTTAATGCCCCATCACCAGCCATTGGGGATATTTGCTACTAGCAGTCACATGTGGGCCACATGCCACTGTAGGCAGTCTCATCATACCATCCTCTCCATAAACTTATCAAGCTCAGTCTTGAAGCCAGTTAGGTTTTGTTGTCCCCATTGCTCCCCTTAGAAAGCTGTTCCAGAACTTCACTCCTCTGATAGTTAGAAACCTTCATCTAATTTCAAGCCTAAACTTGTTGATGACCAGTTTATATCCATTTGTTCTTGTGGTGCTTAACTTAAATAACTCCTCTTCCTGTCTGGTATTTATCCCTCTGATGTATGTATAGAGAGCAATCATGTCTACCCTCTGCCTTCATTTGGTCAGACTAAACAAGAAAAGCTCCTTGAATCTCCACTTGTAAGGTAGGCTTTCCATTTCTCTTATCATCCTAGTAGCCCTTCTCTACACCTTTTCCAGTTTGAATTAATCTTTCTTAAACATGGGAGACCAGAATTGCACACAGTATTCCAGATGGGGTCTCATCAGTGCTTTGTATAATGGTAATAACACTTCCCTATCTCTGCTGGAAATACTTCACCTGATGCATCCTAGGACTGCATTAGCCTTTTTCACAGCCGCATCACATTGGCAGCTCATAGTCATCCTGTGGTCAACCAATACACCCAAGTCTTTCTCCTCCTCTGTCACTTCCAACTGATATGTCCCCAGCTCATAGAAAAAAATCTTGTTTTTATCCTGGGACTTTACATACCAATCAACTTCCAAGATGCATGTAAAGTCTTTCATTACCTGTGGACAAAAGCAGGTTACAGGTGTTGCAATTAGAGTCTTTGTGCAACAGCCAGACTTCCCCTCTCTCTCAAGCTGCATTCATCCTTTTATTTCAGTGACCTAGTACCAGGTATTTTTTACCTGCTAACAAAAACTGAATGAGGATTTACGGATTTTGTTGCAAGGTTGGGGAACAGTGGGGTAGGGGGAGTATATAAGAGGGTGATGGGTGCAGTATAACAACTCAAATAAAATAGCATAAATGAGAGATTCTCAGGGGGGGAAAGACTGAAAGGGAAAAAGGGGGGAAAGGGTGAAGGAAGGAGAAGAAAGAAACAAAAGGCCAAATGCAACCATGGCATAAATAGATGCAGCTCCTTGGACTTCAGTTCAGTCCTGGCTGCTGACACCAGGACTCCAGTTGCTTGATTGAGACGGAGAAGGGAGGGAAGAAACTTAAGAGCAAAAGGGGGGGGGGGAAGAGTTTTAGAGCCTGGATTCCTGAACCCCACATTTAAGGACTCACAAAACAGGGGTTAAAATGTAAACACACTTGCACGCACATGCACTGCTTGGTTGGAAAGGACACTCTAAACCCCTTCCCCGCTAAAGGCTGCTCACTCAATCTCTGTGTCTCTTGGACTTTCAAATGATGCTCTTTTAGTCCCACACACAAAAAGGTTGGGTGAGTGTTTCTCTCCCCCTGCTTTGTGTGGCTGATGGATGGCTTGCATGGCTTCCCTCTGCAATGGATTGTTGTGGCGCAGAAGCCTCTAGCCCCACCACACACACAGGCTGCATGGCCTATTAGGGAGCCCCTTTGTGATGTAATTGGATTTCTCCCTTTGTTAGCTTGCAATGAAAATGTCATCTATATTGGGGAGGCGCCCATTCATCTTGAATTAAATTCAGTCGTCTCTTCGGTGAGCTGTGAAACTATTCACACTGCAGCAGGCAGCTGCAACTGGAGGCTTCCCTGACAATACCCCACGCTGCTCTATAAGCGCAGCTCCCGTCCCACAGGGCTGGCTTGCTTCCTCTGTTACCCACATCCATTACGCTTCTCAGCCCATCCCTTAACCATCTGAGAAATAGCAACCCTCCAAACTACACAGAGTAGCTGGGAAGCTGAAAAGGAAGCTGAAGGCCACGGCTGAATGAATGTGTTTATAAAACACCCCAAAAGAGAAAGCTCAGCTAAAAGATCCAGCAGAAAAGGAGCCCGTATGTGAGAAGGGTGCAAATTCCAAAATTCCAGTCAAAACCCTCCATCCCTCCCACCTCTCCCCTGAATGGATCAGGTCTACTTAGAGTTAAAGCTTAACAGAGTTCTGTTAATTAATCAACTAATTAATTGCATATTAATTATATTAATACGTTCGAAATTGGTGCAGAGAGCGCCAACATGAAGGCATATGTGTCTGGCCAGCACCAGCAGAGACATGCATGTCTGACATACATCCACATATGGGAAATAGCTGAGTGACCCTGCAGAAGACATGTAAAATTAGCACGTATGAGGCATGCATGAATACAGTCCTGTAAAACAGGACACATACCCGGCGTGTGCTTAACACACATGCACAAATACACAGACACATTCCCCTGGCATGCACATTCACCATCATCCACTTACCTAGTCTTAGTTTTCCAGGATTTAAGACTGGCATGGCCAACAACCCCTTTGTTATTTTACTCTATACGAATCAAAATAAATCTCCAACATTGAAAGATCCTAAAAGATATTTCTCTACTGATTTTGTGCAAACGCAAGCCAATGCAAGTCATGGCCTTTTTCTTCTGTTGAAGGTGTTAAGAAGCTCTGACCTTGGTCTAGGAGCTTGCCTCTTGTCTTTCACAAATGCTTGCCCATGTAAATTATCACAAAATTGTCACACTCAATCTGCCTGCTACAAGCCCAGTATCTCTTAAAACTGTGTTAACGTATAATATGGTTCATTAAACAACATCAGCTACATAATGTTTTGTAGCACGTGACTGAGATGTTGGAATGCAGAAAATAGCCTGGTTAAAACGGACAGTACCTCCACTAGCATAGTATCCCTTAACATAATTCTGGGATGCTGGGGAAGGATGCGTGTCCAGGTTACAAAACACAGCATCTTCAGCTGCAATGCAACCTTCAGCCTGTTGAGGTATAGGAGACAAATTACCTTATGTTAAAAATGACATAGCAGCCTAGTATTGTGAGAAGTTTAGGACTGGAGCTGGTATGGAACAGTAACAAAAGAACCAGGCTGGAGCAGGTATTAACAGGGTTTAATTCATTTCAATTACTCAGTTTTTAGGATACATTAAGTTCCTGCCTGAATGGAGTCTACTGCAGTAGCCCTCAAACTTACTCTGAGCATCCAGGCTTCAAATTCAACCTGACACGGGAACACAGTCGTTTAGGAGATTAGGTCTGGTGATTAACACAACCGTTGTAGAAGCACCCAAATCCCTTATGCTCACCCTTATTGTTTCTTTTCACAAGGAGCTTCTCTTCTGTGGAAAGAGCAGGAATGATTTACTAACAGGATTAGTTCCGTCACTCGAGCTCACAATGGGGGGCCCCCAGCGTTGAAGTCCCATCTCTGTCAGAGTCCCTCTCAGATGCTCTGCCTCCCTGTGGAGGAAGAGCTGGTGATGCAGACAGGAAGAAACCCCACAGAAACCCATGGGATCAGTCCCCTATGCTGGTTTTCCACTGGGGAGATTGACTTGGGTTCGAGGGGGATACAGGAAGCCAGTCAGCCCCTTCCATCTCTACACAATGTAATGACTTGGCTTCCCCAGTTAGCCCACTCTCCATGTAAACCCCGCACCCTAGCACTAACCTGCCAATATTCCTCAGGTTGTCTTTGGAGGGATTCCCTCCAGGGGTGCATGGTTCAGTCTCAGAATGCCATTCAGTCCTTGATCTCTATGCTGAAACTCTCAGCATAAGTGCCATTTACTATGAAGTTAGACAGCTGTTCATCAGGAACTGAGCTGAGATCATCACATCATTTTATATAGGCCACCAAATGACCATCAGAAGTTAAATTTCAGTTAATGCCAAAGCTCTGCAGTTAAAGATGGCTTCAGTTTTAGAAGGGGTGACTGAAAACTTCAGCCTAAGCAAAGCAGCCTGCCAAAACATCAGCACAATGCAATACAACATGATGATAGGGCACCATCCCACAAAGCTAGCCTGGGTCACTGGGCAGTCTCAGGGAGATTCAGGCTCAGCTCTTTATCTGTGAGACTCTTAGACTCCATCTGAGTGACGGGCTTGCTATTCCAATCCCCTGAGCTAGTCAGTTCGTTTGTAGGGTTGTATTTAATCAATACACCAGTTAAAACCATAGCTGTGTCTTCCCAGACTTTCCAGCACTTGGGATTTGTGGGGGCCCTGCTTGGGGAGTTATCACTGACTTTCACTGGCTCTGGCATGCTCACCACAGGCCCAAGAACAGCAAGAAATTCAGAGAACGGGCAGTTTGGAAAGAGATTTATGTACTAGTATCACAGAACAATTTCAATTTTATAATAAAAAGTCATGTTACAGGTTTTTTTCTCCTTGTTGTTTTAGCAGAAGGTTCTCATTATCACAGGAACCAGAGGAGAATTTGAGGTGTTGCTCTTGGCATTTTTATACTCCACTGGGGAAGGCAAAAATTTACAGTCAATTTGTGATGCACAATTTCCTTCACTCAGTTTATTGAACAAAAACAAGAACCACTTTGTCCATGCATGCTACACAAGTGTTCAGTAAGGCTTCTCCACCCCAACACACGCACACACATATGCACACACATACTAAAGCTGATATAAGCCAATATGGTCCCAAGTCACAATTCAGATCTGTATTTGGACCTGAATCCAAACTTCCACAAATTTGTGGGGGAGGGGCAGGGTAATTTAAATTCTGTGGTCTGGTTTGGCCCACTATAGTGACAGGCCTGAAGTATGGATCCAGATCGGGATGTGAACTTCCCCCGAAGTCTGGATCTGCTGTTTTTGCTGAGGCCCAATCCTATTTATAAGACAGAGGAGAGATATTGCTCACTGATTCTCAGCTCATCAAGATGAAAGTTCTTATGTTTCTTGGCCTTAAAGAGGGATTGAAGAAAGTTTTAAAACACACCAGACCTAATACAACCCTGCTCTTACATGTTTTTAGCAGATATGTTTCCTTTCCACTTCTGCAAATTATCAAGGACTGTATTGTTTAAAAATTGGTTCCTCCATCCACACATTTCCAAGCCCAACTTCCCCAGTTACTCAATGTTGGAATCATTCCCATTGCAGCAGGTATAAGGTATCACCCACAGTGACAACGTCCCAGAGCAAGTTCTTGTTCAAACACAAATATCCCGGACAACCCAGGCAAGACAAAAACACAGGTGACATCACCTGTTTTACACACACTTTTCTTCTTCCCTGTTTTAATCTTCTTCAAACTCCTTTCTGGTCTCCCCACTTTCTATTTTAATATCCCCCTTCAGCCCCTTATAATAGCCCTCCAATACTATATGTTTAAGATGTAGCATATACTGTGCTGTCAGTTCAAACCCGTCAATATCTCTTCTCCTTTTAATTTAAACTTCCCTTCCAATACACCTCTAAAATCTGATTGGAATTACAAAGCAAACCCTGCCTTCTCCAGGCCATTTTCAAATTGTCTCACATTCATGCATGTTTGTTTTATTACTCCTCGGAGACCCCTACTGCCCTACACACCTGCAGATGTAAATTAAGCTCCCATTTCAGTTCCCCTCAGGTCTAGGCACTGTATCTGATAAGTGCTGGATGACACAACATGACATGCCAGACCCTTTCTATAGCTGCACCAAAGTTTGGGCTTCTGGCATGACCTCTCTAGCCGGTGGCTGAAGCTCCTGGGCAAGCCAAGCCTCACTTGGGCAACCCTCAGAAAGGAGCAGCTTAATGTGAGAAAAAAATGCTACACCTGGGGATTGTGCCCTTGGGCATCCCAACTCCACACTTCAATTCCCCTTGAGCACTACACACAGATACTTTCAGGATACACAGCTATGCACCTGCGCGCGTGCGCGCACACACACACACACACACACACACTCTCTCTCTCAGTGGGAGGCACACTCACAAACATACCCACGCCTGACAAGGAAACCTGGTCTTTCTTTCACCAAGCAGGAAGCAGTGGTGGCCAGTGTGAGGGCACGGTCACCGCTGGCTCAGGTGTGAGACCACGTAGATAAGGCCCACCAACAGAAGGCCACGCACGCCCACCATCATGAGGAGGAAAAGCAGCAGGATGGACATCACCGGCTCCACCACCTGGTTACCGAGGCTCCAGAGGGGGAATCCCATGTTCACTAGCTGCTGGTTCAGTTCCGAAAACGGAGAGCGCCCCCCCGGCCTGGCAGCCTGCTGCTGCGGTGGAGCACGGCCTGCATTAGGCACCTCATTGAAAAACTCCTGCAAACATAAGAGAGAGAAGAAATTCAGCCCGCTGAATCAGACTCACAGAAGGGGTGGGAGCTGAAGGAAACAACAAGGCAAAAAATCTCAGAAACGGTCCTATTTATTTAATTCAGAGTAAAAGATCATCCCGTGGTCATAGAGAGAGACAATGTGGCAGAGAGCAGGCACCACAACTGACTGCCCTGGCTTTCACAAACATTTCTTAGGAACTGCTTGGCTTTTATGCTCTAAACTGAAGTTGAAATTGTGAGGAGAGAGGAATAGAGAGTAGGGTACATTAGAACAATTACAGGGACAGCATCTTTTGGGCTACACCTCACAGTACACAATTTCACCCACTCACCCTGTATGTAAATCCCTTGGGGCCAGACGCACGCACCCACTTACACGAGTGTAGGGGAACCCAGCCAAGTGGAAACAGCTGGGAATAGCAGCTCCTTCCCTGAGAACCTGAAGCCCTTCCAAACTCTGCATGGTCAGGGATTTATGGGACTGGAGGAGGGGGAGGTGTGCCAGGAGAGAAGGGGGTGGAGCCAAGGATCATGCTTCTCTAACTACTACCAGATTTCTGAAATCCAAGCTGGAGTCAACGCTGTTCAAACCAGCATTTGCTCCCCCAGCACATTACCAACTGCCGACAAAGGGACTTACAATGCACCACTTCAGTAGGACAGCTGATAGCAACAAGATTCCCCCACTGCCAGGCTGCCATGTTACTGGTTCCAGGAAGGCTGGCAGAGGGACAACCAATGCAGGAATGGCCACGGGAATTTTGTTGGCCAGGATGACAGACATTTTCTGCACTCCCAGAGCAGCCAAGCAAAACAAAAACAAACAGAAAAGAGCAGCACAGCAGTACTCTGCCCTCTGGAAGTTGGCGCCCAAGGCAACTGCCATGATCACCCACCCCTAGAACTGGCCCTGAACTGATGTCTGGGAATTAGAAAGCTTAAATGTTTTCTGCAGATCCCTGGCCTCAACAGTCATTCCATTCTCCAGCACAACATGCCCACCTTACAGAGCCCAGTGGCCACAGCACACCATGATTTGCAGCATCTTTTCCCCTCCTGTGTGTTTTTCCTTGGTCAGGGGTGGTTAGGCCCTTAATGTGAACTCAGATTCCTACCCACATTCTGCACCCACACCAGCACTTGTCATTTCCCCTGCCTACCCCAAAGATTCTTCCAGTATTTTGCAGTAAAATGTGCAATGCTGCTTCTCCCAACCCTCTGTCTTACCTAGCCCTCTGGACAGAACATTATAATATATAATATAATATATAATTTATGAGCAATGTTCCCTTTACATTTTCTTTGCTCTGAATGGGTTTCAAACTCCAGTGAGAGCTACATTTTTGTAGCAATCTGAGACTTTTAAAAAAAATCTTTTTACACTATATTGCATTGAACAGTGTAAGGCAGTGGTTCTCAAAGCCAATCCACCGCTTATTCAGGGAAAGCCCCTGGCGAGCCAGGCCGGTTTGTTTACCTGCCGCATCCGCAGGTTTGGCCAAACTGCAGCTCCCACTGGCCATGGTTCGCCACTCCAGGCCAATGGGGGCTGTGAGAAGGGCGGCCAGCACATCCCTCGGCCCGCGCCGCTTCCCGCAGTCCCTATTGGTCTGGAGCGGCAAACCGCGGCCAGTGGGAGCTGCGATCGGCCGAACATGCGGACGCAGCAGGTAAACAAACCGGCCCACCAGGGGCTTTCCCTGAACAAACGGCAGATCGGTTTTGAGAACCACTGGTGTAAGGGATTTTTAAAACAACACGTTAGTAATACATATGCATCTGGGACACACAGGTATACATAGCAGTGGCTGAGTGCCCATTAACTTTCAAGAGTTTTAGAGTTAAAAAACGCACACAGTTAGGAAACCAGGAGCCCCTATCTTTCCTACCATAAGCTTCTAAACCCACTCCTTCCCAGGAGCCTCAGCCCTTGAGGGAGCCCCTCACCATACCCTCCCAAAAGATCCTGCCTCCCAAACCGGGGTGCCTGGGAGGGAGTTGCCATTGCAGCCCAGAGCAGGCAGGAGTACAGAGCAGACACTCCTGCCCCAGCAGTGGTGCAGCACAGCTCCCTGACAGGCCAGGCTCATTTCAGCACTGGTAGCCCTTGGAGGCTGCTCCCAGTGGCAGGGACCAGACTCTCCACAGCCGGCTCCATGAACAGCGACCCCCCTGCCCTACCTAAATGGCAACCATGGTTCCTGTCTCTACATACATACATACATACATACATACACACACACACACTCTCTCTCCTTACCCATCCCTGCTGGCTTGAGGTTTGCCATGGCACAAAAGAGGAGCTGCTGCAGGTTCTGGAAGGAGGGCCCAGCTGTTGGCCACGCTTCCAGCCACGTGAGGTGTGCTGTAGGTACCAGACTGCTGTGCAGCCGCACATGCACGCAGCTTAAAGGGAATGTTAATTAAGAAGCATCCATTGAAGATGTAAATCATGATGCACATTCATTTCCTTGAGCAAAAAATCTAAGCTATTACAAAAATACACTGCACTTTTTCACACTTTTTTGTTTCATTACCTGCCGGGAGGTGTTCTCCCTGTGCTGAGCATTTGCTCTCACCCGGGGGTCATCATCCTGTACAATATCTCCGTTGGCCAAAATCCGGACCATCCTTGGGGTCACGCAATATACCCACCCTGTCAGACCTGTAGTAACACACAGGAGAAAGGACCTGTAGTTCCCCTCTGAGCATCATTAGCTACTTCATTCTGATCCAGGAGGGAAGAGAGGCTCAGGGGGAACCAGTTAAACATCTTGGGCCATATTGTGAGTGCAGTCAAGGAGGGACATGCAAGAAGTTTCCCCCACTCTTTGCACCATTGCATAAGGGCCTCCCACAAGAGGCCTCTGGGGAGTGTAGGATCTGTTCACTCCTGCTGCCTACCAGGGAGCAAAGACAGAAAACAATGGGTTAGGAGGAGTAGGGAGCAGGTAGGGGGTCGTGGTGCAACCCACATTCTTCATCCGCCTGCAGAGGAGGGCCTGTGCAACAGGGGTGGAATCTGCTCCATCCTAAGGAATGTGCCCACAGAGAAGCCCAGAGACATCATGGCATCTTCTCCCCAGCATACATCCTGGTGTGATGCAGCTCCACATTACACCATACCAAAGATAGTGATGTAAATGCCACAATCTAGCCTCTTTGGGAATGGGAAGATGTGTGTGTGTCTATCTCTCTCATTTTATCTATCACTTACCCACACTATAAATGGTTTTGTTTTTTTGGACACAGCAAAAATCCCACTGACAGAAAATGAAAAAGATACTTTTTCATGGCTATAAAATCCCCAGAGGATGATATTTTTGAAAAGCTGTCAAAAATTGCTTTTGAAAGTGTCATATGAACATAGTTTTAGAAATTGCAATAAAGTCAGCTGTTTTACAAGTTAAAAAAGGTTCTAAAATAAGGTTCTCTCTCTTGTAATAGCAGATCTCTAAGAAGCAGAACCTTAGGAAAAACAGGCAGGAGGGCTCTGCACAGAAGAATATTTTGTGCTGTGATTTAACAAATATATGTTTCTGCTGGTAAGAATTAAAAACTGGTATGACCAGTCAAATCTATAACACAGCCAGGAAAACTGACCATCACACCACAGGGATCTAGTTTCTAAAACTTGGCACTTATGGTTTCCAGGCTATTAGAACTACCAATGCTCAAAGCATGGGGTGAAAACTGGAATTGACCTTAACCCCTGCCTATAATGCAAACTGATGTTTTTTTCTTTTTTGTTTTTTTTAAGGTATGGTTAGAAACTTCCATCCAATCCCCAGGGATAAGCAAGATCCAGCATGGCAGCTATGCCTTACCTATGCCCTATGCACAATGCATATGTCCCTTTCAAAGAGACAGCTAGCAGTGTGTTTCCCCTCTACGAGAGCTGGCTCAGAATGGCCTGTTAACCCAGTTTGTCATATGAATCTGAAGGCCAGTTTCTCCCATTCCCAGGAGGGCTGATAGATGCACAGACACATGAACATGCTGATCATACCACATATGCTGGGCAAGTAGAGGCACAACACTAACAGATTCCTCTGGGTCAGGTACATGGCTTAAATTAGCCTGAGCAGGAACACTATACTATCCAAGCTGCCTGTGTTATTCTGCACGGTACTTAGAAACTCTTATTCTTTGCCACACATTTCTTGACATAATTTTGAAATTTTGCAAGAAGCCGATCTGAGGGCGGTGGGAGGAGAAGGGAAAGCAGAAGAGGCTGTACTGCTGCCTGAGCAGATTACCGATCCACTGTCAGAAATAGCAAACTCACCTCGTTGAGTCTCTCTCTGTTTACTCCATTCAGTCTGACTGACTTGTACTCAAACTGCTACTTCCTCCAGGCTGACATCACCGGAAGTTAGTTGAGGGAGGTGAGGGAGCAGGCAGTTTCTCTTCTAGCCGAGGCTCTCCGGAGCTGAGCAAACCCCTCTTCAGGCTCCACAGTAAACTGCAGTTCTCTGGACTGGCTGTGAAGATTTAGAGAGCGCTCTTTTGCAATCAGCCCCTCTCTCTCCACAGTATTTATGCTACACTCCTCTCCCTTGGCCTGCATGTTCATTCACACCATAACGCTGATCAACTCTAAGAATCCTGATGCATCTGAAATCTAGGCATGGCGAGTGCCCCTGTCCCAAAGAGAAGGGAATATGGGGCAGTGCGCCCCAGGCACAGGCGTGGCGTGGAAACTAGGGGTGCGGGAGGTGCTGCAGCAGCACCGCCAGGTTTTACGCGGGGCTACTGGGCCAGCGCCCAGGCCTCCACGCCCCAGCCCGGAGCTGGCCCCGTGCTTGCGCTCCGCGCCAGGGCCCCGCTCCCGGGCCCGGGACTCCGCTCTCCGGCCCTGCGCGCGGGGCTCGGGTCCCGCCACTGGCTCCGCACCCTGGTCGCTAGCCCTGTGCCCGGGGCTCTGCTCTTGGGGTGCTGGCCCCTGGTCCCGTGCCCGGGGCCCTGCACCCAGCCCCCCCGCTCCTGGCCCCGTGCCCGCCCCCAGCCTTTGCCCCCTTACCTCTGTCCAACCTCCCCGAGACACGACACTGCTCCCGGCCCCAGCTGGGGTGGGAGGCGCAGACAGGGGCAAGGGAGCTGGCTTTCAGCACTCCCACTTTTAAAAGTGTTCCAGTGCCACTGCCCAGGCTACAGCCTGTCAGAAATCTGAAACACTGACCACTTGTCTCCAAATCTGTAGGACTGTCCTGACTTTCACAAAGCTATCCCACAAGCCAGGTTTGCCAGGCAGTTAAAGTGGCTCAAACTGGGACAAATTCATGGGCTGGAGATGGTATGGGATTGAATTTGGGGCCAATTGGGGACCAGCTTGTAGGCTTAAGTTAGGGTACGGGTTGAGACTGGTTTAAAGTTGGGGGGGTGCTCTGGTGAGTGTGAGATCTGGCACAAGTATCTGGGACCAAGCTACAGTTAACATTGGGACTAGTTTAGAGCTAATTTGTAGGCAATGGCAGGCTAGGATATGGTTTGGGGATGATTGTTAACCTAGGCTGGAGTAAAGTTTGGTAGCAGTTTGTGGGGGCAGGCTAGGTTTAGCATAGGGACTGGTTTCTGAATCCTGGCTAGCAGTTGGCAGCAGTTCAGTTCATGGGTTCAGACTACGGTTAGGCTGCTCTAGACTCGTAAATTCCAGGACTGTAACACAGTTTAGTAACATGGTTAGTTCTGTCTACACAGGAATATAATGCTTTATAACACCATGAGGGTATTACCAGGTTCTGACACAGTCAGGTCCCCTGACATAACAAATTTTGCTTGGTAGAAGCATTCCATTTCTCCTCAGTCCAAATTACCCTGTGTAGAGTTCACAGAAACAATTCATTTCTAGATCAGAAAGCTTTAAATGGGACATGTTTATTGACATAAGGATGGGTTATATTTTGTCAGTCTGGATCTAATTAGACCTCTGGCATCAGCTTAGTTGAAATCAACTGGCAGGACTGTGTGACATGGACAGAGAGACAGGGTGGTGACCCTGTTCATCTCCTCTGGTCTCCCTTTGCTTGCACCTCCACGGGGAAGCAAAGCATCCAAGATGGACACTCACAAAGATAGACCTTCTTCATTGGGGAGTCCCCCTTGTGAGCTCGAGTGATGGAGCTAATCCTCTTAACAGATTGCTGCCTTCTTTTCTAATAGACAAAAAACAAAAGGGAAGTGGGGAGAGCTGGTTTGGAGTTTAGGACCACAACATTAATCCCCTTCCCCCACTCCTTCAGAAATAAAGAAATCCTTAAAGAGACACTGTCAAGCCCTTTAGCCCACACATTTCACTGAACTGAATGTTGCAGATGCCCTCTGACTCCTGGAAATCCCTTTGGGTTTGGCTTTAAAATCAATCTCTCCAGCTCCAGGTATCTGAAGGATAAAGTGTGCAATGTCTGTTTGTGCTACAGGCCACACACATACCGCAGGTTCTGTCTATTTTAGCCAGATAAACCATGCTGGCAACTTTCTAGGAGTTTAATGTGATCAGACTTAGTCCTGATCACAAGTGCTGAAAAATGTTCTGAGGGAGTTTTTACCAGTTTGTTCCACGTAGTGTTCGAACCTGTTCAGTTTAGCCTTTTGTGAAATTGTGAGGACCCAAAAACTTCACAATTTCAAGTACAAATATGGGGTCATGGACAGCTATTTGTCACAATTTTGGCTTGCAGAGAGATGACAAGGGAAGGCAGAGTAACACACAGATAACCACACATAGCATTTACAATATATTGTGTACACAAACAACAAAGCATTACTGAGTCCTATGACCTATGGTCTGCATATATACAGCAACAGGAGTGATAATGAGCTATAAAATTGGCATAATAAATTCAGGCACGGGATCAGCAGTAGCAGAGGTAGACAGGTTTTCTGTGATTTCCCAGTTAGAATCCTTCTCGCTGTTTAAAGTATTTAGGGAAAGCATTCCTGAATCTGACCTGTATATGCTTCACTAAACACACGCTTTGGATACATATTGGAGGGACAGAAGGCTTACACTTCCCTTAGTACTGGCAACAGTTTTCCACTACCCAGTTAACACTAAACTGAAATAATCATTTTCCTTTCCACTTTAAATTATTCTTACTCTGCTTCTATCATTACAAGAGAACTGAAATAAAAAATAAAATCTCAGACAGACTACATTTTAGCATGTAGTAGACCAGCCTCCACAGAACAAACCAAACGAACCAACCAGTAAAAAAGCACTCAGCAAACCAGCCTACCGATTGAAAAATGAGAAAATTTCAAGAGGTTCAGAATTTAGATGGTTAGCCAAGCTATCCCACTAGACAGGTGTGTTGTATACCAATGCCATACTGGTTTTTGGGGCCCCACTTCTCCCTCAGTGTAGGGGAGAGAAAACTCCACAAGTTTCAACTAATAGAGATTCCTATTTATTCTTCCAGTTTCCCTCTACCCCATTAGTACTGAAATCCCCTAAAATCCAGCCGTTTTGTTCGGTGTTGCTTTTTCATTGCAAATTCATCTTAGTAACTACAGTTTATCATATATTTGTCATATATATGTAAAGTTGTTTAGATATTTTTAATTGCTGAGTATTTTTGGAGGATAAAGATAATTAAATGTTAAAATTGTAGTGATCACTTGACAGTAAGAAAAAAAGCAACATATGGGCTCTTCAGTTAGCAGTTGGCCCCAATGGGATGTGAATTAAATAGCTTTGAAATTTGAAACAAACTTTCCCCAGTATTCAGTAAGTTAGTGTTGTTTGAAAAAGTATAGCCATTAACTTGGCCACCAGAGGGCAATCATATTGTATTTAGAATGCAATTCTAATCTATTGATATTGTTAATGATGAATAAAATGAATACAAAATTAATATGTCACAAATGTCAGACATTTTCCCCTAGTTCATACACAGATAAATTCATATGTACAATTTCATGAAAATCAGACACAATCTACTATATTTTGTCTATTCCAAAAGTTTAGCTGTGCGTGAGAGCACTTAATAAAAGATAGTTTGTCTCTTTGTTTCTCTGTAAATGGACCACATAACAAAAGGTAGTCTGATGGTGATGTTAGAGCAAGATATCTGAGCACAAATATGAAAACACTTCATGGCTTTGTATTATAAAGGCAATTTCCACTAATCCCTATCAAGTTCATTCCCCTACAGATTGTAATGGTAATGCTCTCCATCTAGTGTGGCTGGAAGTCACACTTCACTTAGAACAGCCATGATATAAAATTCCCTAAAAGCCTAATAAAATTATGAATTATTAATCACAACATCTTGTATTCAGCCACCAACAGCCTTTAATTTTAAATATATACTTCCCTCATTGTAAACTAATCAATGCATTGTGGCTGATATTTTCAAAACTGGCTACTGAGTTTGGATCCTTTTCTTTTGGGGGCTCAAGTTGCCTCTTGTTGGACATGTAAAATCAGTAGCCATTTTTGAAACTGTAGATGCAGAACACCTCTAATCTCTCTCTGTTGTGTGTGTATACGTGTGTTTCCAGGATGAGGGTTTTGGGTAATAAATTTGGGGCGGACCTGCAGCTTTAAGGAAACAGAGTACTCCCCTGACTCACCCTATGGGAGCAAGCCAGCTCTACAGGACTGGGGGAGCTGCGCTCAGACAGCAGTGTGGGGTATTGTCAAGGAAGCCTCCAGTTGCAGCTGCCTGCTGCTGTGTGAATAGTTTCACAGCTCACCGAAGAGATGACTGAATTTAATTCGAGATGAATGAGCACCTCCCCGATATAGATGACATTTTCATTGCAAACTAACAAGGGGAGAAATCCAATTACATCACAAAGGGGCTCCCTAATAGGCCATGCAACTTGAAGAGTGTGTGTGGGGAGCGATAAGAGGTGGGGAAGCATTCTCCAAACCCAAGTCTAGGGAGGCGGGGGATCTGCAGTGTCCACATATCACAGATAGGAACAATGTGGGCAGCGTTCCGGCAGAGAGAAGAACAGGCCATAGTAAGGGACCGCCGGCTGCAGCAACACTGGATTAAGGCCAGACAGATGCCAGGGGTCACGCTTAAAAAAAAAAAAGTCCCTATGAAAAATTCTCTTGCTATTGGGAACAAAATACTGGCCTCTCATACTGAGATTTCTAGGCCACTGTAGACTAGTTACCAACATGACCATCCTGTCCCAAAATCAAGAATCTCAGCACTTTTTCACATAAACTTTCTGCTCATCATCGCTTGATTCCAAAAATATATTCTTTTTCTCTTGAAGGGGGAGGGTCACTGTCTCACTGACCCTGAGAAAAGTATTCCTTAAGATCATGGCAATATCTGTTTCCAGTGTAGATCTTGACAATTTATGTTTCCAGCATGGATCATATCTGGGCACTTGGGTGCTGCACAATAATTCAATAAATATATAGAAGTGTCATAAAATTACTCTCATAAAACTAGATGTGACACACAGGAAAAAGGCAGAGAGGGCTGGATATAGATAAAAGGCTCACAAGAGTCTTAATGGGGGGGAAAGTCACAGTTTTAAGATGGTATGTAAAAGTGAATTGCACTCCCTGGGCCCACCTGCTAATGTGAGAGGAAACAGTGAGGGCCCTGAAAGGTAGGTGGCGTCAGTTCCCCTCACGACCAGGCTCAAAGAGGTCACAGATATAGGCTTACACCAGTAAGGTCTTTAAACAGCATCAAGGCCAATTTAAAATCAGTCTGATTCTGCCACTTACGGGCAGCCAGTGTAATGAATGCAGGATGGGTGTAATATGATCACATTTGCTCAGACCAGAGAACAAACACGTTGTTGCATTTTGAACAGGCTGCAAGCAACCAAGAAGCCCTGATAAAAGTGAATTTCCAAAACCAAGCTAAATGTGTTGCTGTTGCAAGGTTGTTACACGATAAATAATAACACAGCCAGAGCAAACTGAGCAACTGAAAGAAACACCTTCCTGAATGAGAATTGTACAGTAAACAAAGCATCAAGAGAGCCATGGGCACTAGAATTCCAGTCAGAGGCATGTAACTTGAAATTAGTTTTCATTCAGACAAAACATCACGGCCTCAGCATCTATGCGGTGGCTACATGGCCCAAACAATATGGAGAAGGCTGAAATGTACATGAATCCTATTTACTCCATCCTCTGCAAACTTCCTAGCCCACTTCTGAAAAAGGGCAACAGTTTGTGCTGCAAAGCCACGAAGATGGGTCTTTTTTTCCCCTCTAGTCAGCCCCTACTTATATTCATAACCTCTGGTGAAATATGCAATTGGTGCCCTGGGCAGTGTAACAAATCCCTAGGTTAACTGTTACAAAAACGATTTTAAAAAGCAGAAGCAAGCAAAGAAAGCCAGTGAAAGCAGATGCCGAACATGGGCTGGGTTTATATGTTCTACAGCATTATTATTCTTGAAATTTTTCTTCAAATCTTCTTTCTCTGTTCATCTTTTTGATGTTGCTGCCTTCTGCACCAAATTACAGAGGGGACCAGCCATCCTGCAGCTTGCCCAGGCTCTGCTGGCACACACAGGGTACCAACCAACTCAAAGGCAGATGTAATGTGACAGGTTCATTATTATGTCCTCTTGGGGGAGAAGATGGACTGTGAGGGAAGAAAAGCCCTTATTTAAGCACAAATATCTTTGAAAATGAGCCAAAGTACCAAACAAAATTAGAAATGTGTGAAGGTCTATAGATTTATGCTTACATGAGCGGTAGCTAAAAATTTTCTTCAGCATATAAATTACTCATTAAAGCTCTAAGAAAGTTTAATTCCTTCTGTTAATTACAGAATTAAGTGCTGTAAAAGAAAACAGAGAGGGAATCTAATTAGAACATGGGACTAGGAGCCAGGAGTTCTGGGTTCTACTCCTGGCTATATGACTTTGCTGTGTGTCACTTAACTTCATCTATAAAATGAGGGTAATAATACTCCCCCTCCAACCATAGGGGTGTTGTGAGGTTACTTAATTAGTACTGATAAAGTATCTGACACCCCCTGACTAAAGTTGCAGTGCAAAGTATTATTAAAATGTTGCTACCTGTCTGAGTGTGGGACAGATACAACTAGCCCTGGGACGGCTCTAAATGTAAAGTCTTTTTTGAAAGGACCAAGAAGAACAAAAAAGCACTTCAGAACAAATTCTCATTTTTGACCTGGGTAGAGAAGATTTGTTGGCCCAAAGAGAGACCAGGCCAAGTCCTAGTCCCACTTCAGTTGTTTTTCAACAGTCTGGTAGTGCAAAATAGCCAGAATCTAGCAGAACCAGCCCCAAGAGTGTTCTCCTTCCCCAGACTCAACCCAGAAGGCACATCCACGAGAAAGGGGGGAAGGTCCAGGAATTCCAATACCCTGCCAATTCTCAGATGCCAGAACATCTCTTTGGGGCCATGGGCAGCTGGGTACAAATTACAGCAACTTGTAGGCTCTCTAATTTATATTGGTGACTGATCAGCCACCGGCAGACCTCAGAATCAGGAGAGAATAAAGGAGGATAAAGCCAAATTCAGCTTGGCCAGACCAGAGGCTCTGGACCACTCTCTTTATAGATCTTTGAGACAGAAATACCTTAAAATGGGACATTACCTAGGCCTGTGTGGCAGGAGTAGTATCAGTGCACACACTCATCAGTCACTGCTTTCTCTCCACTGCTTCTCTTGTTTGGCTGCAGACTGCTTCCCTTTCACCAGCACAGAGGAGTGAAAAGGAAAAAGGATTATATCTTTCATCAGTCACCCTAAATGAAGCTGGGACCAGACGGCAGGGAGAGAGAGGGGGAAGGGGAAAGAAAGTAATGAGATTCTGGGGTCTCCGTTCATACACACACAAGATATCCTTTCTAGTTGCTCTGTCAGATTCAGCCAGCCTGTTCAACCATCCACAGCCTGAGAGGAGAACACACACCCCTCCCTCGCAGCACCCCCCATCTACCCACCCCCAGCCCCAGTGAGCTGCAGGTGAATTAGCATTCGTTTGGTTCTGCCCAGGGTGAGCAAATCACAGCTTCAAAGCCATCGCAGGCCTGGGTGAGGCCCACACATTGTGCCCCTTTGTGTCTTTCTTCTACTGACGATTGACTGAGCTAATTGAACTCCTCTCCCGAAATGACTGAATGGGGTTTTTCCGTGAAGGGCATGGGCTAGGGGGCGGGGATGGGATAGAAGAAAATGGGAGAAGGGGGGTAAAGATTCTTTTCCAATCCAATGAATGATCTTAGAGTCCCAAACAGCATCTCCAGGGTCAAAAGGTTAGAAACTAGCTATCCAAGTTAGTCCCTGCAGGGCGCTCCTCTCTTCCCAGGGGCTGAGATTCTCCTGCATCCCTTTTAGTTGCAATTAGCTGCCACACTCTATAGACATGTCCACATCATCCTGCAGGAAGCTGAGACAGCTCTCCAGAATGCACTGGTTCTGCACAGTGACCATTCTGTGCTCCTATTCCATAGCCAGCTGCACGTAGTTGTTTCTGAACTAGTTTCCTCTCTGACTTGGGTTTCTTCTTTGACCCCCTTCCAAAAAAAAAAAATCCATGGCTGCATTATAGCTGAACATAGCCAAAGACCATGATTGGTGGGAAATGCTTGTGAGAGACAACAGCATTCCATATGGAACATATAGCGCCATGACTGCAGGGACAGGACTACAGTGAATAATGTTACCAGCATTTTCCTTTATAAACTCCACCTTTCAGAGCTATTCCTTAGAAGCTGACATTTGGGTCCAGCCAGCCCTGGTTTATATCAGTTTCTGATACCCCAGATGTGGAAACTTCACCAGGAGGGGAAGTTGCAGTGATGGAAAGTGGAATGCCCCAAAAGCAGGTGGCCCAAAATGGAAAGGTGACATGGATAGACCAAGAGAGTACCCAAGGCTGCCCTTCGTCACAGAGAATCCCCCATAGGGAGCTCACTAACAGAAAAGCTTAAACTTTCATGTACCAGGACTGGCAAACTTGGGTTCTGGTGTTTAAAGGCAGATTGTTAGTATACAAGGACAACTGAAGTAACATATTTCCAAAGTAAAAATCTCTTTTAACATTGTAAAAGTGACCAAAAAATTATCTCCAATTACACTGTATTGGCTTCCAGTAGCTTTTTTATTTCACGTACCCATTGCAAAACTGCTTTGCTGTTGGAAATGTTTGAGGTTGCCAGGCTGGGAGTTTGTGGCTCAATTTTGAGTCACAAGTGCCATGAACATGGTATCACTGACAGTTAGGGATGGAGGCAAGCCACAAAGGCTAGAGAGGAAACCCCTGTTCAAGGCAATCACAAAACTCCCATTGGCTTCAACAAAGCCAGGATTTCAGCCAGGACATTTATCTTAACTTCCCCACATTTCAGGATGTTTTTTATCCAGAGTTTTGGTTTGGACCCATCTCCACTGCAAACTTGACCCATTGGCTTTGTATTGCAAACCAGTAAATAAAATATAAAGAAACTAGCACCTTTAACCACAACTTTTAACAGAGTGGGTACCTAACAGACATGATTTCAAAGATGTTCACTTCCAAAATTAAAAAAGCACAGAGGGATACTTAATAAATGAGCATAGCAGGAAAAAAAATAAGAGTACAGTTATTAGAGCTCTGCAAAATGTTTTGACTCAAAGCACTTAAAATCAGCCTTGGTTCCAGGTAGACCTGCATGCATTAACCTCAACCCATGCTCATGAAAGTTCAATGACCATGAGCCTAAGTTTCTCTCAAAACTATGAAGCTAGCAAACCTCCCTTCCCTATGCCATGCTCTGTTGCTCCAGCCTGACAGCCTTCCTGATAATAAGTTGCAGGACTCCCCTGAAGATGCTGAAGGTAAAGAAGTCCTAAGACTTGTTATAGGATGGAGGGAACAGTAAAGCTTAAGAGTGAGGTGTTCTTTCTATCTTGTACCTTCAAGTACCTCTACAGGAGTTGGTTTTCTTCCAATCCCTGTGAGCCTGCCATCAGGGTTCAGTTTGAAAATCATTTTGTGAATAAAATTCAGCATGGTTTACATGGGTCTTACAATTATGCCTTCCAGAGGATGAGGCATAATTGCGTATGTAGGAATTGCATGAAGTTAATACCATACTGTATAGTTCATCATTTGGTAAGAGGTGGATGCAGTGATGGTGCTTTTTGAACATGACACATACAGAAGGCTGTGCAACAAAAATAATACATTATTCTCTGTTTCAGGCCATGTCACTGGTAGTTAGGATGTATTAAAAGAGACTATCTCAAGTCATGTAGGTGCCCATAACGACATAAGCATCTAATATTTTTGGTATTTATTTAAACTGAAACCCATACTTTTCACTAGTGTGAACCCAGCTCTAACTCAGTTGCAGCACAATTTAAAATATTGTTTAGTGTCTACAGTTCTCCAGGGTATCAAAATTTGCATGTGTGACCATCAGAATTCCATCTCTCCTAGGGAGAGCCATTTCAAAAGATGTTTCCTGATGCTTTGGAGGTTATGGATCAGCTTTATTATGGCCTGTGCTGTGGATGAACTGGAGAGAGGCTGGGTAGACAGCTACTTACATATCGTAGCGGGAGGCTAGTGAGGAGGAGGAAAGGGGATAGGTACAATCTCAGAGAAATAACAGGAAAATATATATGCCAGTAGCAATAATGAAACAATCGTCAGTCACCCAAGGGAAGGTGGGGGAGACCTCATATAACCAAAAGAAACGGGAGGGGGGAGTGTTTGGAAGTCACTGGTCAGAATGATGAAATACCAGAGCTTTAAGAAAGAGAGACAGAGGGAGAAAAAGAGAGGGAGAGGGGAGATAAATAATGGTTTATTTTTAAAGGAGTAGTGATAAATTTAAAGTCAGCAGTCCCTCTGGAATCATTAATGGGGAGGGAGGTTGAAACCTTGGCTTTGCCCAGTCTAGCTGAAGAGTAGGGCTATTGAGTGGAATTTGATCAATAGAATCAGCCAGCCACAGCAGATGGCTGAAGGGAGGCCAGGTGGGGGACCATGAGGACAGAGACTATGTCCGTGAGCTGAAGGTTTCCCCCTCTATTCCTCCCCCTTAGTTAGAGTGCTTGGCTTGAGTTGCACAGTGACAGGGAGCAAGAACCTCACTCCTGACAGGTTTACGAATGTCTCGTTCAGGGAGTTAAATCATTACCAGAGCCACAAGGTCAGACACCGAGCCGGCTGCCTCACATTAAGGTCTAAATCGACCTTTTCTTGGCTTGTTTGTATGAGGGTTTGGGGTTGGTTTCTTTAGCTTCTATAGAAATACTGTTAAGCATAGAGGCCTCCTGACATGCACACACTTTCAGACTGTCTGATGCAAAGGCCATTCTGGCATAGGGCTCCTGCACCCCAGTTCCAGTCTCCCTTAACTATCATACACACATTCAAGCTTTCTACTGCTCTAACACAAATTGCTCCCCTGCCCTACTGGCTTTGGAGCAGAGGGCTCACAAGTTTACACAACAATTAGCGTAACACAATTCAAGATATGAGGCTATCCCAGTAAACAGGCATACAGCCACCATTGGCAACCCTTTTCCTCAGGTACTGTGCTGAACTGGGCTTGGCTGGACCCAATAATCTAGTCATGGGACTTCTATCAAGTTACTCTCTATCTAAAGTGATATAAGTGAGAGAAAAATCAGGCCTAACAAATTTTAAAATTCTGTCTTACCTTAAAATAGTTTTTCTATGAAGCCTGATAAAATTAATGCTGTATGTCCCATTGGAAAGCTAGAAATCTCCTCTTTCCAAAGATATAAAGTTCTCCAATTCTAGCTCTAAAGGCTCACAAGAAATTGGACTTGAATGTGTCACTGGTCTAGAAGAGTCTATTGGCCATGCCGTGCCTCAGGCTGGTGTAATTTGTTACATACATTGGAGGGGAGCGAAAACATTTATTTGGCTTTCTTTTTTCTTTTCTTTTCTTTTTTTTTCCCTGCTGCTGCTATTGTAACTGTTATAATGGCAACTATCTGAACCAGTTCCTCAGAATGGAATTCTATGATTAGACCTAGTGGAGATGGATTATTGACCAGAGCACAAATTACACCATCAGAGGTTCACAAAAAAATGCAATTTATCACATGGATGCCACCACCACATGCTGTGTGTGTGTATAATATCTATCTATCTATCTATCTATATTCTGGATAGAAAAGGGGTGAGATGCAGTTGCAGGAAAGGTTTCACTCATAAAATCAGACTATGTAAACTGTGAAAGTCCTGTTTTGTCACATTCTGTCTCAATCAGTGAAGCCATGATAAGGTTAACCACAATACTGACAGACTCTATTAGAAACTGGAATCTTGGCTACTAAAAAAAGAACTTAAGATGTTAGCTTCAGCCATGCTGCACAGAGACCTCAGTGAGCTAGATGCTTAGGCCTTTAAAAAAAATTACATTTCTCAAAGTGGCATTTTCTTCTCCTGGTTTCATTTTTATGTTGAAAATGTCTGCAGGCTAAAAAAGGGACAACACTTCCTCCATCTTCAAAGCAGTGACATGTGTGCACATTCAAATATACTCCCACCTCTCAGGGTACTCCCTTGGAGGCTAATTTGTTAATGGGTTACAAATCATCATTTTCAAAGGAGTCTAAAAAAATCATACACCCAACTCCCATTGAATGATAATGAGATTTAGAAGCCCAACACTCTTAGGCTATTTTGAAAATCCTGACCTAAATAAATAATATAATATGTGGTTTCACAAAGATTAATTAATCTTCAATACCCCTGTGAGGTCGGTAGATTGCTAAAATACATGGTATAATGAAAATATTAACATGTAAGTATTTATTAATTTCAAGAGTCTCCAAATCCTTTTGCCGATTTGTCCCTTTTAATGTGTGTCATTTCATACATCTCTCAGGTGGGAGAACAACTCAGCTACTTCATTTTCACACTTTCAATCTATAGGAAGAAACATTCAAAATAAAGAGAAAGAAGTACAGCTCACTGACAGCTAAGAGGAAAAAGTGCACCAATTTTTCTTACCTTGCCACATGAATGATTGTGGTCACAGATGTAATGCACAGCTATAGTTCATTTAAAGTATCTCTTTTAGGTGCTTGCTTGAGAAGATTTGGGAGGGAAGGATTGTACCTCATGAAGTCAGCCCATCATATGAGTTCCCACTGGCTTTTCTACATATAAACACAAAGAGTTTCCATTAGTGTCCCTGCTGGCTTTACCAAACTACTGTGGTACTTCTCTAACTTACATACAGAGATCTACTCAGTCAAAACAGTGCCAGATTAGGATCCAACTGAAAAGATTCCATTAACATTTCAGTCACATCCTGCTTAAGAGGACTACTTTTTAGCTATCACATCACTCATTGGCCTGCTGAGTGATGTTGGGCAAGTCACTTCACCTTCCTGCACCTCAGTTTCCCCATCTGTAAAAATGGGAATAATGATCCTGACCTCCTGTGTAAAACCCTTTGAGATTGACTGATTAAAAGTGCTATATAAACGATAAGTATTAAATAATTCATTACATAATTAATTAAATGAACAGTTCCAGGCATGTTAAAGTTGAAGGTACTTTTGTTTTGTTGTATTTGTGTGTATGTGCCTGAATGTGGTTCTCAAGAAAATGAGAAGCTGATAGTATGGCCAAGGCTCCAACCTTGCAAAGGGATCTGCAAGCAAGAACCTATATGGGCACATGAAGAGACAAGACCCGTTACAGTCAATGGGACTCTATGCAGACATAAGGATCTGTTCTTGAAGATCTCTTTCCAGGATCAGACCCTAAAGCAAGATGAAGGGACAGATTGTGGCCATCCTGTGCAGGTGCACAAGGGGAGCAGAAAGACAGCACAAGGAGCCATCTCACATCCTTAGGGTGACCAGACGTCCCGATTTTATCGGGACTGTCCCGATATTTCCTTGTTTGTCCCGCGTCCTGACTGATGTGCGGTTGGGACACTGGACAAATACGGAAATGCTCCGGAGCCCGGAAGTGCTCGTGTCCCCCCCACCCCTCCCGCCCTGACTCCGCCTCCTCCTCCCCCCATTGCCTCCCTCCCTGAATCCCCGCCTCTTCCCCAGGCTCATCATTCCTCCTCCCTCCACAAGCGCTGGAGGGAGGCCCCGGAGACGCAGGGGAAGCGCAATGCCAGGGTGAGTGAGAGTCCGGCCTGGCCCCAGTGCAGGCAGGACTCAGTCGGGCGGGATGGAGAGTAGGGGGGCAGCCCGTGGGGCCAGGCAGCGGCTGTTCTCCCCCCCGGGCAGTGGGACTCGGGAGCAGCCGCTGCTGCAGCTCCCATTGCTGCAGGGGGAGGAAGCGGCAGATGGCCAAGCTCGGCGGCTGCGGCTGCGGCTGCGACGCCCGGGCCTGAACCCCCCGAGCCCGGGCCTGCTGCGGGGACCCAACAGCGCACACGCTGCGCCCAGCCCAGCCCCTGGCCAGTCGCCTCTGGGCTGCTGCCCAGCTGGTGCAATCCCACGGCAGCCCCAGGGCGGAGGCATTGGCAGCCCAGCCCCGTTCGTTCCCCTGCGGGACCCGAGTGGGACGGGGGGGCTGGAGCCTGCTGCCCCCACTCCGGGGCCGCCGTGGGATAGCACCAGCTGGGCAGCAGCCCAGACACGACTGGCCAGGGGCTGAGCGCAGCGTGCGCGATGCTGGGTCCCCGCAGCAGGCCCAGGCTTGGGGGGTTTGGGGGCGCCAGAGTCGCAGCCGCCGAGCTTGGCCATCAGCCGCTTCCTCCCCCCGCAGCAGTGGGAGCTGCAGCAGCGGCTGCTCCCGAGTCCCACTGCCCAGGGGGAAGAACTGCCGCCCCTTGGCCCCATGGGCTGCCCCCCTACTCTCCCTACCGCCCGACTGAGTCCTGCCTGCTCGGAGCCAGGCCGGACTCTCACTCACCCTGGCCCTGCGTCTCCCGGGCCTCCCTCCAGCGCTTGTGGAGGAAGGGTGGGTTGTTTTTTTTTTTGCCCTGGCCCCCCACCGCATCCCGATATTTCACTTGGGTGATCTGGTCACCCTACACATCCTTCACATCCCTGTGCAGGAGCCAGCCATAATCACAATGCACTGCTCTAGACTAGTGCTGCTGCCTATGTAGGAGGCACAGGCCGCCCCACCCCCAGCTCCCACCCCACTCCACACCAGTCAGCACAGACAGCTGGCCTAAATTATGGGGAGAATACATGCTGACTGCTACAATAGGGTGTAGGAGCTTTGTTCCAGCATGTGTCCTGTCCCCCTGGCAGAATGTGGCTGAGTCAGCTAGAAATCGTTTGGGGATTCCTGCTATACAGCCTCTGATCACACCCCTCAACTGTGGCTAGTGGCTTAAAGCCAAAATCTGGTCACTGACACATGGTCTACACTACAAACTTAGGTCCACATAAGCCGCATTAAGTGAATCTAATAATGTGGGTGTCTACTCTACTGAGTCCCTTCCGCTGACCTAAGTGGCCTGTAAGCGGTTGTGATTACGTTGTGGCTTGCAATGAAGTATATTGAGGGGTGTTTTTGTTATAAAGAAAAAATTAACCTTGCACCAGAAACAATGTATGCACTGTCAATACTACCCTTGTGCTTTGCATTCCTTGCAGCTGAAACCTTGTCCATTGGCACATCCTCCACACCAGGACAGAGACTTTCCCAGATTAAAAAGAAGAACAGGAGTACTTGTGGCATCTTAGAGACTAACAAATTTATTAGAGCATAAGCTTTCGTGGACTACAGCCCACTTCTTCGGATGCATTCGGATGTTCCCAGATTAGAAGGCGGAAAAAGAAGACTCAGGAGGACATGTTCAATGAGTTAATGTGCATCTCCAAGAGTGACAAGGCAGAGCTCAGAGCATGGAGGATTACACTGTCCGAGAACCTGGACATGGACAGGGAGGACAGGACAGCATGCAGGGAACAAGAGTGTGCCATGCAGGAAGAGATGCTGCGGATTATGAAGGAGCAATCAGACATGTTGAGACGTCTGGTTGAGGTTTAAGAAAGGCAGCTGGAGACTAGAGTCTCTCTGCAGCCTATGCTGACCCTGCTGCCAGCATTGCTCAGCTCTACATCATCCTCCCCCAAACATCCTATGGGGGTGGGGGAAGGAAAGTTCAGTATCCCTTGCACTGAACACCAGGGGAAGATACAAGGACCAGAAGGTGCCCATTCCCACACCTTTGATTGTTATTGCAGTGCATCTGTAAGCAAGCTTCCCTTGTTTCTCCCCCCACAGTGTTATCAGCCCTTTGGCCCAAGTTATCTTACTTTTCTTTCATAGAATCATAGAATATCAGGGTTGGAAGAGACCTCAGGAGGTCATCTAGTCCAACCCCCTGCTCAAAGCAGGACCAATTCCCAACTAAATCAATCTTTGCTGTCTCTGTGTGTTTGTGTGCATAATAACAGTTAACAGGTTGAGGAGAAAAGGCTCTTTAGTCATTCAACACACAGTAGTCGGTGGGGGCGACCAGGGCCGGGGAGCGCAGCAGGGGAGGGCGCCGAGCCCGGCCGTGGTCCCGCTCTCCCCGGCCAGCCAGAGCACCGGGGGAGGGCGGCTCCGCTCTCCCCAGTGGCTGGAGTGCCGGGAGGAGGGCGGCAAGCCCGGCCGCGGCCCCGCTCTCCCCAGCCGGTCGGAGCGCCGGGGGAGGGTGGCGAGCCCGGCCGCGGCCCCGCTCTCCCCGGGTGAGCGCCACCCCCCTCCAGGTGCCGCCCCAAGCACATGCTTGGAGGGCTGGTGCCTGGAGCCGGCCCTGGGGGCGACACAAGTACTCCTGTTCTTTCTGTTTACAGGGGAGAAAATTCAATGGCAGTGACAGTTTGGTAAGGAACAACACAGATAAGTGTCACATTACTCTGGCTCATTGCTGAAACTGGTTTTCCAATCCTCACTAAGACGCAGAGCCCTTCGACGTGCTCTTCTTATTGCCCTGGTGTCTGCCTGCTCAAAATTGGCTGCCAGGAGATCTGCCTCAACCTCCCACCTTGGTGGAAACTTTTCTCCCTTTGTTTCACAGATATTATGGAGCACACAACAGGCAGCAATAACAATGGGGATATTGCTTTCACTGAGGTCTAACCTAGTAAGCAAACAGTGCCAACGACCTTTTAAACATCCAAAGGCACGTCCACCTCCATTCTGCACTGGCTCAGCCTATAGTTGAACTGATCCTTACTGCTGTCCAGGCTGCCAGTGTACGGCTTCATGAGCCATGGGAGAAAGGGGTTGGTTGGGTCTCCCAGGATCACTATTGGCATTTCAACATCACCAATGATTATTTTGCAGTTTGGAAAGAAATTCCCTGCTTGCAGCTTTCTGAACAGACCTGTGTACCTAAAGATGCATGCGTCATGCACCTTTCATGACCATCCCACGTTGATGTCAGTGAAATGGCCCATACGATCCACCAGCATTTGCACCACCATTGAGAAGTACCCCTTTCAATTTATGTACTCTTTGGCAAGGTGGACTAGTGCCAAGATGGGGATATGCATTCTGTCTATTGCCCCATCACAGTTAGGGAACCCCATTGCAGCAATCCATCCACTATGTCCTGCATGTTGCCCAGAGTGACTACCCTTCTTAGCAGAAGTCTGTTAATGGCCCTGCAAACTTGGATCACAACAGATCCCACGGTAGATTTACCCACTCCAAATTGATGTCCCACTGACCAGTAGCAGTCTGACGTTGCAAGTTCCACAGAGCTATTGCCACTCATGTCTCAACTGTCAGTTTAGTATTGCTGTGCTTCAGGGCTGGGGAAAGTTCTTCACACGGTTCCTGGCCTTACGCATTTGAAAGTTCTGCAGCCACTGCTCGTCGTCCCATAGCTGCATAATGAAGCGGTCCCACTAGTCAGTGCTTGTTTCCTGGACCAGAAACAGTGCTCAACCATATCAAGGTGATGCACGACTGCCTCCAGCAATTGCGAATTGCTTCACTCTGTGTTTTCCAGCAGGGCTGTTTGCATGGCATCACATTGTTCTGCGTGGCGGCTCCTCTATCGGCTGTGTAAATACTGCAGGATAAGGTGTGAGGTGTTTGTAATGCTCACAACACTGTACAGCTGAGCAGGGTCATGCTTATCGTGCTTATGGCATCTGCATGGGTAACCCAGGCTTACACAAAAAAGCATGAAAAAGGCTTGGTTTGTTTGCCATTGATTTCAGGGAGGGAGGGAGGTAAGTGCTATGGTCCCATAGCCACCCAGGCCAATATTTTGGACCCATAAGGCATTTCAAGCCCAACCCAAAATTCCACTCAACTACCCAAATTTTCACTTGGCTACGTGCACTGTGGGATAGCTACCCACAGTGCAGTGCTCCGTGCGTCGATGCAAGCCCTACTAGTGAGGATGCACTCCACCGACACAATGAGTGTAGTGTAGACACACAAGAGTGACTTGCTTAAATCGGAGGCTCGAAGTCGACTTACATAAAGTCAACTTAACTTTGTAATGTAGACATGGCCTGAGTGGGCAAGCACTGTGTAAGCTTCACCCATACAGCTCCAGTCAATGCATCTCCTCCGTGACATGGAACACTCCAGCTATTTCAGTTCTGGGTTCCCATATCCTTCTCAGTTCTGACCTGCAGCACACCCGGTGTCCCAGTCATTGATCCCTACACAGTACTGTGAAATCTCTTCAGTCCTGCTGCCCTCCCATGCTACTTGGTATTCAACTTCTGAGTCTCTCTTGAGGAGAAACTCACAATCATTTTAAATTGTGCCAAATTGTGGGGGGGTAGAGGGCGGGGAAGAAGTGTAATGCAGACAAAAGCTCAGTAGGCTTTATGCTGAGACCCAGATACTCACCTTCACCAGTGACCTGATCCAAGATTTCAGCTCAGTTCTCCAGAGTAGAGAGCACACTGATGCATTAGTCCACAAACCCATCTCTACTACCCAGAAGAAAACAATGTTTTTCTTTTCTTTTACTCTATCTTCCTCTCATTCCTTCTTGTCTCACTGCACTGTGAACCTGAAAACTAGTCAGCTTCCTCAGGTAGAATCTATAATGTAGAACAAACAAACTAGTCCTTGCTCCTTCCCAAAGAAGAGCAAATCTTTTGTTTCCCTCTCTGCATGTTACTCATACCCAAGCACACACTCCAGGTGGATACAACAGTGGTTGTAACTAAGTATAGACATAGCCATATCTCAGTTAGAAACGTTATCAGCAAATTTTCCAGCTCTGGGCTTAAAGCACCTGTTTAATTAATCTTCTTCTGTCCCACATACATGAGGGCTCTGTATTTAAAACAAGCTGTTTGCTGACCAAGCAAAACGATTGAGCAAAATCAGAGGTAGGGTCCCCATCTCACTCTACCTGCAGATGCTAACCAGATGGATTTGACACTCCTTGTTTTCTGAAGTATTTATGGGTGATGGATTGGTACCTGGCAGGTAAAGATTTTTTTTCTTCGGTTCCAGTCTGTTTCTTTTGGAAAGGAAAGGGGAAAGTTCATGACTGTGCAGATGTCTTTCTACCATACATGGAATGGTGTAAATATTTTAAATTAAAAGCCAAATGAGCAACAAAGATAATAAAGGGTCTCAAGGGTTGTAGTGTTGTGTAGAGAATAGGAAAGCTACATTTGTATCCATTAGAAAAGACAGTAATTGATTGAGGTGTGTGGCATTCTGACGAGTATAGGGAAGATAAATTCCATTGAACTATTTCATGGAAGGATGATGGGTTCAAACAGAAGGCATGAGCTGAAGGTACAAAATAGAGTTAAAACAATAATGAGGAATTGCTTTACCCATACAGTAATTACAATGTGTAGATTGGATCAAACTGCCGATAACAGCAATAAAAGATATAACCAAAAATAAATTTAAAAAACAGCTAGAGAGGCAGATAGAAAGCAAACTCTTTACAGAATATGATCACCTGACAAATGAGTGACTAGATCAAAGGGCAACATGGGGACAAATGTTCAAAGCCATGAGTAGTAGTTGGGTGCCCAGCTCCCCTTTGTGCTTTTGAAAATCTCCATTGTGATGTGTATGAACTACCATAGATGTGAGCTTCTTTTATCTAAAATCTTACCATGAGATACAGAGACAGTCAAAATGTATTGTCATCTTTGACCCTTACCATTGAGATGGGGCTTTATCCTGAGCCACATTTGAATCCAGCTTCCCCAGAGTTTGGGGCTGCTCAGATCTGGGATATTGGCTCAGGCCTACCTCTGCTTATAATGGACTAGAGGAAAGCAAAGCAGCATGGTGATGGGGGGGAAAGAAAAGGATACAAGGTGCTTTGCATCATAACAAGTGTTTTAACAGTATGAAGTTCTCCATTTCAGACTTCTAGAAGATGACCATTCTCTTCCCACTATAATTTTCCATTCAGTTCAATCAGTTGCCAGGATTTCCTGAGTGTTAGCTGCATCTTTAAATGACTGCTTCAAAACAGAGACATTGACCTGCACACTTTTGTAAATCTAGCGGAGTGTAGATTTCTTTCCTATTATACCATAGGCAGCCAAGCATCTGATTCAGATACCTTCACAGATCGTATTCTAGAAATCACAACAAAACATGAATTGTAGGACTTTTAAAAGCTATCATTGCTCCCATTGAAGTCAATGGGAAAAGAATTAGGCCAATGCTGAGTGCTTTTGAAAATCCCACTTTAAGACTCCAGTGTAAAGGAATGAAGTAAGAGGTCATGGCTATTACCATGTTTATCCTTCACAGAGTGGTGAGGTTTGGTCAAATGTCCACATGTTGGAAATAAAGTTCATATTCCCACCAAACATTGTCATTTTTTCACACAGTCCCTGCTTAGATGTTCATTAAAAGGTTATAGTCAGATTCTCTACACCAAATACAAACCTGTGTTTTTCTGGATCAATGCATCCACAACACTCAGGTGAACTGACTTCTCAACTTGTTCATTCTCTAATATGGACTATTAGCCATCATAAAGAAGAGTCATGTGGGATACCAAGAGGAATGCAAGTGATGATTTCATTGGGAAAGCAAGAACACTCATTACTCACAATACGCCAAAACATCCAATAACACCAAACTGAAAAGAAAATCCACCTTCTGAAAGATAAGATGGTTCCTTATTCTTTGCTGACAAGTGGAACAAAAAGAGACATGAGGCCAAAATGTGCTGTGATCCTTCCCAACAGGGAGCCCTTCAGTGCTGTTGCTGATACGAGCTAACCACACTCTCACTCTGCCCCCAGCACACTGGGGTGCTTTTACTCTTCCAGACACTTCCATTGAGCCTGCATTTCTGCCCTTGAAGAACCATGCTGTGTTTTCCTTAAAATGTCCTAAAACCTTCAAATTACACTTCCTTTCATACAAAAAGCCCCAATTCATGTTAACAGTGTGACGCTTGATTCATATCCAAAGAGCTAGTCATTCCTGGTCATAACTGTTCAGCTTTCAGGCACTGTGGCATGCAGCAGATCTATTTTCTTTTCTAAGTCCTATAGTGTGTAGAGTCCACGGGCCAGATAAAATGAAGTTTCTATCTTATACATACTAGTGATCTCTTTTCAGCTATTGCTTTTTGTATTGATTTTTAAAGGGGACTCTGCAGCTTTAAAGAGATTTCCAGACTTCTTTTTGTGACTAGGGAAGAGGGTGGGGCTGTGAATGAGGTGGGGACCCAGAAGAATTAAATAAAAGGAGCCCAACAAAAAGAAGTTAAAAGTGTGAGTGACAAGTTCTGGGCAACAGGCTTCAGCTTGAACTGAACCCTGTGAGGTCGTTTGCACTAAGAATGGAAACAAATGAGCTGGATTTTCATGCTTGGTGGACAGTGAATGAATAAGCATCTTTTAAAACCCTATCAGGAACTCTTTGGATTGTCATTATAGCTGAAAAAAAAGAGAGACTTTTGAAATCTGCCCATGTGAAAGTATCCTGATTCTTAGCCTTTATAGCTATGGGCTTTAGACCTTTTCCTCACTGAGAAGGAAACCTTTCTCTTTAAGATGTAAGCGTATGAATTTGCAGATTATGCATGAAGGCTTTTCCTTAATTAATTATTCATAATTAAAGAGCCCCGCTAAATATTGGCTGGGGAGAAATACAAACATGAAGGAGACATATTTCACAGTGGTGGTATCTCAGATTAAATACAGAACTAGTTTATATAAGGAGGATGTACAGAAAATACAAGAGGGTTTGGCGTACTTGTGGAAATGATAGCTAATCTATAATTAATTATATGAAGGGACTGGAGACTAGTTCACAAAATGTGATGCTTTCTATTGATGGGGACTGAACAGACATGCCAGATGTATACAGCATATGGGGGGAGGCACTTCCCTTACATCTACATTTAAGCAGAGACTGAAGGCCACAGGTCAAATAAATTGTCTTGGAAATATGGGAATCTAGATCAACTGTTTCTCAGTTATCTGACATGATTTGATCCAGCTACTTTCTCCTGGAGCAGGGATCAGCATAGTAAACTTTTTTGATGACGTTTCTGATAGGAAAATAACCCCAACATTTCCACTAATCAGCTTTGTGCTCCCCTGTCATGAGCTCTTGCAAGGCCTTTTAATAATTAGCCTTGCTTATCATTTTACCCATGTAAATTATTTACCTTCTCTGTTTTCACTGTTCATTACTTTTACTGTCCTTTTGTCATCTTGATAGAAACATACATGAGCAATCTAATGTAAGAAACTCCAGCTACCAGCAATGAGCCAGGCCTGCTCTAATGCTGAATACTGTATGCAGCCTGAAAAATAAGACTGTGGTTCCTAAAGGCAAATCTTCTATGGCTAAAAACTAATATAAAAACCCAGAACAGGCCAAAAATGTATCCTATTAAGGAAAGAGGGTTTGGATTGGAGATGTTTAAAGCATCCCCGCCTTTATAATATATATTGTCTTGTCTTTACATAGCATGTTTCATCCCAAAGGATCCCTAAATGCTTTACAAAGCATAATCTATAAAGGATTACATTCTCCCACCACCGAAATGCAACCACCTCTGGTTTCCATCTGATCCTTTCATTGTTCAAATCCTTTTATCTAAACAGAAAGAGATTACCTAGAACTGTGTGTCTCAGGCACAAAAAATGTAAGTATGTTGCAAGGGGTTGGCTGTCTTCAAAAATAAAAGTCAGTCCTGCAAGTTTCTCAGCAACTAAAGTTTTTCAGCAATTAAATCTGGCAGAACACATGCTAAATAGTTTTCAAAATATTGTTTATATGAGCAGGAGATTCTGTAAATTTCTGTATCTCTGGAATGGGTGCATTTCAAATGGCCACCTGTTTATTGTAAATCCAAAAGTGCCCAGGCCATTAAAGAAGCCTTGGTTATTATGGTGGGACACCAGATCTGGGACAGCCTAGTGAACAGAAATGAAACCATCATGCACTAAACACAGAAAAAAGATAAATGGAAAAGGAGTCTTTCAGTGTTCATTATCAAGTCTCCAAAGGTTTGCCAAAACCATAGCAACCAGTTCAAGCAATGATTAACCTAATAATGTGGAGGCAAAGAAAAAAGATGCATTCAAGACCCTAAAGCAGTCACTAGTTCTCCAGAGGTTGTAAATTTCCCTGCCAGTGCACAGAACAAGGCTAAAAGAAGACCAGAGATGTCCTAAATCTGCAAAGAAAAGAGCTGCAATGCAGTAAAACCCACGAAAGTGAACTCTTTCTAGAAAAAACAACTAGTTTACAAAACAATTGCCCTCCAGGCCTCCTCTAATACCTGTGATTTGCTGCGTTGTAGGTCTCCTTCCCCTTCTGCCACTCATACAAACATGGAGCTTTATACCATGACTTTTGCAAAAGTGTGATTTTGATCAAGCCATTGTTTGAGTGTATAAGTGCTATAATTTCTTACCCTTCTTTTTCTGATCCTCATACCTAGAAAGGGCACTGGGATAGTCTAAGGCAAGGCGGATACCAGAGAGAAGTTGAACTGGGGGAGGAAGGGTCAAAAGACCCTCAGTATGGAAACTAAAATCCTAAGGAGCCAGAACTGGTGAAGGGGGAATGCTATTAGGCCTTTCACTAAGGAGGTGGGGGATGGGTAGCATTCAGGAATATAACACCCCACTCCACACCTAGACACACACTTTCTCTCCTCTCCCCTTTACCAACCCCAATTACCTTCCAAGTGGCTTCCCGATCCACTGTGCAGGCAGGGGAGTGGACCAACACCACTGTTCTCCATAATGCCAATGAAAGAGGGAGGTCCCAGGCTGCTCCCCGCCGTGTGGAGCCAGTAGTGGGAGTAGATGTTCAGGGGAACTCACAGAAAGAGGAAGACCCCGGACCCATGCCTGGAGAGGGCCCCAATTCTGCAGTGGGACAGTGAGCAGCAAGCAGCAAAGCGCCTTGCTAATCGCTGCCCTGGCTACCAGCACCCTGGGTCCCTGGTGCCCTCTCAAGTCCTCAAACGCTAGCAGCGGCTGGGAGCTGTGTGCTAGCAACCGGTGCCGGCCGGGGGGGTGGGAGGGGAGCTTTAGTAAGTGAAGGCGGATTGATGGTGCTTCCAGGTGCATATTCTCCTAAAACAGCTTCGGGTCACGGTGGGGAAGAGTTCATTTGCTGGGGCTGAGTAGCTAGTTGAGGGGAGGTTGGGACCGATTGCCAGTCCCCCCCCCCCCCCAGTTCCTCACAACTTTTTCTGATCCGACAATGGGTCTAGCGTCACACTGCACTATCCCTCCCCGTGCGTGCCCAGGTCTCTAACACAGGGGCGGGGAAGCCCCACCAGAGCCAACTCCTTTCCAGCGCCGAGTTCAAAGCAAGTGACAGAAACTTTCTATAAACTCCTTTAAACAAACAACAACTCTTGAAAGGAAACCGCAGCCCTGGGTTTGACTCTGGCCCGTGGCGCGTGTACATGGTGACTCATCTGGAAGCAGAAAGGAGAGAAGGATCCTGACGGGGGGCTGGCGGCTTAATCCCAAACCACCACCCCCTCCAGCCCCCACTGTCCGCACACCCGCTGCCCTGCCTGCTCCAGCCAGTCACGGGAACGGCTCCCTGCTTTCAGCACCATGGCCAGTGTCTTCCCCCCGTTTTGCTCCAAGCACCAGGCTTGACAGCGCAGGCAGCGCTGCACCGAGAGCCGCCCGTCTGCGCAACAGGCACCGCCGGGCAACGGCGAGCGGCCAGAGAATCCAGCGGAGAGCGATGCTGCTCCGCGCGCCCCAAAGCCGGCAGAGGGCTGGACATGGCCTGGCTTTTCCCCCGGGGACCCTCCCGCCGAACTGTGCTGCGCCACGCCACCGTACGGAGCGGCGCTGCGCTGCGCTAGAGGCGGGAAGGGCATCGCGGGCCCCACGCTGTGCGTAGCCTTTGAAAGAGTTTGAAGGAAAGAGATGGGAAGTGAAACAATAAACCAAAGGGGACCCGGTCGTACTGAGGACCAGCACAAGCCACATGCTGGCCAGGACCTTGCAGCCTGGCCCTGCACCTGAGGCAGGTGCTCGATGAAGACCGCAGTCAATGCGAGGGACATTTCTGGCTGCTGTTAAATGAAACAGAAGATGCTAGTAGAGGCTCTCACCATGCCCATCTCCTGGCACATACACACCCGCAACCCCGTCGCCTCCTCTCACCACATGCATGTACCCCACACTCCCCTTCCTCTCACACCTGGATTCACCCCACCGCCCCCAGGCGTCACCTCTCATCACTCCAGTGCACCTCACAACAGCCCTGCGCCGCCTGTCATCACCCACGCCTCACACATAAATACACCCCACACCCCTCATATATACACACCCTCACCGCCCCCACTCCCTCTCCCCCTCACATCCCCACACCCCCACTCTCCCTCTCCTCACACCCTCACCACCCCCACTCTCCCTCCCCCACAGACCCCACTCTTCCTCTCCTCACACCCTCACCACCCCCACTCTCCCTCCCCCACAGACCCCACTCTCCCTCTCCTCACACCCTCACCACCCCCACTCTCCCTCCCCATACACCCACAGAGCCCACTCTCCCTTTCCTCACACCCCCACAGCTCCACTCTCCCTTCCCCATACACCCTCAGACTCCACTCTCCCTCCCCTCTCACACACCCCACAGCCCCTCTCCCTCTCCTCACACCCCCCCAGCTCCACTCTCCTTCCTCACCTCCTCCCACTCTCCCGCCCCTCACCCCCATCCTCCCACTCTCAGCGTCTCTCTCCTCCCTCCTCACCCACACGCGACCTTCCCTCTGGGGCTGACTGTGTGAGACAGGAGACGGCCCAACTCTTCATGAACCGCGAGCACTCACTAGCAGACGCAATTGTGGGGGCGGCAGAGGCTGGTGCCTGGAGCGGGGGGTGGGGAGAAAAGAGCCAGAAGAATTCAGGACAAACCGTTTTAAACGCTGAGCTACGGCCCTGCAAGGCCCAGGAGCGACAAGTGGGCAAGGGCCTTGTATGCCCCTTTCTCGACAGAGATCTCCCTTCCCGTGGACATCAGTGGCAAAGCGCCTCTTGATTTCAACTGGAGCCGAAGCCGGGGGCTCCCATAGCTACGCTGGGGGATTCTTGTGCGAGCTGGGCCAGGGGGAGCCGCCCCCAGTTCTCAGAGCGGTGGCCAGCTCTAGAAACAGCCGCGGTAGAGTTAGCTCAGGCTCATGCAAGCCGCGGGGAGGAGAGGGGGGCTTAGCCAGCGAGGGCAGGGTTAGATCATGGCTCGCTTGGGAAGAGGGGGCCTCCTGGGCTTCACCCTACAAATCAGTCTCTGCCCTAGGAATGGGTAGGGGGCTGCCTCGGCTCCTGACTTTCCAGGGGCCCATTTTCTCCCCACCCGCTAAGTTAGGGGAGGAAGGGCAGTGGCCTTGCCCATCTTCAAGGACACTTCATTCCAACAGCCTCTGGGGCAGGCTCTATAGTGCATCAGTGAAGAACGAAAGTTGCTCTGATGGGCGGGGCCTCAGGGACAATATCTGAGAAGAGGCTCCCAGCCCGAGCTGTTATTTTTCACTGTTGCCTTTTTTGTGTGGGCTGTGAGTGAGTTTTTGTTCCCAATACCCAAATTTCTTTTGTTCTACAAATTGCCTCAATAGCGTCTCTTCGCTGCTTGCAAATCGGCTCAGCTGACAACAATTAGCATCACAATAGCCTTTTGGCCCAGCAGCACCTCTTTGTTTCTCGGCCGCATTGCAATGGGGCAGGGGGAGAATGCTTTCCGAGAGCGGCCATAAATCTACCAACTACAAATTGAGCCCCTGGAAGGGGGGAAAAATACAAGATTCATGTTTTCAGGCAGCATTTTATAACCAGTCTAAGCCCCAGACAAAACCCATGGGGATTTGGAGAAACTCTACACTGTAATTAGCAACTCGATTTTTTACAGTCGCTTGACTAAGCTAGGGTGCTTTCAATTACAAGAAATAGAAAACATGGCAGCTAACTGGAGTCTGGATCCTGCAAAATCCCCCGGGGCTCCGTCCCCGTGAGCGTGTTTCAGATTTTATTATTTTGCACCGAGTTAATTTAAGAGACAAACTTTAAACCCGACCACACTGATCCTTAGAGCTGCTTCCCTCCCTTCAGCGTTATTCAGTGCAGTGTCACTGCATTGGTCTGAGTGATGGGGATTCTTTGGGGGCAAGGAACGAACTTTACACATGTTTTGTAAAGCGCTCTTTAAATACCCAGAGTGCTCTATCACTATAAGCATTAACTATGCTTTGCTGCATTCATTGGCACACAACTCCTGAAAGTTACTTACATTTGTAGTATGGGATAGCAGCAATGAAAAGATGTTTTATTTCGTTTTTAACTGCTCAGCTAAATCAGTGATAACAACACCGGGAAAAGAGACCATGTAATTCTGTAGAGCAGAAAGATGCTTAGAACAGGAGGCTGCTGCGTATAAATGCTGATGAGGTGCAGCTGCATTTGAAACTGCAATAATGAGGACAAATTCTGCTCGCCTTAGGCAAAGCTCCCACTGAAGTCAATGGTAGAGAGAGTAAAGGAAGCAGGGTGGGTCATGATTTCCAATCACTCCGCATCAAACAGGATAAAAGCCAGCGAGAAGTCCAACTGTGCTGCAGAAGGAAGAGAAGCTGCCTTGTGGCTTTGGTTTTATCTAGGGAAATGTTACACAATGCACATTCCGACTGCCCACAAGGCCACAACAGTGTTTATACAATTCTCTACTTCTTATTCCATGATTTGTGGAACCTCTGTCCCAAGATGTGCGTTGTGAGGAAACTGTGACCTATTGAATACTCACCACGTTCCACCCCAGAGCCAGCTGCATCTTAGTTAAGGATGAAGCGATTCCTAGGCCAAATCCTGCTACCCTTATTCACGAAATCATCCCCATTGAAGTTAATGGGACTTCTAGTAAGGCAAGAAGCTTTGGCCCATAATGTATAAGTAACCTCAATCTCTTTTGGGGGATGAAATATGAAATATTCTTTTTTACAAATGCCTGAGTTGTGTTCAGACGAAGACTAGTTTAAGAATCTTTGTGCGTGAAAAGTGGGGGAAGTTCAACAACATCAAAAACATATTTAAATAATTTCATATTTAACTAAAGACCAGGAAATAATGATTTTATAGGGAAAGTACTCTAGAGGCAATTTTGCTAACAAAAAGAATCTACTCCCTCATTCATGAAAATACCCCTCAAGTGTTGAAGCAGCTACACCAGAAAACCTGACTTTTTTTTTTTAAAGTAGCAAAATATATTGCTGTCCTATAACCCTCCTTCCTGCTGTGAATGTCTCATTCAGCGGTACTATAACACTTTCAGCCTGAAGTTTCCAGGTGCACACTTTTCTCGTCCTGTAAACAACTGAATATTGCAATAAACCACCAATAACTCATTAATCTCGTGTTATTAGATTAAATCCCCAGGCATTAAACAACACCTTCCTTCATTCGTCTGTTTGCTGTTCCCCCCATCCGGGTTTTGATTAGTGCCATATATCTTCTCTCTGAATTCAAGTAGAAAACTTCAGCGGAAGTGAAATGGATTACTTGTGAAAAATGATAAGAAGAAAGAGATTAGACTGAGTTTTATATATAAATGGCGTATATGGTGGTGACGTTAGTAAGTGCGAGAGTCTTATGGGGCTATTGTATTATCAAGATTTTCTTCTCTCATTTTTTTAGCAATTGTACTTGGTACTTTCAAAACTGCTCGCCGCACCGTGATGATTTACCCTGCAGAGAGGAATGTGCATACCAGCTGCATAACTCTCCCAGAATGTTTTCATAAGTGTTAACACAATAATGCACATGAAGGTGTTATTAAGCCTACAACAGCCAAGCAGCAATGATTGTTACGTTTAGTCTGAGTTAAGTGACGCTTTGATTGTATGTGTTCTTAGTGGGCTAGGAGATCCGCTGAGATATGTCGGTAGGATGGGGCGCCTTCAGGACAGAATATCGGCCGCAATTTTTGAGACGACTAGGAGTTGGATGCAGGGATCAAAGGCATTATGTAAATCCCTATGTTTCGCTTTGTTTCTGCACTTAAAGTGGAGCCCGGGAGCAATAGTCTACGGACAGTAGCATGCCCAACTCCTTGGTGACTCATTGGTTGGTAGCCCCAAATGTGTGTGCTAAAAGTTCTTCTGAAAAGACAGTGTACTATAACAGCTCTAAAAGAGACAGGCTTTTTTTCCCCCTTTTTTTTTGTTTTGTTTTTAATTAACACCACCAAACCTGTTTAGTACAATCATTTAAACCGGTGCCAAAAATAATCTTATGTACAAAATATATATTCGTTATGAAATATAATCAATAAATATCAACAGTGAAAAAATTAATATAATTTACCATTTCCAAGTACAAAAATTTGATTTTTAAAGACGTGCTACCATCTTACATCAAAAAGAACTTTGTCTGAAACTTACCAACCGGTGAAATATTGATCACATACACCCAAACCGCCCATACGTGAGCGAGAGGTTCCCCAATTACAAAAAGAAAAAAAGTAACCCTCTCTAAACACTCAGAGTTCCTAGCGCACCCTACGTGCTCCGGCTCTAGCAGGAGCCCTGGAAAGTGCATATCCATTGGGTTGATCCCCATTAAGTTTTAAGGCAAAGCGGGAAAAGTTGCTTTCAGAGAGTCACTTCAAAGATCGTTCTCCTCTCCTGGGGCCTGGAGGCAGCGCGTGTCCAAAGAGGCTCATGGTTTGACCATCCGTGCATCGTTTTTGTGTTTGCAGCTGCAAACAAGTCAAGGGAAAGAAAGAGAGAAGGGCGGAAAGTCCCCAAAACACAGTCCTGGCCTCAGACAAACTCTGGGAAGGCATGAGGGCTGTGCCTGAGGCAGGCCGGGGCGTCCGCAGCCTGGTAAGAGCGCCCTTCCTCCAGGGAGTCAGTGGGGCTCAGGCTGCCAGTCTGGGAGACTGGAGAGTACAGCGAGTCCCATTCACAAGGCGAGATGCTGCCGGGACTGGTCAGCTCCAGCAGGCAGGCGGTGGTAGGGGGCTGCCGGAAAGGCTCCCTGGCCAGCTCCTGCTGCCCCACACTCAGGAGGCTGTGGTCGGCCATCCGCAGGGTTTCGGTCAGTGCCCAGATGTAGTTATGGGCAAACCTAAGCGTCTCAATCTTGGTGAGCTTGGCGTCGTCGGGGAAGGTGGGGAGGACGCTGCGAAGAGCATCCAGGGCGGAGTTGAGGTTGTGCATGCGGTTCCTCTCCCTGTCGTTGGCTTTCATCCTGCGGTTCCTCTTCTGCTTCGTCAGCACCACTTCGCTTTTGGCTTTTGTGCGTCCCCTTCTGGCCTTCTGTTTCTTCTGCGGGCACTCCGGAGAGGGCCCCTCGTCTGCAGGGCAGCCTCCTGCCTGCAGCCGAGTCAGGGAAGGGTTGGGAGAGGAAGGCAGGCTGCCGGTGCCAAGGGAGGAAGCGGAGCCTTCATCGTCGGACACACCGTAGTACTGCTCCCCCTCACTGTTCACCTGTGCACCAGGAGAGCAATCGGTCTTGGGAGACATCCTGCAGGGAAACCCAACGCACAGGGAATCGTCAGTTTCCATTCAGCTCCACGCACGCTACACAACAAAATCGGTTCACACGGACACTCTGGGGACTGATCCTGTGTATAATTCAGGGCAACAAGGCAGCTGTCCCCTGGGACTCCTGGATCTGCAGGCTATGGGCGGGGAGGGGGGAGAGCCCAGGTACTCGTAAAATACAGATTTAGATCCGAGTGGGCAATAACTCCCCGCTGCTATTGGCAGAGAGGGTGAAGGGGGCACTTACCTGGATCCCCTGGGGGTGAAGCTGGCGCTGAGGGAGTAGCACTGTTGCAAGAACCCAGCCAAATTGGTTCCCTTGTCTTCTGACCCCTTGGGGATGCGGAGCAGCCTCCTCTCAAGTGCAGCAGAGTGAAGGCTTTGCGTCAGGCACACGACCGCCTTTGAGCTCCTATATATACCGGCCTGAGACAATGGGGATTTCCTGATCAATACAGCGTGTGCCCCCTTGGCACGCTTTATCTTATCAGCCCGGTTTGGAGTGTGCCTGGCTCATTCCTGCTCGCCACCGGCCAATCAGAGAGGCGGCTTGGGGCCGAGCCACGCGAGCCCCTCACTACTCCTCGCACAGCTGGAATCCCAACAAAGGCCAGCGTGGGGAGGAGGAGCAGAAAGAAGAGGGCAGGCTACAGCCCCATTCTCCCTCGGCGATAGTCCTGAAAGGATCGTTTTAGCAGCTTTCGGGTCACCAGAGAACACGCCCTTCAGCTGAGAAACTTTCCTTTGCAACTAGTTTTTTCTGCATCACCCCGCTCTGGCAGGACACGGCTGGTGCTCACCCTACACAGGATCGGTGCTCATTTAGCCCCTGAACTCAGTTGCTTCTCCTCGTCTTTAAGCCAGTTGCTATTTCACTATAACTGATTAACTGGCTTGCCCATACGAGGTGCTGCCCGCACCTGCTCCAGCCAGGAGAGAGGATCCAAAGTAAATAACCCAACTAGCTACGCCAACTTCGCACAAGGTTACAGGTTATTCATTTCTTCCATTCTGGGGATGGGGGGAAAGGGGTCCCCTTAGCCCTGCGGTCAAGCAAAATCCCTAGCAGTTCCCATGCACCCTAGTTCAGATTTCCGATTCCCTCTAGGCATCACCAACAATAAACCACTCCCAACAATCTTTCAAAGCTACACAAGAATGGCGCAAAATTCTTAAACACGCCTGATCCCTTGTTTTCAGATTTGGCAAGGGCAAAGCAGCTCTTGTTGGGCTCAACGCCTACCGAGAATTGGGCATCTGAATATCTGATCTGGTGTAGCCCAGTAACTACGAGGTTGGGGGGAAAGAAATGGTGGGACGAAGAACACACAACATCACTTCTTTTCTTTAATAAATCACTTCGGAGCCTACTTTAAATGGTACAATTAGATGATCTAAGTGCCAACTTTTCTTTTTCCTGCAAGCCCACCTAATTTTAAGGATGGTGAAACATGATCTCAGAGATATTTAAGCAATAGCAGCCTTATACACACAAATCCCCCAAATAAGAAGCAACTTCACAATTTGTTTTGGGAGCAGACAGAGACACTGGAGGTTTCCACAAATGAATACTTGAAACCCACTTTTTAAAATTTAGATTTATACAAGAAATAGAGTTTCCAGGAAGAAAAAATATGTTGAGAAAAATGACAAAGTTCTATGTATCTCTTCTTTGCCTTTGCCTTGCCCTGTCAATCCAAGTTGGTGGTTCTTGTTCTTCATCACCAAGCGTTCTTGACACCAACATTCTTCATGCCCTATTTCAGTGTCTTGAACCACCTTTTTCTAGGTCTGTCTCATGGTCTTTGTCCCCTGACTACAAGCTCTTGTATTCCCTGGCCAACATATACCACAGATAGGCATCTCCTATGACCCAGCCATCTCAGTTGATACTCCTCAGCTTTTCTGTGATGGGGGCAACCTGCATCATGCCTCATACTATTTAACTGCATAGCCTATCAGCTCTCATCTTGCCCAGCATCCACCTAGGCATTCTCATTTGGGCAGTGTGAAGTAGTTGTTGTTCTCTCTTCCTCATTGGCCAGCATTCTGACCCATACCTCATGGCTGGCCTAATCCTGATTTTATACACTTTGCTTTTTAGTTTAGTTGGCATAGTCTTATCACAGAGAATCCCCATCAGTTCCCCCCACTTGCACCAAGTGCACCACTTGTAGCTCCTAATATCCACATCCACATCATGGTTCAACACTGAATAGAGGTATTTAAATTGTTTAAATTTAAATTAAGTGCCTCTATGTATACATAGAATAAAGTGTAGGTGCCATATTAGCCAAATAAAACAAGGAGTCCTAACCCTGAGAAAATAGGCAATGAGCGACTTTAAAGGAAAATCATAGCCTGAAGCAGTAAGAATTCCTGCTGTTGCTCTTCTTGTACTGTCCAGGGAGCTTTGGGAAATATTTCTATAGATCAACTAACATTAAACTGCTTCAACTTAATTCTATGTGTGTAGGCTCAGACACTTTGGAGGACCCTTTCATCACTTGCATTCAGTACAGTCTTTTATATATCCTTTTTCTCTTTGGTGAATTCAGCACAAGGATCCTAAGAAGCCTACATGGGGCAGATGTAATGAACTGGGGTAATATGTTTAGCCTTGGTCAAGGTAAATAGAGTACTACTTAATAACTGCCTCAAGTTCACAACCCCTTGCCCATGAGACACTTGTCCCACTATGTAAGTTGACCTCCTAAAGCACATGCTCCCTTGGACCCCCTTTCCCCTCTCTCCACTGAACGAGAGGAAAGGACAGAAGCCACCTGTGAACTCCTTCACCATCACCTCCTCTATGCAGCAGAATGCAAAGCAGGAGGAGTCTCCCAGAGTGCGCTCCCCTACTCCCCATAAAGAAAAGCAAGATGGGGAGGCCTCTCCTAGGCCATTCCACACCCCCAAAGAAAGGCTCTGTGTCTATATCTAAGTGTTTATACAGGCCCCAAACTGTAGTATCTGAGCAGCTTGCCCAGCAATAATCAAGGAACCATCCTTCAGATTTGGTTCTGCCCTGCAGCACCCCTGCCCCCACTACTCTACAACCAGATACTTGGGGGAAGAGGGCAGTCTCACTAGGTAGGCCTGCTGCCCCTCTCATTCAAGGAGCATCTGAGAGGGAAGGCCTCTCTGGCCAGGCTCTCACTCCCCTCCCTTATAAGAGCAGAATGGTTTTTGTGCCAGGCTGTGATCCTGGTTTCCAAAATGGCCCAATTAACTTGGAAAAATATATGGATATATGATGTGAATAAGGAAAAAATAAGTCAACACCTGTATTTAGTTTGAATGAACCACTAGTTCAGTAGGTGGAGGAACACCACTAGATGGTGAGGGCTTAATCTTATAAATAGCTGAGAGCACAACAAAAGCTCTGAATTAGAACCTTATGCAGGCTTCTAAAAATTAGGCAGGAGACCAAAATAATAGAAAACAGACCCGATCCACGCAGTGGGTATGGAAACCAATGGCATTTAGCTATTAGCTCAGTAGTGGGACAATTTCGTTTTCTTTACATTGTAGGAGGCTGGTGTTCCAGCCTGTGAGTGAGGAAAAAAACATTCCTCCTTAAGATGAGTATAAGGTTTTGCTCTCAAGACTCAGCTGTACTGAACAAAGAGCTATTAGGCCCTTTGGCCAACAAAGATAACTTGTTTGGCTTTTGGGGGAGCCCAGTGAAAAGGAGCTCTGCTGGGAAACTTGTTCCCCGCAAGCCGTCCGGAAGAATTGGGGAGGCGCCCGATGAGCACAGCTAGATGCTTTCTTTCCCAAGGGCGAAGTGGAGCTTTTCCCAGCACCCGCAGGGAATGGTTTGGAGCCTTGCTGCAGACAGAATCCCCGGGGAAAGCCGATGTCACCAATGTTGAGACCTAAACTCTTTTCCCCCCTGAAGAACTCGCTCAGAGCAAAGGCTCAGGAGCAGTCACTTCGGTGCGCAAAACGTGCCAGGGGTTTTTGCGCAATAGCTATTCTGAGCAGCATGAATTGTCTCTGCGGGGGGCAAGTTTAGTTTCCCAGGGTTTCGATTTTAAAGGATATGACATTTCTAAATGTCCAGAAGCCACTCATCGACCAGAGGGGACAAGAGACAAGAGTGCTTCTAAAGCACACACAATATGGTTTGGAAGCCTTTAAAGGTTCACTTTCCTTACCCAAAACCACTCCTGACATCACTGGAGTTTGGTCGTGGGGATTCGGGCTGGGAGCTGTAACGGATATCTATGTGTAAAGCGGTGGTGCTGAAACAGCTCCTTCTCTAGGGCTGGAAACGTGTCCTCTGGCCCTTCACTGCTTGCCCACTTCAGCAGGGATCTTTGGGCTCCCCCCTCCCCAGCTTGGCACATGATGCCCCTTTGCGCACTGCAGTCTCCAGAAGCGCAGGAGAGAGGCAGGGTTAACGTGAGGCTCCCAAGGGCATGTGCATCTGGCGAGTGCCTGTGATTGCTTTAAAAAGGGAGGCTGCTTGGGGTTTGAAAGCCTTGTTCGTTCATTTTTCAGGGGGACTGGAAGGGGGGGCACTTTTCTTCCCTCTCGAATTTTGTGTGCCCTTTTAGATTTGCAACAAGGGAAAAATGAATAGCAAGGCCCTGGCAGATTTTTGTGCTTGTGCAAATGGTTGACAAAAATCTGGTGAGCGAGTTTCCAACCCTTAGACTGCCCACTTCAAACGTCCTTCAAACAAAAGCTGAAGAGGAAAAGAAAGCCCCACCTGGTACCACTGTTTGCTAAAATAATAATAAATAGATTTCGTTTAATAAATAATTACAAGAGATTGTAAAGTGGAGTGCTTTGGGAAACATTAATCATGGGGCTGGGGGCAGCCATCACCTGCTGGGAAACAAGGCAACTTTATTGTTAAATCACCTTCACACTGCCACTTTCTGATAACTCTCTCCTATTGCCACAATGACTGGTCGGTTCTGTTTACTCATAGTTAGCATAACAAGCACAATATTACCACAAACGTGATAAAAATCTAGGGGGGGACTGCATTAGGTTCCTACTCACACCTGTCTGGGCAACTTCAATACAGAGCTGGCATTAAATGGCCCTTCCAGGAGGGGCCCTTATGTCGTTTACATTGGACTATTTTATGCTACTTTATAACAGGTTTACTGCAATCCCTATCTCCCTGCCCTATTTGTCTTATTTTATTGAAAACATATGGTAACCAGTTGAGCTCCATCCCATCTTTCATCTGCCAGGCGTTGGGGATGTTTTGCAATCTGGGGCTTGCCTGCAGGCTGCTCTGACCAACTGGTGCTGTTTAATTTAAGGAAAGGAGTTGAGATAACACTTGGCCTGTTTTTGTCTCGCTCCCACACACAAACTTCAAATGTAAATACAATTTAATAAAATAAAATAAACGGTCTGCACAAGGGGCAGCCCCATGCGCTCTGGGAGCCTTTTTGGATAGGTGAGAGGGCCGCCATATGCCATTTTACAGGCGAGCCCAAGGCGCACTGGGAGCACTTGGGAGGGGAAACACACAAGAAGGGAGACAAGCGATGGGGCTCCCAAAGTGGCCAGAGCCTTTATTTACACGTCCCCGAGTCCCCCATTCAGCAAATGACAAACAAACTCTTGAGATCGTTTTAGCGGAAACTAAGGAGCTGGGCAGCACTGAATGCGTGAAAAGGTGCAGTGCGCACCGTAACACCTGTTGTGGGAGCGGAGGCGTCTCAGAGCCCCACTTCTCTGCTTTCCCTTCCTCCCCCCTCCCTCCCCAGCCAGGATGTGGAAGACTATTAAAAAGATACTGTGATTTGTGGTGACATATGTTTAGCGAATATGTGCATACTCTTCACAGACACAGAGAGAGCAGCTGCTCTGGCTAACATACCTACCCATAATATAATACCTGTGGCCGGCATCCTTGCGCCCTCTTTTGAGATGACAGACCCACTAATCTTGCTGACAACGGCTCTATTTTGTGACTTTATTGTCAAGTTCAACAGATGTACGTTTCTCTCTACCCCCCCTCCCCAACTCTCACCCACGCATACACAAATGTGTTGTTACGACACAAGGCCACATATGCCAGGCGCGAGGTGCACATATGCCCCCCTTTGTGAAAGGCTACTAATTCAAACAATATTTTTCCCGAGGAAAAAAACAAACCAAACTGCACCAAGTGGAGATCTGCACGTGCCAGGAACTATATCTTCCCTTCTGCGAGTATCAAGGGTGCGCACCCAGAGCTGAGCCAACAAGGGCAAGTTGGCTTGAAGGCTGGGACGCCTGATGAATGATTCTTAGCATTCACTCTAGGGGCCTGGCAGGTGTAACCGCACTAAAACAGGGGATTAAAGATGGTTCAGACAAAATCCTTACAAAGACCTCTCTGGTCTGGGCTCCGGGAAAATTTGAGTTTGTCCCAGCACCTCTATGCGCCCCCTTCTCCGACCTATCCAATGGGAAAGCTGAGCCAAATCACTGGGAGAGCGGTAGGAAAAATATCCAGTATCTTTGGTCTCAGAGGCATCTTTTCCCCTTGGGCAGAGCTCTGGTCCGGCTTGACACGTAGGATACAGAAGTTAGTGGGAAAGGAAGACGTAGAGACCAAGGGGCCACAGACCTGGCCTTGCGTGAGAGTGGATGCCAATTGAAAAGGCTTTACTACAATGAATTTCTAGAAACAAGTTTTCGAGCCGGCTATGAAATTAAGCTGTAGGGGCTAGAGCGAGCCTGGGGGACTCTGGTAATCAAACTGGACTCGTCTGTAAAATACTCTGCACAAGGGAAGAGGACCCGTTTGTTTCCCCCTCCGCGTGCTGGTAAGTTTCCCAAGACACCTTTGAGGGAGACATTGACATTTGAACATAGACTCCATCGTCCTTGTTACCAGAAATGCTTCCTGGGAACCGTGCAAAGAAAGTCCTCACCTTCCGAAACAAGGGGCTTCCCCAAGGCACCCCCACGCCGGGAGGTGCCCGCCACTGATTTCTTTCGCGGAAAAGGAAGGGCAGCGTCCGGAAGAAACCGGGGAAAGCCAGTTGTGCGGATTATTTGCTCAAGGCAGACCCATTCCTTGATCTTCCTGCCTTTTCAAAGTGGGTCCTGCGAATGTGAAGAACACAAAAGTTAGTAAGACTTTACCCACACATACCAGTACAATAAAATAAATACACACTCCGAATGACCATGTATTGTGGTTTAACGTATCGGGGAGGGGATAAAACATAAGAACCCAGATACTGGACCTCAGATATCCCGGGCCTTACTGTCAGTAGCTGGCGAATGGATTCTTTTGTCCTTTAAATGCACTTTCCTCGTTTCCTAATTAATCAACCCAGAGACTGTTCAGCCAGAGCGGTTTTATTTGTCTTTGGCTCTAAAGCCCAGTTCAGCGTCGGCCTCTAAAAGGCACCTCCAGGGAAGGATCTCTGGCCTTGAAATGTGCCATCCCTTCCCCTCCAGAAAGAATGAAACACGCGAGGGCAGAGATCGGGGGGCAAGCGCCCCACAACCGGGCTACACATTTAATTGATCAGGAATGAGGAGGGAAAGGGGATCGTTCCCTTTCTCATCAGACCGCCGCAGAGTGGGCAATCAGGCTAAACAGTGTCCCAGTGTGCCCTTTCCCCAGCGCTTCTCCAGCCCCCGGCGCGCACACACTGACCTAAAGACATCTCCCGGGGTCTTCCTGGGAAATAATTAATTACTCAGCTAACTTTAAAACGCTGTGCAGCAATCAGTCTCCAAGCCAGTGAATAGGAAAAGCAGCAAAGGCTGTTTAAAAAGCCCCAGCAAGTCCCATTTACCACAGTAAATCTTCTGCTGTTTAACTGTGTCTTTTGTGTGGCGAGTCCAAAAGGCAGCGCAAGAGAAAACGCCCTGTCTACATAGAATAAGGTCTCTGGGGTCTGCCTGAGCAACTCGCACACATGCTTGTGGGTTAGCTAGCAACAGGCAGCCCGACCCCAGCTCCTTAGTCAGGGCTATTGAAAAGTCTCAGCTTGCCACCAAAGGTCCCAGTCCTGCACAGCCTTACTCCCGGAGCAATCATTACTCAGGGGAGTAACCCATTGGATGTCCACACGAGTAAGGACAACCTGCCTTAGGAAGGGTTTGCAGGATGGGGCTCAACAGTTGAGAAGTTATTGAAAATGGGCTGGATCCTGCAGTCACCACCAGGCAAAAACTCAAAGGAAGACACTGAGTGTGAAATGCAGGATCAGGGCCCAATGACTTGAAACAGCACTTTCCCAACTGGTTGCAAAACGTGGCCATGCATGAAGGAATATGGCATATGTGTGACATACTCAGCTGTCAAGTTAAAGGGTCCCATCTTTCGGCCACAGGAGTCAATGGGAGTCGGATGGCAGAGGATCCAATCCCAAATCAGAGAACATATTTTAATGAATAGATTTGTGGTAATGGGGGTATTGCTGTGTGAAAGTCCAGGCAAAGAGATGGGGTTCATATTTACTTTTCCCTTCTGGGTTTTCAAAGGGCTATGCTTTTAAATGGTAAGACACACTTCTAGCTTAATCTTGAAGAATTTACTAAAGCAAAACTCCTATTGAAAGGGCAGTTTTCAGTAAGTGAGGAACAGGCCCTTAGGCTCCAGTTCATCCAGGTACATAAGCATGTGCCTAACTTGAAGCCTGTCAGTGGTTCCATTTACTTGAAGTCACCTGCTTGAAGTTAATCATGTGCTTAAGTATCTTGCTGAATTGGGGCCTTAAAGAGCAATTGTAATTAAAAATGGCATATACAGATACAATTTAGGCAAAAGGAGCCTTTCACCAGGTGAACTCTCTGGCTGCCCCAGTTTCCCTTAGGAGCCTGGTGTGAAATACTGAATTTTGATATAAGCATAAATGTGGGCAAGCCCTCCTTTAGTCATTATTTCTAAATGATTGCTCTCTCTCTCTCTCTCTCTCTCTCTTTATATATATATCTCAAACTATCAGCTTCCTAAACAAAATCTCCATCCTGGACAAAGCAATTTTTTCTAGGCATTTTGAGGTCCTAACAGGTCAATCAAGTTATAATTGGCTACAACTGGTACTCCTATAAGCAGTTAAACTCTTCAGTGTCATTCAAAAAGATTTACAATTCTTTCTGGCCTCTGAAAATAATCAAAGAAATGGCTTCCACTCTAATATGAAAGCACCATTGATCACAGGTTAAACACACCAAAACACATGAGAATTGGCAAAGCATAGCGATGAATGATTACTAAAAAGCTGAAGTCTTTAAAACTGAATTTTTCTCTATAATAGTGAATACATAGATCTATGCAAGGATAATATCCTCTCCAAATCCCAGAGTAAAACACTGCCAGAAGATATATAGACAAAGTTGAAACTTTCTTTTGTGAATTATTACATAGTATCAAGGGAATCTCTTAGGGTATGAAAGTGCCATTTCATAAGTCATAGAGGAAGAAGAGAAAGAGCCATGATGTGAAAATTAGCTGTGTTTTGGCACATCACACTTTATGTAAAATGAAGATGCTACACACAAGTGCAGCTAGAAATACAAAAAGGTTGAGAATCTGATACAAATATAACATGCAGAAGAGTGAATAACATTTTTATAATCACACACAGAAAAAGTTATGTTAAAAGAACATTATTACAGCCACAAAGTCAAGCATCAAAAAGTTAGGAAATGACAGAATTAAAGTTACCTGTACAACCTCAATTCTCCCTTTCCCCTTTGTGCATATGCAGTATCATGCAATCTTTAATTACGTGATCACATGCCACTTTTTCCAGAGAAGCCTTGTCTGGAATGAGTGACAGGGGATGGATCACTTAATGATTACCAGTTCTGTTCATTCCCTCTGGTGCACCTGCCATTGGCCAGTGTCGGAAGACAGGATATTGGGCTAGATTGACCTTTCGTCTGACCCAGTATGGCTATTACTATGTTCCTATGTTGTCATTCTGCATCTGGATGGTGCTCACTTAATGAGCAGCTACTCAATATTTTGTTTTATCCCCATTGCTTGGTATATGGACCTCTGCCTTACTTCCTGCAAACTATTCAAATCCTGCTCTGAAGACAGGATTATTAATTTTGTCAAGGTCTTTTCAATGGCACTCACCACTGTAGCATCTGAGTGCTTCACAGCTATCAATGAATTTATTTTCACAACACCTCTGTGCAGGGCCGGCTCCAGGGTTTTGGCCGCCCCAAGCAGCCAAAAAAAAAAAAAAAAAGCTGCGATCACTATCTGCAGCAGCAATTCGGCGGGAGGTCCTTTGCTCCGAGCAGGAGTGAGGGACCGTCCGCCGAATTGCCGCCGAATACCTGGACCTGCCGCCCCTCTCCCGACCGGCCGCCCCAAGCACCTGCTTGCCAGGCTGGTGCCTGGAGCCGGCCCTGCCTCTGTGAGATGAAGGGGTGATATTATCCTCATTTTACAGATGTGGAACTGAGACCCAGATAAGATTGGCAAAAGTATCCACTAATTCTGGAGGCCCAATTTGAAACCTGTAAGGCCTGCTTTTTCACTGCACTTAGCATTATACAACACTTTACACTGCCAAAGCACAGCTTCCATTGATTTCATTTGCAACTGTGAATGCTGAGCACTTTACAGAAGCATAGAAATGTAGAGCTGGAAGGGACCTCAAGAAGTCATCAAGTTCAGCCCTTGCTCTGAGGCAGGACCAAGTAAACCTAGATCATTCTTCACAGGTGTTTGTCCAACCGGTTCTTAAAATCCTCCAAAGACAGGGATTCCGCAACATCCTTTGGAGCCTAGTCCAGTGCTCGGCTACCCTTATAGTTAGAAAGTTTTTTTCCTAATATCTAACCTAACTCACCCTTGCTGCAAATTAAGCCCATTACTTCTTGTCCTACCTTCAGTGGACAGGGAGAACAATTGATCCCCATCCTCTTTGTAAAACCCCTTAACATATTTGAAGATTTATCAAGTCCCCCTCCGTCTTCTTTTCTCAAGACTAAACATACCCAGGTTTTTTTAACCTTTCCTCACAGGTCAGGTTTTCTTAAACCTTGTAATATTTGTTTTACTCTTCTCTAGACTCTCTCTGATTTGTCCACATCTTTCTGAAACTGTGGCGCCCAGAATTGTACACAGTACTCCAGCTGAGGCCTCACCAGTGACAAGTTGGGTGGGACAATTACCTCCCATGTCTTAAATATGACACTCCTGTTAATACATCCCAGAATTATATTAGCCCTTTTCCACAAAATTGCATCACATTGTTGACTCATTCAATATGTGATCTGCTACAACCCCAAAGCCTTTTAAGCAGTACTACCACCCACCAGTTATTTCCCATCTTCTAGTTGTGCATTTGATTTTTCCTTCCTAAGTGAAGTACTTTGCACTTATCTTCATCAAATTTCATTTTGTTGATTTCAAACCAATTCCCCAAATTGTAAAATTGGACCTTTGGTCTGACCCAGTATGGCCATTCTTATGTTCTTATATGTTCTTATGTTAATTAGTCACAGTTGTTTTGAATTCTAACCCTGTCCTCCAAAGTGCTTGCAGCCCCTCCCAACTTGGTGTCTATGATGCTGGCAGACCAGCTGTCGGCTTCTGCCAAGGCCCCCAAGCCTTCCTGAACACTGACAAATGCACAGTTGGAAACCAGTCTGGCTCACCTGTGAGTTAGCATTGTTAAAACAGATGTTAAGTTGATAAGAATGTGTTTAGTTTTGATGAAATGCTTGGAGGATGCTGTATGTATTGATCTCACTTATAACATCCATAGCCCATGGTATAAAGTTATATTGAGTGTTTACATTATAAACCTCTGTAATTGTGTAACTCACCAAACAGGAAAGAAGCATTAATTAGTGCCAAATGCTGGTCCTGCACACAAGAAGGCCCATTGAAACCAAATGAACCATTGTGAAACATCAAAGGACAAAGACTTTGTTGATTGCTCCCCCCACACCCATGAAGAGAGGATCTATGTGTGAACTCATCCCATGAGCTTGAACTCTCGGGGAAGGCAATAAAAATGCCTGACAAAAAGGAACTGTATCATTATGCTGCTTGGAATTCAGAGAGAGCAATATTTCTAAGCATAAGCAAGGGATCCCCAAGCTGTCTAGTTTGGGTTTAGCCCTAAAGGACAAATAGAGCTTCCATATATAACAGCTACTATCACCTTTTGAAACCTAAAACTGTAACTCATTTGTGTATGTTTACCTGCTTTAACCTTGTAAATAACTCTCATTTCTTTTCGTAGGCTACGTCTACACTACCCGCCTGAATCAGTGGGTAGAAATCAATCTCTCGGGGATCAAATTATCGCGTCTCATCGGGATGCAACATTCGATCCCGGAATCGGCGCTTGTACTCCACCAGGCCAGGTAGGAGTAAGTGCCGTCGACGGGGGAGCCGCGAAGGTCAATTTGCCGCCATCCTCACAGCGGGTAAGGCGGCTCCGATACGTCGAATTCAGCTACGCTATTTGCGTATCTTAAATCGACCCCCCCCCATAGTGAGGATGTAGCCTAATAAATCTTTAGTTTATTGCAAAATTAGCTAAAGTGTTGTCTTTGGTGAGACATCTGGGCTGCAATTGACCTGGGGTAAGTGCCTGGTCCTTTGGTTACTCCTGGGAGTAGCCTGAATATTGATGTAATTTTTGGTGTAAGGGGCATCTCTCACAAAGGCAAGCTTGTCTAAGTGGCAAGATAGACCACAGCACCCAAGAGGACTGTCTGTGACTCCATGATAAGGGCCTGAGGAGTTCACACTTGATACTTGGTTGGTGAAATCTAAGCATAGAACTCACAGCCAGTTTGGAGTTTGTGCCCTGCTCCTTTACAGTCTGCCCTGAGGTTGGCACTCATGGTCATGAGCCATTCTAGACAGTGGCGTCTTCACATTTTATAAGCATACTCTCCACTCCATTATACAAGTTATTAATGAAAATTTTGACTAGTATTGGACCCACGACTGACCTCTGTGGGGCCCCACTAAATATACCTGTGCAGTTTGACAGTGAATCATTAACTACTCTTTCAGCACAGTCTTTCAACTTCTACATATCAGACCACAGGGTCTCAAGTCAGGCACTCAGCAAATGAGAAACACACAATTAGTGACCACCTGTGAAAAGTATGGTTTAAGTGACAAGCTTGGCCTCACACTGGAAACTCTGGCACAGGCAAGGATAGAATCCAGTTCTCCAGGGCAGTATTCAGCTACCTTACCCATGAGACCATCCTTTCTCTTTCTGCTAACGCCTGCCTCTTTCACTACACACCTTCCAACTTCTGCAATAATGAGGTACAGACAACAACCTCCTTCACTACACAACCCTGATTCACTCCATCCTGTGCACTGAATGAGGTCCTGGGGAAAAAAACATCATATATGATCATGTAATTAAAGACTGTATGATAATGCATATGCAAAGAGGGCCAAATTAAGGTTACATGAGCAACCTTAATTTGGCATTTCCTGACGTTGGAGTGCTTGACTTTGAAACCTTAATAATGTTCTCAACATATTTTTGCGGGTACTTTCCTAGTTTTTTGTTTGTTTTTTTTTTGTTAAGCAAACTAAGAAAAACAGAAAACATATTGATACCCACCTGGGTCATCAACAAAGTCAGAATTTTAGCTCCATCACACAGAACTCTGCCACTTGAGCTAATGAAGGAACTGATAGCAGTAGTAGGTTGTCATTCTCTGTCTGGACCAGCATTAGAGGGGGCTGAGCACTTTGTCAGTGGGTTTCGCAGATATTTGCTCTCAACAGAGGAATTGTGAGACTCAGGAATCTTGATGTTCCACTCCTGGCTTTGGAAGGACTGTGCTCTGGGGGGACACAGACCCTTCTATCCTTTCCCTGCAAGCATGAACCCTCCTGCCCCCAACCCTCCAACCTGTCCCACTTCTGTCTCTTCCCCCACCTGACTCCTCATCCCATTTCCATTTTCCTCACCTAGCCAGTCCCAGTCTCCACTCCTCAGGCTTCTCATCCCAGTCCCAGTCTCTTTGGTCAGCAAATCCTAGTCTCACCCCTCCAGACACTTCATCCTGTCTCACTCATTCCCAGTCCTCACATCTCCTGGCTTCTCATCTGATCTGCCTCTCCCTTCCAATCTTCCATTCCCCCTTCCTCCCAAACACACACACATTGACCATCCTCACCAGCTTCCAATCCCAAACTCCCTCCTCAGCCTCTCATACAATCTCAGTGTCATGCCTCCCACCTTTTCCATCTCTTTTCCTAGCCAGTCCCAGTTTTGCTTCCACACCTCTACTCCTTATCTGATCTGTCTCCCCACCCCTCTCACTTGCCTTCCTAGTCCCACACCCCACTGATTATCAGTCCCAGTCTCCCCATCCACTCTCAGTTTCTCACCCACTAACTGGATCCCAGTGTCCCTTCCCCATTTCCCTCCTCGATTATCAGTCTCACTTTTCTTGCCCAGATATTCCCAGTCCTAGTCCCCACCCTGGCTCCCAATTCCAATCTTTTCCCACCCCAACTCCCAGTCCCAGTTTCCCTCTTCCCCTTGTCTAGCCTGCAGTCTGTCTGTCCTCCCTTCCAAAGCTTCTTGACCCAATCTACTTCCTCTGCCCTCAACAAAGGTCTGGCTTTTGTCACCTCTGCATTCAAATCAGGCAGCTTCCTCCTCCACACAGCCTGGGCCCAGCAGGGGAATCATTGAGAGCACAGAAAAGACAGTCTCTTTGCTCTCAGGTCAGGTGCTTGGAAGTTGGATCAGACCAGCCCGCAGCAGCCCAGAGCTGCAATTGCAGGGAAAGTCCTCCTCAACCCCAGGCTGAGCATGCCCAGTGAAGCGAGAATCTTTGGGGAATTTTGCTGCTAAAATCTATGAAGTCACTATGAACAAGTGCACAATGTGGCTATTTTTAAAAAAGTGTTTATAACATGCCCAAATTTAGACAGATTTTCATGGAGATGATGGCAAAAGGCACATCCCTGATGCAAAGGCCACCCCCGGCCAAATTTCAAGTCCCTGCTCCAAAGCATGGGAGCACTAGAGCTGTTTAATAAAAAGGCCACCAAAATTTCCTAACTTGGCAAAACAATGGTTTTTTCCCAAGCTTTGTTCTTGGTAATGACTGAACTGGTTTGGCTGAATTTTTCCAAAAAACAGACACCAGTCATTGCAAATTTCAGCCCAAATAGTTAATGTTTGGCAAAATTATAAGTAACTGAAAACAGGGTCTTACAATGGGAAGTATTGGTCAACCTTAATAATAGGTGAGCCACCAGCCTTCTCTATAATAAAGGCATATATGGGTACCATAGCAAGTCACTTCAGATTTGGACAAGGCACTTAGTTATACACATGAGAAAATAAAACTGTTTTAATCTCTGGGAAGATATTTAATTAGAGTCCACTGGGAGAAAGCAGTTGTTGCCTGCACTGAGAAAAAGTAGGACTAGAGTCTTTGAACAGGAAATGGGCTTAGCACTTGACGAAAACACATTATCAGTTCCCATTAACTTCAGTGGCAATTGAGTGTGCTCAACACCTTCCAGGTTTGAGCCACGTAAGGGAAAACTTGGCACAAGGGCAATTACTAATTAATAATAGTGTCAACCAAGAATGAATTAAATATCAGAATATGATGTTCCAGACAATCATGTAAAGGGATCAGATCTTCAGACAGTAAAGTTGAGGTCTTGATATGATTTCTGTTATCTCAGATCAAACAAAACCAATGCTTCCCAGCAGCAGATTCCCGGGACATTTTAAGCCCAGCGGTGGTCAGTGGGATCCACAAGAGGGTGAAGTCATGAATTCTATTCAGACCCTTAGGAACCTCCACATATAGGTAGCATATTTCACATACAGGTTGGAGCAACAGCACAATAATAACTATTGTTTGTTAACGAAAGGGGGAGGGGAGATTATCAAAGACAAGTGTGTACAGCCTTGTCCTCTGATTCCTTGCTTCTCAGCTCTCCAGTCTAGACAAACCATTGCAGCCAAAATCATCTTCCTCTCCTACCCTTCCCACCACAACACTTCCCCTAAATTCCCTTCCTACAGGCTTCCTGTAACTTTCTATATCAAGTTCAAATTCCTTGTCCTCACCTTCAAGTGTTTACACAATTCTGGACCTAAGCACCATTTATGTGGTGCACTGTGCCCACTCCTAACTTCTTGCTGCTCTTTTTTCATATTGCCCCCCAGGCCAGCCAACAATCTCCCTCTCTTCTCTGCCACCATTCAACCTCACTGACTATCCTCCTTCCCTCCTCGAAGTTCACTTATTTCTGGAAGCTTTGCAGAACTAACCTCCACCTGATGCTTTCTTCTCCTGCTCCAGTGCCAGACCTTTATATTTATTGTAAAAAAGTAAAATAAAACAAAAAATCCACAGAAACAAACAAAAAATGCAAATGAAAATAACAACAATCACCCTCTCTCCCACCAGGACCCCAGGTTAGTCCCTTACAAAGTGACAGTATCCCAATGACTTTATTCCCCTTCCATTATTCAGTCCCATCCCCCTACAGACAATGGTCTATTGCCCTTTTTTGGTTGAGTTACGTAACATAGATTGCAGGCTCCTCAGGGCAAAAACTGTGTCTTCCCACTTGCCTTTAAAGCACCCTGACCATCAATGGCACCATGTAATAATATTGTGTGTGGTGTGCAGGGTGAAAGAGCATAACAGTTCCCAAACAGCTTGTGGTGACTGTTGTGCAGTTTGCCATAGGAAATAGTGATGGCTGACAGCAAGCCCAGCTCTGACTGAAGTTAGAGCAGAATGCACCATGTGAAAAGACAGCATGTGATGTTAGTTGTAACAAGAAAAGCTGAAATGCACATGGTTCCAAAGTATTTGTTAATGCAGGATACAACTGCTAATTCTAATTGAATCAGAATTAGAGCTGGTTCAAAAATGTGCTTTTCCCTGTAGAACATTTAGGCAAAAATCAAAATATTTCAGCCAAAAATTAAAATATTTCAAGTTGGAATTATTGCCACAGTGCCCCATGGGAATTGTAATCTGGCTGGGGAGCCTGATCCATAGCAGAGAATGGGGACATGAGGATATCAAACTACTACTACACTGCAGCAGGATATCAGAATCTAAATGTTTTGGGATTGGAGCATTTGGGGTTGTTGGTTTTAAAAAAAAAAATCAAAATTTCCCACAGAAAGCAGAAACTTTTCATGAAAAACTCAGTCAAAACCCCAATTTTCCACTGAAAAACAGTTTTTGATGGAATGTTTTAACCAGCCCTAATCTGAATGTCATTTTCTCAGCAGCATAGCTTTGTGAACTGAGATGTAAACAGCTAGCCCCCTATGCTGTGAATGGGAAATCATTTTGACAACAAGTAATGGTGGGTGAACCTCAGTAGATTCAGAGTTTTGGATTACTCAAATATTTGTACACTTATTCTAGATCCTGAAAACTCACAAGATTGCCAGCAACTCCTATCCTTTCTATCTAGTCTATCTATTTATTTTGACATGCCCACATCAGCCTGATTTCTGAGCACAAATGACAGCGTCTGAGAAAACAAAATGTACAGCTGAAAACAATCAACATATCGATGGCAGTGCAGCCCACGATGGTTCACTATCTCCTTGAGGGCCACTCATACACAGTGAAAAGGGTTGACAGAATGGAACTTTGCAGTAGTCTACATGAAAGAGTCCTTGGGACAGATGAGTAACTGCAGAATATCACCTTCTGAGATCTCCCAGAATGAAGCCACTAAAGTGTGACTCCATCTAGTCCTGCCAAGGTCTGTATGTGAGTCAACACCACTTTGTGCACTGACAGAAGTAAAGAAAGTCATAAGCCGAGGAGAGCATGGAGCAATGAGACTAGTAACGTCTGATTACCATATCCAGACCTAACACTGAACTGAAAGGGGGAAAAGAAATCAGTGGATGCCAGATGATGCCAGAGTTGTTTTCTCGCACTCTTCTCAATCTTTCCTCAAAGGTAAAAACAGGGCAGTAAGTGGCAAGCTTGTCAATGTCAAAATGTGTTTTTTTCAGGAAGAATTGGACATCCATTTGACTGAAGCTCTCATAAGGAGAGGTTAATATCTACCAATTATAGTCCCTTACACTCCCCCTCCCAATCTTCTTGTTTTTACCAAACAAGAAGGGCCTGCCTCTATTTTTCAGTTTCCAAGCAACTCCAGAAACTCCATGAACAAAACTGACAAAAACTCCTTCATTCATTCGTTGCCACCTCCATCCACAGCTCCGCTGCCACAGAGCCAGATAAAGCAGCCTGACTCGGACCCATCTGATCCACGGAGCAGATGGACAATTCCTCATAGAGAGCAAATGTTGATTCTTTCTGAGTGGAGGCAGCCTGGATTAACTTAATTGCTCGCCGCAGTTCTGGCTATCAGATCTGCACAAAAGCAGCAGTGAAGGACAATAAAGCTCTATGAGCCTTCAGCCCAGCCACAGCATGAGGACCTAAAAAAACTCTCTGTGCTACAATGAGTGACCAAATTACCCTTATACCCTCAGGGCTTGGCTTCACTGCAACAGTTAGTTCAAGTTACTACACTCAAGTTACTGCACTTGAACTAGCCTAGCCCAACCACTCTTCGAAACAACACGGCAGTTACACAGAGTGATTGGATTAGCTGCTGATGGAGTTGTTGTAATTTGAGCTGTAGCATCCTCACTGCATTACTAGTTTAAGCATCAGCATCTCTGGAGCTTTAAGCCACCCACTCACCCTTCCCTACCCTACCCCTGATGGACCAGCTAGCTCAAGCTTAAAGCACCTCTTAGCTCAAGCTGGAGATTTGTGTGTGTGGATGGGAGTCAAGTTAGGGGTAACACTCAAGCTAACTGTACTGTGAAGACACAATCTAAGAGGTGGTTCCTCCTCTGGGACGGCTATGCAATATATTAGTAGGGTGATGCAGGGATGCTTGCACTGCTGCGTCCTTTCTTGAGCCTATTCTGTGGCTAGAGGACTTCAGCCCTTAGAGGTCTCAGCCCAGCATACTTCACTCAGAAAATAGGAAAGGGTAAATCCTGATATTTGGTTGTTAATAGTTTTGTCACGTTTGCATCTTACCAAAGAGCAGCATGCTCTAGTGGAAAGGCAACTGGACTGAGAAGTAGGCGACCCGACTTCTATTCTTTGCTCTGCTATGTGACCTCAGCAACTCTCTGTGACTGTTTCCCTTCCACCCTTTGTCTCACTTGCTTGTTTCGATTGTAGGCTCTTGGTGGCAGGGACTGTCTCGTGTTATGTTTTTGTACAGCACCGAGCACAATGGGGCCCTGATCTCAGCTGGGGCCTATGGGTGCTACTGTAATAAGAATATTAGTTCTACATATGGATTTGCTTCTACTTATTTCGATTCCTATTCTTACTAGATACTGATCATAATGTTGAATTGATCATATTGTGTTAATGGCAAGTTACAACAGATGAAGCTGGGCTCAGCAGGAGAAAGCTCACTTTTAAATGAAAATAACTTAAAATAGAATTATGTATTTGGAAAAATACAGGCAAAGTAAGCAGCTTTGTATAAATGTTCTCTCTTTTCAGTGTTGCCCAGTTCCATTTCAAAGGAACTATTGTCCAAAGCCACAGTTCGAAAGTTCATTACAAACGTATTACCGGGCATGAAATATATACACTCACATGCATGTTTCTCTGCTCACTCTGAAACAAAATTCCACCATTAGTAAGCAGAGAGATGGAAAAGCACAGATAGTCAGCTCATGTGCTGTTACCACTGGATCATGGATCATACTCATTTCTGTTACCCTGTGCTCCCCATCTATTTGTATCTACCTGTTGTCTCTTGTCATACACATAGAATTGTAAACAATTTGGGGCAGAGGCCATCTCTGTGTGTGTCTGTGTGTGTGTGTGGGGGGGTGCCTAGGCCAATGGGGCTTTGATCATAGAGTGGGGCCTCTATGTGTTATTGCTACAGAAACAATTACAGTAACATAATGAAGAAGATACTATTTAGATCAGTGAAACTTCCTATTTTGTTATCAGAATAGTTTTTTGGTATAAAATTTCTTTCAGTATAACTTTTTAAAAAAGTTTAATTTATTACTCCACCTTTAAGAGGGAGAGATTTTTTCTTAAATAAAATCTTATCTATTCTAATCTGCTAGTAAGGCACAGGAATGGGAATTCTTGTGGTGTCATTTAGTGATACTGTTTGTTTTTTGTGCTCTCTTTTTAATAGTTAAATCAGTGCATATTCTTCTAACATTTATATTATAGTGAACTGGCAGGAATATTTGGCTCTCAGAATTGAAGTATCTGGGGCAGACTGACATGTGGTGGCAGAACTATATGGGGTGCAGGACTGGAAAAACTGGAGATTCTGCGAGTCTACACTGAGGTGCTTGGCCGAGTTGTGTGGTGGCCTGAAACTGGAATAGCAGAGGGTATTGCAGTAGGGCAGTAATAACATTCATTGGCAGAGATGTGCAGGATCCAGGATAGGAATATTAAGGATCTTGTAGGTCAGGACTGAGAATCATTAGAATCATAGAAGATTACGATTGGAAGAGAGAGAGAGGTTGGAAGAGAGAGAGATCTGCAGTGATTCTGCAGGTCAGGAGGAATTAAATACACTGGCACTGGTTCCCAGCTGTGTGGGGGAAGCTTCCACCCTTCCAGCTTGCACTATCTTAGGCTCCAGCTGGTGCAGCTGTTCCCTGGTTGTCAAGAACATCTCATTTACTGCAAGTAACATTCTGAATGAGAAGAACAAACCCTGTTGCCATTAACCGCCTTTGGCCATATATGTTTATACAGCCTCCGTCCACCAAGTGATGATTTGTTTAGCACGAGAGCGGGCAGAAGATGATAATTCCATTTTGTGACAACTTCTGAAGTTCTGACATTTGGTTCCATTCTGCACTGGAATGGAATACAAACCTTTCCATATTTTTACAAGTGGACTTGTGTCAAAACATCCATTTTCAGATCGAAGAGGTCAGGTTTTCAGTTCCTCTCTCTCCCTGGCCATAGAGTGACCTGGCCCCTAGAAACCTTTCCATCAAAAAGTTAATCAAAACTGATACATTTCAGCTTCAAGGAGACAGGAAAGGAAAACGCATTTCACTGGAAATGTTCTGACCAGCTTTATATAGAACATTTATTGTACCACAGCTGGGGCCTAGGGGCTCCCACCACTGGACCATTATGCTCTATATAAATATAGTAAAAGACTGTAAACTCTGGGGGAAGGGACCAGACTGACAAAGGTCATACAGAGGAACAGAGAGGCTAAGTGACTCACCCAAGCTCAACCAGTGGGTCAGCAGTTGAACTGGGAATAGACCCCAAGTCGCTGGACTCCCAGCTTAGTGTCCTACCCACTGGACCATCCCACTGCTTGACAAGTTGAGCCTGAGCACTGAGCAGACGAAGATGTTACGTATTCATTTCTTTATTATTTTTCTGGGCTCCAAATACATTGTGGTGAATCAGCAAAATGGCAGATCTTGGCATGTGTTGAGTCAAGGAAAACCAAGCCCAGCCGACTCCTACAAGGCTGGGCTCCCACATGTCCAGAGCATGTCTCCCTGCCCCCATCTCTTTACAGCAATTTCTACCATTTTCTAACATCATTTAAGTTTCTAAAGTAATTTCTTTTTTTTAAAAAAGCAAACCATCTACCATATGTTCCACCCTGAAAGGCGTAATTGTTGTCAGATAATTAAGACACTGAGGTGAGCACTCGGAGATTCCTTTCCTCAGCCCTACACATTGTCCCGTCTCTGTCCCTCTTTCAATAAGGCTTTGAGGGCTCTGCTTTTCTAACTTCCTCCTCAGCAAGAAATGAAAGAGCCACTAGAGTGACCCTCTTCACAGCTCTCCCTCTCGCTTTTCATTTATTTTTTGACACCCAACAATAATCATGGCTTGATGCTGGCCTGCTGTTCTCATCTGTCACCGGGTCAAGGGGCTTCGGGGACACTGCCTGGCCCATTCAGAAACTTCCCCTGATTGAAAAGAACAGACAGGGAGAGAAAACAGGGCCAGGAATACCGCATGCGGTACAGAGGTGGTCAGTCGGAGGTTCTCCAGCTCATCTCACTGTTCATTTCCCACAGGCCAGAACATGAGGATGCAGTTTTCTCTTTACACTGGCATTTGGTTTTACTGATCATTACTCTTAGTGATGATTTTGTTACACTGGCCAATACTCACTTTCCAAAAGCCATTTCTCATTTCTGCTGATTTGTTCGGCCCCTTGCTCGTTGGACTGGATCCGATAAGATGCTGAGTAGCCACAATCCCCATCAGAATCAATGGGAGTGGAAGGCGCTCCCGATTTATAGGATTGGGCCTTTACTAATCAGCAGGGTATACGCTTGTAAGGAGCAGATTGGAAATTCTTTCTGCAGTTTTATCTGATGCTTTCAAAGGCAGGAATTAATTTTAGCACATCTGGGAGTACAAGGCACCTGCAGGTGAATAAATTAACAGTTGGTGGGAGCGTGAATGAAATCCAAGCATGCTGACCTGTTTTGGTACTGAAACAATGGAGCCTTCCCTGTCCTGAAGGATGGAAGTTTTGCTTTCATGCACGTCTGATTTTGGAAGCTCACTGTTCTGTGGTTCTATAGAGAGGGCCAAATTGTCAGAGTAGCCTCAACCCAGCCTCCAAATGAGTGCATCCATAATTGTGCACCCCAGGCTAATTCGAGTACACAGCTTGGGGTGACTGTGTTTTGGGGTGATCCAGAACTCAGGTGTGCACATGTGCATTTCCACACACAAATGTAGTTTCAATCAACCAAACCATTACCAAAAGAGGAGTTGGCCAATTCAAGCTAACAGTATTTTATTCTACGTTTACTCATTTCATGAAACTAAGCCAGACGTTGAGAGTCCTATCATTTTAGCATAACAACAACAACAACAAAACCCTACATTTAATGTTGACATTTCTGTAAGCTAAAATTTAAAAAATGTTTAAACTCCCAAACAATTAATAGAGTGGATGTGCAGATTTAAAACTACAGATAGAGTTGTATTTTCTATTCCTTTCTCACTTACATCCAAGTCCTGAATTCGTGATTCTTTGTTTCCCCTATAATAATTGATTAAATCATGAGTAATTAAAACAGTACAAGGATCACAATGTTTCTTGTAGTGTGTTTGATGTCATCTTCGAGGACACTGGTTTCTTATGAATAAAATCTCAGACTATGTCAGGACTTGAAATTACAAGATTTTTCCATTTCCTGATAGATCTTTCTGGAATTGTCCTTTCACTTTATATATTTGATGCATAGGCTCCTATAGCACTGGGAAAGGATATCTATGTAGAGCTGCAGTAAATATAGACCTGTCTGAATGCAAAGGGTTACAATTGCTGCAAATCTCGTGTTGAATCTAGAGGAAGGTCTTTAAACCACCCACATTTCCCCCTTTGCTAGCTCCACCTTCCCCCATCCCTGAACTGGGGTTTTCTTTATTTGGATTTTGATCTAAAAGAAACACCACACTAAAGGGTGCCTATCCAAAGGTCTGGAATTCCTCGATATATACCCCTCTACCCCGATATAACGCGACCCAATATAACATGAATTCGGATATAACGCAGTATAGCAGTGCTCCGGGGGGGGAGTAGGGGGGGGGCGGGGCTGCGCACTCCGGTGGATCAAAGCAAGTTCAATATAACGCAGTTTCACCTATAACGCAGTAAGACTTTTTGGCTCCCGAGGACAGCGTTATATCAGGGTAGAGATGTATTTAAAAACAAAATACCATAAGAGTTACAAATCATAAATCCTGCAAAGCAGCAGCATTTCTCCTTTTTCCCATCAGATCCCACCTCATCAAACTGATGCGAGTGTCCATGATCTTCTTTGGTCCCTGAAGCTCACTACCTATATAACTGACTCTCTTCCACTTTGGTTGGTTAAAGCAAGTGGCGTGGCTATTAAGTGGCACTAGCAGTGTCTCACTTAGTGAGTGGAGGATGGTGACTACCCTTAGACATGTAGAGGTCAGGCACAAACTGGAAAGCTGCTCTCTAAATCAGGCTCACAACGACTGTTTGCAGGCAAAGTGGGTAATTTCACTTGTGGACAGACACAAACACAGCTATTGTAAAAGAACAAAACACTGAAACCGGAGAGGCCAAATTACCTCTAAGAGGAAGAGGCAAACTAGGATTAATAAAGAGCGAGGTTTACAGGAAGCACATGGATTGGGGAGAAATATCACTCTATTTTGCTTGGAAGGAGCCCAGTTGCATCCAGTGATGGGCAGCAGTACCAAACCCGAAGATAGGTGTGCTATCATTTGGCTTTGCCAGGACAAAGTGAACCACTGTGGCCTAGAATGCTCTCGTGCTCCTGTCTGCACCATAGCCCCCAGTTTGTGAACAGCAGCCACCATCAAATAAAACTACCATCACTGTTATAACAAAGAAAGAAAGGCCTGAGGGGCCTACACTGCACTGAACAACTGTCTATGCCTTCAACTGCATGCCAGCCTGTTAAAAGAATGACACCAATGATTACTTAGCAGACTTACGGCTGGAAAGGAACCAAAGCTCTTACTTTGGGCATAAATCCCAAAGGATATGACTAAGGTGCACTCAGAACATGTAAAGAGCTGCAAACACTGGGACAGCAGTACCAAAGATGTCATTTTTTAAACGGCTCACCTTGTAGAGAAAAGAGGTGTGATGCTTCCATGTGTTTCTGCCCAGGATCTCATAGCTAAGACTGATCATAGTGTATGAAATGCATGTTACTATAAGTCCAAAGATACCATGTTCCAGGCTGTCTTCTACTGAAAACAATTGTGGAGTTATTCATGAGTACAATGGACTATGCTTTAATAACTGAGCATATTCTAGACCATAGATTCCATTGGATGGCAGTCCTGTCAGTGATTCACCTCCAGTTCAAAAGCCAGGGATTCAGGAAGGAAACCTGCTCCTGATATTTCCTTTCATTCTGACAAGGAATAGGGATGTGCCTATGCAGAGAACATGAGAAAAACACAGACCTACTCACCTGATATACGAGGAACCATTAGTAATGATGTTACTAGTCTTTGTTGGATTTGGAGTCAGTCATTAAACCTGCAAGCTTTGGAAGACAAATCGTTCTGTGAATGTTCATTAAAATGCAATCATGGATTCATGAAGTTCAGAGAGAGAAAAGGGAACTTCCCTAAGGTTTTGATCTTTAAGGATGATCCTTCTGTGGGCCCCCTGGACTTTATAGATGGCCCCTCAGCATTTTGGGAAGGATAGATTTTGAATTTATAAATCATATATTTTGGCCCAGAATATCTCTTCTGCTGGGTAAGCCCATGAGAGGAGTCACAGAAAGAGGATGTCTGTGGGAGGGAGGGAAAGGAGGTGGGCAAGGCGACCGGGGGGCAGAACATCAGGAAGCCTTCTTCCTCCCTTCCACAGGATCTCCTGTGGATTTGGTGAGGGGAGATTCTCTCCTGTGGATTTTAGGGGGTGCACAGAAATAGGGCTCTAGCTGGGTACATGGATCAGTGCCCCAGTGAGCCTTAGGAGGCTTGTCAGGCATCCTCTCCACACCCTCCCACAGGTATTAGAAGACTCGTTGGGGCCCTCAGTCACCCATCTGCAGATGGTAAAAGGTTCATGAGGGCCCCTACTCATGAGCCCTGGGAGGTTAGTAGAGTAGCCCAGCAGTCCTACCGAGGCTACTCCAGGGTGCTGACCATCACTTTTACGGTCATCAGGATCTATGGACGGAGCATGTGCATCAGGACCCCACGAAAAACCTACTGTGATTGGTTTGCCATGGGGGGGTGGGACAGGAGGCCTGGTGATCATTACAGAGGGAGCGATGAATCTCTGAGGGTCTGCAGAAGGGGTGGAATGTCCATGGCTGCTGCCTCACCAAGCCTTACTCAGTGCCTTCCAGCTATCCCTTCTCCCATGCTCCCCTTCTCACCATCCCTGTCTGCTACTGGGAAAGGACTAGAAAATCCAGTAAGCAGTGGATCTTCCAGCCTGCCCCACCTCCCCTCCACCACCCCACAGGGCTGGACTCTGCTTGCTGCAGGTAGCCTAGCCCAAGTTGAGTTTTATTGCTAGAAGGCCTTCCTCATTTTGGAGGGAGGGATCAGGACTGGCCCCTTAATTGCTAATTAGCAAAAAATCAGTCATTTGCATTAGGGTTGTTAAAAAATACAGGACAGACCTTAGATGTCCCCAATCTTGACTTGAACCTCTGGTGGCAAGTCCCTTTCCCCTCACCCCCATGCTTCCTAGGATTTCTCCCTCTCCAGCTCTGGATGCTGCTGAGAACCCAGGGCTTCTGGTGCTGGGCGAGCAGCTGCTACGACTCCTGATCACGTTCCACATGGTGCCAGCAGCTGACTTGGAGGCTGCAGTGGCTGGTATTTGCCTGCTGCGGCACTGTGCATCCTGCTGGGGATGTTGGCAGAGACTCCGCGAGCAGGGAGGCTACACCCGGGGAGTACTGACCCCCTGCCAGATAGAGCCCCTTCCTGATCCTGGCCCTTCAGTGCAGTTCCAAAGCACACATCCCCACTCACTTGCCTTGCCAGACAGAGCCTGCACAGGGAAAGCAGACTGGGCTAAGGGCTGGAATCAGCAGGGGGCCCTTTCCAGCAGGGAGCCTTTACTCTTGGGTATAGCTTTCCACACCCCTCCCAACCCTAGCTCCTGAACATGGCCATGTCTGCCTTTCCTGTGCAGCACTGAAGGGCCAGGGTTGGGAGGGGAGTGGAAAGATGCACCCATGAGTACAGCCCCCCCTGCTGTTGAAATACAGGCTAAAAGGCGTCCTGTACTGATTTAGTACAGGACAGGCAATTTTCTATTTAAATAAGGGGACTGTTGGCAACCTTATTTGCAGGCGGTCTCCTTGTTGTACAATTAGTGAGGTTCTGCTGGATAAGATGGTCGGTGCAGATTGCTGCACCTCTCCAGACTCCTCTGGGTCCTTGCCCCTGGACACTTCTGAATTTGATCCTTTCCCCCTGCATTTCACATCTTATGTTACATTTGTTGTGTAAATGACAGGAAGGAAGTGCCTGGAAGGAGATTCTCTTTGTGCCCCCTCAGCCTTCAGAAATCTCAAATATAAAAACCCCCTTCATCATGGCCTATATACACAGCACACACACATGCCACACCACAGTAAGGGGCCCTGCCTTTACTTTGCATCACTCTGAAGTTGTCTAGGACTAAAATGCCTCCAAGCAGACAGCACAGTAGGTTTACTTGGATACACTCTTTGACTGCTGGGAACAGACCCGATGCCAAAAGCAAAGGTCAAAATTGTAAGTAATTAGTGCCACCTACTGTCCAAATGGGATTATAACACTCTCCCGCCCCTTCCACCTCTTTGCACACTAAAGGAAATGTCATTTAAGGAGCCACCTGGGCCTCTTTCACCAGTGTCTCTCTGGCTGAAATTCCAGTGCATTATAAAGTTCACAGACCTTGCCATTTTCTTACTGTTTCTGTCACACACTGAGGCAGAGCCCTGTGGAGTTCCAGGACTGACAAAGGCAGGGAGACAGTGAGATGCGCAGCAGGTAAAGGTCAGGGTGCACCTTTCCTTGCTGAGGATTCCCTCTTTTTGGTCCTTTCACAAATTATTTTGTTCTATTGCTATTTTCTAGTGTCAACGTTCCATTCACTTGTGATGTCCCACATATTAGGCCAAACTCATTCTTGGTATAAAGACCAGTGAAGTCAGTGGAGTTTCATCAGGGAAGAATCTGGCCTATTGTATTTTACAGTCTGATATCAGCATTTGTAACCCGGCTGAACATACTATTGGCTGCACAATTATATTGCAGTTTGGTGGAGAAGGACTTTGGCTCTACTAAGATTTTGCAGCACATTTTACAGATAAAAGCAAGATTTCCCAACAATAGGACATGAGAAAACGGAGACGGAGCAATACGGAGATTTGGTGGCAAGGACACTGACAAAATCTTCTGGGTTTTTTGTTGTTGTTGTTGTTGTTTTCTGAAGAGGTTTTTAATCCAAAGGGAAACATCTGGACATTCCCTCTCCCCTCTAATTTGAATTGATCTTTGACTCCCAGGGATGGAACTCTCTGATTCTCAGGAAGCTGTTACCCAGCTGAATGTTTCTGGGCCAACTCTGGCTTTCCAAAACATCAGTTACTTTGTCACCATCAGCAAGTCCTTTTTCTCGAAAGAAGCAGAAGAAAAGGAAATTCTCAGGGATGTCAGGTAAAGAATGGTTCTTCCCTGTAAAAGCATAGCCAAAATAAGGAATCACAGAGGCTCCGGGGCCATAGAGACCTAGGAAATCTTAAATATCAGAGTAGTGAACACCCCATATTTGACAGAGCACAACTGTATTGCATAATAATATTAGTTATCTGTCTCAGAGTTGTCTATGGTTCCTATCACAGCAATGTCTAAGTACTGCACAAAAATTAATACTCACACTAAGTGTGCTCTAAATGTCTGTCTGCTTCTTTGGGTAATTGTAGAATTATTCTTTCTTTCTTTCTTTCTTTCTTTCTTTCTTTCTTCTTCCTCCTTTCCAATCTCTCCAATAGTCCAAGGGAGATGCCATCACCAGGAAGGTCTTATCAAAGAGGGTTGGATTCTGCCTGATGTCCGGTACTAAGGTGCTCCTGCAGTGTCCCATCCACGGGAGAGCCTTATCCTGAGCCAGGCTGATTGAAACACCTCCGTGGAGCATTGCTAGCTCTGAGAGTAGCGAATAGGGGTCAGTGGGGAAGATAGGTGATCGGTGAGGCAGCTTGGACCCCGACCATTGCCTCCTAGATCAGTACTGGTGATTTAAATTCCGTTTGGAAAGGAAGAGGCAGCCAGTGCTCACAACAGGCTTTGTTGGATCATGTGTATGCTGTTGTGTGAGCTTCAACTTCTTGGGGGAGATCATGCTCAGGCCCTCTGGCCCAGTTATTATAACCCAGTCTTACCTGGAGACCCAGCTCTCAGCCCTCCCATGCAGGCCCCAGGCACCACCGGTCAGGTTTCCATGGGGGCAGTGACATTCATAGCACTGTTTGTGTGTCAGTGGTTTCATGAGCAATTTATTGTTGAAAACAAAATGACATTTTTAATGTTTCTGGGGCCAGTGCAAGCAGGTGGGACTCTCCGTGTCTGGTCCAACCAAAGCTAGCTCAGAAATTCAGCTGTGTCCTAGGAATACAAGCTCCTCAATCCTGAGGGAACCATCATTTTACCCCTGCAGAAATATCCAGATCCCCAAGAAACCCAATCTCTCTTTCCCCTTTTTGTATCGATCCCCATCTTCTAGTCCCTTCATCCTTCTTGCAGAGGAGCAAGGGGTGTCTTTATCAACCCATCGGGGCTGATCTTTAATTGACTGAAGGGGTCATTGATGAAGAACACAAGGCACCCCTCCCTCAAGAGGCAGAGCATGCTAGCTCTTTGGGGCAGGGGCCATCTCTTTACTGTATGTTTGTACAGTGCCTAAAACAAGGGGCTTAAATAATAAACAACAACATGGGCTGTATTATACTGCCAGTTTGTGGGACAGCAGGCAGACTGGGAATTTCACAAAGGTTTTCCTTCATGGCACAACAGAGCAATACCCCCTTTCCTCCTAACACCAACCATTTGAAGACGAAACACCCTTATGCACCCTCTGTATGTCCTGTCAATCAGGGAGTGACTCCAGTACCCCTGCACTTATCAATTGCTAAGGGACATTCATGTCTATAGTAGTTATCATTTCCCTCTGTCATCACCCATCACATCTCTTCAGCTATCCTCCCAGAGCTTCATTGGACCAGACAGCTAGCAACCCCAAGTTATTCCTGGGGCTTCAAGGCACAAAGCTACAGATGCCAAATCCCAGGCTTGCAAGAGTAAGTGGTAAGTGTGTTAAAGCTGAACTAGCACATAAGAGGCTGGCACTGCCATGGATTCCGAAGTCTAGAAGTATCAAAGGGCAGATTCTGCAGTGAATGCGTGTGCTTTGCTGTGGGATTAATTGATGCCCTCTGAAACCCTGACCAGGCTGGTGTGCATACTTTATGAGAGCTGGAATGACTCCCAGAAAACACCCCTCATATCGGTTCCTCGTATCTGCTGCAGTAACACTATTATGAATCATTTAATTGCCAGCATCAGCAGATGAGCTCTGCCTTTGCTTGGGATATAGGAGATCTATGAACAATCACTGGAGCCCAAGATTCCAGCTAACACACAACACCTACGTGTTTAGTATGACTGTCATTTATTATTATGTATATTTTAGTAGCACAAAGGGGTTCCAGCTAAGATCAGATCCCCACTGTGCTATGTATTGTCCAGACAGATGAGACAGTCCCTATCTTAAAGAGCTTACAATTTAAGTTTAAGATTAGAGGCCAGAAGTGGGTGTAACAAACAAATGGAGGGACGGTGGGGCTGGGGTGACAGTAGTGTTCACACATATCTACAGGTACTAACTGTGTGCATAGTTTGAAGGTTAACATGTATGTTTAAAGGGTGAGTTTTGAGCTAAATGAAAATACTGGTAACAACAATCCCAGTTTCTCGCCTGCCTGCTAAGTATCACTTGCCCATGTTTGGTAGGATCACAGTAGGAGTGATCTCAAGGAGGGATCTATAGGAGGATGGAGTAGTGACTTTATGGATTAGATTCGGGGAAGGTGGTTCACACATAAGGGGAGTCATGGAAGAAAGTGTAAAGGTGCTTTTGGGAGAAGAGAACAAATAGGCTGTGAGAGTGGGCATAATCAGTGGAGGAAAGAGGGCAGCTGATAATACTATAAAGACAAAGTAAGTGGGCAAAGTGGGGTTAAATTGTGAACAGCCTTAAAGGTAAGAATTAAGAGCTCTATGATGTAGTGGAGAAAGGGGAGCCTGTGAAGAGAGTTAAAGGAGGGCGGGAGATGATGTGGTCAGAAGGGCAAGCCAGGAAGCTGATCTTAGCAGCAACATTTTGATTGGGCCTGAGTGGGTATTTTTCTTTGGAAATTACCCTCGTACAATTATATTCATAACTCCACCTCCAGCTCTCCATGCCCATGTGCAGATGCCCCACAACAAATCACACTATGACCCAAACATTCCTTTGGGGGTCTGTACCGGCTCTGAGAACAGCTCAGTTCACATCACACAGCATGGACAGCCATTTGTGCGCAAGCTGATCCTGGAGTTTACTTTTCACAAATAGCACATACTGTATCATAAAGCCTGTTTTGTGTCTCATTCCCTTTTCAGCCAATAACTGCCTCTTGCTTTCACTTACCCCGCTTGCCCACTCTGGGTTTCTTGTCATGTGAAATCATTTCCTAAACAGTTTATAATACTTCTTCTTTTCACAGTGGCATTATGAAGCCTGGAATGAATGCCATTTTAGGACTAACCGGAAGTGGTAAAACCTCGTAAGTGTGGCTGTGTAAATTAATGCCTCTTGCATCACTTTTGATGTCTCTTCTATTGCAAAGAAGAAAAAAGGGCTGAGATCTAATCCCCACCCACCCTAGGGTGGGTTGGTATCTGCAGCTCTGGGTTCGGGTACATTGGCAGGCCAGAGTGTGAATACTGGGATTCATTTCTCTCTCACCCCAGGAAACAGCAATACCTCTAGGACAAAATTGATTCCTAAAAGCAATTGCTTAGTTACTTTAGTAGAGCAGTGTTGGGAAATCCAGAGTTGAATGAACTTGGAGAGTGCGTGCAGGACTGGGCTGGAAGGGTCCATAGGTTGGAGTGATATAGGGAGAAGCCCTGTACTGAGAAACTGTGTGAAAAGTCACCCTTTTTTCTTCAGACTCCTTGATGTACTTGCGGGGTGGAAGGACCCGAAGGGGCTTAGAAGTGGACAAATCTTCATGGATGGGAAGCCAGCAAACTCACAGTTTCACCTATGCTCTGCCTACATAGTACAGGTGAGTCAGGGCAAAATCCATGGTGCCAGTTTGTGCACAGGCCTATCTGATTTTTCACTAGAATAGTATGCTGAGCCTGAAATGCCCAGGACATGCAGTGGCAAGGACTCATGATGTGTATTCCTTATGGCTACAGCAGAGTAGCCATTTAGGATCCTGAAATATTACTTCACTCAGCCATAACCACGTGACTCTGTCATCGTAGGCATTTTCTCCATTTGGAGCATTGTCTTTTCCTTAAGAGACTACAAGTCTCTGTCTCCTTCTCCCATTGAGAACTCTATGGAAGCCATTAGACCTCTATATTCCTCTTGCCGGGACTCCCCTTTGGGTACAGTCTATCTGTAAGGACTTCACATTATTAGAACAGTGTTGATAGTACTAGGACCCACTGTGGAGGTCTTTTCGCTCAAAGCACTGGCTGATTTTCCTTCTTAAAGCAAGTGTTTTCCATTGTTTTGTGCTGCCACAGGAGGATATTCTGATGGGAACACTCACTGTCCGTGAGAACCTTCAGTTCTCTGCCAGCTTGCGCCTCCCACAGAGCCAGAACAGTGAAGCAGAAAAGCAGCTGAAGGTCAATGCAGTGATACAGGAGCTGGGGCTACAGGAGTGTGCTGACACCAAGGTTACTGTACTATCTTTTTATTAAAACAAGGTAGAGGTTGCACACGTACTCACACGGCTACAACACCCCTCATTTCAAGCAGTAGCTTCCTTATGTGTGTGCACAAGCACCTGATAGGACCTTTTTTGCACACTAACAGTGACAGAGGTGTGTGATTTGAGTTGCACATATAGATTCTATCCTCTGCATGCACAGGGTGAACAGAGCACACACAGGTGTTTGCTTTTGCACGTCCAACCCTGCTTAGGCCAACAGCAGGGTTTCAATCTGGGGCTTTCAGTGCTGAAACCATGAGGTTTTACCGCCTGAGCTAAAGCATTGAATCTGTCAGCTGGAAGCAGGTTCAAATGTTTCATATGGGCTAGCCATTAGAGAGGGACAAAGTCCCACCATTTCCTAGAGTGGGTTACACATTGGAGATGCAGGGCTCTTCTGCCATTTCTCTCTCTTCCTCCCTCCCCCTTAGGGGAAGGAGACATGGAGATGAGAGGGGAGTGGGGCAGGTCCGGTAAGAGAGCAATGCTATGCTCTTGTTAGGCTCACAGAGCTTAGAGGTGGGCTCTTTGGTTTATGGGCAGATCTTGTATGAGAACCACACCTTCTTTGTTTCCAGTTTGGCCCCTGGCTCGGGTGATCCTGATCCTGGGAAATACAGACCAGTAAGAATTATTTCAATACCAAGTGAATTGTTTGAAATAATGACAAATGGAATTCTAATACATCTAGTGAACATGATATGATAAGGAAAAGCCAGCATGGCTTCTGGAGCTCAGAATGAGGGGACACTTGAGAAGATACAGCTCCCCCTGTTAAAATGTGGGAAGATGACTGAAAGGACCAGGAGCACCCCTAACTATATGTTTACCATTCATGTCCATCTCAGATCAACCCACTCACTATGGCCTGTATTTAAACTCATCTGCCTCCTCTCTGAGGTTTTTTGCTTCCTTTCTTTTCTCTGTGGTATCAGATTGGCACTGAGTTCTTGCGTGGTGTCTCAGGGGGTGAGAAGAAGCGGTGCAGCATTGGCATGGAACTAATCACTGCACCTTCACTGATATTCCTGGATGAGCCAACTACGGGACTGGATGCCAACACAGCTAATTCCATCATGCAGCTGCTGCACCAGTGAGCCATTCTCTGTTTCTGATGCTCCACTCCATTAAGGCCTAAATTCTAGCTGGCCTGGGACTGTGATATTCGCCATGTGCGTCTTCTGTTTTGCAGACTCTCCAGGAAAGGAAGAACTGTGATTTTCTCTATTCACCAGCCACGTTATTCCATCTTCCGTCTGCTTGATCATCTAACGCTGATGAACAAGGGAGAAATAATGTATGCAGGACCAGCCGAAGAGTCCACTGGCTATTTCAACAGTATAGGTAGGGGTTGAGACTGCAGCAGTATGAGAATTATATTTCCTACTGCTACAGGGCAGCTACACATGGTTGTTTTTTTTTAATGGAGCCCTTAAGAGTAGCAGTCAAGGTTTCTAGGTGCACAAACCTAGTGCTAATAAAAGGATGCACTAGAAGAACCTTGGACAGACAGATAAACAGATCACTATTCAAGGACACCACAGAAAACTGCTTTGATTCAAATCTTAACTGCATCAGCAAACTCACAGTGTGCAAAGGCCAACTTCATTGCTTCATGGTTGTGCTTTGCACTGCCCATGCGAAAGAGCTGTATTTAACTCTTTGTCCAGGACTCTAATTCACAAAGACAGCAGAGACTGGGTGTATTTAAGAGATAGTAGATTAAGTGGGGGAAGCAGATGGGGAAAACATAAGAAAGTGCTGTCTATAGAGGTGCCACATGCATCCTGAGGAAGAGGAATGACGGGCATCAATGCACAGCAACATCTTTTAACTGATCCAAGAAGCAGTGTAGATGGGCCCCAAAAGAGTTCAATTCAGACAAGATTAGAGGATGTACAGAAGCATGATGCATCAGGAAGACAGACAGGTCCATTTGAAAAAAACAAGAGGTTTATTTCAGTTTCCTTTGTGAGATATTGTGTTGACTAGTAAGATGGTTTAGGAGTGAAATTGGCTGTGAAAGACTGATCTGTGAGAGGGGCAGGCTGGCTGATGTATTTTAAGAGAAGGCTGGTTTGGCTAAGGTAATTATTGGTTGCTGAGGAGGCACTAGTTTGACATGAGATTGGTTGGTTAGTCTGAATGGCTCTTTAGCTCGCTGGGAAGGCTGGGTATGGGGCAGTACAAAATGTTTGCAATGTAATTCAAAACCCTTGAAATGAAAGGTTTTTGCACTTTCTTCTTAATTTTTTTAAAGTCCTACTTGATGTAATTTCACATTTTTTTGCATTCAATATTACAAGCATTTTTGAGTGAAAATAGGTTCATTGAAAATCTCAATATTTTAATTGCATCAAGACAAGAAGGAGAAGGACCTAGGGGTTCTTGTAGACTGCAGGATGACTATGAGTCGACAATGTGACGTGGCGGTGAAAAAAGCCAATGCTGTCTTGGGATGCATTAGGCGAGGTATATCTAGCAGGGATAAGGAGGTCCTGCTTCCGTTGTACAAGGCGCTGGTGAGACCTCATTTGGAGTACTGTGTGCAGTTCTGGTCTCCCATGTTTAAAAAAGATGAACTCAAACTGGAACGGGTGCAGAGAAGGGCCACTAGGATGATCAGAGGAATGGAAAAGCTGTCGTACGAAAGGAGACTAGAGGAGCTTGGGTTGTTTAGTCTGACAAAGCGAAGGCTGAGAGGGGATATGATTGCTATCTTTAAATATATTAGAGGGATTAATACAAGGGAGGGAGAAGAATTATTCCAGCTTAGTACTAACGTGGATACCAGAACGAATGGATACAAACTGGCCGTGGGGAAGTTCAGACTTGAAATTAGACGAAGGTTTCTGACCGTCAGAGGGGTGAAATATTGGAACGGCCTACCGAGGGAAACGGTGGGGGCGACGGACTTGTCTGGTTTTAAGATAAAGTTAGATAAGTTTATGGAGGGAATGGTTTAATGGTAAAACATAGTAGTCAAGGAAAGCCAAGCAATGGTGGGTAAATAGTATAATGGCTAACGGGGTCGGGCTGGAGACTCTTGCCTATATGCTCGGGGTCTTACTGATCGCCACATTTGGGGTCAGGAAGGAATTTTCCTCCAGGGCAGATTGGCTGAGCCTCTGGAGGTTTTTCGCCTTCCTCCGCAGCATGGGGCAGGGATCTCTAGCAGGAGGGTCTCTGCCGATTGAAGTCACTAAAAACAGGATTGGGGACTTCAACAGCAGAGTCCAGGGAAGGGGTAGGGACGGTTTTATGGCCTGCAGCATGCAGGGGGTCAGACCAGATGATCATAATGGTCCCTTCTGACCTTAAAGTCTATGAGTCTATGAGTCTATGAGTCAAATTATCATATTAAAATGTGTGAACTCAGATTTTCACAGGTTTTAATTGCAACTGTCTATTTTTCCAAAATGTCAAAAAGGAAAACTTCTGTGCCACAAAATGTCCTGAAACTAGATATAGTATTTTGGATGATATTTAGCACAGAGACTTTGTAATTTTCTCACATTGCTAGTTGGGTGTGGGGTTAGCTTTGATTTTCTCTTGTGATATGATGTATTTCAGGTTACCAGTGTGAAGCATTTAACAATCCTTTGGACTTCTTCCTGGATGTCATTGGTGGAGAGATCATGCAGTCCCAGCCTAATCCAGAGTTAGGTGAGTGCTGTAAAATTACATTGGCTGAGAAAGAAAGAGGTTGTGATGAGGCAGCAGCTAGGACAATGTCTTGCAAATCCACTTCAACAAAAAAATATATAGGAATTGTAAAACAGAGGTAGACAAACTTCTTCAGTGCCCGTTCCAGCATTTAGCTCAGAGTCTGAACACAACACACTGGATTCTCCTCAAAATAATTCTTGTTCACGCATGGTCCTAATTCCCTTCTACCTCAGTCATTTGCCAGTGTTACGCACATACAGATGCGGTCTCAGCATAACATTTTTATGCTATATTTTCCCTTTAGCAAGCAGACCTGCTAAGGCATCATCTAATTCATATGAAGATTGCTGTGGTTCTCTTTGCTTTTCAGTTGTGTTTAAGGGTATGCAAATGATGACTAGAAAGTTACTAGCAGCGATGACCATAAACATGCTGCTGTGATTATTAGCAATCTTTGTCGCTTTTCTGGGAGTTGGCTAACACTTTCAAAATCCTTCAAAAGCAAAGGTGAAGCAGGAATGGAAAGTTTTGACCTAGGGCTGTCCCATTTGGTCTGCAGCCTCAGTGAGAGATTCCGATTCTCATAGCAGCTCTTGTAGTGACAAGAATCCACTGCCCATCTACTACCACAAGTCCCGCTACTATGAGCAGCTGCAGGAAGAGTTGGAAAACCTACAGTCATTCAAGAGCCACCTCAGTGATGCAGTTCCAACAAAAGCCACCTATGCCACCTCATTCTTCCACCAGGTGAGGGAATGGGGAAAAGGGAGGAAAATGCAATCAATAGGTTCACGAGGTCCTCTGCAAGAGACTTATTCACTGTGCAGCAATTCCAGTGAGACATCTGTATCTAAGACTTCATAGAAGATTATGGTTGGAAGAGACCTCAGGAGGTCATCTAGTCCAACCCCTGCTCAAAGCAGGACCAGCCCCAATTAAATCCCAATTAAATCCTTCTAGCAACAAAAATATTCTTATTTTTTGTAAACACATAAGACCAGATTCAGGGATCCTGTGCCCTGGCCAATTAGCAAGTTGGGTGCTGAATATCTCCATGAGGCCATTGGGAGAAGAAGCCCACGGAGTCACTCTGCAGAGGCATTGGGCTGAGGCAGCTCTGCAGGGCCCCAGTTTCCCCTGCTCTAGGGAATGAAAACCAGGGGATTAACACAGCAGTGGAGCCTCAGGATCTACTCCTCCTTACACCGTGCTGTGCCGGGACACCCAGTAGAGCTGGGTTGTGCACCACACTAGTCTCCCCCCATATTTAACCCCCTGGTGCCACAGACTTGCACAGGTGCCACTGCCAGGGAACCTCCACAGCCACAGAGTTGAAGTTCTCCCTTCATGAGGAGCCTAACCCTGCTCTTCCTGGAGGAAAGCACATCCCCAGCTCCTCACCTCAGAAGGGTCCCCCCTTCAGTAATTTGAGCCTGCGGTGCACAGTGAAGAAGCAGCTACTTTTGCTGTCATGCTTGGGAAGGATTTCTATAGTCCATCATTCAAAATAAACTGTGACATTAAGGAACAATTTAAGGCAGGTAAATTGAAAACTTTCCTTAAAAATAATATAATGGACGGAACAGAATAAACTTTTTCAGAGATACATAAATTACATTATACAACATGAATCGGGCCCTCTGCTGGTGTAAATTGGCATCGCTTCATTAAAGTCAAGGCCACCATGCTGATTTACACCATCTAAGGATCTGGCCCTCTGTATTGTATGTTTAACGTTACTGATCTTTCAAAAAGAATAGGAGTACTTGTCACCTTAGAGACTAACAAATTTATTAGAGCATAAGCTTTCGTGGGCTACTGCCCACTTCTTTGGATGCATATAGAGTGGAACATATATTGAGGAGATATATATATACACATACAGAGAGCATGAACAGGTGGGAGTTGTCTTACCAACTCTGAGAGGCCAATTAAGTAAGAGAAAAATTTTTTTTGAAGTGATAATCAAGCTAGCCCAGTACAGACGGTTTGATAAGAAGTGTGAGAATACTTACAAGCGGAGATAGATTCAATGTTTGTAATGGCTCAAGTATCAGAGGGGTAGCCGTGTTAGTCTGAATCTGTAAAAAGCAACAGAGGGTCCTGTGGCACCTTTAAGACTAACAGAAGTATTGGGAGCATAAGCTTTCGTGGGTAAGAACCTCACTTCTTCAGATGCAAGTAATGGAAATCTCCATTAGGTCCTATGATGCCAACTCTGTCCACATATCTATTCAAGTGACATCATCATAGGACCTAATCACATCAGCCATACCATCAGGCAGGGCCGGCTTTAGGCCGATTTGGCTGAATTGGGCCCCGCGCCAAGAGGGCCCCGCGCTGCAGCTCTCCACCCCGCCCTCAGCTCACTTCCCCCTCCTCCCCTCCCCTGAACGCTCCGCCCCCTCCCCTGCTTCCCACGAATCAGAGATTCGCGGGAAGACTGAAAAGAAGCAGGGGCGGGCAGGCAGCACCAGGTAAGCTGGGGTGGTGGGGGCGCGAGAAGGGCTCCGGGGAGGCGCAGCCCGTTCCCGCCGAGCACGCAGGCCCCAGCAGCTCTGGCCCGGCTTGGCTCCGGCTCCAGCCCGACCCGGCCCCCGCGGCGCAGCATGGCTCGGGTCCGGCTCGGCCCCCGCGGCGCGGCCCGGCTCCGGCTCGGCCCCTGCGGCACGGCACGGCCCCTGCGGCGTGGCGCGGATCGGGTCGGCTCCGGCCCGGCCCGGCCCCCGCGGTGCGGCTCGGGTCAGCTCCGGCCCGGCCCCCGCGGCTCGGGTCGGCTCCAGCCCGGCCCGGTCCCCGCGGCGCAGCTTCAGCCCGGCCCGGTGCGGCCCCCGCAGCGTGGCTCCGGGTCGGACCCAAGCCCGGCAACCCCGGCCGGAGCACGGCTCGATTCCTGGGGGCAGGGCTTGCAGCAAGCCCCGCCCCCATGAATCGGGCCCCGCTCTTGCTAAATCCGGCCCTGCCATCAGGGGCTCGTTCACCTGCACATCTACCAATGTGATATATGCCATCATGTGCCAGCAATGCCCCTCTGTCATGTACATTGTCCAAACCGGACAGTCTCTACGCAAAAGAATTAATGGACACAAATCTGACATCAGGAATCGTAATACTCAAAAACCAGTGGGAGAACACTTTAACCTGTCTGGCCATTCTATGACAGACCTGCGGGTGGCTATCTTACAACAGAAAAACTTCAAAAACAGACTCCAACGAGAGACTGCTGAGCTAGAATTGATATGCAAACTAGATACAATCAACTCAGGATTGAATAAGGACTGGGAATGGCTGAGCCATTACAAACATTGAATCTATCTCCCCTTGTAAGTATTCTCACACTTATCAAACTGTCTGTACTGGGCTAACTTGATTATCACTTCAAAAAAAAATTTTCTCTTACTTAATTGGCCTCTCAGAGTTGGTAAGACAACTCCCACCTGTTCATGCTCTCTGTATGTGTGTACATATATCTCCTCAATATATGTTCCACTCTATATGCATCCAAAGAAGTGGGCAGTAGCCCACGAAAGCTTATGCTCTAATAAATTTGTTAGTCTCTAAGTTGCCACAAGTACTCCTGTTCTTTTTGCGGATACAGACTAACACAGCTGCTACTCTGAAACCTGATCTTACAAAGTCACCCAGTACACTGAGTGGGTGGGGGGAGGGCGGGGAAGAGGGGAAGACAAACAAAAATCAGAAAGTGAACATTTACCTACGACCATGACTTCCATCTCAGGCACAGGCAGCCGGACGTTGTAAAGAACGCACCACTGAGAGCGTGGTGTTAATTTTTTTAAATCATGAGAAAAATCAAACACACAGTCTCTCTCTGATTGCAAATGTAATTCTGTGCGAGCGAATATGTGAACAAATGACAAGAGCTTCAGAGCTCACTCTACTGCTATTACAGTCTTTGAAAATAAGGCAATGTTCTCTGGCATGCACAAATGTACCCAATTCCTAACCTTTACACATATCATCCCACCAAAATGACGTATCTACAGGGAAGGAGGACAGTTTAAAAGCCTATCAGAAAATTAAGTATTAGAAGTCAGATACCTTAAAAAAAATAAACTACCGTAGTCTACAGTAATTATCCAGAATACTGCAGTTTACAGTTGCTATAGTGCACTGAACTGTTACCGAAGATGACTGAAGAATATTTAAATAAGGATAGATACGTGAAGATACATAAGTAAAACGTGTATGCTCTAAGGCATTAAATGGTTTGGGATTGTCCCAGAGTAAAGGTGAACGGACAATTGCTGTAGGCAATGGAGAGACTGTTTCTCTGACATTTACCTGTGTCTGGTTTAGAAGCCATCTTTATGAAAGTGGGATTGGTCCTGCTCTGAGCAGGGGGTTGGACTAGATGACCTTCTGAGGTCCCTTCCAACCCTGATATTCTATGATTCTATGATTCTAAAGTGAGATTGCTGCTTAACTTTTCCAGATTATATTCTATGATTCTCCACTAGAGGCAGGCTCCCTAGCTACAGCTTGCACATGATCCTCAGTGGGAGCCTGGGAAAGCCCCACTACTTGATTTCAAAGAATTCATATCACACCAATCTGAAGCTGTTGTCCTGTGGCTATTGCTACGCACCTGCCATGCATGAGGTGTGGGTCTGGGTCATAGTCCCAATCAATTAAAGCAGGCACATCTTGGGAGGGCTCAGTCTTGCTCAGTGTCTGGGGGGTGAGGTTGAGCATCATTTCACTCAAGAGAAATCCCTATGAAGAGTGCAGTTGAAAGGGACTTGCAGCTAGTTTCCTTTGCTAGGACAGCGGGTAGCTGCAACATGCAGTTTTGAGCATGGAGAAAGCAGAGGAAAAAACAAAGAGACCATCAGGACTCAAACCAGGGTTGTAAAGAATCCACAATAAAAAATCAAGTCCAGTGGACTGACCTGGGATATTTCAAGGAGGAGATTTAATTTATGTATGTGTAAATTATGTATTCATGTATGTTCCCTTAGCTGTATGTTGTGAGCAATCGCAATGTGAAGAACATCCTGAGGAATCCTCAGACATCCATTGGTCAGCTCCTTTTGGGCACTTTCTTCTCTGTGTTGGTGGGGCTCATTTTCTACCAAGTACCTGCCACTCTACCTGAAGCCTTTCAGAACAGGTGAGAGGAAGAACAGAATCTTTAGTCCCTTCCTCCAGCTGGTAGTATGAGGGAGGACAGATGGATAGATGAAAGGAGTGACACACTTAAAGAATGAATGAAGAGATGCAGACAAGTTCCTTTCAAGTAGCCCAAGTGAGCATAATATCCTGGGGCACCCAAGGGGTTAGGAGAGGGAACCTTATATGGAACCAAAATCTGCTGAAGACATCAGAGAATATTCCCAGTAGGAAGGACAGTGACAGACTCCAAAATTTTCCACCTGTAATTGAATACTTACCTGGGTGAGGATCTGATTCCCAAACCTAACTTCCAAGGCAGTGTAATGTGAGAGCAGTACAAAGCATGAGAGAACTCTCTGCCCTTTGTGTACAAGTCCAGCAGAGAACTCCAAATAAATCTCTTTTCCTTTTCCTCCCTTCTCTGCAGATTGGGAGCTTTCTTCTTCCTGGTCATCAATCAGGTCTTTGGGAATCTGTCTGCAGTGGAGCTCTTCATCAATGAGAGAAAACTCTTCATGTGAGTGACTCTAAAACTCCTTCAAATCAAAATGCTGGAAACAGGCATAAACTGGCTGTGGCTGCAGAGTTTGCTGCAGCTCTACCCACCACCACAGAATTGTGCTCCAATAATCAAGCCCTCCCAAAATTTCAAATCATGTCCACATCTGTCTAAAAAAGGAAGGGAAAGAGACAATGCATCCCCACTCCCAATGCCAAAAGCCTCAGATGCCTTGTAGATGTCAGATCCCAAACTATCTCCAATGCCTTCCCAAGATGCCGAAAGCCCCATCTGTTCCCTGTCCTGTTACCCAAATCTTCAGCTTCCCCAACAGCTTTTACAACAGTTATGCATTTTCAATACCAAAATCAGCAGCATTTAAAAACTAAAAATCTGGGGCAGCGTGAAATGACTTGATTTTGACATCAAAATAAAAATGACACCGGAATAATGAATAGATTGTATTATTCATTTTCAGGTTTCACTCATTTTAAAAAATTGTGCACTTTTTCTGAACCTCGCCACAGAATTTCCAGATTTCCACACCTGAACACCTCAGAAATAAGGATGCCTTGTCACAGAATTTAGGTCCAGCTGAACCTTAGAAGTGGCCAGCAGATCATGGATCTGAGAAAGTCTTTGGCTCAGCTCCCAACATTAAAATGCTCAGTATTATTTCAAAACAAATACAATCATAGACAACTGAAATGTATACATGCAAATATAAGGACACTGCTCGGTGAGTCACAGTATAGCATGCAAGTAGCATCTACAGACATGGCAGAGTAACAGCAGAGAGAAGTAAATGGACACATTTCAGAAAGAAAAGACTAAATACTGGAAAGGTGCAGTTTCTACATCCTACTCTGGAGAAACCACGAGGGGGGAAAGAAAGGAATTGGATATTTGAGGAAAGTGAGGACTGGTTACAGAAAAGGGAAAGATTACTTTGAAGAAGAAAAAAAAAGAGGGTGTGTGTATGTGTGTGTATTTTGGGCAAGTTCATCTAAGAATTTAAGGTATAATCCTATATCATTTGCAATCGATGAAAGTAAGATAGAACCCTGCCTTGAATAGGAGAAATTGTATTACTGGATTCTGAAGCAGACAGGAAGCTTGAAGCTGGAGAAGATTTCTGATGTTTTCACATTTCTAGATATGGATGAAGAGACTGGCCACCACATTTTGGACAAAATGAAATTTTGGTCAGAGGAAGACCACTGAAGGAGGAAGTTACAAGCAGTAAGACAAGAGGAGATAGAGGCATGGAGGAGAGTTTCATCAGAGGAGAAGTCAGGATAGCATCGTCTGTGGGTGAAGTTTTAGATGTGATAGGAAGATTTACAGACCAGGAAGAGACAGGTAGAAATAGTACAGAAGATAAAGCTGAATGTATATGTTTCAGAAAGGAAGGGTAAATGAGAGAAGTGTATCAAAGATGAAGATGAAAGCAATAGTTTTTCTTCAGGATGTTGGGCTTACTAATTATTTAATGGCATATCTATTTGGAGATGAAGAAAGTTCTGATGGAGACGGAAGTTGATAAAATTGGGGGAGTAAGGAAAGGACTGGAATGCTAAAGTGGTTATAGAGTTAAATATCATAAATATATGAAGTAGATACTTTGATATTCAATGTTTTTATTTATTGCATACATTTTTCCAGTCATGAGAGCTCCAGGGGATACTACAGGACCTCAGCATATTTTCTGGCCAAGGTGTTTGCTGATCTGATTCCCAATCGTATCATCCCCTTGTTGATGTTCTCTGGCATATCGTACTTCATGATGGGTAAGTACTGAATTTCCTTTAGCTCAGCAACTTTTTGAGGAAGTGATTCAGGACTAAAATCACCATGGGAAAATGCCACAAAAACTTTGATAGTAATATCAAACTCTGGCAAGACTGAAATGTCATTGCACAGATTTCTGTGGTGATTGTGCATTGTTATTAATTTTTGCAGTTATATTACATTGCTCATAATCAGAGGTAAAAAATTATCTCCTTATATACAAACTTTGTATAGAACTTCCCAGGATGCCTCTGTTCGTCATTTTTTCTTTCCCCCCAATAAGACACCCACACACAAAATCATCTTATTTCTAGTATACTACTAGCTCTGACTCCAGTTGGTTGAGTTTTCACAAAGCAAGTAACAGTTCCCGACAGGATTCCAGCAGTGTGGCCTTCTAAGGTTCCCCCAGAGCTTCGGTAATAGTGCAGGAAAATCAATCAGATGGTCTCAATATTTGAGACATGTGAAGAGTTAAACAAACCCACGCAGCCAAACTAATTTTAGCATGATTATATACACTTGGATGAAAACAGGCCCAGCTTTCCAGTAAATGAAAACATGTTGAGGGGAGCACTCTCTAGCAGCTCTTTAGTGGTAAATCTGGCACTCACGGCCCCACTTGCAAATTCTTCATGGACCCAGTGAGCTTTGTCATAACCATGCCCAAAATACAAACCAAAATTTAGTCATGGGAGATTTCTCACAACATTGTCCTGGAAGGATACTCTATGGATCCAGCACTGAAAGCATCCACCGCAGTGCTTGTTATGAAGCCTTTAATTCTGGAAAATGCCAAATTGGAGTCCTGTACTGGGAACCACCTTATACTGTAGCAATTCCATAGCAATGCCTATTATGAATCCAGACCTTCCCACAGTACTGAGTCACTTTCTCTCTGTCATCATACACAGGTCTGAAACAGGATGCAGGATCTTTCTTCCTGTATGTTCTTTCCCTCAGTCTGACAAATCTGGCAGCTGTGAGCATGGCCTTCCTGGTGAGCGCCAGCGTCAGCACCTTCGCCATCGCTAATGTCTTAATCGCACTGCCCTTCGTCTTCATGATGGTGAGAACTCTTTATCCACTCAAGGGCAGCCTTGCAGGATGTATAGAGCCTACTGGAATCAGACATGGGCCTAAATCTCAACATTCAGTTCGAATATCCAAAATTGCAGGGGTGCTCAGATCTGAGGCTTTGGTTTGGGTCCCTACTGCAATGCTCTGGGAAGGTACATTGTTAAAAAACCAGGAGTATTTATGACATAAGAAAGCAAGATACGGAGCAACTGTAGCTATAAACAATATGTTATTAGTACATTTGGTTGAAGGGGAGAGGTCTGGTCTGTTCTGAGCACAAGACAGGCAGTCAGCAATGCCTGAGTTCTAATCCTGCCTCTGTACCTGTCATGTTCCTGTACCAGATATGGACTGGCTACTACAGCTTGCTTATACACACCAAATGTGATCATCATAAGATCCTTTACCACTTTGCCAGGTATGGCTGAGGTTAATGTAAATAAGCATAACCCTGTTTATCTGATCCCATTAGGACTAGGGCCAGATTGGATAATCAAAAATTCAGAGAATTCAGAGAATTGGAAATTGTGAGGCTGCAGCGCCATCTAGGGCCACAGGAGAGATTGCCCGCTTCTGGACCTGTGTGTGCTGATTGTTGGGTTAATACGGAGAGCCAGATAATGCCGGTCGGATAAACAGGGTTCTACTGTAGTTTGTACACAGTGCCACCTAGTGGATGAACTGCATAATACAGTTTAGCATTCCATTACATCTCCCCCTTTAAATTCTATATTCCTACCCATTTACAATATTTACACTGTCGCATTGTCTTTGAAGTTCAGTACATATCAGTCTGTTAAGTGTGTCTGTATCATACTGGTTTTCTAATTATATGACCCAAATGTATAACAACTTGGTCATCTAGCTGTCTGTTAGTTTCAATGACAGGCTGTGGTTGGTTTGGAATTTTTGAGTATTCTTTTGTTGTTCTGCATCTGCCATCTGTAGCATTTGCTCTGTTGATTGTTCTTTCTGAGGAAAGAAATTGTAGATGTTGGTGGTCTCTGCTGAACTCTCCATTGCCAATCTCAATCACATATAATCTAGGTGCTGGATTCTTTTTCTTTACAACAGTTGGAGGTGTCCATCCTTTTTCTCCATCCAATTTGACGCGAACACAGTCACCATGTTGTAGACCCGGCAGTTCTCTAACTGAATGACGTCTGTTGTAAAAATGTTCATAAACTCTTTTAGCCTTTTTATCTGACTTGGCTACTCTCTTCATGTTTGGGCACTTTGGAGATACATTCTTTTCCAAAACTGGAACAATCATTCTGAGGTATTTTTCCATCAGGAGTTGTACTGGACTATATCCAGTAGCCACTATTGGGTGTTGATCTGTAACTCAGAAGAACAAGAAATGGATCTTCCAGCTGTAGGATTTTCTTGGCTATCTGTACAGCTCTCTCAGCCTTTCCATTCACTTGTGGATAACATGGGCCACTAGTAATATGGTCAAAAACATATTTCATTTGGATTCAGTTAAATTCTGCTCCAGTGAACTGTGGTCCATTGTCTGTCACTAGTTGTTCTGGAATACTGATGTGAGAAAAAGTACATTTGAATTTCTCGATAATACTGCAACATGTTATATCTTTCAAGTACATTATTTTTATATACCTGGAAAAATAGCCCACTACAACCAGGTAATGATGTCATCTAAATTTGCATAAATCCTGCACCTAGTTTCTTTCAAGGTTTCTCTGCTAATAGTGTTTGTACACTGTATGGTTCAGTATTATTACTGCAAGTTGATTTGTACTGGATGTCCTTTCAAAAGTACAATATCATCAAATCCTCCATCAGGTTCTTTCTTATTTTTCACTAGGCCCATCATGGCTGCCACACTGCAGCTGTGAAGGTTGTTGGTCTTTGATCCTTTAGTCACATGCACTCTGAATGCAAAGCTTTTGTCTATGTAGGATGTTTCTGTGGTGAACTGGACCATGCAGTTCAGAATATCTCCAGGGCTAGTCAGAGTTGTGCCACTTCATCTCTAGAAGGGGTTGAAGTGATTGTAAGTTCCTTCTGAGATGATGTGTCATCGGCTCCTGAGTTAGTTTGAAAGTCAAGAGTCTTGCCATAAATATTAAATTTCACTCTGCATGCAGGCTCTATGTCATCACAAGTGATAGATCCCAGAAACAATGGCTCTTGTTTGTCTGTAATATGAGTCAACTTCCAGACTGCTTTGATGTGACAAAACACCTGCAATATGTCCATATTTCCTGCATGTGTTACACTGTGTGCATCTGTCTGGACACGCATCATCTCTTGGGATATGACTTTTTCCACATCCTGTGCATCTATGCTGGAATTTGTCTCTCTTAGCCTGGGAGTTTGTGCTCTTTGCTTCAGGGGTTTTATGGTAATGACTTTTAACACTCAAATGTCTGAAAAACTTGAAAAAACTGAAATTAGCTTAGAAACTGTAAACAAATTTCTCTGTTTTGCTGTTTCACCATTTCAGACTGTTTTGCTATTTCAATAGCTGTGGCTAGGGTTAAATCTCTCTTCAACTATAGCTGCTGTGAAAGGTTTTTTTTCTGTTAAGCCAATAACCAGCCTGTCTCTGGTATTTTCATGTTTTGCATTCCTCAAATCCAATGTATGCAGTGCTCTTATAAAACATTTAACATTTTCCCCTCATTCTTGAATTCTCAGGTGAAAACATGCTCTTTCATAAACCACATTTCTCTGAGGTATAAAGCATGCATCAAACATAGCCAGAACCCTTTCAGAGTCATCTTTGTGACTGTCTTCAGTAAAGTCAAAAGATTTAAAGATATGTTCTGTTTCCCCATAGCATAAAGGTGATTTGATACCTGTATATTTCCAGTTTCTTTGTGCAACTGGATAGCAATATGAAATCTTGCAGTATATTGTTTCCAGTCTGTCTGTCAAAGCTGAAGTTCTCTGGGGCATTAAAGAGTGGCATGCTGATGAGATCCTGCAACCTTTGTTGCTTTGTTCCTTCTGTTTGCAACATTGTTGCTATTTTCCTTCTGTTTCTGTTCTTAGTTTACTCCTGATACCATGTCACATTCCTGTACTAGATATGGATTGGCTACAGAGCTTGCTTATTATACACCCCAGATGTGTTCATCATAAGATCTTTTAATGCTCTGTCAGGTATGGCTGAGGTTATCTTAAATAAGGTGTTTTCATGCAGCGGTACCTAGTGACCGAACAGTATAATGCAGTTTAACATTCCATTATTGTACCTGTGATCTTAAGTAAATCACAAAGTCTCTGACTCAGTTTTTCCACTTGTAAATGAGGTTAATCCTTACCTATTTCAAATGGGTGATTTGAAATCTGTTTATTAAATATTTGTAAAGCAATTTAAAAATGGAAAACATTACAGACTTTTTAACTTCTCACACACATTGTATGAAAAATGTGTATATTTGTATTCCATGTCCTGAGTAACAGTGGAATGGTACATTATCCTCCCCACTGGGATGTACAATTAGAAGAGGCTTCAGTCCATGCTTTAATGGTCTTTGTATTTTTTATTGTAATACATTGCACAATACAAACAACTTGTAGCCACTAGAGGTGCCTAAAACGCTATATTCTAAAACAACTAGAGACATTTCTTATGAAAAAGTAGTTACTGAACACACACATTAGCCACTGTTCTAAGCTAATCATTTTAAATGAAAGCTACTAGTATTGGGAAGTCCTAGTAAACTTTAGGGCCAAATAGTCTGGAAAAATATTTTACAAAACAATTTTTAGCTAATAAATATACTAGTAATCTTAAACTAGATTATTTTGAAGAACACAGAAACTGGAGAAACATCCTTAGCATTATTATTTTCCGAGTCAGAATATAGAGGATAGGAACACCAAGTATTTGATAAATGTCCCTATTCTCCCTTTCATGAATGAGGGCTACTATTTGGTTCAAGATGTCTGTACTGAGGAACAACTCCCAAGCGCTTTGGGGGACAAAAGGCAAGGGTATCATTTATAATGTGTTCTACATTGTTTTGTTTGTTTGTTTGTTTTGCACTGTCTCCTACAGGTCTTTGGTGGGTTCCTTGTAAACCTGAACTCCATGCTGAGTTGGCTGTCCTGGATCAAATGGATCAGCATCTTCCATTATGGAATGAATGTGAGTCACGGCCCTCACGGGGAAGATTTGGCAAAGTGCAAAACAGCAGGTTCAAAAGTAAAGTGAACTTCATCCCCCAATTGTACAAAATCCCTCAAGCCTGTTTGCCGTCTCACTTCTCATGTCTCGGATTGTTCACAAGCTCTTAGCCAAAGACAGAATCACCTGATACTACCATGTTCTAATCAAAAATATCATCCCGTCTATGTTGGTAGACTGTCTTCTTCACATGTCTTCTGAAGAAGTCCTAGAAGCCCACCTCTGTCTGACCAAGAAAGTGCCGACTGTCTGTGTTTGTATGACTGACATCTGTAAATCTGTACTTCTGTCTCTCACTCTGTAAAGTTGGTACAGTGCTTTGTCACAGACAATGGTACTCATCAGAGGTAAAGGAAACAATAAGCACACATGCACATTCACAAGCTATGCCAGAACATGAGCTTTACTGTGTTCTTATAATAAAACACAGTTTATAAGAAGTCTGCCCTAAATATAATTCTTATAGAAACTATGGCACCATCTACTGGCAGCATCCAATACTGATGCTGTAAAACAAATCACTATGTTCTTTTCAATGAAGATTGATTAAATTCCTGCTTCTGGGGCTAAGAATAAACATTGCCATATATGTTTACAATGAGATTCGCAGAAGAAAAGCCTTTAGCTGAATGTTTTGTCCTTTTTTCCCATTCAAACTTAGGAATCTCTTCCCCATGTTCTGCTATTTTTTCTGCTGTTTTGGGCTTTGTTTTTATGAGAATCTCATCCCCTCCGTCTTCCCTCTCCTGTCCTAACTCCACTCCAAACATCCTGGCACTATGGAGTCTCTCCAATGCTAGCCAAAGACAAAAGGATCCCAGATGCTTTTCTCCCTTGAAATGCCTGATGAAAGAGAGGGAGCTATGTTTTAAAAGCTACAGGGCAGATTCATTTGATAATTTGCCAATAATTAATTATCTTTGATTCTCATAGTCCAAGGGTTCACAACCAGGGGTCATGAATAGGTGTCAGGCATCATGGCCACACTGCACTTCCTAAGTTGCTGAATAGAGAGTGGTCACGATACGGAACAGCCAGGGCCGGCGCTTCCATTTAGGCGACCTAGGCGGTCGCCTAGGACACCAGGATTTGGGGGGGGCGGCATTTTGGCGCCCTCGGCAGCAATTCAGCAGCGGGGGGGCCCTTCCGCGCTCTGGGTCTTTGGCAGCAATTCTGCGGCGGGTCCTTCACTCGCTCCGGGACCTGTCACCGAAGTGCCCCGAAGACCAGGAGTGCGGAAGGACCCCCCCCCACCGCAGAATTGACGATGATAACCGGGAGCGCTGAAGGACCCCCGCCTAGGGCACCAAAAACCTGGCGCCGCTCCTGGGAATAGGTCAAGAACCATTGCCAAAATTGTGTCAGGGTATCATGGTCATGCTACATTTCCCAAATCTCTGAATACAGGGTGGTCCCAGTATGGAAAAGGTCGAGAAGGAACCACTGTCAAAATGGAACATTCCATGTTTCTGGGGAGGCACTGCTGTTCTTGCTGTATAATTTCTTCATCTGCCATTTTCTAACAGATTAGATATTTTAAACATATGTTTCTTATTTTAGGCCCTGACCATCAATGAGCTCCAAGGAGCAGTTTTCTATTTGAACTCTTCCATGTAAGTACTCACTCTGTTCACCAACCACCAAAAACAACCCAAAAGAGCTGAGGGAAGGTAGAGGCTGTCATATCTGACACACTTCACCACAGGGGTACATACAAGCACTCAATTTATAGAGTATTTTTGGAACACAGGAGTCTGACATACCACACGGCATGAAGCATCAATAGGAGGTCATGATGTGATACCTGTTGAAAGAGAAGCTGCAGTGTCAATACACATACAGAGAGCCAATGTTTAACTAACTTATTAACAGGAAGAACAGTACACAGGAATATCAAGTAATAAATATTACACATTAGCGGGAGCTGTGTTAGTTATTTCAATATATAACAATATTCTTCTTCCAAAATCTCTAACTTCACCATTTTTAAAATGTTCTTTTAACACAATGTGTCATGCATAAATGGTACATAATGCTTTAGCAACATTTCTTCACATACCAGTACATATAACCTTAAATGCTGCACTAAATATAAACAGCACCACGGGTGAGATTTTCAGAAGTGCTCAAGAAACTTGAGTACTTCTCTGAATCTCACCCAATATGTATAATCTAAAATTATTTAAAATGCATAGGTAGATGTCTCTAACTAGTAGTGTTTGTTTGATTCCTTGTGTGCAATATTTTTCCCCTTCTGAAGTGTGATAGTCAGTGCAGTGTTTCCAGTTATCTCTTTCTTCCCTCACCCAAGGGAAGGTGAATCTGTAAATGTCACTAGATTTCTCTATTGTAAATCAGCAGGCATGGTAATCAAAGAGTCACTATAATTATTAGGTTAGAATTTGGTTCTGGCTGTTCCTCATGCAGATAACCTGCACTACCATACCAAAATTTGTCAGGACAGTTGCAAGACAAAGGCACTTTCAGGAAACAAAGAACATGGATATCATGGAGGTCACCTATCGGGAATTACAAGGCATTTTCAGACCAGAGAAATACATGGGGGTATTTCACATGGCAATTTTAGGCAACACAGGAGGCATATAGCAAGCGAACAACAAGATCATATTAAGCATTTATGTAACTTAGGGATTGACAGGGCATATATGGGACACCACAGAGGTTCATGCAAAGTGGGCCCACAGGAAGTTCATAGCGGGATGTTACAGGAGGGATGTTACATATACATAGCTGGATGTTACATATGTATTACAGTTAAAGTACTTACAAACACTTAATGGCTCACCTGAGGACTCACATAGTCACATCATCAGTACTTAGAAGGTCTCATTATAGGGACTCACTGGGCAGGACACATAAAACACCCTTACAGGAGTTTTATAACTTGATAAAACAGCAACAGCTACTGTAGAATTACAGAATACACAGAGGCATACAATAGGCCCAATAAAAACCAGTACAATGTCTCATTAACAAGGGCAGCTCATTTATTTAGAACAGGGATCGGCAACCTTTAGCACCCTGGCGGGCCGGGCCGGTTTGTTTACCGGCCACGTCCGCAGGTTTGGCCGATCGCGGCTCCCACTGGCCGTGGTTCACCACTCCAGGCCAATGAGGGCGGCAGGAAGCGGCGGCCAGCACATCCCTCGGTCCGCACCGCTTCCTGCAGCCCCCATTGGCCTGGAGCAGCGAACTGCAGCCAGTGGGAGCCGCGATTGTTTACCTGCTGCGTCCACAGGTTTGGCCAAACGGGCCCAGCCCGCCAGGGTGCTTACCCTGGCATCTTCTAGGCATTTGAACATGGACTACATCTCTTCATTCGGGAAGCATCCAGGTGGGTGGGTCAAGGCTGGTAGCTGTCCACAAGAACAAATGCATCACTTCCATAACATGCCTTATCTACTGTAGCCCACCAAGCAGAAGGCTTCCCCACAGTTGCTTTCAAGCAACTGTAAAATAAAGAGAAGATAGCACCCTCTGAATGAAGCACTGCAGTACTTCACTACAGGGGTTATCATAGAACTAGATGTTGCAGAAAATTTATGCACTCCATCTTTCACTAATTAGTAGCTATTATGACTAATTACACAAATTAAAAGAGTTAGTGAGTTTGGTATTCTCCAGATAGCCTCCAGGGAGCAGTCTTTGTCCAGGAGAGGTTCAGGGCAGGATCACAGTGCATTGACAGAGCCATATGTGGCTCAGAGACTGGAATAACTTGAAGTGACAACCTTGCAGGTCAGGACCTAGTTGCATTAGCAAAGCCGGGGGAAAGGAACAGAAGGAGAGACTTGCACAGTGCCCTCCTTTGCTATGCCTGGTTCTAATCAATACTTTCTCACTTATCACCACTAAAACTTATCATCGTAACATTTCAAATAAAAACAATTGTTGTGTTTTATTTGTTTGAACAGTGTCAAACACCCGTGTCTGTTTGTTGCAGGGTCCCTGGAGAGGTGTACTTGCAACAGCAAGGCATCAACTACAGCACCTGGGGCTTGTGGGAGAATGAGGTTGCTCTCCTGTGCTTGTCACTTGCATTCCTGTTCTTTGCCTACATCCAGCTGTTAAGAGTGAATCGCTGGAAGTAAACTGGGCAATTTCCAGTTATCATCCACCAGGGCAGCAGCCATGCAGAGTTCACTTTGTCCCCTCCTACCAGTATAGTCTTGATTTTGGATACCTCCTGATTTGTGCGGTTCTTCCCTTCAACCACCAGAAGGCTGTAAATACAAAGTTAATTTGACCAAGACTGACAGATTGGAAAGTGTCGACAGATGTGTAAAAACATTCATTAAATACAAATGTATTTTACCTTTTAATGTAGAAAATGGTCAGATACACTCATAACAATCCATGGCCCATACTAATCAGCTAACCTCACACAAAGTGTGGTGAACAGAATGCAAGATAGTTTTCTGCTAAAACATAGGACAAGCCACTAACCCATTAGTTAAAGAGAATTGTCTCTAGCTACCAATAATTATTCTTTCCTTTCCATCCTTACTACACAAATTCTTGATTATGCTTTGGTCATCATTTGCTATGACTACCCCAACTTCCACTTTTCTGGCCATCCCACATCTCAGGTCATCACTATCTATGCAAAATACCCCAAGCATCCTTATATCAATTTACCGCTTCAAAACTCTGTTCTGGCTGTGATGCTGGCAGACCAGGGGCCAGCAAACACCATGGTCCCCATACCTCAATTGAATACTGACAAATACATAGTTGAAATCAGTCTGGCTCACCTGTGTGTTTGTATTGTTAAAATAGGTATTAGAATTATAAGAATGACTTTAGACTTTATAGAATGCTTGTGAGTTGCTGCATGCATTAATCTCACTTAAAACATCTGTATCCCATATTGTACGGTAATATTTGAGCATTTGCACTGTAAGCCCCTGTAACTGTGTAAATCATGAAATAGGAGAGAGACATTAACTAGTGTGAAATGCTAGTCTCCAACAGAAGGTGTTATGCCCTGCCCAACAAAGAAGGCCATCAGGGCCACCCAGAGGATTCAGGGGACCCGGCGCTTTGGCGGCGGGAGGACCGCCTGCCGCGGGTCTTCAGGGCACTTCGGCGGCGGGTCCTGGAGTGGAAGGACCCCCCCCGCCTCCGAATTGCCGCCGAAGACCCGGAGCGGAAGAAGCTCCAGGGGCCCCAGAGCAAGTGAAGGACCCCGCTCCAGGAGCCCCGAAAAACTCTCATGGGGGTCCCTGCGGGGCCTGGGGCAAATTGCCCCACTTGCCCCCCCTCCCTCCGGGCGGCCCTGAGGCCCATCAACACCAGACAGATTGAGTAGAACGTTGAAGAGGACAAAAGACTTTGTTGTTTACTCACCTTCCACCCATGAAGAAGAATCTTGCAAGTGAATTCCTCACATCAGCTAAATTTGCAGCTCGAAGCAGAAGGGGGAACAGGAATAAAAACCCCTAACAAGGAGGAACTGTATCTCATTGCTCCTTGGACTCTGGTGGCAAGATTTCTAGACATAAGCAAGGGATCCCCAGCTGCTAAGCCTGAGTTAGCCCTAAAGGACAAATAGAGCTTGCTTATAACAAAAGTGTCTATTATGTTTTGAAATTTAAGATTGGAACTCATTTGTCTGTATATATGTTTACCTGCTTTAACCTTGTAAATAACTCTTTAATTTCCTTTTCCTATATAATAAATCTGTGTATAGTTTATTATTGGATTGGCTACAAGCATTGTCTTTGGTGTGAGATGTCAGGTGCAAATGACCTGGGGTAAGTGACGGGTCCTTTGGGAGTGGAAGTAACCTAAATATTGCTGATTTGTGATATAAGGGACCGTCGATCACAAAGGCAAGCTTGCCTAGGTGACAAGAAAGATTGGAGTACACAAGAGAGTTGTCTGTGACTGTTATACTGCCTGATGAGTTTATACTTAATAACTGGTTGGTGATATCTAAGCATGGAACTCACAGCTAATTTGGGGTTTGTGCACTAGCTCTTAATAGTCTGCCCTGAGGTTGGTACTCACGCTCTTGATTCCCACTGGTCAATCTGACATTGGCTTCCTCTCACTTTCCACAGTAAGTTCAAGATATATATCCTCATGTTCAATACCATGCCCCACCTACATCTCAGCTTTCACTTCCTTCTATTCCTTCATTGTTTTCTGCTTCCTGCTTTTGCTTAAGCCCCTCCAAAATGCCCCTTTTTATCCTTCACCAATACTCATCTCGATTCCTCATTTCAAGATGCCCCCTTCATTTACAATTTCTTCTCTCTCTTTATTCAAATCCTTAATTAAAAAACACCTTTCCCCTTAAAGTTATCAAAGATGATCCATCAGAGAAAGACGTGTGCAATTCAGAATAAATATCAGGAAAACTTTAATGGCACTGAGATCTATAAAACTGTGAAATAATCAGAAATATTTAACACTGGTCTGGTCACAACTCTAGAAAATGTACTGTAGGGATGACCCCACTGACACAGAGTGGATTGGATAATCCAGTAGGAGTTTCCCCCTCTCTAATTCCTATGATAGTAGTTTAAGATCAAGTTGGACATTTCTGGCACCAAGGACCCGTGAAGAAATATGGAGCTTTCTTTGTTAGATACCCCTGGTAAATGAGGAAAGCTAAAAAGAAATGAGTGGGAAAATGTGGGAAGAGGACAAAGAGAACAAGAGAAGTGAATGGAAAGGAAATAAAATAGGAATGGGAGAAGAAATAAGGAGAAAAAGGTGATGCTGGATTTTTGCCATGCCACTTAGAGTATCAAAAAAAAATAAAAAGGTAGAGGGGCGGAGGAGGGTTCATGAAGGCAAAACAAAACACCATAAAAAGATTTCTTGGCATAACACTTGGCTTTTATTTATTTGCAGAACCCAATTATATCTTTACCTTTTGCCTGGGAGTATGACAAGGGTTGGAAATACTACAGAAAAGGTGCTCAGAGAAAAAATGGATAGTTTTCCCCAGTCAAAAAAGGCTGAGATACTATGCAGACTGCTGACATCCAAATCTTCAAAATTCTCAAGAAAAAATGGATTCTGTTGCTGTTTAAATATCTTATTACTGCAGGTAGTTGAATTTAACACCACAATGTAGGCCCTACTCCTACAGCAGCATAAGAGAAGGTTACTCACCTGTGCTGTAACTGATGTTCTTTGAGATGGTTGTCCCTGTGGGTGCTCCACTTTTAGGTGTTTGAGCACCCCTGCACTTCTAGTCAGAGATTTAAGGTAGCAGTGCCCTGGTTGGCCATGCACGCGCTGCAACCAGCTCGTGCTGCTCTGAGTGGGTATCGTGCATGTGCAGCCAACCGTTCCCCAGTTCCTTCTCTGCCGCAGAGGATCAAAGAGATACTTCGAAGCAGACGGGAGGAGGGGGGGATAGTGGAGCACCCACAGGGACAGCCATCTCAAAGAACATCAGTTACTGCACAGGTGAGTAACCGACTCTTCTTCTTTGAGGAATATCCCTGTGGGTGCTCCACTTTTAGGTGACTATGGAGCAGTACCCTTCAGTGGAAGGAGAGTCTTTGGAGATGTTTACTGAGTGATGGATAACTCCAATTCCCCGAAATGAGCGTCAGCAGCTGATTGCTTCTCTAAGGCATAATGTCTGGTGAAGGTGTGGGCTGATGCCCAGGTAGCTGTTTTACATATATCAGTGATGGGTATATCTTTAAGAAAAGCTGTTGATGTGGATATAGCCCTGGTGGAGTGTGTGCGAAGACCAGAGTGGGGATCTAGGTCATGTCTGTGGTAGCATAATCAGATGCACTCCGATATCCATTTTGAAAGTTGTTGTTTGGAAATGGTTAGTCCTTGAAATCATTCCGTTGTGGAAACAAACAGTTTGGTGGATTTTCTGAATGTCTTTGTTCTATCTATACAGAACGAGAGTGCTCTATGAACATCCAATGTGTGAAGAGATGCTTCCCTGCTGTCAGTGTGCGGCTTCGTGAAGAATACAGGTAAGTAGATGGGCTGGTTGAGATGGAAGGATGAAGCCACTTTAGGTATGAATTTTGGATGTGGGTGAAGGATTACCTTGTCCTTGAGGAATATGGTATAAGTGAAGTTACCATCAAGGCACCAAGCTCTCCAACCCATCATGCCAACGTAATTGCAACTAGGAAGGCAACTTTCATGGACAAGTGTAATAGTGAGCAGGTAGCCAGGGGCTCAAAAGGTTTGTCCATGAGGGTACGGAGGACTAAGTTAAGGTCCTACATAGGGGTAGGGTCTCTGACCGTAGGGTAAGTATTCTGTATACCTCTGAGGAAGCATTTAGTGAGAGGATGCGCAAATATAGTGAGGCCATCTACTCTGGAATGGAAAGCTGTGATTGCAGATAAGTGTACCTGGAGTGAACTGATAGAAAGACATGATTTTTTTAGGGTCAGCATATATTCAAGTACTGCGGGTAATGTAATCATTCAAGGGGAGAGTTGTTTGTCTTCGCACCATATGGAGAAACAACGCCACGTTTGAGTATATGTTTTTGTGTGATTAATCGTCTGCTGTCCATCAAAATAACCCAGATCTCTGTGGAAAAGCCTGCCGCCAGAGATGTCAGCCACAGATTAGCCATTCCTTGAGATGGAGGATCGGGATGTTGGGTGACGGAGACGACCTGAGTCCTGTGTGAGTAGGTGAGGTATGAGTGGGAGGGGCCACGGTGGTGCTGTGATCATCTGGTTGAGGTAGGGAAGCCAGGTTTGTCTGGGCCACGTTGGTGCGATCAGGATTATTCGGGATCTGTCCTGTTTTATCTTGTAAAGGATACAAGATATCAGAGGAATCGGGGGAAAACATTAGAGGTGCTTCCCATTTCATGAAGATAACGAGGTCTTTATCATGCTGGGCATGGTCAGTTGCTTATGAATGGAATGTCTGTGAGGAATCTGTACTGTACGGAGCCACGCCTGAAGATACCTCATAGGAAGTTGTGCATGTTTCACGACAAACGTGGTTTCTGACATATGTCCTAGAAGTTGGAGGCATAACCTGGCGGATGTCTCCGGGCTGTTTTATATGGTTGCTATGAGGTTCGTTAATGTCAGGAAGAATTGTTGGGGTAGACTTGCCAATGCCGTGGTTTAGTCCAGGTGGACACCTATGAATTCCAACTGTTGGGTCAGAATTAGGATGGATTTTCGGGCATTGATTTGTAGGCCTAGTCTTCTGAATAGAGTCGCAGTGAGCGACAAAGCATCCACCGCCTGTTGGTACGTAGAAGCTTTCAACAGGCAATCGTCCAGGTAGGGGAATATAAGTACCCCCTGTCCGCGAAGATGGGCTGCGACCACAGTGAGAACTTTGGAGAAAACTCGCGGGGTTGTGGAAAGTCCAAATGGGAGCACTTTGTACTGGAAGTGTGGTTGCTCAGGGTATGTCTACACTACGAAATTAGGTCGAATTTATAGAAGTCGGTTGTTTAGAAATCATTTTTATAAGGTCGATTGTGTGTGTCCCCACACAAAATGCTCTAAGTGCATTAAGTCGGCGGACTGCATCCACAGTACCGAGGCTAGCATCGACTTCCGGAGCATTGCACTGTGGTAGCTATCCCACAGTTCCTGCAGTCTCTGCTGCACATTGGAATTCTGGGTTGAGATCCCAATGCCTGATGGGGCAAAAACAGTGTTGCGGGTGATTCTGGGTACATGTGGTCAGGCCCCACCCTCCCTCGCTCCCTGCCGTGAAAGCAACGTCAGACAATGTTTCGCGCCTTTTTTCAGCCCAGACGCCATAGCACTGGGATCATGGAGCCCGCTCAGATCATCACGGCAATTATGAGCACTTTAAACACCATGCGCATTATCCTGGAGTATATGCAGGACCAGAACCTGCCAAGGCAAAACCAGGCGAGGAGGCGACGGCAGCACAGCAACGAGAGTGATGAGAAAATAGACATGGACATAGACCTTTCACAAGGTACGGGCCCCAGCAATGTGCAAATCATGGTGTTAATGGGGCAGGTTCATGCCATGGAACGCCAATTCTGGGCAGGGAAACAAGCAGACTGGTGGGACCGCATAGTGTCGCAGGTGTGGGATGATTCCCAATGGCTGCGAAACTTTCGCATGCGTAAGGGCACTTTCATGGAACTTTGTGACTTGCTTTCCCCTGCCCTGAAGCACCAGAATACCAAGATGAGAGCAGCCCTCACAGTTGAGACGCGAGTGGCAATAGCCCTGTGGAAGCTTGAAAGGCCAGACAGCTACCGGTCAGTCGGAAATCAATTTGGAGTGGGCAAATCTACTGTGGGGGCTGCTGTGATCCAAGTAGCCAACGCAATCAAAGAGCTGCTGGTATCAAGGGTAGTGACTCTAGGAAACATGCAGGTCATAGTGGATGGCTTTGCTGCAATGGGATTCCCTAACTGTGGTAGGGCGACAGACGGAACCCATATCCCTATCTTGGCACCGGAGAACCAAACCAGCGAGTACATAAACCACAAGGGGTACTTTTCAATGCTGCTGGAAGCCCTGGTGGATCATAAGGGATGTTTCACTAATATCAACGTGGGATGGCCGGGAAAGGTACATGATGCTCGCGTCTTCAGGAACTCTGGTCTGTTTCAAAAGCTGCAGGAAGGGACTTTCTTCCCAGACCAGAAAATAACCGTTGGGGATGTTGAAATGCCTATAGTTATCCTTGGGGACCCAGCCTACCCCTTAATGCCAGGGCTCATGAAGCCATACACAGGCAGCCTGGACAGTAGTCAGGACCTGTTCAACTATAGGCTGAGAAAGTGCATAATGGTGGTAGAATGTGCATTTGGACGTTTAAAAGCATGCTGGCAAAGTTTACTGACTCGGATAGACCTCAGCGAAACCAATATTCCCATTGTTATTACTGCTTGCTGTGCGCTCCACAATATCTGTGAGAGTAAGGGGGAGACATTTATGGTGGGGTGGGAGATTGAGGCAAATCGCCTGGCTGCTGATTATGCGCAGCCAGACACCAGGGCAGTTAGAAGAGCACAGCAGGGTGTAGTGTGCATCAGAGAAGCTTTGAAAACCAGTTTCATGACTGGCCAGGCTATGGTGTGAAAGTTCTGTTTGTTTCTCCTTGATGAACCCTCCCCGCCCCCAGTTCACTCTACTTCCCTTTATGCTAACCACCCTCCCCTCTCCCCTTTGATCACCGCTTGCAGAGGCAATAAAGTCATTGTTCCTTCACATTCATGCATTCTTTATTAATTCATCACACAAATAGGGGGATAACTGCCAACGTAACCTGGGAGGGGTGGAGGAGGAGGGAAGTGCCAGGTGGGGTGGGGGAGGAGATAAGGACAAGGACACACTGCACTTTAAAACTTTAAAACTTATTGAAGGCCAGCCTTCTATTGCTTGGGCAATCCTCTGGGTGGAGTGGCTGGGTGGCCAGAGACCCCCCCGTTGCGTTCTTGGGCGTCTGGGTGAGGAGGCTATGGAACTTGGGGAGAAGGGCTGTTGGTTACACAGGGGCTGTAGCGGCGGTCTGTGCTCCTGCTGCCTTTCCTGCAGCTCAGCCATACGCTGGAGCATATCAGTTTGATGCTCCAGCAGCCAGAGCATTAACTCTTGCCTTCTGTCAGCAAGCTGACGCCACCTATCCTCTTCAGCCCACCACTTGCTTTCTTTAGCCCGCGATTCAGCCAGCCACCTCTCCTTGTACTTTTCTGCACTCTGACATTATCTGCCTCCACACATTCTGCTGTGCTCTGTCAGCGTGGGAGGACATCTGGAGCTCCGAGAACATGTCACCCCGAGTGCACCTTTTTCGCCTTCTAATCTTCACTAGCCTCTGCGAAGGAGAAACATTTGTAGCTGGTGGAGGAGAAGGGAGAGGTGGTAGTTAAAAAGACACATTTTAGAGAACAATGGGTACACTCTTTCATGTTAAATCTTGCTGTTCACATTACACAGTACATGTGCTTTCATTACAAGGTCGCATTTTTACTCTTATATTGAGGGCCTGCCGGTTTGGTGTGTGAGATCACTCACGCAGTGCCAGGCAACAGAATTCAGCTTTCAGGCAGCCATGGTAAGCCACAGTCTTTTGGCTTTTTTAACCTTCATAACATGTGGGAATGGTTTCAAACAGCAGCGCCCTCATTTCCCATACCAAGCGGCCATTGGGTTGGCCATTTAAAATGGGTTTGCAATTTAAAAGGAGGGGCTGCGGTTTCCGGATTAACGTGCAGCACAAACCCAACTAGCCTCCCTCCTCTCCCCCCCACATCCAATTCTCTGGGAAGATCACTAACAGCGGGGAACATTTCTGTTCAGCAGAGCAGGAACGGGCACCTCTGAACGTCCCCTTAATAAAATCACCCTATTTCAAACTGGTGACTGTGAATGATATCACTCTCCTGAGGATAACAAAGAGAGATAAGGAATGGATGTTGTCTGCATGCCAGCAAACACCGGGACCATACACTGCCATGCTTTGTTATGCAATGATTCCAGACTAAGTGTTACTGGCCTGGCGTGGTAAAGTGTCCTACCATGGAGGACGGAATAAGGCAGCCCTCCCTAGAAACCTTTTGCAAAGGCTTTGGGAGTACATCAAGGAGAGCTTTCTGGAGATGTCCCTGGAGGATTTCCGCTCCATCCCCATACATATTAACAGACTTTTCCAGTAGCTGTACTGGCCACAAATGCCAGGGCCAATTAATCATTAAACATGCTTGCTTTTAAACCATGTGTAATATTTACAAAGGTACACTTACCAGAGGTGCCTTGTGAGCCCTCAGGGTCTGGGAGCACACCTTGGGTGGGTTCAGGGGTTACTGGTTCCAGGTCCAGGGTGAAAAACGTATCCTGACTGTTGGGGAAACCGGTTTTCCGCTTCCTTGCTGTGAGCTATCTTCAATGTCTTCATCATCATGTTCCTCGTCCCCAAAACCCGCTTCCGTGTTTCATGATTCTCCATTGACGGAGTCAAAGCACAGGGTTGGGGTAGTGGTGGCTGCACGCCCTAGCATGGCATGCAGCTCAGCGTAGAAGCGGCATGTCTGCGGCTCTGCCCCAGACCTTCCGTTTGCCTCTCTGTTTTGTGGTAGGCTTGCCTTAGCTCCTTAATTTTCACGCGGCACTGCTGTGCGTCCCTGTTATGGCCTCTATCCTTCATGCCCTTTGAGACTTTTTCTAATGTTTTGGCATTTCGTTTACTGCAACGGAGTTCAGCTAGCACTGATTCATCTCTCCATATGGCGAGCAGATCCCATACCTCCCATTCGGTCCATGCTGGAGCTCTTTTGCGATCCTGGGACTCCATCATGGTTACCTGTACTGATGAGCTCTGCGTGTTCACCTGGGCTCTCCACCACGCTGGGCAAACAGGAAATTCAAAATTTCATGGGCCTTTTCCTGTCTACCTGGCCAGTGCATCTGAGTTGAGAGTGCTGTCCAGAGCAGTCACAATGGAGCAATCTGGGATAGCTCCCAGAGGCCAATACCGTTAAATTGCGTCCACACTACCCAAAATCCAACCCGGAAAAGCCGGTTTCAGTGCTAATCCCCTCGTCGGAGGTGGATTAAAGAAATTGATTTAAAGAGCCCTTTAAATTGGAAAAAAAAAGACTTCATTGTGTGGACGGGTCCAGGCTTAAATCGAGGTAACGCTGCTAAATTCGACCTAAAATCATAGTGTAGACCAGGCCTTACTGTGAAACGAAGGAAACTTCTGTGTGCAGGACGTATGGTAACATGGAAATAAGCATCCTGGAGGTCGAGGGCCGAGAGCCAATCTCCCTTCTCCAATGCCGGGATTATGGTTGCAAGGGTAGGGTAACCATCTTGAAACGCTGAGGTCTGATAAACTTATTTAGCTTGCGCAAGTCCAATATGGGCCTCCAGCCACCCTTTTTCTTTTGGGTGAGGAAACAGTGTGAATAAAACCTGGTCCTCCTGTGTTTGGGAAGTACAGGTTCTACGGCACCGAGTTGCAAGAGGTGATTTATTTCCTGCTGTAGTAGGTGCTCATGAGAAGGGTCCCTGAAGAGGGACAAGGAAGGGGGGTGGGTTGGTGGAATAGAGGTGAAAGGGATGGAATAGCCCTTGCATATAATTTCCAGAACCCATTTGTCCGATGTAATGGTTGCCCAGACCGGATAGAAAGGTGTTAGGCGGTCTCCAAATGGACTGGAATCAGGAGATGGTTGCAGCAATGGAATTTGAAGGGCTCTCATGCCCTCGACCAACACTTCAAAATGCTTGTCTAGAAGTAGATGGTTGGGACGTGGTGGCTTGCCCCGGTGTCTGTCATCGTCTTGGCTGACATTGTTTGCAACGTTGGTAGTACTGTCTCTGTGGCTGGGTATACAGAGCAGTACGGAAGTGCTGGGTATAAAATGCGCCCTGTTTCTTTTTGTTATCAGGTACATGAATTCACAAAGTTTTCAGCCTGGCATGGGAGGCCTTGAGTGTATGCAAGTCTGCATCCGTGGTGTCTGCAAAGAGTTTCTGTCCCTCAAAAGGTAAGTCCTTGATCATGGCCTGGATTTCCTTGGGGAAGCTGGACAAGTGGAGCCAAGAGGCCCTCTGCATGACTACTGACATGGGATGGAGCGAGCTGCCGTGTCTGCAGAATCCAGTGATGCCTGCAAGGCCATCCTGGCAATCAGGGAACCTTCTGAGATGCTCACTTTGTATTGTTCTTTTTTGTCTGTTGGGAGATGCTCAATAAACGTAGCCATCTGTGCAAAAATGTTGTGAGTGTATTTGGCTAATAGTGCGGAGTAGTTAGTGATGCATAACTGAAGAGACGCTGAGGAATAGGCCTTCCTACCAAACAGGTCAAGGTGTTTCCAGTCTTTGTCGTAAGGGGTGGTAAGAGCCAGGTGATGTTTTCCCCTTGATTAATGGCTTTGACAACCAATGAGTGTGGGCGAGGGTGAGTGAAGAGGAACTCAGCCCCTTTTGCTGGCACATAATACTTCTTGTCTGAACGTTTACAAGAAGGTGGGGCCATGGCTCGTGTCTGCCAGACCATTTCTGCAGGGTCCATATGGGAGAATTAATAGGTAATGCAATCTTGGCTGTAGGAGATGTAGGAGCTGGATTTTATAATTGTACTATGAGAATTAATGTATGATTTGATTTCATCTTGTCAGCCACCCTTTTTGAATAGCAGAAAGGAATGACAGACCAGAACAATCCTTATGATTAATTATGGTCATCCTTTTGTTTTAGAATAAGTTATAAAACTACTATGGTTTCCTATATGTATTACAATTAGGAAGTAAGAGACAGGATTCTCTATTGTGTCTATGTTAAGTAGATTAGAGGAACATTGCAGGCCTGGGTCTCAATGTAAATTGGCTTGGTTATTGATTGTAAAACTTAGCAAGGTTTAATTTGCAATGCCCTTTTGCTCAATATAAAATACTACTGTTTGTATTCTCAATCTGTTTGTGTGAATGAGGAATGTATGCATCAGGAAAAGATAAGGTGTGAAGGCCATTGTTATAGCCAGAGTCAAGGAAGGAGGAGTGAAGAAACTTAAACATCAAAGAATCATCAACGCGCATCCATAATGAAGGGCAGATTGACGACCCTGAGGTAAAGGCTGGCACCCCTCCGGACAATTGATTAAATCGGAACAAAGAACAGGATGACCCTCTCAGAGGTGTATTGGAATGTTTACACCAATTAAGAAGTAACCAGTCACAAAGTGACACTGCAAAATCCATAGGCTTCAACGGAGAAGAAAACCTATAAGAACAGGGTGCTTTGCCATAGGACTTGCCACACTCCAGGAGCATCGGATCGCGACCAATAGAACCCCACTCCCCTCTGCGACCAATCTGGCTGGCCACTAGATTGATCCAGACTCTGGACTGGTAACTATAAACATCACTACAGGACTCTGTGTGTGTGTGTGTGTGTGTGTGTGTGTGTGTGTGTGTGTGTGTGTGTGTGTGTGTGTGTGTGTGTGTGTGTGTGTGTGTGTGTGTGTGTGTGTGTGTCTATAAAGCATATGCTACTGTGGTATTCTCAATAAACGCTGTGTGTATTTACCTTCCTCTATAAAGATCCCGTGTGCTTTGTATGAGCATAACAGAGAGGCATGGAGAATGTCAGTGAGCTTATGCTGTGTCTCTTTTAAGCAGATGCCTAGGAAATCAGCCTCATGCTTGAATAGATCTTGGAAAGTTTTAAAGTCGTCCCCCGGTATGGGGGGAGGCATGATTGTGTCCTGTGGGGACGATGAAGCAATATGGGTAAGAGGTAGGATGTCACCCTCTATTAAGTCCTCATTGCCCTCATGCTCCTCCCCGGTGACTTCAGGGGAAACTGGGGCAACCAGTGAGGTAGATCTAGCTGATCTTGGTGTTTTGGATCTGGATTGGTTAGAGGGCTGAATATTGTGAGCCCTGTACAGTGCCGATGGAACCCAGTATGGTCAATTTGGTGGGAGGGCCCTTGGGGGGCATCCATTGAGGGGGTTACCACACTGTGGGTTGTAGCCCTGAGGTTCCAGGCTTGGGTGATGAATGGCTTGGGGTGCCCATCCCAACAGTCACTTCATCCTCCTCATAGCTTGAGAGAGGAGGGGCTAAGCCAGCAGGTGTAGCTGTGAGACTCATGGCTGGTCTGGCTGGGGTGCCATCTGTGCCGAAGAGAGGCATGCCCAGGGTGGAGGCAACGACAAGGTCTGCCTGGCTAACGAAATGCTGCGGCACAGGGAAGTGTATGAGGCACACAGAGGTTAGTCAGCGTCTGAGCTGCTGGTGCTGTGGGCTTGCTGTAATATATAGGAACAGCAGGTGGTGCCATAGAACTGCTCAGTGCTGAGGACGTCAGCTCTCTAGGCTGTAAGGGAACAGGCTTTGTTCTTCTTTCAGTGATTGCTCATGTGCATTCCACAATAGGTGTGCGCACTCCCCACGTGCAACGGTGCTGGAAGTTTTTCCCTTAGCAGTACCCATAGGGGAGTGTCCCTAGCGACCCCTGGAGTGGTGCCACTATGGTGTGGTATAAGGGGTGTTGCGCTTTCCCCCCTCCCCTCCAGTTCCTTCTTGCCACCAGTGAAGGTGCTTTGGAACTGCTCTGCTCGAGCTCTGCTGTAGCTTTCCCTCTTTGGACTTCGTTAGTTAGTTAGTATCTGTAGTTACAAAAAAAAAAAAAAAAAAAAAAGAAGTTAGTTAGAATAGTTAAGTTTGCCCAGGTCGAGGCATGCCCTGCACCCCGGGCTTTAAGTCGTGCAACACTTGCAAACAGCCTATGCCTGTGAGTGATCTACACGTGGACTGTTTACACTGTCTGGGGGAAAACCCACCTCAGCGACCGCTGCAAAATTTGCAGATCCTTCAAACCTCGGACCAAGAAGGAGCAGGACATTTGGCTCCAGCCATTTTGATGAAGTCGTCCCTGACCCCAACACGACTGCACAGCTCTGCGTCGGCACCAAACACCGCAGCATCTGTGCGTGGTGACCCAACGGTGCCCTCTGCCAGTCGGCACCGCTCCCCATCCACAGTACACTCTAAAAAGACGAAGAAGAGACCTTCTCTGCCAAGGCACTGGAGCAAGGCTGGGGGAGAGACTAGACCCGTGTTGTGCAGCTCTCGGTCCCCATCGGCCTTGCAGCCTCTGACTCAAGTTGAGCGGAGTAGCCCGGCCCACTCTGAGCCGACCTCGCTGGATGCCAGTGGCCACATACAGGTGCCTTCCACACCGGAGGCCCTGCAGGCAGCCCGAGACGTTATGTCTCTACCGGTACTGTCAACAGCTCCCAGGTCCAGAGGCAAGCTGCCACTCGGACCCCCACAGTCACCACCTGGATGGTACTGGTCACGGTCGAGGGAAGATTCCCGATGCCGTTCTCTGCACAGTGACTGTCCCGCACGCAGCCCACACCGGTCCCCGTCGACCCCCACCAGGTTGTCTGGCTGGGTGCCAAACAGCAGGGGTTCCAGGCACTGCTCCCTCAAGGGAACGCAGACCTTGTGATGAGAGCATGCCCCGCTGAGACCGGGACAGACAGCACCGGAAGTCATTATCTCTGAGAAGCTATCGTAGCCCCTCGTGGTACGGATGTTGATGCCGCTCCCGCTCTTCGTCCCTTTCAAGGTCCCCACCACAGCACCGCTCCCGCAGCCCCAGGCGTCAATTGCTGTCACCCCACCATCGTGGATCCACCCGTCGGAGCTGTTCGCGGAGCAGCCACCTCAGACAGTACTCCCGCTCCTCCATGCCGGGATCACAGTCTCGTGTTCGGACCGCTCCCGACACCGTCACTCGTCCCCGTCCCAGGATAGCGGTAGATCGTATGCCAGCTCGGCCTCCCTTCGAAGTCAACAGTCGGTGGGCCAGGCAAGTCAGGCAGGGCAGTCTGCTCTGATGGTGCCACAGCAGGTGTGATGGCACTGGGCTCCCTGGCCAGTGCCATGGTACCAATGGGCCCCGACACAGCCCCCAGTGGTGGCTCACTCAGTGGCTGGAGCCTCGGAAAGACCGTCAGCCTCCCTCTCTCAGCCTCCCAGAAAAGGGTCAGTGGAGTGCTCATCCCCAGTGCCGCACTTAGAAGGGACTAAGTGGTGGGGCCTGCAGCACCGGTGGGGACGCAGACCATTGCACCCCCTTTCCTCATCCTCCCCTGATGAGGTGATCATGGACCCTCCTCCTCCCATCTCACAGGAGGACATGAAAGCCCACCAGGAATTGTTGAAAAGGGTGGCATCAAGCCTCAACCTGCAAGCTGAGGAGGTGGAGGAACCCTTGGACTCCCTCTTCAATGTCCTCTTGGCTTTAGCACCAGCCGGGTGGCTCTCCCACTCCATGAAGAGGTGGCAAAGATCTCAAATGCCCTGTGGCAAACCCCGGCTTCCTTGTCCCCCATCTCTAAGTGGGCAGAACGCAAGTATTTTGTGCCCGCCAAGGGGCACGAATATCTGTATACCCACCACACCCCCACTCTCTAGTGGTCGAGGCAGTCAACCATAGGGAGCATCAAGGTCAACCCGCTCCTACTCCCCAAGAATCAGGACCCAAGGAGACTAGATTTATTTGGTAGAAAGATTTATTTGTCCTCGAGCTTCCAACTGAGGGTGGCTAACCACCATGCCCTGCTGGGAAGATATGACTTCAATTTGTGGAGTTCAATGCCCAAATTTGCAAACTCCCTCCAGGAGCGTGATAAGCAGGAGTTTAAGGCTCTGGTTGAGGAGGGCATAGCTGCCACTAGGGCGGCCCTTCAGGCAGCGTCGGGTGCCGCGGATACGGTTGCACGGTCTATGGACTCTGTGGTGTCCATGAGGAGAGCGTCGTGGCTCCTGCTGTCTGGGTTGTCCAGTGAGGCACAGAACTCCTCGCAGGACCTTCCGTGCAATGGCAAGACCCTGTTTGCGGAACAAACAGACCTGAAGTTACAAGGTCTTAAGGACTCTCGCACAACATTAAAGACCCTCGGTGTCTATGTCCTGGCCCCAGCCAGGATCAAGTTCAAACCGCAGCAGGCTCCCAGTCAGGCCACCCGCTCCAGATACGAGCCCCCTTATAAAAAATCAAGGGACTATAAAAAGTGCCTACAAAGGCAATCTTGGCCTGCGTCCCAGCCTAGGCCCTCTAAGGGCAAGCAGGCAGGTAAGCGCCAGTTTTGATGGGACGCCCGGGGACGACTTACCAGTTTGTGCCAGGGATCCACCTGACCTTCCCATCTTCAACCGCCTATGTACTTTCCTCCCAGCGTGGTCACAGCTGACCTTGGATGTGGTCCTCAACACCGTCTCCCAGGGCTATACCCTCCAGTTTCTTTCTACACCACTCATACACCCTCCCTCCCCGTCACTCTTCAGGGACCTCTCTCAGAAGAGTTTACTTGAGCTGGAGGTGAGGCAGCTCCTTTGCTTAGGAGCGGTGGAGGTGATGCCAGCGGAGTTCAGACACAAGGGGTACTACTCCCACTATTTTCTTATCCCAAAGGCCAAAGGGCGGCTCAGTGCCATCCTGGACCTGTGAGGCCTGAACCAGTACATGGTAAAGCTCAACTTTTGCATGGTCTCTCTGGCCTCCATCATCCCCTCCCTGGATCCCGGAGACTGCTACATCGCCCTCGATCTATAGGATGCGTACTTCCACATTCATATATTCAAGGGCCACATGCGTTTCTTCCGCTTCACGGTAGGGCAGGAGCACTACCAGTTCACTGTCTTCCCATTTGGCCTATCGACGGTTCCCAGAGTCTTCGCAAAGTGTATGTCTGTGGTAGCGGCCTACCTCAGACATCGGGGGGTCCAGATCTTTCCCTACTTTGATGACTGGCTGGTCAAGGGCAGCTCCAGGTCACAGGTACAGGATCACGTAACACTCCTCCTGTCCACATGCACCACACTGGGAGTGCTGGTAAACAACACCAAGTCCACATTGGTACCGGTGCAATGCATAGAGTTCATTGGGACGATTCTGGACGCGAGATCGGCCAGAGCCTCCCTCCCACCAGACAGATTCAAAACCCTAAGGGAGCTCATTGGCATGGTCACGAGGTTTCCCGTGACGACTGCCAGAGCGTGCCTTCAACTCCTGGGTCATATGTCGGTATGCACATTTGTGGTTCATCACGCCAGACTCAGGATGCAGCCCCTTTGGCTCTGGTTGGCCTCGGTATTCTCCCAGTCCAGAGACAGGATGGACAAAGTCCTCACTGTGCCCAAACCTGTAATAGCCTCCCTATGTTCGTGGCCCTCCCCGGGGAACATGCTCCAAGAGGTCCTGTTCAGTGGCTGGTCCCCAACTGCGGAGTTGGTGTCCAATGCATCGGACTTGGGGTTGGGAGCCCATGTGGAAAACCTCCAGACCCAAGGTCTGTGGTTCACGCAGGACCTAGCCCTGCACATAAATGTCAAGGAACTCAGGGCGGTCCATCTAGCCTGCGTGGCCTTTCGCTCATGCCTAGCGGGCAGAGTAGTCAGGGTTCTCACGGACAACACGACCTCGATGTTCTACATCAACAGGCAAGGTAGGATCCACTCCTCAGCCCTCTGCGGGAAAGCCCTCAGGCTGTGGGACTTCTGCGTAGCCCACGATATCTTCTTGGAAGCCCACCACTTACTGGGTGTCCGAAACTCTTGGGCAGATTGGCTGAGCTGGGACTTTTCCTCTCAGCACAAATGGTCGCTGCACCCGGAGGTGGTGCACAGGATTTTCCAAACGTGGGGCACTCCCCAAGTGGACCTGTTCGCAACCCAGCAGAACCACAGGTGTCCCCGCTTCTGCTCCAGGGGAGGGTTAGGCATGGGCACGATCTCCAATGCCTTCCTTCTGTCCTGGTCGGGTCAGCTTTTCTATGCCTTTCCCCCGATTCCACTGATCAGCAAGATCTCGAAAAAGATAAAGACGGACAGGGCCTGTGTCCTTCTGATCACCCCGGCATGGCCCAGGCAGCATTGGTAAGGGATTCTCACGAGCTTGGCAGTTGCCCCACCATGGCCATTGCCAACCCGCCCTGACCTGCTCTCCTAGGACCAAGATCACCTCCTCCACCCCAACCTAGCAGCCCTCCACCTCACGGCGTGGCTGCTCAGTGGCTAGGCCGGGAGGAGAGGACTTGCTCGGAAGGAGTTCAGCATGTCCTCCTGGAAAGCAGGAGACCCTCCACGCATCAGGCCTACCTGGCGAAATAGTCTCGGTTTTCCCGGTGGGCCGCTGATCAGGGTGTCTCACCAGTGGGTGCTCTGATCCAGTTTATACTAGACTACCTCCTTCATCTCAGAGCCTAGAGCCTAGCGCCCTCGTCTGTCAAGGTGCACCGGACGGCCATATCGGCCTTCCACCCACCAGTGCAGGGCCACATGATACTCTCTCTTGCCATGATGGCTGATTTCTTAAGGGCTTGGATCGCCTCTTGCCATATATTAGACCCCGAGTCCCCCAGTGGGACCTGAACTTGGTGCTGGCCAGGCTAACTGGATCTCCATTTGAGCCGCTTGCTACATGCTCCTGGTCACACGTCTCATGGAAAGTAGCCTTTCTGGTGGTGATCACGTCTGCCAGACAGATCTCAAGCTCCGGGTCCTGACCTCCGAACACCCATACACAGGGTTCCATAAGGTACACCTCTGCCCACACCCTTCGTTCCTCCCCAAGGTGGTCTCCGCCTATCATATGGGTCAGGACATTTTCCTGCCAGTCCCCTGCCCCAAGCCCTATGCATCCAGTGAGAAGGAGCCACCTCCACATGCTGGATGTGAGACGGGCTCTGGCTTTTTACCTGGAACGTACAAAGCCGTTCAGGAAGTCTTCGCAACTGTTCATCGCCACGGCCGAACGCATGAAAGGTCGGCCGATCTCCACTCAGCGGCCCTCCAACTGGATCAGTTAGTGTATCCATACTTGTTACGATCTGGTGGGAGTTCCCCCGCCACCGATTGTGAGAGCGCACTCAACTAGGGTGCAAATCTCATTGGCTGTCTTTCTGGCCCACATCTCTATTCAGGACACCTGTAGGGCTGCTGTATGGTCATCGGTCCACACGTTCACCTCGCACTATGCGATAGTCTCCCAAACCAGGGAGGACGCAAGGTTCGGCAGGGCTGTGCTCCGTCCCGAGTGTCTATGAACTCCTACCCACCTCAACAGATATAGCTTGGACTTTCCTATTGTGGAATGCACATGAGCAATCACTTGAAGAAGAAAAGACAGTTACATTTTCCATAACTGGTGTTCTTCGAGATGTGTTACTCATGTCCATTCCGCATCCCGCCTTCCTTCCCCTCTGTCGAAGTTGTCTGGCAAGAAGGAACAGAAGGTTGGGGGAGCACGCAGCACCCCTAATACCGCACCATAGTGGCACCACTCCAGGGGCCGCAGGGGGCGCTCCCCTACAGGTACTGCTAAGGGAAAAACTTCCGGCACCGGTGGACCTGGCGAGCACGCACACCTATTGTGGAATAGCCATGAGCAACACATCTCGAAGAACACCAGTTATGGAAAGGTAACTGTCTTTTTTGCCACGGCTGCCTGGCTCAGAGCTAGACCACACCGGGTCTTTCACTCCTCAGGTTGCCTCTGTACTGGAGGAACCCGGTGCCACAGGGTCCGAGGATCTGTGTGCCAATGGTACAGGGGCAGATTTAGCGGTCGGCGATCACTTTTTGCATGGCGATTCTCCCTGGAGGGAGGAGTGAGACCACTTCTTTGTTTTCATGGGGGCTGGGTCCTTTGTGCTCATCTTAGAGGAGGATCCCATGTCTGAAATGGCAGTTGGTGAGTGAGTGAGCTGGTGGGGAGGGGTCCCCTGCTCAGGGTCAGAGGCAGGACGCAGGGATTTCTCCAGAAGCATCAGTTTGAGCTGGAGTTCCCTAGCCTTTCTGGTCCTTGCCGTTAACTTTTTGCAGTGCTGGCACTTCTGAGTAACGTGAGTCTCCCCCAGGCAGCGAACACACTGGGAATGACCATCAGAGATTGGTATTGACAGTCTACATGTGAGGCAATGTTTAAAGCAGGGTTGGGCAAACTACAGCCTGGGGGCTGCATCCCAGCCCAAGTGCTGACCCTGCAGCTCCCATTGGCTGGGAACCACAGCCAATGGGAGCTGCAGGGGTGGCGCCTGCAGACAGGGTAGTGCAGAGCTGCCTGGCCGCGCCTCCGCTGCTTGAGGTAAGCACCGCCCAGAGCCTGCAACCCCTGACCCCCTCCCGCGCCCCAACCCACTGCGCCAGCCCTGATCCCCCTCCCGACTTCCGAACCCCTCGGTCCGAGCCCGGAGCACCCTCCCTCACCCTGAACTTCTCATTTCTGGCCCCACCCCAGAGCCCGCACCCCCAGCCGGAGCCCTCACCCCCTCCCGCATTCATGGCCCTCCATACAATTTCCATACCCAGATGTGGCCCTTAGGCCAAAAAGTTTGCCCACCCCTAGTTTAAAGCCTGGGGAGCCAGGCATAGCCATTTGAAGAGAGTCTCTGGGGTTTTTTTTTTAAATGGAAAGGGAAGAGACAGGAACCCTGCAGGGAACAGGAAGGGATAATTTTGGGCAAAAAGAAAAGGAAAAAGTATTCTGAGGAAGAGTATTCTGAGGCGCTGCTGTTGTTCTGACCGAAGCCAACGGCAGCAGAGAAGGAACTGGAGGACGGTTGGCTGCATGTGTGCGATACCCACTCAGAGCAGCACGAGCTGGCTGCAGCACGTGCATGGCCAACCAGGGCTCTGCTACCTTAAATCTCTGACTAGAAACGCTGGGGCGCTCAAACACCTAAAAGTGGAGCACCCACAGGGACATTCCTTGAAGAAGAACAACTGAACTACTCTGTACTTGCCTGAGAGTTCATGAAAAATAGACTAGGGAGAGATTTTTCTTGTCAGTATCTCAAATGTAGTAAAGTTCATGATTGAACAGATCCCCTTTAAAACTATAATCAAAATTAGATTTAAACTATGGCCCGTGGGCCGGATTTGGCCTGCGAGCCATTTTAAGCCAGCCCATGAGCTCCTGCTGGGGAGTGGGGTCTGGGGCTTGCCCCGCTCCAGCACTCCATCTGGGGAGCAGAGTTGAGGGCCACTCCACGCAGCTCCCGGAAGCCGCGGCATAGCCCCGCTCCAGCTCCTACATGCTCCAATGGCCCTGCTCCAGTGGCCTCTCTCCGGCACTCCAACGGGAGCTGCAGCAGTGCCTGCGGACAGAGCCGGAGAAGGGACATGCCGCTGCTTCCGGGAGCCACTTGAGGAAAGCGCTGCTGGGAACCTGCACCCCTTAGCCTCTCCCCAGGCCACAACGCCCACCCTAGCCCTGATCCCCCTCCTGCTCTCCAAACCCCTCGATTCCAGCCCAGAGCACCCTCCTACATCCCAAACTCCTCATCCCAAGCCCCACCCCAGAGCCCTAACCCCCACACTGCACCCCACTCCCCCACCCCAGAACTCCTCATTTCTGGCCCTACCCCAGAGCCCGCACCCGCCAACCACAGCCCTCACCCCCTCCCACACCCCAACCCCAATTTTGTGAGCATTCATGGCCCTCCATACAGTTTCTATTCCCAGATGTGGTCCTCGGGTCAAGAAGTTTGCCCATCCCTGAAATAAGGTGTTTGTTTTTTACAACAAATCATAAAATTTATTGTTTATGAGAACAATCCAATTTGAAAATGAAATATCTGCACATATCAGAACAACTCCAAAAATCAATAGGCAATCTAGTTAATTTAATTGGAGGGGAAAATACAATATTTACAAGATTTAAATTAGCCAAACATCCAATAACTCTCGTACAAAATCTGTATAGTAATAAACTGTTAAAAAGTTTGTCAAAGCATTACCTGACTGACTCAAACACTAGTGTATACCTACATTATTAAAAGGCACAAAAGATTCATCCATGAAAGTGTGCTGCATTACGTGCAGCTATATTTTGTCATTAAATCAGTCACTGGGGTTGCCAACCCTCCAGGATTGTCCTGGAGTTCCCAGGAATTAAAGATTAATCTTTAATTAAAGATTATGTCATGTGATGAAACCTCCAGGAATATGTCCCACCAAAATTGGCAGCCCTAGTCATGACCAGCATGAAAAAGTTACTAAATATGTATTTGATATTATAATTTAGCTCAATATACAAAGACACACAAGTCCCCCTTATGATTAGGAATCAATATGAAAATACAAACATTTAAATATGTCAAACTAGAATACAAAAGCTCTTTCAAAAAAGTTTAGCTCTGAGTTTTCCCAACATAAAGTATTCCTCACCACAGATCTTTCAGTAATCATTAGCAAACGTTCAGTCAATCACTGTCAAGCAGGGTAGGCACCGGGGCTTGTGTTTTGAGGGTAGGTCTACACTGCAATTAACCATCCACAGCTGGCCTGTGTCAACCTTGGAGGCCATTTGCTGCCTTAGAGATATAAATGAGCACAGGATGGGAGATACAGGGCCTGTGTTAGAGGCAAACAGCCACCTGGGCCAGCAGAGTTGGGGAAAGCACCAAAATAAATGTTTGAACTAAGCTACACTATGGTGGCAACGCTTCTGCCTCTGCAGAACCCACATTCCTATAAAATACAACGGATTACCTGGCCCACGTTTTAATTCTCATGAGATTTAGCACTCTCCAGGGTATGAAATGCCCCAGAGTGCACAGCCTGAGAGATCCTGTGAAAATTCAAAGCATACTCAAAGTTTTGGGAAAAGCAGTTAAGAACACAAGGTGGAGAGAGTTAAGGTTCTGTTTTTGAAGTACACTTTTTAAAAAAAAATCAAAAAGGTTTACAGATTAATTAGGCTCAAGATCTTTAAGATCTGTGGAAATACATACAAGCCACAACACAAGATTTGTTTTTTTTTAAACAGCAGTTGAGATCTTGCATGGCAGCTACATTACTCAGGATAACACATACAGCAACCTGCGCTTGCAAATTCAGTTTCTGATTTCGGCTGTGTTTCTTGTAAAAGATTCTCATTAAGTTTGTATTCAGCAATGATATCCTCTACGCGAGTTATGTAAAGTAAAGATAACAACACTCCAAGGAACTGTAAAATAAAACAGCAAATATAAATAGGAGACAAAGTTCCGCTTATCCAACACCTCTCACTCTAAATTGTTATATATAAAAATTGGGGCCTCAAGCCAGTGCAATCTTGGGGAAGGGAAAATCCACATTTGGGAGGAACGAAGGAAATATATTAATGACCATCTGATTTTAAAAAAAGACAATAGAGACTGTTTGAAACCGCTCTGGGGTATGGAATGTTAGAATAAGTCTTAGTGGAGACAGATTAGTGAGCAGAGTTCAGGTGAGGTGATTAGGGTCATGAAAAAATGCAAAATATGACATTGCTGTCACTAAATCAGTGGGGCTCTGTACAGGCACAAAGGTCCAGCCACATAAGTTTACAGAATACATAAACTTTAAATAAAACCATATTTTATTAACTATAAAATCAAATCCCATTTTGTTTACCGAAGCAATGAACCAAATATTCCCTTTAACGGACAATGTAATGTCCTAGCCTTACCTGGGGTAACAATATGCCAAGCATGACGCCAGCCATGATGCTGTAGTTGTCTAAGAACCAAATGAGTACTGCATTTGTGCATCCTCGGATATATATAATGTCTCGAACACTCAGAGGCTGTAAAATAATGAAATATACCTTCAAACAACAGTTTAATTAGAAGAGAATAGAGATGTATTTTTGGAATATAAAGGGACAAATTCTGCCTCATTCATATCCATGCGACCCCTCTGAATTTGGCACAGAGGGCTTATCACCAATAATAATAATAAATAATGCATTCTGAAGTTTTTCAAGTCTAAATAAGTGCTTTTTACATTCCATTTATACTTTGCTGAAAAAAATATACCTGATCCTAATTTTAGACCATATGGAATACAAAGGCATCTATCCAGCCTTTCAGCCCTACTTTTCAAGCTGCTGCTGCTGGAATACAAAAATACAAAACCATAGACAAAGTGCTATCCTGCCTTGCAATAGGCTCCAAGTAGGCTGGAGACAAAAGAATATAAGTCTCAATCCTACAATATTTTGAGCACTCTAGACCTGGACTGATAAGGCATTTGAGCCCATGAGTAGTCCCATTGAAATGAATGGAACTGCTCATGTGGTTAAAATCAAGCACATGTTTAAATGCTTTGCTGGATCAGGGCCAGACTGGAATGCTTAGCAGCTTGCAGGATAAAGCCCTCAGTCAATGAGCCTAAATGAAGGGAAAGATCATATTTAAAGGTGATTGCCAATCTAAAAAAATTGACAATTGAAATTGGCATTTTATGCTAAGTGCCTTATGAGAGAGGTATTTAGTCCAACAGTAATTCTTGTTCTACAAGCCTATGAAGTACAGACCTGTGGCAGATCAAGTTATTGGCTTCTGTTCAGTATGCACTCTACTGCTGTACTGTGGACCTGAGCATGCAGCCCTTTCTCACATGGCTAGTCCCAACAAAGCCCACAACACTGAAGTCAATGGACTACTCCCATAAGTGAGATCTACAGGACTGGGCCATATGTCACAACTACACTTAAAAAGCATTAAAAGCCTGCTCACAAAAAATACGGAACATCCTACTTCCTCTCCAGCGTTACATTATTTTGTGAAGTTTTCTATATTTTATACCAACTATTATGGGATATAAGATACTGTAAGAACTAAAAGTAAGCTTTACAAAGATGTGTTTTGATTTAGTGAGAAGCCTTGACTTTCCTAAAAAATAATTTCCTGGTTGTAGTCATGGCATTAGTATTACTGAAATAGTCTGTTGTATACTGAACATGCAGCATTAGATGTTGGTCTGTATTTCTCCTATTTGGAAAGGAATTTTTCATCTGAGTCAAACCAGCAAACCTAAAGGTGGAAGAAAGAGAGCATTTCTCAGGCAAGCCATATGTTTCCTCATGGATTACTCTAGATAAATCAGGTTACTCTTTGATTTCTTTATACTTCAAAAATTGGCAAAAAAAAGTTAAAATAATGTAAGCATTATATTAATAATTTACTTAACCTGAACAAAATCCAGAAAGAAGGAACATGAAACACTTTACAATTAAGAGACTTTACAATTAAATTACCTCTCTGTCAATCATTTTATATCCACACATAGTGTTCATAATGTCTGTCTGAAAAGAAAAAATAAATGTCAAAAATTGGAAAAAATAATCACAAAAGCAAATTTATTTTTACTTTTCACTTATCAGATTTATGTAAAAGCAACTTCAAAACTTGCAGTGAAGCCATAGCTGTGCCTACACAATCTCTTCTCCTCACAGGCCCTCCTTGTCCAGGTAGGATCATGTCTTGTGCATGGAGTCAGCATGGTTGGTTAGGCAGTTGCACACTAGGGTGAGCTGCTAGGTGTGCTTGCCACGGTGGGCAGTCAGGAAAAGACATTTAAAAATACAAGGGTATTTTAAAGAGGGGGTGGCTTCCGGTTTCTGTGACACCTGGCCAGTAGAATTTATGGTGACTAGAGCAGTCACTGTCACAAGGAATGGATTATTGTAAGACAGCTGTTGGAGGACAGTTAGGGTAGACACAAGTCACAAAGTGTCTACACTTGCACTTTGTCAGTCTCAGTAGGTTGACCATGGCTTCACGCCATACAAGGAGGTGGTTTTACTGCATCGCTGTAATGGGGCACTTACTTCGGCGGATACAAATTTGAGCATAGGACATACACAAATAGGTTGACAGAAAGTGACTTACGTTGACCTAACTTTGTAGTGTAGACCAGGATGAAGGAAAGTGTAGGCCCACTACTTAGCAGAGAAGGAGAGCTAATAATGGAAGACCCCAAGAAGGCTGAGGTGTTTTGTACCTGTTTTGCTTCAGTCTTCACTAAAAAGGTAAATTGTGACCAGATGCTTTACACAACTAATATTAACGATGAGGGGGAAGGAACAAAAGCCAGAATAGGGAAAGAACAAGTTAAAGAATATTTAGATAAGTTAGATACATTCAAGTTGGCAGGGCCTGGATCTGCACAGAAAGCAAACATTTAAATTTGACATGACAAATACAGTATAAAAGACAATCGGGTAGCCTTTTATCTAAGTTGGAGAACTACAAGTACCTGGGAACATGCAGAAAGATGTATGCAGCAAGTACAGATGTTAATGCCAAATTCCCTTATTTCAAAACTAATTTGGTCAGGATCAGGAAAACACGGAACTGCACAATGAACAAAGTTGAGGAACTATACAAGTACCTTATTTTTCTGTCTTGTACATAGACCTCACTTCCAAAGACTGAAACAAAGTGGGAAAGGCATTTCCACTATTTTTTTTTAATTGTGGACCATTTCCTTATCAAAGTTAGTGTTACACTTTGCGCCTTCAAAGTAAGAGCACTGGTTATAGAATGCTTGTGATGGGTATGGTAGATTTAGAAACTGTTCCAAACCACTAAACAAACCAGTACTTTTGGAAGGGTTCAGATGAAAAAAAAGAAAAGTTAGTTTCTGCCTGTCTCTCTGACAGCAAGCTGACATTCACTGCTTTTGGGCTCGCAGCAGAAAGAGCAGGGGTATTTTTGAGCTATTCAGACCAATTTTCCTGCTGTGTGTCATGCCATTTGAGGAAAGAAGAGGTTAGTTTCTCATTGTATGTATTCAGGTTTCTCACATCATTGGGAATGAACTACTAGTTAAGAGTGTGTGTGTACATACACGTGAATGCAACTTATGAGAATGCATATAATGCTAAAGGGAAAGCATGAACAGTCAAAAGAACTTAGGGCTGGTCTACACTGGGTGGGGGGATCGATCCAAGGTACGCAACTTTAGCGTAGCTGAAGTCGAAGTATCTTGGATCGAATTATCTGGGGTCCACAACGGCATGGGATCAACGGCCACGGCTCCCCCATCGACTGCGCTACCGCCGCTTGCTCTGGTGGAGTTTTGGAGTCAACGGTGAGCGCGTTCGGGGATCGATATATCGCGTCCTAACGAGACGCGATATATCGATCCCGATATGACGGGTAGTGAAGACGTACCCTTAGAGATGACATGCAAATTAGCAAGGATAAGAGAAGTATTTAGTATGCAACCAAATCAGAATTACTTTCCCCTTTTTAAGTTCCTCAGAGTCACAGATCACCAGCTCCCACTATATACTATATTGGCCCCCTAACAACTTTGGGGAGACTACACTTAGCATAAAAACCTAGCAACTATGAAAATCTGTTCCTTTTTGCTTAATTAACAGACATACTTTCCAAGATTCTTAACTGATGAAAAGTTATTCTTTAAGAGAATGAGTAATTTAGGATAGTTATTTTTCTGTGAATCACTGAGATTTAAAGGAAACCAGCTAAAATAATAAGATCAAATAGAGTATACATACCTTATTGCTAATACAACAAGTATAGGGCACTCCACAGGCTAATGGCCCTGGTGCAGAACACGCATGGTACTGATTCTGTGACCAGTCTTTAAAATCTTCCCCACCACAACACTTAAACTTAAAAAAGAAAAAAAAAATCTGTCTTAATAAAAATGTTTCTAATAATTGCAGAATCAATCAAATATAAAAATGAATTAATTTTAAGAAAGTTCAAATATCAGAGAGGAAAGAGGCAGCAGCTACTAAGGTATCTGCTTGTCATACCATTGACTCATTAGCAAAAGTTATAGGACAGCATGTCCCAAAATTGTAGTCAAAGTCACAAATAAAATATGCAGGATAAGGGAAAATCACATTTAAAATGCATTGGATCAGATTCAATGTTTCAAGAAAAATGCCCAAACATCATCTATAGAAGAATCCAGTAAAACCACAGGATTAGAGGCAAAATTAAAGAGGAAAAGCTGTCATCATGTCTGTAGAGCTGGTTAAATAGTATATTTTGCATAAAATTGTATCCACAGGAAAGTTTCTATCTGACTGACAAGGAGGGAAAAGCTAAATTGAAAGATCCAGTTTGTTGTTAATGTACATATGCCATGAATGGGTAGAGTTGAAGCTGGGGCTGTAATGGGACTATCAACTTTGCTTTGATTAGCAGGTGTGTGTATGTACATGGCATTGCCCCTGAAAACAGAAAGAATATTAAGACATCTAAAGAATCAGGCTCCTGAAGAGCAGGATCCAACTTCAATATGCTGTCTATTCAAAACGACTAGCAGCATTATGGATACATGTCATGTCCCGCCATCATTCACTTAGCCATTACTCTAAGTTTGACAGTAAAAGTAACTGATACTCGGTCCCAGCTTTATTTCTGACAGATGGTAGATATTGGTTTGGATCTCAATAACACAAAACTTATTTCTTTTTTAGTTCAATTTTGAGTTGGTCAATTTTGACCAGGTTCCTATAGAAAAAATAAAAATAAAAGAGTTTAAACACAAAAAAGGTATTTTATCTAAGGATGTTCTTGCAAATTATAAAAAACAGCAGAATGTTTTCGAAGTGATTTAATTAACAGAATAGGACTGTGATCCTGCAAACAAAACAAATATAGTTAATTTACAGTAGTCCAGTTAGTTAAAAAAGCCCCCCGCTACTGCTTTTTTCAAAATGAGGAAAAAGTGTGTTTATTTATCACTGGTACTTATAATCATTGTCCATATACATAACTATTTGTAGAACATGGAAACTCTTAAAAGGGTCTGAACTAAAATGACAAGATATCTTAAAGATGGTTTGCTTTTGAAAACTTTTTCCATGTTTACTTTGTTTTTGAAAGTACTGTGGTGTTTCCATAATGATGTTACAAAATTTGTGCACCATCTAGAGCCATTTAAGAAAAAGGTTTTAACACATCTATACATTGTATAGGCTCCCTATACACACATCTGACCACTTTCTGTTTCTTCTATAGTCTCAAAAGTATATGTCAGAATTCTTAAATAATCCAATAAACATTTGAACACAGTAGCTTTAATAAAGGCTATGAGTCAACCACATATGCTATTAAATACTGTTCAGCTGCACTCAACATCATTTCTGAATTTTAGTAACAGATAGACCTCCTTCAGTAAGCATTTCAAGAAGAAATTTGAAGAATTTGTTTAATCAAAATACTTCATAGCTTTTGTAAGTGAGGCCCAGTCCAATACCCATTACAGTGGATTTCAGAGGAAATCTGCGTTGTCTTCAGAAGGATTTGGATCATGCCCTTAGTCCCAGATTCACATTCAGAGGTGTAGGGGTTGCAGTTTGCACTCCTCACACCTGGGAGGGAAAGGGGGCTTTAAAAGCCAACTAGGACTCCATAGAATCCCTGCCAGCAGAAAGTCTACAAGAGATTTTCCAGCTCATACAAGGGAGTCTATTCCCCCTGTTAATGGGAGTTAGATTAACACACCAATGGAAGAATATTTATTATCAAGAGTGACATTCAAGGGTTTACCACGTTCCCTTCTAGCATTAGTTTTAATTAAATACTCCCAGAAAAACAAACCTGCTTTTGAACAAAATCCATTATGTTTTTGAAGTCCAGATCATCATAATAATTCCTAATTCCTCTTCGGATATTATCATTTAAAAAGTCAATTGTCTAGGAGACAAAAGCAAAATAAGATGCATCACTTACATATTCTACAACAATATTTAAAACTCAGCACTTATTGATAGGGTAACTAATGGGCATAAAACTAGCACAAACAGATATTCTGTCATAATAGATGTGGGTAGTAACTAAATTGGGCCCTGATCATGTAAAGACTTATTCACTTGCTTAATTTTAAGCAGATAAGTAGTCCCATTGACATCACTGATTAAAGTTTAAGCACATGCATATGTTTTTGGATCATCAGGGCCTTAGATGTCACTTTTTATGATAGTATAAATAATTAGCATTGCCTAGCTCTTACATAGCACTTTTTATCTATAGAACACAAAGCACTTTACGAAGGAGGCAAATATCATTATCCCCATTTTACAGATAAGGAAACCAAGGGCTGGTCCACACTAAGCTCCCAGTTCGAACTAAGATACGCAACTTCAGCTACGTGAATAATGTAGCTGAAGTCGAAGTATCTTAGTTCGAACTTAAAGGTTCTTACCGCGGGTCCACATGTGGCAGGCAGGCTCCCCCGTCGACTCCGCCTACTCCTCTCGCAGAGCAGGATTACTGGCGTCGACGGTGAGCACTTCCGGGATCAATTTATCACGTCTAGACAAGACGCGATAAATCGATCCCAGAAGATCGATTGCTTCCCGCCGAACCAGCGGGTAAGTATAGACGTACCCCAAGGGATGAAGAAATGAAGCAATTTGCCCAAGGTCACCCAGCAGGCTAGTGGCAAAGACAGGAAACAGCCCAGGTCATCTGAGACCAAGTCTAGTGCAACCTGACCCTTAACAAGTCAGTTCAGATTGTGGGATTGGGGAATGGTCCAGATCCCTGGCAGCTCAAGCGCAATGGCCTGCTAAAGGCAGCCCTCCAGGGTTAGAAGAGCTACAAATGGTAAATTCACAACCTATCTCATTTTTGGAATGCCCGCCAAGAACTTTTCCTCTCAGCTTACCCAGAACACCTAGTCGAGTTCTGGGAAAACACTTCATCCAGTTCTCTGGGATTCAAAAACTCAGTTCAACTCCAGCTACTCATTCGGATTACTTTATTAGGCATGTAACAACTCTATGCCCATCCTGGCCAAGCCCAGACACAGGGAGGTTAGGTACAGGATGGAAACATAATTACACATCATGTCACACACTACACAGTATATATACATTTTTTTCATGCTACTAATATCTATACTTCTTGAATCTAATTGGTTTGTACATCGTATAGATCATGTAAGGACAAATCACTTTGCAGATCATGTAAACCCCAATTGCTTATTTCCTCACCTTAATATTACAAGCTTATTAGTTCAGGGTGTTCCCGCTTATCGCAACCAGTCACCAGCACACAGTCTCTCACACCCTTGTTTACAGTGTAACCTTGCACTCAAATCAAGCTATATGCAAGTTTAGTCATGCCCAGCAAGACCTATGCCTACACTTAAAACTGACAGGATTAGCTGCATGGACCCAGGCACACTCCGTAAAGGGAGGCACAAGGTGGAACCAGGCTTCTTCCTGCTCTACCTTCCTTGCTGCTGCACATCCCAGCCTCTGTTGCCCTCCTTCCTTCGGGGTTATTCCTTGCATGAAGTACATGCTGTGGGGTCAACTGGGTTGGAAGAGATTTCATGGGTACATGTGGTAAAATTCATTTGTCTTTGATTTGCAAAATCACAACTTTGTCTGGTTTGCCCTGGCAGAATGGGTTAGATTCCCCTTCAGGTGATAAAATTAACAAAGAGGTGATTTGTGCTCTCAACCCCACACTGGTCAGGAGTTAGAATAATGCCTCTTACTAGTACATTGGGTATCAGTCCAACTCTCCTAAAGAAAAGGCCTGGAGATGCATGGAGGCCTAGGCACTTAGAAAATGTTGTTCACTCTCATAATTTTATCCAAGCCTTGCAATATTTGGTTGTTCTTCTTAAATCCCAAGCTAATGGAACCATGTGATTATGTAAGACTCTCAGCTTCCATGTTTTAAAAAGTTTCTAACTCTCAAGGTTGCGGAGAAAAGATTAAAAACATGAATCCTAAAGGCTGTAAAACCAGATGGGCAATAAGTGGATCTGGTTTTTATTTTAAAAAGACACATTTTATGAGGTCTGACTCACAATTTTTGTATGCTTGAGTTAGCAATACTGCTTATGTAAGGCCTGGTTGTTATGTAAGGCCTCATGAAGTGCTCTGCACAAGACTGTGGCCTTGATCAGGCTTTAGAACAGCTGCAGGACTTGGTAGGACTTGGAGTAACATGGGTTCACTTTGGGCCAGAATAGGTTAGGATGCTCTGTCTTTGAGCATTGGAAAGCTGTCTTCCCTCCTTTTCACTGCTGCCAGGAAAAGTGCCTTTAGAAAACACTTTAAGTTAAAGGTTTAGTACAGTTCCTGTCACTCATAAGGTTGCCAGGTGTCTGGTTTTAGACAGGACCACCTGGTCAAAAAGGGACACTGGCAGCTCCAGTCAGCACCACTGACTGGACCGTTAAAAGTCCGGTTGATGCGGGGCTGGCGGGCTCCCTACCCGGCTCCACACAGCTCCCGGGAAGCGGCTGGCATGTCCCTCCAGCTCTTAGGCGTAAGAGCAGCCACAGGGGTTCCATGCATTGCCCCCGCCCCACGCGCTGGCTCCCCCCGGCCAATGGGAGCTGTGGGGGCAGCGCCTGCGGGCAGGGGCAGTGCACAGAGCCTCCTGGCTGCACCTCCACCTAGGAGCCGGAGGGACATGCCAGCTACTTTCCGGGAGTCGCCGCCTGGAGCCCGCACCCTGAACCCCCTCCTGCACCCCAACCCTCTGCCCCAGCCCTGAGCCCCCTCCTGCACTCAAACTCCCTCCCAGAGCCCAGACCCCAGAGCCCCTCCCACACCCCAGCCCCCTGCCTCAGCCCGGAGCCCCCTCCTACACTCCAAATCCCTCATCCCCGGCCCCACCCCAGAGCCCGCACCCTTAGCCAGAGCCATCAGCCCCTCCCACACCCCAACACCCTGCCCCAGACCAGTGAAAATGAGCGAGTGAGTGAGGGTGGGGGAGAGTGAATGGGGGCGAGGCCTCAGGGAAGGGACAGGGCAGAGGGCGGGGCAAGGGTATTTGGTTTTCTGAGATTAGAAAGTTGGCAACCCTAGTTACTTGGCCAAAATATTTCAATTCCTGTCTCTATCCTCACTGCTCCCCTGCCATTCCCAATGATACAAAGCAGAATAATCTCTCATCAAACATACAAATAGTTTATGGTCTAACACGAAAATAAATAATTGTGCTAAAGATCATTAATGAAACAAAGAGCTTCAGTTTCGCTGGAATAGAAAGGAGAGGGAAGAAATGAATATTTGCATACTTTACAAACATGGCATTGAGCACATATAAAAGTCATCCAGAAAAGAAGCTGTAGATATAAGAAGCGATGTCTCCTGAGCTCAATGTACTGGGAACTACATAAATGAATCAAGAAGAGAGCCTAAGAGGTAAGAAAAAATGTCTAGAACTTTTCTCTTTTAAGCATCCAATACAGTCACAGCCTTCCTGAAATGGACAATCCTCAGAACCAGAACACCTCAATCTTCCTTACAAATAAAACTTCCATAATTAAGAAATGTATCAAGACTAGACTTCACTGGTCAGAAATAGGTACAGTAGTTTCCTTAGTATGTAGAGAATGCCCCACAATAAATAAAGTCTGTAGAAATAATAAAGTATCGTGTTCACTTCTTTGATTCTGTTAATATTATATTTCTTAAATCCCAATAAAACAAACATCTGCAGAAAACAATTGATTATATAAGAAATCTAATCGTCATCTTTTTGCCAATATCAAATACATCCTTTATCCAAGAGTCAAAATCCTGCAAGTGGGTGGACTCAACTGATGGGTCTTTTAATTTCTAGCTTTTGTACACTTATATAAGAGCATCCCAAAAGAAGAGAATAACACTGTAAAAGTCAAGAATATATCAATAAGAAAACCAAATTTGTCTTCACAATATGCAAAATTAAACAATGAAAAACTGAAAATTAAATAAATAGTTTAGCGTTTGAGTCTATAAACCTGTATTTCTTTATACCTAGTTGAAAACAATTGTGAGGGAGCACACATAAAGCAAGCTAAAGATTTATAATACATTTGTATACCAAGATCTGCATACATTAATCACATATTTAGTCTCTTATCTTCCCAATTCCTCTCCTCTCTCCAAGCCCTCAACTTCTTTCTTGACATTTTTGTTCAGTTCTGACACACAAGGAAGAAGCTAACTGAGGCCACAGTAGTTCTTTTCCTATAGCTCTGGTAGCTTAACATTAGTAGTAGTTTAACATTATAGCCAACACATATCTATGCAAGAAGATGGACTCATTTTCTTCAGCTGTCAGCTCCTCAGAGAAAGCCTTCATGAGAGCATCTTCCTTCAGACTTCAAGAAACAGAAACAGGGGATGTTCATTACAACCACAAGGTAGGCCCCATGAGCTTGTCAGGCTGGCTTGTTCCTCATCATGACTAAGGCTATGCCCACACTACAAATTTTGACTACAACATATCAGCATAAAGTAGCATATCACTCATGCACGTGCATACTTGGCTCCTTGGGTCAGAGCTGCACACATTCACCAGGATTGCTTGCATCGATGCACTGTGTGGTGCACCATGGGCAGGTAACCCAATGTGCAACTCACCACCATCCAGCGCACTGTTTTTTGGGAAGTTTTGGCAATGCATGTTTGGGCAGTAATGAATTGTGCAAGGGTGACTGGGAACAAGGGATCAACTTCCCAGCACGCAACTTTCTCCATCCCATAATTTCATCCATATCCCATATTTCTTGTGCCTTTTGTGCCACCTTCTGGCAACTGCATGTAGTGTGGTAGCTCTCTTTCTCATGCGGCAACTGCCTCCTTCTGCAGCATAGCCCACCCATCTGGGCCAGATCAATCCTAGGGCTTTCCCCTGCTGGAGTAGTCCAAACAAAACAAAGGGAAATTAATAAAACTTGGAGTCCATATGAGAGGAAGAGGGGAATGCTTCCCTCTCAGGCTGTCTCTGTAGCAGGTCCTCCCTTCCCTCAGGGAGGGACCCTTTGGCAGATGTCCTGGGGAAAGATTCTGCCTTTCCTTCCACTCTCTTCTGCTGGGGTTGCAGATCTGGTCTCTTCCCTGCTCTGCCACCAAATGAGCTGCTCCCCTGCCTTTTAACTCCTCTACCAATTGGTGCATTTCCTACAGGTGTGAAGGGGCAGGGCTGGCTGAATCCAGAGCAGTTCTTAACCCCTTGTTGCCCAGTGTGGGGTTTGTATACCCCATCACATGCCCCTAAAGTTTTAAACAAAACATGCTTATTGACACTTCTGCTTCAGAGTGCTTGTGCACAGCACCACTCACAACACCAGCCATTGTGAGTATGGCCCACCAGGGGTGAGGGAAATGAGGAGGAAATTGCTTGATTGCATGAGACTATGAGTATAAAGCAATGGCACTGAAAACTGCCACCATTTTCACAGGCAGTGGTCATTTTAACTGATATCTCCCTCCTGAGGGTAACAAAAGCACAGAGAGCACAGCTGCTGCCAGCGTTCCGCATGGGCCCGTATGCCACTACCCTGTTTACTGCAATGGTGCGTGCCAAAGCTATTGCCGACTGGTGTGGGAAAGCATCCTACCACAGAGGAAGAAATAAGGCTGCCATTCACAGAAACCTTCAGGAGAGAATTGCAGAGTACCTCGATGAAAGTTTCAGCAATATCTCTCAGGAGGATTCAAGGGAAATTCCTGGGAACACACACACAAAGTGCTCTGTATGGCCCCCACCACATAACTCTATAGGGGGGATGAAAAGCAGATAACAACACTATCTTTGTTTGTTGTACCAGTGCTTCTTCCAATATCAGTAAATTAATGAAAAGTCAATAGCTGTGATCTGCTAAGTTGAGGGCATCATCAGTACATCATTGAAAGGAGTCATACATTTACACACATACTCCAATTTCCTTCCCCTTGACCTAGGCTCAACTTCCATGACTGACTGGATTGCAAGTGGAATCTCAAAAAGGTCCTGGCTCATGGCATAGTTGAACCCCCTGGTTGCATGTCCCCCATCCTCCTCCTCCTCATCATCATCATCCTTGCTGTTCACAGGTATCCACAGTGGTCTGCAGGGTTGTTGTGAGGTCTCCACCAAGTATGGCATGCAACTCACTGTATAAAGGGCAGGTCTGTGGCTCAGCATCAGTTTGACTGTTGGCCTCCCTGGCCTGCTGGTATGCCTGCTGCAGGTACTTCACTTTCACATGGCACTGTTGCTGGTCCTCCATGCAATCTGCTTGCAGATATATACATTTCTGTGGCTGGTCCATACCTGTGCCTGCACAGCCTCTTCTCCCCACAGTCCCAGGAGGCATAGGTGCTGATTCCGTTGGTGCTCAGGGGCTGGAGCACCCATGGAAAAAAATTGGCAGCTCCCCGCCCGCCCCCCCCCCCGCTCCAGCTTACCTCTGCCTCCTCCCCAAGCACACCGCCACGTCCTGCTTCTCCCCCCTCCCTGGGCTTGCGCCGCGAAACAGCTGATTCGCGGGGCAGGGAGGGAGGGGGGAGGAGGGGGAACGCAGCGCGCTGGGGGAAGAAGCGAGGCCGGGGCAGGGATTTGGGGAAGGGATCCAATAGGGGCAGGGAGGGGGCGGAGTTAGGGCGGGGACTTTGGGGATGGGGTTGGAATGGGGGCGAGGCCAGGAGCGGGGAAAGGGTGGAGTTGGGCGCAGGGTGGGTGCAGGCCCCTACTGGCGCCAGAGAAACTTGGCGCCTATGCCAGGAGGTCCAATATCTCCAGTCTACTCCAGGCCAGAGTATGTCTGGAATGTGTAGCTGGCATGGACAGCTGGGCACTTGCACACAACAATGTAGAGCCAACATGTGTGCTTGCCGAGATGAACAATCAGGAAAAGGCATTTCAAAAATTTGTAGGGTTTTACGGGTGGAGAGGTCTTCTGGTCTCCAGGTCCTTTGGGCAGTGACCAGAGCAGTCAGTGTTGGGCATTGTGGGACAGCTGCTGGAGGACAGTTAGGGTCAACATAAGGAACACAGCATCTACACACATGCTGTATTGACCCCAGTATATCGAACAAGACTCAGTGCTGCTTGGGGAGGTGGTGTTACTGTATCGCCATAACAGGTGCTTAGATCAGAGGGAGACAAATTTAAGTGTAGACACATGCACAATTAGATCAATGCAAGACAGCTTATGTCAATCTACCTGTGTAATATAGACCGTGCCTTAGTCCCCAAAGGATGGTCCAGTGGTCATCTCACCTCTTTCATTCTGGGAATCTCATTTTCCCTTCTGAAGCCCTCATCTATTTCTCCTCTAGTTAACTGTAATTGCTCATCCCTTGACTAGAAAGGCGAATGAGAGGGCTCATTTGACATCTGTAAAAGACTGCAGATATTTGCTAAGGGAGGGAGCGAATAAAGATTCTCCATCTTGGTTATATTTGATAATGTTTCAGAAGGTAGAGATCCAGCTGGTGTATCTTATTGGCTGAGAATTGCGTGCAAGAGACATTGTGCTGCTGTCCTAATGAATTCATTTCTGCTGCACAATAGGAAATAATAAAACAACCTTCCACAGGCAAATAGAAGTAGGAAGAGAAGATAAGAAGATGCTTTTCTAGAAGAGATGTATATCTTATATATATACACACCACCAAATTTTCATATTTCCACGTGCATGATAGTTTTCTTTCTTGATTGAACCAATATTCTGCCTAACTAGATACCAGCAGGGATGATATTTATGCTTAGTCAAATTCTCAATTTTGGCTATCCCATGGGAAACTTAGAGCTAATGAAGTGTGGTGCAGTTTCATGCTGCCATCTAGAGCAGTGGTCCCCAACTTTTTTCGTCTGGCGGGTGCCAGACGATGAGCCACGGAGGACCGTGGTGGCGGACGAGCATCCGCCAAAATGCCGCCGACAAGCGGTAATGTCAATAGGCGTCGCTGCCAAAATGCCGCTGTGAAGCAGCAACGTCAATAGGCGTCACCGCCGAAATGCCGCCGACAAGCAGCAGCATCCAGAGGTGGCCGCCAGACAAGCAGCCACCGAAATGCCACTGAGAAGCAGCAATGTTAAGAAGCGCTACCGCCGAAATGCCGCCGAATTTCGGTGGCATTCTGGCAGCGACGCCCCTTGATGACGCTGCTTCATGGCGGCATTTCGGCGGCGACGCCTCTTGACATTGCCGCTTCACAGCAGCATTTTGGTAGCTGCTTGTCCGGCGACCACGGTCCTCGGCAGCTAATCGTCCAGCACCCGCCCCACAGGAAAGGTTGGGGACCACTGCCCTATAGAATACACAATGGCCCCATAAAAATGAAATTGCTATAACGATTTCAAACATCACTTACACACTAGAATAATGGGGACAGGCTGTACATAATAGCTGCATGAAAAATAAATACATAACTGATACTTTCTCTGTTATGAAAGATAAAGGATGGTAAACAGATGCCATTATAAGATATTTCTTACAGTAAGTATGACTCAAAGAAAAGCAACGTAACTTTTCAGCTTTCAGAGGGAAGTGGCTTATGCAAAACATCAGCATTTAAATTCAGTGCATCACTGAATACAATAGGATGTTTAAAATCATTTCCTTATCCATAAACCATTAACACCAAACCTTCCACCAACCCTAAAAGAGGATAGTACAGCCCCCAGATCTCTTCAGTTATTAATCTCTCTGCTGAGTCAGTCAACTAAGCCAACAGAAATAAAGTTGTGAGGGGAGAGTTAGAGGAATAACCATTTGGACCCTTTTCTTTATGAAAATCAATAGCAACCCTTCCCCCACTCAAAAAACAGCAATTTCAGATATTTTATTTACCATGAACCAAATCTTCTACTTACTATAATGTCCACTCATTTTGATTCTAATACAGTGTAAACACATTTGCTGGGTTCCATTCTGATATCTAGTTTCTCACTTTAAGTGGAATTTAGAAGAATAATTTGCACAATGTTAAGTATATGTTACTGTCGCTGTTAAATATAACTTTTAAAAGTGAAGATAACCCATCTTTTGATATTACAATTCAATTTCAGAACTTCACTGTAGCATCAAGTGGAAAAAGCAGTGCTGGGGAAAGGGAAAGCTTGTTTCAATATAACAGTGAGAAATAAAATGGCAAGATTCATCATTTAAAAATGATGTGTTTAAAGCTATCCATAAGAACACTTTCTGTACAAGAGATAGATGTAGGAACTGGGGGGTGGCCCTTTGTTTTTTGCTCCTTTGTTCTTTTTGAATGTTCTTACTGATTTTGCCAATATAAAAATAGAAAAAATAAAAATAAATGTGTATAGGTTTCTGCTACTTAATCTGGCATGTACATTTATGTCCTAAAACTTTAACAGAAAAGAATAATCTATTACCTATCTGCCAAAAACACACACACATAGATTAAACAGTCCATTTTTTAATTTAATCAATACACAAAGTGTTTGGTTGATCTAGTCTGTCAGAGCAAAGTCGTTTGGTTATTGAAAGAAAGATACTCTGACCCAGTAACAGAACTGAGATAATGTAAGCACTACTGTACTAATATACACGAGTAAGGTGAAAACAAAATGCAAAACAGATTGTTCACCCAAAAGTGCCCAAGTCTCCCTAGGCAGCTGAAATTTTCAGAAAGCAGCAAAGGGTGGGACATGGGAGATAAAATGAAGAAAAGCATTTCACAACACAGAAAGCTTTTGCAAACCAGTTCTGCACGTATTGCAGATCCTTACTAATGAGCCATACACATAACCTTTTCCTTTATTCTTCGGTCTCAAAATAAGTTGCACAAGTCATGACAATTCCTTTTTTCCTACTAATTTGAAAAAAACTTTAAAACCAGTACCTTTCTTTAGTCCCTCACCTTTTAGTGTTCAGATGACAATTTGAATACTTTTACCCTCTAAACAGTGTAGCCACACATTTGCATATTGTCATAATATTACTAAGGAGTAAATATGTAAACTAATTTTGCTTACCTGATTTCTGAAGATTAGTGCCACAACTCCACCAACCAGTTCAATGAAGAGACAAATACCAAGGATGTACATAAACTGCAAAATGTAATTGCAAAAAAATATCCTAAATAAGCTTAGGATCAAATTTCCTCAGTTATTCTTTCAATTATTCTGCTTTAAATCAGGAATTTTTAACCTCCAACATACTGAACAATTTTCAAAATCTCGATGTACTTTTGAAAGACAACAGGAAAATTCAAGGTTAAAATATATGTATCTATCTATATATCTATATATAAAAACTGTGGTTTGAGAGATTCTTTTCCCTATATTACTAATTGTACCTTTTTCCATTTGGCAACACTGAAAATTGATTTTCCTGTTTTCAACTGAATTGAAATGAATATAGCTTTTTTAAAACTTGCACTGCATTTACCATGCCAAAACACCTCTTCCTCTCTTTATAACAGCATCATAGCTCTTGGAATAGCATATTAACAAATCGCTAAAACAAACACAGAACATTATGTTTTTGTGCTTCCTGAAAAGATCAGTAGTATTCAAAGTCAGCCAAATCTGGGACTTAGTACATTTGATAGCAAAGTGAGAGCGCTTTAAGGGGATCAGATGTTAAGTACCACCACACTTCCCTTTTTCAAAAACATGAGAGCAAAAACTAGTGCTGTACTATGTGGACAGAGCACGGGAAATTTCCGTACTTCCTGCTTCTGACCTATTCCTTCCTCTCCCAATCCCCAACCAGGAAAATACAGTTTGTCACTTGTGAACACAAACACATACCAAGAGTAAACAAGTCCCAGAAGTAAACACTGCAGACTGCCCACATTAATAAACTGAGCTTATTCAGACAGTTGTGAACGACCTGGAACTACTACAGATTGAAGTCCTTTCCTCTGCTAGAGACAGAATTAGTTTAAGAAAGAAGCACTATGAACCTTCATGGTTCAAATCCATGGTAAACTTTCCTGCCATAGAATGGGAAGCAATACCGCTGTACAATTAGAGACTATGATCATTCAACCTCAGATTCTTGGCAGTTTTATCTGTATCTGTACAGTATCTGTCAATTTCCAGTGTACTTTTTAAAATCGCAATTACCCATCATTTTAGCCTACATTATGTATCACATTTAACTATTCAGTAAATAAAATTTGACAGGTGAATAAAAATTGTGTTTATATGTTTTCCTTATTGTAATTTATGTTTATAACTTAAGTTTGTGACCACAGCACTCTGCAGGGGTGAATGGAATTGCCCTCAAATAGCTACACTCATTCTTTCACAGAAATAGCAGAGAAGTGCTAGGTTACTGCTGTTTCCTCCTCAGGGATCTCAGCTCTAAGACTTTGAGGAGCTATGTGCTACAATGTCATCAATATACTGAATTGAATCTGAACAAGTTGGCTCACATCCAACTATGTGCTACAATGTCATCAATATACTGAATTGAATCTGAACAAGTTGGCTCACATCCAAATCTCTGTCTAGCTATGTGCTACAATGTCATCAATATACTGAATTGAATCTGAACAAGTTGGCTCACATCCAAATCTCTGTCTACCATTCATTGGGGAAAGCAGGGGGATTGGTTCTGTGGGGTTCATTGAAAAGGAAATCCTTTTCAATGAACCCCACAGAACCAATCCCCCTGCTTTCCCCAATGAATGGTAGACAGAGATTTGGATGTGAGCCAACTTGTTCAGATTCAGTCTGAGTCTAGTATCAGGGGGTAGCTGTGTTAGTCTGTATCCACAAAAACAACAAGGAGTCCAGTGGAACCTTAAAGACTAACAGATTTATTTGGGCATAAGCTTTCGTGGGTAAAAAACTTCACTTCTTTAGATGCATGGAGAGGGGGAGGAGCTGCACTGTGGGGGCAGGGGAGCAGGCGGGCGGTGCGGGTGGCAGGAGCATGGGGAACGCAGCTGGAGGACTCAGGAGGAGCACTGGGCAGCCGCGCAGCCGGCTGGAGAGAAGCGGCACTTTGAAGGGGAAACCACCGCTTCTCTCCAGCTGTGCGGCTGCCCCTGGTCCTCCTGAGTTCTCCACCCATGTTCGCAGGGCCACATTTCGAAAGGGCCTTGGGGTTTGGCCCCAGGCCCCAGCAAGTCTAAGCCAGCCCTCGCGATCCCATTAAAACAGAGTTGCAACCCACTTTGGGGTCCCAACCCACAGTTTGAGAACTGCTGCAAAATCCATCTATTGAAGTAGTTCACAGTTTCAAGGTTCTACTCTTCTCTGTTCTCAAATAGTAGCAGTGGCCAAATATTTTTTCTTTCATTTTCAGCTGGCCAAGAGATTGTGCCATTTCCTCTCAAATGCAGTCCTCACCACAATACATGGCTTTGTTATCATTAGGTTACACAAATGGCACACAGTGTACCTGGGGCTAACTTAGACGGCTATTTGTAAGCGTCAGTCAATGCAATCCACTTTGACTGCCTATTCATGATTGGGGTTATCACCTATAAAGCCCTTACTTCTCTAGGTCCCAGTTATCTCATCAAAGACTGATTCTCCTCCTAGGTGCGGTTATATCAACAACACATAGAAAGATTGCTTCAGCTATCTTTTTCAAGGGTGAAGCTCACACAAGTTTGAGGTAGGGCATTCATAGGCCTTGGCTACACTGGCGCTGTACAGCGCTGCAACTTGCTGCGCTCAGGGGTGTGAAAACGCCCCCCCCCCCCCCCGAGCGCAGCGAGTGCAGCGCTGTAAAGCACCAGTGTAACCAGCGCCTGCAGCGCTGCACGCTCGCTCACAGCACTGCAAGCTACTCCCCTCGGAGCGGTGGAGTACTTACAGCGCTGCGAGAGAGCTCTTGCAGCACTGGCGGTGCGACTACACTCACGCTTCACAGCGCTGCTGCGGCTTGCCAAGTGTAGCCAAGGCCATAGTGGTGAACCCTCTAGAATTAGATATCACTAGGCATTCACCGTCTTTTAAAGTGAGTTATAGGATATCCCTTTATTTAGCTTTTCTCTAGCTGTTAGTCTTGGAATCTCTTAAAACTGTTTATTTACAACTTTCATCTGACATAGATCACTTGAGAGAAGCTCAATTTACTGCTATACAGGACTGCAAAGAATATGCTCTTTGTTTTTAGAAGATGCTGTTTTGTACATTTCTAATCTCCAGGTATATAAAGTGAGACCAGATACTATGATGATGGGACTCTTATTACCTTATACTAATTAGAAAATATTACAAGTATTCATAATATTAATTCTACTTATAAATAAACAATCTAATCTCTCAATCTTTGACATTTTTATTTATTCATCATTTGTTCACTCATGGCGCTGTGCACACACACGATGAGATTTTCAAAAGTGCTCAGCATTGGCTGAACTCTGCTCCCACAGAAGTCAATAATGATTTCAGTGGGAGCAGAGCTGGGCCAATGCTGAGCACTTGTGAAAATCCCACTTGTACATATTAAATAATAATCCAGATGATTCATTACGAAGATACCTGGGCAATGAAATATTCGTAAGAACAGATTGTTATAAAGGATTTAAAATGTTTATTTAAAGTAAAAAAAGTGACTTGATTGTATTGCTTCTAAAGTTGTGTGTACCAGCCTTCCTTTACATAGTTTCTCTCTATTATTTAATTGAAGGAGAGGAAAAAATATTGTGTTTTTTATACAATGTTATAAAAGATAGATGAAGCAATGGTTAGGGAGGCTGAGTTCAAGTAATATCTAAAAACTATAAAAGACAGTAAAAAACAAGAGTACTTACTGCTTGAAGAAGGCCTATATTGTCTCTTAAAGAAGCCAATACACCCACAAATGATACAAGAAACATTACAATGCCCAAGAGTATTAAAATAATTGCTGGGGCTAGAAAGGCACTTTCAAGGGTTTTATACTTCTGTCTTTCAACTTCTGCATAAATTCCAATAGCAAGAACAAGTGCTCCTATCAACTGCAATGAAAAAAAGAAAAACAGGTGTTATTTTTGTTTCAAATAATAATATTTACCTTAAATACAGAGATGTCATTTGATGAATTGTATTAAATTTGTCTTTGTCACTTCTTGTCATATACAAATACTGCCACTAATTGCTTTGGAATTAATTACAAATTATTTACTTCTACAATTACTGTGCACTAGGTTAAGAAAAAAACTTAAAAGTACTGGTCTCTAAATTTAACTTGTATAAATGTTCTCTTTTCAGATCATACAGAACCCAAAATTAAAGTACACTGCAAGCAAATAAGTTCAAAGTGGCCCTGTACATAGTTATTCATTTGCACACCACTTCATGCCAAGAGAATTATGAAAAGTTGATAAAAAAAAAGTTTACTATAGATACTGGACCTATAGATACTCCACTAACATCAGTAACAAAACTCCCACTGACTTCTACAGTGCATGCTTAGGCTCAATACAAAGAAGGATTTTCTAGGAAAGACAGGACTAATATTTGGTTAAGCATCATCCAGTTCCAATTATCTTCCAGTGCAAAGGCTCCTTCTCGTTTTCCACTTAATCGGATAAACCTTGGCCACCTCTGACAAACAATACTGTTTTGGGAGCCAGTCTGATAGCTCCACATTTTGACAATAACAGTCACACGGGCACTTTTCCACTTAGCAAAACTCTGCATAAGATGTACAAGGGCTTAGTCCATGTGCAAGTTTTACCAACCTGCCTTTTTTCCTTCCCTCCACCAACTGAATTTGAAGAGAGAATTTTATGTTCCTTGTAGACCAGATCTTCCTACTTGTATGTCAGACTTGCAAAAAAGTCTGTATATTATAGAGGATGAGCAACAGTTCTAGAGGACTTCACATTTCTTTCAAACATTTTCCCTGGCAGGTTTAATATAGTGGATTTTCTTAGCTATCCCAAAATAAAATTTGAGATTAGATAGTCAAAAACAGTAGAATGTTTTATTATAGTTGGGAAGAGTCAAATTTAAGTATCTTTAAACTATAGACATGACTGTTACTCTAATAATTCAATTTTGCCAAGATTAGCGATTTTCCCCTTTACATCATAAATGCAAGCTTTCAGGAAAAAAATATTAGACTTGTTATTCTGCTCTTGTATGGCTATTTCAGCCTGCCAATTCAAATTCTCTACTATTCAGTCCACAAGATGATTGCATTTGGACTCATATTAGCTATGGACACGTGTATTTGGTCACAGCTTCTATTACTCTTGTTAGGCTATGTCTACACTAGCACTTTTGTCAGTAAAACTTTTGTCGGTCAGGGGTGTGAAAAAACACTTCCCTGACAGACACAAGTGCCTGTTGTGGACAGCGCTATGTCGATGGGAGGCGCTTCCTCCAACATAGCTACTGCCAGTCGTTGGGGGTGGTTGAATTATGCCAACGGGAGAGCTCTCTCCAATTGGCAAAGAGCGCAGAAGACCTTACTGTGGTGCAGCTTCTATGCCGCGGTAAGGTCTGTAGTGTAGACATAGCCAGTAATACTAAGTAACTTCCAAGAGCTTTGCAAGTTCTTGATCCTTTTGCTGCCATAGCAAATCTCACCCACACAACACTTCTATACATGGTATACTTGATATTAATGTCTTTTTCTCTTTGTGCATTAACAATTATCACTGTCTTGTTGAATTCAACCATTAAATAACTAAATCAATAAGACTGAATTCAAGCTAACACCCTTCCCTCAATTCAGAGTGCCTTTTGTATAAGGGAGTTTATGAATCACAGAAGAGAAAAGACAGAGCGCTTATTCAACTTTGCTATTTACATTACAAGCCCTTTTCTACTCTAGCTATTTTTAACTGGTTTTACATCTTTAGAAGGCTGATCTCTAATATTAGTTTAGCTTTTAAACAGCAAAATGTTTTGAATTATCAGTTATAAATTATATTATTTATCATAACAATTCATATTACTCTAGCTGGTATGAAACTTGGGAACATTGGCAAACAACCCAAAGAATCTTCAATAAACCTTATAATAGTAATAGTATAATAGTAGATTTGCAAAGTCCATTAATTTTAAAAGAATTATTATGTAATGTAGTATTTTAATCTTATTCTAAAAATGTTGATACTGAATAATGCTTTGAGGTTATTGCAGTTTACAAAGAACTCTAAGATGAGGAAAATAGTTTGCGAAAAGCCAGTAACAGAACACACAAATGGATTAGTTCTGTGTTTATTTAAAATCTGTCTCTCATCACTTGAATACAATTGTATATGATTTTTCAGGTTCACCCCTTAAACAGTGTCTTATCAAAAATCTTGGGTACCAACTTAATGGATAAATTGCAGCTTTTCAGCTATTATAGCATGCATATTAATATAACTAATACATGTCTAGAAAATACCTTTTTTGTTAAAATATATACATCTGGGTTTGGCTAGCCTTACAGCTCTATATTCCTTACTTGGCTTAAAGTTTTATTTTAATTTTTGTGTTAGATCTTCCTATCCAAGACCATAAAAATAAATATACAGTGAAATGATTTGCAATGAAAAGTTAAAAATGTGCCCTTTTAAGAATAGATAAACTCACTAGTAAGCCAATAAAGTTCCTAGTGTTACTGCCCAGAAACAGCACCGCTTTTTCTTTTACACACTGCTGCTGTTGTACAGGTCTAAATCTGTATTTGATTAAATCAGCACCTTCAGATCTGCCATGATTTCAAATGCCTGCTTTACACTCTGCTATATCAAAGCCTCTTACAGCCACCACAGTTAGGACTGTGTCAGTTTTTCCATTACAAACTCCAACTTTCAGGAACTTAAATCTCAACAATAAAATCTACTCCAGAGTGAAATCTGGTATACAATGTTTCTTGTTTGGAATTAGTTTGTTTAAAAAGAAAATAAGAAATCTGTCCACAATAATCTCTTTAATTGTATACATTGTAAGAGCTGAAAAACAAGTTTCAGGTGTATGTTTGCACTCTGGTAGCTTAGAAATTGTAAATTTTACAACCCTTTACTATACACTGTTCAAACTCCCTACTACTGCAGATAATTTAAACCTATTATAGACTTGCAGTTACACTAAGTATACTCTGCTAGGAAAGGCATGCTGTGGACACTCGAGGGAAACAAACCATCTCGGCCCACCAGCGGCTTATCCTGATGGCCTGGGAGCCAAAGTTTGCTGACCCCTGAATTATAGGGTCGGCTTATGAACGGGTTATAAAAATTTTCCATTTTTACTTATCCATCTGGCGGGGAGGAGGGGGTCGGCTGATAAATGAACCGGCTTATGATCGAGTATATACGGTAATTACCCCTCTATCCAGCAATACCATTACTTTAATAAACTTGTCCTCGTGTGCACTTCTCTTACACACAGGTGGAATATTTTTTTGTAAAATGTCCGTAATAAACCAGCTTTATTACTGTACTCATTATTTCTATTAGCAAACCATCAAAAAACAAAACTCACAGCCTAGATGGCTAAAAAAAACAGCATCATTGCTTTGCCTCAACCAGGAGGTAACAGTTTGGGAAAGGACTTTAACCCCTCCAACTTACCCTTTTCTGCCAGTGTTCACTCTTCTCCTCCTTCCAGCTGCTGCAGAAATCTAAACCACACATAGGCCATGTCTACGCTACCAATTTGTGTCGACAAAAGTGATGTCGACACCCAAAAGTCGACATAATAAAAATCGCAATTTCGTGTTTACACTTGCTCCCTCTGTCGGCAGATCGCGTCTACAGTGGGGGCACCAACATCAACAATGTGACCAATGCACTGTGGGTACCTGTCCCACAGTCCAGCACGACACCTGTAACCGTGCCTTTGGGGGCCACAACTTAGGATGCCAAATTCAGGAAAAACTGATGAGAAATAGGGTAGACACACCCCAAGACTGGTGGCTAATCCCCCATAGGATATACCAAACCAGCAACAAAAGTAAACTTCTGTTTCACCACACTGGCTAACAAGAAGTCATAAAAGCAGTTTCCTTAGACATTCCAGTTCTTATATCACCACTAAAGACACTGGATTTAAAGGTGAGTGGTTCTTTACAACCAGTCTCATCAAATAAAAGATTCTCCTGATCTCAAAGGACCAGCCACACACCCAGATCAATATATAACCCAGATCTTACCCAAAAATCAAGCTGATGCCAATCCTTTAGTATCTAAAACCTAAAGGCCTATTCATAAAAAGAAAGGTGAGAGTTAAAATTAGTTAAAGGAATCAAATACATACAATAATTGCAAAGTTCTTGGTTCAGGCTTGTAGCAGTGATGGAATAAAGTGATGGCTTAAGTCAAGTCTCTGGCTGCTTCCAAATCATTGGAAGGTCCTCAATTCCTTGGTTAGAATGCTTCCATTAATGTAAGTTCATAATCCAGAGGCTGGAGCAGAAAAGAGGCAAAACAGAGATGTTTCCAGAGCCTTTGATATCTTCTGCCATGTGGAGAGTATCCCATCGTTCTTACCATGGAAAAGTACAGTAACAAGATGGTGGTTGGAGTCACATGGACAAGTCACATGTCCATGCATTTCGCTTAGTCATTGCAGGAAATTCCATTAAGTGTAATAGGCATCTCCCATGGTTCAGTATCACTTAAATGTTCTTTTATGGGCCACTCAATTTGAATAGTACCTCCAAGATGTGCTGGCTAACTACCTTGTGGGTGTTCCCCAGGAGCAAACATTTGAAATCCAGGTATAGAGCCAATACTTATAACTTCAAATAAAAAATGATACATTCATATAAATGGCATGGGGAGGGATAGCTCAGTGGTTTGACCATTGGCCTACTAAACCCAGGGTTGTGAGCTCAATCCTTGAGGGGGCCACCTAGCGAGCTGGGGCAAAAATCAGTACTTGGTCCTGCTAGTGAAGGCAGGGGGCTGGACTTGATGACCTTTCAGTGTCCCTTCCAGTTCTAAGAGATACAGGTATATCTCCATATATTTATTTTTATAATCATAACCAGCAAATCACGGCGGATCACAGCGTATTTTGGGACAGGGCTAAATGTCCCATGATGCATTGCTTTCTGTCCCAGCACTCAAGGATCTTCTGGCTTTTTTTGCGGCATTTTTGCAATGGCCCTTCTTTGCTGTGCAGCCTGGCATCTTTGTGAGAAGGGTTGGATCCTGCCCTGCTCGCCTATGCTCTGTTAACTGTCATGAAGACTTTGCAGATGGCAGTGCAATTAATTGTGAAGTTCCTAACTGAGGAAGACTCGCAGGCACCCAACATTCTGCGTGATATGGATAGGAGCAACTATAGATTGCTTTTGGCATTCACAGAGCAGGTGCATAGGGTAGATCGTCACTTTTGGGCTCAGGAAGCAAGAACTGAATGGTGGGATCATATCATCATGCAGATGTGGGATGAGGAGCGGTGGCTACAAAACTTTTGGATACGGAAAGCCACCTTCCTGGAACTACGTGCAGAGCTCGCCCCAGATCTGCGGAGCAAGGACACTAGAATGAGAGCTACTGTCTCGGTAGAGAAGCGTGTGGCAATCGCTATGTGGAAGCTGGCGAGTTCAGACTGCTACCATCGGTCACGAATCAGTTTGGAGTGGGGAAGTCGACGTTGAAGCTGCGTTAAGGGTTAATAAATCACGTCCTGGACTGTGACTCTGAGAAATGTGCATGAAATTGTGGATGGCTTTGCAGAAATGGGTTTCCCTAACGGTGGAGGGGTGATAGATGGCCACACATATTCCCATTTTGGCACCAGACCACCTTGAGACAGAGTACATCAATAGGAAGGAGTATTTCTCCATGGTGTTGCAGGCGCTTGTGGATCACCATGGGCGTTTCACTGACATCACTGCGGGGTGGTCTGGAAAGGTGCATAACGCATGCATCTTCAGGAACACCGGTCTGTACAGAAAGCTTCAAGCGGGGACTTTCTTTCCAAACCAGAAGATTACAGTGGGGGATGTTGACATACCCACAGTGATCCTGGGGGATCCTACGTACCCCTTACAGCCATGGTTCATGAAACCTTACATGGGACACTTGGACAGCAGTAAGGAGCGGTTCAACAACAGGCTCAGTAGGTGCTGGATGACAGTTGAATGTGCCTTTGACAGATTAAAAGCACGCTGGTGATGCCTTTATGGCAGGTTAGCCTCACTGAGGATAATATTCCCATAGTCATAGCCGCGTGCTGTATGTTGCATAATCTTTGTGAAGCTAAGGGTGGAAAGGTTTGCTCAGGGGTAGAGTGTTGAGGCAGACTGCTTGGCCACTGATTTTGAGCAGCCAGATACCAGGGCTGTCAGAGGAGCCCAGAAGGGGGCTATTCGAATCAGGGGTGTTTTAAGGCAGCACTTTGACAATGATCACCAGTAACATATCTCTGTCAGAGGTGCTTCAATGTTACATTACATGCAGTTTTCTAGGGGACAATGGTGACATTTGGGGGCCTTATATTCCAGTAAGGAAGTGATTAAATTGCCAGTTCATGTATTGGTAGAGCCTGCTATCTCAATTTGTAGGAAATAAATAAAGATGATTTACCATTATAAAACTTTGCTTTTATTGCACAAGAAACAGCACACACAAACACACAGATGCTTGGTGGAAAAGGAGGAACCAGAGAACGACAGACTTTTCACAACTGTGTGTAGGTCCAGCTATCATTGTGAAAGTTCTCTGAGGGGGTGGAGTGAAGGGGAAACCGAGAAGTCCCAGAGAGTGGAAAGGAATGTGCAGGCGGAGTGCATGGAAAATAGTTCTGAATACTCTGCAGTGGAGGTGGAGAACTTGTCTTCTCAGTCTGCAGCATTATTAAGAACTTCAGCATATGTTCCATTACTTTAATCATCCACTCAGTTCCATTCTTAACAAATGCGTGAGTCTCTTTTCTGTCATGCCATTCGGCTTCCCAGTACTCCTTGTGTTTCAGGATCAGCATTGTGGGACACCTCCTGGAGGCTAATTAAAGCGATGGAATCAAGCCTGGTGTCTACACTGGCACTTATCAACAAAAATGTAGAGGAAAAAGACATAAATCTCTCGTGAGGGTGGATGAATTTTGTCGCAAAAGCCAGGCATTTTTCCCAACAAAAGTCACCTTGCAGTATGTATGCACTCACTGTTTTGGTCGACAAAGGGCAGTTTTGGCAACAAAACTTGGCAGTGTAGACAAGGCCACAAAGACATATGTATATTTTGCATCCTGTCCCTTCACAACTGAATTTAAATTTGGCAAATCATATTTTATTCACACCAGAAGTGATTTGGCCTTGATTTGTATTAATTGGATATGTCTCACCAAAGGATAGGGACATCCTCTGTATTTTTGTGTGTGTGGAAAAGAGTGGAGTCACTTTCCCAAGTGGAAGAAAAAGCAGTTTCTTAATTACTGGTTCCAGCACAAAATTTACTATTTAATTCGCATACAAAAGTTTAAGTGTGTCAAGTAATTCTGTGACTATCAGCACTAGTTATTTTCATCCTGAAATCTTGGATGGGGGAAATGGGTTTTATTTTAAAACATAATTATGGTTAGAACCTCTGGAAAAACAGCTTTTTAAAACTGTATCAGTGACTAAGATCTTATCTACATTAAGGTTGTATTCGTGTTTGACACCAGTTTCAAAACTCAATTACAGTCTAACAGTGTTGTAAAATGCTTTATGTTCACATCACACCCACTATTGTTACAAACCCTACTACAGGCCAACTTAGGATGCAGGCCTTGGAGGAGAAGGGAATTGATAATGTTATTATGGCTAGCATAACATAAATACTTCTTCACATTGGAGAGAGAAATTATGCTACTACCTCATTAGCTGAAAGTGTTGGAAATCAGTTGTCTAGAAAAGTCAGCAGTTTTTGAACAGAGTTCTAGATGCACAGTTGAAACCATAGCAGTGTCAGGACCTTGCAACAAATTTATTCATTTTGACAGTCAAAACAAGTTTTTTCAGACTATTTTTATTCCTCTTTGTGCATCTTCAATAATGTTGACAGGAGCAAAAATTAGTTTAAGTAAATGGATGTGTCTCAGAAAATTTGTAAAATGCACATGTGGCAAGCAACAGGATTAGATTTGGAGAGACCCATGTGCTTGATCAAACCCACAAATTAAGAAAAAAAAGTCTTACAATTTACAAATTTTATACTTATTCTTTAATTAAATGTTCCAGCCCTGACCCATTATTGCAAAAAATCATTAATGTTAAGTGTTAAGTTTTTTTACAACAACAGTAATTCTGGCAATTACCAGGAGAAACAAGGGGTAAAGGTAGCTTTACATTTACCTTTGCCTCAATTCTATGCTGAGACTGCCAGCAGGTGGTTTGGCCCCTACAGCAGGTTAGCAAAACTCTTGACACTAGAGGAATTCCCAGTTGCCCCAGTAGGCCAGCTCTCTAGCTGCTTTGCAAGTGTGCTCAAGAGGGTAGCGCCCACAGAAACTAATAGAAGTAAATGGGAGGTGAATGTGCTCAGCACAAAACAAAATATAACCCTAACAGAGGAGAAAGTATAGAGCCGTTAAGTACAGTCAATAAAGGTTTAAGCAAGTGAGTATAACATATTGAAATTCCTTCACAAGCTAGAAGGGTTGTTCACTATAAAGAACAAAACTCTACTCTCACAGAAGTCAGTGGGATTGTGTCAGCATAACAGAAAAAACAATTCAGCCTTAGGTACTTATTACACATCTGGACAAGTAAGGAGATCTGTTTCACTTGACTGGGAGAATGGAGAATTTAGAGGGAACACAAGCCTGTGACATATTTCAAACAATACATCATACGTTTAATCTGTGAAAGAAGACAATTAAACTAACAAAGGAAGCCTTCTGCAAGAATAAATGCCATCAGCCCCCATCCTTTCCTCCTCCAACAGTTCTTTCATTGTGGCCTCCGTCCCACTTCAAGTTCCAAACCGCCTTCTTAATATATTAATGAGTTAAGCATTTAGATATAAATAAGGTTAAAATAAATAAAATGAAAGGATCACTAAAATATAGACGTCTTGGGAATTCTATATTTGTAGGTCTGTTATTTATAGTTTTTCTTCTTTTCATTTTTGGAACATTTATAGTAATTTTGTTGAGGGTGGGGTGGCATGGTAAAATCTGCCTGGACTCTGTGCTGGGGTGACAAGGAGTTATTTAAAGGAAGATACAGTGTTTATAAACTTTCCTTCATTAACATACGAATTTAAATTCTGTCTCTTCAGGATTTTTTTGTAAACTATATGTTTGCAAAATCCATTCACATAAGCTAATCTGAGCTCACCCGAACATTATTATGAACTAACATTTCTAATTACCAAAACATTATATCTAATTTCCTTTTAACAACTATTCCATGGTATTAGACTGCACCTTATGTATTTTGATATATGATAGGAGGAACAAGTTTAGCATACTTTCTTAGTTGAAAATCCACGGGGGAGGAAGGGGAGAAATACAAATAAAGACTAAGTTTCTTAAGGTGTTTGAAAGCTACTTTTGTCTGGGCAGGTACTCAGTGATACCAGGGCTGACTTTTCTGTTACTTAGTGGTGTATTATTAAGTGATGTATTATGCCACACTAGAACAAGCCTACCATGCCAAATGAAAGAGCAGACAAGTAAATGAAGTACAAGGGTGCCTTTACAGAAAGTTTGCTTACAGAAAAAAAGATAATGTGGTGTTTAAGAAAGAATAGAAGGCATACCTGTGTATAAATCAATTTACTAGAAACTCTTTGAACACAGAACAACAGAACAAAATTAGTAAAATGTTAGTACTAGGACAAGTATCCTAATGTGGGAAGGCTAGAATTATTGTTGCCCTGACCTTTTTTTGCAGAAGGTTCTACTTAGGGAATGGTTGCTAGAGTGAAACCAGGAGTCCAAGGAGGAGAAAAGGTTAATTTTCTATTAAAAAATAGAAAAAAATAATAAAACAAAAAAGGCTAAAAGATACCGAATACCCCCAAAAGTCTGAACTAAAGGCAATGTGCTTTATGTTCTGATTTTCAGTTATTCCTCAAACTGTAGTTGTTTCTTCAAAACAAAACCTAAAGGGATACTACATTATAAAGACTCAGAAACCCAAGGTAACATGTTCTCCCAACTCATGATTTAAAAACAAAAAGCCTTACTTTAAAAATCTATCCCTACTAGGGAAAAATTATCAGATCTTCAAAACAAGAAATGCAGTAGTCTTGAATTTGGAGCATTTTGAAGACAAAGACAGAAACAAATCTCATCTACGAATCTGAAATGTCAACATATGTGACATTTCCCAGCACAGAAAATAGTCTGTCAGATTCTACTGTAAATCCAGAACTTCACACCCTGAAAATGGAAATTTGCCTTTTTTTTTTTTTTTTTTTACCTAAATGAGTGTTCACCACTGATCATTGTTTTCATACTCAGGATGCATATCAGAGGTGAAGTTGCCACTTTTGAGAAGGAGAGACATGTAAATTGGATTTGGGCTATAACAGCCTGGATGATGTCTCTTTCAACAGAAACTCTATTAGACTACTTTCTCTTCACGCCTGAACAATTTTCTTAGGCACTATGAGAGCTGGTCTACTGCTTTGCACAATAGAATAACTATCACACAGCGGAGAGTTTGTACTACCTTTCGAAACTATGAAAATCAGTAAAAGACATCAAACAACATTGCACCTTCCTCTTTTAAAAGCACAGAACAGAGCAGATGAAACATCACTGAACAACCAGCAAGCTTAAAATTGAAATCATCCTACATTAATCAGACACAAAACAACTGGTTCTCTAGTGGGTGAGGTCTTTCCCCTTCTTAGCTTTCCTACTCCCATCTGAGTGAGACAAAGCAATGTTTTATGGAAAATCAACTGATTTTCATGCCACCTGCCACACCCTTCCACCTTTGAAAGTCGCCAACTGCCAAAACCAGTTGATTGTTACCCAGTGACAACCACAAAACTGCGCCCCAGAGGTTTCTAAAGGTCCTTCTAGGGCATGCGGTGCATTGCCGCCAGAGATCTCATTCGGTTACAAAATTCTTCCATGCCCATCCACTAAACCCTGCCGAACCAGCACACGAGGTGAGGCCCGGGAACGCACATCCACGCTGAGGATGACTCGAGAGTTCCGCCCGCCCACCCCCCAAAAAACAACCAAAAATAAATAAAAACAACAACTCTTCCACGGAGTGCGCGGGCAGCTCTCGCCCTGGCCTGGGGGTATTTGCTGGTGTGTTGTTGGTGTAACACAAGGGCGCACTGCCAGGGCTGGAGAGGCGGTGCCTCCCCCCCCCACACACACACGGGCCGGGGGCGCTGGGCTCCAGGACCGCACCCGCAGCGCCAGCTCGCCTCAGCGCAGCATCTCCAGGCGGGCGCTGTATCCCGGCGCCTGGGCTGGGCGGTGAACGTAGCCCTCTCGCGCAGACCGGTCCCAGCGGGGATCGGGGTCTCTCCTCGGCCGCCCCCCTCCCGCCGCAGCCCGCGGGAGTCCCCGGCCGGCGGCCCGCGCTCACCCAGAAGAACGTGGAGTAGACGATGAGGGTGAACTTGAGGCAGAGGTAGGAGAAGCGCGCACAGTAGCGGATGTTCTCCGAGTCCCCGGCCGCCATCCTGCTCCCCGGCCCGGCCCGGCCCGCTTCCTGCTTCTCCCGCCGCCACCTGCCCGCGAGCGGCACCCAGCCGGCGGCGGAGTCTCGCAGCCGCGGCCAGCACCACTGGGTGGCAGCGGCGCAGGAGCTATCGCTCAGCTGGGGGCTGAGGGCGGGGCACGCCCAGGGAGGGATGTGTGTGTTTCACTGGACGGGGAAGGAGAATGCAGAATACAGAGGGGACACAAGCCTGCGACGTATGTCACACGAGCCATCATAGGCTGAAGCTGTGAACGAAAACAATTCTCCTAAGCAAGTGGGAATGTCGGTGTTCTGACCATGGAGCCTTTCTGCTTATAGCTGATGAGTTACAGCACGATTCAGTCAAGAACTTAAAAGAGTGATTCACACTGTCTCTTCAGTCAGGACCTGGAGTTTGACAGCATCTCTTCCCTGACGAAGGAGACGGAGTACACATTTACACTGCTTCTAATTTCTTTGTGTCAGTGTTATGAACATAATTACGACCATACTGGGTGTGACCAATTCGTCACAGAGACCCCCTTGGGACTGTCACCTGACATGCTGAAATTACCTCTGAGCCTGTTTTCCCTGCCAACTTGGGATTTCAGAACCCTGCCTTGTTGAACCGGACACTCTAGCCTGCTGCAACACAGACCCAAGGTCTGGACCACACCCCCAAAGTTGCAGGCTTTAAGTGCGCCTGTCTCTAGCACTCAGACACCCAGCTCCCAATGGGATCCAAATCCCAAATAAATCCATTTTACTTTGTATAAAGCTTATACAGGGTAAATTCATAAATTGTCTGCCCTCTATAACAGGGATAGAGAGATATGCACAGCTGTTTGCTCCCCCAGGTATTAATCACTTACTCTGGGGTTTATTAATAAACAAAAGTGATTTTTAAATATAGCAAGTAGGATTTAAGTGGTTTCAAGTAATAACAGACAGAACAAAGTAAGTCACCTAGCAAAATAAAACAAAACATGCAAGTCTAAGCTTAATACATTAAGAAATTGATTACAGGTAATATCTCACCCTCAGAGATGTTCCAATAAGCTTCTTTCACAAATTAGACTCCTTCCTAGTCTGAGCCCTATCCTTTCCCTGGTTACAGTCCTTGTTAGTTCCAGCCGGCATCTTAGGTGGCAAGCAGGGGCTTTCTCATGACTGTCCTCCATTTGTCCTGTTCCATCCCCTTTTATAGCTTTTGCACCAGGCTGGAATCTTTTGTCTCCCTGGGTCCCCACCCCTCCTTCTTAATGGAAAAGTACCAGATTTAAGATGGATTCCAGTATCATGTGACATGGTCACATGGCCTGTGAGACCCCAGCCTTCATTCTTACTGGACTGGCCCATATGTACACAGGAAGGTTTGCAAGTAAACAGAACTATTTACAGTTCATTGATTCTGAAGCCCCCTTAATAGCTTCCACTTAATATGTTTACATCAGTAATACAAGTTTATATCTTAGTCTCCTAAATCTAGACATAGAAATAATACATGCAAACAAATAGGATGAACACACGCAGTAGATTATAAGCTTTGTAATGATACCTTACAAGAGATCTTTTGCATAAAGCATATTCCAGTTACATCATATTCACATTCACAAGCATATTTTCATAAAGCATATGAAGTGCAACATCACACTGGGCAGACCAAAGGTCAATCTAGCCCAGTATTCTGTCTTCTGACAGTGGCCAATGTCAGGTATCCCACAGGGAATGAACAGAACAGGTAATCCTCAAGTGATCCATCCCCTGTCGCCCATTCCCAGCATCTGGCAAACAGAGCTTAGGGACCCCATCCGTACTCATCCTGGCTAATAGCCATTGATGGACCTATCCTCTGCTGGAATGCTCTCCTTACCCAACCAAAGCTTCCACTTATTTCTTCTGAGCATTCATCACTCTGGGTAATGGGAGCTTTGCATCTCAAAATTCTGCACACAGGAACTTGGGTACATGTAATGTTGCATACATAGGGTTGCCAACCCTCCAGGATTGTCCTGGAGTCTCCAGGAATTAAAGATTAATCTTAATTAAAGATAATGTCATGTGATGAAACCTCCAGGAATTTGTCCAACCAAAGATGATAACCCTATTAATACACAAAGCTGTAGGTTGAGTTGAAGTCACAGGAGCAGGAAAGAATCCACTGATTGTCCTTCATGTGGGAACAAATGATACGGCTAGATTCTCACTGGAACGAATCAAGGGAGATTATGCAAGGCTGGGGAAGATGCTTAAGGAATTCAAGGCTCAGGTGATCTTCAGTGGGATTCTGCCTGTTCCTAAAGAAGGGCAACAAAGGTGTGACAAGATTATGATGCTCAACAGATGACTCAGGCAGTGGTGCTATAAGGAGGGCTTTGGGATGTATGGCCACTGGGAGGCATTCATGGACAGAGGACTGTTCTCTCGGGATGGATTTAACCTGAATAGGGCAGGAAATAAACTGATTAAGAGAGCTTTAAACTATGAATTTGGGGGAGATGGTTGGGAGATGTACAGGTAATCTCCATGCCGGATTTTAACATTGAGAGGGAAGAAAACGAAGTAAGAAAGGATACAGCTGTGGGTAGGAGAATGGACATAAGGAGGAAAGGTAGTGTAGATATCAGTCTAATAGGTGATACTGGCAGTAGAATGTCAATGCCTAATTGGGTAAAGAATGTGAGCGAAGCCAAACAGCAAAAATTAAGATGCTTGTGCACTAATGCGAGGAGCCTAGGTAACAAAATGGAGGAACTAGAGCTACTGGTGCAGGAAGTGAAACCAGATATTATAGGGATGACAGAAACATGGTGGAATAGTAGTCATGACTGGAGTACAGGTATTGAAGGGTATGTGCTGTTTAGGAAAGCCAGAATAAAGGCAAAGGTGGTAGAGTAGCATTGTATATCAATGATGAGGTAGACTGTAAAGAAATAAGAAGTGGTGGAATGGATAAGACAGAGTCTATCTGGGCAAAAATCACATTGGGGAAGAAAGCTACTAGAGCCTCCCTTGGGATAGTGCTTGGGGTATGCTATAAACCACCAGGATCTGATTTCGATATGGATAGAGACCTCTTTAATGTTTTTAATGAAGTAAATACTAATGGGAATTTTGGATTCATGGGAAACTAACTTCCCAGATATAGACTGGAGGACAAGTGCTAGTAATAATAATAGGGCTCAGATTTTCCTGGATGCGATAGCTGATGGATTCCTTCACCAAGTAGTTGCTGAACCAACAAGAGGGAATGCCATTTTAGATTTGGTTTTGGTGAGTAGTGAGGACCTCATAGAAGAAATGATTGTAGGGGACAACCTTGGTTCGAGCGATCATGAGCTAATTCAGTTCAAACTTGATGGAAAGATAAACAAAAATAGATCTGGGACTAGGGTTTTTGATTTCAAAAGGGCTAACTTTAAAGAATTAAGGAAATTAGTTAGGGAAGTGGATTGGACTGAAGAACTCGTGGATCTAAAGGCAGAGGAGGCCTGGAATTACTTCAAGTCAAAGTTGCAGAAACTATCAGAAGTTTGCATCCCAAGAAAGGGGAAAAAATTCATAGGCAGGAGTTGTAGACCAAGCTGGATGAGCAAGCATCTCAGAGAGGTGATTAAGAAAAAGCAGAAAGCCTACAAGGAGTGGAAGATGGGGGGGATTAGCAAGGAACGCTACCTTATTGAGGTCAGAACATGTAGGGATAAAGTGAGAAAGGCCAAAAGCCATGTCGAGTTGGACCTTGCGAAGGGAATTACAACCAAGAGTAAAAGGTTCTATAGCCATATAAATAAGAAGAAAACAAAGAAGGAAGAAGTGGGACTGCTAAACACTGAGGATGGAGTGGAGGTTAAGGATAATCTAGGCATAGCCCAATATATAAACAAATACTTTGCCTCGGTCTTTAATGAGGCTAATGAGAAGTTTAGGGATAATGGTAGGGTGACAAATGGGAATGAGGATATGGAGGTAGATATTACCACATCCGAGGTAGAAGCCAAAGTCGAACAGCTTAATGGGACTAAATCGGGGGGGCCCAGATAATCTTCATCCAAGAATATTAAAGGAACTGGCACATGTACCGTATGACTGGAGAATTCCTAACATAGTTCCTATTTTTAAGAAAGGGAAAAAATGTGATCTGGTAACTACAGGTGTGTCAGACCTGGTCTACACTATGAGTTTAGGTCGACTTTAGCAGGGTTAAATCGAATTAAGCCTGGACACGTCCACACGACAAAGCCCTTTTTTTCGACTTAAAGGGCCCTTTAAACCGGTTTCTTTACTCCACCTCCGACGAGGGGATTAGCGCTAAAATCAGCCTTTGCGGGTCGGATTTCGGGTAGTGTGGACGGAATTCGACGTTATTGGCCTCCAGGAGCTATCCCACAGTGCTTCACTGTGACCGCTCTGGACAGTACTCTCAACTCAGATGCATTGACTAGGTAGACAGGAAAAGCCCCGCGAACTTTTGAATTTCATTTCTTGTTTGCCCAGCGTGGAGAGCACAGGTGACCACGCAGAGCTCATCAGCATAGGTAACCATGATGGAGTCCCAGGATCGCAAAAGAGCTCCAGCATGGACAGAACAGAAGGTACGTGATCTGCTCACCATATGGGGAGACGAATCAGTGCTAGCTGAACTCCGTAGCAGTAAACGAAATGGCAAAATATTAGAAAAGGTCTCAAAGGCCATGAAGGATAGAGGCCATAACAGGGACGCACAGCAGTGCCGCGTGAAAATTAAGGAGCTAAGGCAAGCCTACCACAAAGCCAGAGAGGCCAACGGAAGGTCTGGGGCAGAGCCGCAAACATGCCGCTTCTACGCGGAGCTGCATGCCATTCTAGGAAGTGGAGCCACCACTACCCCAACCGTGTGCTTTGACTCCATCAATGGAGAAACACGCAACAAGGAAGCGGGTTCGGGGTACGCGGAAGATGATGATGATGATGAAGACAGTTCACAGCAAGGAAGCAGAGAAACCAGTTTCCCCAACAGCCAGGATATGTTTATCACCCTGGACCTGGAACCAGGAACCCCCGAACTCACCCAAGGCGTGCTCCCAGACCCTGAGGGCATTCAAGGGACCTCTGGTGAGTATACCTTTGTAAATATCACACATGGTTTAAAAGCAAGCGTGTTTAATGATTAATGATTAATTTGCCCTGGCAATCACGGCCAGTACAGCTACTGGAAAAGTCTGTTAACGTGTGTGGGGATGGAGCGGAAATCCTCCAGGGACATCTCCAGAAAGCTCTCCTTCATGTACTCCCAAAGCCTTTGCAAAACGTTTCTGGGGAGGGCTGCCTTATCCCGTCCGCCATGGTAGGACACTTTACCACGCCAGGCCAGTAGCACGTAGTCTGGAATCATTGCATAACAACACATGGCAGCGTATGGTCCCGGTGTTTGCTGGCATGCAGACAACATCTATTCCTTATCTCCCTTTGTTATCCTCAGGAGAGCGATATCATTCATGGTCACCTGGTTGAAATGGGGTGATTTTATTAAGGGGGCAGTCAGAGGTGCCAGTTCCTGCTCTGCTGAACAGAAATGTTCCCCGCTGTTAGCCACGTGGTGGGGGGGGAGGGGTGAAGAGATCATCCCAGAGAATTGGGTGTGTGGGGGCGGGGGGTAGTTGGGTTTGTGCTGCATGTTAACCTGGAATCCCCAGCCCCTCCTTTTACATTGAAAACCCATTTTAAATGGCCAACCCAACGGGTCCTTGGCATGGGAAATGAGGGCGCTACTGTTTGAAACCATTCCCACATGTTATGAGGGTTAAAAAAGCCAAAAGACTGTGGCTTACCATGGCTGCCTGCAAGCCGAATTCTGTTGCCTGGCACCGCGTGAGTGATCTCTCACACCAAACCGGCAGGCCCTCAATATAAGAGGAAAAATGCGACTTTGTAACGAAAGTACATGTGCTGTGTAATGTGAACAGCAAAATTTAACGTGAAAGAGTGTACCCATTGTTCTCTAAAATGTGTCTTTTTTAACCACCTCTCCCTTGTCCTCCACCAGCTGCAAATGTTTCTCCTTCGCAGAGGCTAGCAAAGATTAGAAGAAAATGGCGGACTTAGGATGATATGTTCACAGAGCTCCAGATGACCTCCCACGCAGAAAGAGCACAGCAGAATGTGTGGAGGCAGTCAATGTCAGACTACAGAAAAGCACAATATGAATGAGAGGAGAGGTGGCGGGCTGAATCGCGGGATGAACAGAGCAAGTGGCGGGCTGAAGATAATAGGTGGCGTCAGCTTGCAGACAGAAGGCAAGAGTCGATGCTCCGGCTGCTGGAGCATCAAACTGATATGCTCCAGCGCATGGTTGAGCTGCAAGAAAGGCAGCAGGAGCAGAGACCGCCGCTACAGCCCCTATGTAACCAACAGCCCTCCTCCCCAAGTCCCATTGCCTCCTCACCCAGATGCTGAAGAACACGGTGGGGGGGCCTCCGGCCACCCAGTCACTCCACCCCAGATGATTGCCTGAGCATCGGAAGGCTGGCCTTCAATAAGTGTTAAAGTTTTAAAGTTTTAAACTGCAGTGTGTCCTTTTCCTTCCCTCCTCCCCCACCCCTCTCGGGCTACCTTGGCAATTATCCCCCTAGTTGTGTGATGAATTAATAAAAAATGCATGAATGTGAAGTAACAATGACTTTATTGCCTCTGCAAGCGGTGCTCGAAGGGGGGAGGGGAGGGTGGGGTGGTTGGTTTACAGGGAAGTAGAGTGAACCGGGTTCGGGGGCGGAGGGATCATCAAGGAGAAACAAACAGAAGTTTCACACCGTAGCCTGGCCAGTCACAAAACTCGTTTTCAAAGCTTCTCTGATGCGCACCGCACCCTGCTGTACTCTTCTAACTGCCCTGGTGTCTGGCTGCGCGTAATCAGCGGCCAGGCGATTTGCCTCAACCTCCCACCCTGCCATAAATGTCTCCCCCTTACTCTCACAGATATTGTGGAGCACACAGCAAGCAGCAATAACAATGGGGATATTCTTTTCGCTGAGGTCTGAGCAAGTCAGTAAGCTGCACCAGTGCGCTTTTAAACATCCAAATGCACATTCCACCACCATTCAGCACTTGCTCAGCCTGTAGTTGAACAGGTCCTGACTACTGTCCAGGCTGCCTGTGTACGGCTTCATGAGCCATGGCATTAAGGAGTAGGCTGAGTCCCCAAGGATCACGATAGGCATTTCAACATCCCCAACGGTTATTTTCTGGTCCGGGAAGAAAGTCCCTTCCTCCAGCTTTCGAAACAGACCAGAGTGCCTGAAGACGCAAACATCATGTACCTTTCCCGGCCATCCCATGTTGATGTTGGTGAAACGTCCCTTGTGATTCACCAGGGCTTGCAGCAGCATTGAAAAGTACCCCTTGCAGTTTATGTACTCGGTGGCTTGGTGCTCCGGTGACAAGATAGGGATATGGGTTCCGTCTATCGCCCCACCACAGTTTGGGAATCCCATTGCAGCAAAGCCATCCACTATGACCTGCACGTTTCCCAGAGTCACTACGCTTGATATCAGCAGGTCTTTGATTACCCTGGCAACTTGGATCACAGCAGCCCCCACAGTAGATTTGCCCACTCCAAATTGATTCCCAACTGATCGGTAGCTGTCTGGCGTTGCAAGCTTCCACAGGGCTATCGCCACTCGCTTCTCAACTGTGAGGGCTGCTCTCATCTTGGTATTCTGGTGCTTCAGGGCAGGGGACAGCAAGTCACAAAGTTCCATGAAAGTGCCCTTATGCATGCGAAAGTTTCACAGCCACTGGGAATCGTCCCAGACCTGCAACACGATGCGGTCCCACCAGTCTGTGCTTGTTTCCCGGGCCCAGAATCGGCTTTCCACAGCATGAACCTGCCCCAGTAACACCATGATTTGCACATTGCTGGGACCCGTACTTTGTGTGAGGGCTGTGTCCATGTCAATTTCCTCATCACTCTCATCGCCACGCTGCAATCGCCTCATCAGCTGGTCCTGGTTTTGCTTTGGCATGTCCTGGCTCTGCATATACTCCAGGACAATGCGCGTGGTGTTCATAGTGCTCGTAATTGCCGCGGTGATCTGAGCGGGCTCCATGATCCCAGTGCTATGGCGTCTGGTCTGAAAAAAGGCGCGAAACTGACGGAGGAAGGGAGGGGCAACTGACGACATAGCGTACAGGTACAGGGAATTAAAATCAACAAAGGTGGCTGTGCATCAGGGAGAAACACAAACAACTGTCACACAGAATGGCCCCCCCAAAGATTGAACTCAAAACCCTGGGTTTAGCAGGCCGTTGATTTCACAGAGGGAGGGGGAAGCAAATGAATACATCTATTTTTTACATCTTAAGCTGGCAGCCGATGGTCCAGCATGACTGATAGCCCTCAGCATCTTCTGGGTGCTTGGCAGAAGATACTGTACTACGACTGCTAGCCATCATCGTCAAGACGGTTCAACAGGACTGCCAGCAGGACTGAATCTCTAGGAGACAAAGCATGTCTGCCCAGGTGCCTATGATTGAACTGGAGTACGACGACAACAGATACCAGTCGTAATACACCATCTACTGCCTTAGGGGCTGCTGCTGTGTAGCAATGCAGCCCCACATCTGCCAGCACCCAGTTAGCCGATGAAGGCTACCAGTCATACTACACCATCTACTGCCAAAAGGCAATTAGCTGCTGCTGTGTGTGGAGTTCCTCAGGGATCAGTTTTGGGACCAATCTTATTTAATCTTTTTATTACTGACCTTGGCACAAAAAGTGGGAATGTGCTAATAAAGTTTGCGGATGACACAAAGCTGGGAGGTATTGCCAATACAGAGAAGGGCTGGGATATCATACAGGAAGATCTGGATGACCTTGTAAACTGGAGTAAAAGTAATAGGATGAAATTTAATAGTGAAAAGTGCAAGGTCATGCATTTAGGGATTAATAACAAGAATTTTGGTTATAAGCTGGGAACAGATCAGTTGGAAGTAACAGAGGAGGAGAAGGACCTCGAATTATTGGTTGATCACAGGATGACTATGAGCCACCAATGTGATATGGCCGTGAAAAAGGCTAATGTGATCTTGGGATGCATCAGGCGAAGTATTTCCAGTAGAGATAAGGAGGTGTTAGTACCATTATACAAGGCATTGGTGAGATCTCATCTGGAATACTGTGTGCAGTTCTGGTCTCCCATGTTTAAGAAGGATGAATTCAAATTGGAACAGGTACAGAGAAGGGCTACTAGGATGATCTGAGGAATGGAAAACCTGTCTTATGAAAGGAGACTCAAAAAGCTCAGCTTGCTTAGCCTAACCAAAAGAAGGCTGAGGGGAGATACGATTGCCCTCTATAAATATATCAGAGGGATAAATACCAGGGAGGGAGAGGAATTATTTAAGCTCAGTACCAATGTGGACACAAGAACAAATGGATATAAACTGGCCATCAGGAAGTTTAGACTTGAAATTAGATGAAGGTTTCTAACCATCAGAGCAGTGAAGTTCTGGAACAGTCTGCCAAGGAGTAGTGGAGGCAAAAGACATATCTGGCTTCAAGACTAAGCTTGATACGTTTATGGAGGGGATGGTATGATGGGATAGCCTAATTTTGGCAATTAATTGATCTTTGATTATTAGCGGTAAATATGCCCAATGGCTTGTGATGGGATGTTAGATGGGGTGGGATCTGAGTTACTACAGAAAATTCTTTCCTGGGTGTCTGGCTGGTGAGTCTTGCCCACATGCTCAGGGTTTAGCTGATCGCCATATTTGGGGTCGGGAAGGAATTTTCCCCCATGGCAGATTTTGCCTTCATCTGTAGTGTGGGTCACGGGTCACTTGCTGGAGGATTCTCTACACCTTGAAGTCTTTAAACCATGATTTGAGGACTTCAATGGCTCAGATACAGGTTAGTGGTTTGTTACCAGAGTGAGTGGGTGAGATTCTGTGGCCTGCGTTGTGCAGGAGGTCGGACTAGATGATCATAATGGTCCCTTCTGACCTTAAAGTCTATGATTCTATGATTAATCTTTAATTAAAGATAATGTCATGTGATGAAACCTCCAACAATTTGTCCAACCAAAGATGGTAATCCTATTCGTTCACAAAGCTGTAGGTTGAGTTGAAGTCACAGGAAACTTGGTCCACTGTTATTGATTTCTTAATCCCCTACTGTTCCATTTAGTTATTCTTTATAAAATATTTGAACATATAAATTCCTACATATGTGCTAAATATTATTATTCCTAAAAAGAAGAACAGGAGTACTTGTGGCACCTTAGAGACTAACACATTTATTAGAGCATAAGCTTTCGTGGATAAATTTGTTAGTCTCTAAGGTGCCACAAGTACTCCTGTTCTTCTTTTTGCGGATACAGACTAACACGGCTGCTACTCTGAAACCTGTTATTATTCCTAAGAAATTTATTAGCTCTTCAAAACAAAACTGGAAAACAAAAGCTTCTCAGCTGAGCAGCCCAACAATAACAATTATTTCCACTCATGGGTAGATTCATAGATTCTAGGACTGGAAGGGATCTCGAGAGGTCATCAATACACATGAATACATAATTTGCATTATTCCTCCATTTTGCCAGCTTGCTCCATTCTCCAAAGCAGAGTATTAATATTTACAAGAACCCTGTTCTCAAATATAAAGCTGACTATCCAAATATTAAGCCTAAAAGACATAGTAACAACTGAGTTGGTTGGAGAAACTTCAGCAGAACCATATTCTGTCAGAATATGCAGGTCTGTCTAAATCAAAATGCTTTGTGAAATTGACCTAATTTTGCTGGAATTTCATTTCAGAAGAAACAAACAAGAATAGTTCCAACAATGTTGAAACATTCCATTTTGACATTTTTGTGCATGAAATATTTTGATATTTTGTTTTGAAACAACTTTTCAAATTTTTTATCTTGTATATATAATATTATGTAAAAAAGTCAAACTCAAAATGAAACTTGTTAAAACAAAACATTTTGTTTGACCTGAAACAAATTTCTTTTCCAGGATTTTCCTTCAGGAAATCTCAAAATTTTGGGTTTTCATTCCAATTCAGAACCAAGCCAGATTTCAAAATCTCAAAATCCATCATGAAATGGAATGTGCATCATCCACAGAGCTTTAGTAACTGTACAGCAGTGTTTCATGAGTTTAGCAATATATCCTGTGCAGTTGACAATTAGCTGTTTTAAGACACTATCAACACAAATATTTAAGGCCAAATTTTCAGCTATACCCTCATCTTTTCCCACCAAAAATATACACATTAATGTTTGCACCTAAAAATGACATACACAAACACAGGTACACATCCAATTTGGTGAACATAAACATTTAGAACATAAATGTATTTTTGTGATCTAAAAATTATGGGTCAGCTTGAGGTCAACTGAACTTGGCCCCACATATTTAAAATCTTGTAAGCACAAGAAATTTGCTTTAATGGGACCACTCAGTGCATAATGCTAAGCATGTACCTAAGTCTCTGTAAAATAGGAAACTTTGATTGTAAGTTCTTTGGAGGAGACTCTTCTTTTGTTAGGTGTGTGTAAAATGCTTGCTACAATGGATCCTCTAAGCACTATTGCAATACAAATAATAATACGATTAACCATTGATCTCTCACTATTATTGTGCATTATAATATGTAATAATGTTTGCTACTCTACATAACAAATAAAAGGCACCAATCCTGTAATTTACAACATGTGGGCGCAACAGTCCACCAACACATTGTAAATTAAAGGATTGGTGCCAAAGTTACTAGTTTGGAGCCATAGCAATCGTACTGGTCGTGTGCTCTAGCATTCTTGGCTAAGCAGATGCTTATCCAAAGTCTTACTAATGTGAGAAACAGCAAGCACTGATAGTTATGCAATAGGCATCCAGTGCTGAGACACTACATAACTACTATACATAAACTTGAGGAGAGAGATGAATACTTTATTCCAATTGCCATACAAAAAGACTATTTTTGGGAGGAGGAGAGAGCATGGCTCATTCAGAACTGACCATCATCATAGAATTTGTTCTTGTCCACTGGCCGAATAATACAGGATAAAGGTCTCACGCTGCAAAAGCAGAAGTTTTGCAGAAACCTTCTGAAATTAAAAAGGTTCAATGTTTTCAAAATCTCTTGCCCTTTTCATCAAGATTTGCATGTCAGTTATTATCACTTTGTCGTATACTCTTGACAAACTGATAGTATTAAAGACCTTAGCTGTTAACACTACAAAATCATTAGCTATGTATTACGCTGTATGTCTATAGATTAATCAGTTATGTAAAATCTCAATAATTTCCCTGGAATCCTTTGGGCCTAGCTACAATACTGAACCATGTTTGCTTCTGGAAGAAGAACAGCCCTGTCTCCATGCCAGTCAAAGAATAGGTCATCTATTTATACAGATATATCAATAAGATGTAATACAGCTTTTTTATAAGCATTCATCTCCTAAAATTTCAAGAACAATAATTTTCAAACTAATGCACAAAAGATTTACCAGTATTTCTCCTATTATTTTTAGTGGAAATTTCACTTTGAAATGTCCCATACATTTATGGAAAAATATGTGAAATGTAGCATTGCTATGTATGCTAAAGTTCTAGTATTATTTTAACTATTATGTTACACACACACACACCCCACAAAAAATAAAGCTTCCAGATCACATTCTTAATCTTTTATTCAATTATTATGCCTGAAATCTGCCAGTCAGATGCTGGAGGTGGGGGGGGGGGGCAGTGTCACTCCCTGTCACGGTGGCAGGGCAACTGTTGCGAGCCCAGGATGCAGCAACAGCTGTCAGTCAGCACCCCTCTGTGGGACCCCTTCCTCAGGGCTGAGAGCTGGGTGGGGGGGCGGGATCCAGCAGCTGTGGCTTGCAAGGGAATGGACCAATCAGATGCAGATGTAGGGGAGGGACCAATCAGGAAGCAGACCAACTGGGGCCAGCTTGTCTGGTCTGCAAAAACCCTGGACTTTGCCTGTTATTTTTAAAATCCCTCCCATACCCCCACCTCCACCCCCCGCCCTGGACAGAGAAAGGTGGCTACAAAAAGAGGCTGTGTCTGGGAAAACCCAGATGTATGATAACCCTATCTGTGACACAAGAATACCAAGAATCACAGCAATTCAGGTTACTCATAATCCTAAGGACCCGTTACAAGTCAACTGTGTTTTAGTCTCACACCAAAGATGACAGCGGTAGCCAATCCTATAGTAAATAACATGAAAACTTATTAAATAGGAAAAAGAAATTAAGGAGTTATTTATAAGGTTAAAGCGAGCAGACACACAAATAAATTACCGTCTTAGGGCATGTCTACACTGGCAGAGTTACAGCACCAGCAGGTACAGTGCCGCTCAGAAAGTGCTGAAGGGAAACTGCTGTTATGTGTTCACACTTTCAGCTGCCTGTGCAATAGCGTGCTCACACTTCCAGCACTTGCAGTGGTATTCAGAGCAGTGCACTCTGGGGAGCTATCCCACAGAGCATTTATTCTTCGTCCACAGTTGTGGGAAGACGGACGGGGGTCGCAGGGCATCCTGGGTCCTGTCCCAATGCCCCATGATGCATTGCTTTGCATCCCAGCAATTCCTGTGTGTCCATCCACATTTGGCGCCATCTTTCAACGGTTTGTGTACTGCACGCCCTGCCTCTTTGGGCTACAAGAATGGATCTTGAACTGTTGACCAGTATGCTGCTCACTCTGACCAACACTTCACGAGTGGCAGTGGAAAGGCAAGAGGAGTGCGACATTGATCTCGCCACGCATAGTAGCTATGACACGAGGTTGCTTGTGGCATTCACAGAGGTGTTGACCACAGTGGAACGCTGCTTTTGGGCTCGGGAAACAAGCACTGAGTGGTGGGATCACATAGTGATGCACATCTGGGATGATGAGCAGTGGCTGCAGAACGTTTGGATGAGGAAAGCCACATTCATGGGACTGTGTGTTGAGCTCGCCCCAGCCCTGCGGCACAAGGACACGAGAATGAGAGCTGCCCTGCCATTGGAGAAGCACATGGCGATTGCACTGTTGAAGCTGGCTGCTCCAGACTGCTACCGATCAGTCACTAACCAGTTCAGAGTGGGAAAGTCAACCGTTGGACTCGTGTTGATGGAAGTGTGCAGGGCCATTAATCGCATCCTGTTCCGAAAGACCGTGACTGGGCAACATGCGTAACATTGTGGATGGCTTTGCACAAATGGGCGTCCCTAACTGCAGAGGGGTGATAGATGGCATGCACATTCCAATTCTAGCACCAGACCACCTAGCCACCGAGTACATTAATTGGAAGGGGTATTTCTCTATGGTTCTCCAGGCACTTTTGGATCACCGTGGACATTTCACAAGCATTAATGTAGGCTGATCCGGAAAGGTGCACGACACATGCATTTTTCGGAATACTGGCCTGATCAGGAAGCTACAAGCAGGGACTTTCTTCCCGGACCAGAAGATCACCATAGGGGAAGTTAAAATGCCCATTGTGATCCTGGGAGACACCGCCTACCCTTAATGCCATCGCTTATGAAGCCATACATGGGGCAACTTGATAGCAGCAAGGAGCAGTTCAACAACAGGCTGTGCAAGTGAAGAATGATTGTTGAGTGTGCTTTTGGCCATTTAAAGGCCCTATGGCATTGCCTCTATGGGAAGCTGGACCTGGCCAATGACAATATTCCTATGCTTATAGCCACGTGCTGTACGCTCCATAATATTTGTGAAGGGAAGGGTGAAAGCTTCACTCAGGGCTGGACCACAGAGGCTCAGCGCCTGGAGGCTGAGTTTGAACAGCCAGAGACCAGGGCTATTAGAGGGGCACAGTGCAGGGTCATAAGGATCAGGGATGTCTTGAGGCAGCCATTTGATGCTGAAAGTCACTAATATTTGTTGCTATTCTTGGGAGTGTAGTCCTTGTAATGCTAGGAGGTGATTGTGATTGGTGCAGACGATGCAATATGAAGGTTTAACATAATTGTCTGTTGCTTTGCAGGGCTCTGTTTGCTTTCAATTAGTAGAATAAAGATTGCTTTCAAACCCACACAATTCTTTTATTAAAAAACAACAACCGGAGGAGAGAGTCAAACAAACAAACAAAAAAAAAAAACAATCAGCAGTGAGGGGGATGGGGGAAGGGAATGTCCCAGGAGGAGGTGGGGTCCCGGGATGGCTAAAGATTTGTGTATGTCCAGGGATCATATCCAACCTTCTCCTTTGGAGTACAATGCAGCAGGTGCTGTACTTCAGCAGGGCCAAACTTCAGAGGTGTTGAGTGTAGTGGGAGTCCACAATGCTGGACTGTGAGGGGGAGAAGTGGAATGCCTCAGGTATAGACTGGAGCCAGGAGGTTGATAAGAGTGTGTTGGGGGGGGAGGGGGCCATGGGAAAGAGTTTTGCGACAGCAGCTGCAGGGGAGGGCAGTGTGGAGCTGCTCGGTTTGCAGAGCTAGTATCACCTAGAGCATGTCTGCTTGGCACTTCATAACCTTTAAGAGCCACTCCGTGGCTTCATTCTGGTGTGCCGCGTTCTCCTTTTGGTTCCTCTTCTCGCTGTCCTGCCACTTCTTCAATTCCTGTTTCTTGGCGGCGTTCATCATAACATCACACAGGAAGTCCTCCTTAGTTCTTCTTGGCCGCTTTCTAATTCTGTGCAGCGATTCAGCTGCTGATAAAGAGGGAGGCTGGGCTCCCAAGGTCATCTCTGTGAAGTTTAAACACAACCTTTTTTCAGAAGCAGTATGTTTGCAACACAGAGAACAGTGATTCAGTGATTTAAAACACAGCCATTACTCACACACCTGTCACTAACTGGCAGACCCCAGACAAGCACACATGAGCCACAAACAGGGTCAGCTCCAGGGTTTTTGCTGCCCCAAGCAGCCCCCCCCCCCCCCCCCCCCAAAAAAAGCCGCAATCGCGATCTGCGGCAGCAATTCGGTGGGAGGTCCTTCACTCCGAGCGGGAGTTAGAGGAGTGAGAGACCCTCCGCCGAATTGCCGCCGAACAGCTGGACGTGCCGCCCCTCTCCGGACTGGCTGCCCCAAGCACCTGCTTGCCAAGCTGGTGCCTGGAGTCGGCCCTGGCCACAAGACCACTAAAATGGTGAGTAGTCGCAGGGGCAGGGAAAATCACTCTTCCCAGACCCTGCTGTACACTGGGCACGTGGCTGTTGGGGAGAGCCAGCACTGTAGGGGCAGCCTAATAATCATTCCTGTCCCCACACTTTCCACAGGATGTGATCATTATGGAAGATATCTCGCTGCTGAGCGTGATCAGTGAATCAAGGGAGTGTCTTCTCCAAGACTGCGGCTTCCGCCCTGGCCCCTATGCGGCTCGACCTTGTGCAGCAATGGTCCCCGCCCCCATGACAGCACAGTGGAGGGGGGAAAGTTACCGTTAATGGGGCAAGAAACAAAGCAGCTCTGCCAAAGAACCTGCAGCAGCAGATTCTCCTGGAGATACTGGGCAGTTTCCTGGAGATCTCTGAGGGAGATTTCCATGAAGTGAGGGAGTCAATCAACAGCTTGTTCCACTGCTCAGACTAGGCGTGCGGTGGGAGACAAGCCTGCTTTCTGCAACCCTTCTTTCCCTAAAAACTCGCTTCAGCGATTCCCAAATCAAATCCACTTACCAGAGGCCTTCTCTTCTTTTTGTGCTTCGCCAACATCCAACAGCTGTGACTGGCTAACCTCCTCTGGGCTAGAAAAGAGCTCCTGCTGCATGCATCTCTGACCTTTGAGTCATCCTCTGCCTCTGGGTTCCCCTCCCGCTCCACATCCTCGTCCAAAATTTCCTCTTCATATGAGCCACCGAAGTATCCACAGCGGTCTTTGCAGTAGAGGTGGTGTCACCGCCGAGTATTGCGTCCAGCTCTTTGTAGAACTGGCGGGCACAGCACCAGAGCGGCGGTTTGCCTCCCGTGCCTTGTGGTAGGCATTCCGCAGCACCTTCACTTTGACCCTGCACTGTAGTGTGTCCCTGTCATGGCCCCTTTCTGTCATACATCGTTAAATCTGTCCGTAGATATCATAATTCCTACGGCTGGAGCGCAGCTGGGACTGGACAGCCTCCTCTCCCCAAATGCTGATGAGGTCCAGCAGCTCAGCATTGCTCCAAGCAGGGACTTTCCAGGTGGCCATGCTTGCTCCATGCAGACAGCTCTTTTAAAGCAGCTGGGGACCTCTTGCTTATGCCTAGAAACACCTTGCCTCCCCCCACCCCAAGTCCAAGCAGCATAGAGATCCTTAGTTCCTTTGGTTTCAGGTTTTTATCCCCCTCCTGCCATTCATGTGCTCTCAGCTGACTGTAGGAGTCCACTTGCATGACTCATCTTCAGAGGGAGGAGAGCAGACCAACAATAAGAATCTTAATTCTTGTGTTGATGGTTTCTCAATCCAGATGTAAGGAGTTTCCAGTTGAAAGATCCAGCCATAGCCTGGTATTGATAGGTCTTTTCTTTCAGGGCGTGTGTGTGTGTGTGTGTGTGTGTGTAACAATTTCTGTAGAAGAGCAGCTCTTCACACTAATTAATCTCCCTCTCCTGTGTGGCAATTCATACAGTTGCAGAGGCTCACAATACAATCACTCAAATTACATTACAATATGGAACACAGAAGTTACAAGTAAGATTAATGCTTGCAATTCACAAGCATTCAGAGTCTCAACAATAAAAACTTTCTTGTAATTCAAATACCTATTTTATCAATATTAACCCACAAGTTAGCCAGACAAACTCCAACTATGTGTCTGTTAGTGTCCAGCTGAGACATGGGGACCTTGGCATGAACTGGCACCTGGTCTGCCAGTGTCACAATTTTGAAGTGCTTTCTCCTCATTTAAATTGTCTCAATCGTATCCAGGATAAGAATGAGCCAGCTACTTTCCAGTTTATTGTCTATTACAGATATTGAGGCAATTGTGTCATGATATTGTCTGCTCTTGATGAAAAAGATATATATGGCTGGCAGGGCCAGTGCAACCATTAAGGCAAACTAGGCGATTGCCTAGGGCGCCAAGATTTGGGGGTGCCAAAAAGCGGTGCCCCCAATTTTTTTTTTACAGCATTCCTACGCCCCCCTCCCCGAGCGCGTGGTTGCCGCTCCACTTTTCCCGCCCCCCCCCAGACTTGCAGCACCAATCAGCTGTTTGGCGCCACAAGCCTGGGAGGGGAGGAGAATTCGAGGGGGGATGGTGTGCTCAGGGAGGAGGCGGAGCAGAGGTGAGCTGGGGTGGGGAGCTGCCACATGGCTCCCGGGGGGGGAGTTGCCACGGGGGGGGGCGCCTCAGGGCAGAGGGGCGGGAGCTGCCGCGGGGGGGGCATCTCAGGGCGGGGGGGGCAGGGAGCTGCCGCAGGTCTGGGGAGGGGGCACGAGGTGGAAGTTTCACCTAGGGGACGAAACTTCCTTGCACCGGCGCTGATGGCTGGACACCATTCATAGCCTATTGGCATTTGAGCGCATGATCTGATAGTTTCCCCTGCTATTCTGTCTTGGATGTGAATAGCCAAAAAGCTATGTTTAGGCTTGGAAGGATTAGATTTTTAATCAGTAAATGTCAATTTCACTGTACACACACAAACTGATCAAAAATATTTCCATTGATGATCAACATTTACAGCTAAGCAAAGTAAGAAAAATGCTGCTTGAAAACTTAGCGTTTGATTTAAGGCCATTAACGTTGCATATTTTGACATATTATGACTATTTACTTTAATGGTTATAAAGCTTTAACTTTCTGAATCTCAGTATATACTGTAATTAAATAATTAATCTGACCTCTTTCCATTATTTCCCACACCTGTCAAAATTTAAATTGATAATAAAAAATGCTTAAAACCCATAATTTTTCACAGTGAAAATTTAAATTGATCAAAATTGAAAAAATGCTTTAAAATCATCAAATTAACTGTCAAAATTATAAAAAAAATAATAAATGAATTCTGCCAAACCTGCCTACATTCAAGCCTTGTGGGACTCCCCATGTAAGAACGTTCAAAGTGAAGAAGCAGCTGCCAGTCAAAGCCTTTGGGATTTGTCAAAAAGGAATAAACCGAATCAGTTTAACTTCATCCATCCCTGCCATATGGCACAGGGATTTGGTGGTGTTAAAAGAGGTTGAAAAGTCTAGTAATGTCACCATGAGATTTTGGTGAAGGGAGGGGTTGCCTTCCCTCCATGGCTTGAGTCATTGCTAGCACATATTCTGCATGGCACAATCTGTAAGGGCATCCAGCATAAGGAAATGATCAATGAGCTTTTCTGACCACTTTGCCATCTGAGATAAAGCTTGCATGCCCTTACCATTTATGAAATGGCTCCTGGATGTTGAGAGAGCTCCTGAAACATTATGGTCAAGTTGCAGCTGGTCCTTTGCTAGTGAACAAGTGTGGAAGAGGTCATCGGGGGTCCTCATGACCCTGTCCCTTGTGCTGGCACAGTTCAAGAATAAGAGGCAGTGTTAGTATTGCCAGATGCTCCAAAAGAGGTATGGGCATGGCCCAACTTTTTCTACAATGGCTGATGGACTCAAGGGAATTTGCACACGGTACTCCTCAAAAAGTTGTAGGAGCAGCCTATTAGAACACTGTGGTGGAGGGCACAGTGGTGCATAAGAGTTACAGGGCTCCTCTGCGTCTGCTATTTACAAACTTGCTCACCAAAGAGTCTCATGTAAGGTCTTTATTGTAAGTCTGAGTTGCACTGGTCATTGTAATCTTTGCAAAATGTACATGCAGATAATATGTAAGGAGATTATATATATATATATATAGGAAATTATGTTCTTAAATCCTTGAAGTTAAAGGCAGGTCACCCAGAGGTTCCACCAGACAGGAGGAAGGAGACACTTATATATTATGTGTATAGTATGTATCAAAGGGTACATCTACACTACAGCGGGGAGTTGATTTAAGATACGCAAATTCAGCTACGTGAATAGCGTAGCTGAATTCGACGTATTGCAGCCGACTTACCCCGTTGTGAGGACGGCGGCAAAATCGACTTCTGCCGCTTTTTGTCGGCGGCGCTTACTACCACCTCCGCTGGTGGAGTTAGAGCGCCGATTTGGGGATCGATTGTCGCGTCCCAACGGGACGCGATAAATCAATCCCCGAGAGGTCGATTTCTACCCGCTGATTCAGGCGGGTAGTATAGACCAGACCTTAGAGTGGAAGTCTATTTGCATACTGAGTCAAATGCAAATGAAGAGATTGCGGGACTCCATGAGAATAAATTAACAGGAAGAGGAAAGAGGTGACCAGCCAGGACGGGAGGAGGACAGTTTATAGGTGAAGAACAAAGAACTGATCTAATATAGCTAGGGAGGTGCAGAGCAATGCCTTGGCTTCCTTCTTCTGGGGAGACAAGCTGCCAGTGGGCTTGGTTTTATGAAAGGATGGTCTCAGCCATCTTGTTAAAAACATTATGAGATGGCCTTTGTGTAAGCAGTATTTTATTAGACAAAAGGGCATCTTGTTAGATAAGTTTAGATTCTAGAGTGCATGTTATGATTTTGTTTTATATGTAACCATTTGTTTCCAGTATTTCTACTTGCTATCATTAGTATCCCTGAACTTTGTTCAATAAACTTATTCTTGTTTTTGCTATAAACAAATTAAGTGCTGTGTGTTAAGCGGAGCTCTGTCCTTTGGTGTAACTGGTAAGCTGTGGTGTACTGTTCCTTTGGGAACAGAGGATCTGGAAATTCTGAGTATCTAGTGCAACAGGGGCTGGGCACTTTAGGGAGACACTCAGAGAACTCAGGTGTTGGAGTGTGCCAATTGCTTAACTGCAGCGCTGCCTGGGCAGTGTTTGTGTTGCTTCTAGCTGATATAGTCAGGGAGCTGATCCCTGGCATGCAGACAAGGCTTCCTCATGCCAAGGGCAAGTGGTAGTGAGGTGCCTCTCAGTCCTGAGTATCCCTGGAAAGCATCACACACAAACACACATGCGCACACATCCCCCTGCTAACAAAAATACTCTGCCTGTTCTCAGGAACTACCAGTAGTACAGTGGCTCTTCTACTGTCTTCCCCCCGGAGCACAGCTCTGACTCAAAGACAGCCACAATCGAACTCTATTTTGCCACACCCAAAGTGGATTTCGGTTGATAGGAGGTTAATGTTGCTTAGGTCCTCCTTTTGTAGCTGTTACGTGTACAAAGTCCTCACTGAAGTCAACAAGAGTTCAATGTGTGTAACAGCTATAGGAACGGGCTCTACTTCCTGTAATATCTTGTATTATTTTTCCAGAATAGCAAACGTGTAAGACACATGCTTCACTGTTTCTTGTTACAAGCCTGCAGTTCTTTTTCTTGAGATGATAACCTCTAGAATTGTTACTTATTTAATACAGTTCAAGATTTAAACATTCTTGCAATGAAAATAAATACATACTACTACTACTATCCAGCTGTTATGGCTCTTTTCATTAGTAGATCACAAAGTGCTTTACAAAGGAAGGAAGTATCATTATCCTCATTTTACAGTAAATTTTCAGTTCTTCTGAGAGGGACCTTCTTTGTGTTATAAATAATATACTAACCAGGTGGTTTTGGCTTCTGTGAAGAATTTAGAGGCATGTTTTAAATTAATTACTACAGTTTTCAGTACACAAGCCAGGAGAACATTTGGCCTATTACCAAAAAAAAAAAAAAATCTGTGTAACTAGCAGGACTCTGGTATGATAATATAGGCACTATACAAATAGAAAATGAATGGGAAGGTGGGAGTGTACTAATGAGAGTAAAGATATGAGGTGGCTAATTTAATATGCTGAGGTGTTGACACAAGGATGGTTGTGATCAGATTAAAAAGCTTTGTAAGGGAGCATTATGTGGATGAAAGAAGTCTTTTATCATGTTTGTGGAGCTTAATGAGAGAGACTGACACCCTCCTCACTTTAGAATTTCAAGTAATCCGTATGGATTTAGTTTCATCTTGAAATTGCACTGTCTCTTCTAATCTTTTATTGTATTCTGCGATCTGTAGGTACAATTAACACAGCACTTTTCTGGGGGTTTTTTTGTTTTTTTTTTGTTTTTTTTTTAAATCAGGAGAGAATCTTGCTCAGATCATCTTTGGAATTTAATGAGACTACAATCAGGACATGAAAAACCTTGAGAACTACTATTAACAGTTGAAACTATCTTACAGAATAGATAAAAGTTATGCTGTATGGTATGCAGAGTTTGATTGTGGGTTTGTAAGTTGTTTGGTGAGGTTTGAGTGGATCAGGTTTTTGAAAAGCCTGGGAAGCATGTGTAAAACTGTATGATAGGACATGTAAAAATGTATTGTTGTATATGTGTTCCTAGAGAAGGAAATGGAAGGAGTGAATTAGGGTAGATTTCAATATGAAGAGAGAGTGATATTTTCTTGGGAATATATGAGATACAGTAGAATCTCAGAGTTACAAACTGACCAGTCAACCGCACACCTCATTTGGAACTGGAAGTATACAATCAGGCAGCAGCAGAGATGACAAAAAACAAACATATACAGTACTGTGTTGAACATAAATGATTAAAAAAAATAAAGGGAAAGCAGCATTTTTCTTCTGCATAGTAAAGGTTCAAAGCTGTATTAAGTCAATGTTCAGTTGTCAACTTTTGAAAGAACAACCATGACGTTTTGTTCAGCATTACAAACATTTCAGAGTTATGAATAGCCTCCATTCCCGAGGTGTTCATAACTCTGAGGTTCTACCGTAACAGCACAAGGCCTGGTATGCATAGTTCTGTATGCATTTATTTATACATAATTATACTTTTCCTTCAGACTGTCTCACAGAACACCTGCTTTAAAAATTTGCTGTGATCATGCAATGAGTTAAATGGAGGTTTTCTTCACATCTTAATGCAGTAAGAGAGAGATCATTTGATTCTATATGGTTGTCTCTGCTGGTAAAAAAGACGAAATAATACCAACTGCTCCATTGCAGAGAGCCTGAAAGGGGCATGTATGGAACCTCACAAACTATTATTGCTTGGACAATGGAGAGTTTTTCTTTGCATTTCCCCATCGTAAATGATTATCCAAGGAAAGTGTATGCTGTGGAGGGACAGAAAGACAATTTCTACCTGAAGGCCTATTTACATCAAGGGGAGCAAAGTTAGGCCAATGCTGAGCCCTCTTTACAATCCCATCGTACACATGCTGTGCCTTAAGATTGACATTTTTTTGAGGCAGGACCTATAAAACACAACAAGCATATTGTCTCAGGGTATGTCTACACTACTAGCGCTACAGCGGCACAACCACTGTAGTGTAGTGTAGACACTACAGTGACAATGTGTTTTTCCATTCTTGTAGTAAATGCACCCCTGCAAGAGGGGATAGCTAGGTCAACAGAAGATTTCTTCCATCACTCTAGCAGCATCTACAGTGGGAGTTCGGTCGATCCAACTACATCACACAGTGGGAGACATTTTTCACAGCCCTGAGTGATGTAACTAGGTCAACCTGGGTTTTAGGTGTAGACCAGGTCTCAGTAATGTAAAGTATAAATCGTTTAAAAAATATAAAGTACTGCACATTAAGATCAAGATCAGTCCATATTAGGCAATAATGGACAGGGTTTTATCCCAGCAGTGTCTGGGTTCATTCTGGGACTCCTATTTTACAGATGGGAAGCTGAGGCACAGAGAGGCTCAGTCACACATGATGACCCTGGTGGAGTAGAGAACTGAACCCAGGTCTCTCACATCCCCGTCTCTGGATCAGAGACCGATAATACCTTTCTCAAATTATTGCTCCCCTTGGCTAATTGTATTGAATTAACTTCCCATAACTTTTAACTTTCTTTTTTGCTACAAAACTATTCTAATGTCTTCTGTAGATTTTTGCTTTGGTATTGTTCACTTCCATTTACATCTGTAGTATTCCACTGGCCCATTTCTGCACTCCTTGAACACTGAAATGCCCACTGATGTCAATGAGAGTTTTGGAAGCAAAAGGAATGCAGGATTAGTAAAATGCTACCATCTACATCTAGGGTTATAAAACTTGACAGGAATAGACTAATCTCAGAGTTTATTTGAAGAACCCACACAGAAAAGTTTAAGCACCACCTCATGAAATTTCATTTGATGTCAAATTGTTTGTTTAGCTCTTGGATGCAGTAGTCTCCACCTCCTCTCAAAAATCCATTTAGCCCCTGTAGAAAATGTATAACACACAGAGATGACAACAAAATACTATCACTTCTACCACAGAGTCTTTGTATTTCTATTATTCTCTAATATCAAGGATTCACTTTTCAGAACCAGAAGGATTTCCATTTGGATTAGAACTTTTTATGATTTGACACTTTACTTTTTTTTTTTTTACCTCTGAAAATCTAAAGAGATTCTTAACCACAGGTCTGGAATTGTTAAAAAAATACAAAAGGATCTCAAATCACCGTGGACTTATATATATATATCTTTTCAAATATGTCATAAATTAAAGGGCTGGGTAGGAGGTATTTCATATATAACATTTCCTCTTGGAACTATATTATATTACTTGTAAAACAGGGCAAAAGGATGTTGTGTTTTGAATTCTGATACATTTTGTTAATTACTTCTAATTATTACCTGAATAAGGAATTCAGAACACCAATGTCTATTGTAAGAAATCATCAAATGCTAAACAGGTTTTCTACATTTAGTTGAATAAAGAAATGAGCACAGCTTCCTTTTTAAACTTTAACAATATTTCGCTGGCTGACTCTCCTGAGGATGATGACAATTGGACTGCAAGGTTTACCCAGCCTGGATGGCAAACAGCCCTTTGGGCTATCACTTATTCTTTCATAGTTACTGCATCAATTATTGGCAATGTGATTGTCAGCTGGATTATTGTAGCACACAAGAATGAGGACTGTTACCAATTATTTTATTGTTAATTTGGCTCTTTCTGATCTACTTATAGCTGCTTTCAATACACTTTTCAATTTTATTTATGCCAGCCTCAACGTCTGGTATTTTGGCAAGGAATTCTGCAGGTTTCAGAACTTTTTTCCTATAACTGCAATGTTTGTGAGTATTTATTCTATGACTGCGATTGCTGCTGACAGGTAAAAGATGCAATGGAAAGGTAAATAAGAAAATTAAAGATAAAGGAAGATTATTTTATTGCAAGACTTTGATTATGGAACAGTTTCACAACTGGCCACTTCAGTGGTTTATTAACAAAAAAGGATTAATATCTACATATTTACTGAGGGATTGGATGGTTTAGGAGATTGGTAATGGGATATAGACCCTTTCACCTCTAGGTCACTGATCTGACTCAAACCTGGGTTAATGTAATGAATGAAAGTGGCTTGTACAGTATTTCTGAGTTTTGCTTTGTTTGAAATATTAAATATCACAGGAGGTTCCTAAATCTTCATGTAAATATAAATACTTTTTTCACCCCAGAAAGACCCATCATTTGTTTGGAGGTGGAATTTATATGATCTCTTACTAAAAATGTCATAATCCACAATGCTATTTCTGAATCAAGATGCAACTACAAAGAAAAGGCAAAGAAATGTACTTCAGATACAAGACTTAGCATCCACAAATGGTTAGGATTTATTATTCAAGAACAAAACTTAGATTATATTCATTGTGATTTTGAATGTCTCTGATAAGTAAGAGGCAATTTAATATTTTCAAAATGCTCCATTAGATTTGCAAAATTTATTTCACAACAAGAGCAACTTGCAAGGTTTGGGTACATTTATGGTCCACATGCTAAATGAGTTAACATTTTTCTTTACTAGGAAGTAGTCTAAATTCAATTGAAGTTATTTTTCATTGTCTGTAAGAAAGGAAAAGGAGTGAAAGCGGGCTAAACTGACTCCCAAACTCTCCAGTTCCTTCCAGGCCTTCTCCAGACCTATTTGATCTTCTCCTTGATCAATCTTCTCCCCAATCTCCTCCATTCTCCACCAGGCACTAGAAACACCTTTAATCTTTCCCCTCCTACCTTCTCTGAGTCTCCGATCTTCCACAAGTCTTCTCACGGAAGTGACTCAGAATCCACAGTTCAGGAAATATCTGGGTTTCACTGATTCTTCTCAATGGAACTGCGATGTCTGACAGAATTTTTCCGCCTATCAAAGAAGGGCAACATATAAGTCTCCTGCCAACTGTCTCTGTCAGAAACACTGTTTATCTGCAAGGGTAAGACATGCTTCCCTCTGGAATCCTTCCAAAGGCATTATTTAATTAATCACCAGGAGCTGCTTTTATAGCAGCTTCTGCTGTTAGCAGTCCTGTTCAGAAGTGAGAGTAACTGTTGTGACACACTCAGTCCCTGCCAACCTCGTGATAGAAAAATCAAGTTCAGGATAAACAGATTTGCTTGCATAATATCCTGCAAAATAAGTCATTATGCCCTTGCAGAACATTAGACATGCAATGTATGCTGAAAATTATACTTGAAAATAGAAACATGTCCTGATTAAGAGTTACCAAATTTTAACACAGAATGGTGCTGTTGATAATTAGCCCATAGTTAGTACAAATAGAAGTAAATATGATTTAAGAGGGAACAGTATTTTGATTTTAGAATTCAGATACAGGTTGCTTTTCTGGCTTTAAATCAAAGATTTTTGATAACTCTTATGTACATCCTTAGAACTTGTCAAAGAACATTTAATAAAATCCATTCCACCTCAGCCCATTCTGATCTGTATCTACTTTTCCTCCTTAGGGATTCTTGGTAAAAATATCTACAAAGCTAAAACCTTTTTAGTCATATGGTAAGGTTCAAAAACAAAACTTGGCAGCTCTGCCTAACCATGTTTAGCTATCCTTTACTTGACCTTAAATAGATCCTGACACTGTCGCCTGGAAACTGAAAGATTCTGTTTCCGTTTATTGTTATATGTTAATATCTGCTCAAGCTCAGTTGTCTCCCCTCAATGAAACACACGAATTTAAAACAGTTCATCCTAAAGGAGCAAGCTAAAAGTGGCATGTCTAAAAGTCACTTACCGCACTTTTAGTCATTACTATGGGGGAAGACGCCAGTCATTTTGCCTGTGTCACAATGATTAGCATTGAGCTGTTTCTTTCTTGCCAGCCAAAGGATCTGCTAATATTTCCAGCTGCACTGTATATTATAATACCTGTAGAACCTGCACAGTATCGCTAATGCAGACAAGCTACACGTAGGCCTCCAGGCAGAGGTGTATGAGTAGCTGGAGATTCAAATTCCAGATAACAAGCCCCTCCAGGCTCCCTTGAAAAAGTTCATAAGCACATAATGTTCATACTATAGTTTGTGCCATTGATCCAGTTGTTTTGTCTAAGTAGGGAGGAAGTCACATCGAGTGGGGCATGATGGAAGCCTGTAGGGAGTGAGGGAAGAGAAAGAGAAGGGAAGCTCAGGGACATAGCAAGGAGGGAGGGAGAAAAAATCTCTGGATTTGGATGAGTGTCCAAACTTGTTGGTGCTTATCTAAAACCATCATCTCTCTAATCTGCTCTGCATTGCTGTAATACCTTCCTTAGCTCCAACACTTGGTTCAATTTCAATTCCTCATTGACAGCTCAGTCAGTGCCATAGTTGACAGTTATATTTCAGAGTTGCTTTTCATCATGAGAAATGGAATAGAACACAGATAGATTCATAAACTTCTGTAAGCAAACACTTAGGGGATTGTTTACTGTTTGACTCTTTCCTGGCCAGGTTCTAACAAAGTATAACTTAATATACTGTAGACTAAAGAAACAAAGTATCACAGGAATTGTACATTTCTTCTCGCTAAATAAGGCTGACAGATATGCAATACTTATGGTGCTTGTGTTCATGTATTCTTTATCATGTCTATATTATATGAAGACCTGGACAGAATTCTCTTCAATAGCCACAGTCTTCCTTTGCTATGAAAACAAGGAAGTAATTGGAGTTTTCCACTGTAGCTGGACTTTGAAACAACCATGATAAAGAATAAGGCAGATATGAATAATCGATTATATAGTCTCTAGGATACAACTGCATTTTTTACACAGAGAAGTTAAAAACAAGGCATTGCTCTTCCAAGTAATTTTACAGTCAGCTAGATACTGGACATGATTGTTCTGAACAGGTGTGGGAGAAAAGGATACAACTGCATTTTTTACACAGAGAAATTAAAAACAAGGCATTGCTCTTCCAAGTAATTTTACAGTCAGCTAGATACCAGACATGATTGTTCTGAACAGGTGTGGGAGAAAAGGATCAACACTATACCACTTAAACTGCTAACACAAGTGCTAGAGTGGTTACAGAAAGAGGAGGAGGGTGACACAAGGAGTTTCCAATGCTAAAATCAACAATTCAGATCCATGGCAAATGACTTGCAAGACCACGATCTGCGGTTGAGAATAAAATAGGAGGCTTTGGTGGAGACCCTGCTTTAATTTAACCTTCCCCTGATAGCGGGAAATAGATTCCATGCAACAAAGCAGTATGTAACTCAAAGCTTTAATAGGAATAATATATATACACATCTGCTACTGAAAATATTAATGCAATTCATGCTACCAAGATTCAGACTGAATACATATCACAGTTTCAGTACTTTTTTCTGGCTTCAGTGAGAGACAGCTGCAACGATGTAGCAAATCATTCTTGTGGACTGAGCTGGCTTTGCAATTATTCAGCTGGGCCTAACATCAGTTCCACAACAGCAGCACATTCAGCTGTCTTCGTTATTTAAGGTGGACTGTGTTCATTCATGTACAATCGTTTGTGTTAGTCTTTGCAGAAAGTTTAATTTATCTTAGTTCATTCAAGCTTTCCAAATTAGTAAATTATAACATACAGCGAGGAAGCAGTAATTAAGATTAGAAGGAAGAAGGATCACTGCAAACCTATTATGCATGTACTCTTACACAAAAGGATTGCTCTCTCTCTCTATGAATGTTATTGTACTAACTAAGACCCTGTTGATACAAGGTATAAGAAGTTTCACACACAATAGTGCATTCCCTTGGGATAAACTAGCAGTGATTTTTATAAAATATTTTAATTTTTCCTTCCAGTGGAAGATACTAAACCAAACCAAACCAAAACTAACAAACAAAAAAATCCTGCACCAACTGAAATATGTAGTTTTGGTTATTTATTGATAAATGATTTGGGATATTTTTGCCCTCATTATAATTTTTGACTAGTTTATTGGTACAACAATAAAAATGATGTTACCCCATTTTTCTCCTAGGTACATGGCTATAATTTATCCCTTTAAGCCCAAACTTTCTGCTGTGAGCACCAAAGTAATGAAAGGAATAATATGGTTGGTGGCTTTTGGACTTGCCTTCCCACAGTGCTTTTATGCTGAGATCATGATTGATAATGGAATGACTAAATGTATTGTTGCCTGGCCAGATGGTGTTGGACGGAAGCATCAGCTCACGTAAGAACTCCTCAATTGTATAAAATAGAAATGAGAACTCTATGCAGCATCACCTGAAAGTTTACTGAACATTTTTATAATTTCAGTACCCTTGGTTACAAGAGCTATAAACAATGAGGAAGTAATATCCTTCTGACTCCATGAGGCGAAGGGGAGGACAACTGTAACCTTAAGCACCCCTTGTAGCCAGAAATAAAACAGCATTGCAACCTAGGAGAAGGTTATTCATCTCCTTGATCAGAGAATTTGTACTGTAACCCAGCTAATGTTGCAGAGGGAGACAATCAAGGGGATGGAAATGGGGGTTATATTGTGTGAATGTGATAAGAGAAAACTGAATGTAAAGTCTGATAAATAGACAATAAATCTTGGTTCCAGTGAATCCCCTGCACCCCCTACTTCAGGCAGGAAGAACCCAAGTATTTTTATAATCTGAGGACCATATAATTAGCTAAACATGTAATCTACTTTGATGTAGCAAATAAGTACATAATGTCATCATTCTGAGAAGACACACATATGTAGCCTTTTGTGGTTAATGCCAGAAGCGTGTGGCAAAGGCTTCATGCATAATCCTCCTTTTACAGAATTTATCTGAAAATGACATCTGCTGTAACTGAGTAAATCAGTTGTTCCCTCCCTATAAATGGTGGTTGCTTAAAATAATCATACCAAGCATAACATTTATATTTTCCTTACATGAGATGAAACTTGGGGGATAACATTAGATAGTGTTCTCATATACAATCGAAGCAGATGCTATTGGTTTTGGTAGTAGCGACAGCTGGTAGCCTGCTTTGACAATTGGTTTAAGTATTTATTTTTGTGTTTATAAATCAAAAAACAATATATATAATAATCTAAGTTTGAATGCCATTCACTTATCAAAACTTTACAAAGAAATATTCCTGGTTATCTTTCTTAAAAATCCAGCCACACTTGCTTCCAATACATTGAAATTTGAAGTACTTAATCCAACAAAATTCCCATTGACTTCAACAGGAGTTTGCAGGATTAAGAACCTCAGAATTCAGCCCAGTGTCCTTGTGTACTGGAAGGTACTTTATGATTTTATAGCATTTTGATTTTATATCTTCCATAATTTGTGGCTAACTTTTTTATAGCCACAAATGCTATAAATCCCTCTGTCATGACCCAAGTAAGGCAGTGAACCCTGAACAAGATGACATGAAATCTAAGTCACTGTTAAAAAGATAAATAATGTTGTCCTTAAAAAGAGCCAAGACTTCAGTTCAAGGAAAGATCTCTGGAACATGAAAGAAATGCATTTTTACAGTTTGTGGAAGTTCCTTCCATCTGCATTGAGGCTTTAAAGTGAAATTCTGTTCTCAGATGCAGGTGCACAGCTCCCATTGAAATTAATGGAAACCATGCAACAACCACACATCCACGGCAAGTATTTGACACTTGGACAAAAGCTCTTTGAGACACACATTAAATGTGAAGATGTATCTGTTTTTCTTTTTCAGGTATCAAATCATAGTGATTGCCTTGATTTACCTGCTGCCTTTAATAGTGATGTTTGTCGCATATAGCATTATAGGAATTACTCTTTGGAGTAGTACAGTCCCCGGAGACCACACTAATAGGATCTATTATCACTGTCAAGTTACTGCCAAAAAAAGATTAGAAGTGAAACTTAATAATTATCTTTTATCTTGCCAGTGGTTCTGACATATTAAGGATGTATGAAAAAGTGGCAAAATATTTTAGAAGGAGGGTGTGACGTTCCCCTCTGGTGTTATCTGCTAGGTCACTCCAATCCTTGACTCTGGGAGCCAGCCTTACCCTGCTCTGCTGTGAGAAGCCCCACTCCTGGGCTGTTCACACACAGCCTCTGGCATGTAAGCTGCTCCTTGGATTTGCAACTGAATGACACTAGCCAATATCTTTGGTCCCAGACACAACCCTAGGAACCTCCATTTTGCAGAGTCCAGTTATGCCTGCTGGATGCTGCAAGCTCATATGAGTTCGTCAATTTAACAAAGAAAATAATATGTACCAGGCTTGTTATCCCAAAGGGAGTTTCTGACATGTTTCAAACCAAATGCACTGCTCCAGGTAGAATAAACGAACAGTTTTATTAACTATAAAGATAGATTTTAAGTGATTATAAGTCAAAACATAAGTCAGATTTGGTCAAATGAAATAAAAGCAAAATGTATTCTAAGCTGATCTTGATTGTAATGTCCTTACAAACTTAGATGCTTCTCACCACAGGCTGGCTGGTTGCTCTTCAGCCAGGCTCTCCCCTTTGATCAGCGCTTCAGTCGCTTGGTGTGGTGTCTGTAGATGTAGGTGGAAGAGAGAGGAAGAGCATGGCAAATGTCTCTACCTTTTATCATGTCCTTTCTTCCCTCTTGGCTTTGCCCTTCCCACCCTTCAGAGTCAGGTGAGCATTACCTCATCGCAGTCCCAAACTGACCAAAGGAAGGGGGGTGACTCCCTCCAGAGTCTAACAGATCCTTTTGTTGCTGCCTAGGCCAGCATCCTTTGTTCCTGTGAGGCTGAGCTGGGTTTGTCCCATACCTGCCCTGATGAGGTGTGAACTGCCCCTCTGCTCCTGGAGAGTTTTTGCCTGCGCTTGCTTTAAGCCATGAGGGTACATTTTCAGCCTCATAACCATATACATGAAATTATATACAATTACTATAACATTACTGTAACAATTACTATAACAATCATGCTCAGTGCATCATGAACCTTCCGAAGACACCCAACATGACAAACTTTTCATTGGATACCACACAATCATTTTATAAAGATGAACATGGGGGTGTAGGGTGTTCCCCCGAGATACAGAGTGTCACAGAGGGGGTGAGGTGCTCTTTTCACAGACCTCCTAACGAGTGTGAAATGCAATTATTTGTCATAAGACAGTCTCTACAAGAGAGAACTTCCAATCAGGAGAATGTACTGATTTGCCCAAGGCTACATTGAGTGGAGGAGGTAGCGTCCAATGGATTCATGCTTCAAGGAATAGATCTATGTATGCTGCAGATAGGAAGAAATTTCTCTTCCCATTATACACCACCACCAGTTCAACTGATGGTCTCATTACCTACCTTTCCCTAATAATTCCAATTTGACTGTAAACAATTCCGATGGAGCAGGCTACCTTCATATGCTAAAATGTATTAATGCAAAGAAACATATAAAATCTACAGTCACTATATGCCCTTGCACTTTCTGCGCTCAGAACTCCTATCAGCATCAATAGTGTAGGAGTTCTTCTCATTGATCTAAGGCATAATAAGTTCCCTAATATATGATAAAAATATGCACTGACTTAATAATTCAGGAGGAAGAACAGTATTGTTTTAAATCAGTTAAACATGAAACTTCAGATAATTGCACAGAGACAATGAAGTAAAATATTCCTTTTATTTTTCTAGTTTGTGAGAACCATAGTCATTGTTGTGATAACTTTTGCTGTCTGTTGGTTACCTTATCACCTCTACTTCATCCTGGGGAGCTTCAGGGAAGACATCTATCAGCAAAAGTATATTCAGCAAGTATATCTTGCAGTCTTTCTGCTTGCTATGAGTTCTTCGATGTACAATCCAGTTATTTACTGCTACCTTCACCAAAGGTTAGTAGCAAAAATATATATATATATATATATATATATATATATATATCCCACCATCCTATAGACAACTGGCTAAATTCTCTAGCTGTGAATGGGAGGAATTCTATTGAACTCGATGGAGCTGTGCCCATTTAGACCCACAGAGAATTTAGTCTGTTGTTCTCTGAACGCGCTTTGCATGTTACTAGCCATTTTAAATCAGCTTTAAAACGTTTTGCTCTCGGGAAAGTTCAGAAAGTTACTATGTGATCAAGTGATCAGAACTTGCATCCACTTCCGTGGTGCAGGATCATTCCATAATAGAGTAACAAAAGGCATTTGTATTATCTGCCTCTTGTTTGCCTACCTGATGCAGTAACACCTGACATTGGTGTGTCTAGCTATGGGCTGCCTACAGCATAAATCACAAACAATTAATTCTATAACAAAGCTCTTCACGTTTAAAATTAATTATTAGTTTCTTCTGACTAGCAAAAAAAGAAAGCAGGCAAGGGCACAGAAGCAATAGTCATCCTGATTGCTTATTCAGGTATCCACGTAAGCAGGCTTGCAAAATAAAGACCTAATGAATTAATAACAACTCTTCTTTATTCAAAGCAGCTCCTCTAATGTACTATCTCTAACTGGAATTTTCTTAATACAGCTCACGGTCATTTAGCATTTATTAAGAGTGACTATATTAAACACACAACGGACCTACATGAACATCCCATCTATAAATGTCAGAATGAAAAACTAGCTAACAAGTACAATCTTGCCACAGCCCAAACTTGTAGGGGTTTTTAGGGGCTTCTGTGTCGGGTGGAGCACTCACTTTTAGGCTCTGATAGTGCATTGCGTAAAATAGAAAGAGACTTCATCACTGCCTCATACTGCTTTGTCCATCTGAGCAGTGAAAGTGTCTCTCTGTTTTTATGCATTCAATCCCCCAACTGCCAAATTCTTCCCTCAGACAAGTGCACAGGGCTCTCATTGACTTCAATGGAAGCCTTTCATATCCCCATGCTCATTCAAGGGTGGAACACACCCCATCTCCCTCTCTCTCTCTCTCTTTGCAGTTAGCATGATCATTGTAGCATTTAATCTCTTTTTTGTATTTGTGCACGTTTGCAGGTTTCGTTCTGGCTTCAGATTAGCTTTCCAATGGCGCCCATGTATAAAAGCAACGGAGGGAGACAAACAAACTTATTTACCCATCAACTTCACAGCTGATCTGCAACCAGCCAGCCAAACAAAGCTAATTGAAAAACAGACACACTGAAATGAGAAACAGAAGACATCATTAACCTGCATGCATTTAACACTTGGATTTTTATTTTGATGCTCTGGAATATTGTTCAAAATATAGTCTCTAAAAGATAGTGTCTGTGATTTTTGAAGCCTGGGATCGATTCTTAATTGATTATTTTGTACCATGCTGTGCCAGATGCCATCAACATTGAAAATAGGATAAGAGTAGTCGGTATTTATCGGTTTCAGAGGTGGACTTTTTCAGCCAACCCTTTCCTCCTCCTCCTCACCAAAAAATGCAGGTTTGAGTCAATCAAAACATATCAGAAATTTATGTGGCTTTTGTCAAATTGTTTGAGCTGAAACAATCAAAAAAATATGTTGGAAATGTCTAAATAGGTTGTTTCAGCAATAGTGAAACAGAGGGGATTTAGGCATCAGTCACAAAATGGAGATGATGGCAGGGGCAATGGGACCCTTATACTCACTAGTTAGGGCACTCACCTGGGATGTGGGAGATCCCATGTTTGAATCCCAGCTTTAGAGAAGGGATTTCAACCCAGGTCTCTCCCACCAACATGTGAGTAGCTACCAGGCTATACAATCATTCTCTTGTGTTCTCTCACTCTCTCTCTCTGGCTAGTCAAGTATTTTATACAAAGTGGGCAACCAATTGCCTGGTGTTTAGCTGGGAGAAAGCAAACCTGGGTTCAAGTCCCTGTTCCAGAGTAGGGATTCAAACCTGGTTCCCTAGGTAAGTGCCCTAGCCACCTCCTCCTCTCTTTTGTGAATCTAGCCCCTCGCTTTCTTTGCCTTTATCCAAATAAAATAAATAAATGGTTAAAATGTCTGAAATCAAAATGAAAATTTCATTTTGTGTCAAACCAAACATCTCCTTTGCCCCAAAACAATTTTTCTGACTTTTTCCATTCACCAAAAATTCTAAAAAAATTCAGTCTTGGTTTGACCCAAACTGAATTTGTTTTTTATATTTTTAAACTCCCAGTGTTACTGAAAAATCCATTATTCATACAACTCTACTTGCACCATGATACAGTGTCCATAAGCTGTACAGGCACGTATTTTCCAAATACCATCATCAACTTAAGAATTTATATCAGCCCATCCCAGGATTGAAAATCATAATAGGAAGAATTCAATAAAAAAAATAAATGAAAATAAATAAATAAATTGGGTTAACAAAAGGGTTAAATAAAAAAATCCTGATGGAAATGTCCTTCCTTTTTCTCTTCTTTAAGAAACTTTTCTATGGAAAAGAACCAACCTACAGCTATAGGTCCCAGTTCCACAATCAGATCCATTCAGCGGGACCCTCACTCACACAGATCAGGAGTACACCCACAAGATGAGATTGCAGGATTGGGCCATAGGAGATATTTATAACTAAAACAAATTATAACCATAAATTAGAGCTTGACCCAAGCTGCAAAGTTTGGCTTTGAACTTTTCCAGAGATCTGGGGTGTTTGGGCTTTTGTTCTGATATGGCCTTATAGTTTATCAATAAAAATTGGGAAGCCATTCCTTAAAGAATCTTTATTGGTGGAATTCTTATTTATAAGAAGTAGGACCAAAATCTCAGCATCATTTCTTTATAAACTTATCTCAGAAATTAAACCTTTAATAGACATTATTATACAAGCAAAACATAAGTTACCAACATGGACATTAATTAACACCCATGTTAACAGAATAAAATACCTGAGCCTCTGAGATCCTCTATAGATCTAAAAGCATTTTGCAAATGAAAATATAATTATCCCCAATTTACAGGTGAAGACATGGTGGCACAAGAAGGTTTTACCCACGGGCACACAGCAGGTTCAGTAGCAATGCTGGATACAGATCACAAATCTCCTAACCCCCTGTCCAGTGCCCTGTGTATTGGCCATGCTGTCTCCCATGCAAATGTCATATGGGCTTGTAATAGTTCTCGTGCACTGAAGGAAGCAGATGAAGCTTGAGTGACATTGGCTGTTATCTTTCAGTTTAATACTTCTCAGGAGCACAATAGTTCTGTCTGAGGCCTTCACAACTAGAGGAAGAAACCTCTCTAAGTAGAATCTGTACAGTTAGATCATCTCCCTCCTTACTAGCAGTTATTTCAAATGTATTTCATCTGATTCATTGGCTGATAATTGCTTGTTACTGATTAACAACATTTAGTAGGGATTGTATGTTCCCAGCCCATGCCTCAAGCTAACACATACATGCAAATGCAACCACTGCTAGAAGCTAGGTTTAATATAAAATGAATAGACCATGCAGAGAACTGTTTTAATCCTTTGAACCCAGCATGACACTGTGACAGACTGACAGTTTTCTACAGTATCCTGAATGAACTTTATTAGGTTAAACCTTATTGAATTAGGGTTCATACCTTGGGAGTCCATTGAATTAAAAATACAATTGTGTATGTACTATTGTGGCATTGTATGTACATGCTCTAGTAGGAGGGGGAAACTAACCAGAGAAATTACATTTTGGCCCTTTAAAGCCAGCCCCCTGGAGAGATTTGCACATATACCTCTACCCGGATATAACGCGACCCAATATAACACAAATTCGGATATAACGCAGTAAAGCAATGCTTGGGGGGGGGAGACGGGGGGGGGGGGGGCAGGGCTGTGCACTCCTGCGGATCAAAGCAAGTTCGATATAACGTGGTTTCACTTATAACACAGTAAGATTTTTTGACTCCCGAGGACAGCGTTTTATCGGGGTAGAGGTGTACTAGTTTAAACTTGATTCTCCGGCGTCCAACAGACAGAGAAAGGATTTTTGGACAAATAGCCTGTTTATAACCAGGCTAACGAGCTTTTTCCTGATCTACCCAATGGACAGCACCCGTATCCACAGAGATCCCCAATCCTTAGGGAAGGCATGGCATGACTTGGCCAACTGAGGCCCCATTAGACTGTGTGCTTCTTCTGACTCCAAGCTGTAATGAACTTGGAATCACAAGGATGCCCCTTGCGTGGGGAGTTGAAGGTTTGCTGCTGCCAGCGTCCGTGTTAGGGTTGGGGTGATCTCTGGTAAGCTTACTAGCATGTGTGTAGGTTCTTTTACTGTTCTTAACGTTTTCTCTGTAATCTTTTTACCTTAAGAATAAAGTAGCTTGCATAGGAAGTGCTGTGTGGTAACTTGTAACTGTAGCAATTACACCTGTTAACTGTCTCTGAAGAGAAAGCAAGCAGTTCTATCTGTCTTTGCTGGGAATAACACAGTGAAGGCAGGGACCTGTGGGGCCTGGAAATATCCCAGTCAGAAGAGAGACGTGTATCTCTACCCAAGAAAGGCACGGCTGCAGGAGCAGGAAGCCTGAGAGTGGGTGCCCATGCTGGACCACTGAGGGGAAATGCATGTGTGGTTGCCCTGAATTGGCACAGCCATTTTGATCATCCAAGCGTCCTGACTGCCTAACTCATTTACTCCCACCCTTACACCCATCTCAGCTCCCTTCCAGTGTTAGTTATCCACACCATTTCTCCTCCCCCATATTAAAAATAAAAGCAAGGGTGAATAGGGGAATGATGCTGTGTTAAAAGTTTGAGAAATTAAGCACAATAAATTGAAGACATACAAACATGGTGAGTGACTGATAAGGGTTTAGAATAGACGCACCTTCTCCATCATAAGCAGAGTGTTCTATAATATTAAAGAGCCTTACCGTGACCGTAGATGGAACACCTGGTGAGACTTAGCTCCTTCTTTTCTATTACACCCTCCATTTTGTCAGTCATTTGGAAATATTCCACCTTTGCTCTAAGAGCTTGGTAGCTATGAAGTGTTGGCCTGGATGGGGATTAGAGGACTAGCACCTCCCCTTCTTCCTCTGCTCAATTGGAGCAATGGGAAGAGAGAAAGGAGGAGAAAGAAAGAAAACTTCAAGGCTTAGTGCAACTGAAAATATGAAGATATATTTCCTGAGGCCCCTATAAGCAGTGGAAATAGGACACATACCTAGCTGGAGTCCCTGAATGTGTGGGGAGCAAAGAAAAGATTTCTGATGTACTGCCAGGTCCCCAACATTCACAGTGACAAAAGGTGACATCAGAGATGCTCGCTTGCAAGCAGTGTTTGAAGAACAGTTTGAAAACAAGGTAGTTCCAGGAGGAGGGTTGAAAATCCACACCACAAACAGTAGGCTAGTGAAATACTTAGACTTCACTATACATTTCATCACACACTACATTAATCTGTAGTTTGATTGCCTGTTTATAAAAGTCAATATATGCAACTGTCTTGAATAATGTTCAGATTTTCAGTTACTTGTCCATTTTAGAAATTTGGTGAAATATCAAACATTTGAACAAATGACTAAATGTTTCAATCATTTAATCAAAAGATTAGTTTCAGAGTGAATGTTATACAGATATATATTGTTTATATTTATATAGACACGTCCAGTTACATGTATGATATTGTTTGGGTGTTTGTTTCGGTTTGCTTATATTATGTGCAATGAATGGATGGATGTTAACTTTGGGAAATAAAAAATAAGAAAGGGGAAAAGCAATCTCATTTGCTACTTTAATTTGTTACACCTCCAAGTTTTACCAATCCCTTCATTCTGCAAACACAGAATTACTAAGGCCTCATCCAAAACCCATTTGAGTCAATGGGATTTCTTTCTATTGACTTTAGTGGGATATAATCAGGCCCATGAATGAATAAAGAGTAATAAAGCCATGTTTGTAAATAAAATTGAAAGAGTAGACAGGGACAATTTTCCTTCCCAGTTTTGTTTTAGGCAGGGGAATAGATGGTACCTCTTCAATATCTGCCTAATAATCCCACGTATGCACCCTGTAGAAAATTCTGCTCAAAATTACACTGGTATGACTCCATAGTTCTGTGGGTTCCCATCACTGTAACTGCAGTTTGGCACTGTCTCTTTCATCTTTCAAAGGTTCAGCTTTGTTTTTAAAGATTTCAAAAAATTACCAAAAGCTGTTCCTAGTCCTGACACTAGTCAACTATCCCTTGACTGTACAGCTTGATTTTTCCAGAGACAGCATTTCTCATCCACATGTGGCAGTCAGGGCTATTTCTGGTGGCACTAATTCCCAGAAGACTGTAGCACATGATGGGTAACTGCAGTAAGGAACAGGGTTTTTAAACAGTACAGTACCATTCAGATGTTTAATCTGGACATTATTTAGCTGGTTTTGGGGGGCATGCAACTGTTTACCATTATTTTAAGAAAATGAATGGGAGTTAGAAAAAGAAACCACCTATAGTGATGCTACTAAATATAGTACAACAGATAAAAAAAATGAAAGCTCATTTTCTCTTACACACACACACCTTGATAAGCAGTCTCTGAAAGAAACTGAAATGAAGACAGCTTTGTTTAATAAGAACCACCATGATTCCTTCTGCTACAGGAAATAAAAGCAATTTAGGAGAGATTCTCTGCTAAAGAAATTTGTCAAGTGTTCCTAGTCACTGTAAGCCTGAGTTACACATCATTATGGGTCTATCCCTAGATGATGCAAAAAGGTGCTTTTTTCAACTAAGTTAGATTAACACTACTGGAAAGCCCCATTAACACCCTATACAATTGTGTTATAGTTGTCCATTCCTCAGCTACAATATGACCCAGCTAATTTAACTGTAATGATGTTAAAGTGTCTACACAGATGTTAAGGACAGCTTAACCTGAATTGATAAAAGCAACTAAACAGAGAGCACTAGTTCACTTACTGTGCCTGCCAACCATTTCAGATTCCAAGGCCAGAAGGGACCATTGCAATCCAAAATAATTCCTAGAATGTATCTTTTAGAAAAACATCCAATCTTGATTTTAAAATGGTCAGTGATGGAGAATCCACCATGACCTGTGTCCATTCTTCCAGAAAGCTAGTTCATCTTCCATCTCTTCTTGACATATAACCAGATTGTTTGCACTTTTGGTGACTACCTTGAGTTTTCCTCCCACTAAACAGCTCTACAATACCCTAGTAAGGAACTGAAGGGTTGCTGTATTGAGGGAGTGGGATATAGATTACCCTTCTGGGCATCAGGTTGTTCTTTTTCTTGAAGGGCTGGGATAGCATGTTGCAGAGCTAGCATCACCATCCTTCCTTGAACTGTATGGCTATGAAGGTTGCAACCATTTTCTGATGGATCAGATCACTGATGTTTTTTGTTAGCCTGGTTCTGGTTCATATTCGGAGAATGTCTTCTAAAACTGAAGAAATCATCGCTAAATTTCTATGCAGGAATCAGAATATGATTTCTGATAAGATCTGTCATGTCACTGATGCAGTAGTTGAAAGTGGAGACTTTTTCCCCATCGTTCAGTCGGCACAGCAATAAGACGGTGGAGTGTAAGGCAGGTTGCATTATTTATAGCAATTCACAAGGTAACAAGAAGATGGCTCTCCATAATAATAAATAAAATCCTTCATAATATATAGATATAGAAATGATTAAATATTAAACTGCAGTTAAAATATCCAGTTACTGAGAACTGCCATTTACAGTTATTTTTGTTTTTAAATACCAAAAAAAGGAGTCCCTTGTATTCATTAAGGAAAAATTGTCTGAAGAATCTCATCATTCCAACAAAAAGAAGAAACAAAAAGCACAAAATAGTTTCAGAAATTAGGAAACTCTTTATTTTTACCTTCTGCTAATTTAAAATGAACAAAAATTGCTTGTTTTAAAACATTAAAATGCCGATGAGACCGTTGTAAGAGAAACACTAAAGGACCCTCAAATCAGCATGAGCAGATGACAGCATAACATGGGTATGCAAATGACACTTTTCCCATGAAATAAGGTTTATATGATCATTTTTAAATAACAAACATCTTACAAAGTAAGGATCATAATTTTATTCTTCAAGCCACAAACCTTTAAATAATGCACTGTAAGACATCTCAATTACTGCTTGGTCAACATGGAATTTAAGACATTTTTAAAAATACAATCAAGACTTGCACTTCACTCTTAACACACTTCTTATGGGTAAGAAGCAGTTTAGAGATTAAAGTCCTGCATACATCTATCTTCTGCTTAGAAAAGAACTAGGGCTTCTCATCTCACATCAACTATCCTCCATGACAGCGAAAGTTCCACTGTTATAAACACAAAGCCACCTCCATGCTTATTGTCATCTCCTTTTTATTTATTATAAATTATGAAGATTGGCCCAACCAAACATCCACATATCCAAGCACCTCCAAATTTAGTGGGAAGAGGTTTCACAATCTAAACTTTGATCCAGATTTGAATTTTGCTGCCATTCAGTCTCTCTATACTGAACCAAATTCTCAGATTCAAACAGACCCAAATTTACTAGTGCTCAAAAGTCAGATCCAAATTTTATGGCTCAAGCCATCTCCAAAAGATTGTTGACATCATAAATAAGATTCATGCAATTAAAATGATAGAAAATGTAACTTACACTAACAAGCAAACAAAAACCTTGTTCAGCATAGCAAGCTTCTCACTTTATTTTGTCTAATCATTTTGGATTACAGATGCATATCTGGGTCTTGGCAGGCTGACAGCAGAGATTATGAGTTGTAGTTTCAACTAGAGGCACAATTGGCACACCTGCGAGAGCACAACATTTGTGCACACAAACTGACATTTCAACATACAAATCAGGTAAATGCATATGCAACCCAGTGGATGTGTGTAGTTACCCGACACATGTGGGTGTACAAATGTCAGATGGTGCGCACAAACAAGGCGGTTGTGGACTCCATAAGAGTATGTGCAGCTTTGCAGAAGTGCATCTATCATATCCTGGACTGAACAGCTGGCCAAATGTATTTCTAAGCAGGTTTGCTTTAGTACAATAGGCCAAGTCTTTGTCATGCCTGTGGACTCCTCTTTAGTAATAGAGTACATAGGAATATAAAAACCCCTGACATTGCTGCGATGAGGTTTTATACCTTTATAAAACAGAAGAGCTTTGCAAAGTACCAAGCCATCATCCAACAGAGCCTCTTCCAGAAAGAATCACGGGACACCAGTTAACACACATCAAAAAAAGTTTAATATTTTCACAAATATCACTTAACACTAGTATAACTATTACTAGTGTGCAAAGTAAAAAGACTTTCTACCTTTGCAAAACCAGTTAGGCATGCAATTCTTCAGGTAGACACACACACACTTAAAGCTGCAAGTACTGTTTGTGACTCACATGTTACCTTACAACATTCAATCACAGTGCATCATAATGCATACTGAAATGTTATCAATAACTAGGGCAATCCAAATCTTGGGAGTGACACAAGAAGAGGGAAGAGCAAGCTGCATATCCAGATTTTCTGCAGGAAAAAACCATGCAGAGACCTCAATTCATTTCTGGTAGAAAAGGAGGAATTAACTACAAAGGATGCTCCTTTTTTTGCAGGAAAAAAAGTGTGACATGCAAAAGTTATTTAATGTAGACTGGCTTAACTTGCTTCTCGGTTTAAAAAAATAGATGTGCTAAATACTTACACGACAGAATCGATTCAACATAGGAAGGGATACTCAGTATGTATATCATCTTTGTCGTCGTTGTTTTAGTCCATGGAATAACTGGGCCTGGCATTGTTTTTGTGGTTTATTTGTTTTACGCACCTGGGTCCTTAACGTCCAAACCAAAGCCAGACCCTGGTATTTCCTTAGGATCATGAACTTTAGCTGGGTGTTTGTTTTGAGAAGGTGTTTAAACATTAAAACTTGCTTTGAAGCGCAAAAAAAAAAAAAAAAAAAACCTCTTTAAAGTAAGAGGGGGAATTTTACACTTCTGTATGATGCTGTTTCAGTCTGTTTAGCTACAGACTCAGCAAAACAGCAGTGTGCTGATTTATTTAGTTAAAAAAAGGATAGAAAACTTTTACAAGAAATCTTAGACTCTGAAAAATACAACAAAATCTGCTAAAGACCACAGATTTCCCATGTCCAGAGATTTGGATTACCCCAAGCAATCACTTGATTTTACTAGTAAAGATTTTCCTCTTTAAACAATACATATTGTAGTTGGTAACACAACACTATTCACGGAAGCAATGGGAAATGCCAGTGATACCAGATTTGTGGGACAGAGCCATTTACTTTTACTGTAATAAAACATGAACTGAGGAAGCAAATAAGTCATATTCTAAGTCCCACTATAGAGTTACATGAGCACCCAGTGCTGACACACTGTAATATTTCCAGAGTCATTTTAAGTGAAACAACATTAGACAGAAATGCAGGAGGGAATTATTACTTCTGCTTCTATAAGCATAAACACCTTGATTTTATGTTCAGCATAACAGTGGTGCATTTAACATGGACGTAGTATCTGCTGGAGAGAATACATTTCATACAAACTAACAGTAGCTCTCATTAATGTATATCGTTTGGCTGTAATTTTATCTCAAAGAATAACTTATTTTGACAACTGCATAAATAATAAACTGATTTTCATGACCTAGAGATGGGGAATGTATGTACCAACCAGGTGGAAAAGAAACATGCAGATTGGGGGTCCAGAGATGGGTGATATTATCAACAGCACACACTCTATTTTGTATCCTATTTTTTATGTCATTAGTTGTATTTTTCAATAAAGCAGTGAATTCTGGTCTTCTACCAGTTCAGACTACAGAGTCGCAGCTTTATAAGAAAGTGCTCGAAAGGCAGAATTAAAGCCAGTGTTCTGGAGTTTAGTTTTGCTCAGCATCACGCAGTCTACATCCCACAGCAGTAATGAGAGCTGCTCCTTTCCCACTGCCATCTTCCGAAAGGAGGAATGTCACATTGCATTTTGGTGCGAGATCCTTTACTGTTTGGTGCATGATCTTTGAAAAGCTACAAAACAAACAGATAGGGATGTAAGTGTAATCCAGCAGCATCGCTACAGGATTCTGCCATGAGGAACATAGTCCCAACAAAATTCTGAACACTGGCTAGGCACATAAAGAGAGATGAAGAACATTGCTGGAGAGTGCAGATGATTGGGAGAAAATATAACAATGGTTGTTATGAAAGGAAAAAGCTGTTTAAATGATAACTATTTAGTTCTACCCCTTAGCTGTAGGCGCATGGTTGCCTGAACCTATACTACCTCTGCCCTTCCCTCCTACCATCATTAATGCGAGACAGACTCAGGAGTTTATCCTATCTCTCCACACACTCACTGGCTCTGGGAAGTCTATGGGGAAGCTCCCTTAAGCCCCACAGCTGATGAAGAGTTGTCTTTACCACCTGGGCTGCTTGCTCCTGCCTCCCACCACTGCTGCTACGAGGTAACTGTACCAAATGCACCCCTGCAGTCACACCCTACACACGACTATAATAAGCTTTGTACAAAATATGCCTTGTGAGGTATTATTTGAAAACTTATAACTCACTGGTCATTAATATCATGATGAAATATGTGTAGTAACATTATGTGTAAAGTTATAAACAGAAGCCGAAATTAGGCCTGAAATGTGTTTACCAGACAAGTCTGAGTAAACCAGTCTCTCAAAAAGAGAAAGAACAAGCTGACGTCTCTAGCCAGGTGTCATCCAAGTTGATGAGCAATCACCTATCAAGTGGCCATTTTTTGGCAAGGAGGGGAGCTCGGGAACAAATGGATCCGCATGAAACCTCTTACCACAATACTCCATGACTTCAACCTCACAGCGTGAATGAGTTTTATCTAGGGGTAACCCTTGGAAAAATGCATTTCAAAGGACTATAAAAGGGGGCGGGGGGGACACCCCAAGGTATCTCTCCCTATCCATCTCTCTCTCTTTCACCTAAGGCGACAAAACAAACAGCCACTGGACTTTGGGAGCAGGTCCTGGCCTGCGAGTTTTGTCAGCAACGTTACTGGAAACATGTGGTATTAGACTTCACCTTGAAACCAAGTCTAGTTTGTTAAGTTTTAGTCCTAGGAAGAGTGTTCTCTATTTCTCTGGTAAGCATTTCTGAATTTAATGCCTTACACTTGTACTACCTTAAAATCTCTCTCTTTGTAGTTAAATAAACTTATTTTATTCTTTAATCAAAACGAATCCACTGTTGTGACCTGTGTGGGTAACTCCCTTTAGGGAGACAAACTGTTGTATATGGATCCCCTTAGAGAGGCAATGAACCTAATATGTCTGGACTGTCGAGGAGAGGGCTGGACAGTGCAGAACACACATTTTGGGGGAAAACCCGGACTGGGAGTATGTTCGGGTCACCCTGCAAGTGGTAACCAAAGCTGGTGGAAGCCAGAGTGTGACTGATGTGTGGCTGGCAGGCTGCAGCTATACACACTCAGGGTGTTACCTGCATGCTGGAAGGCTGTTTGTGGACAGCTCAGGTGGGAGCTACAAAGCATTGTGAGGCACCCAAGTATGCAGGGCAGGGGTGACAGCCCCTCATTGGTCTGGACTGCACCCCGGAATGTCACAGTAATCCTAGGAGCTCTCCTCTCTAATGTCACAGCAGGGAGTGGGGTGATGGAAGCAGGGGATTTGGGAAACCCATAAATTTATATATATTTTCAAAAGTATACAAGTTATGGGAAATATATGACCTAGACCAGGGGTAGGCAACCTATGGCATGCGTGCCAAAGGCGGCACGCGAGCTGATTTTCAATGGCACTCACACTGCCCGAGTCCTGGCCACCGGTCCGGGGGGCTCTGCATTTTAATTTAATTTTAAATGAAGCTTCTTAAACATTTTTAAAACCTTATTTACTTTACGTACAACAATAGTTTAGTTATATATTATAGACTTATAGAGAGAGACCTTCTAAAAATGTTAAAATGTGTTACTGGCACGCGAAACCTTAAATTAGAGTGAATAAATGAAGTCTCGGCACACCACTTCTGAAAGGTTGCCAATCCCCGACCTAGACCCTAAACTACATGTTTACACAAAACATGGGTTGAGAATCACTAGCATTTTACTAATTTATTATCTACCCCCACTATTAGATACTTCACATGATAATCTGTCAGGCCCACATTTGACTGTCAAGATATACTGAATCTACTGGTTCCTCACAGCCCTGCAAAAGTCATGACATTTTCCAACACAATTTATCTTCCACAAATCCACAGTGACTTACACACTGTATTATCTCTAAACCTTTTCCTAATATATACATTAGACTTGCAATGTGCAATGTTTAGCTTCTTTTAAATAGTGGAACTATATTTACCATTTTCCAGTCTCCTGGAATATTCTCAGTATCAAATGATTACTTAAAAGGCTCTTTGGAGCAGAGACCGTCTCTTCATTCCATGTGTGTGGACAATGCCTAGCACAATGGTGTTCCAAACCCTGACTGGGGCATCTAGACAACTGCAACACCATTATTAACTTAGCAGCAGTTAATGGTTGAGCTTTGATAGCTTACGCCATATCTTTCATGGAAGTAACCTGATTTGTATTCCTTTATTTTTGCCTACCACTGTTTCATTAATGTCAGTCTCTACAGTTCTTCCTCACTACTACACACAGACACCCTCCAAAGTTGCAATATCAAACTCTGATGCAAAGAAACCATTTAATTCTTCTGTCATTTCTTTTTCAGGAAGCAATAATTCTTTGCTTTTCTCCCCTATTTAATGGCCCTATTGCTCTCGCCTGTATTTCTGACCTCCAACTTATTTAATGAGTTTCATTACTTTTTATTTGGCATTGTAGCGGGGTGGTTACCTGCGCCTGCCCTGAGGGGTTTAAAGTCAGCCCAGAGGGAGGGCTGTAGGAAGGGAAAAAGCTGCTAGGCTGATTGGGGAAGTAGCTGCAGCTGGGCCACACCCCAATCAGGCCTCAGCTGGGCCTATATAAGAGGCTGGGAGCCAGGAGCGTAACAGTCTCTCTCTGTTTGTAGAGGGAGATAGGCCAGGGTGCAGGGAGCTAGAGACAGGGTACCTGAGTGGAGCAGGGCTGGAGAAAGGCAGAGGAGCTGGGGAGCTCCAGCCTGGAAAGCCCCAGGTTGTGGCCTACCAAAAGGCAAATAGGTACTGGGGGTTGCAGAGAGCAGTCCAGGGGTAGGCAAAGGCAGCAGGTCCAAACCCAACCTTGCCGATGATGAGTGGCTTATACTGCAGTCTGCCCCAGGGAGCGGGGGCTAGTTGGTGACTGGCAGTGGCCTTATTCTCAGGCGAGGTGGGGATAGTGGGTGGGGGTTCCCCAGGGAGGGAAGACCCAAAGAGAAAGGGGTTACTGCCAAGGGGCAGCCCCCCAGATAAAGGGGCACCAGGTCCTGGGAGGGACACGGGGGCCAAGAGGCAGTGGGACACTGGCCTGCAGAGGGCGCTCCGGAGCTGGGACGAGCTAATTCCCATGGATGACCAGCAGGAGGCGCTGCAGAGGTGAGTCTGTACACTTACAGGCATACTACTGCTAACTATTTATGCTTTATTATTCCTTTTACAGTCTCTTATTCCCCTTATAAAGCTCCAACCATAATTGTTTTTCAAGCTCTGTTTTTGCTTGCTATTAATTTAAATGACTATTCTTCCTCTAACAGAGACCAGTATCTGACACTTCAGAGAAAGGCCAAACCTACAGCAGTGTAGCACTCATTACAAACAAATGCAGAAAAAAATAATACTTACTGTGGATGTAGTTTATACAGCGTCCCATCTACACCAACTGTTATATCCAGGTGGTCTAATCCTCTGTTCTCTCTTATTTTATCTACAACCGCAGCCATTCCAGCTCCACACACCTGAGCTCCTCTTCTCGATACTGCTCCACAAACCATCTTTACAATTATACTGTCATCACAGGTACCGTTCAAGCCCAGCTGCTGGAGGATTGTTCGTACCTGAAGCAATGCTAACCTGTCACTGAAAAGAAAGGAAAACAAGATGTTTGACCAGGTCACTGAATGAAGCCTTTAACAATATTTAGTATTTATACCACAATTAACACCTAATAAATTCTCACAACCCCTCTGTGAGGCACAGTGAGCTTAGGAGCCCATGAATGCCAACGGGCAGAGGGCACACCATACCATGACTTACATTAGGCCTGACACATTCATTGCCCCAACACACTATTGTCATAATCTGTATCTAAAAGATGTTGGGGAAAGTATCATATGCAAACTGGTGACACATTGGTCCCAAAACCACTGTGTGATGTATGTATGGGGTGAGTACAATGAGTTATAAATGTAGGATGAAATTATGTCCTTAAAATGTGTTTGACAGGCAGCTCATAAATCCCAGCCTGCCCTAAACAAAGGAACATGTATTTACTTGTCTGACCCGCTTGATCACAGAGGACAATGAAAAGAACATTTACATGTAAGGTAAACAAAGCCACCAAACTAGAAAGTGGGGGAGATGACAATAGGAGATAGAGTCCATACACCCAGGAAGCCTTCCTGGCTCTTGAAACAGAGACAAGGAACTTTGAGGTAATATAAGGGGGGGGAATATTTGAATAATCCATCACCTGAGAGAACAAAGAAGCCAGTGCTTTGTATCTATAAAAGCTAGATCCTCCTGTTAAAACAGGTCTGAGAACGCTGGCAGTTTGGAGTGAGCAGGAAACTACATAAGGCAGCGATATTTCTTGCTAGAATTAAGTGTTATTTTTGTTTTGTTTATAACCCTTTGCTATCTTTCGCTCTTACTTGAAATCACTTAAATCCATGTTCTTTGTTAATAAACTTATTCTCAGTTTTACTACAAGCTATCTCAGTGTGTGTATAAACCCAGCTCGGCTAACAAGCTGTTGTGTGTACTGGCTTTTCAGAGGCTGCAAACTTTGTGTTACCTTTGTGAGCACCCAGTAAGAGGGACAGGACACTGCAGGGGAGACAGTTTTGGGGAGACTCAGGACCAGAAGAATTGTTGGTGTCACCCTGCAAAGAGTAACTGGGCCGGTGGAAGCCAGGATGAGACCATTGTGCTATGGGCATGCTGCTGGTGTCAAGGCTCTGAATCATAGCTACATTAATACAGAGGTACCCAAGGTTACAGAGCAGGTGATAACAGAGCTTCTTATTGATCTGGGTGAACCTCCAAATCATCACAGGCACATCTAGCAAATATTTGCTGTTGGAGCCAGGTTAGGACTCACATGAGTGTCTCACAATCTTGAGCTCATTTCTCCACCCTATGCTGCTGCATTCAAGCATCAATCATCATATAAAGAGTCACGGCAAACACTGAAACATGTTCTATTTAGAAGTAATATTGGTTCAACAGACTGGATTTTTTTTTTGCAGGTCTCTTCCCTCATCATTTGTTCTAAAGGATATTTCCATGAGAAAAGTATTTATAAGTCTCTATTATACTAGGCATTTCCTTGAAACATCAAATGGCCTTTAAATTACTTTACAATATACTATCTTGGTACTAATAGTACAATACAAATAATCAATGAGTAGCTATTGCTAGTATAGCTTAATAATTATCTCTCTACTACTACATAGTACTGTATGTATTCAATAAGAACAAGGAAATTGTTTGTTTTTGTTTTTAAACATACAAACAATAAAATGAAACAGCAAAAACATCTTTGATTACTATCACTATGACTCAGGCTATGTCTACACTAGAGAGATTCCAGCAGCAGCTGTACCGATGCTGCTGTACCACTGTAAGATCTCTCGTGTAGCCATACTATGCTGACTAGAGAGCACTCCCATCAACATAGTAACAGCATCTCCTACGAGCAGCAATAGCTATATCAGCGAGAGAAGTTCTCCTGGGCTGACATAGCGCTGTGCACACTACCATTTATGCTGGAGTAACTTACATCGCTCAGGAAGGTGTTTTTTTCACACCCCTGAGCAACGTATGTTTTGCCGACATAAGAGGTAGTTGGAAATACTCCTATGAACTGAGAAGACATTCTAAAGAATTCTTCTTGCAGCCTTGATAGGCCTTCAGTACAGATAAAAACAAAATATTTTCCCTCGTATTTACAAAAGTATTTGAGCACAAAATCATTTTTCTGTTTCCTGATTTGTGATCCCATTATTTCCCTACGTAAGTCATATAGTTCTAAGTGAACTTCTCATTTCATTATTGTGCTCTATAAATAGTTTTGCTAATCTGGCATGAATCTTTCTTTTCCTTCCGGGTTATCATATGCACATTCAGTTGGAGAGGTAAAACTACTGTATGACACTTAAAAAGGAAAATGTTGCATTTTATAAATGTTAGAATTCCTAAATTGCCAGAGGATCTTACTTTCAGAAAAGGTAAAAAGCCAAAACACGATTAAGCTTTAAACGTATGTTATAAGGGCAAGTTAAACAGTTTAAAATTCTGTGAGCTGAGGCAATTAGCCTGAATCTCACTAGAGTACAAAAAAGGAAAATAGTAACATCTACCTTACATAAATATACACAAAAGATATATGTCAAATATGTAAGGCTATCCATGACCACTGACATTTGTGCCATTTAACAGTTACTAATGTGTATAAGTTTTGACATCAAAGAATCTGAGAGCTACACAATTTAGGCTTTGATCCTGCAAACACTTGCCTAGGGGTCAATTTTACTCATGCAAGATGGGATACTGAATTCAGTAAGGCTACTCAAAATAAAATTAAACACACACGTGAATGTTTGCAAAAGCAGGGCCTTACAGTTTACAAACCAGTGTGTGCTTCAATAAGAATTGAATGCCAAGCAGTTGCTCAGATTTAGTTAATGAGGACACATGTTGTATAATCTATATCAGTTTAATTCTAGAAAAATTCCATCTGCTGAGATTCATCGCTCTTTAATGAAGATCATGGTACAGGTACCTTCCAATGACAAGCAGAGTTGAACTGCACTCCTAGATGTTTCCTCCCCTCAAACACCAGTACTAAATTAAACATGCACTATTTCAACTGGAGCAATTCTACCGGGCGTCAATCTTACCTCTCAATCTGTGAAAGGAACTTGGTTTCAAAGATACCTCTGGTCTTCAGCGACTCTGAAATTTGACCTCTAAACAGGAATCCCCTTTTAGTGAAGTCAATCAGAATATTGCGAACGATTTCTCCCAGGTACATTCCACTAATCATTTTCTCATACCTGGAATTAAAGACAATGGTACAGTTCAGAAGGAATGTTATTTATAAATAATCCAGCTTGTTTACATGGATATGCCGAACAGTAGTGAAGAGTTTGGTCACTGTCTCATAACTGGAGTCTTAGAACATTAAATGGAGCTGCCTCGGTGTTGGTAGGTTACACAGACAATGTGCGTTTAGAGCTGAGTTTCAGTCCCTGGAGCTTGACCTTTTTTCATAGAGGAGATCTACAAAGAGCAGAAACTACTGGGTAACACACTGAAAAAAGTAAGTGCATGAACAGTGGTAAAAGTAATATTACGTGTTCATAAGTATTTCCTGGAGTATAGCTTACTTACCATTACTTATTGGTTTCATTTTGGATGAATTCATCAGTACAGAGAGTAGGGCTATTTATATTGTATCATTGAAGATTTTATTTCAATGTCTTGCTGCACTTAATCTGTTGCACGTGTCCAGATGTAGAGGCAACAGTAAATGTGCCAAAATGCATAACAAATCATTGAGTTAAAAGAAACCCAACACATCTTGATCCAAACATTGCATGTTGGGACTTGCAATTTCTCAAGGACATGCCTCTATACTAGAGATTATGGAAAATGCAATGTGTTCCATTTTATCCATATTATCTTTGCCTCCTTAGAATTCCAACCAAGTTGCTAAGATCATGCTCAGCTGGGCAGAGTTTGAGCATCTCTGTCCTAAACTAGCTCTTTAATTATATCTTAGCTGTTTACAGTAAACAGTTGTGACAGACCTTGAAAAGGAATAACTGAATTCTCTGAGGAAATTTTGTATTAAATTTGATCCCCCTTTCTTTGCATATACACGCAGCCAGAGCAGTATTTAATTTATCCTCATTCTTCACGTGGGTGTTGTGAAGTGTAATTAGGTGTACTCAAATCATGTTAGGTTCTTGAGATGAAAGGTGTTATACAAACTCAAATACTGTATACTATTGGAATCTATGCTTACCAACCCTCTTTGCCCAGCTCCTGTAACTAGCTGTCAATTTTGCCCCCGACGTGAGTATAACAATTCCTGTTAGCAATTCAACAATAGCTAGGAGAGCTAACATGATTCTCAAACGTTTAATGTATTTGACAATTACTAATGTTAGAATTTTGCTAATTCACACTTTGTTCATATACAAACACAGAAGTCAGTGGTCAATTCCCATTTCTCAGCAGAAATACAGTAACAGAGACAACGGAGTACTGAGGTCCCATATTAATAAACTTTTCTTTTAAAATGCAGGGGATCTGATATACATCTCTCGATTCGTAACATCATTTTTATTGCTATCAGGTGCTCAGTGACGGACATTGATAAAATTTCTAAATGAACATTTACTGGTTTAGGATGAAGTATTATTTTAATAATTAAAACTAAACATAGGAACACAGGACATAGCACTAGATGGGACCTCCTGGAAGGCCACTCCCATGCTATCTCATCATATAATCCCATTCATAAATTTATCAAGCTCTGCCTCAAAATTAGTTATGTTATTTGCCCACACTAGTCCTATTGGGAGGCTGTTCCAGAACCTCATTCTTCTCATAGTTAGAAACCATCTTCAAATTTCCAGTCTACATTTGTTCATGGCCAATTTATACCCATTTGTTTTTGTGCCAACATTGGTCTTTAGCTTAAATAGCTCTTCTCCCTCCTTGGTGTTTACCCCCTACCCCTTGTTTATTTATAGAGAGCAATCATATCCTCTCTCTCAGCCTTTGTTGTACTTGGCTAAACAAGCCAACCTCTTACAGGGTAAGTCTACACAGCAAACAAAGGTGTGATGGGGTGTGAGTACACTCATGCTACCTTTACTCCAGCTATTATCAGTAACAACAGTAGTGAAGCCATGGCAGCACAGGCCTCAGCATGGGTTAGCTACCACAGCACCAGTGCACTGGGGACCCTGGGTATGTACTCCGGTTGCTAGCCCATGCAGAAGCCTGTGCCACCAAGTCTTCACTATGATTGTTTCCCATGCTAGCTAGCTTAGCACTGGTATGTTTACTTGTGCTACAATCACACTTTCATTTACTTTGTAAACATACTGCCCAGTCTCCTCTTGTAGAATACTCTCCATTCCCATGATCATCCTAGCAGCCCTTCTTTGCAGCTGTTCTAGTCTGAATTTATCTTTCTTTAACATGGGTGACCAGAATTATACACAGTACTCCAAGGCTCCACATCTGTTAATTCACTGCAAGGTACATTTCGCTTTTTTTTGTTTAATCAATAATTCACTACATTACAGTGTCTTTCGCAGTCCTTTGTGCAAATCTGAGATTTTACTGGCTCCTCCATCCAACCTAGGTACAAAGTAACATTTCACATTGGAAGGGGGCCGTATAGTCCAATTAGGTCCATGAACAGTCTTGTATCCTATAAATGGCCTCTCTCCTAAGTGCCTAACTCTATCTGAATTATATACTCCTTTGGAAGTTCATTCCATGCTCACTTTGCTGTCATTGCAAAAAAGCGTCTCCCAGCTTCCTCAGTGCCTGATCCTTTATGGACTTCAAATTGTACCCTCACATTTTGGAGCTTCCCAAGCAGTCTGCCACCTTCTCTGTATTCCTTGTGTGTTTTTACACTTCAATCATTATTTTTATAAATATATTTATATGATGGCTTGTGTACACAGCAAGTTAATGTGCAGCAAGCTGCAGCGTGAATCGCAAGCACACTAGCTTGCCACGTGTTAACTCATTGTGCAGACTCTGCTACCATGCACTAAGAGTTTCAAAGCCTACTCCCCCTTCCAAGTTCTCACCAAAACCTTTAATTTAAACTGGTCACAAATAAGAGGCCAGTACAGCATTCTGAGCTGATGTTCTGGACACGTAACAGCTCACCGCACTTAAAAAGCAGACAGCTGCATTCTCAGGTAGCTGAAATTTCCAGATGATCGTGAGAAGGTAGTCCCAAGCAAAGTGCGGTGCAGTTTAACAGCTTGGAGGTGACAAAAACAAGGATGACCACTGCAGAGTAGACATTAGAGAAAAGACTCCAACCACTTGACCTGTCAGAGATGGAGAAAGTCATCCATCTGGGAAATCAGGAACAAGGGAGCTCCAACAGGGGACAGTGATGGTGTAAACTATTATGTCCTCTTAATCCCTCCATTTTTCGTAAATGGAGATCTAATTACACCACTTTTAAAATCAGCTGAAGGCAATTATCACTTATTCCTAGCACATCAGTATTCCATAAATTTTGCATCAGATTTCTTGCTAGATGTCAGTATTAAATACCTTTGTTTTCCAGCATTTAACGAATAATCATCGACAGCTTTGTCATAAATTGTCCTGATGTCATCCAGGCATCCATTGTCTCCAAACGCACCCCATTCCATGTTCACACACATTCGTCCTTGATCTCCCTCTACCATCTCTATATTTCTCATTTCCTCCATGTAACATGCATTGCTGCCAGTGCCTAAAACAAGTGAACAGATTTAAAAAAAAAACAAAACAAAAAAAAACCGAACAAGCATTAGAACCCCTTATGGGCTTTTTCACCTGTTTTTTTCATATTTATAAAATAATTTCATATTGTAATAATGATAAATCTTCAGTACTTATAAAGAGACGGAACTAAATAATCCCCTTGCTGGTACAGTGATATTACCCATGCAGTGCCTCCTCTGCAAGAAGTCTCCGGCTGGCCAGGGCTGAATTGCATATGGGAAGGCAGAGAGGAGCATGTTTGTGAAGTACAGGGCACAGTTAGCAGCAGATGAACCTGGGCTCTTCAATTCCAACTGGGCTAGTGCTTTCTAAGAATTTTTAATACAAGAGGGAAGCAGCACAATATCTGACAGAAGATTAACATGCAACTCTAATTAATGTGCATCTGAAACCAAAATCGCAATCCTGAAGTTATTCGTTAGCTTTGACTTACTAAGCCAAAACTCCCACTGGGTTCAATAAGAATCTTGCCTGAATAAGTATTCGGCCTAATATTAGGATATTTGTCCAAAGTTTTGACATCCATCTAAATTTAAAAACAAAAGAAAATAACATTGGCAGGTGTACAATCCCTGTAAATGGCTAACTGTTGAATTATTCTGTAGCTGCAATTCTATTGCTGTCCAATTCTAATTTGAGAAAGAAGAGAAAAAGCCATATTTTCAGAAAAAGCCCACTGCTCAGCGAAACAAAAAAGAAACCCATTTCACCTGTGGTAGTGTTTTACTGATGTTCATAGAATACAATATGCCATAAATATAAGAATATGCCATAAATCCTATACAAGAGAACACCATGTGTTAATGTTTCCATTTTCTCTCTAGTTAGCCTGCCAAAATCACAATACTAAACTTGACCTGCATAACTCTAAATATATTAATAATTTGTCTCTGATTCATCTAAACAATCTTTCTATGGGTCTGCATGACCCACTGAGACTTTATAGTTCTCCTAGCCTCATTGCACTCTTTTATTGTGTGAATCATCTTTTTTTCCTCTATCATATTACTGACCATTTCTTGATTTTGCTTTTTTTAAAGAAAACAATCATAGTTCCAAAAGCAATTGAGAGGCAGTTCCACCTTATTCTCCCATAAAGCTCCACTCTCCAAAAGCTTCCACCTGCAAAGAGTATCTATCCTGTGATTAGCAACAGAGGGTCCTGTGGCACCTTTGAGACTAACAGAAGTATTGGGAGCATAAGCTTTCGTGGGTAAGAACCTCACTTCTTCAGATGCAAGTCCTGTGATTGCAACCCATATTAGTTTCCATATTAAACAATCAATCAAATTGGCAACCCCAGACATATATGGAAGCTCAAAAGGTCATATCAATATTGAAAGAAACCTGCCCTACAGGTCTGTCCATTTCTAGTTCTGGAAACCACACATTTTACTATACATTCAACCACATATTTTACTATACATTACAGAATGACTTGACAGAGGAAGTAATCTGATTGGCAGATGGGACTGTATTAACACAGATGAGTTAATTACATTATGCTGCCCCATAGTCCAACCAACACTGAAGAAACCCATCCTGGATACTAATTCTAATCAGTTCTAGCCTACTAATTTCCAGTATCAAACCTCCCCTTCCTGAGCAAGCTAATAGAGATGCTAGATAAAGGCCAAATGCAAGCCCATCTAACTTAATCTGATATTTTAGACCTGGCACAATCTGGATTCACACAAGGATATAGGCCTGAAACCATTTAGTGGCATTTAGGGGAAAAGGCGGGGGACGGGGAAGACAGCTGGTGTGTGTGTGGGGGGGTTATTAGTGGGTTATAGATTGTCATTATAAACCATAATTCCAGTGTCTTTATTCAGTCCATGATTTTTAATGTCTAGCAAAGCTGTGAATTTAAGCTCCCAGGCTCATCTTTTGAAGGTGTTGTGCAGGTTTCATTTGGTGTGCTTTGCTTTACAAGTCTGCCTTAGGCAGACCACATGATCAAGGCAAGATGTGGGTCATCATACTAGTGAATTAGGGATACATGTTACAGAATAAACTAATGGGTAACCACATACTGGCAACTTTATTTGCTCACTTTTGCATTAATTCTGTGAAACAGATTGATTTTCAAGTTAAAATATTCAGTATTGGTTCATATTTATTAGACAATATTTCTAGAGAACAAAAAAGAACTAATACATTTGTTGATTTTTTTTTCACCTAACTGACTTAAATAGATGGCTCTGGGGGATGTCTATTAGTCAAACGCTATATTTCACTTGTATATTCTCTGTACCAAAACGAAACTGGCAAAAATAGTAATGGGGGAAGCAGCACATTTCTCCTGTTAATAATATATATCCAGGTCTAGGTTTTAAAACTATTGGATGGATTCAGATTACACTTTTCAAGGAAACTATTATCCTATTCATCATAAGAAGAAACGGTAAGTCAGGTTTGAAGAAATTCCACAAACATCCCAGATACAGGTTTAGTTAACAATAGGAATTAGAGGAAACACATCCAATCATGTGTCCTAATAGTCTTAATTGAACAAATTTATTTGTTTATAAGGATAGTAGACGATGTTTTTACCCCTCGGCTCTCAAAAAGCCGAGCTGAAATAAAATAAAAAGTAATTAATACCTACCAACAATGAGTCCTATTTCACAATTTGGATCTTCATATGCACAAGTCATCATAGTGCCAACTGTATCATTCACCACTGCCACAACATCTAAGTCAAATTCCTTTGAAGAAAAAAATATATTTCTATAGAAAAAGTATTTCTTTGTTTGCAATATATCAAACCAACCCTTGCAATGTTTGTTAGACTGCAAGGAATTAAAGCAACTGTCTAAAATGTGTTGAGTCCAAATGAATAAAAATATAAACTTAATATTCAAGAATAAAAAAAAAAATTTCTTTTAAAACAAGAAGTAATATAATTTGTATGCAGGTATCGTGACTTACTGGTCTACTGTGCTGGAGCTGTACAATATACTACTTTATTGCAGTGCAAATACCAATTTAGGTTAGGACATTTTTAATACTAACTTCTTATATAGGGATAACACTCACTATTCACACACACACACACACACACACACACACACACACACACACACACATTCTATAGGCAGTCATATAGTGAATGTTGCTCAAGGCTTTTCATTACAAGAACCTCTTTTCAGTTGTTTTTAACTGTGTCAAGCTTAAACCATGCAGGCTCAAACTTTCCATGCCTGCTGGTTGTCTCAGGCTGAATTGTTCTGGAAAATTTTGCCTAGAAAAGTTCTGCCATTTCCAAGAATACAATAGGGAAAAATATGTTGTTTTGCCTATTAAAAAAAAACAAAACCTCTTACAAGCATTTTGTTGAGAAAAAGACGGTTACTCACCGTTGTAACTGTTGTTCTTCGAGATGTGTTGCTCATATCCATTCCATTAGGTGTGTGCGCGCTGCGTGCACGATCGTCGGAAGATTTTCTACCCTAGCAACACCGGCGGGTCGGCTGTGGAGCCCCCTAGAGTGGCGCCTTCATGGCGCTGAATATATACCCCAGCCGACCCGGCGCCCCCTCAGTTCCTTCTTGCCGGCTACTCCGACAGTGGGGACGGGGGGCGGGTTTGGAATGGATATGAGCAACACATCTCGAAGAACAACAGTTACAACGGTGAGTAACCGTCTTTTCTTCTTCGAGTGCTTGCTCATATCCATTCCATTAGGTGACTCCCAAGCCCAACTTAGGTGGTGGGGTCGGAGTGAGACATTGCTGTGTGCAAAACCGCTGATCCGAATGCAGCATCGTCCCTGGACTGCTGCACTAGTGCATAGTGAGCTGTAAACGTGTGGACTGATGACCAAACCGCCGCTCTACAAATGTCCTGGATCGGAACATGTGCCAGGAAAGCAGTCGAGGAAGCTTGGGCCCTCGTGGAGTGAGCGGTGAGGTGCGGTGCAGAGACACCTGCCAGGTCATAGCAAGTCCGGATGCAAGACGTAATCCAGGAGGATAGGCGTTGTGAGGAGACCGGTGAGCCTTTCATTCGGTCGGCCACTGCAACGAAGAGTTGCGTCGTCTTTCTAAAGTGCTTTGTGCGGTCAATATAGAAGGCCAGGGCCCTGCGTACGTCCAGGGAATGCAAACGTTGATCCTGGCGAGTAGCATGTGGTTTAGGGTGAAAAACCGGAAGAAATATGTCCTGGTTGATATGAAATGGAGAAACCACCTTAGGGAGAAAGGCAGGATGTGGACGAAGCTGCACTTTACCCTTATGGAAAACTGTATAAGGGGGCTCGGATGTAAGCGCCCTGAGTTCAGAAACGCGCCTTGCTGAGGTGATGGCTACGAGGAAGGCTGTCTTCCAGGATAGGTACAAAAGTGAACAGGTGGCTAGTAGTTCGAATGGAGGACCTGTGAGTTTGGAGAGAACCAGATTGAGGTCCCACGTCGGGACGGGATGACGCTGTTGTGGGTACGTCCGGTCTAAGCCCTTGAGGAATCGAACGACCATCGGGTTAGAGAATACCGAGGACGTGAGTTCCCCTGGGTGAAAGGCTGATATAGCGGCCAGGTGAACTCTAATTGAAGATATCGCCAACCCTTGCTGTTTTAGGGAGAGGAGATATTCCAATATGAGAGGAATAGGTGCCTGTAACGGGGACGTGGCTCGTTGTTCGCACCAACAGGAGAACCGCTTCCACTTGGCCAAATACGTGGCTCGTGTTGAGGGCTTCCTACTGCTCAGCAGAATCTGTCGGACAGAGTGCGAGCATTGCCGCTCTGCCTGGGTGAACCATGGAGCAGCCACGCTGTGAGGTGGAGTGATTGCAGGTCGGGGTGACGCAGCCGGCCGTGGTCCTGAGAGATGAGATCCGGACATAATGGAAGCGGGATCGGTGTCTGAACCGAGAGTTCCAACAGTGTGGTGTACCAATGTTGTCTCGGCCACGCTGGAGCGATCAGAATTACGTGTGCCTGGTCTCTGCGCAATTTGAGCAGTACCTTGTGGACCAGAGGAAACGGAGGGAAGGCATAAAACAGGTGGTCTTTCCAGGGAAGGAGAAATGCATCCGAGAGGGAGCCCGGAGCTCGACCTTGTAGGGAGCAGAACACGTGGCACTTCCTGTTGTCTCGCGATGCAAACAGGTCTATCTGGGGAAAACCCCACTTCTGGAAGATGGAATGTATGACGTCCGGACGGATAGACCACTCGTGCGTCTGGAAGGACCTGCTGAGTCGGTCCGCTAGAGTGTTCTGGACTCCAGGGAGGAACGATGCCGTGAGATGGATTGAGTGGGCGATGCAGAAGTCCCACAGGCGAATGGCCTCTTGGCATAGAACTGACGAACGTGCTCCTCCTTGCTTGTTGATGTAAAACATGGCCGTGGTGTTGTCGATGAGAACTAACACACAACGGCCACGTAGTTGATTGAGAAATGCCTGGCACGCCAGGCGCACCGCCATCAGCTCCCGAACATTGATGTGCAGGGCTAACTGGGGTGCAGTCCACAGGCCCTGGGTATGGTGTTCGTTGAGATGGGCGCCCCAACCCAGAGATGAAGCGTCTGTGACCAGATGCAGAGAGGGTTGTGGGGCGTGAAATGGCATCCCTTCGCAGACCACATTGTGATCTAGCCACCAGGTGAGGGAGGTTAGGACCGAGTTCGGGACCGTGACCACCATGTTCAGGCTGTCCCGATGTGGACGGTATATTGATGACACCCAGGTCTGGAGTGGGCGAAGCCGAAGTCTGGCATGCCTGGTTACGTACGTGCAGGAAGCCATGTGACCCAGCAGGGTAAGGCACGACCTCACCGTGGTAGTTGGGAAGGCCTGTAACCCTTGAATGAGGCTCGTGATGGTGCCAAAGCGGTTGTCTGGCAGGATGGCTTGTGCACGTCTGGAGTCTAGAACTGCGCCGATGAAATCTATTCTCTGGGTAGGTTCTAGAGTGGATTTGTCCTTGTTGAGTAGGATGCCCAACTCGTTGAATGTGTGCACTATTCTGTGGACGTGAGCTTGAACTTGCTCTTTGGTGCGACCGCGTACCAGCCAGTCGTCTAGGTACGGGAACACCTGTATCTCCTGCCGACGAAGGTACGCTGCCACGACAGCCATACATTTCGTGAACACTCTTGGGGCCGAGGATAGGCCGAAAGGAAGGACTGCAAATTGGTAGTGCACCGTGTTTACCACGAATCGCAGGAAGCGTCTGTGAGGTGGGTAAATTGAGATGTGAAAGTATGCGTCTTTCATGTCGAGGGCGGCGAACCAGTCTCCAGGATCGAGGGAAGGGATAATGGCCCCCAGAGAGACCATGCGGAACTTCAACTTTACTACGAATTTGTTGAGTCCGCGCAAGTCCAAGATGGGCCGCAGACCTCCTTTGGACTTGGGGATCAGGAAGTAACGGGAATAAAATCCCCTGCCCCTTAACTCTATCGGAACCTCCTCTATGGCCCCCATGGCCAGGAGCGTAGAAACCTCCTGTATAAGAAGTTGCTCGTGAGAAGGGTCCCTGAAGAGGGACGGGGAAGGGGGGTGGGAGGGGGGGATAGAAGAAAACTGGATAGCGTATCCCTTCTCCACCGTGCGGAGGACCCAGCGGTCTGAAGTTATAAGGGACCAAGCACGGTGGAAGTGGGAGAGGCGATCCCGGAAGGAGGGGGCTGGATCCTGGGCGATGACTGGGGCGCCGTCCTCGACCGCACCTTCAAAAGTTCTGCCTGGGGCCTGAAGGTGGTCTAGGTGGCCCTTGGTTTTGGCCGGGTTGAGGGCCGGTCCACCTTCTTCTACCACCTCGCCCTCGCCTCCGGGTCGAGTCCTGTCTCTGACGAGGCGGGGGGGGGGTAGAAGCGCTGAGGCTGCGGCCTAAATGGTCTGCGCTGAGGGCCCACAACATGCATCCCCAGGGAGCGCATGATTGTTCTCGAGTCCTTGAGGCTCTGCAGGCGAGAGTCCGTCTTGTCCGAGAACAATCCATGTCCCTCAAAGGGCAGATCCTGTAGGGTTTGCTGCAGCTCCGGGGGCAACCCCAAAACCTGAAGCCAGGAGATCCTCCGCATAGCGATACCCAAAGCCATGGTCCTCGCAGCCGAGTCCGCTATGTCCAAGGAGGCTTGCAAGGAGGTCCGAGCCACCTTCTTACCCTCCTCTACCATGGCTCCAAACTCCTCCCTGGACTCTTGGGGAATCAACTCCTTAAACTTCCCCATAGAGTTCCAGGAGTTGAAGTTGTAGCGGCTCAGGAGCGCCTGCTGGTTCGCCGCTCTAAGTTGCAGCCCTCCGGCTGAGTAAACCTTACGGCCAAACAAATCGAGCCGCTTAGCCTCCTTTGATTTAGGCGCTGCAGCCTGCTGACCGTGGCGCTCTCTTGCGTTCACTGATGCCACCACCAGTGAACACGGTTGGGGGTGGGTGTACAAGTACCCATAGTCCTTAGACGGGACAAAGTATTTCCTTTCCACCCCTCTCGCTGTGGGTGGGATAGAGGCAGGAGTTTGCCATATCGTATCCGCATTGGTTTGTATCGTGCGGATCAGGGGTAACGCCACCCTCGATGGGGCATCCGCTCCGAGGATGTTAACGATAGGGTCCTGCACTTCCACTATCTCCTCCGCCTGCAGGTCCATATTACGGGCCATCCTACGCAGGAGATTCTGGTGAGCCCGAAGATCTATCGGAGGGGGACCTGTACATGACGTGCCCGCCACTGCCTCATCCGGAGAGGAAGAGGAAGATGCCTCCGGTGGTACTGGATCCAATGAAGGGTCCTGATCCCCCTGCTCCTGGGCCGGAGCATCACCTGTACTTGGATCTATGGTGTCGGGTGGCGTGGACACGGAAGCCTCCATGCCCCCTGGCGGAGGCCGAGAGATGGTGGATTCCGGGACCCTTCTAACTGAGTGACCCGAGCGAGAGGTCGATGGTATTGGAGCCCCTTGCTCCGGGTGGTACGCACACGGGGTCCAAAACGACCAGTGAGATGGGCCATGAGAGTGGTCCTCTGCCATCTCCTGCCAATGGCCCAAGTTCCGTTCCTCGGCTTGCCCTTGAGGGGGGTATGCCGATCTCGACAGGTCCTCCGAGGAGCGAGACACCGATCTTGATGGCCATGGCGGTGCCGAGAGAAACGAGACGATTCCCGTGGGCTGCGGTGCCGCACGGTGCCGGTCCGGAGATGATCTATCTCTGCGCGGTGCCGGCGAACGGTGCCTGGACCGCGATCGGTGCCGATGATCTCGTCGGTGTCGGGAGCCGGATCTGGACCTCGACGAGGACCTGGAGTATGCCCGGTGCCGGGAGCGGCCTCTCGACGTCGAGCGTCGACCGTAGCGGTGCCGAGAACTACGTCTCGACGTTGATCGGTGCCGACGATCATAGCGGTGCCGAGACGTAGAGCGGTGCCGCGACGAAGATCTTGGCCGCGAGTACGACCGGTGCCGAGGTGATATTCGGTGCCGGGACTGCGAGCGGCGTGGGGACCTGCTTCGGGACCTGGACCGGTGCCGAGGTTCCAGCCCTTGCGATGGAGGGCGCATCAGGGCAGGTTTCCCCCTTGACTGGACCGGGCGAGTCAACGGTGCCGTCGGTGCCAGTGGTTGAGGCGGTGCCGGCTCTGTGAGAGCTATCAAGTCTCTCGCCGCCACGAAGGTCTCCGGAGTCGACGGGAGTTGTATTATCTCCGGTCTCGGTGGAGACGCTATCTGCACCGGACTCAACGGCCTCGGTGCCGGAGTCGACAGTGCTGGAGGCACCTGTTTCCGGTGCTCCACCGGCGGATTCGGCTCTACCCCCGGCACTGAGGGAGCCGGCGCCTTCAGCACGGAGGTCCCCGTCTTATGGGCTTTTTTATGCCCCGGGGATAATGACCGGCGTCGAGGTACTTGCTGCAGTGCCGACGAGGTCCGGTGCCGGGGAGGCTTGTCCGACACCACCCGCGCGGTCGGCATTGCCGGTGCTGCTGGGGCACTGCGCACCGAGGCGCTAGGTGCCGTGGCTTGGCTCGTAGAGGGAGTGTCCGGACTAAGTGCCGCCTCCATCAGGAGTTGCCGGAGCCGAAAGTCCCGCTCTTTCTTGGTCCTTGGTCTGAAGGCCTTACAGATCTTGCACTTATCTGTTTGGTGGGACTCTCCCAGGCACTTCAGACAGGAGTCGTGCGGGTCGCTCGTGGGCATAGGCTTAGCGCAGGAGGCGCACTGCTTGAAGCCGGGAGCTTTGGGCATGAGCCCGGGCCCGCGGCCGGGGGAGAAAGGGGGAGACGACCCCCTTAGTCCCCTGGACTACTATAACAACTATAACAACTTTAAAACTATTTAACTATTTAACTACAAACACTAGAACTATAACTATAACTACAACTGCGAATAACTAACAAAGCTAGGGAGAGTGGAGGACAGCTATGCCGCGCTCCACAGTTCCAACGACCGTCAGGGGCGGTAAGAAGGAACTGAGGGGGCGCCGAGTCGGCTGGGGTATATATTCAGCGCCATGAAGGCGCCACTCTAGGGGGCTCCACAGCCGACCCGCCGGTGTTGCTAGGGTAGAAAATCTTCCGACGATCGTGCACGCGGCGCGAACACACCTAATGGAATGGATATGAGCAAGCACTCGAAGAAGAACTCTAGTATCTCCATTCTTTGGAGCAGGGAGCTGAAATTTGACAGGGGTATTGCCTTGGTGTCTGAGATGATAAAAGGCACATCCCTAAGAAAACTCACCTAAATTTGGCCAAATTACAAGCCTCTGAAAAATGTCAGTTCACACATTCTCAGTAGAGATGTGTTAAAGTTTGACAAATTCCCTGACGATTCCATCTGCAGTGAGCACGCTCCATCCCCTCATAGCTCCTACATACCAACTGTACTCTACATACGCTATCCCCACAAAGCAACCAAGCGTGGAGAAACAAGTGGTTTTGTTTGGCAAGAATCTTTCTTTTGTGTATTTCCTAGCCCCTTTGTAAGATGTGTACCATTTGTGTAAATACAAAAGCAAAGTGCATCCAAATTCATCAATGACAGAATGCCAGAGGCATAAGAATTCTATCACACACAATCAAGTTAACAAATACATTCAAGAAAATAATGAAATACTAAAATGTCACCTCTCTCCTTCTAATTCCTTCCCTAAGCAAATACACGACATCCTCTCCTTCACAATCTGTCGTTTTAAAGCCTTTGGTCCAGTTGAGGAGGATACCCTAAAAAGAAGAGATTTTCATTACTAAGTTTCTGAGTATGTCTTTCATTAGAACATAAGAGTTTTTAAAAAACCATTCTGAAATACATACACAGGTTTAAAAGACTGAATACATACACACACACATAAAAGCACATACATATCTGTTTCAAACTGCAGTTAAACCCATGGCTCAAAACAACAGTGTTCCACTGTGAGAGGTTGTACATTCTAACCCTGATGCCACATTATATGCAGATGGCAGTGGTGACCTCACAGCCATGACCATGACTCTTACAGATTGGAACCCAGTTGTTGGATTGTACACCTGTGAACCACAGATATGGAGCGCTGAAACAAGGAAGAGCATCTCCAGCGTTCTCTGGGAAAATACAACACAAGTATAGGAATGTACTACAACCCTCTACTGAACAGCATATACTGTGTATTTCAGTCATGCTCAGGTTCCCTCTCCTGGCTGGAACAGCTCTTTTAACTCATTTGGTAAAAGGACCATTTTTCAAGCTGAAGGTGATTAATTCTATTTCCTGATACTGTAGGTGGTTCACCCTCAAGCATAGTTTCTGGACAGAGCTCACCATGTTATGGTTTTGTTTTTAATGTTAAAAATGCTTATCTGACAGACAAATACTCACTTTACAAACTGTAAAGTATGCACTTCAGAGTGAAAAAAAGTCTCAAAGATTCAAAAGGAGTCATGGAGCACCTATTATTGATGCACTCCTTCACATATGAATATTACTCTTATTTTCAATAGGAATGTTATATATATTTTCTACTTACTCCAAATTTCAAATATTTTACTGTGAAGCTACATTTAGAGAGAAGGTCTCTTTGCGTCTTCAAAATTTGCATCAGCTTTTTAATTTGGACTAAAGCAACGAATTCTAATTGAATGACAAAATCTCCAGAATTAAAAAGCAAATCTGCTAATTAAATCATTCCATATTCTGCTCAACTCTGAAAATGCAAGACAAAAGTGAAATAGGGGGTGCCATTGTCCCAGATAAAGGACCCTTTGAAGATGCTACAATCTTAGCCAAAGAAAAATCACATTACAGGGAAAGAATGCTACTACCCAGAATGTAACCACAAGCGGTAGATGTTGAATTCTAGATGAAAATGTGGTAGAGAAAGCCATCTTTCTAAAACAGTGTTGAATAGAATAAGGTTACCCTACTATAGAAGTCAATATTACATTTGAGGCACATAATTCTGCAATTCTTTCCACAGACTTACTCACACAACCTTTAATAGAACTACTCATGTGAGTAAGTATTATGTAGTCTGTGTGAGGGTGGAGAATCAGGCCCAGAAGAAGCACTAAAGGACAGATTCAAAAGATACAAGATATTATAAAAAACTTACAGCATCTAAACTGGTCTGCTTGCAAGGGAAGGAAAACGTAAAGCCAAGGGGAAGTCGTGCGCCTTTTATTCCCATGTAATCCAGGAAGTCTGAGATACAGCTAACAATGTGATCAAACAGCTTAAAAAAGAAATATATAAACATTATTACAATTAGTCATATTTATTTAAATATATATTTATACATTCTTTGAAAATAAGTGATAATGCTAAAAAGAAATAGAAATGCTCACTTCTTCTCCAGTACCCTGCATGACCTCTATAGGAATAGCATATATTTTATTGTGCATTTCAACTGTTCTCCTTTTACCACTACGGATCTTCACAAGCAAAACTCTGAAGTTTGTTCCTCCCAGATCGAGAGCCAGAAAATCTCCATTCTCTGTAACAAAATAATTATACATTTTAGGAACACAGAAACAAAGCGTAGGCAGGTGTCCATTTTTCAAGCAGGCATTTTGGCATAATACTCTGAAAGTTCTCTCTATCATCTGAAGGATTTAAAGATTTTTCATGTTCATTCTAAGCCTTCTCCCTGCTTATTGAAAAGAACAGAAGAAATACATTGCCACATAGCTGCCGCTCCTTCAAAAGACAACAACGACTGGGTGGTCTTTGCCACTGCACATGCTCAACTCAACTACACATTCTCTAAAAAGGGAAGAATTCTCCAGGAAGCCAGCAGATGGTGCTATGTTCCTGCTTCAGCAACTGCAGAGTGTGGTCTTAAGCAGTGCATGTGCTTGAGACAGGCATTGGGAGGTGAGGGAAGAAGAAAAGGGAGTGGCCATTCTCTCTCTGCTACATATGGAAGACAAGAGAAAGCATGAGGCTGTCTCTACTGGTTGAGGTATCTATTCCTATATATAGGGTGACCAGATGTCCTGTTTTTAGAGGGACAGTCCCGTTTTTGGGGACTTTTTCTGATATAGATGCCTATTCCCCCTCAACCCCAGTCCTGTTTTTTCACAGTTACTATCTGGTTAGGGTTACCATATCTAACAAATAAAAAAAGAGGACCCTCCACGGGGCCCTGGCCCACCCATTTCCCCACCCCCAGCCCCGCCCCAACTCTGCCCCTTCCCCCGCCCTAACTCCGCCCCCTCCTCCCTCCCACTCCCAGCCACGCGGAAAGGGCTGCCCGAGCGCTACCGGCTTCACGGTTTGCTGGGCAGCCCCCAGACCCTGCGCCACCGGCCGGCGCTTCCCCAGCGCAGCTGGAGCCCAGGAGGGGAAGCGCCCAGCTGGGGGCGCAGGGTCTGGAGGCTGCCTGGCAAACCGTGAAGCCGGTAGCGCTTGGGCTTCCGGCAGCCCCCTTGTCTCTGGACCCTGCACCCCCGGCCGGGCACTTCCCCTCCCGGGCTCTGGCGGCGCAGGGTCCGGAGGTATGGGGGCTGCCCAAAGCCCGTAGCGCTTGGCTCTTAAACAGAGCCGAAGAGTCGGGGAGGAGCAGAGCCGCCGCGGCTGGAGGCTCTGCTCCTCCCCTGACTCTTCAGCTCTGTTTAAGAGCCGAGCTGCCCCAGCGCTACCGGCTTCGGGCAGCCCCCATGCCTCTGGACCCTGCGCTGCCGGAGCCCAGGAGGGGAAGTGCCTGGCCGGCGGCTGGGGTCCGGAGGCAAGGGGGCTGCCTGAAGCCCATAGCGCTCGGGCAGCTCGGCTCTTAAACAGAGCCGAAGAGTCAGGGGAGGAGCAGAGCTGCCCCGGGAGGGGAAGTGCCTGAGCGGCATTTTCCCGGACATGTTCGGCTTTTTGGCAATTCCCCCCCGGACGGGGGTTTGAGTGCCGAAAAGCCGGACATGTCCGGGAAAAAGAGGACGTATGGTAACCCTATATCTGGTAACCCTACCTATACAGGAGCGATGAGAATGGAACCAGCCACTTTTCATGGCTCTCTGAAACACTCCCACTGACTTACAGATTTTGCACCAAGTACTAGATGAGGCAAAGGTACCTGTAAGCTCTCAACTAGTGGAAAGCAGTGGGGCAGAGAGCTGCATTTATATTTATGTATAGACTCACAACTGCCACTCTAATTTACAGAAGATGTGTTAAAAGAGGAATTATAGCCTTGACTCAGAATTTCCTCTTTTTGGTGGTTTAAGAGTTTTGTAGTGAACACACACTCTACTCCAGACACAAATCCATTAGCTGGATCCAATTCATTAAATTACAAACTAGCATTTCAGCTCCAAGTTTATATTTTTTATTTTCTTGCACCACAGCGTCCTGCTTGGCTGGAAGTACAGTCTGCTATGTAGGGCTTTACTAGGGCTGTCAAGCGATTAAAAAAATTAATTATGTGATTAATTGCACTGTTCAATAATAATAGAATACCATTTATTTAAATAGTTTTGGCTATTTTCTACATTTTCAAATATATTGATTTCAATTACAACACAGAATACAGTGTACAGTTCTCACTTTATATTTATTTTTTACTATAAATATTTGCACTGTAAAAACCAAAAGAAATCGTATTTTTCAATTCACCTAATACAAGTACTGTAGTGCAATCTCTTTATTATGAAAGTTGAATTTACAAGTGTAGAATTATGTACAAAAAAAACCCTTCATTCAAAAATAAAGCAATGTAAAACTTTAGAGCCTACACGTTCACTCAGTCCTATTTCTTGTTCAGCCAATTGCTCAAACAAGTTTGTTTACATGTGCAGGTGATAATGCTGCCCGCTTCTTGTTTGCAATGTCACCTGAAAGTGAGAACAGGTATTCGCATGGCACTGTTGTAGCCGGTGTTGCAAGATATTTATGTGCCAGATGCACTACAGATTCATATGTCTCTTCGTGCTTCAACCACCATTCCAGAGGACATGCATCCATGCTGATAACGGGTTCCGCTCGATAACCATTCAAAGCAGTCCAGACCGACGCATGTTTATTTTCATCATCTGAGTCAGATGCCACCAGCAGAAGGTTGATTTTCTTTTTTGGTGGTTCGGGTTCTGTAATTTCCGCCTCAGTGTGTTGCTCTTTTAAGACTTCTGAAAGCATGCTCTGCACCTCATCCCTCTCAGATTTTGGATGGCACTTCTACAGATTCTAAAATCTTGGGTCAAGTGATGTAGCTATCTTTAGAAATCTCGCATTGGTACCTTCTTTGTGTTTTGTCAAATTTGCAGTGAAAGTGTTCTTAAAACGAACAATATGTGCTGGGTCATCATCCGAGATTGCTATAACATGAAATATATGGCAGAATGCAGGAAAAACAGAGGAGAAGACATACAATTCTCCCCCAAGGAGTTGTGTCACAAATTTAATTAACGCATTATTATTTTAACGAGCGTCATCAGCATGGAAGCATGTCTTCTGGAATGGTGGCCGAAGCATGAAGGGGCATACGAATGTTTAGCATATCTGGCACGTAAATACCTTGCAATGCCGGCTACAAAAGTGCCATGCGAACACCTGTTCTCACTGTCAGGTGACATGTAAACAAGAAGCTGGCAACAATCTCTCCCGTAAACGTAAACAAACTTGTTTGTCTTAGCGATTGGCTGAACAAGAAGTAGGACTGAGTGGACTTGTAGACTCTAAAGTTTTACACTGTTTTGTTTTTGAGTGCAGTTATGTAACAAAAAAAAAAAAACCATACATTTGTAAGTTGCACTTTCACGATAAAGAGATTGCACTACAGTACTTGTATGAGGTGAACTGAAAAATATTATCTTTTGTTTGCCATTTTTACAGTGCAAACATTTGTAATAAAAATAATAATATAAAGTGAGCACTGTCAACTTTGTATATTGTGGTCTAACTGAAATCAATATATTTAAAAATGTAGAAAAACATCAAAAACATGTAATACACTTCAAATGGTATTCTACTGTTTATTTTTTTAAATCGTGATTAATTTTTGTGAGTTAACTGCAATTAATCAACAGCCCTAGTATCTACCATGCTGCTCTTGCATCAATTATAATGAAACTACCTGTTCCATCTGGTGTGCTGCGAACAAAGGTAGGCAGCATTTTTACTTTTGCATTTTCATGAGTTTTCTTCCTCAGCCCAGCTTCTATTTCTGATCGCATCCTTTTTTTAATCTGCAACAGCTGCTCATGAGTAAGCTTGAATTCAGCCAGAGTCTCATCTATCAGCCTGTGCTGCTCAGACAACCTGTATGCTACTGCTGTGACCATTGCAGCACCCTTTCCACTGCCACTCTCAGACAGAAGGAATCGCACGTCAGAGTCAGGAACTAATCGCCTCGTTGTTTTCTGTAAGCGTCTGGCATATCTGCAAGAGAAAATTGTAAAACTGTAATCTCTCTCTGGTCAGCTCAAAAATCTGCACTGGTCATCACTGGCTATAAAACATGAAAGGAGCATGGGAAATAGGTTAGCTTCTCTGTCTTTGAAATTTTCCAGTCCCTGTTTTCTGCTGCACAATGAGTTTTTCCTTGCAAGTTTCCTAACCAAGCATGCACCAGCCCCAAACCTCCTTGGGCAGTGCTTTCCTCATATCACACAAGCTGAAGTATGTCTTCCCTTGTAAAAGGAATCATCATGACGAAAGGGTAGAGTGGAAAAGTATTCATCTGATAGACAGATTTTTTCCCTGAATTCAGATAAAATCCTAGCAAAAGCCATGGAAAAAAAACTCTCAGAATATCATCCTCTTAAGAGGACATATCAGGGTCAAACTGGATCACCCTACGATGTGAGCCACTATGGCATCTCTTATGTTATTGCAGATTCCTTTTAGCTGGAATCACAATATTCTTGATTTTTCTTTTTAATACTTAAGAGGAAACGTATAAAAATTAATTTAAAAGCTCAAAATATCAGCTTATAAATTAAAAACAACAGAATAAACAAACAGCATGCACTAGATACCTGATATCTAGTAGAGGGGATAAAAATAATGGTGTTTTTCCCATAAACATTTTCAGGGAATATTTTCCTTTTGAACAACAAAAAATTAAAAAAATATTCACCAAAATACCAGAAAATTTCCACAAAAAGATTTAAGAAATGCAAACATTTTTGTTTCTTCCAAAAATATTCCACACAAAATGTTTATTCTTCTCCTTTATGTTCCATCTACAATATATCTATATTATATGCTCCACCCCCAAAGCAGTATCAAAATATTTTAAGTAACTAACTTTTCCAACTAGATACTGTTCATTAGAGGTAGTACACGCTTCCAGCTTTTGTGTACACCAAAATTCTGATGTGTGACAACAATGGTACTACAGAGTAGAGTAAAACCATTTGTTAGGACTAATTCTAAATTAATTTATGAAACAGACACCTCATTATGAAAAACATTCTAGCCTCTGCACATGAAGGATACTAAAGAAATCATGCCTGTACCCTTGTTATTTCTGTCAGTTTTGTGGTTTTGGTGCTGATCCTGCAAACACTTATGCACATGCTTAACTCTAACCCAATGACTTCACAGGTAAGTGTCTGCAGGACCAAAGCCTTTGGTCATTGGTTTAACTGTTAGAACTAGAATATCTTCAAGTGACTGTAAACAAGCTACATGGTAACTTTGATACACATTAAAAAAATAAGACTGCCTCCTCTATGAAGTTTACATCAATCTGAACTAGTACATTATAAAAATGCAGCTTAGAAACAGAGAAACAAATAAGCTGCTTTTATAAGGACAAGGAAAGGCAGACACTATTTTTTCCTTCTAACTTCCAAGTATAAGCAAGGGAAGACTGGAGAAATGGGGTTATCAAAGTCATTTTCAAAACAATTCAGTTTAAACAGGTAATAAGGAATAACATTCTATTACTGGGGTTTCCTCCTGAGAGCCCAGTCCATAGGCACAAAAGTACAGTCTTTGGATATTTAACTGTATTGTTGATCAAATAAATTGTCCTTTACAGCTGGGACTTTCAAAGGCACATAAGGGAGTCAGGCATCCAAACCACAATTACTTTCAATGAGAGTTGGTTACCTACTTCCCTTAGGCGCCTTTGAATTACCAACGTAGTCCTACAGTTAAAGGCAACAACATTTCTCCATATAGATTTTTACTTCTCAATATACATATGCGCGCACACAACTTCTGTTTCCTTATCTCATTCGTGACTGCATGTCAAGATGCTGGCCTCATATTACATGTCTGACCTTTGCAAAAGATGAATCCTAACAGATGCCAAATATTAATTATAGAAACAGCAGGACTTACTGTGGATGCATCTTGTAAAGGGAACCATCCACACCCACCGTGGTGCGCAGCCTGGTTACGCCTTTATTATCACGCAATTGATTCAGAATCGCACCCAGAGTACTAGCCACCAGATTAGCAGAACGGAATGAAACAATTGTACAGACGTGCTGGACAGCAATGCAGTCTTCATGGGATGGTTCTACCCCAAGACGTGTCAAAATTTCTTTGGCTTTATTCAGACCTTCTTTGCTTCTACAGACAGGAATTTAAACAGTGAACTCTTTAATATTAAATTATAAAATGCATAATTAAGTAACATGATCTGATGTCAGGTGCTTTGCCACATGACAATGTTCTGAGAGTCTGAGAAGGGTCTTAGAAAAAGCAGTTGAGGGCAATATCAGCCCATGTCAATCTCTCTATTAACTGGACTACACAATCACAAAGTACAAAACAAGGGAGACTAAAGCCAAAATAATGTTTGCTAAGAATATAGAGCTTTTCAGTAAAGCCCAATGGAAATATATAGTCTATGAAATCATTTCTATCAGTGGTACAATGTAGTTTCAACAATTCTGTTAGCACCAGTTCTGTCAGTACTATTCTACTTATATATATATATGTATATGTATATATATATGTATATGTATATATGTATATATATTTAAAATGCTGTTCATCACCTCAAAATTTGTTTGCCAAGGTGCATCACGTCTTAATTAAGATGAGTTTATAAGATTCACCTCCAACAGGGAGCAATTTTGTTCACTGTGCCAGATTGTCTGAGCAAATCTACTTTCTAGTGACTTTGCCATAATTCAAACACGTGTGAAGCCAAACCAAAACTGCCGACAATAATATTTATATTGCTATTGCCAAGTGTTACCTGATAACATGGCATGTACATGTAAGAGAAGGATGGTAAAAAGACATGGAGAAGCCTGTGGAAGCCAGTCATTTGTCACCTCCAAAGCAAAAAAAGAGAGCAGCAATGCCATTAAAGTTCCTTTGGTTAATTGCCCCAGGGAACTAGTAAGCATCTCAGCTGTACACCTCTACATGCCTGGAGAAATTAAATTTCTTTATGCCTTGTTGACTTTTTTTAAATTATAATAAACTAATTCACAATTTTGAATGATAAGCAGAGGCCACCATTCAGCAAGCTACTTAAGCATGTGCCTAACTTTGAACACACAAGTAATTCCATACTCACATGCTTTAAATGTCACCTGAATTAGGGCCAGGGTATACAGAGATGGCTATAAGCTAAGGGTGTCTAAGCATTTTTCATTCTAAAGCATGTTTTTCAGATTTTTATAACTTTGTAAAACTTTTACCTTTTTCGCTGAAATTTTCTACAGTGGTTCTCACTGTTGGTTTTTAAACACCACAATACCTTAATTCTCTTCACTCACCTTTCTATTGACTATACATGCATGTGAATGTAAGTTGGATCCATTTTCACTTTTAATGTGGAGTTGCTTATGGAATAGGATGTAGGGAGGTGTGCAGGGAAAGAGGGTTGGCTCCGCAGAAGTTGCAGAAATTACTGACTGTTCCCACAATATTGCACCAAAAATTGTAGACCCAAAAATCAGAAACAGATTTTTAAAAATTTGGCTCAAGGAGAGTATTATACTGTAATACAAATTTTAAAAATCAGTAGTGAAAGCCGTAAGTATCGACTGAAAAGGTGCTGACATTGTCACATTCATCACCTCATATTTTACAGGTCAGTGTAATATAAATTGTTGTTTACTGGATGGGATGCTCTGTATACTTTTCACATTTATTTATTTTCTACATGACAGTAATATGGAGATGGGAGAGGGTGTTACAGAAACATTTACTGGTATGCACTAAGCAACACTTTTAACAGGTTTAATTACGTGGTAGGAGAATATGTTTCTGGTACACCACGGTGGAATACATGGTAGTTGCAACGTTCTAGATAGTAGAGATAGGTTTCAGTAGAAACACCAATCACCTGCCAGGACTTGATAGCACTTCAAAAATATTCACACCTCCACAGGCATGCCAACAGACCATGCGTCACTATCATTTCTACCCCAGAAAGCACACTGGTTTAGAATGGCAAAGTGCATTAGCACATCGGTATTTCTAGTTTCTATTTTTGACCTCTCATTCCTGAAAGGATGACAGTAAGCAAACTGCCAGAAATACTGTCAAAAATGCACGATGCCAACACAAACAAGAGGAGGCGCTGGTAGCAAACCACTCACTTGGGTAGTCAGGTCTGGGAAAAGGCTCTGTTTGGAAATAGAGGAGTGCACCAGGCAACAATGGCTATTGATGGCAGTGGTGCTTTAACTCCCAATGAGATTAATAAATGCCCTTTGAGTTAACAAAGTACGTTAGTAAACTGGAGCTCCCATATTAAGTTGGTGAACAGATTTGAAGTCTGATTCTCATTTACACTAAAGTCACCTTTACACGATTCTGGCAACGTAAATGGATTTTAAAGTGGATGCGAATGTAATTACCTTTAAACCAACTTTAAGGTCCCTTCACACTGCCCAGAGTGGTGTAAAGGGGGCCCTCGTATAAATAAGAATCAGGTCCTGGATCTAATTTTATACTTAAGTTTTAGGTTCATTTGAAATCAATGTCCCAGCTTCACTTTACACATTTGGCAATTGCGCCCAGAACTCTGTAAGTGTAGGAACATTAGCAAATAGGTTGGGGGATGCAAGACTAAGTACATTTATTGTCCACTGCTATTAGACACACTACTTGTTCACACTGCAGTCAGAAAGCGGCCGTTTGCAACGGGCCATCTAAGAGCCTGCCCTGAAACTCCTTGTTCACACAGCAGCCACCAAGATTATTTTATCCCACTTTCCTAGCCACTGCCAAATAAGAAAGGGGCAGCAAAGAATTAAAAAAGGAAGAGGTGGCCACAAAACTGCACGTGCTGATGCCTTTACAAATCACAGAAAGAAAGAAAAAAAGAGAAAGAAAGCAAGAAATGAGTTGCTCACTTTTCTATGGCAGACACATGTTTCGTTTCAAATTTTCCTTTGGTTAAAAGCTCTGGAGTGATTCGCCCCTCAAACAGTAGTCCCTCTTTGGCCATCTTTACAAGGATAAGCCTGACCAGCTCACCCATGTACTGTCCGCTGACCATCTTCTCGAACCTGTAACAACAACAACAACAACAAAAACACACAAGTTAAAAGTTTTCACAGTGAACTCTCAGATTTAGACTTTTTATCTAAAGTTCAGAAGTAAGTCACCGTGGATGCTTTTCGACCTCCCATCTTTTCTACTAAGAGGGGAAACCATATTCTGCTATTTGCTACAACTCTGGCAATATCATTTATTGAATTAAGATCATTCAAATATGCAACAGACACAGGATCAGGGTTATGAGTGGAAAGTGCCCTCATTATACAGAGAAACCTCAGAGAGGCCAAAAACGCATCTGCAAATAATAGTGGGTGAAATTCTGTCACTTAGATGTCACTAAGTACAGTACCTGATTTGCATCTGTAAGTCACCTACTTGATTTATAATGCTTAGTGGTATGGTCTGCACCTGCAAATACATGCAAGAGTAGAACTGGTCTTGCTAGAAGAGAAGCTGGGCTAAGGCCTGGCTGAAAATCTGGACTGTTATTTACATAAATGCCCCCACCATATGACAATGAGAATTTCTGAGTCATCAACTAATAGTTCTCAAAATAGCACTAATCATGTCACTGGAGAACATTCAAAAAGGAAACTCAATAATTTCTTACATACAAATATTAGTTTCAGGCTTTTATCCACTTGTCTGCTCTGCAACAGACCAAGTAGGAAAAGCCAAAAGACTGACAGTGCTGCCTAACATACTAGTTTCTTTCCTTTTCAAATAAGGATGCCACTTTTCAAGAAAAGTGACAAGTGCCACTGCTATACAGAGGTTGCAGCAGCCGTCAGGGCAAAGTAATAAATGTAACCAAATACCCCATTTTACATATAAATTTAATCTCCCCTTCTTACTGAAATGCACAAAAACAGTTCAGAATGTAAATCCGAAGATGCTTCTGGTAACATGACATGTTGACTGTGAACTTTCCATTGTGCTCTGGTATTTATGCTAGTCTATGGAAGGGACATGTCCCCCACCACAACTTGGTAAAATCTTACTGACGCCCAACTCAGTGCACACGTGCATACTCGTCACCTGATCCCACCTAACTTTTGGATGCAGTTGCATATATGATCCAGCGTGTGTACATTGTACAAGACAAAAAATGTCAAGCACCACCGAGAGCAGAAGTTCCAAAGGCAACATCCGAACACATCAGCAGAACAGACCAGGACTGGATTCAGGATAGGCAGTGCTGGCTAACTATGGACTCTAAATGCAGGAAATAATACTAAATTAGAGCTGTCAAGAAACAGTCAGCACAGCATGGTAACATCTGATGATATTGAGGATAAGAAGCACTGGAAGCCAAGCTGCGACAAAAGCAAGTGTAGGATTCAGACAAGATTCAGGTTAAAGTAGCAGCAGTGGGTGCTAACAGAACCTCACAAAATCATCATGAAAAGGTACCTGCTCAGGCATAGTGTCTACTCATCCACCCTTACCAGCATGATAATTAAGATAATGAACAAGCTAATATGATTTTATTTTAAATTAGCTGCCTCAGACAAGACGGGGCAAATAGAATTTCACAAGGTTGTGATACAGGCTGAATGCAGGAAATTAGACTGAACTGAAACAGACAAGTAAATTCAACCTCAGCAACAATGATATCCATAACTCATGCTATGTCTCCACTTCAAACGCTACAGCTGCACTGCTGCAGCTGCGCCACTGAAGTGCTTCAGTGTAGATGCTTACTCCAGTGACGGGAGGAGTTCTCCTGCTGCTGCAAGTAATCCACCTCCTCGAGAGGCAGCAGAATTCTTCCACTGACCTAGCGCCATTTACACTGGGGGTTAGGTTGACTTAACTACATCTCTCAGGGGTGTGGATTTTTCACAGCCATGAGAGATGTAACTGCCGATGTAACTTTGCAGAGCAGACCGGCCCGCAGACAAAATCCTGCACCTCAGACTCACTGGGAAGTTATCCTTTTCAATGACCTACAGGATAGTTTTGAAGTAAAGAGAAAACTTACTGGGTTTTGGGATCCAGCTCAAATACTGATCTGAGTAGCTTTAAACAAAATGACAGAGGCAGAATTTACTGAACTGTCACTGTACTCTTCTAGCAAAGAGACAAGTGCTTCTTAATTCCCCTTTTTAACTGTTGTTTAAACCCTTTCAAGTGCATGGCAGTATGCAAAATGTGTCTCTAACCTCTTAAGCCTAGACTAAGTGCCAACTATCAAAAAGAATTTATAAATATCATTCTTCCATATTAAACCAAATGACTTAAGAGTCATTCTGGTTAACTTTAGCACATTAGCCAGCGTTCTATACCAAGTATTGTACTGTAATAGGGCTGTTTAATACTGTAAAAGGGACTCCTTCAGTGATCACTGAGACAAGCCTGGAAAATGAACATGCCAAGACAGAAATAAAGTACTATAACCATTACTATTTATCAAGGACCAACCCTGACAATATTGCTATTACCAAGGTGGTAGTAAAATGAATGAATAGTCTATTCCAGTAATAAACTCTCGAACAATCAGGCTGGATGGGGTGCTGTAACCACACCCAGCCCATCTAGTAAAGCTACTTGGGTGGGTGTACGCACGCTTGTTTACAAGGAAAAATCTCAAGCAATAGGATTCTATCTGGACCAAACCATGATCAGTACTGAGAACCAAAAGACTTAGAGACCATACAGTAATGAAAGGGAGGAAAGACATGGCTTTGTGGTAGGGGGTTTCCAGGCTACAGTACAGGGAAATCAGAGATATTCCTGACTAAAAATGATGCTGAATACAATGGTGTCTCAGGCAGTGATTTCACAAGTGCTAACGAAACTTCAGTGGATGGAGTGTCCCCTCCTCCTTTTCTATGGTTCACAAACATGCAGTGCTAAACCTCCCTTAGCCCCCCTACTCAATGGGTATATTATCAGCATAGATAGCTCTATTTTACTACCTGGTAATTAATTTGTTAAGATGGGGACTGCAGTAGGTGGAGGCACTAGAGCTATCTTGCTTCCCTCTGCCCAGTTCAGACAGCCACATTTGTTTTACGAACCATGACCCAAATCCTCTGCTGCACCCAGTCTCTCCTGGGAGTCATAACCAGCTGGGCAAGTTTAGAGCAGCCAGCAGGAAGCAATAAATTCCAGCAGGAAAGCTGTAAATCCAGCCCAAAGATCAGAGAGACATCAAAAGCTAAAAGACCTTAGAGCCAGACAAAGTACAACTCGATTTGTTCTCCTTCACCAACCTTAGACTCACCGAAATTCTCACATCCTGCTGCAGAGAGGTGATTTACATGGGACAAAGGTCCAAGAGCCTGCTGAAGGTGCAGGAAGTTTGAAAGGGAAAAAACAGTTATATGGGATAAGACATACACCTGAGAGTAGAGAGGTGGTGTGGGGAATGGAGAAGAAAAAAAAAAAATCACTGGTTTCACTGAGATCTCACAGTACACGATATTTAAATTCATTGGAGTCAAAGCACAGCAGCAAGTGCCTGAGTTTTTGGGCCTGTAAACCAAACTTTAACAGGTTAAGGGTGTGGTGAGGTGGGAATTTGGGCCTATTGAAGTATTAAGGGAAGAAAGGAGTCAAGACCTGTTGGAAGTTCACAGTGAGGGAAGAGGAAAAAAGGGGAATTTGCTTGGAAACTTCTGGACTGGAAAAGAATGAGGCCCAATCTTACTGAAGACCTGTGATGGTGGGGACAGCCAGTGTCACAGCAGAACTTTAGAATAAAAAGGCTTTGGATCAATTCACTTGAGCCACGGGCAAGAGTCCAGGGGTGGGGTGGGGGTTATATTTCATTTTGTCCATCCATAAGTAAGATCTCAAAGCTTCCCCTGGCCTATGGTTTGTAGACTACAAGGTGGAATTGTTTTAAATGTGACAGACTTCACAGGGCTGCTTCCTATAATTGCCTCACTAAATTGCCTAATCCTGAGATTGCTCTACTATGAGTTTATAGATTAATCTCAATCATTTTATGCCACTAAATAAGCAAATGAAAGTCTCACTTACAGTTGTTTTCCAGGATTGAGGGATCCACGGTCAATCTCCTTGTCAAACTCAGTTCTGATGTCTTCTAGTGACCCATCATCTCCAAAGGCTCCCCACTCAGTGTTAATGCACATCCTCCCCTCATCACCTTCCACCAGATCAATATGCCTCAATTCTTCCATGTAGCAGGCATTCGTGCCAGTACCTTTAGGAACAGATACCAGCAGATATTAACAAAACAAGCCAACAAAAAACAAAATGCAATATGTCTACTGTAGCAGAGGAATGAATGTCACCTATAATCAAGCCAACTTCACAACGCTGGTCATCAAACCCACAGGTCATCATTGTTCCTACTGTGTCATTTACAACTGCCATGATGTCTGCATCATAGTCCTGAAGGACAAAACAGAATTTTACTAATATCACACACTTTCCTTAAAAAAAATTAATATCAATACATCAATGTAAAATGTCACTGACCATAGAACTTTGAAAAACATTATATTTAAAGACAACTCTGCTTATATCAATCAATTTCTCTATTACTACAGATACAGTATTTGCTTGTAAACAGGAATTTTGTTCTTAAGAAATCACCCCTACTCTTCCTATTGTCCATCTGAAGTCACAATCTTGCGTTGGCAATAAAGTTTATTTGGAGAACATTGCAAGAGCGCTAGAAGCAGATTAATGTTCCAGGTGAAGAATAAGTAACAGTAACAGAGTAATTCCTAAGGAATAAAGATTCTGTCTTTATATAAAGTCTCCAATAACAGAAAAGCAGAGATCAAATTGTCTTACAATAGAATGTTTTGCTAAGTTTTTCTTGAGGAGTCCATGAGTCTCCAAGTGTCCTTTTGAATGTCTGATGTAAAGATTTCTTTAATTAATATTAATTGAAAACTTTGAGTAAAGATTTTAATGTATGCATGTAATCGGTAAATAATAAAATAAAAAGAATTTACCAAAATTACATAAAAATCAAAGCATTTCCATCAATCAGTTAATTTGGTGTGTTATTTATCTTTCCCGAAGTCTGAAAAAGTAACTGATTACATACTGGCATGTCTTGGTGAAGATAAAATCAGCTTATCAAAGGTTTTCCTGCTGCTGAAATAGAACAAAAAGTGTCCAGTTTCAACAGAGAGTTCTATTTTCAGACCAAGTCACACTTTATGACATCAACAGGCTCACCTGATTGTAATAGTCATATGATTTGTAAGTAGTTGCTCAGGAAGAGAATTTACTGAGCTACAGGGTGACGTTGCTAGAGAACTAGCACGGTGATACACATAATTTCACATTTAATGAGAATGATAAAATTGCTTGAGCTTTCAGGTTAACTATTGTGAGATACAGTAACTTAATTTTGCTTCATGGGACAAATGGTGTTCTGATGAGATGTGTAATTTTATTAAAGTTATTGTAAATTTTCACATAGTAACTATGAAATTATTCTGTTTCCCCACTGCATATCACATTATGGGCTCTAAACAATCTGTGTGGGGGGGGCAGGGGAAGAGAGAGAGAGATTTTCTAGAGCCCATAATGTGATATGCATATGTGCATATGTGTGTGTGTGTGTGCGCGCGTGTGTACATATGTATGTACTTATGTATGTAAAAGACTAAACAAATTTACCCCACGTTTCTTGATTGCCTTGTTGAGCAGCTTTACTACATCTGCTCCCTCAACTCCGCTTGCTTTGAAGCGTTTTGTCCAGGTTATCAGAATACCCTAATAAAAAAGGAGAGTAACATTAAGTACAATATTAAACCAAACACAAAAAGATTATCTTTTTCTCTAAAACAAAACATTAGCACTCCAAATGAATCTACAAATCCCTGGGTTTGGATGGTCAATCTTTTCCCCCACAATGCCATCTTAATCTGACGTGACTGGCAGTCTTTGTTTCTTACTATAGCTGGTTGAAAAAATGGGGCAAGTTTTCATCAAAGATTTTGTGTAAGAGAAAGAGTGAGAGAGCTTGGCTGAAGTTTCAAATTTTCTGTAAGCTCCACTGATTATTATTGTTCCTGAATGGTTTCCTTCTCTAAGACCCATTCCAGTTTCCCATTTCTCCCATTAAGGAACTGGGACCCTGCAGTTCCCAGAGGGGTTTCACCATGCAGACATGACTGAAAGAGGAATGACAGTGAACTCATGTGGAGGGAAAGAAAAAGACTTGATCAGTGGAGATGGTGCCAGGAATCAGACTGGTCTGCATCCGTCATCACTGATTCGCATCAGGAGGGAGAGAGGAGGATGGGCATCTTGCAACAGTAAAGAAAATGTTCTTCAAGGGTTGAAATAAACTGAAATATTAGAAATGTGGCAAGGGTTAAAAACAATTTTTAAAAAGGTAATGGGCTAAAATAGTTTCAGAAAGCTAAGTATGCAAGGATCAATTATAAATTTTTTTTAAAAATCACAAATGACTATGCTAAAAAAATCATTTAGAAACATAACATGCAAGGATTAATTAGAAAGAAAAGCCTTAAAACAAATAGGGTTAAAATAATTTACACACTGAAAAGGAATGGACTCAAGAGGAATAAAAAAAATAAGAAAAAAGGCAAGGGTTAAAATAAATAAAATATTAAACAGAATTAAGCAAAAATAATGTATAAAATAAATAGATACATTCGAAAAATTTGTTACGGTTAAATTACTTAATGTACAATTGTCTAGGCTCACTAATAATCAAGACGGTGATGGCTAAGTATGGGATAAAGTAACAAAAGTGGGAATGAAGCAAGGATCAAATAGTAATAATAATAATAAATAAATAAATAAACCCACCCTCCCTTGTATTGCATTCCATAACCCATCACCTTGTCTGCAATTGCGTTAGACTGTAAGCTCTCCTGGGTAAGAACCATGTCTAATTTTTTGCATCTGCATGGCGCCTAGCTCACTTTGGGGCATTCAATGAATAAATAATAAATAATAATGAAAGGAAGGAAGGAGACAAGAGCTGCTGATCAACAAAAGAGAAAAGATACAAACTAGCACCATTTATTTTCTCTCTCTCACACACACACACACACACACACACACACACGCCCAAGCTACCCACCCAGCCAGGCTTTTATAACAGCACTCACCACAGCAGAGTCTGAGTGCCTTCCAAAGAGTTAAAATACAAATCTACAAATGGCCTCTGATCTAATACTCCTCCATGTCTGCAAGATTCTCCTCTTAAAAGCTGGCTACCACTTCTGCCTATAAATTCTTTCAGAAGGTTAATTTTTCTCCCCTCAGAATTGGACAGTATTTATTTCAGTGGATACAGGAGAAAGGTTTGTCATGGCAGCTCTGCTTACATCAGTGCTCTTTTCACAGAAAGATGTATAAAGTCTGTCTCTAACTCCTAAATAATTGCTCTTGCCCACAAGTCATTAAGGAACCTGTGTGCCAACAGGCAGAGGGCACAGGGATGCATAAGGGTTACAGGGATCAGTAGCGAGGTGTCTCAGAACCCTAAGAAGCATCACAACCTGTGACAAAATCCCCCAGAACCAAAGTCAATAGGCCTCCACGTGAGTGCAGGGGTCCAGCCTTGCATATTCCAATGCAAGACCACAGCCTGCAAGTATGCGATCTTCAGTACAGGTACTCTGTTCTTGGACTAGTCCATTTTGCCTGTTATACAGCACCATGTACATGTATGACACTATGTAAAAATAATTTCACCATCCTCTGCCCTTGTGTTGTGTCTCATGGGTTATACATTCCTACTATCCATTTTATTCAGTCTCTTCCCGGGGGAAGCACTGATATACAGTTGACATTTCTGAAGCTCAGATACTATCGATGGGACTCTTCAGTCAAAATGCCTGCTTCTAATTCTCATTTGATGATTGACATAGGATACAGCTTGATGCAGTTGCTTCTTTTATTGACGGGCTTCCAGCTGCTGTTTGAACTCTATAAACGCCCTTAAGACTGCTCTCATTACAAGGACATTATCTGGTAAAGTATATTCCTTCTGAGCCTTCTAATTATACCTAAACTCAGAGACTAAATGATCCTCTGCCTGCAAGCACAGGCCCCATTCTGCGATGTGAAATGCACTATGAATATTAAAAGTAGGTGCCTTACACCGCTAGGGCAACTTCCATCCAAAGATCTCTTAAAAACATTAGTGAATAACCTTCACAACAGCTCTGAGAAATAAATATTATCCCCATTTTACAGATGGGGACATACACAGGAAGGGTAAATTACTTGCCTAAGGTCACACATTGAGACCAGGTCTACACTACAAACTTCTGCTGGAACCTCTACGTCCATGAGGGATATGACAAGGTGTGTGATTTGTTGTATTCTCCATAACATTTAGCCCCTTAGAACTAGTACTGATGTCATGTTTAGAATATTGAAGGCCTATCAATATGTGCACTCTCACTGCTTCTAAGTACATCAGCATTAGTACACTGTTTCTATAGCAATACTGTATTAGCAAGTCACTGAGTCATTCTACTTATCTGACGTAAAAGATGGGAAATAATGCAGAAATACAATACTGCAGAGCACTCTGTGGTTCAGGGAATCACATAACAATCATTATGCATTCAGAGTAACAACACAGCCAGACAGATTTCATTTTGTAGCCATGTTTGTTTTCAAACCATCTCAAATAGGTTTTTTTTCAATCTAGTGGTCTGATTCTAGGCGGTGCTGAGCACCTTACACTCCAGTTTTTGCTCAATGAGAGCTAAGGATGCTCACTACCTCTCAAGATTAGGTCCTAAATTAAGCCAGTTTCTGCAATTTTTACTCACAATGAGTAAGTGCTAGTCAGTATGAGCAAGCATTGGTGAATTGGGCCCTCAAAATTATAACCTGTATACTATACTATACTTTAAATTAAAATATCATAATTCAACCAAAATGTTAACACAAAATAGTAGAAACTGTTCATTTGTTAAAAAGCATTTTTAAATAATTTTGAGATGAAGTACTACAATGAAATAGGCAATAATTGATTCTTACACTGAAAGTCAGGCCAGCTGGAATACTGCTTGTTTGCTGACACGGAGGAGAGGAGGGAAGGGTTAATAGCACAGTGTCTCTGCTGTACATTAATAAAATTCTGAAATATTCTTACCTCATCTAGCTTGGATTGTCTACATGGGAAAGAAAATGTAAACCCAACTGGCAATTTTTTGTCCTTGATTTGTTGCTTCTCCATGAAATCTCCCAGGCATTCAGCAACATGATCGAAGAGCTGTAAGAAAAAGAGGAACATAAAATGACAATAGTCAGAAAGACAGTTTTAAGAAAAAGATATGCCTTGACCCTCACAGGAAACACTGGAAAGAATTAAAGTGACTATTATAAACAACCAATTCCAAATTTAGAGAGACATTTTCCATGTGTCATTTAGAATTGATAACACGTTAAAATTAAGGCAACATAGATAAATACTTCAATATTTAATAAGGAAAACATTGATCTTTTAGCAAATTCTACTTAACTTTTTTTTCACCGCTCTTTAAAAAAATGCAAAACCTAAAATGATGGTAAGTGCCACTTTAGTATATTATAACACATCTATTAATAATTTGATGAGACAAAAAATCAGTTTCTTTTAAGAGATTATTAATAATATATTTATTATGTAAATGCAGCTACCTGAAAGAGCTTATATTTGGCATTTGATCATAAAAGGGCTTGTCTATACTTACCGCGCTGGTTCGGCGGCAGGCAATCGAACTTCTGGGTTCGATTTATCGCGTCTAGTCTGGACGCGATAAATCGAACTCAGAAGTGCTCCCCGTCGACTCCGGTAATCCTGCTCGCCGCGAGGAGTACGCGGAGTCGACGGGGGAGCCTGCCTGCCGGGTCTGGACGGGGGTAAGTTCGAACTAAGGTATGTCGACTTCAGCTACGTTATTCACGTAGCTGAAGTTGCGTACCTTAGTTCGATTTGGGGGTTTAGTGTAGACCAAGCCCAAGAAGCTGACCCAGCAAATCAACACAAGCTTAACTTTAAGCAGGTAAAATAATCGTATTAGTCAATTAAACTATTCGTATTCCTTGAAGTGTTGCTAGATTGAGATCATGAAGAGAAGAACCTTGCAGGATTGAACCCTCAAGTAACATCATCTCGTTTAAAAAAAAATAAAAACAAAAAAACCCATGAAAAATCAGATTTTTAAAATACTGCACATGCTCCAAGTGACAAAGGGCAGGGTACATTCTGTGAACTGATTACATCTCCAGTACTGTAGCATCTTAGATGTGACGAGCACTACAGCATTACTGCAGACGAAAGAGAAAAGCCAGGACAGCACAACAAGACAAGATAGCCAGGGCAGGCAACACTAGAAAACCTCTCTTCCCCCCTTAGTGGGGTTCTTACTCTGGTAGTTCAACTCTCCAATCTCAAACCAGGTAACAGCCAAAGCACTTCATAGCCTTTTCAAAATAAAAAGCACTGGAGCTCCAGTCTGGCTTGAGCATACCCATACACCCGCTCCCTGTGCTGCAAATCAGGCCAGTGACTGATGCTCCATCTTTTAACAGATCTCTCCTTTTCAGATGACACCTAACAAGAGAGCCCAGAACACTATCGGTGGCCAAACTCAATCTGCATGCTGAAATGATTGGCCGATCGTATCAGTGGTCAGTCAGCTACAAAGAGGGTATTATGAACTTTATTGGTTTGAGTGTCATTTTCAGCAGCAGCAATGATATTAACAAACAAATCTACATCTAATTGGCTTAGCTGCTAAAATGACAGTCATTTGGGGCTGCTTGTCAGGATGCAGGACACCATAAATGAACATTCAGGTTTGTTTGTCCCAGAAAAATAGGAGTAGATGGGCTGAGAGGTCAGCTAAGAGGTGTAGCATTAATGAAAGTGGCTCTGGAAGCTTTAATTTACACTGGGCCTTTTTGAGGGGATAGTAGGAGACACTTGCCGTTGCCATCTCCATCCCCCCCTTGGCTTTACCCACTCATTCTTGTGGCTATTCACTTCTGGGTTTACTGACATCAGAAGTGTGTGTGTGTGTGTGTGTGTGTGTGTGTGTGTGTGTGTGTGTGTGTGTGTGTGTGTGTGTGTGTGTGTGTGTGTGTTCAAACACACAGTCTACTAAGGACAATGCACCAGCCACAGTGATAACTATATAGCAAGACACAAAGCACACCATAGGGCTGACTTAGGCCCCTTGGATTGAAATGTTTAAAAACAAAAAACACCACAATATTCATATCTACCAGTACAAAAGGGTGCCTGTGCCTCAAATTGACCTATTACAAATCTCTCTCCTTGTACCAGACGATTATATTTCTTGCACATTGTGACTCAAACATTGTGACACAAACCTGGAAAAATACCAGCATTCTAGGGCTACTGACTGAAACTACAAAATAGCCTTTTTATCACCCGTAGGTTGCCATGTATTTACCTAGCTCTAATCAAAATAATTTACAAGATCCCAGAATGATAGAGGAAATACTATAGACAGCAGCAAATACGAAACTTAAAAGGGTTGGGGTTTTGTTTTTTTTACAAGACTATTCTGTTCAGAACTAAAAAGTGGTTTACATGACATTTCTACTTACTAGACTATATTAAACCCATAACTAAAATAAGAGCTAATCTGATTTAGCATTACTATGGTAATTTCAGAGAGGAAACTGCAATTTATAGTCTTTTGCAATTGAGAACACCAATACCCTCATACACAACCAGAAAGCGAAGGAAATGAAAGAGGCTTCACTTTTGTAACATCATGCTCAGCTGTCCAAATGAGAGATTAAAAGAGTTATAGAAAGAGGAATTATAATTAAACAAAAAAGTATGACAGTTCATATAAAATGAGTTGTTACAGTAATAATACATTATACATCTATATAGTCTCTTCCAAGTGGAAGTGCTTTGCAAACTACACATACCATCACTAAAATGTTACCCCCACTAGGGTTAAAGGTGACAGCCAGGTGAAAAACAAACAGAGAATCCATTAAATTACAGTCCAGGAAGAGGAAACATTAGCCAAGGACACCAGTGCAAACTTAGGGTGACCAGGTGTCTGGTTTTCGACCAGAACACCCTGTTGAAAAGGGATCCTGGCAGCTCTGGTCAGCACCGCTGACCAGGCCATTGATTGTCCGGTCGGAGGCGCCGCGCAGCCGGCATGTCCCCTCTCTGGGAAGCAGCCGGCATATCCCCCCTCCAGCACGTTCCCCCTCTAGCTCCTACCCGTAGGAGCAGCCGGGGAGATCTGCACGCTGCCCCCACCCCAAGTGCCACCCCCGCAGCTTGCATTGGCCGGGAACCGCAACCAATGGAAGCTGCGGGGGCAGCGCCTGCGGACAGGGCAGTGCACAGAGCCGACTGGCCATGCCTCCACGTAGGAGCCGGAGGGGGGACATGCTGCTGCTGCTTCCGGGAGCTGCTTGAGATAAGCACTGCCTGAACCCTGCACTCCTGAGCACCCCCTTCCCCCTGTGCCCCAACCCCCTGTCCCAGCCCTGATCCCCCTCCTGCCCTCTAACCCCCTTGATCCCAGCCCAGAGCGCCAGAAGCGTAGCTGGGGGGGGGGGAGCAGGGGGAAACGGCCGCTCCCCCCGAGCACATTTTCTAAAAGCGGCGCCTTTCCGTGCAGCCAGCACTGGGCTCCGGACTCAGAGTCCGGAGCCGGGTTTTGTATGCGGCCCCAGCTGGCTCTGGGCTCCGCACCGCCCTCCTCCCCCATCCCCAGCCTGGCTTGCTCATTTCAGGTGGCGTCAGCTGGTTGCCTGGCTCCCACCCGCCCGCAGCTGCCCGGCTTGCTAAGCCGAGCCTTGCTTGGTGCACGCTGCCCAGGCGAGGTGGGCTCTGCCAGGAGGGGAAGGGGCGGCAGCGCAGCCCCCCAGCACGGCGGGGGGCGGGACTGAGGAGCAGCAGCCCCGTTGCAGGGAGCCCTGAGCCCTTTAAATCCCGGCCGGCCAGCCCCCGTCCTGTTTTAAATAATTTTTTTTATTAGTGTTTTAAATAATTTTTTTCGGTCCAGAGGAAATTCGTCACTTATCTTTTTTAACTTTATAAAGTGCTGTGCACAGCTATAGCAGTATAAAAATATAAAACAAGGAAACCAATTATTTTCAGGTGTGATTAATAATTCAAAGGCTTAGAGTCAATGCAGATCACCAGATATATACAGGCGAATGTATTTGATTGCTCACAAACCAACTATGGGTATTTTTGTGATCTAGCGGAGACCCCAACAGGTATCAAATACTTAGTTACATTTGTAGCTTGGTATATATTTTCCCTTTCTCTCTCTCTCTCACTCTCTCTCTCTCTCTTTCAGGGATGCTATTTTAATTTTGTCGTCTTCTTTTTCTATTGCCAACTATAGTTACCACACAAGAGACCAGTACAACTAGTAAGTCTTCTCTCACTCTTGCCTTACAGAATGTTCTTTTCAATGTGTGATCCATGTTTACATGCCTATTGAAGGGTAGCCCTTAAATTCACAGCGGATTTCTTGAATTCTCACTTCCATTTGTATACATACACACCTGTATTCTCATGGACATAGCAGATATCTGCAGAGGCAAATGCAATATTTCTTAATCTGGCTTTCTTTTCCCTTAAAGAGAAAATTATTCTGGGAGCAACTCCGTTTCAGATTTTTTTAACTCATTTTCTTATCCCCCAACAAATAATGGTGTGAACACAGCTGTGTATGGCCTTGTATATAGTATCCATGGTACCTTCCCTACCAGATTTAATAATTTTATATTAAGCTGAATTTATGCGTCCATAAAATCCTATTTGCTCTGCATGGTTTGGAGTTGACCTCTGGTTCTTTTGCAAGGGGGACTTAAAGGGCAAGAAATGAAGAGGAAACTTGTGGTACTTTCGCCCTTCCAGACCCCTTCACAATGTTTTCCCTACAGCAGCAAGTGATCTAAGCTTACTGCAAAAGCACGTCAGATGTAATTCTACTTTATTTTTGCCAGTAATTCAAAGTTTTTTGAAATATCTCTTCCATAAAGTATTTAATTTTGGTTTTTTATTTAATTTATTTATTTACCAATTCCTCCATCTACTACCCAGGAGCCCATTACTACATGTAAGTTTGGATTCCAGTTTGAAGAATGGCCTGTGATTTCACAGGACATGTACTAGATTCCTGTCTCCACTGCTTTACAGAAATATACCTGCATTCCAATGGAAAGAGCAGATATTTACAGAAGTAAAGCCATTTTCTTCTTCTGTGGCTTACTTACTATTTTGACAGTAGGAAATTATTCTATAGGTGGCTCCTTTTTCCATCCTCCTAAGCTCTTGTCTACACTGGAGGGGGGTTTGCACTGATGTGCCACTATGTAAACAACTACAGGTGAACATTCCTAGTTTAGATGAGCTACACCAATGCAACACCAAGAAATAAGGGAACCATTGGCTGGAAACCAAGCGTGCAGCACTACAATAGGCACCTGTCACTTGGAAGTTAACACGGCTTCCAAGCTTTCAGTTTTCTCACAGCAGGACATCCAAGGAGACCTCGACAGAACAGCACAAAAGCCACAATCTGGTGCCAGAGGAGGAGGTGGAGAAGGAAGGAAAAGGGGAGGGGGGGGGGATGTTTTTTTCTCGTGGTCTCTCTTCAGCGGCATCTTTTCTCCGTGAGCAACGGCAGCCCGGGGAATGACTCTGCCGCAGCCAAGCCGCCGCTCTGCTCCGGGGGCGAGGGGTGACAATTACAAACTACCGTATTTTGTGATTTACTTTCTAGAATCTAAAGTATATCTAAGTATAATCTAAAGTTCTCCTGTGAAATGCCGGCTGTGAAAACCCTTCCGTGGCTGGATCATTCTTGTGTTTTTATTTTAAGTACAAATAAATATGTATAACGAATTTAAAAGTATGTAATTAGTAATTTGATAAGTCAGATGGCACCTTTTTTTGTGGGTTCGCTCCCCCGATGTTAGAACCTGGGCTACGCCACTGCAGAGTGCCCTCCTTCACCCCAGTTTAACGAAGACAAATGCAAAGTGCTCCACTTAGGAAGGAACTATCAGTTTCACACATACAGAATGGGAAAAGACTGTCTAGGAAGGAGTACGGCAGAAAAGGATCTAGGGGTTATAGTGGAACACAAGCTAAATATGAGTCAACAGTGTGATGCTGTTGCAAAAAAAAGCAAACATGATTCTGGGATGCATTAACAGGTGTGTTGTGAGCAAGACATGAGAAGTCATTCTTCCGCTCTACTCTGCGCTGGCTAGGCCTCAACTGGAGTACTGTGTCCAGTTCTGGGCACTGCATTTCAAGAAAGATGTGGAGAAATTGGAGAGGGTCCAGAGAAGAGCAACAAGAATGATTAAAGGTCTTGAGAACATGATCTATGAAGGAAGGCTGAAAGAATTGGGTTTGTTTAGTTTGGAAAAGAGAAGACTGAGAGGGGACATGATAGCAGTTTTCAGGTATCTAAAAGGGTGTCATAAGGAGGAGGGAGAAAACTTGTTCACCTTAGCCTCTAAGGATAGAACAAGAAGCAATGGGCTTAAACTGCAGCAAGGGAGGTTTAGGTTGGACATTAGGAAAAAGTTCCTGACTGTCAGGGTGGTTAAACACTGGAATAAACTGCCTAGGGAGGTTGTAGAATCTCCATCTCTGGAGATATTTAAGAGTAGGTTAGATAAATGTCTAGATCATCCCGGTTAGACAGTATTTGGTCCTGCCATGAGGGCAGGGGACTGGACTCGATGACCTCTCGAGGTCCCTTCCAGTCCTAGAATCTATGAATCCCCTCATACCCAGCCCCACCCCAGATCCGGCACCCCCGGCAGGAACCCTCACACACCCCCGCACCCCAACCCCCTGCCCAAAGCCCCCTCCCACACTCCAAACCCTTCAGCCCCAGCCCAGAGCCCCCTCCCACACCGGAGCCCCTGAAGCCAGCCTGGTGAAAATGAGTGAGTGAGGGAGGGAGGGGAGAACGAGCGACAAAAGGGAGGGGGGATGGAGTGAGAAGGGGCGGAGCCTCAGAGGAGGGGTGGGGCAGGGAAAGGGTATTCGGTTTTGGGCAAGTAGAAAGTTGGCAATCCTATGCAAACTCTTGCTCTCAGGCAAACAGCCAGGGCCACCAGGAGGAGACAGGCCCTGTTTTTTAAATTTTAATTAAAAAAAGATCCCCTATTGTACACAGTGAGTTTTGTGGAACTCTGTGCATTGTCTTGGAGAAGATGAAGGGCAACCTGACAGGATTTAAACCTGTGGTTCCAAGAAGTATAGATATATTGTATATGAAGGTTAGACTGCTAAACTATCCACCCTCACTTAATACCTGAATGAGCTGAAACCACAAAATGTGTACCAATGACTCAGAGCACATCTTTACAGCATAAGAGGTATTTTAATATATAAAAACTAGACAGGCAAATCAAGTGAATTAACTAGCTATTAGCTATGTTTTTATGAGTATGATAGCACAGTCAGGAGTGTCTTTAATTTATATAGTACAGGATTACTGTACCAGATTAAAAAAACAAAACTCAATTAACGAACTATAGGAGAGAGAAATGGATTGTTAGGCAGAGTAACGAAGCGAGAGATACATGCTTACAATTTTTGCTACCATCTTTATTTACTACTGGTTTTATGATTTTTTTCCAAAGTGTCACTGTGACTCATACACAAGTCCTCCTAAGGATTCATTTGGCTGGAAGTTTGCAAATTGATATTTTTTTAAGGGTTAATGTCTAATTGGAAGGAATTTACAGAGCTGATAGAGTCAGGGAGATAGAGTAAACTTCAGGAGGAAGGAACCCAGCAGAAAAACAGTTAAATGTGCATTGCTCAGACTCAAAAACTTTTTCAATAGAATGTAGAGTACAAAGATTAATGTAGAAATCAGGTTTTAAATTAGCTCTAGCTCTTTAGACTGACTTGGAAGAGTCTCTAGAAACTTTGGGCCTGATATTGAACAACTGAAGTAAATGGGGGTTTTGCCCTTGACTTTAACGGGAGAAGAAATGGACTTATATAAAAGTGAAATATGTTTGTATCTGACAGATGGGGGAGGATAAAAGTCTGAATACACCAACATGGAAAATCTCAAAATAAACTCTGCCAGCTAGACACAAAGTCATAATTCATAATTCCTCCACTGATCTGAATGGGATTTAAGAGGATAAATCTTTGAGGTTAACGAGTGTTAGTAACCAATCCTGTTCAGAAGGTCAATGGAACAGCTATTCAGGTAATTGTGACAACTGGTTCACAAATTTAAAAGGAACCACTAGCATAAGAATCAGTCAAAAGCATTTAATCATTAACCACCTGAGTACCTATCAGTTTCCTCAGGTGTCCTTGTAGAAGAACAGCACGAATTCTGCCATTACCATACCACCATAGAAAATGTTAGTCATGTTTACATTGTCATACAAGAACTAAGGAAATGGATCTAATTCTGATGATGATCTTTCCAGCTTATTTCTCTCTTTATCAGTATCTAGATACTAGGGTATCTAGTCATTACAGAGTACAATAGTAGCTACCGTTCTTACCTCTCTTCCCAGTTTAAAGCCCTCTTGACAATTCCTTTTAGTTTTGAGCCCAGGCAGCTGGTCTCTTAATATATGTAGGGACTTCTAATATTTACCTTGTTTATCTTATGATTTATTTTTTAAAATCATATTTAACTGGCCTGAACCATCTAACCGTGTACACCGCTAGCCCAAGTAATAAGAATACACATGTAGTATTTCCTTTGCCCTCTGTCCCCTATTTCTTCCCATTGTTTGCAGCACCTGCTTGTAGAATCTCGCCTTAAATTAGACTTCATCCCAGAAACGCTTAGAGTCCCACAAGACCAGAAAGCCATGTGGTAGTCACTGTGACCAGAGGGAGAAGAATCAGGCTCTGACCAGTCTCTCATTTGCCTCTGAGTAAGGGGCAGAAAGGGAAGCAGCAGAGGATGCTGGAGAGCAGAAGATGAGCCATCTTGTGAAAAGCTGGCAATTGCCCAACTCCTCCACAGAAGCTCCTCCTTCTGCTGCCATGGGGCCAGGAAAGCAGCTGATAGATTACATGAAGCTGCCCAAATCCCCAACTTCTGTAGCACATCCTGGAGCAATAGGGTACCCCGATAGCAAGTATGAAAAATCAGGACGGGGGTGGAGGGTAATAGGCACCTATATAAAACAAAGCCCCAAATATTGGTAGAGCCCTAGCGGATACAAAAATGTGGATCCACATCCGCCAGAATCAACCTGCGATCCGACCTGCAATCCGCTAGCCGTCTTCTGTGTCTTTTGTGTGTATCCGCACCCACAGCAGCAAGCTGTCTCACAAGGACTAGTGATGGGGGAGGGGGAAGAGCAGAGAGGAGCAAGCAGGGGAGTGTGTGTCTTGCAGGGAAGAGCCGGTGTGGGGGGAAGGGGCATCGCATCACGTGCTGCTCCCGGGGGCTCGCAAGTGACGGCAGCAGCAGTGCCTGTTGCATCACAGCAGGGCAGAGGGGTGGGGCGTGAGGGCCCACCTGCTCCAATCCCCATGGCTGGGGGTGGGCCCCGCTGCGCAGGAGCCGGCAGGCCGGGAGCGCAGCCAGTGCTGCCAGGCCGGGCCATGGTGGGGATGCTGGCGCTGCCAAGGGGCCCGAGCTGCTGGATGGGAAGCGGTGCAGCAAGTGGGTGCTGGACAGCCCCAACTTCAGCCTGCTGCCCAGCCCCAGCCACTGGCCCTGAGCGCGCTGTGCCCCCCAAGCTGGACACCGCAGGCCAGGCGCCGCTGATGAGCGGAGCCCTGCATGATTGTATCCGCATCCGATCCACTATCCGCAAAAATGGTCGGCAGACAGCCGCATCTGCGGATATCCACGGATATGAAGTGGATATCCGCAGATTTGCAGGGCTTAGGGTGACCAGATGAGAGGAAGAAAATATTGGGACACATGGGGGGGGGGGGGGCGGTCCGCCGAGTGCTGCAAAAAAAAAAAAACCTAAACAGTGCTGCCGGCGGAGCGAAATATCAGGACAAATTGCGTCCCGACCAAAGATCGGGGGACAAGCACCTAAATATCAGGACGTCTGGTCATCCTAGCAGGGCTCTAAATAGCAGGACTGTCCCTGTAAAATTGGAATATCTGGTCACCCTATCGAGCAACACATTTGGAAAGCCACCCAACTGATCACACAGGAAACAACAGGTAGCAGCATTACTTTTTAGCTTTTTTTTATTTGTCACTGTTTTGTTAAAAAACAACAACACAGCCACCGGTGTAATGTGGGGCTGGGGTCAGGAGAATGGCAGAGCCATCATCAAACTTGAGGAAAGTGATAAGGAGAAAGTAACGTTGTGTGTGTTAAATGTATACTGCAGACTGTCCATGGGACCACCCATTTCTCTTGGTACTTTTCCACCTGAAACCTCCCATCAGTTTTAACCCCACCACTGGACAAAATTGTAACAAAAACCAATTTATAATTTAAAAATGTACATGAACATTAATGTATGCTTTTAGATAAATCCCGACCTGTTCAATCTAGCCAAAGTAATAAAATCCACAACTTTTTAAATCTTTGTAATATTAGTATAGATCAAGTATCACTGCAACTGTTATATAAATTAATCCCAGTAATTTGAGTGATTATCAGATGATACTGTATATCATAACTATGTAGCAATTGTCATCAGATCTGAAAAAATTAAGGATGAAAATCCCTTTGCAACCATTTCTTCAACTTTTTAAAAATGGACTTTGAATTTTCTGAATGGCAATCTTTACATTCTTCAATGGCTCCTCATTCTTATCAAGAAATAAAAGAGAAGTGTCAAAAACTGTATTTGCCCAAGGATGAAAATCCCATAACGTATGCTACACTTGAGCAGAATATTTATATATGTAAAATATTCTCTGTAATCCCATTTCCTGACCATATACTAAATGTTTCTCCATAGGCAAATTTGTATTCTAGGAACACAGGAGACTGAAAAAATTACAACTACCTGGTTTCAAACAGCATTCACCACCAAGTCAGATTTATGTGGTGGTAAAACGCTTTGCCACCTACAGTATAATTAAAAACAAAACAAACAAACAAAAAACAACACTACAGTCCTCATACTCTTTCATGCAAGAGTCCTCTTGTAGGGGAATGAATACTTGGTCTGGTCATCAATCTTCATCTGTTTCTAGGCACAGCCCTACATTTCAATTGCAAGCTAGATTGAATTAATCCATTACAAAGACTGGGAGGTTTTTCAACCCTCTGTTCCCATAAGTGATTTTTAGAACATGATAAGACAGAGAAATTGGTTTAGAACTGTAAATTCAAACTCAGCAGGAAGTGACTTGTGCAGTGAAGGCTGCATTCTAATTCCCTTGGCTAATTACCAAGACTGCTTATTTATTCTTAATATCAATAAGAATTATAGATTTCAGAGTGGTAGCCAAAGGACGAGTCTTTGTGGCACCTTAGAGACTAAAAAATTTATTTGAGCATAAGCTTTTGTGGGCTAGAACCTTACTTCATCAGATGCATGGAGTGGAAAATACAGGAGCAGGGATAAATACATGAAAAGATGCGAGTTGCCTTACCAAGTGTGAGGTCAGTCTAACAAGACAATTCAATTAACAGTAGGATACCAAGGGAGGAAAAATAACTTTTGTAGTGGTAATGAGAGTGGCCCATTTCAAACAGTTGACAAGAAGGTGTGAAAAGAAGAACAGGAGTACTTGTGGCACCTTAGAGACTAACAAATTTATTAGAGCATAAGCTTTCGTGGACTACAGCCCACTTCTTCGGATGCATATAGAATGGAACATAATGAGGAGATATATAGTGGAAGTAGTCCACGAAAGCTTATGCTCTAATAAATTTGTTAGTCTCTAAGGTGCCACAAGTACTCCTGTTCTTCTTTTTGCGGATACAGACTAACACGGCTGTTACTCTGAAAGAAGGTGTGAGTAACAGTAGGGGGAAATTAGGTTTAGGCTTTGTAATGACCCAATCACTCCCAGTCTTTATTCAGGCCTATTTTGATGGTGTCCAGTTTGCAAATTAATTCAAGTTCTGCAGTTTCATGGTGGAGTCTGTTTTTGAAGTTTTTTTGTTGAAGAATTGACACTTTTAGGTCTGTTATTGAGTGATCAGGGAGTTGAAGTGTTCTCCTACTGGTTTTTGAATGTAATAATTCCTGATGTCAGATTTGTGTCCATTTATTCTTTTGCGTAGACACTGTCCAGTTTGACCAATGTACATGGCAGAGGGGCACTGCTGGCACATGATGGCTTGGGTCATTACAAAACCTAAACCTAATTTCCCCCTACTGTTACTCACACCTTCTTGTCAACTGTTTGAAATGGGCCACTCTCATTACCACTACAAAAGTTATTTTTCCTCCTTTGGTATCCTACTGTTAATTGAATTGTCTCGTTAGACTGACCTCACACTTGGTAAGGCAACTCCCATCTTTTCATGTATTTATCCCTGCTCCTGTATTTTCTACTCCATCAGTGCCGGCTCCCAACTTTTTTGCTGCCCCAAGTGGCGAAGAAAAAAAAAAAAAAGAACCCAATTGAGCTGCCGCCGAAGTGCTGCCAAAGAGGAAGACAGCGAGTGGAGGACGCGCCGCTGAATTGCCGCCGATCTGGAGCGGGCCGATTGAGCTGCCGCTGAAGTGCCGGTGCCACCAATCCGGACGTGCCGCCCTGACAAGGCACGCACTGCTGCCTCTTTCTATTGGCCACCCCAGGCACCTACTTCCTTCGCTGGTGCCTGGAGCCGGCCCTGCACTCCATGCATCTAATGAAGTGGGTTCTAGCCCACGAAAGCTTATGCCCAAATAAATGTGTTGGTCTCTAAGGTGCCACAAAGAATTATAGAGTTCAGTAGATAGTTTTGAATATTAAAGCATTAATAAGAATTTTCTTTCTACACTTCAAAATGGTAATGTAAAACTTCTAATATTTAGATAAGTATCTCTGAGAAAAGAAACCTACCCGGGTTCCAGTGCCATGCATGATATCTTCTGGTGTGTCATAAATCTCAGTTTCCATTTGTACGGTCTGCTTTTTCTCATGAGAGACCTTCACTCGCAGAATTCGAAAATAAGATCCACCAAGATCCAATGCAATGAAATCTCCTTTCTCTATTTGGGAGACAAGATTCAAGTAATCAAAATTGTTAAATGGCTCTGACCTATGAAACAGCGATCTATGTATAAAGCATAAATACATGTACTTTGCTTATAGCAAGTAAGTTCTATCTACTGCATGCCTATACACAGTATGTCAAGCTAATTCACTGTAATTCAACCTAAGATTAGTGCTATAGCAACACTGAACATCAGTGATGTAAAGTAAATAATAGCGTGGCTTATCCAGAGAGAGGGCAGTGAAGTAGTGGTTGTAGATAAATCTCTGATAATTTTCATATAACTTTACATTGTGCCTCTTCATATAACCTTGTGGTGGGTCTACCCACGTGTGACCTCTGTTTTCATGGGACTTTGTATCAAAGCCTCATTTAGAAACTTTGCATTGCCCTTAGTATAATATTATAGCCCCTAAGGATAGAATAAAATAAAAGAACAATTTCTTTTTGCTAGCAGTAGAACAAGAGCTCTCTCCCCCCCCCCCCCCCCCCCCAAATCAATTGCCCTGTTGAATGAATAAAGTGTGGATAAGCAAGGCATGGAAGGCAGCACCTCCAGACAGCCTCAACTGTTGGAGAGGGGCTGGGAGCCAGACCCAAGGACAATAAAACGTGTCAAGTGGGCTCATTAAAAACAAGCAGACATACCGAGGGGCCTCGGGGATTAGAAGCAAGCACCTTCTTTTGGAAACACCCTCTTTGCAGCATTGGGACAACACTCAAAAGAAAGCAGCACAAAGGACCAATGGACACAGTCACAGAGTTTGAATCTGGTCTAGATTTGCATAAGAGGGAAGCTGCTATAAAAGTGAGGTGTCTTGCAGAGGACCCCGGGTCTCGTCTTGTCAACATGGGAGCATCGATCCGGATCAGCAGAAGCCCGGCTCCACCCCCTCCCCCATCTAACTCACCTGGCCAGTGAAGTTAAGGGGAGCAACTAATTGGTAACAACAAGACGGAGTGTGTTTGTGTGTGTGTGTGAGTGTAAGTGTAATATATTATATGCATATAATACAGTGTTAATAAATACATGTATTACTAATAAATGTGGTGTTTTGTCTTATTCCCCCTGAAAAGATCCTGTGCAGTACTTTAAGTACAACATTTTGGTGGAGAATGCGAAAGGGGGAGCAAGCATAAAATCCACAGTTATTATAAAACTGGTGTGCACACCGCCAGCTTTAGCAAGCCTGGCACTACAGAAAAAAAGAGCGTAAACTTTCAGTTAATTAACCAAACTCTGAAGGATATAGGAGTTTAGGTTTAAATTGTGTTCATGACTGAGCTAAAGAGAAGAACTTAGTGTTTCTCACTCTGATCCGGGAAAGGATTAACCAAACTCTAAAGGATATAGGAGTTTAGGTTTAAATTGTGTTATAGAGGTACATACACCCTCAGCCGTAGCAAGACTGAGCTAAAGAGGAGAACTTAGTGTTTCTCACTCTGATCCGGGGAAGGATTTGTATAATTGGTGTATAAACCCTCGGTGGTAGCAGACCGAGTAATACAAAGGGAGGCTTAGTGTCTCTCCCTCTGGCCCAGAGTGGGTTAAAAATATAAGCTACAAATCTTGTTCTGTTAAACCAAACTCTGAAAAATATAGGAGTTTGGGCAGTGTAGTGTGGTTTATGTTTGTTTGTTTTGTTTGTTTTTTGTAAGTAATATTGTGGTAATTTCACAATTTTAAAGAAAACGTTTAAGAAACTGTACCAGGAAGGGTGGGGGCTAGTTAAAAAGCCCACCCTCCTTGCTAAATTGGTAGTAAAACAAGGCTTGTGCCCATGGAAAAAAACTGTTTATTGAAAAAAGCAGGATTGGGCCCAGGCAAGCAATAAATAAAGAAACTGAAAAACAGGTTGGGTACTGAAAGTTAATACAGCACTCTCAAATCTTACAGCAGCAGTAACATCAGAAGAAGAAACATTTAATACCCCAGAAGGGGGCAGACCTTTGAAACCCCTCTGGAGATTGGGAAGGGGGATATTTGGGTAAATTCCTCCTCCCAGGACCAAAATGCCATTAAAACAGTTAACAACAGTGCCTGCTTCTGCCTCAGATCTCCAGGCCATGGCAAAATGGCTGGAGATTTTAAAACAGAATTTTTTTTTCTAAATGGAGTGTTAACGCCCTTTTACTGAAAGAAAGGGAGAATTTACACTCACAAAAAATGCACCACTTAATTAGCATTTGTGCAGCTCCAAGTACCAAACACACTGTGGCAGAGACTAAGCAGGTTCTGCCATGGTGGGAGCACTGTGCTAATTTGTTTCCAAGCTTCTATCTTTCAGGCTCTAAACCAGAACATCAGAAGAGCTGGTACCAGCTGAAGAGTTATAAAATACCATGGTTATAGTGTCATGACAAAGTCTGTGTTCAGTGTTCTGTGTTGCATGTTCTGTGTCTCTCTCTAGTGGTGTCCTGTGCTAGCATTGGGTCCAGAAAAAAGAGGGGATACTACACTAGACAGGGCAAATGTCTTTTCCTCTCTCTTCTTCCCCCATGTCCATACAATTTATCAATCACCACTTGTGTCCAAAACACTTTGGTCCCCAATGCATCAGATTTATTTTTTGTTAGGTTCTCTAATAGTCATTTTGTTGTTAATTTTTGTTATTAATACATTTGTATTGTTAGTTACATTTGCTTGTATTATTATTAATTCCACACTTTCCTCTATGCACTCTAATTCTACTTCCCCAAGCCCTAAAGGGTAGTTCTTGGGCCCCCATAACCTGTAAGACCTTGGCCCATAATTGTATGGCCCCATCTTTCAGGTCCCCAGAAACCTCTAAGAACAACTGTTAAAAATAAAAAATTCTACAACATTTTAGCAACTGAATGTTAGTTTAAGTCCAAATCAGCTTAACCTTGCATAACAACTGTGGTACTCCTACAAAATCTTATTTGTTGTGTGTGCTTAAAAAGGTCCTGACCTCAGTGACTGTTATTGTTTGATGGCTATTGCAGCATCAAACTTGGGCTTCATTTTGTTTGTCAATGTACCCAATTATTGTAATGGTAATGGTTTTGTTGTATTTCCAATTATTATAATTATAATTGTTTGCATTTGTGTTTATGTTATATCTGGGGTTTAGTCAATTGTAATGGTTTTCGTTATATTCACCTGGTTATAATTGTTTGGTTTGTTTGCAACAAATACAAAAGATTTATATGGTGACCACTCAAGAATTGTTCTTGAGAGGTCAAAAGGGGGACAATGTAGATAAATCTCTGATAATTTTCATATAACTTTACATTGTGCCTCTTCATATAACCTTGTGGTGGGTCTACCCATGTGTAACCTCTGTTTTCATGGGACTTTGTATCAAAGCCTCATTTAGAAACTTTGCATTGCCCTTGGTATAATATTATAGCCCCTAAGGATAGAATAAAATAAAAGAACAATTTCTTTTTGCTAGCAGTAGAACAAAAGTTCTCCCCCCCCCCCCCCCCCGCCCTTAATCAATTGCCCTGTTAAATAAATAAGGTGTGAATAAGCAAGGCATGGAAGGCAGCACCTCCAGACAGCCTCAACTGTTGGAGAGGGGCTGGGAGCCAGACCCAAGGACAATAAAACGTGTCAAGTGGGCTCATTAAAAACAAGCAGACATACCGAGGGGCCTTGGGGGTTAGAAGCAAGCACCTTCTTTTGGAAACACCCTCTTTGCAGCATTGGGACAACACTCAAAAGAAAGCAGCACAAAGGACCAATGGACACAGTCACAGAGTTTGAATCTGGTCTAGATTTGCATAAGAGGGAAGCTGCTATAAAAGTGAGGTGTCTTGCAGAGGACCCCGGGTCTCGTCTTGTCAACATGGGAACATTGATCCGGATCGGCAGAAGCCCAGCTCCACCCCCTCCCCCATCTAACTCACCTGGCCAGTGAAGTTAAGGGGAGCAACTAATTGGTAACAACAAGACGAAGTGTGTTTGTGTGTGTGTGTGTGTAAGTGTAAGTGTAATATATTATATGCATATAATACAGTGTTAATAAATACATGTATTACTAATAAATGTGGTGTTTTGTCTTATTCCCCCTGAAAAGATCCTGTGCAGTACTTTAAGTACAACATGGTCAACAATCAGGGTTCAGGCATCATGACTAAGCTGGCTCACCAGACTCAATGAAGAAGATCTGAGGAGCAAGCTGCAAACATTGTAAATCTGGATGGAATGGAATCATGGTGTGTGGGAAATTAAAGAGTGTTTCTCTGGGGGAGGGCACAGACTGAGAGGAAGAGTCTTTCCAGGGGGACCTAACGTATTTCTGGGAGAACTCTGAAGTTTTGATGGATCTGGATACAATTTAGCCTTAAATCACCCCAATTTACACGGGGACACAGTTAACTATAAACCAAGAGTTTTATTCATGGGAGCTAAATTTCAGTGAAAACTACAATAATGCAATAGATGTCAGATAGAGAGAAGTCATACTAAAAACTGTCTCGACAAACCAATAGCTGTCACAACAGACGAGTTCAAAATTTGTGACTTCTGCTGAATCTGACACAGATATAGCTGCCTAAAACAATTTCCTCCTGCGAACCAGAGAAAATATTAGGACATTTCCGTCTCTATCTCAAGGGAGAGGAGATGGGTTTCAAAACTTTGAAACCAATTCAATTGATCATCTACCTCAAGAGCAGTTCAAAAAGCTTTAAGGATGTGACCCAGTCATGCTACAGAGACTGGCATATATCTGAAAAGTAACACTTTCAGTGCTTGTTTTACTGCTAAGTAAATATACTTGACTGATCCAGGTGATGACACTTGTGCTGTCTTGTCTTATCAGACAATGGAACAAATAAGGACAGTGATCATTAACGGTTTGAAGAAGAGATAACGATGGAAACACTTACACAATCTTTATAACAATGAGCTACAGGCCTGTGTGCGCAATACATGAACACTGAAGCCCTTGAGCCCCTCTCCTCCTCCCTACCCACACACACAGAGAAGCCAGTGGATTTTAGAAGGCTGATCGCAGCTTAGCAGCACAGTTAGGGTAACACTACACTTTCTAGTGTTCTCTCAAATTCCATCTCTTCACTGATTTGTCACTTTGGTTAAACTTCAGAAACTACACATATAGTGGGTGAAATCCTGGCTTTGTTGAAGTCAATGGGAGTTTTGCCACTGACTTCTGTTGGACCAGGATTCTTTGCCACATATTATACCATTCATTGCGGTTAGCACAGAACCAATTGTACCACTTGTCCTCATTACTATGATGCCCCACGGGATTCAATCTTTGATCCATAGAAATATCTATCTCACCTTCCTTTTGAATTCAACCTCTTGTATAATTCCTATGAAGGAAATTCCCAACTCTCTTGACATTGTTTGTTTCAGCCATGTGTCTGTCTAAAATCATACTGATGCACTTTTAACTGCTAAGTATCATCCCCAAAACTTCATTATCTCCAGCTTCTCTTCAACTCAAATCTCACATCCATCTGTATAGTCAAGAATCTAGGTTGACTGACCCCAAATCTTCGTCCTACGACTCTTGGGTCTGTAATTTGCCTACTGCAACCTTCAAACCAGAACTTGCATCTGACATTATTTTGACCACTCCTCTGCAAAAGCTAGTATAGCCTTATTTATACTTCCACCTCTCCTCATCTGTCCCTCTTTGATGTTATGTGCACAGACAGAGTCTTCCAGAATATTGTCCTGCCTAGTAAGCTTCCATAGGCAGTGTAACTTTCAAGAAGGAATGATCCCACTGTGCTAAAGTGGGATATGACTGCATCAAAGGGCACATCTTCACTGGCAACATTAAAGTGCTGCCATGGCAGTGCTTTATCGTGGCTTGTGTAGTCGCGGCAGAAAGCTCTCCCAGCGCTCTAAAAAAAAAAAAAAAAAAAAAAACCCAACCTCCACGAGGAGCGTAGCTCCCAGTGCTGGGAGAGCGGCTCCAAGTGCTGGTGCGCGGTCTACCCTGGCACATTACAGCGCTGAAACTTGCAGCACTCAGGGGTGTGTTTTTTCACACCCCTGAGCGAGAAAGTTGCAGCGCTGTAAAGTGCCAGTGTAAACAAGCCCAAATTGTGAAATCTGTTTTGTACCTGCGTTGCTATATTGGCACTGTAGCTGCATTCGTTCAGACTTGTCCAGGGGCAGCCTACTCTGCTGCATTCTAGGCAGCTGCTCTGCCTAGGAAAAGCATTTGACACCTTTACGACCAGGACCATCACTGAAAGTCATCGAGGCTATAACCTGGGGCTGTTGACTTGTATTCCCCACTACTGGCCCACCCTCATGGAACAATGGTCTTTCCACAGAGGCTGCAGTGGGTGGGCAAGCACGACTGGTGAATACAGAACCTCACAGTTTGAGCGTACCGCACGGAAACAAGGCCCTATGTAAGAGTGGGATTCTGCTCTGTGGGGGTTGACCATCACCACACATAAGGAGGACTTGCAGGAGAGAGAGGGCAGGAGGGACTCTGCCCTGTCTGAAACACTGAGCCCTGGTCTACATTACAAATTTATGTTGGTATAACTACACCGCTCAGGGGTATAGAAAATGCACATCTCTGTATAACTGTGTTGCTCCAACCGAACTCCTGGTGTAGACAGCGCTATGTCAACAGGCGTGCTTCTCCTGAGGAGGTGGAGCTCTTCCATCAGCATAGGTTGCATCTTCACTGAAGCACTACAGCAGCATAGCAGTGTAGACAAGCCCTGATGAACCACAGACTCACGTGAAGGATGAGTGCAAACTAGGAGAGCAGGCATGTCAGGACTTGTTATTTTCAAAGATCTTAATGGCTTGTCTACACTGAGTGTTAGTACACGGCAACATGGGTATAAAGCTACAGCACACTAGCATGCTGTGCGCTAACTGGCTCTGTGGACCCTGCTACCACACACATTGTCCTTCTAGACAAGGCCTCAAATGACTGTTATTAAGCAATTCTGCTGCTACGCTTGGGTTCCTTGCTTTTCTGCCACACTGTCTCTCAAGGGGTTAAGGGGGGGGGAGCATGTGTAAGTGACTCGGGGAGGTCAGGAGGTCTCACACACCGGTTTCAGCATCTAGGGTGGTTGGATAGCAGTGTTCCATATCTCAAGGAAGGATGTCAGACAAGAGGGCTGACCCTAGGAGCTCTCTAGAGTCCCAGAGCTAGAAATAGTGACTAGATTCTACCCAGACCCAGTTGACTTGGAAATGACTGGGTCCCAATGACTGGATCCACTTGCAACAGACTGGTGACTGTACAGGGGTTACTGGGCCAGTCTAAGACACCTACCAGCTGTCAATTTCCATCCTGGAAATTAGGAACTACTAAAGGGGGAAATAAGTTCCCTACAGAAGTTGTTATAGGTCTCCCAAGTTGCAGCATATAGCAGCAAGCAAACCACCATATACGAGACACCAAAACCAACTCATGCATAAAAAATAAACTATAACTGGTAAAGTTGAATATTAAAGACCAAACTTAGATTATAAGTCTCTTCTAATACTTTTACCACATAACTTTAAGCTCTCTTTTTCTGCTGCCTCAAACATTGGGCTGATCCTGTTTCGTTTACTGGAGGAAAGCTCCCTTAGTACTTTCATATGTATTTTAAAACTACACAGTTTTAGAAATTATTTTTTAAGTTGTGCAAATGAACATAATTTAAAATCTGAACATATCCTCAAAATTCTGCAGGTAGCTTCTTTTATCATATTTAACACAGTAAACGGGGTTTTCATAGCTCTCTCCATTGTCACAGAATCTGAAGTTAAAATGTTCATCCCGGTCACCTCATTAAAAGAAATACCTGAATAAGCCATAACATAAGAGAACATCATTTGTCCGGTACAAGCCATTACCTTCAATAAATAATGATAAACAAACACTAGAACAGATGGTCCTTTTTCAAGCTTAAATGCACCCTGGAATATACTTCAAACAAATACTGCACTTCAGAAACGTCTATTCTGGCAATAGGTAACAAATTAACACATTTGTTTGCAAATATATTTGGCTCTCCTTACAAACCAAAAATTTAATGAGAAATTCATGCTTTTCACTTAAAAACAAAAATCAACAAAACCTAAAACATTCCATGAGTATATTAATGTTTCAGATTTAGATTATTTCATGATTTAAACAAATCTAAGTAAAAGTGTTTAATCTAAGTTTTGTAACACAAAGATGCAATTAAGCATACCAGAAGTTAATTCAGAAAGATCTTTTTGTAAATCATTTTAAATAGCTTCAGATGCTTTCCTGACCATTATGGCCAAGAAAATTTCTGTATTCTCAAATTAATGACTTCAGAATTTTAAAAAATAATAATAATTCTAAGAACAACATCTCCACAGTCTTTAAAAGATATTACTCAAAAGGTTATCTGTTAACAGAACGGAAATGTAGATTACTAACTAAAAAACAGTATTTCTTCAGAATATTCAGCTTTCATTCATCCTTCATGATTTAGGATTTACAACTAATTCATGCACTGAAATTATTGTCTCTAAATTATTTTCACAGTTGTTACAAGATAGCAAGATTGTTCCCGCAGGACTCCATTCTGATCTTAGGGCTTGTATTCATTACTGGGGAGATTGACGCTACTGCAATCAGTGCAGCAGAGCAGGGCCGTCCTTACCCATACTCAAAGTGCGCAGCTGCGTAGGGCACCAGGAAATTTGGAGCACCAAATTTCCTGGTGCCCTGCGCAGCTGCGTGCTGCTCCAGCCCCTGCTGCGGCTCTTCCTCAGGGCCCCCGCCTCTGCTCTGCCCCGCCTCTTCCCCGTCCCCACTCCTGAAGACTCCAGAAGCGGTCAGGCCTGCACTCACCAGTAAGTAGAGCGACCCAGCCCCAGCCTGCTCCGCTCCCTTGGCTCCCATCCACGCCGCCGGCGAGTGCTGGGGGGCGGTTCCTCCCTCCCCCCCAAGCCTGGGAGCCAGGGGAGCAGAGCAGGCTGGGGCCAGGTCACTCCACTTCCCGCTGGAAGTGGCCAGCCGCCCTCCCCTCCGTCCCCAACCGAGGCCTGGGGCCAGCCCCCCTGTGCTGCCCCCCACGGAGGCCTGGGGCGGGGTGGGGCCCTACACAGCCCCCCCGCGGAGGGGCTGTGTAGGGCACCAAAATAGCTAGGGACGGCCCTGCAGCAGAGTGTGTCAATTTAGCGGGTCTAGTGAAGACCTGCTAAATCAACGGCAGAGCGCTCTCATGTTGACTCCAATACTCCAGCTCCCCGAGGGGAGTATGGGAGGTCGACGGGAGAGCATCTCCCATTGACGCAGCGCAGTGAAGACACCGCGGTAAGTCGACCTAAGCTACGTCGACTCCAGTTACACTACTCCAGCCTCGTGAATAATGTAACTTATGTCAATTTACCCCAGTAGTGTAGACAAGGCCTTAGATACATGTGTCTCTGGTCTGAGCCCATTAGCTTGTAGGCCCCAGAAATCTATGAACTGCTCAATATTTTCCTACCTGCAGTTTCACCTGGTATCGCTTTTTATTGGCTCATACAATGGGTGAGTTCTTATGTCCAGCATCTTTTACTAGAGTCTAAACAGCCACTTTTCAATGACTGTGGTAAAGGATTTTATACAGAAGAGCCAGGGCAAAAATCTTCATACAGCATTGTATCGTTAAAAATGAAAGGGGCACTCTAGTCTCATTAGTTCAATACTGGATTTTTCATTTGTAGGGAACATAAGACACGTGACGAACAATGTATTTGCAATTTCAGGAACCCAGATGCCAACAGTTACGTACAGAAAATATTGTATTTTTCATATTTTAAGTCAGACATGCATTTATACAAATATTGTGCAGCAAAATCATTTAGTTTTTCAATTATTATCCAAAGATAGATACTAAAAACCTGCACTGCTTCAAGAGTGCACAGTCTCCTTCTGTGTCTGAACTGGATATAGACTACAAGCTCCATGGAGAAGGCTGGTGTCATCTTCTATGTTTGTACAGCAACACACATACTATCACCACTTGCTTTGTGCACCAATGAAGTCAATGGGAGTTTTATCATCACCAATTAAAATGGGAACAGAATTAAGCCATAAAAGCACTCCATGAATAATATTCGCTGTTTCTTTTTGTAAGTCATGTAACATTTATGATGAAACTGATATTTTAATTCATTTGTACTCCTGATGGGGGGGAGACACTAAATATGACATTTTTCCTGTCTCGGCTCTGCCTAAGGATTGGATTTTGATGTCACTATTTTATTGTATTTTATTTCTTATTGTGAGTTAAGCTACTGTTTATGAAAGTGAGACGTTAACAGCACTGCCTGGAACCAGGCTTACTGCACCAGGTCCAACCCCGATGGTTTTCAAGTCTTGACGCCCAATACCTCCCACCTATTCCAGGCCTAAGCCATCCTGCAGCATGCTGCATTGTGCCTAAAGGTCTCCTGGTTCCGTATTTACGTCTTTTAATAATTCATAATGTTATTTGTTTTACTTACTCAGTGTGCTAGCGACTGAGTGCTGGTGGGATAGGGGATATATTTGTGCTTGACTGGAAGAAGTGAAGATGCAGGAAAATCTGAAGCTCAGGGTCAGCAAAAATGTTAGAACTGCCATTGGGCACCAGGAACATACATTCTCTGCACCAACAAACAGGAGAACAGAATGCACGGCCAGTCAAAGCCATGTCATTGCTTCCTTCTTAGGCCAACATACAACCCAACGTGCACATACAGTGAAATTCACTCCCTCTGTAGAAAGTCTAAGTATTTGGCTTCAGTATGGTAGTGTGCAGACGGAGTGGAAAAATGAAATCCATTCCATCCCTTTCATAACCAGAGTGCGGAACTACTGAATCACCCCTCTATGGCAGCCATGTACTCTCCATATCCGTTGCATGTGGCATTGGGGCTACTGAATCCACATAAACATGGACCCCCAACCCAGGATCACTCCCACTACCCTGGCAAAACCCATTCCCATAGCAACCATGCATGGTCACCTCACCAAGGGTCTGCCACAGCAGCTTCTATGCATGGCTTAAACAGATAAATGGCTTTGGGCTGGCAATCCGCACACTAGTAAATTTCATCATAGTAGCCAACAGCACACAAGTGGAGGACTTGAAAAATATGCTTAACACAGTTCTCTAATTTCAAGCATAAAAAATTAGTATTAAGCTACAAGAAGCGAGAGCAGAACCATAAAAGATTTCCACTCACAATACAGACTAGCGTTTCACTGCCTAATATTAACTTGTTGGTTTTAACCCAACCGGTTCTCCCAACAGGACTGCACCATTATGCTGCAAACAGAGATTTAAAACAACTGCAGAAATGCAATGTAATTACTAACTCATGTATATTAAATAACGCAGAGATTGAAAATGAATCACTGGTAGAATCAAAATAAGGGCAAAATTTGCTATCAAATACTAACACACCATCTCTTTGGGTTGTGAAGGATATGTGGTATTTTCATAAGACGCTCACTCATATGTCCACTTTTAAAACCCCTAGTCCACTATAGACCACTGCTAATCATTTAAAAAAAAAAAAAAATCTGTAATTTTACCAACAAGAATTCTGTAATGAAAACAAGGTTTTCAATCCAATTAATATTGTGGGAGTGTTGATGGATAGAATACCTAGAAAGAAGTTAAAAAAAAAATCTCTTTTCCAGCTTTAATGTGACCCATTTTGCATAGGTCTGTAAAGAAATTACACAAATTAGTTCCATGCATTGGAATGAATACATGCATATGAGGCTCTCAAGAGAGTAAAATGCTTTGTTTGGTTTCAGTAGTATTTAAAAAGACATTTTCATGCAGTGTGTCACATTAACACATCACAATATTCTAATCCTTACCTGAGCCATCAGGAATTGATCTTACAAATGTAGGAAGCATTTTTACTGTGGCTGTTGGATTGAAGTCTCTAGAAAGACCATTTTGCATCTCTCTCTTGAAGCGAGACATGATATCCAGTAGTGTTTCATCAGAGAGCCGCATGGAATAAAGATATTTATCAATCTAGAAAAAAAGAAAAGAAAAGTTAAAATCCTGCATTTGCTTGTGTGAATGCAGATACTTTTTTTTTCTTTAACTGGACTTTTCCAGCAGATTAAATGTTTATATACTGAACATGTGACTCTTCTAGTTTGATTCTGGGATTCTCCAGTCAAATGAGAAATACAACCAATACCAACAAGTTTTCTATTCTTTTAACTCAAAAAGAAAAAGAAAAGAACACAGTAACTGACATACCAAATTAGAGCAGAGGCACTTCTAGCCCTGCATCCTTCTTCAGGTTTAAAACTAGGTGAAACCCCCCTTCTTCCCCCCAGCAAATAAATAAATAAATAAATAAATAAAAGTTAATGCACTTGGTTCTGGTGTACAATATTATACATTTGGGGGGGAGAAGAGAAATTCCTTCCTTTCCTTCCTCTCTGAAGGTAATCAGCTTATGCCCTGAAGCATGGGACTTGTTTATCATCACCATTAGCCTAGCTTAAGGACAAGGAGTAGTTTACAGCAAAGAGGCTCTAATTTCATTATGAAAAGGTTTCACTGCAATTTAGGCCCCATAAATACTGGGCTGGGTAAACAATAGGGACCAAAGGAGAAAGACCTGTGAAAAAGAGAATTAATGTGTGGAAAATACTTTGAAATCCTTGGACAGGAGGCTGTGACCCTGAGGCTATTTCTACACTACGCACCGTTTAGCAACACAGCTGTGCTGCTACAGCCAGGCTGCTAAAAGGTGCGCAGTGTAGCCGCTGTTTGACAAGAAACTTCCACCCCCAATGAGCAGCGGTAGCTTTGTCGGCAGGAGAGCTCTCCTGCCAACAAAGCGCTGTTCACACTGGCACTTTTCGTCGGTAAAACTTTTGTCGTTCAAGTGGGATGTGTTTTTTTTCACACCCCTGAACGACAAAAGTTCAGGTTCCAGTGTAGATAAAGCCTAGGAGCACCTTTTATGCCCACTGGCAACATACAGTTGATTTAGTGCCTTGTAAGGTGTCATATAAGAACTGGTGACATGCTGGTCATGAATTTCATTGCCTGATGTATGTACGGGTTGTGTATAAAGAATTATGTATGTGTATTGGAAATAAATTCTGAAAATATGTTTTAGAGGCAGTGGATAAACGAGCCTACCTTAGACAAGGGAATGCGGATTTATTTGTCTGCATGGCTTGACTACAAGCTAAGGACAAGTAAAATTACACATAAGGTAAACAAAGCAATCAAGCTAACAAGCAGCAGAGCAAACAGCTTGATGAGCACGGGGGAGGAGGGGAGGGGAGACACCAGATTCTGAATTTTCAGGAGGTTTTCCTGGCTCTTGAGACAAAGACAATGGATTTTCAGAAATATAAGGGGAGCGAAAAGACATTCGAGTTATCCAGCACCTGCGGGGGGGAAAGGAGGCAGCACCCTCTGATTCTGTGAACACTAGATCCTCTTGCCTGGAGGGCTAGAGATGCAGGTAGCTTGATGCAAGTGAGAAATCATTTTAGGCAAAGACATAGCTTTCTAAAATTAAGTTGTAGGCACCAGAAAGTGTGTTATTTTTGTATTGTTTGTAATCCTTTCCTATCTTCTTAATTCTTCCTTGGTATCACTTAAATCTGTTTCTTTATTAATAAGCTTATTCTTGTTTTATTACAAAGCCAGCCCAGTGCAGGGATTTCAGCCAAACTAACAGACTGGTGTGTGCTCTGGCTCTTTGGAGATAGCAAACAATTTCTGTGAGTGCTCAGTGAGATGGAGTGGACACAGCAGAGAGACATCCCTGGAAAACTCAGGAATTGGGGCTCACTTATGAAAGGCACAATTAGGAATGGCAGAGTCTCAAGGTACTTGTTGGTGAGGCAGACAGACTGGTCTGTCTCCAGCAAAGCGCTCTTATTAAGGTAGTGAGGTAACACAGTGGCTTGCAGATCTGGGTTCCCAGAGGAGAGTATCACAAAGGCATTTAAATACGTTATGTAGTAGCAGCAGTTCCAAAAACCTTTGGAATCTGAATTCTTCATAATTTTGTGGAGCATAGCTCAGAATGAATCAAGGGTACGGAATACACTACTCTCCAATTCACCAAAGTATCTACCCAGAAGCCACAGGATTAGACTCTATTATACACATTTTGCAGAAAGTTGACCTGATGTAGCAGGGTTGTCTACAGCAGGCTCTTAACAAGGTTAGAAAGGTCAAACAGATCATTACTGATTTGGTTAACATTCACAAAAACAACATGGAGAAAATCTTGCAAGATCACTGATCACATCCAAACTATAACCATAGTATATGTCCAGTCTGGTTTTGAATCCAGAATGGAACCAAAACCACTGGGACACATTTAGAACCATGGAAACAAACCCAATACTAAAGAGATACAGAGATTTGAATTCAAGATTCCAGATTTGGATCATTTCTAGATTCAGGTATGCACTTCTCTGAATACAGATATCAGTGTTTTAAATTATTCTGCACAGAAATGTTAATGAATAACTCTCTCTGCTTTGCTGCTTCTTTTTAAAATCTTTTCCCTCGACCAAAAAAGCACCTGCCCCAAAGACATGAAATAAATCCCCAACAGGCTTCAAATTAATTCTTTTACAATTCAGCGATTGCAATATTTATTCAGCTGAGCAAGAAAATAATCAAAAGAACTATTCCATAGCTTATTTGATTAGAAAATATCCAGTGAGCAGAGCCTCATTTCTCTGATTCTCTCCCAAGAAAAAAATTAAGTAGTGCAGTAAACTACAGTAGCATTCAAGGCAGTGATAACTTTGACAGAGACAGAGTCACAATTTTTGCATATCCACACAATAAGGAATACTAACATTTCAACATAATAGACCCAATTTTGCCCTCAGTCTATGACAGCTGCACATACAACTGCTGGAAGGATTGAGTCCACTGTCCAGCATGCAGCACTATATGGGCTTCTGCTCCCATCTGGTATGCCAAAGATATTATTTGTACAAACATTCCCCAGAGCAAGAGATGTCAGGAGACAACAGCAACCCAGACAGCTAGACAAACTGTCAGCATTTGCCATGTGATCCCAAGACAAAATGTGTGTAGCATCAAAGAGCAACACATTCAGACTTCTATGGGAACCACAAAGGAGTCAGTCTGGCTAAGCTTCATCCACCCTGCAAGACTCAGGGTTACAAAACTTCCTGGCCACAACTGCACACAGCTATGAGCTGGCATTGCCAAACAGCAACAGAAACATCTGTAATTATTAATGAAACCACCTGGATTAATCTGAAGAGGCAAGGAAAGCTCATTCCCAAGCTATGTAACTCTTTGGACTGTTGATGAACTGAAAGTTTAGGATAAAAGTCTCTCTTTTTAACATCTATTCTCATCTCAGTGGATGGGGGGGATTTATTTCCTGTATATATTATTCTCTCATATTTAATGCCTTTCATCACAAAGGATCCAAAAATGTTTTATAAACACATTTATTGTATACTATATAAAAGCATACAAACGTATCTAATATGTGGAGACAATATGATCAATTAATTTCATGGATCTGCAGCTTATCACGCACCCTCTGACTGACTCATCTGCCCTTGCTCACTAATCCACGTCTCCAGAATTTATTCGAGCATTCTAACCCCTGAGCAACTTCAAAGAGCCACATCCCCACACACCCCTCTAAAATTACCCCAGCCCAAGGCCGGGGGTAACTCAGCCCGGGGTCATTGCCAGCTTTTTGGTACACAACAATGTAAGTTTTACAGTTCATTGTTTCACAACCCTACATAGTCAGAAATAGGAAATTATACCACTGGAAAGAGGCAAGAGTTCCAGCTTCCCCTGATGCCCAGCACTATTTTGTTCACAATATTACACAAATCCTCTTCATCTTCAAAGAGGATAACAGCAGCAGTGATGCTTCAGAGAAACAATTCAACCTTCAGAGATCTGGTTAAAAGACATCTGTGTCCCATTCCTGTTTACCATCAGCTTCTAGTCTAGCCCAGTTTACTGTCTGGCTTGTAAATATTGGCCTAGAAATTCATCAGCCTGAAGCAACATTTTCCACATCACATGGCCTCTCTTACTCTCTGTACTAAGAACAGCTTACTATATGGTCCAGAGCATTAAAATGCAACCCACGTACCTGACAATCAATGTGCCTGCAGTGGCAAACGCATGTCAGATACATGAGGTTCCTTTATCAAGACCCTCTCCTTTAATCTTGTATATAATTAGGTAATATTAATATCTATCGTTCAAAAACACAACTTTGATTACCACGCCAGCACCATAATGTACTCTCACACATCATATATACATACGAACAGACACCCACACACTAAACAACAGTTTAAGGCAGGAAGTGATGAAGAATACTCTACTATTCTCCAGCTTAAGGAGAATATAGCTAGTCAGAATGTAATTAGGGCCCAAAATGTAATTTGGCCAGGAAACCAGTCCCAATGCAATTACTCTTGCAAAAAGTATTTCACTCACAAGTGATCAAAATCTCAGTTTGACATCCCAACTGCAGATGGCACATGACAGAACAAGGCAACCTAACATAATGACCAAGCATTCATGTACCAGTGCTGTGAACTACTGAACCACCAAAAACACTTCCTGCAACACCTTACATTTCTCTTGCACTAAGCAGGTCTAACCATATTTAGCTTGTCAGATCTCACTTGGTCTCATCTTAAATTGATAGGGCTGCATCCTAATCCCTCTGCGTCAAAGTTAGGTTGAACCTTTTTTATTATCAATCCTTGAATATGTTGTAAAGCATTTAATATGAAGCTTATCAGAAGAAAAGTGGAAAGTTATCCAAAAATAAATTGGAAAAAAAAATTAGACACAGCAATTACAAGAATTAATATCATACACTAGCCCATAAATGGCAGATTATATTAATTTATCCAGGGTTCTACCTAAACACTAGCCATCTGATCTTGAAATCATCTGTCTGAATCCAACCCAGATCAGTAATGGGTGGATGCTGTTACAATCTCACGTTCAGAACGTTGGAATGAGTTGGTGCTCAGTCCCGCTCCTAGTGGAGGAGTATCCTCATCACAGAAACCACCACAGATGGTGCTCTTGTGGGCAGTTTCAATAAACAGACCAAGAACTCAGTGATTCTGGAGACTGCTCAAGGCTGTCTCTCCAGAACAGCTGAGACATAATGGTGAAAGGATGAGGAGCCCTGCACTGTTGCTACACATGCCACAGGTTTTCTGGGAATAAACAGAAGGCATCTGTCTCCAGCACTCAGCCGTATGCAAGAGGCCTGATGTACTGTCTTTTTAAAATGGGAGGGGGGACACTAATTAAGGCTGCACTGTCATTCTGAATCTTGACTGTCCATAATCTCCTTGCTCATGTAATGGTCTAATTGGCTGTTACATGCTTTATAATATCTTGTCATGCATCTAAGATAAACTCTGTAGACGCTCCACCTCCTGCCTCCCATTTACAATAATGTGCTGAAGGCTAAAGAAGTTAAGGGACACTTTGGAAAATGTTTTCTGAGAGGCCACAATTAGGAAAGTGCCACTTTACTGAATAGGAGGTTTAATAAGGTGTTCCCAACCAGAGCTCATCTGGAAACTATTCAGACCTTCTCTAGACTGGCGATGAAGCAACCTGTGTGGAATTAGGAGGCAGGAGCACAGGCAGGGCCAGTTGCAGACACAAACATTAAGGGTGGCGCCAAATCAACACCTGGGGAGGTACTGGTCTGATTTTGGTTTGTTTGGGTTGAGAGTTTTTTGTTGGCCTTTTGGGTTTTGTAGCTCAGCTGTTGGGGGAAACACCAAAAATGTTTTCCGCCCTGAGTTGCAAAACACTGAGGACCAGCCTTGAGCTCAGGTTGCAGAAGAGTTTGGAGGAGGCATCGGCAAGTCAGTCTGTATGCACATGGCTTGACAGCTAACTGAAACTGCAGCATCTCTGTAAATAGTTCTCTCATTAAAGAGCCTGTTTAGTTTTACAAGCACGGCATCCTCTCATTATTGCCCAACATACAATACTTGAAAGAGGATTTCCCCAGATTACACACTCATTGGTGCAGCTGCCTGGCACAATCCCTAGTGCAGACAGGCAAAGCCCGTACTTGCACCAGTGGAGCTTATCCAGATTTCAAGCAGGGAAGACCTTCTGTGAAGATCTGGCTGCTGCCTGGGCACATTGGGAGATGGTCCTGAGAAACTTATATGGAAGGGAAGGGAAGTAGCCTTCCAAAGGTTTAGCAGAGTACATCTGAAGTTTTGAAGTGAATGGCTGCACTGATGCAAAACAGCAGAATTTGTCCCTTTACCAACAGCTGGCACGTCCTGAGAAATGCCATAATTCATGATAGTGGAAGCATGGAGCCCTACAAAAGGATTAATAGTTTCCATTTGATTTTAAAAGTATATTAACTATTTTTTTAAATGGAGAGTGCTATAAACAAAATAGTAGACATGTAATTTTTCTTGACTAAAACATGTAATGCGGATTCATTTTCATACATTAGAAAAGACTTCTTGAATTCCAAGAACTGCAGGAATCATGCAGTGGATTTGTAGATAAATATAACTAATTGTACAGTATGCGCTCACATTTCTACGTAAACACCTACTCAGCTACTAAGGACCAATAACTGCCCTTAGATGCATGTCTAGTTTGCATTGACACCAATGGAAGTCTCATGCATACCCACGGACAGAGAGAGGCCTCCTTCTTATAAAGATTTCCAAAAATCATTAGCACCTATTTTAGTCACACAGTCCTTATAGGGAAGTCATTAACTTATGCATACACTCCGACCATACAGTTGTTCATGCAGCATGCTCATTTAAATGTGAGGAATATTCATCAGGAGTAAAAAATGCATTAATAAAAATAGTTTAAACATTGCAAGACCTTTCCCTTTTCAATTACATATTGCTTCAGTTTGTAACTCCTATACAGCAGTGATTCTGGGTAGTTAATTCTATTAATTTTATTATATCCAAACTATTGCCATTTACATCACATTTCCTGCATTTTTAAGAAACAAAATGCTTTTCAGAGTTTTCTCTTTTTTATTTCATTATCTATTTTGAGATTTTGTCAGGCACCCAATGAGTAAAAATAGAAAGTTGGCAAAATCTTAAACTTCACACATAGATTTACAAATGCAATGGTACGCTAATAGAAAACAAAAGTACTCAGCCTTTTGAAGACCAGGCCCTGATCCTGCAAAGACTTATACACCTGCTCAACTTTATGTAGTGTGAGCTGTTACACTAAAGTCAATGAGAATGATCACATAAAGTTGTTTGCAGTGTTGTTGTGGCCCCAGGATATTACAGAGACAAGATGGATGAGGTAATATCTTTTATTGGACTTAGGGTTGCCAACTTTCTAATTGCACAAAACCGAACAGACCTTCCCCGCCCCTTCCCCAAGGCTCCGCCCCTACCCTGCCCCATCTCTGAGGCCCCGCCCCCACTCATTCCAGCTCCTCTCCCTCTATCGCTCGTTTTCCCTCACCCACTTCACTGGGTTGGGGTAGTGGGTGAGGGCTCCAGCCGGGCAGCGCTTACTTCAGGCAGCTCCCGGTCGGCAGCACAGCAGCGCTAAGGCAGGCTTCCTGCCTGCCCTTGCTCCGCGCTGCTCCCAAAAGTGGCCAGCATGTCCGGCCCCTAGGCAGAGACGCGGGCAGGCGGCTCTGCACAGTGCGCGCTGCCCACACCCACTGGCGCCGCTCCCGCAGCTCCCACTGGCCACGGTTCCTGGCCAATGGGAGCTTCAGAGCCGGCGCTCGGGGCGGGGCCAGCGCGCGGAGCCTCCCTGGCCCCTGTGCCTGGGGGCTTCAGGGACATGTCGCCGCTTCCGGGAGCTGTGCACAGCCAGGGCAGGCAGGGAGCCTGCATTAGTCGGGCTGTGCTACCAACTGGACTTTTAACAGCCTGGTCAGTGGTGCTGACCAGAACCGCCAGGGTCCCTTTTTGACCGGGCATTCCAGTCGAAAACTGGACGTCTGGCAACCCTAATTGGACTGCCTGCTGTTGGTGAAAGAGAGATGCTTTTGAGTGACACTCTCTCCACACTTTCATCAACAGAATGTGGTCCAATAAAATATATTACTTCACCCCCCTGCTCTCACAGTACATAAGAACATAAGAACCTAAGAACGGCTATACTGGGTCAGACCAAGGGTCCATCAAGCCCAGTACCCTGTCCTCTGACAATGGCGAATAACAGGTGCCCCAAAGGGAATGAACAGACAGGTTATCATCAAGTGATCCGTGCCCTGTCACCCAATCCCAGCTTCTGGCAAACAGAGGCTAGGGACACCATTCCTGCCCATCCTGGCTAATAGTCATTGATGGACCTATCGTCCATGAATCTATCTAGCTCCCTTTTGAACCCTGTTATTGTATTGGCCTTCACAACAACTTCTGGCAAGGAGTTCCAGAGGCTGCGTTGTGTGAAAAAATACTTTCTTGTGTTTGTTTTAAGCCTATTAATTTCATTTGGTGGCCCCTTGTTCTTGTATTATGAGCAAGAGTAAATAATACTTCCTTATTTACCTTCTCTCTACCACTCATGATTTTATAGACCTCTATCATATCCCCCCTTAGTCACCTCTTTTCCAAGCTGGAAAGTCCCAGTCTTATTAATCTCTCCTCATACAGAAACTGTTCTATACCCCTAATCATTTTTGTTGACCTTTTCTGAACCTTTTATGCTTAATTCTTTGCAGGATCAGGTTTTAATCAGCATATGTGCACAGAGACAAACTTGCCATAAGTATCCTAAAATTTTGCCCTAGAACTGCCACCAGAGCTGCTACCAGCAAAAGGCTCGCCAATACCAATTATAAGGAAAAAATGAGTTTTCAAATTCATTTCACAGTTTATCCCACATGGAACAAAACTATATGCATCTTATATACCTATTAATGCTCCTGTATACTTTTAGCTTGGTTTACATATTGCACTTGCATGAGATCATATATTGACACATGATTTTACATGGAAGTGGCTCCTTTTTCATATATTACAGCCCCACAAATTTTGTTCACTTATAACATACTATTTCTGCCCATGAAACACACACTATCTTCTTTCCACATCATGGTGATTCCTGCCTTTAAAATTTTCCAGACACTGTACTAACCAAAATTAGTGGATATCTCCTTCAAGAGCCTGTCTTAAACAAAGAAAAACAAATTTTATATCTATATTCAAGTTAAACTGGAGGCAGTATTCTTAACTCATTATACCTAGGTACTCCACATGTCTCAGAACCATATCATCTCCATACTATATCTAGCCACAATGAATCGCACTATGCGAAGGTAACTGCTATAGTACAGATCCTTAAAGTTACTGTCTCTGAGGAAACTGGTTAACTACCAGGTGAATGACACTAGAGTACAGCCTGTATTACATGACCACAAAGATTCTGTGGAGGAGGGAAAATTTCTAGTCACTGGGATACAGAGCACCGTGGGACTCAGGCTGAACAAGTTCCAGCTTACCTTGTCTCTTTTTTGCTGATAATCCTTCCTTATCCCCCATGCCCTATGGTGGCATTCTCAGTGTGACTCACCACCTGCACTACCAGCTGTCACCTAAACCTCAGGCCAAAAACCAGTGCAAGGGAGACTAAGATTAACAGTTCAGGCCTGCATTCAGGGTTAGAACTATATGGATGTGGAGCAGTACGAAGTTATAGGGGAGGCAAGTAATAGAGGGGTGGTCAGCGAGGGGTGGAAACAAATCAGGCTATAGTGGAATAAAAGAGACCTCCCCCTTTTGAGAAGGAGGAAGCACAGCTAGGAGGGAGCTAAAATGAGAACTGAAGACAAGTATTCTTCTGTGCAATATACTGAGGATAAGTACATTTGTACCACTATCATGGGTCAACATGAGTCACCTTCCAGTATTTTGAGGGTCAGAACAGGACTAGAATTCTGATCCAACCAGCCCCCTCATAAACCTTCCAACACTGATTTTTTATTAATTTATCATTTTTTTAAAGGAGGCCAGGAGGAAGGGGGGGTTGTTCTTAGCTTCAATATCAATAGATTCTGATTAGGGTGCACATATAGAAATATTTTACTTATATGCTTAGATTTGTGTGCAATCTAAATGGGATTTTAATTTATACAATAGCTATCTATATTTCTAAAATACCCCATCACAATGGTTTCTAGTACAGTCAAATAAAATTATGTTTCTCACTGTAACAAAATTTACAAACACACTGTCTATATTTTTATAACAATATCTGTGAGACAACACCATAGAACTTCCCCTTTTTCAGATGCAGTAAATGTAAAGTTTGTGACATCTTGTGTATGAACCACCTCCGCTGCGATTGTGATTCTTTGTTTATTTTGGATTGTTAAATATAACAACAATAAAACAGATTATGCTTTACACTGGTTTATAAATCTGGAGCAGTAAGTGGCCAGCATGGATGTGATACACCAGTGTAAGATGTGGTATGCACCAACGTGACTCATCTTTGCTAGTTGCACAAATGCAGTGCATCTATGCTGAACATTTACACCAACACCAATGTAGCAACATCAATCTAGTCACACAGGTGCAAATTTCCCTAGACTAGGCAGACAAGCTCAGATATTACTACAAAAATGCACATTTGTAACATTAACAGAAAAGGACAGGGTCACATTATTCAGAGTTTTACAAAAATCTTACATGCACCTTTAATAATATTCCTCTCTCCTCCCCATTTCTCCCCTCAAATCCACATAATATGGACAAATGTGGCACAGAAAGGGTCAGCAGAATCTTCCAGGTTATGGCACCTGTTTGTGAAAAGCCACTGAGCTTCTTCAGAAAGTCAAACTTTTTTTTTTGGCCTAGTACCAAAATCTCCAGCATTGCTAGCTATTCAACTAAACTACTGTGCTTTTCCTTTTCATGTTAAGCCACCACACCCAGGCATCTAGTAGTACTCAGAAATAAGGTAATACTGTTTTACAATCTATTTACACAGAACTCCACACCCATTTTGTACTATGCTGTTAAACAGCAACACCATGCAACTAACTGGCACACAACAATATTCCCCCTTAACTGCTTAAAGATCAAGCTTTTTAACACAAAGTCCAGCCTCTGTCAATTCACTATAAAAACATTACTGTTGCCCCATACATTCATAAGTCACAACAACATAAAATCCAAAATTGATTGTGACTTGAATTTGTTTTTAACTCACATTCTTGTAATACATGTCTGTGCAAGCACTAATAAAAAAGGAGTGATCGCCTCTATATATGCTGTTGTTTACAAAGAGCAAGAAATAAAAAGAAACATATTGAAGTGATGTACGTGGAAGTGATTTCCTGACGTGGAAATGACTTATTGATAATTAGAGCTCTTTTTGTTTTTCAATTCTGCTGCAGTAACACAATGACAACAAAACTACATCAAATGTAGTTAAAATACCTTACAGTCATTACAAATTCTGCAGCATAAGGAAACTTTTATATTTTTTCTTTAATATTTCTGCAAAGTCTGTGTTTATAGCCTACACCCACAGTGGCGCTACACCTAGTATAATGAAATGTTGGGCCTCCTCCCGGTAAGAGGCCTAAGGACATTATTCTGATCATACTAAAAACAGAATATTTCATCTCTATATAGAGGCCCATCTCAATAAGGGACCACCTACGAGTCATGAGGACACAGCATAACTGTAAAATAACCTTAGGGGAAACTAGTGTGACCCCTATTTGGCACTTTAATAAGAATATAAATAAATTGCTTCAAATTTGTGAATAAATTATCAGACTACATTTTAAATGTTACATTCAACTCAGTTCTTTCACTCAATTGCTAGCTAAAAATATTACTTTAATTAACAGCAAGAAATAAGCAGATTTTTTGGGTAGGACTCTACTTTAAAAATAAATAAATTACAGTTAAGGTAACTTAATTTTTAAATAATAATTGGCTTGGGCCTTGGATTCCCCGTGTAATAAAACATATTTGCCGTTCATTCAGTTACATATTATGAGACTGACAAACTGTATTAGTGTATTTTAGACTATTCTACAAAGGCCCTGGAGGGACTCTCAGTGGAGAAATGACATCTACATCCGTCTTTCAAGGACACTGCAGCATATTACTCAGCTTTTCAGGGGTTATACCCTTCAAATATTACAAACTCAAGGCTCCACTGCTTTTCTAAAACACCCCACACGCACCAGACAAGATAATTCATTTTATTAGAGCAAATATTTCCGATTTTGCTAGGTTCAGCTTTTCTACCAAATATTTTCATCAACTGGAAGCACATGTCAGACACTGACAACACAAAGACATCTTTATGAAACATAAATTGGCCATTGGGGTGCAAATATTCGGTTTCTGACTTACCTTTTTGACCTGATCATCCTTCAATTCGGTGAAGAAATAGGCCAGAAGCTGGGCAGCTATCATCCTGTCTGATTAAGTAAAATAATTAAAGGGTTTTGCTGAACACCAGAGCAGTCAGGACACAAACACAACTCTCACAGGAACGATTTAAAGGCTCTGTTTTGTTTTTGTTTTTTTTCTTCCTTGCACGAAAAGCTTCTAAACTGCAGGAAGGCTGCTTCTTCCTCCTCTCCCCCCACCACGCAAAAAAAGATGCAGAGGCTTTTTCCATACAGGGGATAATGACAGAGTAAAACCTGCCCACTTCCTGCGCTGGGATTGGCTGTTACAGGAGGGCTCTGCAGCATTAGGGAAGAAACAAACAGTCTCCTAGGCACCGTGATGGACAGTCTGTGTGCAGAAAAAGAAGGTGGGTTTTCCATCGCCCCCAAAATGATACATCACTGCACGTTCCCCACGTACGTTACTTATTTCAAGTGCGCTGGAAACCCGTTTGTTTGGTAGCAGGAGGAGAGGCAGCCAAAGTTACCGAGCCCGCTGCCATCACTTCCTGCAAAGGGCCCGGCCTGGAGAGCGAGAGCCCGCAGCGCCAGAGGGATTCCTGCACTTGAAGATCGAGCGGTTCCTGCTATTCCTCGCACATAAGTAACCGGGACTGAGGGAAGGGTGTATGGACACACACACACACACACACTGTATTAGCGTTCGGGTTACAGGGCTGCTTAAACCCCAGAAAGAGCCGGTTGTTCCGCATCCCCGTGGAGTGTTTACACGGTTAATGTTTTAACACGCCTGCTTCACCCAAGGCACGTTGCAAACGCAGGTACATGGAGCTCAATGGGGGGGGGACTTGTCTTTTGCAGTTAGCGGGAAATAAAACTGCAGCCCCGCTAACGCCCCTCGCCGCCTCCTTCGCGGCTCGCACAGGCTGCGCCACTTACTGGCACGTGACCCGCTGGCGCTGCAGCATCCCCTCCCCCTCTCTCTCGGCCTGGACGGAGGGAATCATTTGCATCACTACTAGGCCATATGCTACTTTGTATGGGCCGTGGTGATCACGTGCCCTCACTATAGGCTTAGGGCTGCTGGGTGTGTTGGGAGATATTAAATGGGATTAGTATGATACAAGTGTAATCAAATAGCAGTAAAGTCCCTAACATGGATGTTTACCTTCCTGTGGGGTCCCTAGGCATCACACTCCAGCTCTCAATTTCAGGGCTGTCTTCCGGCAGCCATGTAAATAATTACAGAAAAGACATAAATACATAAACCATTCAAAATAAAACTATTACTGATAATATTTCACACTACAAAACCATCATCACAAAAGTGAAGTATATTAGAAACTGCATGAAAATTACTCCAAAAGAAGGATTCTTCCTAGCCAGTGAATGAATCTTGGCAGGTTTGCAACTACAGTTAGTCACACTTGATAGCTCCTGCAAGTCATTTGGCTAATTTTGAATAGTTGTGCTAAACCACATTCCTTTGCTCCCTCATTTATCAAGGCCTTGTATTCAATTCAGAGGGCAGCTACCTTCTTATGCTGGACACATTTTACAATCAAGGAGAAGAATAATTACAGTCTTTGTCCTAACTAGCAGTATTAAAAATCTAGCTGATACTGTGAAACATGTAACTAAAACCTCACACTGTCTGCTAGCTCCTAATGAGTGCAGCCTTCTAGCCTCTAGTCAGAAATAATTTGTCAAAGATTATTTTGGGTATTTGTTCAGATAGTATTTATAAATAGCACAGAGTAGGCCAGCTAATGTAACCAACAAAAATCAGATATAAAGATGGCTTATGTCCTCAGGATATTCCCAATTAACTGGAGAACACTGCAATGCAATTTGTAGAAAATTTAAAAGATGACATTTGCATGTCTACAATAACTTTATTTTCAAAACACAGCCAACTCTAAGGTAGAGAGAAGCAAGCAACCAGCATAAGAGTTTGATGTAAGAGGGAGTTTTGGCCAAGGACAGCAGGACAAACCTCTACCATTATGGAACGTGCTGTAGGATCTGTATGGACCACAGAAAGCAGACAAAACTTGGATTTGTAATGCCTCATATGACCACCACACAGTAAAATAGCACTCTAGTGGCCAGATTATTCACCAGTATGCTCCAGTTTTGCACCAATCCAGTGACACAAACCAACCCTAAACTCAGTTTAACCAGATAGACTGGATTTATGGCTGCTTAGGCCAGTTCTTTCCTGTTAACTTTTGCTAGCACAGCTGTGTTGGTCAGAGATGTGATGAGGTGTGATGTGACCAACATAACTGTGCCAGCAAAAATGCACTTTTCCAGAATAGTTTATTTCACTCAGAAGGCTGGAAAAAGCTGCACTGCCAAATGACAGTTTGGAGCAATATGCCAGTATAGTGTACTGATACAGCTATCCCAGCAAATCTTTCCACACATACACCTGGCCAGCTGTAGAGCCACTAGAATAGTGCCGAGCAGCCAGAGTGCACAAGCAAGGCTTGCCCAATGTACCTAGCTCCAAGGATGTAGGGCTGGGACATGAAGCTGAAGCTCTTGAGAGTCTAGGTATATCAAACTTCTTGTTCAGACCTGTGTCCCAGTCCTTCAGATGTTATCAATATTTTTACAACAGAACAGAAGAGGGTAATCTGCTTTGGGTTTTTTAATAAAATTTGCCTCGACATCAGAAGAGTAAAAGTACATGTTAAAAATGAACAGTCATAGCTATTTTTAGAAGACCTTCTTCACTTCAAAATCTTTGAAGGAGATAGCAGAGTTTCAGTCAGTTGGAGAGTGTGCTAGAGAAAAAATAGCCACTAGAGTTAATTTTATACTTCACTGTGTTTTGACAGTTTGCTTTTCACCTGCACACAAGGCAACATAGTAGAGGCTGCTACCATGAAGGAGTTAATGACCAAGAGTGAAAGTTGCCAAGCTGGTGGCCTAATGCCAGTGCTCTGCTCCTCATGGTGATTGATTCCTAGGGCCAACTTCTTCCCTGGATTAAAGTGGCACTATTCTAAAAATCACTGGAAGTTGTGCCCACTTACTTAAGAGCCCTTCATTACTGTCCCTTGTTCTGGCAGGGACTAGGGAAGCTGCAGAATTGGAAGCTCAACTTTGTTGGGAGCAGGCTGCTTGTATTCTTCATCAATGACCAATAAACCAATTTAAGAACAGCGGAGACAGACTGAAGAGAATCTTGTAGACTATAGTCATCAGTCAGAGACACACTGGCTGCAACACAAAGATCTGAAGATAAAGAAGCTTAAAATGAGCTGGGGGAGACTTGAGGAATATATAGCCAGGACTTCAAGGAAATGAACAACTGCCCTCCCATCCTGCAGGAAAGAGTGATCCTTATCCAAAAATATAATCTAAAAGGGTGATTTTCAGATGTACAAATGGAAGCTAAATATCTAATCCTCCTCCTACTCCCCTACATTGAAAGTCAATAAGAGTTAGGCATCTAACTGTCATTTATGCTTTTTAAATATCTCCCCCTATGCTATTAGAATGGTTGCAGCAACTTTTAGCAAGCATATAAAGAAAGGTCACTAAGCCTCCATTACACATGCATGCTCACAAACAAGCATTTAAATGGGTGACAACTGATACCTGATTTTGTACTCAGAGATCTTACTACATATGGAAATGAGAAGCTCACTTAAATTTATCTTACGGCAACAGCATATCTGGCCTTGTGGCTTGCTAGCAGTATGTTGCTCAGCATGAGACAAAGATTTGGGAGCAACACTGTGACTTCTGCTATGGCTGGGGGAATTGCTGGTGCATTACAGAGGCAATGTATTCTAGTTCAAGGAAAAGAGTTGAAACTGTATCCCGCTTCATCACTGTCTGCAGGTTGATTTTCCAAAGCAGTATTGCTAGTCGGGTCCTGCTCTGCTAGGCAAAGCAGAGCTGCCTTTGGTGGCCTAGATGCCACCATTGACCAGACAGGAAAGGAAATGAGAAGAAAACAAACTTATTTCTCATTGTTCACTATCTAGTGGAGGTCATTATGTAAATAACCCAAAATACTGGCCATTGATAGAACAGCAAAATGAAATGAAAGGGCTATAGGAGGGGCATAATCCCAAGCTCATTTCAAATTTTGTGAGGCTTAAAATGTAAGCAATCAATGTTTACAAAGTCTTTTGAGATCTAAAGGGACTATATAAGCTACATTAATTACTAGCTAGCTAGGTTCTTATAAGCTCCTATCACCACAGTATCTGAATAATTCATATGTTATCCATACTGAGGAGGAAAAGGTTTCAAACACAGCAAAAGTCACCAATTTACCTATTAATAGATGCTTCAGTCATAATTACTTAGATTGTGAGCTCTTTGGGGCAGAGACTATATTTTGGTCTGTGTTTGTACAGCACCTAACACAATGAGGTCCTGGTCCATGACTGGGGCTCCTAGGTGCTACAGTAATACACATAATAATTGTGATTTGAAAAACATTTTTAGAAAGAGTTATGTTGGAGAGTCAGAGCCTTTTTACATGCTGAAGGGCAAATTCACTCTCCAGTGTGCATGCACAGCTCCCACTGACTTTAAACTAGAACAGCCTCCAGTCACTGAAGCCAGAGTGGGTGCACTGAATTGACTGCTACAAGAGGCAGAAGGAGATTCCCTGCAATTAACAACATAGGGACATTCACTGAATACATTAGATGTTATTGAGAAAGCCTGTAGTTCCCTAAAGACCGCCTTGACATTGAAACACTGCCTTGACAATGTTTGCATTGAAGTCAGTTACTGCAGCCAAGTAATTAAATATTTGGCCTGCAGGTGCTGGCTTCCTTTTCAGAGCTGTTCTGGTGAAATCAGTTGTTTGCATTAACCAATATTCTCAGGCTCCTTTGCAAGGCTTATCTTCCTTTATCTTGGGCAAATCAGCCTCAATGAGTGGGATGCCATTCCCTAGATTTCTGTATTTATTTAAGCTCAGTTCTTGACATTTCCATCAAGATTTCACTGATCCTCATGTTATTCCTTTCTCTTTTGTTTGGAGGGGGTGGGGCAAGCATCCTTGATTTCCCCTAAGCATGCCTAGTCCCTGCCCAGTCTGCAGCTGTACAGTATTACTGAGCAGCCAGCAGCAATCTTGTGTTTAAGGAACAGGGGATTTGTCTTTCATTCACCAGAGCTTTCTTGTTCCTACTTGCTTACATGGACTTGTAGAGTCTCCCCAACTCTAGAGCAGTTCCTCTCCCAAAGACTCCGCTCTAGCTCAGAATTTAGTGCCAGATAATCAGATTTCTAAATTTGCAAAAGGAAGTGATCTTTCCCTTTCTGCCCACCCATTTTGTTGCTGCATTTATATGTTCCAGTAGAGAGAATATAATGAGCTGCTTCACATGTGACAAAATGTTTAAGAGTGGCTAGCTGAATTAATCCTTCTCTGTTCAGATAACAAGACTGGCACATTCACTATCAGCCCATTTCCCTCCCCCTTTTTTGAGTGTGATAAGTAAGGACTCCAGGCAACCTCAACAACAATACCAGTGAGACAAGAGCTCTGTGTGGCTCAAAAGCTTGTTCTCTCACAAACAGAAGTGGTCCAATAAAAGATAGCATCGGGGGTAGCTGTGTTAGTCTGTATCCACAAAAACAACAAGGAGTCTGGTGGCACCTTAAAGACTAATAGATTTATTTGGGCATAAGCTTTCATGGGTTAAAAAAAAACCTTCTTCAGATGCATAAATAAAATAAATCAAAGATATTACCTCATCCACCTTGTGTCTCTAATACCCTGGGACCAATATAGCTACACTGCATGCAATAATAATAATAATAATAGCACTTAACAGGTTATTTTCCTCTTTAAATTATACTCAACCCCAGGTGAGATAGGTGCTGGAACAAGAGGACTGGTTTCTGGATCACCTACACAGCATTCAGCACTGTTTCTGGAACCGGGAAACCAGCATGGACGGGTGGGAGAGGATTGGTCTGCAAAGCTGGGAAGACCAGGTGAAGCAAGAGAACTTCAGAATGGGGAAGGCTACCTTTTTTGAGATCTGTGCAGAACTGACCCTGAAGCTTCAGTGACATACTACCAATGTGGTGTCCTGTACCCATGGAGAAACAGATTGCCATTGTCATCTGGAAACCTCAGAATGTTACTGGTCTGTAGCCAACCAATTCTGGGCAGGGAGATCAACTGCTGGGGCCATTCTGATGCAGGTCTGCTATGGCATTGATAAGGTGCTGTGTCTAACTGAGATATTGAGGCTGGGTAATGCTCAGGAGATTACTTATGTCTTTGCACACATGGCTTCCTAAACTCTTGTGGGGCAGTTGAAGGAACCCATGTGCCTATCATTCCCTAGCCCATGATGCTAGGATCCTTCAGAATTCAGTACTATTTAAATTAGAATCATAGAATATCAGGGTTGGAAGGGATCTCAGGAGGTCATTTAGTCCAACCCCCTGCTCAAAGCAGGACCAATCGCCAGACAGATTTTTGCCCCAGATCCCTAAATGGCCCCTCAAGAATTGAACTCACAACCCTGGGTTTAGCAGGCCAATGCTCAAACCACAGAGCTATCCCTCCCCCCTTAGTGGAGAAAGGACTGTGTGCCCAGAGTTGCAATGTGGACATTAATGGTGTGAAGGTGGGTCCAGTTATTCTGGGAGGCCCAATTTATTCCCCTGATGCCTTGGCTAATTTGAAGCCACATACAGGCTGCTTGAACAGAAGGAAGGAACATTTTAACTATTGCCTGAGTAGCTGCAGCATGGTAGTCGAGTGTGCACTTGGCCATTTGAAAAGCAAATGGCGCTGATAATGGAATAGGTTGGAAGTAACAGGGGGAAAAAATGTTCCACTGCATGTTGTGTTTTACACAATAATTATGAGAGTAAGGAGGAAAGCCTTGCCAATGGCTGAGGTGGAAAGACTTGCTCGGAGGTTTGAGAAGCCAGCAATGCATCCCACAGAGACAAAAACCAGTGGGAGAACACTTTAACCTGTCTGGTCATTCAATGACAGACCCGCGGGTGGCTATCTTACAACAGAAAAACTTCAAAAACAGACTCCAATGAGAGACTGCTGAGCTGGAATTGATATGCAAACTAGACACAATCAGCTCAGGATTGAACAAGGACTGGGAATGGCTGAGCCATTGCAAACATTGAATCTATCTCCCCTTGTAAGTATTCTCACACTTCTTATCAAACTGTCTGTACTGGGCTATCTTGATTATCACTTCAAAAGTTTTTTTTTCTCTTACTTAATTGGCCTCTCAGAGTTGGTAAGACAACTCCCACCTGTTTACACACATACAGAGAGCATATATATATCTCCTCAATATTTATTCCACTCTATATGCATCCGAAGAAGTGGGCTGTAGTCCACGAAAGCTTATGCTCTAATAAATCTGTTAGTCTGTAAGGTGCCACAAGTACTCCTGTTCTTTTTGCAAACACCAGGGGGAACTCCGTCAGGGATGCCTACTGTTCATATTTTGAGTCTCCTGCATAAACCTGTCAGCCAATAGTGGGTGTGTTGGGATGCAGACATTGGGTGCACTGTGGTATTGTGTTTAAACTTCCCTGTGTGCTTTTTTAAAACCCTCTGAATTATTTCAGCTTTATTTAAAGGATTTTCTGTGTTAAGTGCAAAGACGACTCATAGTGGATGTACTGTAAATAGTTTTATTATGAAAGAACAATAGAAAATAACATTTTAATGACACCAGTGGAAGAATATATCTTTGTATTTGGAAATGTATTTAATCAATTGTCTTCAGTCACCAACTATATGCAAACCTTTAATTTCTGCAACAGTGCAAACAAAACTCAGAGTACAACAGTGAGAACATTTCAAAAACAACAATTGATGGGATAGGGCATCTCTAAAGTTAACAGTGAGTACACACCTTGCCTCTGGCACTTCTCGTCTGCATGCGTTCTGGGGTTGAGTGCTGTGGCTCAAAAGAGTTGGACTCCCAGGTGCTGGTGTTGTCGGTGCCCAGAGGTTGGATCTGAGAGGTGAATGGGAGCCTCTGAGAGCACTGTTGTAGGGGTACAGAGGTTACAAGTGCTGCTGGTCCCAGTAGCTAGCATTGTCTGGAGGCTGAAGAGCATGACAGGGTCCCAAATTACAGGTCTGCAGAGCCACTGGCCTAGCAGCAGCATATTTGCAGGAGAGTGTTTTGCAGGAGGGTATTTTGGCTTATGAGTTACCTCTGCATCTCTCTGCCTTTTTCCATGTTCTCTTTCGCCACAGTGATGCTGTCCTTAGCCACAGACACGCTTTCCCTGGTCACTGCAACTCCATCTTTGGCCACTGCCAGGATCTCCTGGGGGAGGTGCATTTCTTTCTCCTGGGTCTTCATATACAGCCTTCAAACTCTGAGCCAGCCTGGTTTGCTTCTGACTCTGCCATGAGTTCTGCCAACACTTCATCCAGAGTCTTCCTTTTTCTCTCCTTCAGGTTGGCCAGTCTATCAGCAATAGATAGAGGTTCTGTCGTTGACGGCTTGGCTGTTACAGGTGCTGTGGCTATGGCAGTAGGGGGGGAAATAGTTTATGGTTCATATCCCAAACAAGTCATGATAGCTTTTTTTGGTATGTATATGTGACTTTACCTTTGAGACTCTTCCCATTCTTTGGGGAACCCAGAGATAAGTGGTCTATGTGTAAAGAGGGTGCTGGGTGCATTGGGATTTCAGTCTATTGTACCTGTTTTCCTGCTGTTAGGGGTGGGGTGATCGGACCTATGTTCCAAGTTTGGTTTTGCAGCTTTGTTTATGCACAGGAGGTGCTACTATGGCCTCAGAGGCGTAAAGGAGGGAGATTATGGGGAGCAAGCTGGACAGTAATCCCCTCTACATCTCCTTTAAGATGTTCTGACACTCGATGTTACGCTGAGGCATGTAACTAGGAGACAGAAGATGGTCTTATTTAAAAGGCAGACCACCAAGATATGCTGTGAAGTTATTCACCAGGATTGTCCCCCAAAAGTGCTGCAGGAGTGGGAGTGGCTTGCAAGCTATACTGGGGACATGGCGGGGAGGGGCTATTCCCTATAACGTGCAAAACAAAACCAAGCTGTTTCTCAGTGTTAAAAGTTTTGCTATATCTCCCCTGCAGACACAGAGAAAGTGCAGAGGAAAATAGATAGGGCCCTGTAATGACTGTCAACTATAGTGTGTGTTACAGGGCATTTTGTACCCATGGGAAGCAGCATTGTCTGTGCCTTGACCAGCTGTGCAATGTGCACTGAGACCTCATGTAAACTATGAAAATTAACCACATTTCTTTCCCTGTAAGCTCTGCCTCCATAAACTGTTGAATTTTGCACATATGAATGCTTTGTTATTGAAATCTGCCACAGGGTGGGGCAGGAGAAGGGGCCACAGATTGTGCCTGTGCCATGCTGGGGGAAGCCATTTTGAAGCAGCAAAAAGGGGGAAGGGAGGTGGAAGGTAGTTCACATCTGCCAATAATAATAATAGGTACTTACATGCCTAAGTTCACTCCATGGGATCTGATTCTTCAGTCCCCGCCTGGGTTTCTGGCTGGGATTTGGGATCAGTTGATGCAGGACAGGAAGCAGAGTCTGTTGTAACAGGGCAGGACTGGGGCTGCCTCTCCACTTGGCCATCAACAGGTTCCTGAGTCCCAAAAAGATCCTGGCTCTCAGAGGGTAGCTCCTTTCCCACTGAGAAACTCACCCCAGTATTGCCAATAGCCCAGTTGTTTGGGCTCTCCTCCAGATAGGGGAAACCTGGACTCAAGTCTCTGTTCCAATTAAGGCAGAGTGGGCATCTGCAAATAGGTGAGTGCTCTAGTCCTGGGTTATTGGCTATAACTGGGGGTGGGTCTTTCTGTCTTCTTGAGGAAGAGCTGACCTGGTTTAGGTGCCTAACTCCTAGAGAGGGTTCACAGCTGTGATTACCCAAGACGATATGGGTGCCCAACTACCTTGGTGGGATAGGGCTTAGGGCAGGCCATATCCTTCTCTCCTCAGCATCTCCTACTGGCTAGCTTTGGCAGCTCCCCACTCAGCTTGCTGGCTGGCTTCTGAGAGTCTTGTTATAGCTCCCCTGCAGTCCCATGTGATCTAGTGGTTAGGATTCCTGGTTTTCACCTACGTGGCCTGGGTTCAATTCCCAGTGTGGGAATAATGCAGTGCTTTCAACAAACTAAGGATAGCTCAGTGGTTTAAGCATTGGCCTGCTAAACCCAGGGTTGTGAGCTCAATCCTTGAGGGGGCCACTTAGGGATCTGGGGCAAAATCAGTACTTGGTCCTGCTAGTGAAGGCAGGGGGCTGGACTTAATGACCTTTTAAGGTCCCTTCCAGTTCTAGGAGATAGGATATCTCCATTAATTTAGTTTTCCTCATAGATTCCAAAGCCAGAAGGAACTATTGTGATCATCTAGTTTGACCTCCAATATAACTCAGGCCATAGAACTTCTCCAAAATAATTCCTAGAGTAGATCTTTTGAGAAAAACATCCAACCTTGATTTAAAAATTGTTAGTGATGGAGAATCCACCACAATCTGTAGTAAATTGTTCCAATGGTTAATGATCCTCACTGTTAAAAATTTACACTTTATTTCTTGTCTGAATTTGTGTAGCTTCAACTTCCAACCATTGGATTGTGTTACACCTTTCTCTGCTAGATTGAAGAGCCCATTATTCAATATTTGTTCCCCATGTAGATACTTATAGACTGTAATCAAATCACCCCACTTTAATGTTCTCTTTGTTAAATTAACTAGATTAAGTTCTTTGAGTCTATCACTATGAGGCATGTTTTCTAATCCTTTCATTAGTCTCGTGGCTCTTCTCTGAACCCTCTCCAATTTATCAACATCCTTCTTGAATTGTGGACACCAGAACTGGACACAGTATTCCAACAGCAACCACACCAGTGCAAAATACAGAGGTAAAGTAACTTTTCTGCTCCTATTCGAGATTCCCTGTTTATACATCCCAGGATCACATTAGCTCTTTTGGCCACATCATCAAAATGGGGTCTCATATTCAGCTGATTATCCACCACAACTCCCAAGTCTTTTTCAGAGTCACTGCTTCCAAGGATAGAGGGTTAGGCACCCTATGCATTGTACAGGAACCTGAAAGTTACATGTTGCAACACTGAGCATTGTACATCTAAATCCTGGTGTGGATCTAGACCTAAAAGACCTGCAACACCTATCTCACTTCTCCAAGCCCTCGCATTCTGATTAGAAAGGGGGGGAAACAGAACTCACTCCCTGAAATAAAATTGTGTGCAACAATTACAGCTTCCATACTGTACAGCAAAGTTATGCTATATGGGTTCACAGAGGAGGGTACTAATCATTCTGGAGGGCCTGATGGTAACCTCAGGCCAATACTCAAATGTCTAACAGTTTTCGTACTGGCTGTTTTTACAAAATGTCTACCATCTTCAGATTAAGTCAAGAAAGTCAATTCATTTAAGACACTACTAAATGTCACAGATCCGATGATACATTATACGTTTTCCAGACATGAACAATTTCACTGTTTGTGCACAAGCCTCCCCTGCTGGTCAAAGATAAAACAGCATCGGAGAATCATTTGCCAACTTTCTACAGAAAGAAAAAAGCTATTGCAGAGCAGCTAAATGTAGAAGAGGTAAGGGAGGAATTAAATTAACCATATTTTTTCAGTGGAGATCGCCTTAAGTAAAATATCCAACTCATGAGCAGTCCTTTCTAGAAGAATTGTGTCTACTGCAAAATATACAGGTTGTGCACAAACAGTGAGTTCACAGAATACTTTAAATCAATTGTACATTTAAAAAGAATTAGATGGGATATGTTAGGTGATTCCTGGGTCAGCATTACTGATTTAGTGACATTGGAGTAAGGTATGCAGCAAAACTGATAATTAAGTTAAAATTAAATCACAACAATCCTCACATATTTAAAATTTTCTGTTAAGCCAAAAATGAGGGCAATTGTTTGGTCACTCCCTAGTCCACATAAATAAGACATAATTTTCTAACACTGCTAATCAAACCCCTTTCTCCAGAATTTATTCAGTAGGTATATGTATATTTAAAAGGAACATGGAACCTGAAAGATTGGTCAGTAATGGCCTGGTGCAGACAGCAACAACAACAAAAATCACATACCAGATTCCCTGATGCATCCAGCTTACATGGGTCACTCTCAGGGGTCTAGTTATAGTTCCCTGACTCTCTGCTTGGTCCCATGTGCAGGTTAGAGCAGCTCCCATACCCCGAAGGGATCATCTGCCAGCTAGGGATAACCAGAGTATACCACACTCTGGCCATGCACATCCCCTACACTGTAGGCTGCAATGAGGATGGTGTAGGAACCATCTGTGTCGGCTGGGGATGATGACCTCTTCCCTGGCCCTCCCAAGCCCCCATACAAAGGGACCAAAGCGGGAGTTAGAATCTGACCCCCATATCTCACGTTAGTCAAAGATCATACCATTCCATTGACCAGAACTCCATTCATGTTCACCTCTCGCAAAGAGGTCAGTTTGTAAAAGTGAACAGCAACAACAGCTTTTATTAAAGCTGCATGCATGGCAATAAAATGAAAGTTTTGTCAGTCTAAATAGCATGTTGCACTCAAAAACATGCCCTTTATTGCATGGATACATGCATATACCACAGGCCCCTTTCATAACTTGGATAAATAAGTTCCATTCAGTTTATTCTGGTTATCATGGCCTTCAAAAAAATTGAAAGAAGTCTCAACCCACAACCCAGAAATCTGCCAATTCAAAAGATGATACGAAAGGAAACAACATATGTATGTCTGAGTTTTTTAATGCTGAGAGGTGCTTATCTTTCAAAAATGTCAGCATGCTCATCTGATCAATGTGTACAGTTTTTTTAAAGTTCATATTACATGACATGTGAGAATAGGATTACCCCAGCCCCAAAATGTCAAACAATTTTGACTGGAATCAAAATCCTCCAGGGAACATCCCAAAACTTCATACCGTTACTGCGTACTAACGTTTGTACTGGAAATGGAGGTTACTTACCTGTAACTGATAGCTCTTCAAGATGTGTGGTCCCTATCTGTAATCCACACATGGGGACACATGCGCACCATGTGCCCAAGTCCAGAAATTCTAACAAGCAGTGTCCATTGAGCTGCACATGTACAGTAGCATTCCTTGTGCTCCCAACCGAGGGCAAACAAGGCAGTGTGGGCCAGTGACTCTCCAGTTCCTCTTCTTACTATGAATGCAACAAAATCCAAAGCCGAGGGGACAGAGAGCAGGTAGTGGAATACAGATAGGGACAATACATCTGCAAGAGCTTCCAGTTACAGGTAAGTAACCTCTAGTTCTTCAAGTGCTGGTCGCTATGGGTATTCCACACATGGGTGATTTACAAGCAGTGCTGAGGCTGGAGAGGGGTACAAGGAAGCCAGCAGCAAAGATGATTGCAGTATTGCAGTTCCCACTGCTGCATCTGTAGCAGAAGCCTGAACTAGCAAACGTGTGGATGGAGCTCCAGGTGGCCACTCTGCTTTTGTCTAGTATTGCAGCGTCCTGCAGGGATGCTTGTGATGTGGTTTGTGCCCTAGTGGAATGTGCCTTCAGGAGGAGGTGGGTGTTTTAACCTGTAGCTGATGCACCCAGAAACCCACATAGAGATACTCAGAGGATCTTGCTTGACCTCACAATCTTTCTACTATGGCAAGAAAAAGTGTGTGATTTTCTGATAGGTTTGGTCCTTTGCAGAACACCAGGGCAGGTCTGATGTCAAGGGAATGAAGTCTTCTCTTCAGCAGAAGCATGGGGTTTCAGAAAAAGGACACGTAAGTGGATACTTTGGTTGACATGGAATTCATAAATAACCGTGGGGAGGAACTTAGGATGGAGGCAAAAGGATAAAGGGGTCTGCCATGAAGGCTCCCAAACTCACTCACCTTCCTGGCTAAAGTAATAGCAATTAAAAATGCAACTTTCATAGACAGGTGAGACATGTAGCATGTTGCCAAATGTTCAAACAGTAGTCTAGTGAGTATTGACAGGATGCAATTGAGGTCCCATTGAGGTGTAGGTTTGACCCTGGGTGGAAAGATCCTGACTAGGCCCCTCATGAATCTTGTTGTAGTTGGGTGGGTGAAAACAGAACATCATTATAATGGAGGAAGGAAGGCACTAATTCCTCTGAGATGGACTCACAGTGAGCTAATGGAAAGGCCCAAATTTCTTTTAGAGACAGGAGATAATCTAAAATGACCAGAATATTTACAGTGCCTGGAGAAGGTTGATGATGCTGCCTCCAGGTAGAGAAACACCTCCATTTAGCTAAGTAGCAGGTCCTAATTGGCTCTTGCCTACTTTGGGTAAGGATAGAATGGACAGGTGTTGAATAGGAGCATTCTATTTTTCAATACCCATCCAAACACCAGGCCATGAGATGGAGCAAGTCTGGACTGGGGTGTCTGATTCTGCCCCATCCCTACCCCCCATGCCATTATGGGGTCCAGGAAGAAGTAGATCCTGATTGGGGGAGGGCTGACATTTTCAGGAACTCTGGGAACCAAACTGGGTGCTAGAAGAATAACTCTGGTCCTGTCATGACAGATCTTTCTCAGGACCTGTGGTAGTAGGGGAATGGGAGGAAAGTAATATTTGAGATCATTTGTCCATGACATCAGGACAGTATCACCCTGGATGCCATAGCCCATAGCTCTTTTGGAGCAGTCAGGGAAATTTTCCTGTTTGGGACATACAGCGATCCCATTGAGGTGAACCCCACTGAGCAAATATTTTGCTCAGGACAGAGTTGTGAATCTCCCACTCGTGGGCTGCAAAGAAGCACCTGCTCAGGTTGGCTGCTGAAGTGTTCTGAGCACCTGGGAGGTATGCAGCTTGATTAGCGATGCTGTTTCTGATGCACCACTTCCAAAGCCTGACTGCTTCCAGGCAAAGGGGAAGAGATCTGGCTCCACCCAGTTTGTTTATGTAAATGACTGTGGTGATACTGTCTGACAACTTGCAACCCTGTCTGCAACCCTGTCAAACTGCTCTCAGTTCTAATATACTGCTGTGCAGTCTGGCCTTCCGTGTAGTCCGGGTACCTTGTTCGGATGAACACCCCAACCCAGAAGGGAAGCATCTGTTAGGATGGTGGCATTAGGGGTGGAAGTGTTGAAGGCAAAACTCACTCTCACTTTCTCTGGGTTCAGCCACTGGATGAGGGAGACAATGACTCTGCTGGGAACAGTCACTTTAGAGTTGATGGGATCTTTGTCTGGTGAGTAGCCAGCCAGAGCCAGGCCTGTAGACATCATAGATGAAGCATGATGTATGGCATCACATAAGTGCACAAGGCCATATGGCCTAAAAACAAGAGGCACAATCTGACTGCAGTTCTTGGTCTACGAGTAATCTGTGCTATCAGACTGCTCATTAACTGAAATCTTTCTGTGGGAAGAAAAATTCTCACAGAAACAGAGTCCAGTGTCGCTCTGACGAAGTTTATCATCCGTGTGGATGATAAAATGGACTTTTTTTGTTTATGCAGAAATCCAGGGCTACTAGAAGATGGAGCAGAAACTCCGTCACCAACTTGACCTCTCAGCAGGAGCAACTTACCAGGAGCCAATCGTTCAGATATGAGACAACTGTGTAACATTAACATTTCATTTGGGCTGCCACCACAGAGAAAACTTTTGTAAACACTCTGGATGCTATTGCTAGCCAAAGAGAAGAACTCTGAACTGGAATTGTTCTTGGCCCACCATAAATTGCAGGAACCTTCTGTGAGCGGGATGAATTTCTACATGAAAGTAAAAAGCAACAGAGGGTCCTGTGGCACCTTTAAGACTAACAGAAGTATTGGGAGCATAAGCTTTCGTGGGTAAGAACCTCACTTCTTCAGATGCAAACTGAAGAACGTGAAAGTATGCATCCTTCATATCGAGAGCCACAAATTACATTGGATAATCAATGCTAATGTAACCATCCTGAATTTCAACTTTCAAATAAAGATGTTTAGTTGCAGAAGGTTCAGAATATGTGTCCACCCTCTGTCTTTTTTGGGGACTAGGAAATAAGGGAAATAGAACCCTCTCCCTTAATACTGAGGAGAGGCGGCGAACAGCAGAGGCTAACAGCGGGAGTTTGCCTGGGAGCTGTCCGAGAGGAGGTACGCTAAGTGCTGCATTAGGGGGGCTGTGTTGGTGAGTATCTGAGTGTCTGCTGCTGGGACAGTTGGTCAGTTTGACCGTGTGCTTGATTGCTTGCTTGTTTGTTTGAAAAGTGTGAATTGGGAGTGCTTTGTTCCAGCTGGGCCTTGAGTGGGCCTGACTGGTATATAAGGGCAGTCAGCAGCGAACCAGCTGAGCGGCGAACAGCAGAGGCTAACAGCGGGAGTTTGCCTGGGAGCTGTCCGAGAGGAGGTACGCTAAGTGCTGCATTAGGGGGGCTGTGTTGGTGAGTATCTGAGTGTCTGCTGCTGGGACAGTTGGTCAGTTTGACCGTGTGCTTGATTGCTTGCTTGTTTGTTTGAAAAGTGTGAATTGGGAGTGCTTTGTTCCAGCTGGGCCTTGAGTGGGCCTGACTGGTATATAAGGGCAGTCAGCAGCGAACCAGCTGAGCGGCGAACAGCAGAGGCTAACAGCGGGAGTTTGCCTGGGAGCTGTCCGAGAGGAGGTACGCTAAGTGCTGCATTAGGGGGGCTGTGTTGGTGAGTATCTGAGTGTCTGCTGCTGGGACAGTTGGTCAGTTTGACCGTGTGCTTGATTGCTTGCTTGTTTGTTTGAAAAGTGTGAATTGGGAGTGCTTTGTTCCAGCTGGGCCTTGAGTGGGCCTGACTGGTATATAAGGGCAGTCAGCAGCGAACCAGCTGAGCGGCGAACAGCAGAGGCTAACAGCGGGAGTTTGCCTGGGAGCTGTCCGAGAGGAGGTACGCTAAGTGCTGCATTAGGGGGGCTGTGTTGGTGAGTATCTGAGTGTCTGCTGCTGGGACAGTTGGTCAGTTTGACCGTGTGCTTGATTGCTTGCTTGTTTGTTTGAAAAGTGTGAATTGGGAGTGCTTTGTTCCAGCTGGGCCTTGAGTGGGCCTGACTGGTATATAAGGGCAGTCAGCAGCGAACCAGCTGAGCGGCGAACAGCAGAGGCTAACAGCGGGAGTTTGCCTGGGAGCTGTCCGAGAGGAGGTACGCTAAGTGCTGCATTAGGGGGGCTGTGTTGGTGAGTATCTGAGTGTCTGCTGCTGGGACAGTTGGTCAGTTTGACCGTGTGCTTGATTGCTTGCTTGTTTGTTTGAAAAGTGTGAATTGGGAGTGCTTTGTTCCAGCTGGGCCTTGAGTGGGCCTGACTGGTATATAAGGGCAGTCAGCAGCGAACCAGCTGAGCGGCGAACAGCAGAGGCTAACAGCGGGAGTTTGCCTGGGAGCTGTCCGAGAGGAGGTACGCTAAGTGCTGCATTAGGGGGGCTGTGTTGGTGAGTATCTGAGTGTCTGCTGCTGGGACAGTTGGTCAGTTTGACCGTGTGCTTGATTGCTTGCTTGTTTGTTTGAAAAGTGTGAATTGGGAGTGCTTTGTTCCAGCTGGGCCTTGAGTGGGCCTGACTGGTATATAAGGGCAGTCAGCAGCGAACCAGCTGAGCGGCGAACAGCAGAGGCTAACAGCGGGAGTTTGCCTGGGAGCTGTCCGAGAGGAGGTACGCTAAGTGCTGCATTAGGGGGGCTGTGTTGGTGAGTATCTGAGTGTCTGCTGCTGGGACAGTTGGTCAGTTTGACCGTGTGCTTGATTGCTTGCTTGTTTGTTTGAAAAGTGTGAATTGGGAGTGCTTTGTTCCAGCTGGGCCTTGAGTGGGCCTGACTGGTATATAAGGGCAGTCAGCAGCGAACCAGCTGAGTGGCGAACAGCAGAGGCTAACAGCGGGAGTTTGCCTGGGAGTTCGCCTAGGGAGAGCGCACTGAGGCTTTCATCTGCAGGTTTCTCCGAGTAGTTCCTGCAACAGTTGAGGAAGCTCCTAAGAGGACGGTGATATGGAAGGTGAGCGATCAGCTGTTGTAACCTGCACAGGTTGTGCCATGTTTGTCTTTCTTCCACAGGACAGAAGCGACTTTGTCTGCACAAAGTGTAAGCTGGTCTCCATATTGGAGGAGAAGGTTCGAGGGCTGGAGAAACAAGTATCAACTCTGCGTTGCATAAGGGAAAATGAAGATTTCCTGGACAGACGTCAGGAGATGCTTCTACGGCCACAATGTTCTGAAGATTCAGAGCAGGCGCAGCAGGGACAGAAGGATTGTGAGGAGGTTTGGCAGCATGTGACCTCCAGAAGAAGAAAGAGGAGCGTCCATGCACCAGCAATGGAGATACAGGTGAGGAATCATTTCCATGTTCTCTCTACAGGTGCTAATGCGGAGAGTGGACTAGATGGCCCATCTGAGGGAAGGGAGCAGAAGGAGACTCCACCGATTGGAAGGCAAAAGATGCACTGTCCTAGGGATGGGGGTTCCACGACCACCACTCCCAAAAGGAGGAGGAGGGTGGTGGTGGTCGGGGACTCCCTCCTCAGGGGGACTGAGTCATCTATCTGCCGCCCTGACCGGGAAAACCGAGAGGTCTGCTGCTTGCCAGGAGCTAGGATACACGATGTGACGGAGAGACTGCCGAGACTCATCAAGCCCTCGGATCGCTACCCCTTCCTGCTTCTCCACGTGGGCACCAATGATACTGCCAAGAATGACCTTGAGCGGATCACTGCAGACTACGTGGCTCTGGGAAGAAGGATAAAGGAGTTTGAGGCGCAAGTGGTGTTCTCGTCCATCCTCCCTGTGCAAGGAAAAGGCCGGGGTAGAGACCGTCGAATCGTGGAAGTCAACGAATGGCTACGCAGGTGGTGTCGGAGAGAAGGCTTTGGATTCTTCGACCATGGGATGGTGTTCCAAGAAGAAGGAGTGCTAGGCAGAGACGGGCTCCACCTAACGAAGAGAGGGAAGAGCATCTTCGCCAGCAGGCTGGCTAACCTAGTGAGGAGGGCTTTAAACTAGGTTCACCGGGGGAAGGAGACCAAAGCCCTGAGGTAAGTGGGGAAATGGGATCCTGGGAGGAAGCACAAGCAGGAGAGCGCAACAGGGGAGGACTCCTGTCTCATGCTGAGAAAGAGGGACGATCGTTGAGTTATCTTAAGTGCCTATACACAAATGCAAGAAGCCTGGGAAACAAGCAGGGAGAACTGGAAGTCCTGGCACAGTCAGGGAACTATGATGTGATTGGAATAACAGAGACTTGGTGGGATAACTCACATGACTGGAGTACTGTCATGGATGGATATAAACTGTTCAGGAAGGACAGGCAGGGCAGAAAAGGTGGGGGAGTTGCGTTGTATGTAAGAGAGGAGTATGACTGCTCAGAGCTCCGGTATGATACTGCAGAAAAACCTGAGAGTCTCTGGATAAAGTTGAGAAGTGTGAGCAACAAGGGTGATGTCGTGGTTGGAGTCTGCTATAGACCACCAGACCAGGGGGATGAGGTGGACGAGGCTTTCTTCTGGCAACTAGCAGAAGTTGCTAGATCGCAGGCCCTGGTTCTCATGGGAGACTTTAATCACCCTGATATCTGCTGGGAGAGCAATACAGCGGTGCACAGGCAATCCAGGAAATTTTTGGAAAGTGTAGGGGACAATTTCCTGGTGCAAGTGCTGGAGGAACCAACTAGGGGCAAAGCTTTTCTTGACCTGCTGCTCACAAACAGGGAAGAACTAGTAGGGGAAGCAAAAGTGGATGGGAACCTGGGAGGCAGTGACCATGAGATGGTCGAGTTCAGGATCCTGACACAAGGAAGAAAGGAGAGCAGCAGAATACGGACCCTGGAGTTCAGAAAAGCAGACTTTGACTCCCTCAGGGAACAGATGGGCAGGATCCCCTGGGAGAATAACATGAAGGGCAAAGGGGTCCAGGAGAGCTGGCTGTATTTTAAAGAATCCTTATTGAGGTTGCAGGAACAAACCATCCCGATGTGTAGAAAGAATAGTAAATATGGCAGGCGACCAGCTTGGCTAAACAGTGAAATCCTTGCTGATCTTAAACGCAAAAAAGAGGCTTATAAGGAGTGGAAGATTGGACAAATGACCAGGGAGGAGTATAAAAATATTGCTCAGGCGTGCAGGAGTGAAATCAGGAAGGCCAAATCACACTTGGAGTTGCAGTTAGCAAGAGATGTTAAGAGTAACAAGAAGGGTTTCTTCAGGTATGTTAGCAACAAGAAGAAAATCAAGGAAAGTGTGGGCCCCTTACTGAATGAGGGAGGCAACCTAGTGACCGAGGATGTGGAAAAAGCTAATGTACTCAATGATTTTTTTGCCTCTGTCTTCACGCACAAGGTCAGCTCCCAGATTGCTGCACTGGGCAGTACAGCATGGGGAGAAGGTGACCAGCCCTCTGTGGAGAAAGAAGTGGTTCGGGACTATTTAGAAAAACTGGACGTGCACAAGTCCATGGGGCCGGATGCGCTGCATCCGAGGGTGCTAAAGGAGTTGGCGGGTGAGATTGCAGAGCCATTAGCCATTATTTTTGAAAACTCATGGCGATCAGGGGAGGTCCCAGATGACTGGAAAAAGGCTAATGTAGTGCCCATCTTTAAAAAAGGGAAGAAGGAGGATCCGGGGAACTACAGGCCAGTCAGCCTCACCTCAGTACCTGGAAAAATCATGGAGCAGGTCCTCAAGGAATCAATTATGAAACATTTAGAGGAGAGGAAAGTGATCAGGAACAGTCAGCATGGATTCACGAAGGGGAAGTCGTGCCTGACTAACCTAATTGCCTTCTATGATGAGATAACTGGCTCTGTGGATGAGGGGAAAGCAGTGGATGTGTTATTTCTTGACTTTAGCAAAGCTTTTGATACTGTCTCCCACAGTATTCTTGCCACCAAGTTAAAGAAGTATGGGCTGGATGAATGGACTGTAAGGTGGATAGAAAGCTGGCTAGATCATCGGGCTCAACGGGTAGTGATCAATGGCTCCATGTCTAGTTGGCAGCCGGTTTCAAGTGGAGTGCCCCAAGGGTCGGTCCTGGGGCCGGTTTTGTTTAATATCTTTATTAATGATCTGGAGGATGGTGTGGACTGCACTCTCAGCAAGTTTGCAGATGACACTAAACTAGGAGGCGTGGTAGATACACTAGAGGGTAGGGATCGGATACAGAGGGACCTAGACAAATTAGAGGATTGGGCAGAAAAAAACCTGATGAGGTTCAACAAGGACAAGTGCAGAGTCCTGCACTTAGGACGGAAGAATCCCATGCACTGCTACAGACTAGGGACCGAATGGCTAGGTAGCAGTTCTGCTGAAAAGGACCTAGGGGTCACAGTGGACGAGAAGCTGGATATGAGTCAACAGTGTGCTCTTGTTGCCAAGAAGGCTAACGGCATTTTGGGCTGTATAAGTAGGGGCATTGCCAGCAGATCGAGGAACGTGATCGTTCCCCTTTATTCGACATTGGTGAGGCCTCATCTGGAATACTGTGTCCAGTTTTGGTCCCCACACTACAAGAAGGATGTGGAAAAATTGGAAAGAGTCCAGCGGAGGGCAACAAAAATGATTAGGGGTCTGGAGCACATGACTTATGAGGAGAGGCTGAGAGAACTGGGATTGTTTAGTCTCCAGAAGAGAAGAATGAGGGGGGATTTGATAGCAGCCTTCAACTACCTGAAGGGGGGTTCCAAAGAGGATGGAGCTCGGCTGTTCTCAGTGGTGGCAGATGACAGAACAAGGAGCAATGGTCTCAAGTTGTAGTGGGGGAGGTCCAGGTTGGATATCAGGAAAAACTATTTCACTAGGAGGGTGGTGAAACACTGGAATGCGTTACCTAGGGAGGTGGTGGAGTCTCCTTCCTTGGAGGTTTTTAAGGCCCGGCTTGACAAAGCCCTGGCTGGGATGATTTAGCTGGGAATTGGTCCTGCTTTGAGCAGGGGGTTGGACTAGATGACCTCTTGAGGTCCCTTCCAACTCTGATATTCTATGATTCTATGATTCTATGAGAGACATGCTCTATCACCCCACATTGTAGGAGGGAGTCTGCCTCTTAATGAAGAATCACCTCATGAGAGTAGCCCCTGAACAGGGATTGGGAAGGGGACTTAGGAAGAGAGAGGGAGAGGAACTCAATGGAGTATGCTTGATGGATCTTTTCCAAGATCCAGCTGACTATAATGATTCAAGTGCCAATTAAGAGTGAAGAGTGGGAAACGGACCTCCGAAATAATGGGGAAAGAGGTAAGTGGCATCCGTGTTGGTAGACAGGTCTCAAGCAAGATGTCAATAGTAGCCCTTTGCAGGTGGCTGGGAATGGGTAGAGGTCATCTTTGTAAAGGGGGCCAAGAAGTGAGGCCTCTGAACCCTCTGATGTTTCCACAGAGGTTCGGTGGGACACTGGTGGTAGAACACTTGAGGAGGGGGTGACCGTGACCTATAGGCTAGTCTCTGGTGTTTTTTCCTTGGGACCAGAATGTAAATGCCCAGGGAGTGTTGAGTCAATCTCGAGTCCTTCTATGAGTGTATGGACTCATCCGTTCTCTGACTGAAGAGATTCGACTCATCAAAGGGAAGGTCCTGCATGGTATTTCTGTACCTCCATGGGGAAATCTAAAGACTGTAGCCAAGAAACCCTCCTCTGACTATACCAGTGGCCATATGCCCTATCTGCTGCATCCACTGCAGCCTGAAGGGATGATCTTGCCATTAATTTACCATCCTCTATGAAGAACTGAAATTGGGCTCTGGCCTCGGGAGAAGCTTGTCTTCAAAGTCCGTCAGTCTGGCATAGTTGTTAAAATAGTGTCTCTCAGCTCTTCTCTGGGTGGGGGTGCGGGATGCTGCAGTATGCCAGACCCATATGGCTAGTATCCATGATGGCCTCGTTAACTGGAAGTGCTACCTTACTTTGGCCTTAAAGTTGCAAAATATCCAGGAGCTGGTATTGTGCATCCTGGACCTCCTCCAGTGGTATCTGGAAGTCATGGGCAATCTTCTGCAGTAGCTCCTGGTACTGCCTATGATTATCCAGTGGCGATGTAGAGGAAAGAGTGACTGCTTCATCCAGAGATGAGGATAAGATTCCCATCAGTACCTGAGAATCCGGGTCAATAGCCTCCTCCTCCAATAGCTCCGGTGGGTACAGAAAAGGAGACGTGTGGTAAAATTCCTGGATCGGTCATGGGCATCTGCCATAGGGATCCCTGGGCCCCAATAAGGCCAGAAAGGGGGGTCAGCTTTTTGTGGGGGGACCCCATGGTATCGGGTACAAGCAGTCCCTGGGGAAGTCATATCTGGAGGGATAGCATCCAGATCTTCTGGACTGCCCGTCAGGGCACGTCTCTCTCCAAAAGATGGAGGAGCAGCCGGAACATCTGATGAGTCCAAATCTGAAACTGCTTCCCTTCCAATGGTGGGGCCGTTGGTACTAGGGCACCCCTGCCTGATGGTTGGAGATGAGACAGCTCCAGAAACACTGAAATAATATCATCCTCTGGCATAGTAACGTCCCTAAGGAGGGCCAGGCTGGAGAGGATGAGATACTGTGGATAATGGAGAAAGATATCCGCCAGTGTTTTATATGTCTCCAGACATCCCAGTGTCTAGGGGCTCCAATGGTCAGAACTGATGGTTCTGCAGTCCTTGGACAAGTGAGCTGGTACCAACAACAGCTGGTACCAAGTCCAGAACCACACTCCTAAACAGTGGTTTTCAACCTTTTTCATTTGTGGATCACTAAAAAATTGCAAATGGAGGTATGGACCCTTTTGGAAATCTTAGAAATAGTCTGCAGACTCCCAGGGGAATGCAGACCACAGGTTGAAAACCGCTGTCCTAGACTGAACCAGCTAGGATGACAGTCCTTGTGTTTTGGAGCTGGGGTCACCAAGAGATCTTTCTTCTGTCACAATTTCACAAACCCTCCAGCCTGGGGGTTTTCAGAGAAGGATCAAGGGCAGGAGATACAATTCTTGAAGCCCAGAACTCTGAGTGTAGTCCCAGACAATGGGAAGGGAGTCCCCAGTACTGGGGAGAGCAAGCTATACTAACTATACTAATATAAAATCTACAAAGTATAAAAACTATTTATTTACAGGTTCTATCAAGAGAAAAAAGCTGGAGAAATCTGTGAACACAAGGCTTCTGACTCAGGCCATCCAGCAGTAAGAAGGAACTAGAGTGGCATGGGCCCACGCTGTCTCTTATGCGCTCAGTCAGGAGCACCAGGAGCTATTATGCATGTGTGCACCAACAGACACTGATTGTTAGAATTTCTGGACACTGGTGCATGGATCGCATGCATACCCATGTGTGGAATACACATAGGGACCAGCAATCAAAGAAGAATCTTTATGTAAGCATATACCTGTGTAGATAGGCCTATATTCAGCTATTTGCCTAGCAGCTCACCTAAGGATGCTGCTGCATATCACTTATTCCACTAGCCTCCATTTTTTCTGGTATCAGAGTAGGAAGATCTTGGTTACGGTTGTTTTGCCTCCTTTTTGGTCAATCTCAGGGAGAAAAAAACAACCGACACTTTTAAAACACAAACTGTCCTTGTCTACGTGAGGTTCTAGTCACATTTAATATCATCCAAGTTAAAATGTGTTAATCAACACTGACAGGTTGGACCCCCTCATCCGGGATGCCACCTGATGTACAGGGATTTCACTGAGCCACTCCTGCTCCACCAGCCTGGATTTTCTCTCCGTTTTGCTGAATTAGGCTCTCCAGCCTCTTGCAACACACACACAGACAGCTAGGGCCACAACCAGCTGCAGACACAGACTGAAGTCAGCTCTGTGTGAGAGGACTCACCCAGCATTCACCCTAAATAATACTGTCTCGCGCTGTATAGAAAGATCTGCACAGCGCAAGCTCATAAAAATTCACCCTCTCCCTCAATGTGGAGAAAGGTATGCACAGCTTCTTGCCCTGCCAGATTTGAACTGCACAAACTGGGTTATGTTATAAACAAGAAATAAGTTTATTAACTACAAAAGGTAAACTTTAAGTGATTATAAGGGATAGCAAACAGATCAAAGCAGATTACCTTAGTAAATAAACAAAAAATGTAAACTGAGCTTAACACACTAGATAGGTAATATATAAATTAGCAAATTCTCATCCTGAGTAATAAACAGGCTGGCAGATTCTTAAGACACAAGTTGCCTTGGCTTTTCCAGGTTTTCATATACACAGGCTAAAAATCCTTCTAGCCTGGGACCATCACTTCTCACAGTTCAGTCTTTGTTCCTCAGGTGTTTCCAGATGTGGTGTTGTAGGGAGAGTGAGGTTCCCCCCATAATGTCATTTTCCCCCTTTTATATCTTCTCCCCACTTGCTGGAAAGCTCTTTTGCTGTGACCTGGGTCAAACAGTTCTCATTGTGTAGTGTTATCTCTGAGAGGTTTCTATTGTACACAGTTCCTGGGGTAATCCTTGTGCTTGGGTGCATTTCCTTGATAAGCCATTAACATTGTGTGGCCTTTTTACTATTGTATCTGAAAGGCTGCTTGTGGGTGTTTTCAACCTCAGGAAATGTTTCAGCAACACATACCTATCCAAACTTCATAACTTCACACACGACAAAAGCACATACAATCCAACGAGATATTACTGTCTAACAGATCAAGACTTTTAGAATGACATCTCACAAGGCATACTTTGTATAAGACGTATCCTAATTACAAGACAGTGGTGAATATTGGGGTGTCAGGGTGTAACAAACACATTTTCTAACTTGATGGATTTTCAGAACAACTCACATACAAGAATGTTACACTACTTTGTATTTTGTCATCCAAGTTCTTTAACTGATTCCTTCGTTTATACATTAAAAATGCACTATGAATAAATTTTACCTGGAGTTGGTTTCTTATTCTGCTCATGTTAGCCATTCGTCATGAGTACTCATTGCAACCCTCTTTGCTGTCAACAGAACTGCAAAGCCATTTTAAGTCACCCCAAAGGAAAGCTATAACTATCCTAAGCTTTCTACTTCAGATGGTTGTCCTGTATTAATAGAACATTTGTCCCTTTAGATAAAAACTATTGTGTCAAGTAACTGCCTTCTTTGGTGCTCTGGTAATTAGTAATTACTGCAAGCCACATACATTTTGCTCACAGAGAAGCATATTGACAATTTTTTTAAAATTGACTGATCACCATAGCAACAGAAACCCAGGATTAATAGCTCATCTTTCCTGACCAGAATTCAACAAAACATCTTACATTTTATAAACATCTGTTGATTTCAGAGAAACAGAAAACAGATTTAAGCAAAGATCTCTTACTACCCATAAAGAAAAAAAAAACTGTGGGCTGTATGGGCATAAATGCAGCATGAAAATTGCCATGGAATCTCGTAATACAGGAAGAAAGTTTAAATTTTTGACTCAAATCTTCATTCTTGAGAGAGGCAGCGCAATAGGAAATAAAAAACTTTTTTTCACAGACAGTAATGCACCTGAGGAGGCAATTACATATTCAGATTTTCAAAAGACAAGAATGTAAACTACTTTAAACTTTTTTTAAAATTCTCCCAAGTTCACTTGAACTCCTTACACATTTTAAATATAGTTTGTCAAACCTATACCTCTAAAATACCCTTGCTTGGTAAGAGTTAAAAACACCTGGCCCTTTGTCCTCAAACCCAATTGGCTGGGGAAAAAAGTAAACACACTTTAGTTCCTCTGTTTTACAACATATGTGACAAATGCCACAAAACTGCAACATTTTAATGCATCTTGCATATCTTCATCCTGCACATAATATTTGAGTAAGATAATGCTGGTCCTGGTGATGTGCAACTTGTGCAATGGCAGCCCAGGACCAGTCACGTGGATAGTGGACCCTGAAGCCTCACCCTATTCCAGGGTCAACAGCAGCACCAGTAGAATAGAGCAGAAAGTGCATACGTGCATCTGGGCTCTAAGAGTAGCTCTATCTGAGGCCAAAGGTAGTACAGCCTACACATCTCTTGTCCAGCCCTCTCCCTGCCTCCTGAGGCAAAAAATAAACAGGTATTTTATGCATCTTGGAATACATATTTTCCTAAAACACAGCACAGCACCTGATATGATGAAAATATTTGAGATCTTTAACTTTAATATACAGGCAAACTGACTGCACTCTCACATATATTTAATAGTACTGCAAAAGTATTTAATATGATTTTGGAACTCAAAATAATTATCTGAATATCTTTTTGATTAGTGATTCGTGTGGATGAAGTGGAGTCTTATCTACAGTATCATACACGACACATTACATGGAAATGAGTAAATATTTCATATGTTCTATTTTTGTTTTGTTAAAATTATCAATGCCACTTCTTTTACCCAGTTGTCATCTTTTAACTTCATAAACATTTTATGCAAAGGGAACATTTTCAACATGTTTTCACAGTCAAATTTCTTGGTTGGTAATTTGATTTTTAGAAAATGCAGAACAAAGCAGTACCGAGTACTTTAAAATACATCATGCTCCACTGATTCTGAATGTTCAAGTTCTTAAATTTAGACATGCAATTAAGTGGCTACAGGTGCAGTTCAGCAAAGCACTTAAGCATGTGCTTAACTTTTGATACTTGCATACGTAAGAACATTCTAAAAGACAAGCACATACCTAAGTGCTTTGCTGTTTCAGAGCCTATACTTGGAAAATGAAATTGGCATACTTAATTTTAATAACTATGCACACCCAAGCCCACCCTGTTATTCCTGCACTCATCTGAGAGGCAATAGTTTGCACCTTTAAGGGTAGATCTACACTTACCTCCGGGTCCGGCGGTAAGCAATCGATCTTCTGGGATCGATTTATCGCATCTTGTCTAGACGCGATAAATCGATCCCGGAAGTGCTCGCCGTCGACGCCGGTACTCCAGCTTGGCAAGAGGAGTACGTGGCATCGACGGGGGAGCCTGCCTGCCACGTCTGGACCTGCGGTAAGTTCGAACTAAAGTACTTCGAATTCAGCTACGTTATTAACGTAGCTGAATTTGTGTACCTTAGTTCGAAGTGGGGGGTTAGTGTGGACCAGGCCAAAGTGTCACTTGTACTAAATGTCTTCTGAATAGTCTAGATTCCATGGGAATGGTCTGCTGTTCACCTTCATTGCCAAAATAAATAAAAAACAAACCAAACAAAATAATTTATGCCCCAGAATCCATGAAAAAAAGTTACTACCCAGGGCTCACAGACAAGCAAGGTCCCTGGGTGTGAAGGCATGAATGCTCCTACAGGCAGCATAGTCAGAGTTGCAATTGCTGTCTTCAGTTATGACGCGCATATGCACACACAACATGCCACTCTCACTCATGCAATAGAGGATCAATCCTGCACCTTCAACTCCCATTGGCTTAAATGAGAATTGAGGGATCAGGAAATAATTGTAGGAGACAACCTAAGTCTTGCAACTGCTTTAGGCTCATGATCTGGAGCGCTTTTTCTTGGTTGACACAATGGTGAAGCAGAGCTCTCTCCTCTATCTAGAGCAGGCAGTTTAGAAATTATGTTTAAAAGCTGGCTATGACAGAATACAACCCCATCCCACCCCCATTCATACCCTATAAACTATTGTAATGTTTTTTGTACAAGGCATGTCTTGTAAGGTATCATTTGAAAACTCGTAATTTGCTGGTCAGTATTGTCCTGATAAAATGTGTGGCAACACTGTGTGTAGAGTTTTAAGAGTTCCCTGATGTTATTAACCCATATGATGTTATTAACCCATACTCCATATCCCACAGTCCTCCACAAACTGAGGTTGGCAAACAGGTCTGTCCTAAACAAACGAATGTGTGCTCTGCTTAATTTGCATTTAAGCAGTAAACAAAATCATCAAGCAGGAAGGGAAACAAAAAAAATCTCAAGCAGGTGAGAAAAAGCCAGCAGGAAACATGCTTCCACGTAGATTCTTTGTCTCCAGTGCCCAGTTTTTCAGGAGAGGAACTGAAACTATAAAAGGAGGGGCAAACACCCCAAGGCACCCTCCCATCTCTCCATGCCTATCGCATTCAAAACACCTGACATGACAAAGGAAGCATTTGTTGGTCTCTGGGGTGGGATCCTGACCTACAAGGTTTGGTCAATATGTTTGCTTAAAGCATGTGGTGAGAAACTTTGCTTGAATCTTGACATAGTTTGTTAATTTAGGTATTAGTAAACATCTTAACTTCATTTTCTTGTAACCATTTATGACTTTTATGCCTCATTACTTGTACTCATTTAAACCCTATCTCTCTGTAGTTAATAAACTTCTTTTACTGTTTTATCTAATCCAGTGTGTTTAAATTGAAGTGTCTGAATAACTATTTTAGATAATAAAATGGCACATTTTTCCCTTTAAGGAATAATGGACTTAAAATACTTTGCTCTGTCCAGGAGAGGGCTGGGCAGTACAGGACATACATTTCTGGGGGGAAATCTGGGAGTGTTGGGGCCACCCTACAGTATAACCAAGGCTGGTGAGAGCCAGAGTGTAACCCAAGTGTGGCTAGCTGGCTGCAGCTACACACAGACACTGAGGATGTGGCTTGCATGCTGGAAGCTCTTTGTGAACAGCCCAGGTGGGAGCTACTTCAGCAAGGCTTTGTAAGGCACCCATGGTTGCAGGACAGGGGTGACCTAGCAGCTCATTAGGTATGTAACACTGGGATAGGACAAATTCTACTTAATTTTGACAATTTCAAATACCCATTTGTGCCAGAATAGGTGTGATGTTACTACCAGAAAGAGTTGGCATTTGATTTTCTTTATTAGTAAGGATTAAAATTCTAAAATAATTATTTTTCTGTTTTATGGTTTAAGACAAAATTCTATAGAGATGAAAATATTCCAAGTCAAGGAAGTTTTTCCTCTTCTCTGTTACTATAATCATCATCTTGCTTCCTCTTTACTCAATGAAACTGAAACCTCCAACCTGTACAATGTACTTTACCTTGTATCTTTTTAGATTAGTCACTTACTTTGCATTCTGAGGAACAGCAATAGTAAGACTCATGTAAGGCATTAAGTTCTTTCTCAGTGGCCATAGCTGGAGCACCTCTTGTGATGTCACATTATAGTCCCAAGTGGCTGTGAAAAAGGAAGTAGGTAACAATATAAGTTTTCAACACATCCTCTTACCCCAAACTGCAGGTATATTCCTTTCCTATTAAATACATACATGTTAGAAACAGTAATACAATTAAAAACACAAACAGAAGTCTTATGATCCAAATAGACATTAACTGGTCACAATGATGCATTCAAAGATCTAAATAACAAGTAAAACCAATCAATTTATGTCTTTTGCCTTCTTCTGAGGAAGTTTACCCAAAACAGTTATTCCTGAATAGCTAATTCAGTAAATTACCCCAGGGCTTGTCTACACTTGGTAAGAGATGCCTCATTGGACAGGACGCTTATGGAACTAATTTCTCTTATATTATTGTTATGGGTTAAACCAGGGGTCAGCAACCTTTCAGAAGTGGTGTGCCGAATCTTCATTTATTCACTCTAATTTAAGGTTTCACATGCCAGTAATACATTTTAACGTTTTTAGAAAGTCTCTTTCTATAAGTCTATAATATATAACTAAACTATTGTTGTATGTAAAGTAAATAAGGTTTTGTAAATGTTTAAGCAGCTTCATTTAAAATTAAATTAAAATGCAGAGCCCCCAGGACTGGTGGCTAGGACCCGGGCAGCGTGAGTGCCACTGAAAATCAGCTCATGTGCCACCTTTGGCACACATGCCATAGGTTGCCTATCCCTGGGTTAAACCTTACTGAAACCAATAGGTGTAACAGCCATCCTTTGCTTGGGGTAAATGTAGGGCACAGGTAAGATCCTTTATGGAACCAGGTAGATGAAACAATTGCCGACTCCACCCAGAACACAGGCAAATACAAGGCATATGTGGGAGGCAGAATTTCACTGTGTGCTGTTTAGTGAAGGTTTGTGTATCTGTAGAGAGGCAGAAAGCCCAGAAAAGCAAAGAAAGAACACAGCAAGAAAGCTTGGAATTTGGCCTGGGTAGGGAGACATTTTCTGTATGTCCCCATTGGTTTAACTGACTGGGTGGTGATCTGGAAGGAGGAGATGGCTCCTGACAGCCACCTATTAACTACCACCCAAGAATCATTAGGGGACAATGCCAGAACTGTTAGTTTCTCTGTCTCCAGCCAGCTTACAAAACTGGTTTGACTAGGAATGACAGTGCCAAATACAGTGCCAAAAAACTCTGGCAGTAGTGAAATCAATGCAAGTTCTGCTATTAACTTTGATGGGGCCACGATTTCACCCATAAAGTTTTCTATAGCCTCAGCATCGTGAGGTTTCAATATTTCTCATGTCAGTTTACACAGTGGGTTAACACCACATTTAGTTAGGACAAAGATTTGGGACTCAGTAAGTGACAAATATGTCAATCTAAGGTACAGCTGAGAGGTAAAATGAGGAGAACAAGCGCCAACAGGTAACAAGACAATTTTATTTTTCACTTAAATTTTAAAAATTGAAATATGCCTATAGGATCCAGTAGTCAGAAAGGCTGAAAGAAAATAAACAGAGGGAGAACAGAGAACTGTGAAGCAAGGAAAAAATACATGAGCCAAGGTGATATTAGGAAAACAGAATATGAAAGTGATAAAATAAACAATGTATGATAACAGGGACAGAAAAGAGTTTCTGTGGACATCTGGCTGGCCAAGTTACTGTTGAAATGACTATTTTAATGCTGCTGGGATTTTATTGTATTCAGGGCCGGCTCCAGGGTTTTGGCCCCGCCAAGCAGCCAAAAAAAAAAAAAAAAAAAAGCCGCGATCACAATCTGCGGCAGCAATTCGGCAGAAAGTCCTTCAATCCGAGCTGAATTGCCGCCAAATAGCTGGACCTGCCGCCCCACTCCGGAGTGGCCGCCCCAAGCACCTGCTTGCCAAGCTGGTGCCTGGAGCCGGCCCTGATTGTATTATTAAAGATGTGTTAGGGCACCTGGAGCCTTGAATAGGCATCTTGTAAATAATTATAAATAAGACTAAGTTTTTGTCACGGATATTTTTAGTAAAAGTCATAAACAGGTCACAGGCAATAAACAAAAATCCATAGAGCCCGTGACCTGTCCCTGCCTTTCATTAAAAATATCCCTGACAAGAGGGGTAGGCGGGTTCAACACCCACTACTGCTGGGGCTCCCAGATCCCCCACTGTTGTGGTGCGTGGGAGGTCCAGGGTCCCCCTGCCAGCAGGGCTGGGCTGCTGCAGGGTCCTCTCATCCCTGGGGCAGCTGGGAGGTGTGGGGGTTGCCCCACCAGCCGCCACAAGTGGACAGCTGCGGGGGGGTCCCCCCACCAGCCACCCGCCCCACCTGGGCAACCCCCCTGCCACAGCTAGGTAGCTGCAGGGTCCACCAGCCCCACGCTGTGGCTGGGCAGCTGTGGGCTCCACCAGCCCTCTGCCCCGGCTGGGCAGCTGCAGGGTCCCCCCCACGAGGCAGGGGCTGGGAGCTGCAGGGGTGGGGCTGGCTGGAAGTTCCAGCCCCAGGGCAGAAAATGACATGGAGGTCAATGTCATGGATTCCATGACTTCCATGACATAATTATAGCCTTATTTATAACAAAGGACTGACACAGGGCATGCACAGTAAGTATTTCATCTTCTCTGCTCTTCCTTTCTCAGGCTGCACGGTCAATACTGGCTTGTATCTTTAGTTATGAAGGCATCTAGCAGCAGGAACTGATTGTACGTTAGGTATGTAGCTGGCAGAAGAAATATAATCTGCTATGGAGAGGCTGGATTCCAAGCTCTAACAGGAGTATATATAGAGCGTCACAGACAAGCAATAGCTGTCATCGCCCATAACTGGCTTTCTTGTCAGGCTCTTTTCGTTTACTTCAGCCCTCCCCACCTTCCCCTGAGCCCCTTCACAGAATCCAAGGCACCATATACTGGCACAACGTTGCTTAATAACAATGCAGCATACAGAACCCCCTGGCCTGCTGTTGCAGAACTGTGGTTGCATCCATGCCTCAGTTTTCCCTAAGTGGCTTAAATGAGGCTTTTATGTAACAAACAGGGCCCCTTCCGAGATATAATTTATTTAACCAAAGGCCAAAATATGGTACACAAGCAAACCTTTCCCCAGCTCCCTAGCTGGGGGAGGCTGAAGGAATCTTAATCCATCTGACCCCCTTGAGTCCATCCATCTCCTCCATCCAGGCTCCTTATCTCATGACCTGCACCCCTCCCCTTTAATCAGACCTCTTGCCACCACTTGCAGAAACATTCCCTCTTTGACCTCTGTGAAGGCGCCGAGTCCAAACCACTTCAGCTCTTCTCCAGAGCAACAAGTAGCTCCTCTGTGATCTGGACCACCTGCCACTGTCTGGTAACGTCCTTTCACTCGGACCAGCTCTCCCTGGGAGCTTGGCATTCATAGCTCTTCCCTTGCAGAACCTCTTTCCTCTAAAAATCTCTCTCCTAAATTGCCTTTCCTGGTAAGTTCCTGTGATAAATGAAGGTGGGGAGGGGTAAGCTCCCTTTTATGGACCAAGCTAGCCAGTTAGCTATAAAATCCCTCTTAGTAGCTGTTCTTTACTTGCTTTACCTGTAAAGGGTTAAAAGAAGTGAGTGGACACCTGGCCAGGAGAGCCAATGGGAAGGCTAGAACTTTTTAAAATTGAAACAAGACTCCCCTTTTGTCTGTCCGTGGTTGTTCTCCCACAGCAAGGGGACAGGGCAGAACTATGCTGTAAGAAGCTTGGGGCCAGGTATGAAAAAATCATCAGGATTATACCTAGAAGCTACTCATTTAAAATCCCAGATATGTAAGTAGATCAGGAAATGTCTAGGAAGACACGATTAGGTTTATCCCTTTTATTTCTTTATGGCTTGTGGACTCCTCTGTGCTAACCCCAAATGCTTTTGTTTTGCTTGTAACATTTAAACTGGACCTCAAGAACGTTAGTCTTGGTGCTTAATCCCTGTAAATGTTTTTTTTTTCTTAAAGCTAACAATAGCCTGAATTTCCAGATATATTTTCTTTTTGTTTTTAATAACATTTACCTTTTTTAAGGACAGGATTGGATTTTTGTGTCCTAAGAGGTTTGTGCAAATGTTGTTTAATTAGCTGGTGGCAACAGTTGATTTCCTTTGTTTTTCTTTCTCAGCTCTTCCCCGGAAGGGGCGGGGGGTGAAAGAGCTTGAGGGTACCCCACAGGAAGGAATTCCCAAGTGTACCTTCCTGGATTCTCAGAGGGGTTTTGCACTTGGGCAGCATTTACCAATCCAAAGTCAGAAAAAAACTGTAACCTTGGGAGTTTAATACAAGCCTGGAGTGGCAAGTATTAATTTTTAGAGTCCTTGCAGTTCTGCACTCAAAGTGCTATAGTGGGGAATCAGCCTCAACAGTTCCCTAACCAACTCCCCTAAGAAGTCCCTCTCCTCAGCAGTTTCCTCTGTGTTTTGGGGCTTCTGACTGAGCCCTCAACCCTTTATTAGGCCCAGATGTTTCTTAGCAAATTAACTGCCACCTAGCCAGCTAGGTATTCACAGGTGGATGTGGGCTGGCTCATTCTCTTCAGCAGAGCCTGTCACATATAGGCTGAGTGCCTGAGCCTTTCAGAGGGCCTGCTGCCATGTAACAAGTGGGAATTTAAAGAGCTGGTAGAAAATCCGTAAATTTTTAATGGAGTTGCTATTAAAGCTTCACTAAAACAGGCACTCTCAGTACCTGCTATAATAAGTTGGAGAGCACGTCCTTTTATTTCATATTTCATATGCTTATAACTTTCCCAAAAAAATTCACTTTTGGGGATTATATTTTCCATCCTTGCTTGCTTGCTTCCTAGGGAAGATTTTTTTTTTTTTTTTTTCTTCACAGAGTGAGGGGCAAAAATCCTTTCCCAGTGTAGAAAACTCACATGTTTACATTTCACAAGCAGGAATGAGGCCTAAGATTGAATAACCAATCTTACCTCTTTATCTTCGCATGTATACATAATGATTTAGGCTTGCTTCTCCATGTCCAAGTTCTGCTTTGTTCAGGGGAAATGAAGGCCATCAGGAATCCAGTTATGGTTCCCTGAATCAGCACCAGCCCAGCCTTGGCATTAATTAGAGCAGCCAAGGAACTGCTCTAACTTACACTACCGGTGTGAGTCCCTACAGGTTTCCTAAGGGACCTACACCAGTGGAGAATCAGCATAACAGAACTCCATGCCACCACACCCCTTTTGCTCCCAACCACATCCCCGCCAGTGAGATAAGCAGGTGAGAGAAGCAAGAGCTGGTGAACACCAAAAGATGTAGGGATATAATGGAGTTTTTAATCTTTGGTGTACCCAGTTTCTGAATGAATTCAGCATTTCATAATAAATTCAGCCCTTGACAATTCAAGACCTCTTCACAACACTTGAACCTGCAGAGTCATACAGAAACTTTGCCCAATCCAGTGTTCCTTTCTGGGTATTTAACTTTTAAAAATTACCATCTCAGACTCAAATGGGTTTTATTTTGCGTCATTCTCAAAAAATTTTAAAAAGACTTTGCAGGGAAAAGTCCCAGAGTGATGTTGTAGCTAATTTTCGTCATATGAATGGCCCATTACTCAGAGTTCTCAGATCAACTGGCAATTTCCCATGCTATATGTTTTTTAATAAATAGGCACTGTAGTTTTCTTATTGGATGTGGACCTTGCCAAGACAATTTGGGGCAGCCTCATCAGTGAAACGCAGAGCCCTCAGACCACCATTAAATCTGGTCAGAGGACAGTCATCGGTGATGTATGACATTGTCTGTCTTTGGCCACACCTGCATGTGGGATCCTCTAGCTGGCCCCAGGTGTGAAGGCTGGCTGACCCTGGCCCATTCAAAAATCTGTTCACAAGCCGGGTATGCACATGGTCGGGTCAGTTATAACAGATAGTTTCTGACGTGGGCACCAATGATACTGCCAAGAATGACCTTGAGAGGATCACTGCAGACTACGTGGCTCTGGGAAGAAGGATAAAGGAGTTTGAGGCGCAAGTGGTGTTCTCGTCCATCCTCCCTGTGCAAGGAAAAGGCCTGGGTAGAGACCGTTGAATCGTGGAAGTCAACGAATGGCTACACAGGTGTTGTCTGAGAGAAGGCTTTGGATTCTTCAACCATGGGATGGTGTTCCAAGAAGGAGGAGTGCTAGGCAGAGATGGGCTCCACCTAACGAAGAGAGGGAAGAGCATCTTCGCAAGCAGGCTAACTAACCTAGTGAGGAGGGCTTTAAACTAGGTTCACCGGGGGAAGGAGACCAAAGCCCTGAGGTAAGTGGGGAAGTGGGATCCTGGGGGGAAGCACGAGCAGGAGAGCGCAAGAGGGGAGGACTCCTGTCTCAGACTGAGAAAGAGGGACGATCGATGAGTTATCTTAAGTGCCTATACACAAATGCAAGAAGCCTGGGAAACAAGCAGGGAGAACTGGAAGTCCTGACACAGTCAGGGAACTACGATGCGATTGGAATAACAGAGACTTGGTGGGATAACTCACATGACTGGAGTACTGTCATGGTTGGATATAAACTGTTCAGGAAGGACAGGCAGGGCAGAAAAGGTGGGGGAGTTGCGTTGTATGTAAGAGAGGAGTATGACTGCTCAGAGCTCCAGTATGAAACTGCAGAAAAACCTGAGAGTCTCTGGATAAAGTTGAGAAGTGTGAGCAACAAGGGTGATGTCGTGGTCGGAGTCTGCTATAGACCACCAGACCAGGGGGATGAGGTGGACGAGGCTTTCTTCCGGCAACTAGCAGAAGTTGCTAGATCTCAGGCCCTGGTTCTCATGGGGGACTTCAATCACCCTGATATCTGCTGGGAGAGCAATACAGCAGTGCACAGACAATCCAGGAAGTTTTTGGAAAGTGTAGGGGGCAATTTCCTGGTTCAAGTGCTGGAGGAACCAACTAGGGGCAGAGCTTTTCTTGCCCTGCTGCTCACAAACAGGGAAGAATTAGTAGGGGAAGCAAAAGTGGATGGGAACCTGGGAGGCAGTGACCATGAGATGGTCGAGTTCAGGATCCTGACACAAGGAAGAAAGGAGAGCAGCAGAATACGGACCCTGGACTTCAGAAAAGCAGACTTTGACTCCCTCAGGGAACAGATGGGCAGGTTCCCGTGGGAGAATAACAACATGAAGGGCAAAGGGGTCCAGGAGAGCTGGCTGTATTTTAAAGAATCCTTATTGCGGTTGCAGGAACAAACCATCCCGATGTGTAGAAAGAATAGTAAATATGGCAGGCAACCAGCTTGGCTTAACAGTGAAATCCTTGCTGATCTTAAACGCAAAAAAGAAGCTTACAAGAAGTGGAAGATTGAACAAATGACCAGGGAGGAGTATAAAAATATTGCTCAGGCATGCAGGAGTGAAATCAGGAAGGCCAAATCACACTTGGAGTTGCAGGTAGCAAGAGATGTTAAGAGTAACAAGAAGGGTTTCTTCAGGTATGTTAGCAACAAGAAGAAAGTCAAGGAAAGTGTGGGCCCCTTACTGAATGAGGGAGGCAACCTAGTGACCATTGAGTACATTAGCTTTTTCCACATCCTCGATTTTTTTGCCTCTGTCTTCATGAACAAGGTCAGCTCCCAGACTGCTGCACTGGGCAGCACAGTATGGGGAGAAGGTGACCAGCCCTCTGTGGAGAAAGAAGTGGTTCAGGACTATTTAGAAAAACTAGACGTGCACAAGTCCATGGGGCTGGATGCGCTGCATCCGAGGGTGCTAAAGAAGTTGGCGGATGAGATTGCAGAGCCATTGGCCATTATTTTTGAAAACTCATGGCGATCGGGGGGAGGTCCCGGATGACTGGAAAAAGGCTAATGTAGTGCCCATCTTTAAAAAAGGGAAGAAGGAGGATCTGGGAAACTACAGGCCAGTCAGCCTCACCTCAGTCCCTGGAAAAATCATGGAGCAGGTCCTCAAGGAATCAATTATGAAACACTTAGAGGAGAGGAAAGTGATCAGGAACAGTTAGCACGGATTCACCAAGGGGAAGTCGTGCCTGACTAACCTAATTGCCTTCTATGATGAGATAACTGGCTCTGTGGATGAGGGGAAAGCAGTGGATGTGTTATTCCTTGACTTTAGCAAAGCTTTTGATATGGTCTCCCACAGTATTCTTGCCGCCAAGTTAAAGAAGTATGGGCTGATGAATGGACTGTAAGGTGGATAGAAAGCTGGCTAGATCGTTGGGCTCAACGGGTAGTGATCAATGGTTCCATGTCTAGTTGGAGGCCGGTTTCAAGCGGAGTGCCCCAAGGGTCAGTCCTGGGGCCGGTTTTGTTTAATATCTTTATTCATGATCTGGAGGATGGTGTGGACTGCACTTTCAGCAAGTTTGCAGATGACACTAAACTGGGAGGCATGGTAAATACACTGGAGGGTAGGGATCTGACACAGAGGGATCTAGACAAATTAGAGGATTGGGCCAAAAAAAACCTGATGAGGTTCAACAAGGACAAGTGCAGAGTCCTGCACATAGGACAGAAGAATCCCATGCACTGCTACAGACTAGGGACCGAATGGCTAGGTAGCAGTTCTGCAGAAAAGGACCTAGGGGACGAGAAGCTGGATTTGAGTCAACAGTGTGCTCTTGTTGCCAAGAAGGCTAACGGCATTTTGGGCTGTATAAGTAGGGGCATTGCCAGTAGATCGAGGAACGTGATCGTTCCCCTTTATTCGACATTGGTGAGGCCTCATCTGGAGTACTGTGTCCAGTTTTGAGCCCCACACTACAAGAAGGATGTGGAAAAATTGGAAAGAGTCCAACAAAAATGATTAGGGGTCTGGAGCACATGACTTATGAGGAGAGGCTGAGGGAACTGGGATTGTTTAGTCTCCAGAAGAGAAGAATTTTTGGTGGATTTGATAGCTCCTTTCATCTACCTGAAGGGGGGTTCCAAAGAGGATGGGGCTTGGCTGTTCTCAGTGGTGGCAGATGACAGAACAAGGAGCAACGGTCTCAAGTTGCAGTGGGGGAGGTCTAGGTTGGATATTAGGAAACACAATTTCACTAGGAGGATGGTGAAGCACTGGAATGCGTTACCCAGGGAGGTGGTGGAATCTCCTTCCTTGGAGGTTTTTAAGGCCCGGCTTGACAAAGCCCTGGCTGGGATGATTTAGTTGGGAATTGGTCCTGCTTTGAGCAGGAGGTTGGACTAGATGACCTCCTGAGGTCCCTTCCAACCCTGATATTCTATGATTCTATGATTGAACAGGGTCAGTTCTGACAACCACGCTTTTACTTCCCAGAACTGGGCTGCATTGGATCTCGGTGCCCTGGAAGTGGAGGGTCTGGCTGGTGCTGGTCAGCATGTCCTGGCTCAACAGCTACTATTGTTACCAAGGACAGAAATGCACCTTGATTACAGCAAACATTGGATTCCTGGACATTTATAAATAGCTCATAGGCGGAGGAGAGAGAGAGAGAGAGAGAGAGAGAGAGACGCGCGTGCAGGAGAGCAGAGCATTGGAATGGAGGAAGATGCAGAACCATAAATTGGGGACCAAGGGAGATACTGTCTGGCTCTACTCAGCACTGGTGAGGTCTCAGGTGGAATACTGTGTCCAATTCTGGGCACACACTTTAGGAAAGATAAATGTAGATAAATTTGTGGATAAATTAGCAAGAGTCCAACAAAAATGATAAAAGGTTTAGAAAACCTGAGCTATGGGGAAAAGTTAAAAAAAAATGGGCATGTTTAGTTTTGAGAAAAGAAGAGGACCCAAATATGTTAAGGGCTGTTATAAAGAGGATGATGTTCAATTGTTCTCCATGTCTACTGAAGGCAGGACATGGGTGTAATCTGCAGATTTAGGTTAGACAGTAGGAAAACTTTCTAACTATACAGGTAGTGAAGCTCTGGAATTGGCTTACAAAGGTGGTTGTGGAATCCCTGTCCTCGGAAGTTTTTAAAATCAGGTTGGAAAAACATCCATCAGAGATGGTCTAGGCTTATTTGATCCTGTCTGGGTGCATGAGGCTGGACTTGATGACCTCTTGAGGTCCCTTCTAGCCCTACATTTCTGTGATTCTGTGATGTCAGCTGCAGACCATTCTTCATGCCACATCAACATTGCAGAGAAATCTGGGCAGGGCAAGTGGGCCCACAATGGCTTAACAACAAGCGCATTCTTGGGTGGTCTGTGTACAGTGGCAGGCTCGGATTTACCCATATCTTCTCAAGCATTCTGCCTGTAGCATCTGCAGGACAAATGTGTAGAGGAGAGTTGTTGCTTAACCCAGGGAGCCACAGTACTGGTGTGGGTCAAATCATCCCAGTTACAATGCGCATGGTTGAGTGCAGTTGTGTGTCAACCAATTTGATATGAGACGAATAGAACCAGACTGGAGCACAATATTCCACTGCAGATTAACACAGAGCTAAACCGGGTGATTGGAGAGTTAGCACAGTAGTGAGAGTTAAAAAGTCAAGAAAATGGAGATTTATGCCTCAATTCAACATGCTGTGTGTGTGTCTTATTAACATTTATGCCTAAATATGCATAATTCACATAATGCAACATCAAACAACAAATCAAGAGATCGAAGATTATATGTGGACTTATAGTCACTCTATCAAGTTTTTTACACTGCACTCATTACCAAGTTATTTACTTTCCAGACAGTAGTTGGGCATTGAAAAGGTATATGCAGAGTTTCCAGTAGCAAAGCGCTAGTTTTGTCACTCGACTGAATTCACTGGTAGGACAGTCAAGCTGCATTTAAAGTGGCTTTGGTCCTATTGATAACAGGTGAAGGTCAAAAGACTCAAAGTCCAGCTTCAATAAAGTCCTCAGAAGTTTGGGTGCTTATCGGAATCCAGTGGATCTGCAGATTTCAGATGTAAATCACACAACAATAGGCTTTTTTTCGCTCTCTCTTCTCTCCCTCCTACGAGGCTTCTGGTATTTCCAGCCCAAACAGAAGCAGGAAGAGCCTTGTGCTTAGTGTTTTCACACTTTCAGTGCCAGCCAGATCCTTGACATATAAAAATGAAGTAGAATGGGAGAAAAATATTTTTGAATCCCAGAATCTGGGTAGGTGAAAGGGTTCTTATTTAATCTAAACTGGTTTGTTTGTCCCTGCCGTCAGTCCTGCATCCTGGGAACAAAGGGCCACAATGCAGCTACAACAGGGGAAGGGAGTCTGGGAAATAAAAAGAAGGAACAACCAGGAGAAAACAAGCTCCTAGGCAGTCTGATTTTGGAGAAAGAAGGAAAAGCCTATGCCAGAAAAGTGAAAGGTGAGATGCATAACAGAATATTCTTTTCAGAAGTGACGGGTTTTGTTGTTGTTTGGTTGGTTGGTTTTTTTTTTTTTTAATGCTACCCTGTTTAATAATAATGTCACTATCTACACTCTGGAATTAAACACCTCAGTAAAGTTAATGGCTGAGGTGCTCCTATTAATTGGAGACAATCCTGTTCTGCAAAAAGAGTAACATGTGCAACAGTAACATAGTTAAGGCTGAAATGAGTAAAAACTCTCCTGTTGGGCCTGACTATAACACCCACTGAGTTGGGTACCCACTTAAACATCTTTGTCCCCCAACATGGTTAAAACATAGTTCTGCCTTGAAGTGTGCCAGGTACGAGGACTAACAGTTTAACCACAGTCCTTAACTATGCCTCAGCCTGGGACAGAGCAGAGCTGCAGCACAGATTGGGAACACCGTTAAACATACTTAGATCCAGTCTACAGTATAAGATGTAACCATGTTTTAACAACGCTGGGGAAGAACTATTGTTCTCCAAAAGACCTGGCTTTTTAAAGCCAGAAGACCCCTAAAGTTATGATATCATCCAGCATCAATATCAATCTCTTTCCATTGCTGTTTTTAAAATAAACATATATAAAAAGTGATATATTCATACTAAGATAAAGGTAATCAAATTGCAGGTTTCAGATTGTTGGCTGATCATGCCAAGAGTCAGAAAAGATCTCCTTCCCCCATGTATAGCAATGTAATGTAACAGTTTTACAAATACTCCTTCAAGTAAGGATGGCCAGCACCAAAAATCCAAGTACATTATATGGGATTTTCACCTCCTTCTGAAAATGGATCCCTGACTCAATGACTCTTTGATCTGGTCTGTGTAATAAACCCTACTGTTGTGTTTCTTGGGGCTGGAAACTCTCATTTTGGTCTGGAAATACCAGTTTCACACTCCCCTGATTTTATCTGAGGGGTTAAGACTGAGATTTGTAACAGACACACAGAAAATGACACAAGCATAGGCCACTAGCAGAAGCAGAATACAAGACTCATTTAATTAGTCAGAAACTTCTCTATACCTAAGTTTATCATTCGACTGAAGGAAGACAGGAGTTCAGTTTTTGGGATGCCCTGCTTGTATTCAGAATATTTGAATGAACACACACACACACACACACACACACACACACACACACACACACACACACACACACACACACACACACACACACACACACACACTTCAAACCATCCCTAAATACCACCTTTAACTACCAATACCATTTCGTTCCATACTCCAGTGTACTATAAAATTATCCCAGGAACAAAATAAAAAAGGAACCTAGATGCTTTAGTACACACTTAAATTGACAGGTGTCCTGAAAGCTCTTTAGCAAAGACATCCTCAGAAACATCATACCTTGACATATCTATTACAGCAATGTCAAACTGAATGCTGAAAGCCAAGACTTCTTCTAAAAGAATGGCTAACATTAAATATTTCTCCTGTTTCTTTACATTCAAAGTTTCTCCCCATCAGCTTTCTGATGTTTGTCAGCTTGGGACATGCTCGACTGGACAGCATATTGAGCTATTAAATTTTTCATATTTCTCTATTGGCAGCAAGCCGTAGTTAAAGAGCTAAACACCTGTTGGGTAAAAATGCTACTTACTGCTTATTCCTGCTGTAGTTTGTTGAATTAAAAGTTCTTTGTTTGAAAGCTGCAAACAAATTCTTTTTAATCTTTCAATAAAAAATGTGAATTATGTTCTCCAACAATGTAACTTCATTGTGATGAATGAAGGCATTGCTATTGCTCTAATCATGATAACATATCAGCTGGTTTTAGAGTCAATTCCTTTTTGTCTAAAATGTAATGACTATGCAGTTATTTAAATTTCAGACTAACAGACTGGGCTTTAGAGATACAATGCTGCTCCCTTGCACTGAAAACACAAACTTGAAAGCAATAGAAAAGTTTCTAGACCGCAGTTTCTGAATATATAATAAAATCTTTAAAATTCAGTCAGTACAAACAGAATCATGCCTGCACTAAACACAGATGCTTCATTTAAAAGTTGAGTAGGAAAAGCCAAAGCATTACTGTACTCCTCAGTGTGTGATTACAATACAACTCACGAATCCTTATCAAGCCCATGACTTAAACTTGGCTACATTATAAAATCACTTCTCTCCCCCATTTGATTTTTAGCTTCCTAAGCTCTTTTTGGTTTAAGTTAATTTCTTGCAGCTTTACTGCCTGCAGCACATGTGCCCTTCAGGCATTTAAACAATTTCTTTCTCATGTCACTATTTATCCCATTCATTTTCCACAATCAGCTACAGTTCTAACATCACTGTCCTTAACCTTCCTCATTGAAGTTTTGATGAGGCACCTATAGGATCAGCACCTTCCTTGTTTACCTTCTTTTAATCATAAATCCAATTAAGCTTTCTAAAGCTTTCTCTGTGAGCTTTTCTCATATTTTCCCCAGCAAGCTCCATCCCTTGATCAAATTGTCAGTCATGTGATTTATCTGCTTAATTAACCACTTAAGTTCCAAGCACCATAATTTTCTTTCTTACCATACTTTATATGACCACAACCAGGGTGAGGTGGCCATGACCTATCCAAGATATCACACACAGAGCTGGAAATAGACTCCTGAATTCCTGACTACCAGAGCTTTGCATTAGCCACACTTCCACCCTCTCTTATTTTATCATCAGTGTTTTCTCTCCTGCCTCTCTCTCTCCCCTCTTCACCTCTACTCTCTCGCTTACTGGTTCTTTCTCCCCCACATTGTCTGTCTGCTTCTTCCTACCATGATGACCGGTTCCTGGGAGGTTGGAATATATGGTGGCAGCAGATGCCCCTTCAAGGCCAGGAAACAAGCGAGCGAGAAAGCCTGAACCAAACCGGTGTGAACCACCTCCTCCTCCTCCTCTTCACTTCATGCCTCTTCCCTCTGTTGCACTCTCAGAGTCTGCATTGGGACAGTGAGGAGGAGAAAGTGTGGAGGTGGCAAGCTTTGACTGACTGTTCAACAGCTCTAAGCTCAGCCTCTACCCACTGAGCTGAGCGTAGGAACTAGAGAGCAAACTTCCTCACTCCTCACAGATCTGCTGGTGAGTCACATAGGCTGGGATAAAAGGTAGAGCAAAGGCAGTGTGAATAGTCAATAGTCACATTAGCTGAGTGATCCTGACAGGTAATTCATGGTCCAGATGCTGCTGCCAGTGCTCTACTGATTTACGCTCAACCACAGAGGACACAGAGTCTTTGGGCCCAGCAGGCTGCCATTAAGCAGGGAGGAGGAGGAGGAGGAGACTTCATCCCTGCCGAGTGAGCACTTGTGTGAAACCTGAGTTGATAGCAAGCTTGACAGGCTAGGCTGTGAATGGGCAGAAATGAGACTTATTTGCCCAGGAAAACAGACACTCCCTCTGGTCCCATTTCCTTTACTTCTCCAGGCTGTCTCCTTTGCTATGGTCCTGAGGGATGGTTGGCCCACCTATTTCTTTCTTGCAGCAGATCTGAAGATCTGATGTCCTTCTCCTAGACTGCCCTGTAAACATCAGCTGTAGGCCCACAGCTGAGCCACTAGACAGTGTGATGCTGTGTCGTTCAATGTCTGAGATTTTTCTTAAAGCCCCACCTCCAGGAGACCTTTGGTTACTTGAAAACGTTAGTTTTCATTTAAAAAAACCTAAGCTTTAGCCCTCTAATTACAGATAAAAAGCTTGAAAACATGAGTCCTAAAGGCTCCAAAGCCAGAAGGTAAATAGAACCCAATCTTTATTATTTTTTGAAATCTCATGATTTTGGGGACCTGTATCGTGATTTTTTATACACTTGAGGCTGGCATCACTGCACCTCACGTCTGGAGGCGGGCTTAGAGCAGAGACAATACAGACGGTGGGCAGAGAGCTACACAATGCACATCAAAGGGGGGAGACTTTGTGGTCCTGCTTCCCCACTACCTTTCATTTTCTGTGTCCTTTACACCTAAGTAGATTACATGTAAAATGCTAACGGATCAGAATTCTCCATTCACTTGCACCAGTAGTAGCCTTTTATACTCAGTTTGCACAGGTGTCAATGACTACACAAGCTGCAAGGGGCCGTGGAGAATCTGGCCCTCAAGAAGAACACCACTTTTCATCTTCTTAACAAGAGAACCACCCATCGGGAGCTAACCAATGATAAGAGAACTTACACAAGGGAAAGGACAGAGTACAGGGACAGAGTGGAGCAGCAACTTCCCATCTCCCCAGCACTTCCAATAAACAATTAGGTCAGTTGCATCCTTGATCACAGCGCTTCAATGTTTTTAATTTATCTTCCTCGTATTTTGCCTCTTTCTCTATTCCTTTTATTCAAGGGGCCCAGTTCTCCACCCCTTTGCACCAGTGTAGCTCCATTGATTTCAGTTGTTATACCTGATGTACGGTGGTATAACTGAGAGGGAAATCAGGCCCTAGTGTTACAATTCTCCCCACTCATCTTCTACTCCTTTTCCAAATAGTATCCATCCTCCCTTGCAAAAAAGGAAAAAAGCTTTTATTTAAATCCTTGTCCAGTCAGTTTCTTTCTAATTTAAGTTTTGGATTTTTTTTAATCCTCTTCTTTCAAAAATATGAAGTTTCTATTCTTTTTATATTCATAACCAGGCGTGAAAGAACAAGATTGCAAATACAGTAGTCAGTGGTTTTTTAAGTTCTTGTCTCCTTTTGTTTGCCATTCCATTAAGATGCAAAATAAATATATAAATAAAAAGGCGGGAAAACATCCCCAGAATTCCAGGTCTCCATGTATTATTTGTATAGGAAATCTAGTCAGAAGTCTTTCTACCTAGGCATTTACACCATCTTCATCACTGGGGTATCTACTTTAGAAAAGATCTGGCAGTCAAACTATAAGTTCCCCTATTCGTTCTAATATTTTTACTTCATAACTGTGCTCCTACCCGCTCCATAATCTATTTGTTGCACGTTTCAGTATCTGTATATTTCCTGAGAGACAGTGTAGCCCCATCACAGGCTGAGGTGAAGGTGAGAAATAAAATGGAGGGAAAAGGAGGGAATCCAGAAGAACACATTCACAAATAATATACAGAGGGCTCACAATCTTGTAGCATTTCTCTCACACATATTGACACTACTCACAGCCACCCTTCGGGCCATTTTAGAAGTTTTAAAAACCCTCATTTCTATTTAAAAAGTCTATTTGAGCAATTCCCATAGGATTTATAAACAGCAAGAAAGACAATAGAACATTTAAAGCAAAAATTAAGTTTTTAAAGTATCATAAGTGGTCGCAGGATTCATTCCATTAATTCAAAATGATGGCCATTCTACATCTTTGCTTCAAATCCCATTTTGTCTTTAGGATATATCCCATTTTCCACTGATAGCTCTGTAGTTGTAGAAAAGCCATATCTTTGCTGGAGTACCTTATTCTTCTGCAGTTGTTTTATTAAAGGTATGTGACAGTTCATAAAACGTAAGTGGCTCAGTGAGCTAGTTTTGTACTGCATGCTGCAGACAGCATGTGCCAGGCCCTCTCATTGTTCTGCCACAGCTTTGGAATGCAGAAGTGGGGTTGGGTGCCACACAGCATGAATCACAAACTGAAAATGTGAGGTGTGATCTTAAAGGCACATATTCCAGATTAAAGCCACATCTAAATGGAAAGAGTTCCCTATCCATGTCAATAACTAAAACTTAGTCTATTGGTTTTTTAAACTGAATATGCTTTTCACAACTTATGGTGCTTGTTTACATTTTACATTACATTCACAACTGTCCATTTCACTGCTCTCCATTTATCTGAGTACGTCTAAGATACCGATCACCATGGCACCAAGGACTGGACCATACCTGTGTTACAGTGTGCACTCGCCACCAGAGCACCACCTTCTGTGAGAATGCGGCATTGCAGGGACTCTTCTTGTAGTGCCCTTTCGTGTCCTGGTTCCACAACTGTCAGCACTGCCCAGCCCTCCAGCCAGGCCAGCTCTCAGCCCAGACCTCTTCTGGGGTTAACAGAAAACAAACTGAACTTCAACTCAAAATAGCTACCTGGGTGATAAAGTCCATAATATGTACTTAGTCCTTCATAGAGACCGCTGGCCAGCATTATCAAGATTAGGCCCCAGACCAGGTCAGGTTACATGGATTAGGGCAAGGAGAGCCTTTCTTCCGTGTCCTGGCTTCACCCACAACTGGGCCCTAGTAGAAGCAGCCAGCCCTTTTTATCTGGCCAGCTGGACTCTGATTGGCCTTCCTTGTAGGTGTCAGATGACCATCTCTCTCTGGTTCTGCCTCCATCTGATCATGGGAGCCTCTCTAGGCATCCCCTGGAGGTCTGAACTTCTGGTCTCTTCCCTTACAACAAGATCTATCAAATCCGTGAGTAGCTCGGTGAAGCGGGAGATACAAGCAATGTTGGAACTCAACACTATCCAGTTCTACATGGATTTCTGGAGGTTCTATATTATTATCCCAGTTTAACACCTACCCATTGCCATAGCTAGATTAGTTTCTGGATCATCTAGAAAAGGCCAGGTATATCACAGCCTTAGACTTGACAAAAGGGCACTAGCAAATACCCCTTATGCGAGACTTGAGGGGAAAACAGCATTTTCCACTCCCCTGGGGCTCTTTCAGTTCACCACCATGTCTTCGGGCTTGCACAGAGCCACAGCCAGCTTCCAGCACCTCCTGGGCCACATGCTTTGCCATCATTGTCAGTTTGCAGTGCAGGAGCGCCACCAGCTTTTCTGCCACTCTAGGCAGCGGAAGGTCCCGTCCCGAAATGCAGCCCCCCACAGAGGTGGCAGAAGGTCCAACCACCGAAATACCACCGCGGTCGCCGCCCCCCAAATTGTAGCACCCTAGGCGACCGCTTAGGTCGCCTAATGGGTTGCGCCGGCCCTGTTGCAGTGGCATCCCACAACGATGTGGTTATTTTCAGCACAGGCTGGCAGTCACACGTGGGCCACATGTTGGCTGTACTACAGTTGCTAGGGGAAGCTAGACTCTCAGCAAAGCCCTCAAAATATAAATTTGGCATTCAAGAAACTAAGTACCTTGGCTGTCTCTTGGGAAACGCCCGAGTCCAGCCCCTTCAGGACAAGGTGGATGCCCTGAAGAAAAGCCCAGGTCCCAATATATATATATATATATATATATATATATATATACACACAAACTATGCATACATTTCTCATAATATAATATATTAAACCATTTGCTGCCTGAGCCTCAGCTATACTTGAAACATTTAGTTATATAGAATATGAATGGTTGATATACAAATCAATTATTTGTATTACACAATTTACAAACAAACCAACACTTATTTATAAAAACCCAACTATCTTAAAAAAATGTTAAAATAAGTTAATAGAAGCAAAATTCAGAGGAGCGGGATAGAGACAGGGAGGATAGGAAGTGGGCAGAGAGGAGGGGGAGGTGAAGGAAGGCCATGCATTTAATAGGATAATTCAGATACTTCCAAGGGGAAATGCTCTTTAAAGCAAGTTGTATGTAAGAGAGAGGCTGCTGGGCTGTTGCGGGGGGGGAAGGGGAGGGAACCCACCTTTCGGGACTGCATCTCCTTTTCCTGATTTCTTTCCCCGTGACATTTCCCAGCAATTCTGGAAAATGAGTGGCCATCCCTACCCTTAGTTGCACGAACTGTATGAAAATTAAAAAACAAAAACACCATCAAGAAAGCTTTAGGGCATACCATACTCAAACCCCATCTTTAACTGGCAGGTAGATGATACTTCACTAAGTTATATTTATTGCCCCAGAGCATCTGAAAAAAAATAATCCTGTTAATTTGACCAACAGTTTTCCAGGGGAAGGATACATATATGCCACCTAAATGTAAAAGGGTAACGGAAATGTTTAAATTAACATCACCCTCTCTGACAAGGTCAGGGTCCGTCCCTTCCACCTCATCACCTTAACCAGGCAGGTGAAAACCGCTTCTCCCATCAACTTGGCTACTGAATCACTGCCAAAGGTTAGTCAGAAAATATCTATAATCCCAGGAGGGAGTGTCACAATTTGCAACTCCTGGAAGAGTAAAAGAGAGCACCACAGCCCACAAAGACATGATCTTCTTCATGTTAATAATTACTCCAGCTGTAGCTGAATAATTATGTAAAGTGTCAAAAAATATGTCTCTGTCTTTTGTACTGCCCACTAGCACTGTGACATCAGTCTCATGGGCAAAAATTTTCATTGACAGAGTGAAATTCCTCTCCCTCTTAATCCTCACACTTAAGCTCTGAAATCCCGTTAACATACACTGCCCACAGTAAAGGGTTCAAAGAAAAACAATACAAAATAGTCTCAGGGGACAACTTTGCCTTACCCCAGAATGGATCTGTATAGCCTTTCCCCTCCACCCATTTACTAAAGGGATGTGGCCAGTTAATAAACTGTGGGGGAATACCATATTGAGACAGGACCAACCATAAGCAAGATAGGTTCACTATATCAAAAGCTTTGACCTGATCCAAGGCCAAAACATAAGACTGTCATTTGCCCCATTGCTCAGTTTCAAATACTTCCCACAAATGACACAAAGCATCTGCCACTACGTGACCTTTAACAGCATTAGACGGAGTGGGTTGCAATAATTTCCCTGCTATTTTCCCCAAATAGCTAGAATGGAAGCCAAAATTTTGTAATCCATATTCAAAAGGGCAATAGACCTCCAATTCCTGATATCTTCCAAATAACCTTTTTTAAAAAAAAATCAGAAGACCTTCATAAAAGGAAGATCTCAATGTGCCTCTAGTCAAGGCATCACTGAAAGCATGAGAGCATCACAGAGAGGAGATCCATCAGTGTCAAGTTTCCTTCCCAATTCTGAACTCTAGGGTACAGATGTGGCGACCTGCATGAAAATCTCTAAGCTTAACTACCAGCTTAGATCTGCTTTTGCTGCCACCACCCAAATTATTTATGAGTTATTTGGGAAACTCTGTCTACCTCCCCCACCTCCAGAATATCTCCCTCCCAAGTACTATAACCCTTCTCTGGGTAGCCTTGAGAGACTTCTCCACCAATTTCCTGGTGAACACCGATCCAAACCCTTGGATCTTAAAACAAGGAGAAATTAACCATTCCCCCTACTTTCCCCCCACCAATTCCTGGTGAGTCCAGATCCAACCCCCTTGGATCTTAAATCAAGGAAAAAATCAATCAGGTTCTTAAAAAGAAGGCTTTTAATTAAAGAAAAAGGTAAAAATAATCTCTGTAAAATCAGGGTGGAAAATAACTTTACAGGGTAATCATATTCAAAGAGCCCAGAGGAATCCCCTCTAGCCTTAGGTTCAAAGTTACAGCAAACTGAGGTAAACCCTCTAGCAAAAGGAACATTTACAAGTTGAGAAAACAAAGATAAACCTAACACGCCTTGCCTGGCTGTTACTTACAAGTTTGAAATATGAGAGACTTGTTCAGAAAGATTTGGAGAGCATGGATTGATGTCTGGTCCCTCTTAGTCCCAAGAGCAAACAATCCCCAAAACAAAGAGCACAAGTATCTTGTCCCCTTATTGGTCTTTTGGGTCAGGTGTCAGCCAGGTTACCTGAGTTTCTTAACCCTTTACAGATAAAAGGATTTTGGTGTTTCTGGCCAGGAGGGATTTTATAGTATTGTACACAGGAGGGCTGTTACCCTTCCCTTTATAGTTATGACAATAAGCCTCTGATAAAATTCAACTGCCGAACTGTCCACTCTTGAGGAAGTTTCCATCTTCAGTGACAAGATAGCTGCACAAACCGCCATTTCCTCTACTGGTCTCACAAGTGAGTTCTGTTCCTAATTTGCCACTGTTGGAAAACCTGTGATGCCATCCAAAAACTGCTGCTGCTGGAAAGAAGGAACGGTTTGTCTCTGAAAAACCTCCCTGTAATATTTGTGAACTATCCTTAACATGCATCAGTGGACCTGCTCAGTGCTAGGTTCCTGTAATCCCACCATATCCCATTACAGTATTTTCCTCTTGCATTTTGCAAATATATCAGAGGAGGTTGCCCTTTGCCCTGAAGTCCTTTGCAAAGTTAGCTGATTCCAGCTTTCTCCTTCAGTGCTAAATCACTTCCTTCTTAAACATCTGTGTCAGGTATGGCAATTTTCTGCAATATCCTGGACAACCCTTATTGAATTAAGTTAATCTTTACTGAATTAAGTTTAAGTATTTTAGGAGTTCATTAAATTAAAAATGTTAATGTTTATATATTATTTGTGGAATTGTATGTAACATCTCCAGGGAGAAGACATGACTAATGTAAACCCTGGGAAGTGTTATGAGTTCAAAAGACTATTTGAAACAATGTGTCAGATAAGGATGAGCTTTTAAAGTTGGGTGGGTTTCCTAGGAAATCTCTAGAGGGAAGGTATATGCAAGTATAGCCCCTCCAATTATGCAAGACCTCAGCCTTTTAAAGCTTTGCCCTGAGAAGAGGACCTTCGTTTGCTTTCTTTGTTTGTTGTGAGGACAAGATCAGACGTCCAAACTGTATAAAAAAAAAGACACTCAAAGATTCATAGGGGTGCTTGTTCTGAGCCAAAGTGGTTATGAATTTGTAACCACAGAAAACCCTCTTGGTTAGGTTTGAAGGACTGATTTCTGCCAGAGCCCTTGTTGGAGTTGGGGTGATCTCTGGTGAATTTATTGGCATGTGTGTATGGTTTTGTATTATTCTAATACATTTTCTCTGTAATGCTTTCCCCTTAAGAATAAATGTGCTTACTTAGAAAAGGCTGTGTGATACCTTAGAACTTTGGGCAATCACATGTTTATAGCCTCTGAGGAGAAAAGCAAAGCAGGCCTGCTTAGGCAGTCTGATTGCTGGGGAATTCACAGTGTAGGCAGGGAACCATGCAGCCTGAAACTATCTTGGTCAGTAGAAAAAGAGAGACGCATGTGTTCCTCCAAGAGAAGTGTCAGCTAGGGAGCCAGAAGGCTGAGTGTGTGCACCCTTGGTGGACCTTCTATCTGTGTGATGGGTAAAACTATTGAACTCTTCCTAACTTTCTGTCACTGCATTATTAACTAAGCAAGTATTTAGTTTCCAATAACCATGACCAAAGATCGTTGCTCCATCCTCCCCAAGTTCAGCTCGGACCAAGCAGAGGTCAAATAACTTTACAGGGTGCACTGCACATTGTTCAGTTGCTTTCACATACACCTTGTCCAATCACCCATCCAGAGTACCCTCTAAAAAATGTAACTGCCCCCTTCTTCTTAAATGAGGATGCCCAAAAACATTTTTAACCCAACAACACACATAGTTTGTAAGTTTCATCAGCTTGTAACCCCTCTAGTTTGCTTTGCTGTCAGTCACTGCAGCTAAACAATTAAAATCCCCATAAACACAACTGCCGAGACATCATTAAAAATAGTAGGAACTTCTATAAAAAGACCTTTCCCCTGCTTCTGATGTTGTGGGTCAGAGATGGTGAAACAATGATACCTCAAACCCAAATAACAGAAATCAACAAAAACACACCTCCCCAGCTGCAGTTCTACCACCCTCTGCACCGATGCTGCATAAATATAAAACAGTACCTCTACTCCATATAAGTATCAGGCCCCGTGGACCAAAAAGGTGGGCCCCTCCTCTAATTCCTCTGAGCTCCCACGTCATACCTGGAACAGAGTCTTGTTTCCTGGGTTCCCACTAGATCCAAATCCTGCCCCTCCAAAAACGAAAGGATCATTTGTTTCCAGCACACATCCTAAGAGAGTGCACGTTCCAAGTTGCAATTTTCAGTCTCATTTATACAAAAGCTCAGGTCCAAATTGTCACAGGTACTTGCAATCCCCATTTAGTGGACCACCTTCTCGCTGCTACTAAACCCCCTGACTGACCCCTCTCTCTCTCTCGACTCTTTCCTTTAGCCATTTTTCCTTGTTAGCTAGTTCATGTCTGTCAACTGGGGGCCTCCTGAGTCCCCAGATCCTGATCCCAACTCTGATAGTTCTTTCAGAAGTTGCTTAAGCTCAGTAACTCCTGGTTCTTTTCCCACAATGAATGTGGGCATGTTACAAGCACAGGCTTCTCTTCCTGCTCCCCTTGATCTGCAACAATGCCTAATACAGAGAACCTGTTATCCATTTGAATTATGAAAATGCTGCATGTTTTAGACAGTTGGTAGGCTACCCCCAGTTACTGTAACCCCAGCAGTCTCCTTGGATTCTCTTTTTCCCTGTCTGACTGCAAGAAATTTTTCCATTCCTGAAGTTGAGCACATCAAAACCTGCTCCCCAGCGAGAGCATCTGCTGTACCCATAGCCTGCCAGTCTCTCCTGGTGACTGGGATTCCTGCATAACCAGCTGTGTCTGTGGATGTCCCTTCCATAGTTTCTGCTTCCCCATTTCCAGTATTCTCCCCCACATTACCAGTGCTCATATCCCCATCTCTATTGTCCTGGCTCTCAATGGTTCCCATTTCCTCACCCTACTCAATCCTGTATCAGTACAGGTCAAGGTCCTTCCCCCTAAAAGTAGAGAGGCTCTGCCACTCAAAATGGGGCTTTCATCCGTCATTGCAGTGCTGTGTGGAATCCTTTGACCCCCCAGCTCAGGAAAGGAGGAAGATTCCTTAAGAGGTTGGGAATGTCTTTCCCTACTGTGTCACACCTCTGGGCACTGCCTATGAGCACATCCACTTTTCCGCCACATATCTTGCATCTAATGAAGTCTCTTCAGTCTTGTGTGCATTAGACCCATAGTATGTGTCCTTCCTCATACCACAGCTGCACCAATGTTCTGTAGAGCTGCAGGTAAAACCAGTGCATGGCTGTCTGTAATATCTACAGTAATCCCACCCAGATGAAAAAAATAGTCACAGGCTTAATGGAAGGTTGGAATAAAGAAACAGCTATTATATCATCCCAATCCCTAATTCCAAACTGCTCCCAGAAAAATACCACTTCACCACAAGAGTAAAAGCAGACATTGAATTCTCTGCTACCTGGCAGGTGTATCACAGATTACAGTTGTGCAGGAGACAGTCCTAAAATATTTTAACAGAGTTCCAGCAACAACATCCCTAGTGAGACATTTGCATGTGTCCCCTGCATAGTGCAGTTGAATCACGTATCTTTGCCAAGGCATCCTAGGATAACGTTTCCATTGCAAGGAATCTTCCCCAGAAGCCTGGTCTTAACGGACTGACGGCTGCACAAGTTTTCTTCCTAAGCAGCCCCTCAAGAGACGCATGTCTGGAAACAGACCGCTCAATTCTTTCCTTACTGTCATTTATTCCTTCATTGCTCACTCACAGCTGGATTTTGTGCTCCCTAATCAGAAGACCCCACTTCAGATTCTAAAAAATGCTTCTTTTGAGCTACTTTTTCCTCTGGTAGACTCATACCTTTAATATTCCCCTGGGTGGAGGCCCTTAAAGTGAATGGAGCCCTGCAACAGAGGAGACCGCAGCATTACCCCCCGTCCACTTACAGAGGAAGGGGACACTAGAGGTATTGCTGCTAAACTGCCTTTTACCCCTAAATTTCTGATACAACCCAACTGTGGCAGAGCTCCATTGCATTCCTGCCCCTCCTCAGGACCCCATACAGAGTTTGAAATGGTGGACATGCTTTGCAAACCACTTCCCAGAGTAAGGGGACATAGTTTCACCACCTTCATACCACAGGCTCCTGTTGGCAGTTGCTCCCCAATAGCCAGCAGCTGCAAAGCAAATTTCCCCCTTTTCAGTACCTACACCTATTATCTGTCCCTTCACCCCAAATCCTTCCCCACTCCCAGTACACTTCCCACGTCAGCTTCCCCGTATCTCCAGCCTACAGGCACCAACCCCCAGGCACCACAGGAACAAAGCTCATAATATCAGCTGATATCACCACGAGATCCACCTATCTGTGCACAGTAACTTCTGCATCGGTTTCCAAACAGACTCACTCTTCCACCATCACATCCAGAGAACTCGCTGGAGGAGACACCTTCGCAGGAACAGGAAGTGAGAACTCTGTCTCTCTCACTGCCATTGTGTTTGGGTTCCTAACACCACAGGGGAATGTTTAAATCCCCCAGGAACATGTATTTTCACTGAAATCTAAAGAAACATCATGAAAACATTTCTTCTTGTATTAAGTTTTGAGGACCCCTACATTTTGGCCCTACGCTTCTTTATACAATTCTTCTAATCCTATATAAAACTGAGCTCCCAAGATGATATATTCAGCAATTTGCTATAATCAGGGATTTCTAAAGGATTTAGAAGTGATCCTATATTTACTTCTGAACACTGGTTTGTCAGAGTTACCAAGGGAAACATCTCAGTAGTGAACTATTACACCCGCTTACTCTAGATTCTAAATCAGAAGCAAATGTAACAACCTTCTGGTAGCCAGTGTACATCCATTCATGCAAGGCAGGATAAATAGCAAGGAGAAGGGGGGAAATGGGAGAGGAAGGTATCTTTGAGACCATTCTTTAACAGAGTCATAGGTTTGGAGACCAGAAGAAGTTATGATGCTCATCTTGTCTGACCTCCTTCACAAGCCATAGAACCTCGCCCAGTAATTTTTGCATCAAGCCTACAATTGTCAGCTCTCCTGTCGCCAAGAAAAAAAAGTGGCAATTTCAAAAAGTATGCAAACTACATTAATCAGAGGGAAGATACACTAAAGAACCTGAAGCAAAAAAACCCCACAAAGATATTGAATGGTAAAAAAACAGAATGAAGGAAGCACAAAACACAGACACAACTTGAAGTAACTCACTTTATTGCAAAACTGCTGCAAGAGTTTATATGCTAATTATATACATAATTAATTTGCATACTTTTTCAATGTACTGTGTACTGGGTAACAGATATTCATCTGAAGTTTTCTTATTTTAAATCCCAGCTAAAGCAAAAGACTGTATTGCTGTGTGTGCTGTGTAAAGGATTTTACAAAAAGAAGAACAGGAGTACTTGTGGCACCTTAGAGACTAGTTCAGCTTCTTAAAACATGTACATGTGAGACTGCAAGTTTGCAACATTCCTTTCACGTTTTATGTTGGCATTATCAGAAACAATGTACCATATTGTTAGCTGGTTATAGAAGAATTTATCTTATTTTAGAGTAAGCTGAAAGTAATGAAGTGTATAGATCCTAAAAGCTGTAGCTAGCAGGCTCTTTAGGAAATCACTGTGAAGTACCTCGCCTCGCCTTTCCATAGCCCAATAGTTGCCAATCCTCATCTCTTTAGAGAAAGACAGAGAGAGCGAGAGACTGCACATCAGAACCTTGTTATTTCCCTACCCACCTTCAAAAATCAGAACCTCCCCTGCTGCTATGACATATCATTCTTCTGCTGACGTTTTATCATATCTGTGTGGGCAGTGTTTGGATTCACTGTGTCCCTGCTGCTTAAATGAAGGTTACACTAAATGTGGACTAGAACAGTGTCCTTGTCATTTTGAGATATCTTTAGACAATGATTTCCATTTACTGTGTGAGCAGCATTTTGTGATCACATGATCGGATTCCGCAACACCTACACTAAGTGTAAAATGAAGCCACAAAAATTTCATATTGTTGGCCTAACATATTACAGGAAAAACACACTGCAGCTGAGGTGTACGCTACTCAGCTCCAGTTTCTAAGGGCTTATTTATATACAAAAAAGAGTGAAATAGGACTTTTCTAATCTAAAATAAGAGTGTCCATATAAAGGTTTTGCACCAGTTTGACTATACTGATTTTGTTAAATTGGGACTCAAACTGTGTAGATCAACCCTTAGGCTCCTACTTCCCAACAAAGTAATATGCCCGTTGCCGGTACACACATCTCTATCATCATCTTTAATGGATTAAAGGGACTGTTAGGTTTTTTTTAAATCAATGAATATTACCTATAATTTTACAGGAAAATCCTACATATTTTAATAGAAATCAAACCAACAGTTGTATAAATAAAATAGGGGATCTCTAAAAGTGATTCTTTAAACCTAGGAATGTATCATATACCACTAGACTCCCCTATATATCTCCCCTCTCTGAGGGGATTATAATGAATCCCCCCTCTTCACAATGACAGTGGGAGCCGGCCAAGACCCATCTCCCTCCAGTGGGAGCCAGTAGCTTTTCCACTGAGTCCCACAATTCCATTCAGATTCCTCTGCACTTTGGGGTTTCCCCAGTACCGATAGTCCAGAACACACTGCACTTCTCACAAGAGCATTCTTCACTCTGGGACATAAATACGAGTTTAAGTCCGTTTGTACGAGAGTTTAGCAGGACCCAATAGAGGAGCTATCAGGTCCCAGCATTGTCAGGGGAACATTGCAATTCTTTCCCTAAAGGCCGCAGTCATTTTAATTCCTCTGATCCCGCGTTGGGTGTGGACTCAGGATGTGGCAGCATTGACCATTTCTATTTTCCCCAGTTAATACCTACTTGTTTTTAAATATTCACGCTAACATTATGGCCTGACAATTGCTAGTATTCCTATACAAAACTAATACAAATCAAATATTCATCCTCATATATAGCCAGGATACTTTTGAGTCAGCTGATGTTGTGGGATTGCTATTGAAGTTAAAATTGGCTATGCAGGGATCATGTAATTATTCCTGTAGCAACATTTGAATGTATATAAAAAAGATTTGATGCAGGTCACTAGTTTCCAACTGCCCACCTTTTTTCAGTAGGGAGTACTATACAGTATGTTTGAATTAGTACCTATAGCTTTGAAAGAAGAAACCCACTCACCCTATCTAATGTTTTTCTAAGATGCTCATCACCACATGATTTACACTGCTCATTGCTTTGAAAAAGTTGGTTCCAAATAGTGCCTACTTATTTTACTTACTAAAAGTAATTTTCTCTGAAGAGGCAGTATTTCATGGGAAAATCTGATCAAGTGGTATTGTTAAATCTGAAGAAAGGTATAATGAAAATAAATGTAAAATTATTAAACTACTTGTAAGAGATCATGAAAACATGCATGTGATGCATACGCTTCTGTTTGTAATATGATTGCGTGAGTAGTCTGTTCTTAAATATTAAATATGCATTTACCTTCTCCAGCTAGCCCAGAAACAAAAATGATATATTAGCTCTTTAGCAAGTGAAAATCATTTTCAATTTCATTAATTTGTTTTATTTTTTTCATGCATTCGGTAATTGCAATATGTCACAGTGAAAGATGCTATTGACCAGCTTTTAAAAAATAAAAAATATAAAGTGAATGTATCTTAAAAAATGTGATTCATTGTTGCTAGGCTTAAATTTTCAGTCTTATTTCAGTTTTTATATTATTGTTAACATGAAGCCAACTATTTAAGACAGTACACAATAGTTATGGATGCATCCAAGCCCCTAGAGTATGTCCGCTACAGGCATCCTGCTGTCAGCACAAATGCTGTGTCTTGCTGTGCTCCCAGCACAAGTACACAGGAATATATGTGAACAGAGGATTGAAAGGGTATGGAAGCAGCTGAGATTGGAAACCAGAGGTTTGTCATTTTTATTCTTTGTGCTACATATTATTTCATTTCATTCGGCAATCCATTAAATAAGAGTGTGATTTTTTTCAAGTCACACCCAAGGGTATTGACTATTTTCAAGATGTCTATAAATCTCAGCCTATTTTACTGTCCATGTCCCACTGATAAATATAAAACAGGCATTCCTGTTTCATCCCCCGCTCGTTGGCTCTTGCCCATTAATAAACCATCTTTATCAACTGCCCGCCTGCTGAGCTCAGGTACTACTGATAGGTTTAAAAAGTTCACATCAGCCTGTGTGTCTGCTGCTCAACCCATGTCACTGAAGAGTCACTTTTGGAGTGAGCAACAAAACATGCTGTTCCCACAAGAATTAATTTAGCATGATTGGAGACATGCAGATCAGCAGCCAGGGGACTAAGAAAGATGGAAAGAGAAACATTTCCACAACATGGAAACAATCTGATTTTTTAAAATTGATTGGGAGGAAAGACAAGAAGGAAAACAAGAACTAGAGAAATTAATGTGGCCTCGTTCTAGAAAACATTCCTGGGACACGGAGATTAAAAGAGAGGTGTAATGGGGTGGTCTGTCCCTTTAAAGGCTGAGGGGCAGGGAGCTAGGGTGACCAGATGTCCCAATTTTATAGGGACAGTCCAGATATTTGGGCCTTTTTCTTATGTAAGCGGCTATTACCCTCCACCCCGTCCCAATTTTTCACACTTGCTATCTAGCCACCTTACAGGGAGCAGTCAGCCCTGTTCTGAAGAGAAGCCCAGCAGGCAGGTGTTGGGAATTGGCCAATCCAGCAAGACGGCATTTTGTGATTGGATCTGATTCCCAGGTAGAGGCTATAAATAAGGGCCCCAGGCCATGAAAGAGCCTGAGACCAAGAAACAGCTGAGAGTACACTCTCCTATGGGCTGCAGCTGATTTTTCTACAGTACATCCACTTTCTAATAATGTCCACCGTATGTGGGGTGCACTGTATTACAACTAGTCTGGAACCAAGACAGTAAAAAATGTAGTAATTAGGGCTGTCCATTACTTGCAGTTAACTCACGCAATTAACTCAAAAGATTGTGATTAAAACATTAATAGCGATTAATCGCAATTTTAATTGCGCTGTTAAACAATAGAATACCAATTCTATATAAGAAAAAGGCCCAAATTGAAATGTATTAAATATTAAATATTTTTTGATGTTTTTCTACATTTTCAAATATATTGATTTCAAATACAAAGTATACAGTGCTCACTTTATATTATTTTTATTACAAATATTTGCACTGTAAAAATGATAAACAAAAGAAATAGTATTTTTAATTCACCTCATACAAATACTGAAGTGCAATCTCTTTATCGTGAAAGTGCAACTTACAAATGTAACTTTTTTTTGTTACATAACTGCACTCAAACAAAATAATGTAAAACTTTAGAGCCTACATGTCCACTCAGTCCTACTTCTTGTTCAGCCAATCGCTAAGAAAAACAAGTTTGTTTACATTTACGAGAAATAATGCTGCCCACTTCTTATTTACGTCACCTGAAAGTGAGAACAGGCATTCGCATAGCACTTTTGTAATCAAAAATAAATATAAATTGAACACTGTACACTTAGTATTCTGCATTGTAATTGAAATCAATATATTTGAAATGTAGAAAACAATCCAAAATATTTAAATAAATGGTATTCTATTATTGGTTAACAGTCTGATTATTTTTTTAATCTTTCAATTAATTTTTTCAATCATGCGACTAATCGAGATAATTTTTTAAATCACTTGACAGCCCTAGTAGTAATACATGTTTCATTGAACATAATGTTTCATTGGACAAAGTTAATTAATTTATTCCAATTTGTATATCTATTTTAAAAAACAAAAATGAACAAATATACCCACTAGAGATGTACAGTACCAGAATCTCGATACCCACTGAGGCAGACCAAGCTAAGGCTAAAAAACCCTAAAACCCTGAAAAACTGGGTGACAAACTCACAGGATAACATTAGTGGGGCAGGAGATCAATTAAGCACTTCAAAAGCTGATTTGGGGGGGAAAAAATTACATTTATGTGACCTGCTGTATATCACTATGTATGGCATTCGGTCATGTTGCAGCAATGAGTCTATTGTGGTATCCCAGAACACAGTGCTAACTAGCATCAGGACACCCCAACCTCCACCCAAGTTATGGTGGGTCAAAGATTTGACTTGTTCTGCATTGGCGGCGGTTCTAGTCTAGCTGCTAGCTAATAGTGGGTATTTCTTGTTGGTCTCCACCCAAGTTATTTTGTATAGTCACTGAGCAAATCTCCAATGCACTTGTAAAGCTGTACTTAAATATTTGTCTTTGTTTTTAATTTTCTCCAACATTATGCAATCTTTTTGCCACAGCAGTAATTAGGGCAGCTCCCTTTCCACTTCCATCTTCAGACAGCATGAAAGTCACATCACACTGAGGTGCCATTTCTTTCACTGTTTCCCGTAAAATCCCAGAAAAACTAAAAGTAAAACAAAAACATGTTACAATGTGTAAATGGAGTGATCATTTCTACTTGTTTATAAATTATTTAAATCACCACTTATTTAATGTAGTGTATTCTGAAATTTTTAGTTTGCTGATTTTATGCTAATGATTATCATACACGACCACCATAATGTACCCCCAGGTATACAGGATCCTGAGTGTATCCATGTTGTTCACATCCTTTCTTCACTAACCCAGACTAAAAAAAGGTTTGTTTCACCTCTAGGAAGCAAGGGGCCAAACAAATAAGACAGCACATCAATCAACATCCTCCATTGGTTCTCTCCCCCCCCCCCCCGTCCCTTCAGTATGTTCTGCCTCCTACAATAGGAAACAGAAACAAGTTCTTCCATCCTGTGAGACTGTGAGAGAAGAGGACCCATTTCCTCAGAGAGAACCTTATGTCACTTAATGATGGTTCTCTCTCTAGCACGCAGCAGCAGGCAACACTGGGTTCCAAATTCCTTTCATATAAAGAAGCACTGAGGCCTTCTGTGGAGCCACTAGACTAGCCATCTCTTTGCCATCTCACCCATCGTACTTTATGGAAATTTCACTTTGCCTGTTCCAAGTGGTGCAATAGTGAACATGGAGCTTTTTAGGTGCCAAGGGGTTCTGATGATGAAGTCCCATCAGGAGCTAATGCAGGAATTTGTACTGCAGGTGATTCAGAAGAGAAAAGAAGGGAAGAAGAGATGCCAAAAGAAAGTAGTTAAATCTATGGAAACATTTCCATAGCCTAAGTTGGTCAGTTGGGAGATGGCAACTATAAATTCCTCTCTATAAAATGTGTGAAAAGTTAATGTAATCTGGAAACATTTTAACTGCAAACAAAAAAAGTGGCACTTCCCCATCTTGGTCACAGTTTTCATTTTCGGTTTTCCTATCTTTCCTACCATCATGAACTGAATATAGCAGAGAAACCTCATATTTTAAAAACTATTGAGGATGATAGGCAGTCTTCCTTCTGCAAAGTGGGTCTTCTGATGCGGCTACTTTGGCAGCAAATTCTACACCTTCCTCTACCCCCGTTAGACCTCATTCATGGAACATGGATGTAACCTCAGCAACTAACATAATCTTCCATTTGAACAAGGCCACCTCTCTGGCAAAAATTTGGCCAAAGCCATCACCAAAAATATTAAAGGTCCAAAATGCCAAAGATTCATTTAGAACCATTAGAAACTTCTTCCGTTACAGGTTTCCAGCATGAAGATTTCCTTTTGCCTGAGATTTTGGGGGGAGGGGAGGCGGGTTTCTCCCCCTAACTGGAATTTTAATACATTTTAAGCATCCAAAAAGGCCATAAAAAAGGAAATGTTAAGGATAATATATGTGCTAAATGAACCAGAAAGGTACACAGTCTTTGACAGATGCAGCTGTTGGCTTGGCACAAGAATAGAGTTGACTTACCATTTATACTGTATAAAAAGAGTTTAGGTAGTTTCTAAATGTATTTAACTAAAAAGATAAACCTTCATTGCTTGCTTGCTGTGGAAGCTAAAACATTGGAAACTAGCTCTTCTGTTTAACTCAGAATCAATCATTACAACCTCAGCAGCAAGTTTCCCTTTCTTCAGTCAGGCTCCTTTGATCTAATAAAGTACAAGAAGGCACTGCTTTGAGCAGGGCCAGTTCTAGGCACCAGCAAAGCAAGCAGGTGCTTGGGGCGGCAAATTTGCAGGGGCGCAAGAATCCAGCATGAGAGCTGAGAACCAACAGGGAGCCCTGGGAGCTGTAGTTCCTTGGTTAGCTCCCTGCCTATAGAGCCAGCCCTGGAGCAGGGAAAGAACTACATTTCCCAGCATTCCCTTGGCCGCAATTAACAGGAAAGGGAGGGGGAAGGAGTGTAAAACTGAAACCTCATGCTGCAGCTTGCTGTAAATGGTAGGAACAGAGCCAGCTCTAGGTTTTTTGCCGCCCCCCACCTCAGCCCTGGGCTCCCGCCGCACTCCTGTGTTGTCCCAGCCCTGGACTCTCCCTCGCCCACACCCCCTGCTGCCCCTGCTCTGGCCCCCACCCGCACCTCCTGCCACCCCAGCCCTGGGTTCTCTCCCCACCCGCATCTCCTGCCACCCCAGCCCTGGGCTCATCCCCCCCCACCCGCATCTCCTGCCACCCCAGCCCTGGACTCATCCCCCCACCCGCACCTCCTGCCACCCCAGCCCTGGGCTCTTCCCCCCACCCCCACCCACACCTCCTGCCACCCCAGCCCTGGGCTCTTCCCCACACCCCCCACCCGCATCTCCTGCCATCCCAGCCCTGGGTTCTTCCCCCCTACCTGCACCTCCTGCCGCCCCAGCCCTGAGCTCTTCCCCCCACCCACATCTCCTGCCGCCCCAGCCCTGGGCTCTTCCCCCCCCCCCGACACCCACACTCCCTGCTGCCCCAGCTCTGGCCCCCACCTGCACCTCCTGCCGCCCCAGCCCTGGGCTCTTCCCCCCACCCACATCTCCTGCCACCCCAGCCCTGGGCTCTTCCCCACACCCCACACCCGCATCTCCTGCCATCCCAGCCCTGGGTTCTTCCCCCCACCCACATCTCCTGCCGCCCCAGCCCTGGGCTCTTCCCCCACCCGCATCTCCTGCCACCCCAGCCCTGGGCTCTTCCCCCACCCGCATCTCCTGCCACCCCAGCCCTGGGCTCTTCCCCCCACCCGCATCTCCTGCCACCCCAGCCCTGGGCTCTTCTTCTCCCCCCCCCTGACACCCGCACTGCCTGCCGCCCCAGCTCTGGCCCCCACCTGCACCTCCTGCCACCCCAGCCCTGGGCTCTTCTTCTCCCCCCCCGACACCCGCACTGCCTGCCGCCCCAGCTCTGGCCCCCACCTGCACCTCCTGCCACCCCAGCCTGGGCTCTTTCCCTCCCCACCCCCGCACCTGCACCTCCTGCCGCACCAGCCCTGGGCTCTCCCCCAAAGAAAGAATTGGGTGGACTAAATGGACATTGCACCTCTCTATCTGAAGCCTAGCAAGGCAGGTACATGGATCCCACTAGAATTTAAAATGAAAAGTAAGGGAGGGGAGGCTCTACTAGACTGGGCAGCTTTAGATACAGTATCAGGCACGTAAGAGGATTTACAATTTTGAGCCATGGAAGCAGAAATTGACTTTTCTTTTCCAGATTTAGCTAATATTCAGAAAGGGAATCTAGCACCTGCCTTCCAGATTTGAACACCCTCAACATTCAGGAGTGCTCAAGCTCAATTTGGGCAGCTGTTACTTCATTTCTCCCAAATCAAATATACTGATCCACTGTAACTTGCTGTAGGAAAAAGTAGAATAAATTGAGCAAGAAATGCTTCCCAGTGGTTATTAGGGCTGGAATTGCTATTTTCAACAGCCATTACCTTTATTATTATTATTATTATTATTATTATTATTAAGTTTTAGTTTTATTTGTTTAAAAGGAAGAAAGTGATATTGCATTAGCAAATTCCCCATAGAAACAAAGAATGGAACAAAAGAATAATAAAGGCGCATCCAGATAGCCTTCAATCACACAAGCTGAAAATTGTTCTGCTTTACTGCAGTTCTGTAACCATATGGGAACCAGTCCTGTCTGTGTTCTGTGCACATCTAAAATTCCTGCTGAATGACCAGCCCGGGGAGCGAGTTACCAGTGACCCAGGGCTGGGACGGCAGGAGGGTGCAGTGGGGGGAGGGGGCAGCCAAAATTTTTTTTGCTTGGGGCAGAAAAAAACTTAGAGCCGGCCCTGGCTTTGAGCCTCTCTCTCGGCAATTTTCAATCCTTAGCCCAAATTAATAAGTCAACTGCAGGGATACACATTCATTTCTTGAGGATAACCTTTCAGTTTCTATAATCTAAACAGACTACTGAACACAGTTTTGTTTGTTTTCTTAATGGACTCTTAAGTCAACACTAAAGCAAAGGAGGAACAAAGTACTCACTGTGGGTGTAGTTTGTATAAAGTTCCATCCACTCCAACAGTGATTTTCAAGTGCTCTAGATTTCTGTTTTCTCTCTTCTTCTCTACGATAGCAGCTAGTCCTGCTCCACATAGCTGGGCTGCTCTCTTTGAAACAGCACCACACACCTCCTTTACGATAATGCTGTCATCACAAGTGCTGTCCAATCCAAGCTGCTGCAGAATTCTTCTAACCTGGAGAAGGGCTAGCTGGTCACTGTGTTCATACAAACACAACAGCAACTTTTGGTTAGGAGATACTGTGTATACTTTTGGATTTTTAGTCTTACAAATGAACCAGATTGTTAGAGATTAGCTCTGGAGAAAAGCCCAAACACCCTTAATTGGGAGGGAGGTTCTGATTGGAATCCAAATCCAAATTTTGCATCTTGAGCCCTTCTGTGATTGCAATGAATACCACTTAAGAGGAATGAGGTAGTTTTTCAAAGGCACAAATAGCTGTTGGGCACCTCTCACTGAAAACACTGGTCTACAATTTTTGAGAAATCGTCTGCTTCAGAGATAAAATGTGCTATTTATTATGTATTTTGATGTGCTGAATTCAAATATGACAATTAAAACAACTGATTGGCTACTGTTTCTAAGATATGTAAGTTTTTACAGTTTATGTCTAGGTATATTGTGTAGATAGAGTTTTAATCATAAATTGTAAACGTAGGTCTTTTCATGTGTTTATGGTTGCTTTACATGATAATATTTCACCTGTCCTGTTTATGTAACACTTTAAAAATCAGCAAAAGGGTTATATAAATAAAATTTATGATGAAACAAAAGGCAAAAAACTATTCTGTACATAGTTTAGTCCTATTCAGTGTCTACTCAGCGCTTCTTGGCTTGTCTCTTGTATTCATTAAATGGAGCATCTCTTGTCACTGTCCAGCAATAGTCTGCAAGCCTTGATGGGCTCCATTTGCCCTGATAGCGTTTCTCCATTGTTGCAATGTCCTGGTGAAATCACTCGCCGTGCTCGTCGCTCACTGCTCCGCAGTTCGGTGGAAAAAAATCTAGATGAGAGTGCAAAAAATGTATCTTTAGTGACATGTTGCAACCAAGGCTTTTGTATGCCTTGAGGAAGTTTTCCACCAACAACCTGTAGTTGTCTGCCTTGTTGTTTCCGAGAAAATTTATTGCCACTAACTGGAAAGCTTTCCATGCCGTCTTTTCCTTGCCACGCAGTGCATGGTCAAATGCATCCTCTCAAAGAAGTTCACGAATCTGAGGACCAACAAAGACACCTTCCTTTATCTTAGCTTCACTTAACCTTGGAAATTTTCCACGGAGGTACTTGAAAGCTGCTTGTGTTTTGTCAATGGCCTTGATGTGTAAGGGTGGTAACAAAATCTTCCTTGATTCAACAAGTGGTGGATGCTGAACACTTTTCCTCCCAGACTCCAATGACTGTCCGAGTGGCCAATCTTTCTTGATGTAATGGGAATCTCTTGCACGACTATCCCATTCCCAGAGAAAACAGCAGTACTTTGTGTATCCAGTCTGCAGACCAAGCAAGAGAGCAACAACCTTCAAATCGCCACAGAGCTGCCACTGATGTTGGTCATAGTTTATGCACCTCAAAAGTTGTTTCATGTTGTCATAGGTTTCCTTCATATGGACTGCATGACCAACTGGAATTGATGGCAAAATATTGCCATTATGCAGTAAAACAGCTCGTTTTAAGTTTAAGTTAAGACTCGTCTTCGATGAATCAATGAACAGTCTCCACTCATCTGGATCGTGAACGATGTGGAGGGCTGCCATCACACCATCGATGTTGTTGCAGACTACAAGATCACCTTCCATGAAGAAGAATGGGACAAGATCCTTTTGACGGTCACGGAACATGGAAACCCTAACATCACCTGTCAGGAGATTCCACTGCTGTAGTCTGGAGCCCAACAGCTCTGCCTTACTCCTGGGAAGTTCCAAATCCCTGACAAGGTCATTCAGTTCACCTTGTGTTGTGAGGTGTGGTTCAGAGGAGGAGGATGGGAGAAAATGTGGATCCTGTGACATTGATGGTTCAGGACCAGAAGTTTCATCCTCTTCCTCGTCTGACTCAAGTGAGAATGATTCTGGTGCATCAGGAACCAGCACTCCTTCTCCATGGGGTACTGGGCGTATAGCTAATGGAATGTTTGGACAATGCACAGTCCACTTTTTCTTCTTTGACACACCTTTCCCAACTGGAGGCACCATGCAGAAGTAACAATTGCTGGTATGATCTGTTGGCTCTCTCCAAATCATTGGCACTGCAAAAGGCATAGATTTCCTTTTCCTGTTCAACCACTGGCGAAGATTTGTTGCACAAGTGTTGCAGCATATGTGTGGGGCCCATCTCTTGTCCTGATCTCCAATTTTGCAGCCAAAATAAAGGTGATAGGCTTTCTTAACCATAGTGGTTATACTGCGCTTTTGTGATCCAAAAGTCACTTCACCACAAACATAGTAGAAGTTATCTGCACTGTTCACACAAGTACAAGGCATCTCTGCTCACTTTGGCTAAACAGAAATGTGTCCCTTTGCAAAATCAAAATCAAAATCTAGAGCTGATATAGGGCAATTTGTTCAGCAGAGTGATGTAAGCTTCGTTATGATTGCATCATCCATGATTTCTAGGAATAACATGATGCAATTCATATCATGTATGACGCAATACCAGCTTCAGATTGCATCATTCATTGTTTTGCCTAAAAAGCAAGTACTGTCCAAACCCAGTCATAGATTTATTCATAGATCCAGTCAAAGATGTATTTTAGTCATTTCTGGTTTAAACTGAGATCCCTTCCCTTTATAACTCACTTATCCTCTGCCATTCCCAAGTCAAGGGTCGTATATACTGACCCAATAGCATATTTTGAAAACTAGAGCCAATCAACAATTTTAAGCATCATTTTTGTTCTCAGTGACCCAGAATTAGTAAAGTTTGACTACATTTATTTCAGAAGCATTTTGACTGTAGAGCAGTGAAATCAGTAGGAATTAGGCACCTCACTGCCATTTCTGCCTTTGAAAATCAACCACCAATGGGTTACAAGTCAGCCACCCTATTTTTTTAGCATCTTTTCCTTCAGGATCAAAAAGTGATTTTACTCTGAAGATCATGGACAAGCACCCACATACATGCATGCACATGTACATTCAGAGCACAGTTCTTTTTTATAATCCATTATTAATACTCTTTTTGTAAAGCAAACACTGTGAATGAGATAAAGGCTGTGCATGGTGGTAGGATTTTTAAGATGACACGGTTGGGTAAAAACGGGGATAATCACTCCTAACAATTACAGAATAATTATGCAACTTCACCTCCCCTCCCCCCCCCCCGCTCCTATTTTTAACAGGCTTCCAGGAAGGGGAATATTCCATGTTTTTGTGGGGGAATCTCAGAATCATAGGACTGGAAGGGACCTGGAGAGGCCATCTAGTTCAGTCCCCTGCACTCATGGCAGGACTAAGTATTATTCAGACCATTCCTGACAGGTGTTTGTCTAACCTGCTCTTAAAAATCTCCAGTGATGAAGATTCCACAACCTCCATAGGCAATTTATTCCAGTGCTTAACCACCTTGACAGGAAATTTTTCCTAATGTCCAACCTAAACCTCCCTTGCTGCAATTTAAGCCCATTGCTTCTTGTCCTGTCCTCAGAGGTTAAGAACAATTTACCTCCTCCTCCTTGTAACAACCTTTTATGTACTTGAAAACTGTTATGTTCCCTTTCAGTCTTCTCCTCTCCATACTAAACAAACCCAATTTTTCAATCTTCCCTCGTAGGTCACGTTTTCTAGACCTTAGTCATATTTGTTGCTGTCCTCTGGACATGCTCCAATTTGTCCACATCTTTCCTGAAATGTGGCACCCAGAACTGGACACAATACTCCAGCTGAGGAGTACAGTGGAAGAATTACTTCTCATGTCTTGCTTACAACACTCCTGCTAATACATCCCAGAATGATGTTTGCTGCTTTTTTGGGGTGTGGGTGGGCAACAGTTTTACACTGTTGACTCATATTTAGCTTGTGGTCCACTATGACCCGCAGATCCTTTTCCGCAGTACTGCTTCCTATGCAGTCATTTCCAATTTTGTATGTGTGCAACTGATTGCTCCTTCCTAAATGGAGTCCTTTGCATTTGTCCTTATTGAATTTCATCCTACTTACTTCAGATCATTGCTCCAGATCATTCTGAATTTTAATCCTATCCTCCAAAGCACTTGCAGCTTGGTATCATCCACAAACTTTGTAAGTGTACTCTCTGTGCCATTATCTAAATCACTGAACATCTGAATATCTTCATTAATGATCTGGAGGATGGCGTGGACTGCACTCTCAGCAAGTTTGCAGATGACACTAAACTGGGAGGAGTGGTAGATACGCTGGAGGGTAGGGACAGTATACAGAGGGACCTAGACAAATTAGAGGATTGGGCCAAAAAAAACCTGATGAGGTTCAACAAGGACAAGTGCAGAGTCCTGCACATAGGACAGAAGAATCCTATGCACTGTTAACAGACTAGGGACCGAATGGCTAGGAAGCAGTTCTGCAGAAAAGGACCTAAGGGTTACAGTGGACGAGAAGCTGGATATAAGTCAACAGTGTGCCCTTGTTGCCAAGAAGGCTAACAGCATTTTGGGCTGTATAAGTAGGGGCATTGCCAGCAGATCGAGGGACGTGATCGTTCCCCTCTATTCGACATCAGTGAGGCCTCATCTGGAGTACTGTGTCCAGTTTTGGGCCCCACACTACAAGAAGAATGTGGAAAAATTGGAAAGAGTCCAGCAGAGGGCAACAAAAATGATTAGGGGTCTGGAGCACATGACTTATGAGGAGAGGCTGAGGGAACTGGGATTGTTTAGTCTGCAGAAGAGAAGAATGAGGGGGGATTTGATAGCTGCTTTCAACTACCTGAAAGGGGATTCCACAGAGGATGGATCTAGACTGTTCTCAGTGGTACCTGATGACAGAACAAGGAATAATGGTCTCAAGTTCCAGTTGGGGAGGTTTAGGTTGGATATTAAGAAAAACTTTTTCACTAGGAGGGTGGTGAAGCACTGGAATGGGTTACCTAGGGAGGTGGTGGAATCTCCTTCCTTAGAGGTTTTTAAGGTCAGGCTTGACAAAGCCCTGGCTGGGATGATTTAGTTGGGAATTGGTCCTGCTTTGAGCCGGGGGTTGGACTAGATGACCTCCTGAGGTCCCTGCCAACCCTGATATTCTATGATTCTAAGACAGAAACCACCCCATTCTAATGAATTACTTTACCTTTCAATATGAGACAGGAATTTTGTTTCAAATATTCCTCTTGTCCTGAGCGATTCCGAAATCTGACCTCTGAACAGAAGTCCATGGTTGGTTAAGTCAATCAAAATTTGCCTCACTATTTCACCCAAATACATTCCACTGGTCATTTTTTCATACCTATTTTACAAAAAATATTAATAAATAATTACAAATAATTAAAAGATGGAATTAATTCTGTTTAATACCATGGGTAGTACATACTATAACCACCCCCTAAAAATATTAAAAACTCGGGTAATTCCACTACCCTAAACTCACTGCTGCTTGGCTGTAAAAAAAACAACACATTATCTTACAATTACTTCAAACGCAAACACTAGTTAGAATATTTCATGTTCTAAGGAAGATGAAGAAATTAGAAAGAACACACAAAATATTAAGTATAATGCATTGATTGAAGTTCCAGTTTTAGATTAACTCTAACATTTTACCCAGCTTCCCCCACCTTTAACTTTGGTGGCTGATATAAATTGGCACTTAGATCCAGATCAGGTCTGGCCTTGCAAAACCAAACTCAGACTCCTCAACTCATTTTTTGCAGGATTTATTTTGAAGTTCATTTTTAATACAAAACTTTCACAATTAATCTTATTTGGAAAGTATTCACAGTTGAGTATTTTATCCTAGCGTCAAGCCAAGTGGAACAGTAAAATAAAAGGATGACAGGACAACACAGTCATGCTTATGTTTTGCATATGTGTCTTAAAAGGTGTTCTGTTTTGCAAATCACCTGTTTTGGCAATGTTGATGTGGGGACAGAGAAATAATTTAGTCCAGATATAAAGAACATAGGCAATCTGCATGATTTATAGTTTGGCAAATGAATTACGATACCAAAATCTCCTTGCAAATTACTTGTTTAAAAAACAAAAAAAAGCAGTTCAGGTTCAGGAACGTTGTAGTAACCTATTCATCATTTAAAAACAATAAAATCAGTTTTACCTCTGTTTCCCAGGATTTAATGAACCCTCATCCACTTCTTTATCATATTTTGTTCTGATACTATCAATGCACCCATTGTCACCAAATCCTCCCCATTCCGTGTTAATGCACATTTTCCCTTCAGTCCCTTCCACAATTTCAATATTCTTCATCTCTTCCATATAGCACACGTTGCTGCCAGTTCCTGGGAGAAAGCAAAAGGGCTTCCGTCACATCTAGTTAAAGAGTAGCTGAAATGCATAGAAGGAAATCATGGTGTCTACACTGTGAAATATTTAAATGTCACTCTCCTGAACCAGATCCGTATTACAAAGATATCCCAAGATCTTAATAGAAATCAGTGTCAACAAGTGGCCTTTCTGATAGTATCTTCTACATCATTGAAATACAAACATTCAGAACTGAGGTAGGTTTTCCACAGAATATGCCATAGAAATTAAGAGTACTGGAGATTTCCTATTACTGCAATGCCCTCATGGGAATCTCACTGGAGAAAAGGAGATGGGGTAGGAAGGCACAGAGTCAGGTGACTGAATACTACCCAATTGATATTTGCATCACATTTTGCAGGCCAGACAACTCATGCTACTGTAAAAGTTATTTGGCTCAACCATACTTTGTTTTATCCCATGTTCATGCATCTACATGTCATATTTGCTTGTTCAGTGTTGCTACACACTGGCCAGGCATCTTTATCTGCCTACCTACAATGGACCCTGAGTCCTTTTGTTCAGAGGATACACCAGATTCACAGCTCATCTCTGCATGTGAACACATTCTTCAAAAGAACATAACATCTGAATCTAGAAATAGTTGAGCGGGCAGAGCATCATCTTCAGTGCTTAATTTGTGCCAGGGCTGGGCCCTGGCATCTCTGGGCTTGCCACGGCAGTTATGAAAGTAAATCAATTGCTTGAGCCCTGGCACCTAATTGCTTGAGCCATCACACCTCTTTCATTACAAATTAAGCACTAATCATCTTCCTACAATATTAGCCACAGTCTCCAAGGATTCCCTCATTATATTCTGCTTTAAACACCCTTCCCTGTCTTCACCACACGTAAGGTTTACAGATTGGCCACTAAGGGTGTGTCTACACTGCCCATGTTACAGTGCGGCCCTGGCAGACATGGGCAATGTAGTCACGCTCTATCGCTGGAGGAGAGCTCTCCTGGCAATTTAAAAAAAAAACAACCCACCTAGAACGAGGGGTAGCTTTATCACAGGGAGCCGGCACTGTCTGGCACTTTTCAGCACTAAAACTTTTGTCACTCAGGGGGGTGTTTTTTCACACCCCTGAATGACTAAAGTTTTAGCGCTGAAAGTGGCAGTGTGGACACAGCCTTAAATTGTAGCACTAGAGGAAGAGATGAAACTTCATCCAGAACATGTCACAGCCTTTCCCCCAGCTATATTCATAGCCCCAGGGTAGTGTATTGGAAACAATAAAAATTATAAGCTGTCACTTTAAATCCTGGTCCAGCTTGCAGGCTAGAGACTTTGTAGGAAAGTGTGTGATCCATCTATACCTCGCAGAGTCAGTTTGCAGAAAGCTAGAGTAAGGTGGGGTGAGCTGTGCTCTCTGTTTTAGTGATCAGCCTATTTTGTTTCCCTCCATTTGGGGTTTTTCCTGTGTCCTGATTTCTAAGAAATAAAGTAGTCTTATATCAAAGCTTTCCAGCAGAAAATATTTAATGTTTGTATCCAGTTTATCTGTTTGTAGGTTGTGAAACATAACTCGCTGTCAGTCCAGTGACTGAATATTAGTTAATCCCATTCTCCTACATCCTGGTGCAGATCATTACCATGGAGCTACCAAGGTAGCACAAGTTCTCCAGACATTAATAGTTCTTATGACAGACTTTATCTGTCTCAGTGGTAAGATTTTTTTCTATCACAAATCAACTGATCATTTAAATATTTTGCTTTCATTTTAAACAAGTAATTTGACTAGTATTTTACCTGCAATAAAGCCAATTTCACAATTTGGATCCTCATAGCCACATGTCATCATTGTCCCAACAGTGTCATTTACCACTGCTACAATATCCAAGTCAAACTCCTGCAATGGAAATCATATTATTTAGAAAGGGGTGCAGCTGTTTTAACAAACCAAATAGATAGGAATAGAATTCCTTACATTTCTGCGTTTAATGGCCTCTCTTAGCATATCAACAACATCCTCTCCTTCACAGTCTGTTGCCTTGAAACCTTTTGTCCACTCCACAAGTGCTCCCTGTAACAGAACAGCAACAAAAATGACAAATGTAGTTGGATGTGAATCCTGTGCACTGAATGGGGCAGGGTCCTGTGGAAAAAGTACTGTGTAAGCATGTAATTAATGACTGTATCATTTGCGCAAGGGGGCTGAATTAATTTCGGCGGCGGGTCCTTCAGTGCCGCTGAAGACCCGGAGCGAGTGAAGGACCCGCCGCCAAAGTGCTGCCAAAGATCCGGACCACCGCCGGGTATTCGAATCAGGCCCCGCACTTCCTAAAGCCGGCCCTGCCTCCCAGAACTCACCCTCCATACCCCCTCAGGTAACCTTCGTTCTGGCATTTCCTAACATTTGAGTGCTTGACTTTTGCAAACTTAATAATGTTCTTTTAATGTAGTTTTTTTATGTATAATATGTTTTTGGCCCGTGTAAAACCCAACTTCCACTGTGCTGACTCCACTTGCAAAGGCAGATTTACCATGTAACAAACAGTGGGGTGGCACGGAGCCCCCAATGACAGGGGGGCCCAAAATGGAGGACAAATCTCATCTGACAACCTGCCCAAGTCCCGGCCGGTGGCACAGCAGGGCTCAGGCAGGCAGGCTGCCTGCATTCCATGGCTGGTGGCCCCACACTGCTCCCGGAAACGGCCAGCTGCTGGCAACATCTCTGCGTGCCCCTGGCGGGGAGGAGGCAGCTCTGCGCGCTGCCCCTGCCCCAGGCAGTGCACAGAGTCCCGCTGCCCCCCTCCCCGCAAGGGGCGCGCAGAGATGTACCAGCAACAGTGCAGCAGGGCTAAGGCAGCTCCCTGCCCGCGCAGCCTCCCTCCCTCTGTGCTGCTACCAAAAGCAGCCAGCATGTCCCTGCGGCCCCAGGGATGGGGTGTGAGGGAGAGTCTCCACGCGTTGCCCCCGCCCCGAGCACCAACTCTGCAGCTCCCATTGGCTGGGAACTGCAGCCAATGGGAGCTACGGAAGCGGTGCACAGAGACTCCCGTCCCCCGCCTAGAAGCCGCTGCCAGAGGGGTGTGCTGGTCGCTTTCAGAGCTGCACTGCCCAAGGTAAGCGCTGCCCCCCTGACCCCTACCGCACCCCTGCCGCAGCCCAGAGCCCGCACCCAAACTTCCTCCCAGCAGGGCCAGCTTTAGGCCGATTCCCCCAAATCGGGCCCCTCGCCTAAGAGGGCCCTACGCCCTAAAGAAGAGAGCCTAACTTTTTAATTTTTACTCACCCGGCGGCGGTCTGGGTCTTTGGCGGCACTTCGGCGGCAGGTCCTTCACTCGTTCCAGGTCTTCAGCGGCACTTGGGCGGCAGGTCCTTCACTCGTTCCGGGTCTTCGGCGGCACTTCAGCGGCAGGTCCTTCACTCGCTCTGGGTCTTCGGTGGCATTTCGGCGGCGGGTCCTTCAGTGCCGCTGAAGACCCGGAGCGAGTGAAGGACCCGCCGCCAAAGTGCTGCCAAAGATCCGGACCACCGCCGGGTATTCGAATCAGGCCCCGCACTTCCTAAAGCCGGCCCTGCCTCCCAGAACTCACCCTCCATACCCCCTCCCACCCCAACCCCCTGCCTCAGCCTAGAGCCCAATCCAGCACCCAAACTCCCTCCCAGAGCCTGACTTCTGCCTCAATCAAGGTACACCTCTACCCCAATATAATGCAGTAAAGCAGTCCTCCGGGGGGGCAGGGCTGCACACTCCGGCGGATCAAAGCAAGTTCGATATAACGCGGTTTCACCTATAACACGGTAAGATTTTTTGGCTCCCGAGGACAGCGCTATATTGAGATAGAGGTGTACCTCACTTTATTTTCATTTACTTCCTATTACTTATAATATAGGAGGAGGATGAAGAAAAAAAAGAATGAAAAATGTGTGGGGCGGGGGGGGGGATAAGAGAATATTCTTTTTCTTGGCTCGGTCTCAAGGGGGGGCCCCAAAAGTGAAGCTGTGCACAGGGCCCCACTAACTCTAAATCCACCAATGTCCACTTGGTTTGCTGTTGACAACTTTACTCCATGGTTTATTAAGATTCTGAACCATGCTTGCAGCACAAACAGTGGTTCAATTTGTCAAGTTATGTCCCTAAATACTAGACATTACCAAGGTGTAGCTTGTTACCAGAACAACAGAGACACAGTTAGACCGGAAGAAGATAGCCTCACATATGCCATTATTATTTGACCACGTTTGTGAGTGAACTATGACAAGAATTATATTTATTGTAAATAATTAAGCAGTCAACTTAATGAGTTTTAAGAAATTTCCATTGCAAAATTTCAGCTCATTTGATGCGTGATACTGGGGATTCTTATCTAGGTTACCATGTGAGTTGTTTTAACTCGAAGATAAATAATCTGATCCCACTGATGAAGTTTTGAAATTATGCTAAAAATAACTAGCTTTCCATTGTTCAACCAGTATTATACAGACTGCTCGATATGAACCAATGACAGTTTCTGAACGATGCTGAAATCATAGCTGTTAATTACACCAAGTTTTTTAAAAAAACAAGATAAAGAGATAAAACAAACTGGCCCAGAGGGTGCAAGCCCTGACTCGGATTGATAGTTCATAAATAATCTGTCATTTTGGCTGCATTCATTTTCCCATCACTCACTAATTTGCTTCATATTTGAAAGGCAGAGCGATAAATAGTTCTCAATTATAACCAAGTCCTTAGGCTGAAGTTCCAATGTGTGTGGTTGGGGTTTTTTTTTTTTTTGTTTTTTTTTGTACAACAGGTTTAAAATAAACCAAGCATTGACTGTCCTTTCAAATTTTTACAGAGTCTAAGTGTCAAATCAGAGCACAAAGGGGGAGGAAGTATCATGAAAAGCTGCTTGATGATCAATCAAAATTCAACCCTTCGGTGCGAATGACTAAGTTCAACTCTGCCCACTGGTGCATCACAAAATGGAATAAATAAAGTGTGAAAGAAGACACTGAGTGCAGATATCCTTTTTTCTGTTGCACACTTCTGAAAACACTCAATTTGTAGCTGGAAAAGTATAATTAGGAGACTAATCTCCATTGATGATATCGATCTGAAGGAGAGCAAGAGATTTCTGACCCATTAAAAACATACAAGATCATTTAGTAGTCATTGTGGCGTCCTCTTCTTGCTCTGTAAGTAGCCAACTGGCTGAATAAGCCAATATTTAGTATAAGTAAGGGTGGCAAAATCTGACAGTATATATACTTAGAATATTTTTGTGTGTTTATGGTGCTTTTTTCATCTCTATTTTATGTGAGGCAATTCATAAGTCTAAGGATCTGCCCTGAATCTTATTTAAAACCTTGTAAATCCTTGCTTGTAAAAAATATAAAATTTTAAATGCTGGATTTAAAATGAAGGGTTTCTGCATTAAATGACTGAACAGAGACTAGTTAAAAAAATCCATCAAAATGATCCAGCAATTTTCTAATAGGAATCAGACCTACTGTAGCTATTCAACACTGTTTTGTGTTCCAGTCCTTACCTTATCAATGCTAGCTTGCCTGCAGGGGAAAGAGAATGTGAAGCCCAAAGGGAGACGTGCACCTTTTATTCCCATGTACTCCAAAAAATCTGCTATGCACTGGACAATGTGATCAAAGAGCTGGAAGAACAGAAGCCGTGTGTAAAAACCAGCACACATTTAATGGACAATAATGTGGCAAAAATAATAACCAGTTTGGACATTACCTCTTCCCCTGTTCCTTGCATAATTTCCAAAGGAATGGCAAAGATTTTATTGTACATTCTCACAGATTTTCTTCTCCCACTTCGAATTTTCACAAGCAGAACTCTGAAATTTGTTCCCCCAAGATCAAGTGCAAGGAATTTTCCTTTTTCTGTAGCAGAAAAACAAATATTTTTTTCAGTGCTTCTCAACAGTTAGACATAGTACATCTGCCTAGTCAGAACATGCAAGCTATGGGAGCCATTACAGCACACCATAAATACTGGGTAAGAGCTGACTGGGAACTCTAATTCCCATCCTGCAGAAAATTCCCAAGTTTAAAAGGTGTTCCAAAAGGGAACATAAAATAAAAGATCAAAATTTCTGAAGAATGGGAATTCCAAAAATTTGTTTAGAAAAAAAACTTATTTTGTTTCAACCTTTTAAAAATGTTTCCAAGGCTTCCTGAGCTTCCGGGAGCCCCAGCAGCCAGCCCAGTGGGGAGCTCAGCAGTTCAAGGAGCCTGGGAGCCAGGACTCTGAGGGCTACCAGGCTGCCAAAGAGCTAGGAGAGCCTGGAAACCCACCTGCAAGGCAGCCTGCCTGGTAGCCTGCCACAGAACCAGGGACTCTGTCAAGGCTGTTAAGTAGCCGGGAGCTTGGAAGCCCTGGGAGACTGAACTGCCAAGGAGTCAGAAGCATTTCACGAGACACTGAAACTCTGACGAATTGGCAATTTCCAACAGAAAAATGTTCCAGAGGAAAATTTCCAACCATCTCTACTATGTAACCTTACATTTTTGTGTGCCTTGCAAAGACTCTTACCTGTTCCATCCGGTGTTCCACAAACATAAGTTGGTAACATTTTCACTGTGGCAGTCGCATGTGTTTCTTTCTTCAGTCCATATTCCAATTCTTCCCTCATTTTATTTTTCACTTCTATAAGATTCTCCTTGGAAAGTTCAAATGATGCTAGAATATCATCAATTTGTTTGCGCTGAGATACCAGTCTGCATGCAACTGCAGTTACCATGGCTGCTCCCTTCGCACTGCCACTTTCAGAGAGAAGAAATCGGACATCACAGTTTGGGACCAGCCTTCTCACAACCTTATGCAGGCGTTTAGGATATCTGGAAGAAAAATCATTGCCTTAGACCCTTGCAAAATATTGTGTGTATAATATACATGTACAAAACCATACACATCTGTAATAAACACACAAAACTTCATAAGTACAAAAGGAGAATTACGAAATGCAACCTCAGAAATTAAGAGGGGGAATGAGTGTGCAACTCTTCTTTTCTGGTTATTGGCAGCTTCAGTTATTACTGTAGGTGAGAAGGAATTATTGGCAACATCTCCCATGATCAAATCCATACAAATAGGCTATAATGAAATTACACCTTAAAGTCTTGCTACATTGGCGAGTTCAAGTGGGAATAAGATCCTGAGGAGAAGGGAGGCCCCTATATGACATATTGGGGAGGGTGTAAAGATAGGCCTTAACCAGACCAGTTACAACTTGCCACCTTCTCAATTTTGTGGAAGTGTAGGTGTAGATTCAGATCCAAGCTTTGAATTCAGGCCCCTTTCCATAATGTGCCGACTCTGAACACTCTAGAATTTGGGTAAGCTTGATTTAGATTAGATTCTGGATCCAAACTTCTCAACTCAGGTACACCTCTAGTTAAGAAGGAATGGTGCTACAGCTAATAAACCAAGGGTTCAAAATAGAGAAATGAATTAGGAAAGAAAGTTAATTTGAAAATTCCATGAGATAGATCATAATAAAATGTATTGTGTTGATTGTTTGCTAAAGGAGCTGTTTTTATTTGTTTATTTTCCAAAAAAATCTTTTATCTTTATAGAGTTCACATTCAAGTATTGTCTTAGAAAGGTGAATGGTACACAAGACATGGGTGAATGTCTGTCCCCTCCCCCGATCTAATGTTCGTAACCTTTGCTAAATAACCCAGACAAAATAATATAGCACCAAGGCAGCTTACTTACTGAGGGTGTGTTTTATACAGAGTTCCATCTATTCCAACAGTAGTTCTCAGTCGTATAAGTTTTTTATTTTCTCTCAGACGGGTCAGTATTGCTGCTAAGGCAGCAGCACAGAGATTTGCGGAGCGAAATGAAACGATGGTGCAGACATGCTGAACAGCAATGCAATCTTCTTCAGAAGGAGTCAGGCCCAGTTCCATCAGAATCTCCTTAGTGTTTTGGAGACCTTTTTTATGTCTAACACCAAACAAAGAAACATACATTAACCTATACTAGAATAATTGTGTCTGGATGTGACTAACAGAAAACAACACAGATTTAGGTCACAAGAGATTAGGCAATTTCCTGAGAGCACTGGTTCTACGTGCTTCATAGATTACTAGTTGTCCACAGATGATTTGCTTCCAATCTGCAGTGAGCTGGCTGATTACAGGTTGATAACTTCTCCTGTTCATTTTTCATTTTTTAAGGTTTCTTGCCATGAATCAGGTTGTCCAACCAAATAAAATTAGAAAGTCTCAGAAGGCCTGATACAGCTCCAATGAAAGTCAATGAAAAGATTCCCATTAAGTTTAATCAGAGTTGACTTGACCCTTGAATAAACAGGGGAGGGCGAGTTATGTTTAACAAACATTAAACAGGCTGCTCCTTTTCTGTATCATTTTCAGATAACCTTGTCTGCTTTCTCAGGTTTTAGATTATTATTAGAAGTAGAACTGGAGCACTACATGCTAATATTCAAGACAAAATGCTGTTTTAAAGATAAATGTGCATTTCTTGCTTTTCCCTTAAAGAACATCATAAAGTCAGGGTCCATTTTGTGGCTGGAATATGGCCCATGTTTAAAACCAAAGCACCAGAAACAGAGTTTTCAAACACTACAGACAGTCATCAATAACATGGGCTGTCTGCAGATCGATAATGCTCTTTATCCAGACTTATAAAACCAAACATAATAAGTATGAATACATAAAGCCTTCCACTCTTCTGAAACACTGAAAACAGCTCGGTGGATCTACACACATGGTTAGGATGACCAAACAGCAAGTGTGAAAAATCGGGACAGGGGATATGGGGTAATAGGAGCCTATATAAGAAAAAGACCCCAAAATCGGGACTGTCCCTATAAAATTGGGACATCTGGTCACCCTACACATGGTCAGGTCTCTCCATTTGTTACATACGATAAATATAATACATTTTAATAGTTCAGTGTGTGTTTGCCTCTGTATTACTTTATTACCTATTAAAAGACCAGTTTGGTCTACTAGATTCTCCCATTGATTCTAGCACTGAATTGATTTGAGCAGAAATTTGATCATCAATCAGGATTAATCTCAACAATCAATTTCAAATATTTACATATTATAATAGCATGGAAGATGACTAGTTGCACTTTTGGAAAGGCTAAAAAGTGATTACTGAGGAGTGTTTTTAAAGCTCTTACTTTTCCATAGCAGCTACATGTTTTGTCTCAATCTTGTCCTTAGTACGGAGAGCTGTTGATATCTTGCCATTGAAGAGCAGACCTTTCTTTGCCATTTTTAGAAGAATGAGTCTTACAAGTTCTCCTAAATACAATCCACTAATCATCTTCTCAAACCTGTTAGTGAATACAAGCAATGGTTACACTCAAGAAAGATACCTAGGCGTCATCATGGATAGGTCTCTGAAGATATCTGCTCAGTGTGCAGTGGCAGTCAAAAAAGCTAACAGAACATTAGGAACCATTAGGAAAGGGATAGATAACAGAAAATATAATCATAGAATATCAGGGTTGGAAGGGACCTCAGGAGGTCATCTAATCCAACCCCCTGCTCAAAGCAGAACCAATCCCCAGACAGATTTTTACCCCAATTCCCTAAATGGCCCCCTCAAGGATTGAACTCACAACGCTGGGTTTAGCAGGCCAATGCTCAAACCACTGAGCTATCCCTCCCCCACTATATAAATCCATGGTACACTCACACCTTGAATCAGGCATGAAAGTAATTTAAAAGACTTACCAGTATGCCAGAATCTTGAGCAGGGGGCGGGACCTAAACTGGAAGGAGAGTGGCCTCAACCAGAAGGTGCGGGACCTTTAGAGCCCCTGGCCCTTTAAATCGAGATTTAAAGGGCCCCAAGCTCTGGCTGCAGTAGTGGCGGCTGGGAGCCCTGGGCCCTTTAAATCACTGCCGGAGCTACCAGCTGCAGAGGTGGCTACTGTAGCAGAGTCCTGGGCCCTTTAAATTGCCGAAGGAGCCCCAGGGGTCCCGGCTGCCACCGCTACCCTGGGGCTTCAGCAGCAGGGCTCAGGCGGCGATTTAAAGGGCCTGGGGCTCCAGCCGCCGCTACCACCCCGGGCCCTTTAAATCTCCACCAACTCCGGCAGCAGGGCTCTGGCTGCAATTTAAAGGGCCCGGGATGGTAGCGGCAGCCAGAGCTCCAAACCCTTTAAATCACCACCTGAGCCCCACTGCCAGAGCCCTGGGGTGGTAGCAACGTCCGGAGCCCCGGGCCCTTTAAATTGCCGAAGGAGCCCCAAGGGTCCCAGCCACCTGTGCTACCCAGGGGCTCCGGCCGCGGGGCTCCGGCAGCAATTTAAAGGGCCTGGGGCTCCAGCCACTGCTGGGAGCCCCAGGCCCTTTAAATTGCCACCTGGAGAAGCTGGCACCTGGAGAACGGCGTACCGGCTTACTTTCAGCTCTGCCTTGAATACTGTGTGCAGTTCTGGTCACCCCATCTCAAAAAGATATATTAGAATTGTAAATAATACAGAGAAGGGAAACAAAAATGATTTGGAGTCTGGAAAAGCTTCCATATGAGGAGAGATTAAAAAGCCTGGGACCATTCAGCTTAAAAATAGAAGAAGGGGGAGAATATGATAATACTTAGTCCTGCCATGAGTGCAGGGACTGGATTAGATGACCTCTCAAGGTCCCTTCCAGTTCTACAATTCTATGATAGAGGTCTATGAAATCATGAATTGTGTGAACAAAGTGAATAGGTAAGTGCTATTTACTCCTTTACATAACGCAAGAACTAAGGGACACCTGATGACATTAATAGGCAGCAGGCTTAAAACAGACATAAGGAAGTACTTCTTTAAACAACACACAGTCAACCTGGGGAATTTGTTGACAAAACTATAACTGAGTTCAAATCTGCATTAGATATGTTAATGAAAAATAAAGTCCATCCAAAGCTATTACCCAAGATGGCCAGGGATGGAACCCCATGCTCAAGGTGTCCCTAAATCTCCACTTACCAGAAACTCATACTGGACAACAGAGAATGGATCACTCAGTAATTGCCCTGTTCTGTTCATTCCCTCTGAAGCATCTGGCACTGGCCATTGTAAGAAGACAGGATACTAGGCTAGATGGATCATTGGTCTGACCCAGTGTGGCCATTCTTATGTTCTTATATTCTTATATAGACAAAAACACCAAGGTACCTAAGTGAATCTAATTCTTTCTACAGATCACCAGAATTGCTATATGTTTAAAAAGTAAAATGTAATTAAGCCTACATAAAAGTAGGTACCAGCAACTCTCTGTATTTTTGTAGGGATATTAAAGAAGATACTAACAGTGATTCCCCCAAGTGACAGTGACCCCCTCATAATTTGTCCCCCACACTTTAAAATCCAACAGTTTCACCAAGTACAAAAATCTCTTGGGTCTTCTGTTAAAACTTGTAAGCTACTGTCTGTAGAAACTATTGATTGTATCTATCCTGTGAAATATCAGGGGGTAGCCGTGTTAGTCTGTATCTACAAAAACTCACGAAAGCTTATGCCCAAATAAATCTGTTAGTCTTTAAGGTGCCACCAGATTCTTTGTTATCCTGTGAAAGATACTTTATTACTATGTAAAACTTACAAACAAGTTAATTGACTTTGTTCTTGAAGTAATTGATACAATGTAAACAAACACTATAAGCCGTTAAGTGACTTTCACTTCATTGTAATAGCAACAGCTCCTAGGACAGACCCCCCACCCTCTGTGATTAAAGGGCCGGGAATCTCAAATGAATTAGCACACACCCCGAAAGTGGTGGAGACAGTAAATTAAAATATGGTTAAGATATGGAATGTATGCTGATGAATGCTTGATATACATGAATGGTTAGGGAGGTGCCAGCCTAGAAAGGGAGTACCCATCGGCCGAAGAATGTGTCAAGTGGATGACCAGACAACCCCCAGAGGGTAAACTGGGATCCACCCCATCACCTGGAAGGATGAGAAACACAAACTTTGGACAGCTTGGAGCCACCAGGAATGTGCCATCTGCTGATTGAGTCAGCAACAGCAGAATGAAACAGCTCCCATAGACTAACATAGGAATTAATTCCTATAAGAATGGGCTCTCAAGCCTGAGGACTTTGAGTCTCTGGTTCTGCTGCCAGCCTCCAGAAGCATCATGTGCACCTGACACAGACTCGGCTCCATCCTCATGACCAAGATACCTGGCCAGTAACTTGGCATGAGCAACTTCTAGGCTGGTAACTATAACACCTATACAGAACTTAAATGAATGATTGTGTAAATGAATGTGTGTGTGTGTGTGTGTGTGTGTGTAAGGAATAAGTAGTGATAGGAATAAGTAGTCAAACAACATTGTTTACTTTTATCTTTTGCTTTACCATTATATTTACAATAAATGTGGCAACTTTGCCTTATCCCTCTTAATAAGATCCTGCTGGTTTTTATTCTATTGGTATAACATTTTAAACTGATTATTAACAGTCATTGAAGCCATATTAAACATGATGCATTTCATTCCAAAGGCTCTAACAAGTAATACTGCAGGAATCTCACTGTGATAAAATGATACATTTCTGTAATTAAAAGAATAATGTGAGGGAAAAACATCAGATTACCAGCCTTTCAAATAGTAGCAGTTAAACCTGGGTGTGCATTTACTTTCTGTGACACAAGGACAAAGCAGGTATGCCTATGTTAATGCTTCTTAAGCAATGTATTAATATATTTGCCTGCAACCCAGCCATTGGGAGGAGCTTGGATGAAATACACTTTTAACACAGGTTTCATCTATATGCATTGGGGACTCCTCTTTTGAGCACCTACAGGGTGGTATGCAGAGAACACTTTAGAAGATATTGTGTCACAGAGAAGCAGTTTTCAATGACTGACCTTGCATAGGAACTCTTGGCATTCATAGTGAATGAGTGGGCTGAGGTTACACTAATATTCCAAATTCTGTCACTGCTGAGGAGCTATCCCCACCTCTATCCTGTGGTCCCTCGTTAACATGCAAGTAATTTAAGAACACATGACAGATACTCTCATGAAGAAAAATGATAACAAATCAGCCTCACTTCCTCATTTTACTCCATCACAAAATGACAACAGAATTACTGACTAATAATAATGTACCATTACTGGTTGCTTTGTGGGTATAGAAGGTGAAATCCTGACTCCACTGAAGTCAAGTCAATGGCAAAATTCCTATTGACTTCGGTGGGGCCAGGATTTCACCCAGAGTCTCCAACAGGACCCTTCCATCTGAAATAAAAGAAAACGGAGTTGCAGAAAATGATCCAGAATGCATGAGGTCTGTGGCTTCCAGGTCACACTGTGCAGTTTGGGGTGCCCCGGCCAATGAAGGCTTACAGCAGCAGTGAGGCACAGCCATGTAAGAGATCCCACCATCAACCGGTAGGTTACAGAAAGGAAGGGGATCTTAACTGAACCAGTCCCAGGAACACTTTGGGTGTGGATGGATGGAGGCTTGAACCAGCTTCCATCATGGCTGAACTAGTTCACCTAACCCTACTTCCATTCCCAAGGGCTCTATAGCTCAATGTACGCTCGGTAAACAGACTCAAAATGTGGAGACTGTCACAGAAAGCCTCATGTTAGTAAGTGAAGGAGGAACAATACTTACAGTTGTTTTCCAGGATTGATAGATCCCAAGTCAATCTCCCTGTCAAACTCAGTCCTGAGATCATCCAGTGACCCATCGTCTCCAAAGGCTCCCCACTCAGTGTTAATGCACATCCTCCCCTCATCACCTTCCACCAGATCAATGTTACTCATTTCTTCCATGTAGCAGGCATTCGTGCCAGTTCCTGAGTGTATCAGAAAGAAAAAAATTTACACATGAAGAATTAATTGAAAATACATTTTAGAATTAGATTCAATATTTTCTTTACCGGAAAATGTACTTTCATTAAGTTACATGTTAAGCTATACAAAACCTTCTGTATCTGAAACCTGTTAAATGACCATTGAATATCAAGGAAATAGTGAATGAATGAAATGAAATGAATACAAGGGCTGAGTCATTCAAAATATTTGTGCTATTTCATATTCACTCATATATGACACTTTAAAATTGGGAAAATGTGAAGCGGACATGTTATGAAGAGAGTATATGATTCTTGTTGGGAAAGGTGAGAGGAGATTTTCCTTCTCTGGACAAAAATACCTGGATCTTCTACAGCATTAGCAGAAACATTTATTTTGTAGGTCAGAATCTCCTGAAAGAATTGGATAGAAACAAAACGATAGCCTCCTTTATTATTTGATGATATATCTGTATATGAACAGGAAATTCCTTAACCATTATGGACTTCTCACTTCCTGACAGTATAAACTATAAACAATGTCATTTTTAAGCATGATTGTTGCAGTCATCAAAAGGCTTGAAAATACTAACTGTAGTGAAATATTTTGCGAACAGCTGGCAAAAAAAAATAATAATAATAACAGCTGTTCACTGTGGGTCTGACCCCAAGAGCTCTCAAATGTCTCAGGACTTGCCAATGTCTTCTTGTCTTTATTTTTTCTTAACAGAACTAAATATGTACATACAGAGGTAAAATTTTAGGATATATTGAATTGTCCCAAGGTTAGGCAGAAGTCACTAGAAGAAAGACCAGGAAGGGAGAAAGACAGACAGACAGGCATCTGTGTAAGAATAAGAGTAAGTAGAAGCATTCAGGAAGTGATCATTTGTAAAAGGTCCCAGGTAAAATAAAACAAGACAAGTAACTTCTTTTTAAAATATAAATTTGTATATAAGATGACAACACTCATTTTACTGATTTGGAACTAAATTTTTTCAAGCCAACTTTAACCAAGCCACTATTTTTGCATTTGCAATTTTTTGGATGTGCAGGTCACTTAAATGTTTACATTCCACTTTATATCCAAAAGTGAGGGACAAGTGCTTGAAAATCCAATCTTTTATGTTTTTCATTTTCAAATAGTTTATTTTTGAATTGTGAAGTTGAAAATGCCTCCATCCCCTAGATTTGCTAAAATCATAAGCCTGCTTTTTCAACCCTGCTTTAATAAAATAAAATTACCTATTATGATGCCAACTTCACAGCGCTGATCATCATATCCACAGGTCATCATTGTTCCCACTGTATCATTTACCAGTGCTAAAACATCTACATCCACATCCTAAGAAAAAGACCGCTAGTGAATAGAAAAATATTTACACCCTTCCTTATAGTTAAGTGTTTAGAGATAACATTGTTAAATTGGGCCCTCTAAAAGTTAGTCTATGTGAATAAGATTAATTTACTTCAATGGGATTTAAGCATCTGCCTAATAAAGATGGACTTAAGCACATGAATAAGTGCTATGCTGAATCAAGGCTAGAATCTTCAGTTGTTCTCCCATTCCCTCCAATCCACCAGTCCTTAGTCAAGAAATTAAAGAAAAACAAAAGCTCCAATTTTGATGCGATGGCACCAAAGATCACCATGCAAGCCACTAAGAGCCAGATTCAGATATCCTTACTCATGTGAAGTAGCACCTTATTTCTTGCATAGCTGCCCTGAAGCCAAAGGGAATTTGAGGGAGTAAAGAGCTACTCAACCTAAGTAAGTGCACCAGACTCAGGCCCTAAGTAACAAACATTTGCGTCAGAGCTGCACAGATTCTTGCTGATGTCAGTGACACCAATACATAGACAGAGAACAAATGAAAAGCAGAACTGGGTTTTTTGCCATGTTAGAAACAGTGAAATATAGTATATGCTAAAAGGAGGTCAAACACACAATTTTTTTTTTCATATTTTGTAAATGTTACAAGGGATAGAGAAGGTGTAAAGGAAACTAGCTTTTTAAAGTGCCACTGAATACGTAAAGGATAATGCTAAAAATTAAGTTTTAATTATATTTCATTACTAATTTTAAAATGTAATCAATCATCCAATAGTTAATACTTTTTATTGCAAGCACAGCAAAGTCAAGCACAAATAAACTATCCTTTAAGACTATAAAAGCTATCTTTCATTATCAAAAATAGGCTATTTATTTCTATATGATTAAATGATTTTATTCTATTTATTATTAAGTCTTCTTCACTATAAAACTTGCCTTATGCTTCCTGAGGGCATGGCGCAGAGAGCTGATCACATCTGTCTCCTGCACGCCTCGTACCTTAAAGTACTTTGTCCAGGAAAGCAGCACACCCTTTAAAAATATTCAATCTATGTTACAAATTTAAAAATAAAGTTTAGCACTGATAACTACAGAGGCAGTAGAGAATAGAGTATATTCTATCATTGGCTTTTGGAGAATTTCACTGCCACTACTACATGTGTAAGGCCTTGGCTACACTGGCAATTCACAGCGCTGCACTTGCTGCGCTCAGGGGTGTGAAAAAACACCCCCCCCCCCAAGCGCAGCAAGTGCAGCGCTGTAAAGCACCAGTGTAACCAGCGCCTGCAGCGTTGCACACTCGCTCGCAGTGCTGCAAGCTATTCCCCTCAGAGAGGTGGAGTACTTGCAGCGCTGTGAGAGCGCTCTCGCAGCGCTGGCGGCGCGACTACACTTGCGCTTCACAGCTCTGCCGCGGCAGCGCTGTGAATCCGCAAGTGTAGCCAAGGCCTAAGAATTTGAGCAGAAGTAGCGGAATCATCCATTGGCAATCCACTGGGATGTGGAGTAAAGGTCTTTTCATACAAGCAGCCTTGTTAGCTATAGCCACCACCAAAAATACTACAGAAGTGGTCAAAATAAGACCCTAATACTGTTTACAATTATGCACGTGCTTTGCTTTAAGCATGGGTAGTCCTATAGACCTCAATGGGCCTACTCAAATACTTAAAGTGAAACATGTGCATAGCCTTTGCAATGTCAGGGCCTAATACACTAACTTATTATTTTAAGAGAGGTAGCAAAAAAGGAGGCAATCAAATAAGGCAGTCAGTGCAGCTTCTGTTCCCATCCCCCATATGCTATCTGATTATTTCAATCATGTGCCCCCGGTTTTTCAAATCTACTATAAATATCCCAAACAAGAGGGATTAAAATATAAACCTGCTTTATAGCACAGAAATAAGTTTTTTGAAATCCATATAGTATTTTCTATCAGCTGAATCGATCATTATTTAAATCCTGTATTGACATATAAAAGAAGAGTTTTAGTTTATTGCTTCAGTTGCACTGAAATATAACTCATCCTTGAGATCTACTTCAACACATAATTGTGATTCCCACCTCTTCCTCTTGTAGGTTTATAACACTATGCAGAGTGTGAAGAGTAATATGAAACTTATGAATATTTTTCTTCCTCAGAAAGCCACACAAAGATTACTTTTTCCTACACTGCCATATGTTAATAATCCTTTCAAAAATTCTCTCTGAGTTCTACTATTACTACGACATAGCTACCAGTAATATTTTTTAAATCTCACCTCGTCTAATTTAGTCTGTATGCAAGGAAAAGAAAATGTAAACCCAAGAGGGAATTTCTTATGTTTTATGTTTTTGGTCTCCATGAAATCTGCCAGACAGTCAGCGACATAATCGAATAGCTGTATAAAAGAGAAAGAACAGGACAGGTCAATAGCATCAATTATATTCAACACAGAAAGCCATTCCACAGACGAAAATGCACCACATACTTCTGTTCCATTCCCATGTGTGATCTCCTTTGGGGTTGGGTAGAACTGGCTCTCCATTTGAACATTCTGCTTCCCATCTTCAGACACTTTCACTTTTAAGACGCGAAACTTGGAGCCACCAAGATCTAGAGCAAGAAAATCCCCCTTTTCTGCAATAAAAACAATAAAGGTTAGTTCCTACTACAGCAGTACACAGTAATGTGAAGCATGACCTGAAGACATATTTAAGGTAAGTGCTTGGGATAACGAATGTACATCATCAATCATTTGGAGCAGAATTGTTGCCAGTAATTAAAGGAATCGGAGTGGTGAATTCTTTAGCACTTCACTAGACTCTGCAATGAAAATAAGGACTATTGTACTGTGTGGTATGAATAGTTGTAGGTCATACTGGAAATGTAGTCCTATTGAAAAAAATCAACAGAACTACACACGTGCTTCAACTTGGACACATGGTTAAGTGCCTTCCTGAACTGGGGCCCTCATGTCGAGTGTAGGGGTGGGATAATGTTCTCTCCTTGAATTTGATGCAAGCTGATATATTCCACAAAGGGGATTGAGGAGAAATTGCTTGTGTAATAGTTTGACATTCAGCATTTAATGTTGTTATATATTAACTGTCTCCCTTGCTTTTGTTTATTCTCCTTTCCCTTCCTTAGCTCCATTGTTCTGGATAGCAGCAGAAAGACCTGATCAGGTAGGTGAAGGGCCAGTGCAGTCCCTCCCCTAGCAGACTGAAACTGCATAGGTCATATTGGGTATGTCTACTCTGCAGCTGGGAGCAAACCTCCCAGCCCAGGCAGACAGACTCCTGTTAGGGGGCTCAAGCTTAGGGTTACCATTCGTCCGGATTTACCCGGACATGTCCTCCTTTTTGTACTAAAAATAGCGTCCGGGGGGAATTTGTAAAGCACTCACAATGTCCGGGATTTCCTCCCTCCCTCCCCCCCCCCCGGCAGAGCAGACCGAGCGGCTGGGAGGGCTGGAGGAAAGTCCCGGGCTGGACTCCGGAGCAGCTGTAGAGGAGCCGGATCTGCCCTGCATTCTGAGCAAGTGTATCAGCACAAAGTGCAGCCCTCCCCTTTTGCAACTGGGAGCGGTTTCTGCCATGCAGCGTAGCAAAACGGGAGCGAGAGCACTTTGTGCTGATACAAGGGCAGCTCTCCCCTGCAGCCCGGTCCGGGCCAGGGACCGGGTTTTGTTGTGCAGGGCCAGGGACCGGGTTTTGTTGCGCTGGGGAGCTCAGCCATGTGTCCGGCTGGCACAGAGCCCAACACCCTGTTCTGAGCAGCAGGGTAAGGGGGCCAGGGGGCAGGAAGGTTCTGGAGGTGGCAGTCAAGAAATGGGGGGGGGGCTTTTTGGGGGGAGTGGAGAAAGTTTTGGGCAGTCAGGGTACAGGTAGGGGGTAGGGTCCTGGGGGGCAGTTGGGGGGGTCTTAGGAGGGGGCAGTTAGGGGACAAGGAACAGGGAGTCTTAGGTAGGGGGTGGGGTTCTGGAGGGCAGTTAGGAGCAGCGGTCCCAGGAGGGGGTAGTCAGGGGACAAGGAACGGGAGGAGGGTTGGGGATTCTGGGGGGGCGGGAAGTGGGAGGGGCAGGGGCGGGGCTCCTCCCGTCCTCTTTTTTGCTTGCTGAAATATGGTAACCCTACTCAAGCTAGAGCACTAAAAATAACAGTCTGGACGTTGCAGTGAAGGCTGCAGCTCAGACTTTCAAGCTCACCCGACCCCCTTGGCTTCAGAGCCTGAGCTGCTGTTTTTAGTGCACTAGCTCAGATCCCACCAGTATGAGTCTATCTACCAGGACTGGAGGCTTGCTCCCAGCTGCAGTGTAGACATACCCACTAAAGGGGAGTCATCTTCCCCAAACAGCATTGCCTGCACCACTCTATCCCACTAACAAATTTTCTCCAAGAATTCCCCTCTGCCCAGAACCTTCACATATGAAACTTCAACAAAAAATGAATTTTTAAAGTATTATTTATTTTAAAGTAAGTTGTTTTGGAGGAGTTTGGAAGTTAAACTTGGCCTTATCATGAAACCATCATACAGCTAGAGCTTGTCAAAATTCACACCGTAGACATTTTTCATCAAAAATTTAAATTTAAAATTAAAAAACCCTATTTGTCCCCCCTTCTCTCACTCTCACACCCTTATCCACAGGAGTTTGTGTAGTCATATGTGACCTAAACTCCATGCCAGACTGAGATTTTATTGGCTCTGACCTTGAAAAGCAAGTCAGAAATATACCTCAGTAATTCTATGGGCTGATATAATGAAGGAAAGGAGATAAACTGGATTTGTCAGTAAACTATGACACTACTCAGAAAATTAAGAGCTGAATGACTAAAATGAATGGCGTGCTATTAAATGAGAACTATTTCAAAGAGTGAAGCTCAAGGTGCAGATATTCTGAAAGTTAATTATAACAGCACAAGTGAAAATTTAAACAAATTCCAGTTACTCAAAATCTGCCGGAAGTTTGGTCTGCAGAGAAAACTGCTCTTTTCCAGTACTCAATGGAGAATTCGGGGAGAGTGCAAAAATGGCGTTACGCAAGACATAATTTAACAGTAAGGTACCTCACAATGTGACATATCAACAAGTCCTTGACACCAGAGAGAGAGGGACTGTTATCTGCCAGGAGAAACTGCCTAGAGTTGGCCTTGAGACAAGAGAAGTTTTGAAACAGTAAATGAGACAATTGCTGAAATCCTCTGAAGCGACTTCAGAATTTCAGGATGGGCTGAGTGTCATTTTAAAGCTATGAAAGGCCAAGGGATAACAGGACTTACTCCATGATTTATTTTTCTGTTTTGGTGTTGGGATACAGAGCGAGCTCTAATTTCCAGCAGGGTGACCTCAAAGGGTTATGTACATACACTAGTGTACAAGACCCCTCAAATGTCCCTCATTTCAAGGAGCAGCACTGATCTTAATCCCACAGTTATCTATGTTCCCTACAAATTTGCTATCTCCACTTTTATTGTTGAAAATCATCAATCATCAGAAACAAAGAGCCATGGAACTGAGGAGACAGGAAGAAGTGTTATTCACATGAAAGGGATACAGCCCCACATCATTTTAAATTTCTTGCATGAATAATTTGTGTCCCCCATTTTGGAACTGTAACTGGGTGGCTTACTCTCGGGTTGGAGAGCCTGGGCTAAGCCAGTCCTGATTCAAGGGTGAGCCCCACATGAGAGGGCTCAGGGAATTCCATTATAAAGAGCAACTGGAAGCTGCATAGAGGGACATGCTCAGAGAGAACAGACTTTGCTAGGAGTGAGCAGGTTCCAGCAGAGTCCTGGGATTCCGGACTAAGGGTGTGTCTACACAGCAATTAAACACCTGTGGCTGGCCCAGGTCAGCTGCCTCAGGCTCTCGGGGCAGCCATTCAGTCACAGACTGGCACCAGGGTTCTGGGACTCCTCTCCCCCTCCCCCACAGGGTCCCAGAGCTCCAGCTCAAGCCTAAACATCTACACCACAATTAAACAACCCCACAGCCCATGCCCCGTGTAGCCCGAGTCAGCTGACCTGGACCAGCCGCAGGTTAGACATACCCTAAGACTCCAACCAGGAAAGAGCTGGAAGTCACCTGCTAATTCAGGAGAGACCCTGAGCTGGCAAGGAAGAATGTGAAAGCTTTCCAGCCAGGGAGGCCTGGGAGTAGGAATAGAACTGTTTGTTTGTGGGATTTGAATTTCTGTGTAAATAACTAATAAACCCAGACCCCAAGGAGGGGTATTTTGACCTCAGAAAAAGTATGGGGAGTCCTTTGAGGGAGAAATTATTAGCAGATGCCACAGAGGCACCCTAGCCACGAGGGACTATGTCAGACCTGGAGTGCTGCATTTGGGCCTTGGCAGGCTGAGAAGTATGCTTGTTCAGGGGAGAGACTTCGTCTTTCGTTAAGCCCATTACAGTACTTATTGGAAAATAAAAAGCTTTAATATGCATGCTGGATAAAACAAATAGCAGCCAATCATGACACAAACCACCAGGAGTCTCATCAGGATGTGCGAGAGGGAGACATTTAACTGATTGGGTAGGGCTTTAGCTACCCAAATCCTATTAGTATTAATAGGTAGCAGGCAGCTGAAACTGTGTAGGAAACTGAAAATCAGCTCTCAGAAATTTAGGTAGAGTTTGAAATTTTCCATAATAAACTCTGATTTGAAGATGCAGCCCTTTAAATATTGTGTGTGGCAGGGGGTACTCAGAAGCTAAGGGTTTGGTAGATCACTATGCTCTCCTGCTCCACAAGGCAGCAGCTAGCCCTCTCCTGCCACATGAGCATCACAAAGCCAATGTCTGCTAAAGGGAACCTGATATGGCTGGCTTCTGCAAACTAACAGAGCTGCTTTGGTGTGTTCAGTCTCCTTTGCCTGGTCAGTTCAATCATCATTCTGCATGTCTCATTACGGACTGAAGCACAGCTTACCTCTTCAGTCAATTTGTTTGCAAGAGCATGGTTGATTTATTACTGTTGTTGGAAATGAAGATTAATTCCATCAAATCTAATGAGCACTTTCCTGACAGATTATATAGACTGTGTAGGGGAAAGCTCCTTCTGTGTTCTGTAATTTTCACATTGTGGAAACATGTAATTTTAGAGATAAACAGAGGTACAGAAGTCACTGTCGGGAACCAAACTGCAGAAGGGCTAAGTAGCTATGTCAAGAAATCATGGATCCAGGGGGGAGAGGGAGTTATTAGAACTTCAATACAATAGCTGGGGTTTAAGATGAAGGCTCCAGTCCTGCAATGGGGTTCACTCCATCTCCTGTGTCCACTCTGAGCTCTGTTGAGTTCTGCATGTAGCCCCTCACAGGGTCTGGGCCTCATCATACTGCACCATTCTGGCTTCCATGAATTTAAATATTTTTCCTCTTGTATATCCAACTCAAGAGGAAAAACATCCATTTGCCTAAAGTTATACACATCCTAAAAATGAAAACTTCATATTGTCTCCAAATTGCATTGATGTTACTGGACTGTAGAGGGTCCCCTCATCCTATTTAATCACAGGTCCGATGTTGGTTTGAGCATTGCTTCATGTCAGTGGCTAAGACTAGATTAGTATTTTTGTATTCAGTAAGATGAAGGTTTTTAGAGCTAGCTGAGTGTTGTCCTGATAAAAGCAAAACACACCCTCACACAGGCATTGTATATATTCATGTCATCTGATGGCACATTGTACCAGAAAAATATTAGGTGTGTTTAACATTTTTGTTAATGAGACACAATTATCTTCTCCATGAATGACAACTACTGTAGAAGGCCATTTAGCAAGTTAATATTAATCCCCAGTCTTCTACTCTCCCTGCTGTGCTGCAACTGAGCGTTAACATCCCCTTGAAACCAAGGGACTGTTGGACTGTACCTGCACAGCTCACTCAACAGCTGAGCTGAGTTGTGCTTGGAGCAAGGAGCAGCTTGTCACAGCGTAGTTGACCCTTCAAGGAGAGAGAGACTTCAGCCCCAACTGTGACAGTTAAATCACCTCCCAAGGTAGAGAAAATGGGCCCAATTAGGCCTCTGAGATAAAAAGGAAGAGGCCTGGCTGGTGGGAGAGAGAAGACACCAGATGAGGAAGCAAGCTCTGAGAACTGATGCTCACTGGAGATCAGGAGCACCCAGAAAGGAGCCCAGGAAAGACTGGAGAGAGCTTGAGAAGGACTGAAAGCCACTGGGCCCCAGGACTCCTGTGTCAAGGAGTGGAATCTCTCTTGGAATATCACAAATGCCCCTGGGAGGAGGGATGTGGGACTCCAAACTAGTGAGACAAAGGGCTAGGACTGTGGGGCCAAAGGAGCTGTAGTTGATAAAAGACTGAATAAATAAGATCCCACAGAAGGGAATCTTATTGTAAAGATTCTGGTCTTAAGAGTCAAGAGTTATTAACCATTGCAAAGAACCAAGAGGGAACTGAGGACATAGAACCTGCAGGGCCACCCTAGGGCACAAGGGGATACTCTGGGATGGCTCCCACCCATCCACACAAGTTGAGACTGTTACAGATCTCCAAATTCCAAATTCAAGATGCCTGGACATACTTTGTTGTAATCCATGAATTCCTTAAACCAAAGAAAAAGTAATAATGCACCAGGATCACTCACCAGACCCATCAGGAATCGACCGTACAAATGTTGGCAGCATTTTTACGGCAGCTGTTGGGTGTGCATCTCTTTCCAGGCCCTTCACCATCTCTGCTTGGAAGCGCGTCATCACGTCAAGTAATACATCATCAGAAAGACGCATGTGATAAAGGAACCTGTCAACCTGAATCAGGACATTCAGAATATTATTTATGATGAGATAACACCTAGGGACCCTGGCCTCGGATCAGGACCCTATTGTGCTAGGTATTACACACACACACACACACACACACACACACACACACGATAGTCCCTGCCCCAAAGAGTTTACAATAAAGTACATAAGGGATGATTTATCTCTACTAGAAGTCACTAGAGCAGGATTTCTCCGATGCTCCCACCATCATTAGTGTCCAGTTACACAGAAAATGCTTCCTATATACAACCACTAATCACAAGGGTTTGGTGCAGTGTCTTGAGCACAGAGTTTAGGACTAGGAACTCTTACATTCTAATCCCAAATCTGCCACTGACTTCTGAATGACCTTGGGCAACTCACTTCACTACTCTGCCTCAATGTACATCTGTAAAATGGAGATGATTGTATGTACTTAACTTTCAGAGGTCAGAGAAATAGTTAAATGTTTATAAAGTGCTTTGAAGTTAAGCACCCGACATACATGTAAAATGGTTATTTACCCTGATCCTCTGATTCGATTTTCTATGACATTAGCTATAGTCATATGACATAGGGTTAGCCTGGTCCTGCCCCATTGAAACCAATAGCTAAATTTCCATTGACTTCAGTGTCAGAAGGAGGATGGCCTATATAAGAAATGCTTCAACCTATAAAATCTATTTGTAAAGAAGTTTAACGCAGTATTAGTAAAATACTGTCAGAAAAAATATTAGTTATTTGTCCATCAGAAAAGGTCTGGCCTGTTCAATGGAAGATCCCAAGTCTTGGAGTTACACTGCTCTAACCAGAAATCAGGTGTTTTGTGCAATTTTTTTCCTCCTATATACATGTGTTTGGGCATCAAAGAACTGAACAGGAATAAAGACTTTAGCCATGTCTACTTTACAGGGACTACAGAGGCATAGCTACAGCGTTATAGCAATGCTGGCATAACACTGTATCGTAGACACCATCTGCAGCAACAGAAGACGTTTTTCTGTTGCTGCAGGAACACCATCTCCCTGAACAACAACAACTAGATTGATGGAAGCATTCTTCCCATTGACCTAGTTGCCCCTACACCAGAAGCTCATGGGTATGGATTTTTCACTGAGCACCATAGTTAGGTTGACCTACATTTTAAGCGGAGACCAGGACTTTGTGAGAACTTAACTCTCCCCACCCAGGACCAATTGATTCACCAATTCATGAGTCACAAACAGTAGTCAAAAATTATTTACACTTGAATAGATTTGTGAATCTTTCAGAAGAATTAGATGTTACTGGTGCTATTAGCTAGTCCTCTGTACCCAACTTTGCAAAATCCCCATCTCTCCCTATCACCAGCACCACCCTTTTTAAATGCTTACCTGGTCTCCTGTAGCTGCTCACATCCAGCCAAGCACACCTATATCTTTTGCCTATATTTGCTACTTGAGTGGTGTGATCAAATCCTTACCAAGTATGTAAGGGGAAAGTTTGTGGCTTTTAAAAAAATCAGCCTTAAATTTTAATTAACATAGGACTTTAAAAATTAGGAGAAATTTTTACTATGTGTATTTTAATTTATCTCTGGTCTGCTGAATTATAATACATATTTTCTTATGTGTGCTGTACTGATGGCCTTTGTGTTGTTTAGTCATCACATTTATTGTTTTGACCACATTAAAATATTTCTACATTGTTTAGAGCAAGGTTTAGAGTTCAAGAAGGCCAAATATAGGTAATCCATCTGATGTTTGTGTGTACACACACACACACACACACTTGCAGTTGTGAATGTTACAACTGTAATTGTTCTTACTTTCACATTTATACCATTTTACATATCTCAGTTTTCAGAGAAGGAAGATTATCCTTTGATCATTTGAAAGGATGCAACTATAAATGTCATCTCAATCCATCCTTCTATTGACTTTCCTTGTACACTTAATGTAGTTCTTTCTATGTAATACATAAACAGAACATTCAGGCTGCAAAGTCAAGCACTCAGAAATTAGGAAATGGTAAAATTAAGATTGTCCGTGCGACTTTAATTCAGCCATCTTTAATTACATGATCACATACTTTATTCATTCCCCATGGTCCCCTGCTTCATTCAGTGCAAAGAATCGACGCTACTCACTTATAGCGTGTCTACACTTGAAATGCTACAGTGTTGTGCAGGTTTCCTTTCAGAACAAGGACTGATAGTTCAGACAGAGTGATCACTTTGTGAAAACATTTCACTTTCAAAAGATGAGCCTGGGAGCTTAAATTCATAACTGCTAGACACTAAAAATCATGGACTGAGCAGAGACACTGGAATTATGGGTTATTATAACAATCCATAACCCACTAACCCCTTCTTCTTGTCCCAAGACTGCAGAGGTGTTAAGAGGCCACTCTACCTTGAAAGGTCCCATAAAATGTGGCTAACTACTTATGCTAAACAACCTGTTCCACCTTGCATTCCGCTCTGACCTTCGGAGTACCTTTCCCAGACATGAAGAGGAGCTCTGCGTGGCCTGAAAGCTTGTCTCTCTCACCAACAGAAGTTGGTCCAATAAAATATATTACCTCACCCACCTTGTCTCGCAAACATTAATAAATCTATCTTCACTTAACTCTTGTGTGGGGAAGCATTACCAGTCCCTATTTTACAGATGGGAAACTCAGGTGAGATTAAGGTCAAGAGTATACTAATTTCAGGTGCCCCAATAGGAGATGCTTATGGCCTGACTTTTAGAATTTTATAGTACTATGTTCGGAGCACAGCTCCCATTGACTTCAGTTTCAGCTGTGAATGTTCAGCAAATCAGACCTGATTGTCTCAAGTCAGGCACCCAGAAAACGAGGTGCATACGCAGTTATTGGCCATCTGTGAAGAGCTTGGTTTAAATAACTTGCCCAGCATAACACAGGAACTCGGTGGCACAGACAGGGATAGAATTCTATTTTCTGGTGTGGCATTCAACAGCCTTAACCATGACACAGGCCCCTGTTTCCCTCCACTGTTCTGTCTCATCCACTAGACACCTTTTGCAATTTCTGCAACAAATGAGGCAGGGGTCCTACAGACAACAGCTTCATTCACTACACATCGCTAATTCACTTCCAGAGCCCCAGCCATCCTGTTCACTGAATGAGAACAGGATCCTGTGGAAAAAATAGTATGTGAACACAATTAAAACTCTATGCATCATATTGACACCCACATGGATCTTTAGCAGGGTTAGAATCATTAGAACCACTGCACAGATCTCTACCACCTGTCCTAACAGAGTAACTGAAAGCAGTAGTAGGTTGGCATCCTCTGTGTGGGCAACTCACTAGAAGATGAGCCACACGCTTCGCCAGTGGAGTTCATAGATTTTTGCTGACTGCAGAAGAATGCTGACTCACAAACCCTTGATACTATTCCAAATTCTGACGGGAGTGTGTTCTAGTGGTTACAGGTGCTTATGCCCCTCTCCTGCTCCATTTGCCCTCATCCCTCTGCCCCACCCCACATCTGGCCACTCTAGCCCCAGTTAGTGTTCCAACACCACTCAGCTCCCTATTCCAGTTCCCCTCCTTCACTCTACATACCACTCATCCCCCTCGGTTGCTCATCACAGTGCCCACTCCCATGTCCACCATGCCTCCAGGCTAGGCACCCCATCCCTCTGCATTCCAATCAACTTGTATTGATTAGGAATCAGCTTAAGAGAAACTAAAATAAGTCACACAAATCAAAATATGAGTATCTACCCAGGTACTCACCCTGGTTTGACTAACACAGAAAAGGAAAAAGAATGAGGAGTACTTGTGGCACGTTAGAGACTAACAAATTTATTTGGGCATAAGCTTTCGTGGGCTAAAACCCACTTCATGGGATGCATGCAGTAGAAAATACAGTAGGAAGATATATATTACACAGAGAACATGAAAAAATGGGTGTTGCCATACCAACTCTAACAAGACTAATCAATTAACGTGGGCTATTATCAGCAGGAGGAAAAAAAACTTTTGTAGCGATAACACTGGTCTACAATTTTTGAGACGTCGTCTGCTTCAGAGATAAAATGTGCTATTTATTATGTATTTTGATGTGCTGAATTCAAATATGACAATTAAAACAACTGATTGGCTACTATTTCTAAGATATTTAAGATTTTACATTTTATGTCTATGTATATTGTGTAGATAGTAGAGTTTTAATCATAAATTGTAAACCTAGGTCTTTTCATGTGTTTATGGTTGCTTTACATGATAATATTTCACCTGTCCTGTTCATGTAACACTTTAAAAATCAGCAAAAGGGTTATATAAATAAAATTTATGATGAAACAAAAGGCAAAAAACTATTCTGTACATAGTTTAGTCCTATTCAGTGTCTACTCGGCGCTTCTTGGCTTGTCTCTTGTATTCATTAAATGGAGCATCTCTTGTCACTGTCCAGCAACAGTCTGCAAGCATAGATGGGCTCCATTTGCCCTGATAGCGTTTCTCCATTGTTGCAATGTCCTGGTGAAATCGCTCTCCGTGCTCGTCGCTCACTGCTCCGCAGTTCGGTGGAAAAAAATCTAGATGAGAGTGCAAAAAATGTATCTTTAGTGACATGTTGCAACCAAGGCTTTTGTATGCCTTGAGGAGGTTTTCCACCAACAACCTATAGTTGTCTGCCTTGTTGTTTCCGAGAAAATTTATTGCCACTAACTGGAAGGCTTTCCATGCCGTCTTTTCCTTGCCACGCAGTGCATGGTCAAATGCATCATCTCGAAGAAGTTCACGAATCTGAGGACCAACAAAGACATCTTCCTTTATCTTAGCTTCACTTAACCTTGGAAATTTTCCACGGAGATACTTGAAAGCTGCTTGTGTTTTGTCAATGGCCTTGACAAAGTTCTTCATCAGACCCAGATGATGTGTAAGGGTGGTAACAAAATCTTCCTTGATTCAACAAGTGGTGGATGCTGAACACTTTTCCTCCCAGGCTCCAATGACTGTCCAAGTGGCCAATCTTTCTTGATGTAATGGGAATCTCTTGCACAACTATCCCATTCACAGAGAAAACAGCAGTACTTTGTGTATCCAGTCTGCAGACCAAGCAAGAGAGCAACAACCTTCAAATCGCCACAAAGCTGCCACTGATGTTGGTCATGGTTTATGCACCTCAAAAGTTGTTTCATGTTGTCATAGGTTTCCTTCATATGGACTGCATGACCAACTGGAATTGATGGCAAAACATTGCCATTATGCAGTAAAACAGCTTTAAGACTCGTCTTCGATGAATCAATGAACAGTCTCCACTCATCTGGATCGTGAACGATGTTGAGGGCTGCCATCACACCATCAATGTTGTTGCAGGCTACAAGATCACCTTCCATGAAGAAGAATGGGACAAGATCCTTTTGACGGTCATGGAACATGGAAACCCTAACATCACCTGCCAGGAGATTCCACTGCTGTAGTCTGGAGCCCAACAGCCCTGCCTTACTCTTGGGTGGTTCCTAATCCCTGACAAGGTCATTCAGTTCACCTTGTGTTATGAGGTGTGGTTCAGAGGAGGAGGATGGGAGAAAATGTGGGTCCTGTGACATTGATGGTTCAGGACCAGAAGTTTCATCCTCTTCCTCGTCTGACTCAAGTGAGAATGATTCTGGTGCATCAGGAACCGGCAGTCCTTCTCCGTGGGGTACTGGGCGTATAGCTGATGGAATGTTTGAACAATGCACAGTCCACGTTTTCTTCTTTGACATACCTTTCCCAACTGGAGGCACCATGCAAAAGTAACAATTGCTGGTATGATCTGTTGGCTCTCTCCAAATCATTGGCACTGCAAAAGGCATAGATTTCCTTTTCCTGTTCAACCACTGGCGAAGATTTGTTGCACAAGTGTTGCAGCATATGTGTGGGGCCCACCTCTTGTCCTGATCTCCAATTTTGCAGCCAAAATAAAGGTGATAGGCTTTCTTAACCATAGTGGTTATACTGCGCTTTTGTGATGCAAAAGTCACTTCACCACAAACATAGCAGAAGTTATCTGCACTGTTCACACAAGTACGAGGCATCTCTGCTCACTTTGGCTAAACAGAAATGTGTCCCTTTGCAAAATCAAACACTGACAAATAAAAGAGCACGACACTGTATGATTTCTAGAGCTGATATAGGGCAATTTGTTCAGCAGAGTGATGTAAGCTTCATTATGATTGCATCATCCATGACTTCTAGGAATAACATGATGCAATTCATATCATGTATGACGCAATACCAGCTTCAGATTGCATCATTCATTGTTTTGCCTAAAAAGCAAGTACTGTCCAAACCCAGTCATAAATTTATTCATAGATCCAGTCAAAGATGTATTTTAGTCATTTCTGGTTTAAACTGAGATCCCTTCCCTTTATAACTCACTTATCCTCCGCCATTCCCAAGTCAAGGGTCGTATATACTGACCCAATAGCATATCTTGAAAACTAGAGCCAATCAACAATTTTAAGCATCATTTTCATTCTCAGTGACCCAGAATTAGTAAAGTTTGACTACATTTATTTCAGAAGCATTTTGGCTGTAGAGCAGTGTAATCAGGATGGCCCATTTTCAACAGTTGATGAGAAGGTGTGAGTAACAGTAGGGGAAAAATTAGCATGGGGAAATAGTTTTTACTTTGTGTAATGACTCATCCACTCCCAGTCTTTATTCAAGCCTAATTTAATGGTGTCCAGTTTGCAAATTAATTCCAGTTCTGCAGTTTCTTGTTGGAGTCTGTTTTTGAAGTTTTTTTGTTGGAGAATTGCGACTTTTAGGTCTGTAATTAAGTGACCAGGGAGGTTGAAATGTTCTCCTACTGTTTTTTTAAATGTTATAATTCTTGACGTCTGATTTGTGTCCATTTATTCATTTGTGTAGAGACTGTCCGGTTTGGCCAATGTACATGGAAGAGGGGCATTGCTGGCACATGATGGCATATATCACATTTGTAGATGTGCAGGTGAACGAGCCTCTGATGGTGTCCCTGATGTGATTAGGTCCTATGATGGTGTCCCTTGAATCAATATGTGGACAGTGTTGGCAACTGGCTTTGTTGCAAGGATAGGTTCCTGGGTTAGTGGTTTTTTGTGTGTGGTGAGTGGTTGCTGCTTCAGGTTGGGGGACTGTCTGTAAGCAAGGATTGGCCTGTCTCCCAAGATCTGTGAGAGTGAGAGATCGTTCTTCAGGATCAGGGCCGGCTCCAGGCACCAGCGTAGGAAGCAGGTGCTTGGGGCAGCCAATATAAAGGGGCGGCACTCCGTCTGGTATCGGGGCAACACATCCGGGTCTTCGGTGGGAACTCGGCAGCGGGTCCCTCATTCCCTCTCTTCCTCTTTCAGCTGCCGCCAAAGTGCTGCTGAAGAGGAAGAGAGGGAGCGAAGGACCCGCTGCCGAATTGCTGCCGAAGAAGTGGCACGATTGAGCTGCTGCCGAAGTGCCGCTGCTCGTCTTTTTTTTTTTTTTTTTTTGCCGCCCGAGGTGGCAGAAAAGCTGGAGCCGGCCCTATTCAGGATAGGTTGTAGACAGACTCCAACGAGAAATTGCAGAACTGGAATTAATTTGTGAACTGGACACCATTAAATTAGGCTTGAATAAAAAGACTGGGAGTGGATGAGTCATTACACAAAGTAAAAACTATTTCCCTTGCTAATTTTTCTCCTACTGTTACTCACACCTTCTCGTCAACTGTTGGAAATGGGCTATCCTGATTATCACTACAAAAGTTTTTTTCTCCTGCTGATAATAGCCCATGTTAATTGATTAGTCTTGTTAGAGTTGGTATGGCAACACCCATTTTTTCATGTTCTCTGTGTAATATATATCTTCCTACTGTATTTTCTACTGCATGCATCCGATGAAGTGGGTTTTAGCCCACGAAAGCTTATGCTCAAATAAATGTGTTAGTCTCTAAGGTGCCACAAGTACTCCTAGTTCTTTTTGCTGATACAGACTAACACGGCTACCACTCTGAAACCTGACAGCAAAGGAAGAATCTGTCATTTGTTTAAATAGATTCCCTTCTTTTGTAGCGTCCCTTCCAGTTCTACCAGGGTTGATGGTTTGTAAGCTAAGCTGGTGCTGGCACCACGTTTCTGTACTTGTGCAGAGCTGTCAGAGTGATGGCATAGTATTACAAGCAGAAGTCTGTTTATACACAGAAAGGGCTTGGCAAAGCTGTAGAGGATCAAGCCCACTCCCACGCTGACACTTCCACCGTTCCTCGGCTCTCAGTGGGAGGCACCATTTTCAGGGTGAAGGTTCACTCTCCTTGCCCAGTCAAATCCAGGCTTTTCTGAACAGTCAATCAACAAGTGTGCTAAGCCTTCCCCCAACCCTCTCCAGCTTCTAAAATTCATTTCCAACTTACCTTGCTAAGTTACATATTTTTGTACCACAGAGGTAAGTCACTGATTACAGCACAGGTGGGTTGTACCCAAAGGCCATCTCAGCCTTGCCTACGGCAGCATAACCATACGATTTAAATAGGACCTAGTGCTGTGAGGTGCTGAATGATGCCTGGAATTGTGAGCACTGGCCCAATGGGAGCTGAGTGTGCTCCACTCCTCAGAGGAGCAGGTCAGTAGGGAACCATAGGCTAATTTCTTTTCCATCTTTGGAGCTGTCTCTTTTAAACTGCAGCCCGACTTTAGCTGTCTGAGGTGTTTCCTGGCCATTGGCCATGAAAGGGGTTCAACAGTGGAGACTGGGGAGTGCTTGTACAGGAAGTCGTGATAAAGTAATGGTGAGCCACCAAGAGGCAGTTTCATTTAAATGGGAGTGGGGATAGATTGGCCTGTTCTACCGCCAGATATCGATATTTGCATGGATCATTTCTGGAAACTAAATGACTCATTCACAGTCCCATTTAAAACCAATGAGCCAAAATTATCCAAAGCACATAGATGAAAACCCAGATAAGAAACAGGCAAACCTATCAGGTGCAGCCACGACCCTGGGAATAAATTTAGAAATTTATCATCTAAACAAGAGATTGCTGAAAGCATTATATTTTTGAAATATATTTTAAGATAAAGGGAAAGGGCTCTAAGGCACTCCCATATCTCTCTCTCTCTCTCTCTCTCTCTCACACACACACACACACACAATTTTCTCCAGAGAGGCTGATAAGTCTGTGACAGAACTATCTGAATAGTGATCACAAAGTTATTACATCTCTCCTTTTGCAGAGGTCACCCCCTGATCATCAGCTGTCTCTAGAAAAAACAAATTAAGGTGTGTGTGTACGTGCTCGTTAGGCTTAATGTGTATTCTAGTTGCATTCTCAGGCTCAGTTTGGACAATCCCCTTGTTTAGCAGCAGACTGTGGGCAAGTATAAACCCTTTAGGAGCATCTGCACTTAAGATAAGGGAGTCCTTCAAAACAAAACATTCCAGAAAGACGAAGCAGAGCCTCCTGTGATCTCTAAACTGCTTTACAACCAAAGCAAGGTCATACCATTAAGTGGTTTGATTATAAAGACAGGGACCTTCATAAGATCAGGAAAATCTCTATAGAAAGTAAAATTCTATCAAACCAGCTCCCTCTCATCCCATTGGACCAACACAACCCTTGTGTTCATTGTCTCGCCTTTCCTGTGAAAGTGTCATTATAGCAGTGATGAGCTGAGGAGGGCTTTGGCGTCTCCCCACTTCTTTGGTTAATGAAAAATCAGCCGTACCAGAGACAGCTTATATCTAGGCTCCATAAAAATACTTCCAAGTGGTTGGCTTTGATTGCAGCAAGTGGCAGGCTGCCTTTTTTTTTTTTTAAATGTCCCTCCCAGAAACCCAACAATGGCTTGACTCTTCCATTAAAATTGTACATCAATAAACTCAGAGTATTTTTCAGGAAAAAAAAATTAAACACAATTCCAGGAAACATGCTGTTCCAAGTGCCGTTGCTTGCTTCCTTAGTTATGATCATGAAAAAACGCTGGAACACAAACTGAGGTTTATCACAGACCGAGGGGAAAACCTGAGAGTTAGGGCTGCTTGTTAAGATAGGGGCAGCATGTTACCCATTGCAATGTCCACTCATCCTCTCTTTCTAAAAGGAAGGACATTGAGAGAGCACCCAGCAAGCCTACCAGCAGAAGGCACTCTATTTTTCTGGAGGGGGGAGGGAGGGAAATCCAACTTGTTCCATTGCTGGACTAGCCCAGTGGTGGGGCTCATGTCACTCATGGGGATCTTGGCTCATTTCCTCTTGCTCCGTTGCTTAACAGCCTACTTTTGCTTCTGGTTTGCTCATGTATCTTAACAGCCATTCTTCCAGCTCATTAGAGAGAGTGACAATGACAGGGCCCAAAGGCAGTGTAGTGTAGATCCCTCTTCACCAGAGACAGGTGGCAACTAGAAGAGGGTGAGGTGGTGTTAGGTCAGGAGGTGGGAAATCAGGGGTTTAACAGAGATGTAGAAGATTAACTCAAGGAGCGTGCAGAGTGTGAGGGTTTTATGCTGCAGTGCCATTAGCCCACATACCAGCGCTTTGCCAAGAGACTTGACTTCGCTATCTGCTGTGTGCCTAAGGCAGGGCACCATCAGCTAGTTTGTTCGCACATCAAAAGCTTAAAGTCTGGTCTGTCTAGGACTTCAGTGTTTACAAATCTGAGTTTTAATTAACAATAATCAAACATCTTGGCTGAGATTTTCAAAGCCAGATAGAAGATCTGGACTTAAAAACTTTCCCATTAAAATGAACAGGAGTTGTGTGGCCAAATGCCCTGGGGCCCAATCCAAAGCCCGCTGAGGACAATGGGTGTTTTTTCATTGGTTTCAGTGAACTTTGACTCAGACCCCTCCTCAGTTTTGAAAACCTCAACCTCATTGTCTAAATCAAAGTGATAATGCAACCAAACAAGAGTGCAAGTTTCTCATACTATGCTTCACTACAGCAGTATGCCGGAAAGCACTTTGTTTTTGCACATTTTTAAAAAATAGCCTCAGAGTTAACATTGTAGTCTTCCCTTATTGAAGATTATTTAGACATTCACTATGTAGAGAGTTTTGTTTCCTAGAGCTATTCTAAGTTTATCAGATCTGAAGACTAAAGGAAAATAGGACTGTTTTAAAGTCCAAAGATTTACCAACCCTTTGATCTCCATCTCTTTGCCAGGAGCATACTACAACGCATCCACACTTTTTTGCTCATACAGTAAAATAGTCTCTGCTCTCCTGTAACCCACATCAATCTTACCAACAAATAAATTTGGACCTTACCTTTTTGATTTGATCTTCTTTTAGTTTTGTAAAATAAAAAGCTAGTAAATGCACAGCAAACATTTTCTTGACGCTTATTGGTGTCTCAGTGGTGACAGAGCTGCTGTGAATAAGTAATTCCAAAGTAGCAGATCTCATTCATGAGCTAAGTGTTAAAAATACTTCAACAAAGCCATTTTCCCAGAGTGAGATATTAGAGCTCCTGTGAAATCAAGTCCAGGACTTAATCTATTCAGTTTGGTTGGTTCAATGATTAAACTTCTGTCTCTCTCTCTCTCCCCCCTCTCCCCCCAGCCAGTCCCTCCCTTCCCCTGGTACACACTTTATTGTCTAATAGTAAGCATCTGGCTAGCCGCCAAGGTGAAGGGGGGGAAATGATGTGTATTGGCCCATTCAGGAATTTTTACCACTTAACAATCCAGTTACTATGCAATGTTCTTTGCTTAACCCAGCACCATCTTGTGCAGCATTTGACAGACTTCCACAAGAATGTGACAAACACAATCTGCTTCAATGAACTTAGGATCACTTAGAAAGTTATGCAGAGCTGTTGGAATTCAGGATGTTTCTTTCATCTGGTTAGCATTCCAGTTGTTGAGACAAACCGGTGTTTCTTAATCAGATGTATATCAGTTTCTGGTACACACAGCACATTATTCTCTGGGGCTCGTCTCAGTAAGCACTCACTCTCACCCTGGCCAAGCAACATTTGCCCCTAGTTTTACCCCCTTACAATTCCCAACTTGCACACATTATTCTCCCTTTGTCCATGCTGCTTGCAGAGGCAATGCGTGGAGGGTGCGGGAATGTGGGGTCATGTGCCCCCACATTTCTGCCAGGGCTTATATGCCCTGTCCTGAACCCCGCTCCATACCACCAGAACCTTTAAATTGTACCCCTCCCCCTGCAATCAACAGTTATGTGTTGTCTCTGGCTGCTTGTGGTGACAAAATTTAAGACGTATGTCCTCAGAACTGCATATGCAAGGGAAAAATTTGGCCCATTTGGCAGCTGGACAATTTTAATATTAGACTCAGTCTTACTCAGAGACAAATTCAATCATAATTTAAGGTGTGCAGCTCTCATTGAGAGAGGCACCTGTTGACGTCAGGGCTGAATTTAACCGTATCTCTAACTTTTAACGTTTTTGTCAAATAAATACTAGAAACAAGATGAAAAGAGAAAAGCCAACTGAAATGCAAAGATGAGCATGCTGTAAATAAGAGTATTTTTAAACTAGACCTTTCACTTAAAAAAATAAAATTTAAACACCTTGCCAGCCTGAGATCATGGTTCATTTCTCTCAGATTCATCTTTTAGTAAGTACTAACAACACACAGATGACCTGTCTCTTTACTCATTATGTACTTTTCTCATTTGAGTCACATTCCTGGCTGGCCAATTAAATTGAGAGCATCACCTTTTAAACTCCATTCCTCTTTGTTCCAAAGCTCATTGTGTGTCTAATACAGGTTTAATTTTCACTCTCTCATTAGGAATATAAATAAATGTCACATGAAAAGGGTCTCAAAGAATTTAATTACCAAACAGACAAATTTTGTTAATCAAGTGGTATTTGTCAGTTTCATTCTGATAGTGAGTTCAATCAATCACAGGCTTTCAGTGCATCCTTGCTTTGGATAAGTAGGAGGGTGAGGAAAGAAGGATAATTACTGTTTCAATTCAATTGATTTTTCAACATACTAACAGCCATTAAAAATAAGACAAATTGGCACTACTCTGGCCAGAGTGGTGTAGTGACATTAGTGCAAATGACAACTGAGGCCCAAATGAATATACCAGCTTCAATTACCTGTATCATGGTTTGTTGCTTGTTCATACATATTAAATATAGCAGTGTTTTATCCAACAAGCCAGTTACAACCCCTCCCTCCCACTTTCAGATCGTAAAGCATCACAACATGACTTTTATATCTTTGTAATACTCCCTTTGCAGCCACATCCTGAGGAATTATGGAATGTTCTAAAGCGGATGATTATCTCCAATCCAGCATGCAATTACCTTACAGTCAAAGACCATCAGATAAGATCCTCATAACCAGGATGGAGAGCGTTTAACAACGGTGTGCATGCCTCAAAAACATTCCAACACCTGCCCCTACAGCAAGGGAAACACCTGTTAACACCAACCTTCCACAGGCAGGAGATGCTGGTGATGGTTCTGCTGCCTGCCAGCCTCTTTTACTCAGAGTGCTAAAGGCTACACACTCCCTGCTGTGGGGGGGAGCTGACTAAGATTTTCTCACTGGAGATGTTCAGCAGCATCTACAGCCTGCTGCCTCTGAGCAGACCCCCTTGGGACAAAGCTTCTGGTGGAAGGAGAGGCCTGGTGCTAGGGTAGGGGATAGCCACTTCCTCTTCCCTCAAATGTGGTGGAGTGGGTTCATCCCACAGTGTCATCTCAGCACTCAAATGCCTTCCGTGAGACTCTCCCTTCAGTGGGATGTCATTTCCCCAGGGAATCATGGGAAAGTTTAAACATGCGCTAAGGGTACGTATTAACCCAGTTTCCCCTGGTGGCAATGCTGATGTAAACCATAGCATGGAGAATGTGGATTCCAGTGCTCTCTCTCTCTTTGGTAGAGTATAGAGAAAAGGTGGTAAAATGCCAGGAATAGGTAGTTGAGGTAGGAGCTCAGGCTACTGGAGAGGAAGAGTGTAGCTGTCGAGTACCTGAGGTAAGGACACGCAGTCTCACTAGCATACATTTTACATTTAAGACTAAAGAAAGCTCTATACAAATGAAAGCCTAGGTCTCCCCAGTCATTCAGTATCCATTATAATTATTACTTATTATTTATTATTTCTACTGCAGTCACGGCTAGTATTACCCAATCAGGGTGCAAGACACTGCCCATGAACAGAGAGAGACACGCCCTGCCCTGAAGAATTTACAATCTGAAGCCCCAACTCTACAATCACAACTCTGCATGGACTCATGTCTCCAATCATATTGATTTAATTGCAGGATCAGGACCGTCTGTTGGAGACCAATGGATCACTACCGTTTCTCATTTGCCAGTAAATATGTCCCCAAATATGCTTTTCCCCAAATGCTCCTGTGTCCTAAATCTCACGGCAATTTTCAGATAAATCTCATTTGAAGTTTCTCAAATGATTGACAGCTCAGCTATTTTTCATATGTGGTACACACACACACAAAAGCTACAAAACCTTTTTTTAAAAATGTAATCCCTCCCCCCTTCCCTAAGTTTCATCTCAACAAAATACCATGTACGAATGAGCTCAAATCTGGGCGAAATAAATTTATCCAGTAGCCGCAGGACGGGCAAACTTTGATGGAAAAAAGTGACCTTTCTGAAGATTTTTTGGGTTTGGGGGCAATATTAAGTTTCTCCTGACTTGGTTTTACCAGGCGTGGTAACTCTTTCTAATAGCTTAATTTATTAAATTTGTTCAAACTACTTTGATGTTATGCCCCATTCACCCCTCCAGCACATTATTTTCTGACAGAGTGAGTTTTATTAGTTTATCTGGTGCACCACTCTCCAAAGCAAATGCTCCATTCTCAGCTTCAGGAGTCCAATCTTAGTTGCACATTGGAGTTTAGCGATAACAGTATCAGGGAAGTGAACAGTCATCACTTGGCTTCACCCCATGTCAAATTCTCTAAAGCTCTAATTTAGATTTCAGTAAGTGGGAGATAAGTATGTATTTCACCTTCACTACCATATTGGATATATGCATTAGTGAGGACAAATTGCACAAAGTTCAGTTTTGTCTAAGGTTCTCTTTAGACATAACCATTAGCAGCACCAGGCTGCAAAATAATAAGATAAAATGTGTACTTAAGACATCGTCAGAGAGATTGAACAAAGAAAACACCTGGAAGCCCCTATCCAGCAAGAGAGGGGGAAAAAAACTTGTCTTACCCTAACTTCTACACAACCTCCATCTCCTTTCAACAGTGTAAGGATGGAAAGGTCAAGTTGGGTTAGGAACAGTGTCTTCAGAAACAAAGTTGCTTAAAGTGGCTCTTCCAACTGAAGGCAAGTACTGTGTAAATTGCAATTTACATTTTATCAGGGAATCAAGCTTTTATTCCTTTAAAAATGTCAGCTGAAAAGCGTGTTGAATTTTCACAACATAGGAGCACACAGCACAGGCACAAAAACATTAGACACAGGCCATTTGGAAGTGTTCTTGTTTTGTGCAAACTAGACTCGTTAAAAAATGTGTTCCTGATGTAGCTTTGCAACATCAGTTTTGATCATACCATGTGAGGCCAATTTGACAGCAATGTTAATTAGATCTAATGGCAACAGTGCCATTAGCTCAGAAGAAAAGAAAACTTTCTTTTATGAAAACCAGCCCTCGAAATGCCTGAATTAATTTCAGAGCTCTTTCAACAGTTACTATGGAGTCACTATGGGAACAAGCAATGAATTAAGCTGAAGTGCTAATCTCAGCAAAATACCAAAAGAATGCTGTAGAGTTTTAGCTGTTTTCTCATTAGACGGGCTATTGCTCAAACATAAGATTCCAGCTTACTCCTCCAAGTACCCAAATGAAGCCTTTCCTTGCTAAAAATATACATTTAAAAGCAGCCTTGTGAACAATTAAAGGATAAACTGGTTATCAAAACATAATGGAAGCAGGGAGTATAGCAGGAATGTGGGTTTTCTGTGTGCCATACCCACGATGGTTGAGAGCAGGGAGGGGAGTGTTAGCATTATACAACATATTGTTCTGAACTGAAGTTTAAAATTTGGACTGAAGTCTGTAGCCTAAAACTTAAAAAAGCACAGATTTGCAAGTCATCAGAGAACTCCACAACAGCATACCAGGGGGTGCAGAACGGTCTGTATGAAGGTCAGTGGTTTTCACTCTTCACCATTGCACATCAAATACTCAAATTCTAACCATTCTGAATTCAAGCCTCAGAGAGATCATCCTTTTTTTTTTTTAAACACAAAACAAGAGTCCAGAGAAAGCCTTTGCCATAATCTGTCAGACAGCTGTTTAGCTTTGTAAATAAAATAAAGTTACATGAACTTGGAAAACAATTACATATATTTCATAAGCCTAATCGAATACTTACTCTGGGGCTGGTACATATAATGCACTGGAAGTAGCTAAGTAAAAGAAACAAGTGCTTTCCACACAGAAGCTTGTGGATTCTGCTGTACTCAATATCAACTAAAGCTTAATACGATACAACTGGGTGCAAATTAAACCTTTAACCCAATCAGTGTAGGTTTATATCCAGACATTTTAGAAAGTCAGAAATCAGTTAAAAGGAAGTTCAAACTTGCTTTCAAGTTTGCAAAAATTGATGGGAAGAGCTCTAACATCTGAAAATGCCACAACTCCTCTCCACAAAACAAGCACAGCAGCAGAAACAGTGTAGCTTCCTTCCCACAGCCATTACAACATGCCCCAGTGATGAAGATCACTTCTTTGGACAAAAGTCATTTCAGCCTCTAAACACACTTGGTTGGTGTCTTTGAAGAAAGGCCAGAGATCAAGAGCATCACCTTAAAATTATCCAAATCAAACTAATTTAGTGATCAGGGCTAGAATGCTGATGAACATGGGCTAGAATGCTGATGAACATGTGCAATAGGGCAAGAGCATCCTTCTACAAATTGCTTGAAATATCATGTAGTGATTAACTCCATTTAAAAAAAAAAAAAAAACTGTCAAAACAGGGTTTGTGACGAGCATAGCCAGATAACAACGAACTGAAGAAAGATCAAACTGAACAGCCAATTTTCCAATTTTAAGCTAGCTGGGTAAACTTCTCTTAACAGCGTACCAGATATACAGAGGTCATGGATGTCTAAGTGCACTGCACTGCACATTGCACTCTCTCAATTTTTAGTTGATCTGGAATGATGTATTTTACTTCCTCCCCCAACAATTAAGAATTATGAAGGATGATCTTGAAATAAAACAAGAAATACAACACTTTATAACACAGAGAAGAACAGAGTCACTTTGGCTACCTCTACACTTGGGGCTGGGAGTATGATTCCAGTTCACGTAGAAATACTCGCATTAGCTCTCACTGAGCTAGCGTGCCAAAATAGTAGCTGTATTTACAGTATTTAAATACTATACATGGTAGCACAAGCAGTGGCGGCAGGGACCCTGAATATGTACCCACAGGGCCCCAGCAGGTTTGCACAGAGGGCAACTCGCAGCTGTCCATGCTACCACGGCTACACTATTATTTTTAGCTCATTAACTCAATGGGAGCCCCTGGCTCCAAGCACAGACATCGCCTTTCATGAAGGGAATGTAAAAAGTGTCAGGGAAAATATACAGATTTTTGATTGTACTCAAAGACACAGCATTAAGAAAGCAATTCGGGGAATTTACAGCTAGCACCACAAAACCACCTATTCACAATGTCGTATTTTTACAGTATAACATTTTTGGCTTTGCTTGAATAAGTTCATGTCTAGATTTCCCCCAGGGTAAAAATAAATGTTTTTAATGTATCAATTTTTTCCCTAGAAGCCATCAGATAGAAAGAACTTAAAAGGGCTATGACCTTTCCTCCACAATTTCTGTGAGAGAGAAATACTGTAAATTGCCCACATCTAGGACATTAACAGATAAATGCTTTCCACCTGATTACTTCAGATTTTCAGGGAAGGCAAAGGTTGAAAGGCATGAGATTCTAATCTGATTTCCTATGAAGTTCTATATTACCATTTATAGCACTTATCTGTTGAACTATGTACTATACGAAGGTGTGGAATGATTAGCTAATTCATTACTAAGGAAATATACCTGACCATTATGGTAAAAACAGTTTGTGTGTGTATTTTGTAAGGATGTTTTAGGTTCAAACTTTCATATAGGAACACACTATTTCTTATGCTGAATGTCGTGGTTGTGAGAAAGTGCATAACAAGTCAACAAAAGCAGAATTAATAAAATAACCTTTCAGCTTACAAGACTCCATCTCTGAATATTTGCTTCACAGAACTAATCACAAGGGGAAAAAATGCAACAGCACCAGTGTAATCCAGAGATGCCAGAAAAGGTCATTTATTCTATGAACAAAAATTAAATGGAATTAGGTCATTATTTCACTTCTTGTTCCCTGTCCCCTTTGAACCATTCTGATCATCTCTTTTTCCAGTTGGGAAATTTCCATTGTTATTGTGATGAACCTGCCACTCTCTTTCCAGCTGTTTCAGCATTTCTTGGGTAAGGAGTCCTTCACGCACTAGTCTGGCAGCAAGAGATCCTTGTCGGTGACTTTTCATATTCGACTGTACTTCAGCAGGTCTATAGCCCAAAGCTTTAGATCCCCTTATTCTCTTCTGTCCTGGGACCTTTGTGGCACTTGAGAATTGCTCTTGGTTTGCTGCTGGAAGATCTTCCAAGTTCAACATCCTGTCATTAACTTCAGTTCTCTGAAGAGGAAAGTCATCTGGTACAGCTATAGCACCAGAAACAGAAGTAGCTTGTGAAGCTCTGATAAGCGTTGTAATGTTGCGCACACCAATTTGTATAATGTTGTCTAGTTCTTTCTGGATGTCCCGTACGAGGCTGGCATCTGGGAACATGTCCATAAATCGGTAACTGAAAGAAAAAAATGTTTTAAATTTGCCAATATAAGAACTGCTGTAGGTTAATGGAGTAAGCAGAGATCAAGCTGCTGTCTTACTATTTTGTGGTATATAAGTGACCACCTATCCGCTCCCACCCATATGCCTCTTCTTTGTGTATCATATTATACATTGCCTCATCATCAGAGAGGATCTTGACAGTACAACTGTTGCATCTGCTCAGGTTGTACAAACAGTAGGTTCTACAGAAATCTGTTTAACTGTCAATGTGACATTCTCCCATATAGTGCTAAATTTGTACCAACATAAAAACATGGCTTCCATTTGTCCATGAGCTGCAAATATACTAGGAGAAAACCAAAATAAAGCTTAAGTTTCAGTTTCAATACCTTAACCACAGATAGAGGTCAAAAACATCATGAACAGCTTCAAGGTGTACAAGATCCTTGATGTTCTTTGGTGGGACCAGTGGCCAGTTAGTATGCCTGCATAGCCAGTCAAATGTCAAAGGCTCATTTCTACTAAACTGCCTTGCAAACTGGAAAATAAACAGATTCAACAGGGTCTTGTATAAGTCTGTTAGCAAGAACTGAGTATTTTTACAACATATTAATTTATTAAACCATTTCAAATTTCCATCCCAAAGCCTCAGAAATAGACTGTATTAGTATGAGTTACAAATACAACAACTTTTATTTAACTATATCCTCTTTATCTGTGTTGACATATGTGTTTTTATATTGTAAAGATACAGTAGTATAATAATGGAAAATCATAATACTGGCAAATACAAAAAAAAAGTTACTAACCTACTCTGTAGCTGTTGTTCTTTGAGACATGTTGTACATGTCCACTGCACTTTAAGTGTGTGTGTGTAACCCACACACCTTCTGGATGTGATGTTCTGTCCCATCTAGTGGCACTGAGACCACTTAAAGAGAAGGAGTTAAATGAGTCTGCTCTACAGCCTTAGCTAATAGCCAGCTGGCTTTTAGCTCATGCGGTAGAGGCTCATGAACTAAGCTCCAGAGATCCCGGGTTCGATCCCGCCCGCCAATGACCGGGGTCTGTTGGTGTTACATGAGCACTAGCGTCAGAGATTTTTCCCTTGGTGGTACCCATTGGGGTGGCACATGCACCCTCTGCTGCCTTGTGGTGCTGAGCGATGACAAAAGGGTAGAGCTGCCCCCCAAACCCTCCCATTTCCTTCTTACTGGACAGATTCTGATATAGAAGGGAAGGAGGGTGGGTCATAGAATGAACATATGTAACACATTTCAAAGAACACCAGGTTAGTTTTTTCTTCAAGTGATTGCACTTGTCCATTCCACTTTCGGTGACTCTCAACCAATTCAATCTGCAGGTTAAACTCCTGAGGTGTTAACCATGGAGCATCCAAGCTGTAAGATGGAGAGCCTCAGGTTTGGGGTGAAGGAGACCATGGTCCTGTGAAATCAAATCTGGATCTGTTTTTTATGTCAATGGAGCCCATGTTGAAAGGGACAGTAGAGTGGAAAAGCAATGCTGGAGACCACACCGGTGCAACAAGGGTCACGTGAGCATGATCCTATCTGATTTTTTAACACAACTCTGGGAAAGAGTGGAACCAGAGGGTAAGCATACATGGAGGTTGTCTTTCCAAGACAACAGGAAAGCATCTGTCAGAAACCCTGGACTGTGACCTGTTCTTGAACAAAACTGATGATACTTCCTGTTCTATCAGATTGCAAACAATTCTATGTGGAGAACCCCCCAGACAAAAAGACCACTCATGGTGACTGGTGAAAGATCTGCTCAGCTGATCTGCCAGACTGTTCTGGACACCTTGAAGGTCAGAGAGTTTGATGTGGATCAAGCTGGCAATACAAAACTCCCAAAACAGTATTGTCTCTTGGCATAGAAGTGTCAAGTTGGTCCCTATGTGTCTATTCATGCAGAACATTGCTGCTGTGTTGTCCGTAAGAACTAGCAAAATCCTTCCCTTGATGTGAGGAGAATAGCGTAACAAGCTAGATGAATAGCTCTCAACTATCTTATATTTATGTGGAGAGCTAAATCCTCAACAGATCAGATACCTTGTGTCTGCAGAGTTCCCAGGTGGACTCCCCAACCTAAGGCAGAAGCATCTGTAACCAGAGTCAAAGTAGGTTGTAGGGGAACGAAAGGAACTCCCACCCATACATTGGTTGGTCCATCCATCAGTTCAAAGAGGCTAAGACTTCTTTGAACACTCGGACTGACATGTCCACTGGATGACAAATTGGGAAAGACACCAGCTCAGTCAGCCCTGCACCTTCCTAAGACGAAGCCTATAGCATGCCAAACCATGTAAATACAAGAGGCCATGTGCCCCAGAAGTGTGAGACAGTTCCATACTGTCATGGCAGAATGGGCTTTCAGATCTAACAAAATGCCAAACATTGTCTGGAATCTGCTTTGTGAGAGGAACACCCTGGCTTCTGAAGAATCCAAGACTGCGCCTATAAATTCTATTCTCTGAACAGGCCAAAGGATTGACTTTTCCTCATTTATCAGCACCACCTCACTCTTGGATCAGCCTCTCACCAGCTAGTCATCCAGATATAGAAACACTTGTACTCCCGATTTCCTCTGGAATGCAGCCACCATTGCCATGCCATGCTTTGTGAAGACAGGTGGGGCCACAGTCAGGCCAAATGGCATGGACTGCAAGCTGATAGTGGATTGGTTGACCATAAATCTGAGGAATCTCCTGGGGCTTTGACGTAGTAACACATTGAAATACACCCTTTAAGTCGAGGGCAGCATATCAGTCACCAAGATCCAGACAGGGGATAACGGAAGCCAAAGTGACCATGTGAAAATTGATTTTCCTTATGTATTTCATCAGCTCTCACAGGTCTAGTATGGGTCTGGGGCCTCCTTTTTCCTTTGGAATCTGAAAGTAGCATGAATAAAACCCCTTTCCTCCGTGTAAAGGAGGAACTTCCTCTGACTTCCAACAGGAAGAGAGACTGTACCCCCCAAAGGAGAACTTCCTCTTGAGAGAGGTCCCTGAAAAGGGATGGGGAATGGGGCTGGGGACGAAGGCTAGAAATAAACTGAAGGATAGATCCCAATTCCATCTTGTTTAAGGCCCACTAGTCTGTAGTGATATAGGTCCAAGCACTTAGGAAGTGGGATAGCCTGCTGGAAAAATAAACAGGGTTTGAGAATATAGCAAAATTCCTTGTATGCTGTGCTTCCCAAGATTGTCAAACTGACTGTTTGGTGTTCCCAGGCTGTCTGGACAAGCTCGCAGTAGATGAGAAAAAAGAGGTGGTGGTGGTCTCCACCTGTAACTTTTCCCTTTTCTCCTAGTCTCGTCCTGATAAGGCATAAAGGAAGTATCCTGGTAGGACTGCTGCAGGTGAAACTGCTGCTTCTTTGGGAGAGGAGTGTAAATACGCAAAGGCTTCAGCATAGCCCTAGAGTCGTTAAGGCTGTGAAACTTGTCATCTCCTTGCTGCAAAAAGAGCATTGGTCCAGGGCCGCCCAGGGGTGGGACAAGTGGGGCAATTTGCCGAGAGTTTTTCGGAGCCCCTGGAGCGGGGTCCTTCACTCGCTCCGGGGGCCCCGGAAAACTCTCACAGGGCCCAGGCCCCTGGAGCTTCTTCCGCTCCAGGTCTTCGGCGGTGGGGGGTCCTTCCGCCCCGGGACCCACCACCGAAGTGCTCTGAAGACCTGCGGCGGTGGTCCTTCCACCCCGGGACACGCCACTGCAGTGCCCTGAAGACCTGCGTTGGTCCCTCCTGAGGAAGATCTGATGACTGGATCCATGAACATTTAACGCATTGTTATGGCTGATGCCATGGCTCTAGCAGTAGAATCTGAAGCATTCAATGCAACCTGAAGCAAGGCCCTGGCTACCTTGTCCACTATTGCAAAAAACTCTTGTCTGGCATCCTCTGGCCATTTTAAAAATATGCCCCAGAGGGAGAAAAACAGTGCCCCAGCAATATTCACTGATTAGAAATCCGGAGGTGCAGGCCAGCTGTAGAATAAACTTTTCTCCTACAAAGAGTTTCTTTGCATCCTTTGATTTTGAGGTAGACTCCTACTGACCCTAGCGCAAGTTGACGCAATACCGCCATTCAGTTCTGTTAGCAGTGGGAGGCAGGGAAGATGGTGTTTGTCACACTATTTTTGTGGGCTCCAAAATAGTCTCATTTATGAGAAATGCCACTTGAGAAGACCCCACAGATCCCAAAATATCAACCAACCAATCTATGGGAGCTCTACTTCCACCTGTATGTCTGTGGTGAAAGCCACCCTCTTTAGGAGATCCTGATGTAATTGTCAGCAGGATATGAGGAAACACTGACCATTGCTACCTCATCTGGGAGTGATGAGGAAGAACCTAAGGCTGGATGAGGTGGTGCTTCCAGAAATTTCTCTGAAGGGGGATTCACTGGGGCAGATTGCTCATGTTTGGGAGCTCATTACTGGGAGAGACTTCTTGCAGTTCTTGACGTGAAGCTTCACAATGCCTATTAGAGGATGTAGAGGAGGGTGAGCAAGGAGAGGATCTGGAGTTGGCAGCAACCCCCACAGGTTTCCATATGGCTGTTGATATGGCACTGGAGCCCCATTTCTCCCCTGCCAAGGCTCCCTACCAACCAACCAATGTGGAGCTTCTGCAGGACACCAGGATGCAAACCCCTTGGAGTAGAGTGATGGCTTAAGTAATGCAGCTGTGACGCAAGATCCAACTTCCAATTCAGAGAATGAACCTGTGTAGTTTGAGCAGGAAGGTGTGGTATCTCTCAGGTCTGGTCTATACTACCCGCCTGAATCGGCGGGTAGAAATCGACCTCTCGGGGATCGATTTATCGAGTCCCGTCGGGACGCGACAATCGATCCCCGAATCGGCGCTCTAACTCCACCAGCGGAGGTGGTAGTAAGCGCCGCCGACAAAAAGCCGCAGAAGTCGATTTTGCCGCCGTCCTCACAATGGGGTAAGTCGGCTGCAATACGTCGAATTCAGCTACGCTATTCACGTAGCTGAATTTGCGTATCTTAAATCGACTCCCCGCTGTAGTGTAGATGTACCCTCAGTGACAGGGAGCAGTGCCCGGAGCCTGGAAAGGATGGCACCAGAGAAATAATAGCCTGTTTGCCCATATGAGGCAGTACCAGAGTGTCAAGAGGTGCCTGTGGTATCAGGTGCTAAACTCTAGAGGCTGGCAAGTGCTCGTTGGTGTCTGCCAGTACTGGGGGAAGTGTCAATTGAACCTCCAGAAAAGCCAGCACTGACAGACTTAGCAGATTGCATGCCGCAGCATATGCCTCAGGTGCTGATGGCATCAGGAGAGTCTTTTGCTGCTGCTGAGCCAAATGGTACTTCCCTAGATGTTGGTCTCAATGACACTGGTACCAGCGTCGAGTCAACGACCATGCCTGAGCCTCCATATGCACCAGACAGCATCTCAGCACTGAGCATGTTCTATCTTGCTTCGCAGCTTGACTGCTGAATGTCAGTGCCAGGGACCTCAATCTCCTCAATGACATTTGCCAGTGTTGTTTCATTCGTATCAGAGAAGTAGATCAGCATCGACACTCTGTCACAACAGGAGGAGCACTCCCAACCGAAGTAAAGATGCTCAGTGCTCACTCCGAGCGGGAAGTTTCCAAGGGTGGGGAAAAGGCTGCCTCCACAAGATGCTTTAGTCTGACCTCCCCATCTGTTTTAGTTCTGCGCTTAAAGTCCCTGCAGATTTGGCACCTGCCCCTGATGTGAGCTTCTCCGAAGCACTTTAGGCACATGGAAGTGTGGGTCACTGACAGCCTTGGCTTTTTGCATTCATGGCAAGGTTTGAAGCCTGGGGACCAAGACATGCCCCAGCACCAGGTATCTGTATGCAGAACCAGTGGGAACTGAAGCATAAACTAAATATCCTAGTAAAAGAGAAAAAATGAGAACTACTACTAAAACACTACACTAAGACTATTAACAAGTACTAGCTATATACAATCGAAAACATTTAGAAGAGGAAACACTTGCAGTAAGAAGGTAGCACACTCCAACAGCCATCACAAATGGAAGAAGGAACTTAGGGGGCCTGGGGCAGCTCTGCCCTTTATATCATCGCACAGGAGCGTGAGGAAGAAAAGGGCACATAAGCTGCCCTGACAGGTACCGCTGAGGGAAAAATCTCTGATACTAGTGCACTGGGCGTGCACACACCCAAAGTGGAATGGACAGGTGCAATTGCTCGAAGAACTAACATTCTGTCTATGACAGAGCACTATGTCGAATGAAGTTTGACTAGCAAGGCAATATTGCTTTTGTGATCTCATAATCTATTTATTAAGTTAAAAACAAGCATCTATTATTGGAGAATAAGGAACAGAAGTATCGGAACAACTAAGTGTAAGGGTTTCACAGCTACTGTATTTTAGTAAGTGATCTAAAGTTTGTCTGCACATATTTCAAACAACATTTTACTTTATGCAGCTCAGAATTTTCTTCAACTACCACACATTTTTTACATAACTATTCAACCCAGGAGCCATCTCTCCCCTCCTGTGCCTCATTAAAACAATTTATTATGGGCCATACACACAGCTAAGAAGCAAAGTATGGGGCTATCCAGAAAATGAGAGCAGAGTTTTATGGCTTGATGATCTCCTCCTAGCACGGTCAGCTGAGCTTTGCCCATTGTCTTAGATCTATCAGCAGCCAGCTCGTTTTGTTGAATCCTAACAATGCTTCTCTTATTTCAGATTATTTTTTCTAGGTTGAAAAAGTGATGTTGGATACTTACTCCCTGATGTAACAAGGACACTTTTTTTTTTAAATAAAGCTGAGATTAAAGTTTTTGTTGTAGTTTTTTTAAATAGAATTAATCACTGACACTTGGGAATCTTGGCAAAACAGCTAACAGACAACTCAATCACAAAAGTTATGGCCTAAAATTTCAAAAGTGATTAGTGATTTTGGGTGCCCAATTTCAGACACTGGGCAGGGGTCTGATTTTCAGAGGGTGAGAGCTAAGCATTTTCTGAAGATGAGGCCCTTTTTAGTAGCTTAAATGAGGCACTCAGAATTTGAGAAAAGTAAAATCATTAGCCAATTTGTAAACTATAGATCTGTATTTTCACACAAATAAGAGACTTCTCATTTCAATGATATGGAGCAAAAATGTTTTTGTTTTTTACTCTGAAAAAGTGTTTTGTCCAAACAAAGTGAAACAAATGTGGCAACATTTGATATGAATTAACAGGAAATCACTGAGCAAGGGCCTGATCCTGCAAAGCCCAACTTACATGAGCAGTTTCTACCGCCTTCAGTGGACTACTCACATGACTAAAAGATTACTCAAATCAGGCTTTGCAAGACTACACTATGAAATTGATCATATATGGTCACATAATTTATTTCTTAGTTATGTGAATTCACTTTTTTAAAGTCTTAATCATAAAATCAATGATTAATCTAGTTGAGCTTAAGTACTTCTATTTTATTCACAAATTGGGTGCTGAGAAAAATGAGTTACTAATAATGGCACCAGCTGATTGTAGGCAAGCTACTGCTAGAAAGTGCTGTGCAAAGCTTAATAACACACCACTCTAAATATGTACATCATTCCTGACCTCTGCTAGTTCAGAAATTCCCACTGGGCAAGTTATGGGATTTTCTGATGTGAATAAAGGGAAAGTTTAGACACCTTTTTTTTTTAATTTACATCCTAAAGTGGAAGCTGGGCTCCAAGAGTGAAAAGCTAAGGCATTTACAAACCTTTATCTGAACAGTTAATAAATGTTGTATTCTTTAGAAATTCACCAGTTAGTTTGTAGTTCTACTTCCATGTGAGCTTTTTAAAATGCACTTGGAAACTGCCAATTTGCTTAAGACTGATCTAGTCAATTATAATTAACTGTATATTTGAAGAACTTACCTTTAACAAAGAGGTGCAGACAAAAGGCTGTTTTTTGTTGATGGGTGCTGTGCAGAACACATACCTTACTCTTAAGTTTAGTGGAATGTGCTGAATCATATCTGCTAGAAATTTAAAGTCATCAACATTGCAGACAAAATAGAGCCCATCCACTTGTGAGAGGCTCACAAAGATATCCTGTTCAGAAAAAAATTAAAATACTGTTAATAGTTGAAGTTCAGATTATCACAAATGATGGTTGTCAGCTTTTATACTGCCATGGTAACAACTGAATACTTGATGAGCTCTTTCAAAGTTTGATTACATTTGAACGGTAGCTTAAAAAAAAACCCAATCATTTTTGTATAGGTTGTGTTTGTTCTCTCCCTGCACAATTTCCTTTAAAAATTACATCTGTAAAATGCAGATTCAGTAGCAGTACAGAGGGTATGCTACACTACTTAAAAAAAGTAAAACAACTTCTTCTTAAATATATAATATAGTAAGATAAGAGCATACATAATAAGCCACATAGTATGCTCTCATAAAATCAGTTATTTCTACATTAAACTGTTGTAAATTTGTGTCAGCAGCATAACACAAGATAGATTTATTTTTATCTTGGTAGATAATTCAACCATTAAATTATTATAAGGTTGGCTTTAGGATTTTGAGATTACAGGAAAAAGTAGTGAGAAAACAGATCAACTAAAATGTTGCAGGAGTTGAGATCAAAGAGTATAAAGACAAATTCCTCCCCACCTGTGCTTGAAACGTATTTCAGATTAAAAAAAAATAAAAAAAAATCTAAAGTGTCCACAGCATTAGTTCTTACCAGTATGACAACATCAGTAGAGATACATTCAACCACTGATCTGTGTGCCTGGCTGGATATGTATCATACAGCAAAATTTTAAATAAGGCTTTTAATTAGACTTCGAAAGGAAAAAAATTGTTTAAAGATTATTTGTATACTTGGATACTAGCTTTGATGTTTTTAGAAAGCAAACACTTAAAACACATACTGCTATTCTATCAGCATGAGTTTTACATGAGGCCTCTGTTTGGATAGCACAAAACTCTCTTTTTCATAATAGGTTAACTTTGTACATTTTGCTTAGCTAACTTAGTATTCTCAGTTAATAACTTTAGTGGCCTCTCGAGACACTCAGGAAATCTGTGTGAATGGTTGTAAAATTCTGATAATCTGTTTAGAAGATTAACTCTCCATGGTCCTTTTTTTGTTTGATTGTTTTAAAACGTAGGATTAAAAGTTTCATTTATACTTTAAAAGTTTATTCCTAAATAAACTTCTATGAGCACTATAGTGAATTCATTAGTAAGATGGAACAAATCCAAAAAACCAAGTAATGATGGGATTGTGTGGCTTCTATAGAATCCATATGTCCAAACTTTAGTGAAGACATTGCCTCAACAAATAGCACACATGATCAGAAGAGGAAAAATCTAAAGTGACTTTGAGATTAAAAAAAGCAAAATTCTAGATGACTAGCTTAGTTTTGAGGAGTTTCCACAAGAAGCAGTTTCCAAAACTATTATTTTTGCTTCAATATTTGAGTGCATGTCTCAAACTTCAGAGCAAAAAGTATACTTTTAAAATACCAAAACAAGAGAATAGCAGTGGCTGCAGTAACAAATGCTCTTAAAAACAAAACAAGATTACCTGGAGACTTCCAGGTCATTAGTGACACAAAGGGTTACACAATGAGTATTTTGAATGCATCAGTTGTCACTACACTGGTAGTCAGAAAAGTCTAATTGCTTAATAAAAAACCCACAAAGCAGTACCTTGGCTTTTTAATTACATTGCATTGCAGTAAAGTAGTAATTATAAGGTAACATTTATGTGATTTTAAAAATGAAAGTTCACGTTTCTATAGGTTTAATCATTCTTACTATTAGATTTGACAGAGTAGCATCAGGGAGATGGTATGCAAACATTTCTATCTGCTCAGCAGTAGGATGCAGGCCAGCTGTCTAAGGAAAAAGAACAAATGAACATTGCTTTTTAACAAAAAGAAAATTATTTTAAAAGGTTCTCACAAAAGCAAAAGCCAGCAGAACAGCATGCAAGAAATCACTGTACCCCATGGAATCCACCACAGAGCACCACCATCCTGAACTTTTAAGAACCAAAATGAAAACAAAGCTCAAGAAGAGAGAGTCTAGAAGAGCAGCTGCAGTACGTGAGTGAGACACTTCACGAGTTTTATGGAACCTGCAAATGCCCCAGGCATTCAGAATGACGGCACTGTACAATTCAATTTTCTTACTCAGATTCAATAGTGTACAATGAAGAAGAATACTGGATCACAATATACCAAGGCAGTTCCAGAACACTTTGGTGACAGCAGAACATTTAAGACTCTTACCTCTATGGGAGGCACAGACCTATTCAAAATTTCTTTCAGCAATACAAGGTCATCACGATGCATTGTAGTGACTTCCCCTTCCTTAAACACAGAGCTAAATCTTCCAGCTCTGCCTGAAATTTGTAGAGCCTGAGAGGTTGTAATTGCATCCATTTCCTTCTCTCCCTTTTCATTGATACTTGGCTTTATTAGAGAATTAAAAATTATTCTCTTTATACTCCTGAAACATTTAAACAAAAACAGACAAATATCACTGACTACTTTCTCTTGCAGAGAAAAGGTGGGTGAGGTAATATCTTTTATTGGACCAACTTCTGCGGGTGAGAGAGTTGGTCCACCTCACCCACCTTGTGTCTCTAATATCCTGGTACCAACACAGCTACAACTACACTGCATACTTTCTCTTCAGTCATGCAAGTTATTTCCATAGAGCTATTTACTGCAGAGGAAGGAGTTCCTTTTTCCTATCAAGGTCCCTTTTCTTCACAAAGCAGGAGGTCTTCAGATTGTAGATGTTATTCTAATATGAATTTACTGTTCAAAGTTGCCAGACTGAAGGCCTTGGAAACAGAAGGCCTTTCTTTAGCCATGGAACAGACACACCATGGGCAGCAGCAGTGCAAGTTTCCCACATCACTAGGCCAACACCTATCAGTCCAGGAATACTTAGCCCTGGTCTACATTGTGGGGGGGGTGTGGCCCCACGGGGGGGATAAGAGAAGGAATCGACCTAAGTTAGGCAACTTCGTACTTAGATCTTCACCACCGTGAGTCAACTGCTGTCGATTTATCTCGTCTAGACTAGACGCGATAAATTGATCCCTGCTGGATTGATCGCTACCTGCCGATCTGGTGGGTAGTGAAGACATACCCCCAGAGTAATTAGATATCCACTGATTCAGTCGTTGGCAGTCACAGCAAAGTCCAATGGTGACCACATCACAAAAAAATATGGCAACATCTGAGACCTGACTAAGATCACTAAGATATCTGAAATGCATACCTCTAGTTTTCACATCAGAGAACAAGAACCTGATCCTGTGTGGAGTTGAGCATTCTCAAATGCCACTGAATTGAAAGGGAATTGAAGATGCTCAGTGCCACACAGGATGCAGTCTAAATGAGCAGTTTAACTGTTGTGATCATTTTCAGTATCTAGAAATATAGTTCAACCCAGTCAGATCAGGCACCACTTAATTCTAGTGAGAACACATGTACACACATACTGGGTACTGTACATAAAGTGTTTTTATCCACATTAAGCAAACTGTCAAAGACTAAGGAAAACCAGCACACTTGTCTCATTGAAAAATAAGTCTTAACCTGTTCAGAGTACTTACAAATTAAGCCCCATTCCAATTGCATCTGTAGCAACTAGAATTTTACATGGATCATCAGGGTCATTGAATTTCTTTGCCTGGGTAAGCTTTGTCCCTAGAACAGAATCAACCACAAGTACATCTTATGTAACAGACTTTCCACACAAAAAGAGGTTATACAAAAAGATTGCGTGCTCTTACATGTCACTGAACAAAAGTATAACAGGTTGAAGAAACATGAATGTTAATTTTTGCAAGTGTTCCCAGAAAAATGGATGGGTGTCATTTTAAATAAATCAAAATAAAATAAAAGTTATTGTTGGAAGAACAAAATTAAAATTACACAGCTGATGAAGATCTAATTCCAAGATTATAAAATAAAACAAAGAAAATGTGCTCAGTATTGTTTTAATTCAATATCTAGATATAGAGCTTGAAAAATGTAAAGTCTCTTTATTAAATACTTTTCATATGGTAGCAGCAATAAACAGAGCCTTCTCTTTAAAAGCAAGATAAAGCTAGTATCTTACCAGGTGGGAGACTGCCATATATGACAGCACATTCTAGTCCTCGGGCTTCAATCTGCCGACTCAGAGAATAAATATCGTTCTTACTGAAACAGACAATGCAGTCACCAGGACGGAGGTTATCTAAAGACTCTAATGCATAATCCAGCACGGTAATAGGGGTAAGCCTCTTGTAGTTTCTGACCTAGGATCAAACAACAGTTTTGTCAAGGCGAAACACAAAAATCCTTTGCAAAATTAATAATTACTATGAAACTTTAACTTCATATGAAAAATCAATCATAGCTTTAAGATTATGCTGTGCCTCACAATCCCAATGAGAGAAGTACTAACAGAAAAGGTGGCATCCCCTTCTGCATTCCAAACAGTAATGAACATTCTCATGAGCATTTCCAAACTGGGAACTTAAAGACCTTTTCAGGAGACAGAAAAGAAGCCTCTTTTATTTTTAAATTAGATTCCACTGCAAACATATACAATGTAAGTAAAACTGTATTAATACTAGGGAGAAAAAAATGTGCTCTCCAATATGGGAGTCCTGCAGGCAGAATGCTTTCAGGATCAGGATGTATGTTTGTAAAATGTCCCTTGCAGATGAGCACATGGAGGTAGCTAGCCAGAGTTAGTCTGTTTTTCTTTTTTAATTTTTATAGCTTTTTTCCTTGGCATATGTTAACCCTTTTAGCATTTTATACTCTTCTACTGATTTTTGATTTCTTAAGAACAAGTAACTAAAAATAAAGTGACCTGAGCAAAAGGTGGGCATCGTGACCTCTAGGAAAAATGGATATGTAAAGGAAGCCTCAGCATAGATCTTGCACTCTCTCTGGGTATGTCAGTAGAAATTGTAAGATCCATTGTTCTCTTGGTAAGGGCAATAATATTTTTGCCAATAAAGGTTAATTTTGCAACATCTCTAAGAAACCTCTTTTGATTCAGGAGGCTTACATAGCCAACATATCAAACACAAGCTCGGACTCCTGTAGATTTGATCAGTATTTTCTCAAATGAGGGATATAGTAGACACCTGCAATATTTTAGATAGTTTAGTAGATAGTAAAGTGTATACAACTTTATAGCCACTGGACAGGGGAGAAAAAAGGGGACAGTATAAGATCTACCTCCACTTCCTCTCCTGTAGAATACATTAGCTCTGTCACCAAGTCAATAGCAGCAGCTTCTCCACAAATGTGAACTTCTTCTGCACTGAGTCCTGAAAAAAAAATGCAGTGAAATAAAGCGTTAAAATATAAGTGTTCACACAAATCAGCAATACTGAGAGCCGACAGAGGTGGTTACAAAAAAAAATCAAAAAATCCTGCCTACTGAAGATGGCAATAAAGGATGAGATTTCTTTCCTTGTTTATTTTTTCTTCCTACATATCCATAGTCACTGTAACTTTTGCTTGTGCATTTACCTAAACCACCACTATATACACTGCTAAGTTTTAATGGAGCAATTCTTGACCTTACCAACTATTATCCAATGTCAAATCATCCATCTGATAACTATCTTAAAAGTTAATATTCTGCTGACACCCTCTTGGTGCCTTGCCATCATCTTCATATTTGCCCAACATGGGAACACACGCCTAAGGTTCCACTGCTTCACTTGTAAAAGGAAAAATGAAACTAACTCTTCTACTCAAACTTCTCAAAATTTCCTCAAATATGGAAAAGTTACAGTTTCCTTTTTCCACTCCAACTTTTCAAAAGTCACAGAGTGGGGAAAGAGGTAAAATTAGGGGAGGGTGAGACAATGTTGTTTTTTAATCATTCTGCTAAATTCAGTGGTAAAAGAAAGGGGAGAGAAAAACCCAAAAATGTGAGATTTCCAGTCTTTGAGGACAAAAAAAAATTCAAAAGTTCCCACTAAAAAAAACCCATAAAATTGAAAACATGTGCCTGCAAGAAATTTGGTTCATAATTAAACCCATGGGGGGGAGGAGAGGGAGAGAAATCAGCCAAGTCTAAAATTTAAAAGATTATAGAAATGTTTTATTATTGGCCAAGCTAGCACACATTTAACACTAAGTTTTAAATTAAAATTCTGCTGGATTACCTATAATTACAATTTTTCAATTTACAAAAGTGTAGGTTATATGATAAAATGAGGCTTCTCTACTAATCAAGCAGGTAAACAAACAACAAATGCATTCAATATAATTAGTGGTAAGTTTAACACACTTGGAGCTAGTTTATTAAATGTAAAATGGCTCAGCTTCAACATTGATGGGCATACCTAAAAGTGCTCTGGTCCAGGCCCATCCTCTAGCCGGATCTTTGATCATCTGAATTTCATCAATGACAGCCACTTCATCTTAAAAACAAGAAAATTATGATGTTAGGTGACGAGCGCCTAGATGGCACGACTACATATGAAGGAACATCTCCAAGAAGCACAATACAAAATTGAAGTTATTTCCTACAAGAATTATTCAATTCAGTCTCTTTTGCATTCCAAGACTGCTCTGAGAGTATCCAGATTTAATAACTCTCAGATGACAGTGCTATAGCAGAGGTCAGAAATTGCTAAATTAAAAATAAGAATACATACAGCACTTGCAAGTCTAGAATGAATTGCTTAAGTTTAACCTCTTACAGGGTGTAGGATAAATATGAAATTAAAGAATTAGAGTTATATTTCCTTAACCAAATGTAAGCTATGTGCATTGTAAAGAAAGACCCTGCCTAGCAAGTAAAAGGAAGGCCTTGAAAATAATAAGTGGTAAGGCCAGAAGGAATAAAATAGGGAAGATGTCTGGTTCAAAGAATAACTAATGAGATAACAGGATGTTTTTAAAAAAAATGCTTCTGACCAACAGGGGTGACTGCAGATGGTTTTAAATAAAACACAGACAATCTGTCTTAAAATGAGCCAACACGACCCTTCCCCAACCCACAAACTAGTGTTAAAGCCTGTGTGAACTCAGGTGCAATGGGAAAACTGTTGGACAGCAAGAAGGAGGAGAGGAAATGCCTTGAGAAGAAAGGAGGTTGTAAATCTTATCTGGATTAAGACTGGAAATAAGGGTGAATTGTCTCAAATTGTTTTTTAGCTGAAGTCAGTAATTGGCAATGACATCACCTGCTTGTTAAAGGATATAAAAGATAAACTCTTAAAGGGTTCATTGCTAATACCTGCCTGACCACACTGGAGGAGACCTATATGGGTCTAAGCACCCCTGGGTTTAACAGCCCACTTGTAAGTATCTTAATCAAATTCTTATAAATGTTTTGTTACTTTTTGGATGTAGTATATTGGCTAAGAAGCCTAATTAATAAGCATGTTTAGAGCAATTGTATAAGTTTGGCCTTTGGATTTAATAAAGGAATTTATGATTAAATTAGTGTTTGGAAGTTTTCCACATTAATAATTTCAAATATTATTACTAATTTCAACATAGAGGTGTAAGCATCATTGCATATAAAGAAACCCATGCATATGAAGAAAATAACCATGTATACATACAAGGCGTAGTAACACTGCACATCTCAACAGTGCAAGCAACATGAGCTGCTTGTCTGCCTTCTTGATCAACAAGAACACGCTCTTCTCCTGTTACCAAGTCACATGGCACACTCTAAAAGAATTAAGGAAGTAGAAGTTAAATTACTATCTTAAAAATAGAATTAGAATATTTTCCAAAGGGAAAGAAAAATTGAGAAATTGTGACAGAATATGCCCCTGTATTCACACCCTACAAACTAATGTAATAATCTTTGCACATGGCATATCTTGTACGGTAGTATTTGAAAACTTCAGTTTGGGAAAGAGGTCTGTCTTAGACAAAGGAATGTATGTTCTGCTTAATTCACATTTAAGCAGTAAACAGAGTCATCAAGCACAAACAGAAACAAAGAAAGCTCAAACAGGTGAGAAAAAGCCAGCAGGGAACAGCCTTTCACATAGATTCTTTGTCTCCTAGTGCCCAGCTGGAAATGTTTTTAAAGAGAGGGACTGAAACTGTAAAAATAAGGGACAAACACCCCAAAGCACAACCCCCTCTCTCCCTGCCTATCGCATTCACAGCAACTCACTCAACAAAGGAAGCATTCCTTGGACAGTGGGGCGGGATCCTGACCTACAGGGTTTGGTCAGTAACACTGCTGAAAGCATGTGGTGAGATACTTTGCTTCAATCTGATATAGTTTAAGTCAAGTCAGGTAGGAGTAAATATCTTACCTTTATTTTTCTTGTAACCATTTCTGACTTTTCTGCCTCATTACTTGTACTCACTTAAAATCTCTTTGTAGTTAATTAACTTGTTTTATGGTTATCTAATCCAATGTGTTTAATTTAAAGTGTCTGAATAACTATTTGAGATAATAAGATGGCACACTGTTCTTTTTAAAGAATAACAGATTTAAAATACTTTGTACTGTCCAGGAGAGGGCTGAGCAGTATTGGACATACATTTCTGGGGGGAAATCTGGGATTGGAGGCGTGTTGGGGTCACCATGCGTATAACCAAGGCTGGTGAAAGCCAGAGTGTAACCCAAGTGTGGCTGGCTGGCTGCACTTACACAGTGACATGCAGTGTGGTTTGCATGATGGAAGGCTGTGAATGGCCCAGGTGGGAGCTACTTTTGCAAAGCTTTGTAAGTTAACAAAGGTTGCCAAGCAGGGGTGACACAGCTGCTCATATCTGGATAGTTTGCTGGTATGTCACAGAAATAAACCCAAGTAGATAATGTTTTCACCCCTCAGCTCATACTACATGCCTACATACATAGTCGGATGGAGCCCAATTTTGTTGACCTTCTAGACATGGAGGGGAGGAAGTTGAGGATACAATTTCCCTCTGATGGGTGGTTTAAATTGTACTGATCATTGTCTATTGATTAAATGCGATGTGGTAGGACAAGGGAGGGGTGTAAAGTGTCTTTTAGCTCAATTTTGTTGCAGTTCCTATGGTGCTGTGTTTTTAAAAGTCAATCAAAGTGACCAAAACTTTGGATGGGTGCCTTTTTGGTATAGTTTCCTCTAAAACAAAATCTAAATAAAATAAGTTATCTTAACAACATCTTTCTCCCTCCTGCCCATCCATGTGATCTAGTAGATTACCATCTCTGGTTTGATTTCTTTTAGAGCGGGGATAGATTTATCCTTGAGAAATCTCTGCCAAAAGTAGTTTACAGAAGACAGACAATGGAGTACAGTAAATATTTTGTTCTAATATGTTCAATTACATTCTAATATGCTTAAAGCGGCATTTAGAGACTACTAATTTCTGTAATCAGAAGCTCTCTCCTCCCCCGCCATTCCCCAGTTCCTGCAATGTAGCATCATTATGCTTTAACTTTGTATTTCTCCAGCCCCACAAGGTATATGCTTTAATCATATTAGCAACAACATACAATACACTGAGCACAAAGAATCCTCAATAGATTAGGAAACTTTTTCATGACAACTCCACTAACAAAGGGTGCACATGCATACACACACTATATATATTGTTTCAAATTACTTATTCAAAGGCAGATGTTTGGTCTTAGGGATTAGAATTTTGTATTAATGTAAAACACGTTAGAAATTAAAATGATAAGAATTACAACATCACTATCAGGGGGAGAGATAGCTCAGTGGTTTGAGCATTGGCCTGTTAAACCCAGGGTTGTGAGTTCAATCCTTGAGGGGGGCCACTTGGGGATCTAGGCCAAAAATTGGGGATTAGTCCTGCTTTGAGCAGGGGGTTGGACTAGATGACCTCCTGAGGTCCCTTCCAACCCTGATATTCTATGATTCTATGACTATTGTTAAAGAATTAACCGAAACTCAGCATGTTTTATTGACAGATTATTACTACAAATTTATATGTAATTACTATATAAATATTGGTGATTTTAACACTTCGTCTTTTAAATTAATGCTTTGTAATACCATTTCTATTTGCCTTCCTGCAAATTCTATGCAGCTGGAAACAGGCTAGAGAAAAAGACCTACAAAGATTTTGGAGGCAATCAGCAGAGCTAATGAAATTTTATTCAAGCCACCTAAAGCAACACCATTGCAATGCCCTTTAAATCAATGCCCTTTAAATCATGCTGCAAGTGGGTAAAACATTTTATTCAATGCCCACTAGTACTAATATAAACACTAAAACAGGAAGAGAGAAGTTAGTATACGCCAGGGTAGCTATTTTGAATAGAAATGAAACTAGCTTATCAAGTTGCTATATAACAGGAATAAATAATTCTATATTATATATTGACTAGAGAGCAATGCCCTCCCCCATCGACGTTCTGAGATGCATAAACCTCCACACCAAAAAGAAAGGAAATTCTATAGACATGGTGTCCCCTGACACAAGTACTTCCTTGCAAATACATGCAACAAGCTCCTGGGAGTGGTCCACCAATCTGGAGGGCTTTTAGCAGAGAGATGGACATCATGTGGCAGCTGGAAGGCAAGAAATGAACTTGCTACGACTTACGGTTTTCATGGTTTAAAAACACTTCTCCAATTAAATCTAGCACTGCTTTACATAGTGACCCAATAAAGTGATTTATATAAAAATCAACTTGTCTTTCATGTTTCTATTTCTGTAATTTGCTAATGAAAATTTGTATTTTATTGAACGTAACCTGAATTAGGTGTTTTTTTCTGATATGTCCCCAGAGAGCCCTACAAGAAAGCTAGCAAGAGCCAATGTAAGCACAGGGGTGAGCCAGTGACTGAAGGGCAATAGACTGCTACATGCATGAATGTATGGAGTTCTTTGGACACTGTTTCATCTCTTTCTGTGAACCACTAGTATTAATGAACACTGACAGTATCATAATTCAAGACTACATTTTAGCAGAGACTATTTCAAAGACTATCCTAAAGACTTACATTTATTAAAACAAAATATTTTGTATAATGACATGAATGCATGTAAAGTTGAAGAGAAATTGTTTAAGTAACACACTGACAGCATCATTACTCTTTTGGAAGATCTCATGGGCCAGCAGTTTTAATGGACCACAGTATATTCCTGATTTTGCTGCCAAGTATCTTTGGATAGCATGGTGAGTTTTTCCACTATTTGTAGGGCCAGCATGAAAGACTATCCTTCTTTGAATAGCCCTGGCTTCTGGATACCTAAAACACAAAATAAAAACAAAAATAATTATAATCTATCATCCAGATACAGAGTTGGGTGAAATCCCAAGTGAATTTGTGCTAGTTGCCCGTTTATTTTAAATTGTCATTTAATAAAACAAAAGACTGGGAGGAGATAGTTCTTAAACTCAATCAAGTACAAAGAGGTTTCAATATAATCCTCAAATATTAGTAGATCTCTTGACCATTTCACATTTCAGAAAGTTTAAAGTTGAATATGTGAATACCATTGTCAACAAATAATATTCTTACTACTATTGTCTTACTACTGCATTCTTTTTTATTTACTTTTTAGATTTTGACTTAATATCTATTGAATGGCATGTGAGTAAAAGACAGCTTTGTATAGAGGTAGTTTCTATCAACAAGCTAAAATTATTTAACAGGGGAGGAGAAAGAAAGAATGTCAGATAATGGAACAACGATCTCATAGCTGAAGCCCTCTCATTTTAATTTAAATTCTTTGGCAAAGAACACTGATAGTAACAGACATCACATCAAAGAAGTCTGACTCCTGGCACAAAAGGATTGTAAAAGTGGTCTGACAGCCATTGTTCAACTTTTATGTCATGAAGCCCAGGTCCAAAGCATCCACAAAACTGTTTTTTCTTAGAAACAATTCTTGCCAATACCTGACTCTCCAGCAAATGTGTCATTTCATTAATCACCCGGATAATGGAGAGTGTGTGCTTATAAAACTTGCGAATGACACCAAGCTTGAAGGGGTTGCAAGCACTTTGGAGAATGGGATTAGAATTCAAAACAAACTTAACAATTTAGAGAACTGGTCTGAATTCAACAAGAGGAAATTCAATAAAGACAAGGGCAAAGTACTTCACTTAGGAAGGAAAATCAAATGCACAGCTACAACATAGGGAATCACTGGTTAGGTGGTAATACTGCTGAAAAGGATCTAGGAGTTATAGCAGATCACAAATTGAATAAAAGTAAAAAATGCAGTGCAGCTGCAAAAAAGGCTAATATCATTCCAAGGTGTATTAACAGGAGTGTTGTAAATAAGACACAGGAGGTAATTGTCCACTCTGCTTGGCACTGCTGCCCAATTTTGAGCAACACACTTTAGGAAAGATGTGGACAAATTGGGGAGAGTCAAGAGGAGAGCAAAAAAATGAGAAAAGGTTTGGAAAACTGGATATATGAGGAAATGTTTAAAAAACTGGGCCCGGGGGGAACAGTTTTCAAATGTGTTCAGGGCTGCTTTAAAGAGGATAGTGATCAATTGCTCTCCACACCCACTGAAGACAGGAGAAGAAGTAATGTGGTTAAGCTGCAGCAAGAAGATTTAGGTTAGGTATTATTAAAAAATTTCTAAGTATAAAGGGTAGTTAAGCTCAGGAACAGTCTTCCAAGGAAGGTTGTGGAATCCCTATGATTGGAAGTTTCTAAGGGTACGTCTTCACTTACCGGAGGGTCCGGCGGCAGGCAATCGATGTTCTGGGATCGATCCCGGAAGTGCTCGCCGTCGACGCCGGTACTCCAGTTCCACTAAGCCGAGAGGAGTACGCGGCATCGACGGGGGAGCCTTCCTGCCGCGTCTGGACCGCGTTAAGTTCGGACTAAGGTACTTCGAATTCAGCTACGTTATTAATGTAGCTGAATTTGTGTACCTTAGTCCGAAGTGGGGGCTTAGTGGGGACCAGGCCTAAGAAAAGGTTCAAACAAACACCTGTCAGGGACAGTCTAGGCTTATTTGATCCTGCCACAGTGCAGGAGGCTGCACTTGAGTTTTCAAGGTCCCTTTGTGCCTTATACTTCTATGATTCTATGTTACTATGACCCTTGATTTCAAGGTTCTCCGTGTTTTCCTGAAATCATTACCCACCAAAGAATGGACAACTGAGCTCCATTTTAGGATTAGATATTATATAGCAAAGCTTTAACTACTAAACCGTACTGGATTAATCAAAACCTGTTACTCTTAGCTATACACTATTTCCAATTTGTATTGATACTAGTAGCCAGGTATGCACAGTATCAGTTCTGATAACTAGCTATAACAACATCTTCCAGACAATAAAATTAGTATAGTCTTTAGCATGAAAACTGCTGTCACTGACAGCAATAATATGAAAGTCTAACACTTAAATAAACTAACCAGTTGGGTGGCAATCTTAAGTCGCTGATCTTGCGCAGATCATCCATACAGTCCAGCATAGGAAAGATCTGCTTAGCATGTCTCAGAAAAAATGGAAAGAGATCATCAACGTGACCTGGAAGACAAACACTTTTAAGAAAGTTTGCTACTATTAACAAGTCATGGGTTCATGAGATGGGTTTTTTGAAAAAAGGAAAAGTAATATTATAATATAGACTCATTAAGCCTATAATGCAATACAATCTACTATCCAAAAAAAAAAAAAAAAAAACCCAAGAAAAAAAAAATCTAACTTCAATACAGTAACTTTGGCTATTCCACAGCATCTTACTGAACTTTGTTACAGAAGATTTCCAGAATAGGCAGATTTTTAGGATTATTTGTTTAGGATAAACCAAATAAAAATTTAAATTTATTTTTGATACTCTTCAATTAGTGTGGTATGACTACCATAATTGAGTATTTTGTATTAAAATTAAGATGAGTTTGAAACTTTCATATATAGGTTTGCTACGGGGTGAAGCTCATTCCTCAACTTGCTTTGACAAATATTTTATGTGCCACCATATACTATTTTAGAAGTTTATGAGAATTTTAAAAGGATGCTAGCAAATACTTTGGGTCCATAATTTAAAGTACAGTAGGTTAAATTATATTTCAAGTACAGAGAACTTTTGCCACATTTAACATTTTAGAATTGCCACCATTTAAAAATAAAGCAACGCTACTGTTTTTGTAGAACATATACTAAAGAAGAGCTGTGTGCATTTCTGTGCTGCTTCTATAGCCATCAACTAGCATCTCCTCTTCATAGGCACAGGCATTATTAATTATGTTACAGAATGTAATTACCAGAACATGTATACCAGTGTCAGTACTGACCAAAAAAAACACACAAAAGAAACAAAGCAAAGGATCAAAAGTATACTCTCCAGCTTCAAAAAAACTCAAGAGAAAGTAAGCAATATTAAAACTAGTAATCCATCAGAATATTCTCAAACAGCCCCTTAAAGATCATAGAAGTTGCAAAGCCATAACAGAAAAATATATGGAATGAAAAAAGTGAATATGGTCATCAAGTCTTTTTCTTAAAAATTTGTAACTTGCAAGAAATAGATATTTTTGTGGAAGGGATGCATCTTCATGGTGGTCTGGAGAGCAATAAGTGCTAAAGGGCTAGATCCCACACAGTGAAGTACATCTCCACTCCTTCCATTCCCACTTCAGTGGGCTTCAAGGGCATTGAGCACCTCATAGATTCAGACCCAGTTTTCTTTATCTTTATACAAGCCAGAGCAGGAAGTAAAAATATTCACAAACTAAGTTTTATTTTAAAAGATGTTCTATATACTTGCCTGAACCACAACATATATCATTTAGAATAATGTGTATATCAGCATTCAGGAAACTGGAGTCCATAATATACTTTCTAAAGCTTATAAATGCTTGGTGAAAAAGACGAGCTGTGGAAGGGGAGAAAAAAAATTTCACTGTTACATACAAAGTTTCACTTTGAAATACCCAACAGACCACGCAAAATGTCAATTTAAATCAAGCTACTTAACTAGAAATAATATATTTTTCATAATATATTTCTCAGATCTTTTGTACACAAACATTCAGATTAAAAAAGAAAAGCAAGCTGCAGGGTTTGCCTGTAACAGTTTTGCTAAAAAACAGCTAAAAAATAAGGCAAAACCCAAGATGACATATTTGTTTGATGTAGAATGTGTGTGAGTTATTCTACTAGAAAGGAAAAAACATCCAGATAATAACATCATTTTAAAATATGGCTGGTGCCACAAATTACATCTTTCTTACCATCCAGTCCATTTTCTCCTCCCAGTCTCTGCATTTCTTTCCGCTTGTAAAACTTATTTAAGATTTTCAGGACTTCACCTGTAAGATAAAAATTTAGAATTTCTTAACTTAATTGACATGTCAGATTAACCTTTGCTCAAATAGAATTAAGAAAGACTGCAATTATTTTGTTCAACTCAGTCTAAGGCCCAGATTTTAAAACGTATTTAGGCATTTCCTAACTTGACTTAGCAGCCTAGGTCTCACTGAAAGTCAGTGGTACTTGAGCTGCTAAGTCATTTTTGAAAGCTGTCTATTGGTCTTGCCACACTGAGCAGAGCATCTTAAAAAATGCGTGTCTAAATGTTTGTAAAAAAATGAGTGCTTGTCATCATGAACACACTCTTACGTTCGTTAAGTTTAATTACAACTGACATTGAGCCTAGTACTGGGAATGACAGTCATTTCAAGTGATTCCAGAGGAATTTCCATACTGGATCAGACCAGTGACCCATTTAGTCCGGTATCCGGTCTCTGACAGAAGCCCATCTCAGATATTTTATAGGAAGATGCAAGAAAATCTGTAGTACACAGTTACTACTCTTGTTAGTTAATGGTAGGCTGTGACCCAAAGCATAATGGTTTACATCCCACACACACTGTGTGTGTATATATATATATATATAAAAACCCATGACCACTTAGTTTCCTATTAATCTGGAGATTTTGTCAAAGGCTTGTTCAAATCACTTATTTTTTCTTTGACCACAATCCGTGACACTAACATTATGTTAGCCCAATCAAAGAGAATATGCCAGTTTCCAAACTGCTTAATAATTTTTTTAAATATATAATAATGAAATATATTTAAGACAGGGCTGGAACCCCCCCTGCAGCTGATAGTGGCCAGAAGACAGAAAATTCTACAAATTTCACACCAAAAAGTTTCCTGGAAAATTCTCCTCAAGATGACTGCACCAAGAATCAAAGAGGAACTGGGGGGGGATGAAGGCTCCCAACCCCACATGTCCATAGGGAAGACAGCGCCTAGATCAGAAGAGATATGCTGCATGGAGCTGTGTGTTATTGCTCTGACCATCCTCCCCATCAGGCAGTACGGCTCCTATAGGAGTTGTGGTACTATTAGCAGATTTCCACTCCAGTTGCTCAGTAGCACATCCATCATGTCAAATGACAAGCACCTACATCATGTTATCTTCCACTCTGCCCATCAAATTATTTTGATCAAGTAGAGTATTGACAGCATACAAGAAGTCCTTTAAAAAGGCAGAACTGTGCAGGCAGGATATGAACTACATAAGACTAGTGCATACATGCACAATAATGTTTATGCTTACAAACCTACACGGAAATTATCAGACTAATTTTAGGCACCAGTCTTGACAGCTTCCTTTTAACTTAATAGAAAGGAAGACTAGAATATTAACTGCCTATATGGCAAATGGAGTGGTTTATGAAAACCTGACTACATATTTACTCAGGCAACAGTTTCTTCTCTATTGTTCTGCATTTCTCCCTTCTCTCTAATCATCCCTTTATAGTTTGCTAAACATGACTGCAAATATTCAAGTAATGGAACTCTAAACACAAATAATAATCACTGCATTCCCATCACTTCAATCCCCTAGCCTTAGTTTTAAAAAAAGGGGAGGGACAGGACTCAAGAAGAGAATTCACAAATCAATATTTGAATTTGAGAGTTTAGGGGGGAAAGGGAAGAACAAGTTGTCTTAGGAAGATTAACACTTAGAACCAAGATACCAGCCGGAAAACTTTTCAGTGTATAAAATGACGAATACCAAATTCCAACCAGGTTAGACCCCATGCTATAGGATATAAACCTAAATAAATGTAAATGGAAATCTGGTTTTAATCTTAATTATAAAAGCCCTGACAGTCTACTATAATTTTAAAAGCATTACAAATTAAAACCTCATTCACCTTTAAAATAAAGGGTCACCACCTTTAAACATCTAATAACAAAAACTATTCATCCATTTCAGAAGTATCCAAATAAAAATGGTCAGACCAATATAAGCTAATACATCTAGAGTTGGAGCAGCCACTCCAACTTACCCAATATACTTGGCTATTGTAGCACATGGTACCATGCAAAAGATATATACGTTCCAAGAATACTGAAACATCAGAAAGCAAGCTAAGAACAGTGTAATAAACCTTAACTCGGAAAAGCAGATACAGGGTTACATTAGAGTTGCATCTGCTTATGTCAGGTATGAATTTAGCACTTATTAAAAATTAAAAGCCGTGGTGGCAAAAAAGGAGCACTTCCATCTGCAACTGAATAGAAGATTGCACACATTCTACTAGACGTGCCTTGCCCATTATCCACACATTCATGATCTGTCCTTTAATTACTGCTACTCATATCTAATATTCCTAAAGCTCTGAAAACATGAAGAACTAAATATTATTGTAAAAGTTAACATGACTAATCAAGAGAAAAAGCTAAGCATTCTGAGCAGCTACCGGGTAAATTTTACGTTCAAGATCCCCCTTACAAGCTACGCGTCAACTGGGCCTCATTTCTGAACTCACAAAAAGAATAATATATTTTATGAAATAGCTGACCTGGCCACTAAGTACAATTGGTTTAGATCTGTACACATTCCCATCAACCACGCTTTTGCCAGCCTTTCCATTTTTTCCCCCTTTGTTATTTTGTGTCTCCTGGTGCCAACACTGACTGCAACAGTTGAATGCCTTAACTTGTACCCTGCAGCATCAGCGAGTACCAGCAGAACAGTGCAGGGAAGACTTTGAACAGAAAACGCAATACAGTGGCGCCAACCCCAAGCCCTGCGTGAACTAGAACAGCACTCAAATAACCTATGAATGCATGGTGAGAATATTCTATTCACTAGCGCGCTCTCTCTCAAAAAATAAAAATAAAAAATGAAATCCCTAAATTCCTCTTTGGACTTTCCAGAAGTAGCTTTGAGAAGAGTGTGGAGAGCAGGAAATACACTTAAATGTTTGACATTAAGTGTGTCCATGAATCTAAATTCAGTTACAAAACTTAAAAGGTCAGTGTTATATATTATCCTAAGCAGTAAGGCATTGGGACTACAACATATCTCTTGACTTTAAGCACACACTCTTCCTTTTCAAGGGCTTGTCTACATTACAGAGCCTTGGCCAATATAATGATGCCAGCAGAGCCAAAGAGTAGATGCAGCATAAGCTGCAAAATAAGTTTGTCTGCCTGCACAGTAACTCCACCTCCCTGAGGTCATTAGCTAAGCCAAAGAAGAACTCTGTCACCATAGTCATATCTACCCTGGAGGTTTTACTGACATAGCCATGTCAGCTAGGCAGTGTGATTTCTTTTTCCTCTCTCGCTCCTAGCTAATGCAGCTATGCCAGCAAACCTTTGTGCTGTAGACCTGGCCTAAACTATTCTACTTCCCCTCACAGTTAGAATCTTGTGTCTAAGGCCGTGTCTACACTAGGGGTATGTCTACACTACGGGATTAATCCAAATTTATATAATTTGAATTTGGGAAACAGATTGTATAAAGTCGAATGTATGCGGCCACACTAAGCACATTAATTCGGCGGTGTGCGTCCATGTACTGGGGCTAGCGTCGATTTCTGGAGCGTTGCACTGTGGGTAGCTATCCGATAGCTATCCCATAGTTCCCGCAGTCTCCCCCACCCATTGGAATTCTGGGTTGAGATCCCAGTGCCTTATGGGACAAAAAACATTGTCGCAGGTGGTTCTGGGTACAGCCTCACCCCTTCCTCCTTCCCTGCATGAAAGCAACGGATGGCAGGCAACCATTTTGCGCCTTTTTTCCTGGGTGAACACTGCAGACTCCATACCACGGCAAGCATGGAGCCCGCTCAGCTCAAGACAGCAGTCATGAACACTGTAAACACCTCGCGCGTTCTCGTGGAGTTTATGCTGAGCCAGGACCAGAAAAACGAGGCGAGGAGGCAGCGGTGGCGGCAGTGCAGCGACAAGCGTGATGAGGACATGGACACGGACACAGAATTCTCTCAAACCGCGGGCCCCAGTGCTTTGGAGATCATGTTGTTAATGGGGCAGGTTCTATCCATGAAACGCCGATTCTGGGCAAGGGAAACAAGCACAGACTGGTGGGACCGCATAGTGTTGCAGGTGTGGGATGATTCCCAGTGGCTGCGGAACTTTCGCATGTGTAAGGGCACTTTCATGGAACTTTGTGACTTGCTGTCCCCTGCCCTGAAACGCCAGAATACCAAGATGAGAGCAGCCCTCACAGTTGAGAAGCGAGTGGCAATAGCCCTGTGGAAGCTTGCAACGCCAGACAGCTACCGGTCAGTCGGGAATCAATTTGGAGTGGGCAAATCTACTGTGGGGGCTGCTGTGATGCAAGTAGCCAAAGCAATCACTCAGGTGCTGCTACGAAAGGTAGTGACTCTGGGAAATGTGCAGGTCATAGTGGATGGCTTTGCTGCAATGGGATTCCCTAACTGTGGTGGGGTGATAGATGGAACCCATATCCCTATCTTGGCACCGGAGCACCAGGGTACCCAGTACATAAACCGCAGTGGTGCTGCAAGCACTTGTGGATCACAAGGGATGTTTCACCAACATCACCGTGGGATGGCCAGGAAGGGTTCATGACGCTCGCGTCTTCAGGAACACTACTCTGTTTAAACGGCTGCAGCAAGGGACTTACTTCCCAGACCAGAAAATAACTGTTGGGGATGTTGAAATGCCAATAGCAACAGGGGGTCCTGTGGCACCTTTAAGACTAACAGAAGTATTGGGAGCATAAGCTTTCGTCTTGCATCTGAAGAAGTGAGGTTCTTACCCACGAAAGCTTATGCTCCCAATACTTCTGCTAGTCTTAAAGGTGCCACAGGACCCCCTGTTGCTTTTTACAGATTCAGACTAACACGGCTACCCCTCTGATACGAAATGCCAATAGTTATTCTTGGGGACCCAGCCTACCCCTTAATGCCATGGCTCATGAAGCCATACACAGGCAGCCTGGACAGGAGTCAGGAGCTGTTCAACTACAGGCTGAGCAACTGCAGAATGGTGGTAGAATGCGCATTTGGACGTTTAAAAGGTCGCTGGCGATCGTTACTGACTCGTTCAGACCTCAGCCAAACCAATCTCCCCATTGTTATTTCTGCTTGCTGTGTGCTCCACAATCTCTGTGAAAGTAAGGGGGAGACCTTTATGGCGAGGTGGGAGGCTGAGGCAAATCGCCTGACTGCTGATTACACGCAGCCAGACACCAGGGCGATTAGAAGAGCATACCAGGAAGCGCTGTGCATCAGAGAAGCTTTGAAAACCAGTTTCATGACTGGCCAGGCTACAGTGTGAAATATCTGTTTGTTTCTCCTTCATGAAAACCCACCCCCTTGATTGACTCATTCTCTGTAAGGAACCCACCCACCCCCTTCCCCCAGCTTGCTTTCAAACCAAATAAAGTCACTATCGTTTAAAAATATCATTTATTCTTTATTAATAGATTATAAAAAGAGGGAGGGAACCCAGGTGGGGTTTGGGAGGAGGATCGGCGGGAAGGAAAAGGCCACTAAAAAAAGGTTAAAAAAAATGACAGCCTTTTGCTTGGGCTGTCCACTGGGGTGGAATGGGAAGGTGTACGGAGCCTCCCTCCCCCACATCGCCCCCCGCGTTCTTACACGTCTGGGTGAGGAGGCTATGGAACATGGTGAGGGGGGAGGGGGGTTATACAGGGGCTGTAGCGGCACTCTGTTATCCTGCTGCCGTTCCTGAAGCTCTACCAGATGCCGGAGCATGTCTGTTTGCTCACGCAGCAGCCCCAGTGTTGCATCCTGCCTCCTCTGATCTTCCTGCCACCACCTCTCATCTCAAGCGTCTCTCCTCTCCTCACGTTGGTCCCTCCTGTCCTCACATTCACTGGCTTCTTTCCTATACTTTGAAACCGTGTCCTTCCACTCATTCAGATGAGCTCTGTCACTGCGGGTGGATTCCATGATTTCTGCGAACATCTCGTCTCGCGTCTTCTTTTTCCGACGCCTTATCTGTGATAGCCTTTGGGACGGAGGAGGGAGGCTTGAAGAATTTGCAGCTGCTGGAGGGAGGGAAAAAAGGAGAGAATTTTTTAAAAAGATACATTTTGCAGAACAATGCTTATACTCTTTCACGGTGACCAACACTATTCACATTACATAACACATGTGATTTCTGTGCAAGGTTGCATTTTGCCTCTTAATATTGAGTGTCTGTGGCTTTGCTGCTAGAGATCACAGACGCAGTTCCCGGCAACAGAATTCGGCTTGCATGCGGCCATGGTAAGCCATTGTCTTTTGGCTTCTGCGCCCTCCTTTCCCACATACCAAGCAAAGCCTGTTGAGTGCTGCGGTTTTCCTGTTAACCTTCGGCAGCAGAAAACAAACTAACCCCCCCCACCCCCCCAATCCAATTCTCTGGATGATCGCTTTATCCCTCCCCCCACTGCGTGGCTGGTATCAGGGAAGATCCCTGCAGGAACCAAACTAACACCTCCCACCCCGCCATGAATTCTCTGGGATAATCGCTTTACCCCTCCCCCCCCCACGTGGCTGGTATCAGGGACAATCCCTGCTAGCCAAACGCGAAAAGCTCTGGACCAATTTCCCTCCCCTGCGCTTGGATAACTGCAGGGAAGGATTTCTTTTCAGCCACAGGCAAACAGCCCAGTAGGAACGGCCACCTCTGTCCCCTTAATTAAATTCCCATATTTCAACCAGGTTACCCTGAGCAATATCACTCTCCTGAGGATTACACACCAAGATAAAGAACAGATGTTACTTGAATGCCAGCAAACACCGGGACCATACGCTGCCAGGCTTTGTCATGCAATGATACCAGATTACTTGCTGCAAGCATGGCGTGGTCAAGTGTCCTACCATGGAGGAGGGAATAAGGCTGCACTGCCCAGAAACCTTGTGGCAAGGCTTTTGGAGTACCTCCAGGAGAGCTTCATGGAGATGTCCCTGGAGGATTTCCGCTCCATCCCCAGACACGTTAACAGACTTTTCCAGTAGCTGTACTGGCCGCGAATGCATCCCAAGTCCTCAGGGCAAAGTAATCATTAAAAACCCTTGCTTTTAAAACAAGTTTTATATTTTAAAAGGTAAACTCACCTGAGGTCAATTCCATGGGTCGTGGTCTTGGATACTGGCTTGGGAGGGTTGGGAGGGTACTTCAGTCAGGCTGAGAAAAAGATCCTGGCTGTTGGGGAGAACGGAGTTCTGGATGCTCTCTGCAAGCTCGTCCTCCTCCTCTTCCCAGTCCGCAGAATCCTCAGGTGTAGCTGATGAGATTATCCCCGCCTCGGAATCCACGGTCAGAGGTGGGGTAGTGGTGGCGGCCCCCCCAGAACTGCATGCAGCTTGGCGTAGAAGCGGCATGTCCGCGGCTCTGACCCGGAGCGACTATTTGCCTCCTATGTTTTTTGATAGGCTTGTCTGAGCTCCTTGACTTTCACGCGGCACTGATCTGAGTCCCTATTGTGGCCTCTCTCCATCATGCCCTTGGAGATTTTTTCAAAAGTTTTGGCATTCTGTCTTTTTGAACGAAGTTCTGCTAGCACTGAATCCTCTCCCCATATAGCGATCAGATCCAGTACCTCCCGTACGGTCCATGCTGGTGCTCTTTTTCGATTCTCGGACTGCATGGTTACCTGTGCTGATGAGCTATCTGTGGTCACCTGTGCTCTCCACACTGGGCAAACAGGAAATGAAATTCAAATGTTCGCGGGGCTTTTCCTGTCTACCTGGCCAGTGCATCCGAGTTCAGATTGCTGACCAGAGCGGTCACAATGGTGCACTGTGGGATAGCTCCCGGAGGCCAATACCATCGAATTGCGGCCACACTAACCCTAATTCGAAATGACAAAATCGATTTTGGCGCTACTCCGCTCGTCGGGGTGGAGTACAGAAATCGATTTTAAGAGCCCTTTATTTCGAAATAAATGGCTTCGTTGTGTGGACGGGTGCAGCGTTAATTCGATTTAACGCTGCTAAATCCGAATTAAAGTCATAGTGTAGACGAGGCTTAGGAGAACTTTACTATTAAAGGAATACTAACCTACTATACTGGCAAAGTGCCCCTACTGTGGGCACAGCTACACCAGCAAAGCTGCACTTTCTACCAGTATGCTAAAACCACCCCGCACACATGAAACAAGATATACCAACAAGGCTGCACTTTTCTGGTAAAACTGCATCTACACTAGGGACTTCTGTTGCACAGCTCTGTCAGTCAGGGATCACAACTCCTCATACCACTGACCAACAGAGCTGTGCCAGTAAAAGTCCATAGCACAGATCTAGCCTTGATGTTTGTACACCACCTAGGGGCAGCAGAGCCCTGATCCCTAACTGGGACCTCTAGATAGTATGCTACATAATAAAACAATATTACCTCCTCCCAGGTAAGTCAAAGAGCATTTCTCTTTAATTATTCTTGATCTTTCTGTTGACTTTCACACAACTGAGCACTCACCATTTATGTTCTACACTTACATGAATCTGTGTTCTCCTGATTATTATTCTAATTGTTTTTTCAGCATCACCTTTAGGGGCTCTTCATCTTCCTATCTATTGGAATCCTCATAGGGATCTATTCTCCGGTCTCTTCTCGTCTCTCTCTGTATATATGCACTTTATTTAGATGATCCCCAAATTTACCTCTGACCTTTCCCCTTCTGACCAGTCTAGCATAGTTGAAAATTTGACTATTTACTCCTATTCTTTCCTTTGTCTCTCTTAGCCAATCTCTAGTCAGAGGACAGTACCTTAGCTCTCGTTCCTTGACTACTTTGCTTCTTTAAGAGCATTTTGTGAGGTACTTTGTCACAGGCTTTTTGACATTCCAAGTAAGTTACAAAAGCTTTGCAGGTTTGTCCCCAACATGTCATATTCATCTAGAGCGGGGGTCTCAAACATGCGGCCCGCGGGGTTATTTTCTGCGGCCCACAAGCTCCTCGTGGCCCCCCCGCCCTCCCTCAGCATTTACCTAGAGCGGCTCCGGCCTGACACGCACCAGGGGCAGGGCAGGCTCCCTGCCTGCCTGCCCTGCCCCCGCGCCGGGAAGCGGCCGGAACCTGGGGGAGGAGGGGCACAGGGGCGTGTGTGTTGCTGTTGCTTCAGGCACCACCCCCAGCAGCTCCCATTGGCCGCGGTTCCCCATTCCCGGCCAATGGGAACTCCTGGGGGCGGTGCCTGAAGCAACAGCAACATACACACCCCTGCGCCCCTCCTCCCCCAGGTTCTGGCCGCTTCCCGGAGTGGTGCGGGGGCAGGGCAGGCAGGCAGCCTGCCCTGCCCTCGGTGCGCATCGGGCCGGAGCCCGCCCCCCGAACCCCTCCTGCAGCCAAACCCCCGGCCCTGAGCCCCCTGCCCTACCCCGCACCACTCCTGCTCCCCAACCCCCTGCCCTGAAACCCCTGCTGCACCCCGCACCCCCTTCCCTGAGCCCCCTGCTGCACCCTGCACCCCAACTCCCTGCCCTGAGCCCCCGCCACACTCCACCACCCTCCTGCACTTCCTGGGGGCAGGGAGAGGGCGGAGTTGGGGTGGGGATTTCGGGGAAGGGGGGCAGGGAAGGCGTGGGAAGAGACGGGGCAGGGGCAGGGCCTCATAGAAGGGGTGGAGTGGGGGCGGGTCCGAAGGCGGCAGGGGGGAGGTGTCAGTAAATGCGGCCCTCGGGCCAACGTACTAGTCCTCATGTGGCCCTTGTGGTCATTTGAGTTTGAGACCCCTGATCTAGGTGCTTTTAGTTCTATTTTTAAACCTTTATCCTAAATATGAAGTGAAGCTCACCAGACTGCAACTCCTAGCATCACTGCTACCCTTCTTTTCCCCCCCCCCCCCCCAAAGACAGGATCAACATTTCCCACTCTCCAGTCTTATTGAAGAGTAGCCAATTTCAATGACAGATTGGATATTTTCACTAGAAACTCAACTGCCTTATTCTTAAATTCCTTCAGAACTCTTGCACATATACTATCAAGTAAATCCTAGTGATTTCTTGCTCTTAATTTTAATCAAATTTGTTCTAGCACCTCCTATTCTGACACTTTGAACTCTAACAGCACCTCAGCTTTATTACCTGAGAAGTGTGGGTCCAAACGCAGAATCTCTTCATCACTTCCTGTGCTGAAGGCAGATAAAGATGAGATCACTCAGCTTCTCTGTTATGTCTGTATCTTTCTTTATGCACCTGGTAGACCAATGGACCAACTGATCCTGTCTCAGGTTTCCTAATATACTTAAAATATTTCTTGTTATTTATTTTTATGTCTTTGGCTATTTATTCTTCAAAACCCCTTTAACAATTAACTTTCATGTTATATTTTACTTGACACAGTTTGTGCCTTTCCATTTCCTTTACTAGGCTTGAAATTTCATTTTCTGAATCAGTCGTTCTCAAAGCTGGTCTGCTGCTTGTTCAGGGAAAGCCCCTGGCGGGCCGGGCCAGTTTGTTTACCTGCCGCGTCCGCAGGTTCAGCTAATCGCAGCTCCCACTGGCCACGGTTCACCACTCCAGGCCAACAGGGGCAGCGGGAAGCAGCACGGGCAGAGGGATGTGCTGGCTGCCCTTCCTACAGCCCTCATTGGCCTGGAGCGGCGAACTGCGGCCAGTGGGAACTGCGATCGGCCGAACCTGCGGACACAGCAGGTAAACAAACCGGCCCAGCCCGCCAGGGGCTTTCCCTGAACAAGCAGCAGACCAGCTTTGAGAACCACTGATCTGAAGGACACCTGCTTCACTCTAACAGCCTCTTGAACCTTGCCATTTAACAACCCTTTTTTTCTCCTTTGCCTTTCTGCTTCCGTCTTGGGTAGAGGTGTGACTATTATAGTATGCTTAAATAAACTGCATGCTGAGCCAAAGGATTTAAATTCACTCACCTTTAACATAGGGTCTTTTTGACTAGCTTGTTCTTATTTTTAAAACTTCCTTTTTAAAGTTTAATGTCACAGTGCCAGTTTTTGGTATGATTTCTCCCTCAAGGATGTTGAGCTAATTATATTATGGTCACTTATGAGTTAGTTGCTCAGCTATAATTACTTTTTGAATCAATTCATAAGTTCTTTAGAACTAAGTTAAGAATAACTGTTGCAAGAAGTAACCATTTTCAGGTGTATGGAAATTGCTTCTCTGAACCTTTTCCCATGCTGACATTTGACCAGTTTATATAAAAGTAGTTGAAATCACCCTTTATTATTGTTTTATTATACTTAGCTGCCTCTGACTTCCCCGCACATTGTGCAAACAGCATCCTTTTCCTGATCAGGATGCCACCAGTAGAATCCTATTAAATTAATGTTATAAGAATACAAATCCATTTGTACTTTAACAAAATTAAAAATAGCTACCACACCAAGTTACTAATGCAGGCTTCTCTGTAAAACAGGGGTTGGCAACCTTTCAGAAGTGGTGTGCCGAGTCTTCATTTATTCACTCTAATTTAAGGTTTTGCGTGCCAGTAATACATTTTAACATTTTTAGAAGGTCTCTTTCTATAAGTCTAGAATATATAACTAAACTGTTATTGTATGTAAAGTAAATAAGGTTTTTAAAATGTTCAAGAAGCTTCATTTAAAATTAAATTAAAATGTAGAGCTCCCGGACCGGTGGCCAGGACCCGGGCAGTGTGAGTGCCCCTGAAAATCAGCTCGCGTGAGGCCCTTGGCACACATGCCATAGGTTGCCTACCCCAGCTGTAAAATATCCATTACCTGTGCTAAAACTAACTCTGAGAGGTCAGAAAATTAAAAAGTACACTTCCTCTAGTGAACTTGATAAAGAAACTCAGGATTTCCAGTTAGTTATAGGCAGACTGCAAGACATTCTATGTTTAAAGTGTACTTAGTTAAAATACCAGGAAGATATTTCAAACTTCAACTTCGTTGTTTGAAAAGATTTAAAACAAATCTATGTAAGGAGACTTCAGAATCTATAGCCTTTCCAATTTTAACCCACTCTTGCATAAAAAGCCTATGGCACCTATAGGTCCTATGGAGTTACAGTATGCACAAAATTTAATAGTGTGCATCTTTGAGTCTGCATGGTGTGTAGAATTTAGAATTTAAAGTTAAGCAGCATGCCCGTTATCAAAGTCTTCATAACTTTATTTGCTAAGCTGCCAATGTCCCTTTGGGTGTTCTGGAATTTTTGGCTACTACATAACTGTTACTCATTAAAATTAACAAGTGATTAATTGCAGAATTATGCACACTGTGGAAAATGGTCAGCCTCATTATTTACAGGATCAGTTATTACATCTTTTAATTTACTTACAACTCTTTCCTGAGTTTTACTTTGAGAATGCGATTGTATAGAAGCTTTATGTTCAAAACATTGCTAATAATGAAAGGAATCACACAGTACATGTTCAGCATACCCATAGAGAGCAAAGGTTTGAGAGTTGTGGGTATCTTGTTTTTTTAAAGAGAGGGATGAATGTTTGAAAAGATAAATTTTGTTAGATCTTCTCCTATTACTGCTGCACTTTATAGTACAGAACCTACTGGGAGCAGAACAGAGAAAGCTAGAGGTCAGGCATTTGCTTGAGGGCTCTTGCATTGCATTCCTCACAAACTTAGAAAACGAAAACTTCTAGACATTTTAAAGTAATCAATTATTTGTGTAAAGGTGAAGAATTTAACTAATCTGTCAAGATAGGCCTTGTTCTCTGCCCACAGGTATTAGAGATCAAACAGATTCTATATGTGTTTTTCCTAAACCATTTCTCAAAGTTATAATTTTGAACAAAAAATACTGAAATTCATTTCTAATACATATCAAATAAAGACCACTGCTACTACCCGCTTAGCCAGTTATCTGGCTCTATTTGCTATCACCTTTCAGTCTAGCTCTACTGCAGGGGTCGGCAACCTACAGCACGTGTGCCAAACACAGCACGCGAGCAGATTTTGATTGGCACGCAGCTCCCTGCCGCGGTCCCAGCCTCCAGCCCCACTCAGCCCCCTCGCCCACCGCTCTCCCCTGCGGTGGCAGGAGGCAGAAGCTTGGTTCTGCAGCAGCCAAGCTTCCCCCCTCCTCCGCTTCTTCCCCCAGCGTGGTGCTTTCCGGCCCCTCCTCCTCTCCAACCCTGCGCCAATCAGCTGATGGCCCTAGCGAGCGGGAGGGGGAAGAGCGGCAGCGTGCACACAGCTCTGTAGAGGACGCAGAGAGAGGTAGGGACGGAGCCTGAGGGGAGGAGGTGGAACAGGGCATATCCCTTCCAGCCCCCTGCCATGAGCCACTCAGGGCAGGGGGCTGGGAGCACCCCCACGAGCCGAGCACCCCAGCCCTCTGCCCTGAACCCCCTCCACCACAACACATACCCAGCCTTCTGCCCTACACCTCCACAGCCCCAGCCCTCTGCCCTGAACCGCCACACATACACTCAGCCTTCTGCCCTGCACCTCCCACACCCCCCAGCCCTCTGCCCTCACCCTTGAACCCCCACACACCTAGCCTTCTGCCCTGCACCTCCCACACCCCCCAGCCCTCTGCCCTGAACCCCCCACACCCCAAGCCTTCTGCCCTGCAGCCCCATACCCCTAGCCCTCTGTCCAGGCTCCAGCTGCTATTCAAGGAGGAGTCTTCACACATCTCAGACTTAGGAAGGCACGATAGTTCAGGATTTCCACTTAACACTCTGTGTGGCAATAATCATGTTTTGTTTTGTTATTTATTTATTTACCAAGCCCATGCAGTCTCTTCCTGGAAAGTCTCCCCTAACCACTTAGCTTGCTATAAATTAATACCAAACAAGGCAAGATAAAGAATGTATTTTTTCATACAACGCACAGTCAGTCTGGAACTCTTTGTCAGAGTATGTTGTGAAGACCAAGACTATAACAGGATTCAAAGAAGAACTAGATAAGTTCATGGAGAACAGGTCCATCAATGGCTATTAGCCAGGATGGGCAGGGATGGTGTCCCTACCCTCTGTTTGCCAGAAGCTGGGAATGGGTGACAGGGGATGGATCACTTGATAATTCCCTGTTTTGTTCGTTCCCTCTGGAGCACCTGGCATTGGTCACTGTCGGAAGACAGGATACTGAGCTAGATGGACCTTTGGTCTGACCCAGTATGGCTGCTCTTATGTTCTTATTATTTTGATATGTTTCCGACTTCCCACTGATATGTTTCACACAGACCATTTACTGTCTAAACTAACATTAGATTAGGACTATATCTAATAATCTAATGCATTATGTATCTAAAACTGTTTTCATTTAGATCCTACACTCTTTAGAGAACCAGTGTCATCTTCAGTGTTATATAGCACCAAGAGCTCAAGAAAATTGCCGTGTTTAGCAAGTCCTAAGGTTTTTATGGCATGTGTTGATAAAATAACATTGCTCCTGGGTGGAAGAGGAAAATATATTCGGAATTAATAAGTGAATGATTGAAAAAAAAAACTTTAAAAAGAAAAACTGAATTACACCTAGCATCTCAAAAAAAAGCTTTCAAGTTCTAGGGAAATATTGATCACATATTTGGGGACATGAAAAACAGAAAAGAAACAAAATGTTTGAAAGGGCACAAAGCATTTCCTATTTTGTTTTAATTTAAACTCCACATAAATTAAAAGATCATGCTAGATGACAAGAATTACAACTACTGTATATGACTTCTAAAATAAACTAGAGCAAGAGATTCTTTTCTTTTCTGCCAATGCCAGAGTTCAATATTCCATAATGCTCCTGCAACACTCAACAGCTTCAGTAGCACAGAGTGCATTAATGTGAATACAATTCCCTATAAGGGTTTAGTTGTTAATGATAAAAACAAGGAGTCCGGTGGCACCTTAAAGAGTAACACATTTATTTGGGCATAAGCTATCGTGGGTAAAAAAACCTCACTTCTTCAGATGTATCATGTTAACCTCTGAAACACACACTGAACCCTGCATTTATGTTCCAGCTAGAAAGTGTTTCTGCTCATCTTTAAAAATGGTCCAAAACCAAGACGACAAAATCTCAGTCTTTTACAAACAGCTATTAAAGAATATTATGGTTATCACAGATCTGATCAAGTTCCCCCTGCTGGACGCTCATCAGACTGCTGTGAGGGGAACCAAATGTTGACTCCCACATGCCCTTAGCTTCCTGGGATTGGTAAGAATTTAGGCACCATCCTGGCTTTGGCCCTCTAGGCATGCACAGACCCAGATCTGTGGGTAGGTCTACACTTACCTCCGGGTCGGCAGTAAACAATCGATCTTCTGGGATCAATTTATCGCGTCTTGTCTAGACGCGATAAATCGATCCCGGAAGTGCTCGCCGTCGACGCCGGTACTCCAGCTCGGCGAGAGGAGTACGTGGCATCGACGGGGGAGCCTGCCTGCCTACGTTATTAACGTAGCTGAATTTGCGTACCTTAGTTCGAAATGGGAGGTTAGTGTGGACCAGGCCTTTGTCTCAAACTACTCTTGGCAGGGGACCCTGCAGACCAATTGTCTAGGCCCTAAAACTAGTGCCACCTCCCCAGCAGGTCTATCACATTCCCCAGAATCCCACCAAAGGTGTGAGCCTTCTGGTTTACAGGTTCTCTCTTCAAGGGTACATGACAGTGAAAGCAAACAGACAGACTTTGTACAGGATTCTAAACACAATTATTCTTTACTTAGTTAAAATGAGAAATACACAAATCTATACAAAATAATAAATACATCTATACGCATGCTTCAGATTCCTTCCTATTCTGAAGAATTCCTTTGGCTTGGGCCTAGTTCTCTGCGCTGTCCAGGATCTTTCCCCTGCAGATCACGGTTTTTCTTCAGACTCCTGGAACCTTTCTATATGAGCTGATCATCTCTGACCTTGGCTGCTCACCCAGAACAGACCACCTGCCACAAAATCCTACCCATCTCTTCCTCTCTCCTGACAAAGCTTCCTATTTATCTGAGAGTCTCCTGAGTTTATCTATCCCCATACTAATACCTGGGCTCTTTGTTCTCTCCTTGGTGATTTTCCATTTCCCCCGCAGAGAAGATGGAGAAACTAGCTTCTTTGCTTAGACATCCTCCTTTGCATACCCATTGTCCCAAAATGATTCCACCTGAACAGGCGACCATTAACGATCTAATAAACCACCACAGTATCTGGACTGGGATAGATGTGCTACAGTCCCTCTCAGCAAATGGTGAATTCACCATTCACAGAGGATACACTTGCCATAATACAATAATTCATAACAGCTTTGTAACACCAACCAGAATTCATATGTTGCACATAGACAGATTCCCCAAGTCATCACAATGGTGTCTGAAGATGATCCTCCAAGATACAGTGGTGTAAGTTTCTAACATAGCTGGGCATTTACTAGAAATGCTCATGAGCCGTATGTTTGATTTTGATCTGGAGAAAATTCAGACATCTGCAGCATTACCACCTGCCCATCACAAAGTGAAATTTGAGGAAACTAATATTTCAGATGCAGACTGATTAGGATTTGTGACAGTGAAGTTATGAAGCTACCACATATAAAAGTGACTGCCCACAAGATTTCAACCTAGCCAATGAAGTGCCCTCTATAGTAATACAACGTTTTCCCTAATAAGGGGCAAAGAAAACAAAATCACAGGTTCTTCCTCCAATTACAACACACCTTGTAGGCTTTTAACAAAATATGTTGCCAATCCTGACAAATTAAGATTTGTAGGTTCTTGGTTCCATTTTTCTTACCACTATGCTTAAGGAACAATCACCACATCTGAACAATTCAGAGGTCCTTGCCTCAGGTCTGTTAAAAGGAAATGAAACTGGTAAATAATTAAGTAGATATGTCCTACGCTAATCATGAAGACACTGTAAAGGAGAATAGATTTCTTATACATTTCTGTTCTTGTAATACCACATTTCTCTACTGTTAAAATAAGACATTACAGTTCTCCATAAACAGATAATATTCAAAGAGCTACTTGCTACAGCATGACAGACGGACTTCTGCACCAGATAGGAGGTAAAGAGAGTTTAGCATAGACCTGAATTGTAACCATACCAAGAACCAGACTGACCCCTTCAGACACGCTGTCTTGACTATTTCCTAGTATTGTTACATTCAGGACTACGCCAAACGCTGTTCACCTGCTACCTGACGCACGGTCCCTCCACGGCCCAGCACCACTTACTCTTGTTGAGCGGCTGGGTGAGCTCGGCCCCGATGTCCCCCTCCGGGCCCGGCACCAGGGGCTGCACGTGCAGGGGCACGAACAAGGAGGTGTTCGGGGCCCTGCCGCCGTTCCCCTCGGACGAGGAGGCGGCGGCCCGGCTCGGGTGCCGCAGGCCCCCCAGGCTCCGGAAGACAGGAAAAGCGGCGCCGGCATAGCGGGGCGAGGGTCCCGGGCGGGCCGGCAGCCGGGAGAGCAGCCGCACGCAGCGGTTCATAGACGCAACACGCTCCGCTCCGCCGGCAACTGCGGCGCAGCCCTACTGCGTCATCACAGCGTGACACAGACCCTCGGTCAGGGCTGCCCGCCAGGTGCCTGACTGGGGAACATGTTACCAAAGCCGGCAGCAGCCCCGCCAGGCTTGCCGTGCATCCGCAGGGAGAGGACATGCTGAACCCGGCGGCGCCCCTTCCGCCGATACCCGGCCCGGCACCCTCCGTGGTCACTCACACTGGGACGGGCAGCACCGGCTGCCGCCGGCGATTAGCAATGACGAGCTTAGGGTGGAAGGGCCCAGGGCGGGGACTTGCCTGGGTGTCAACAGCGAGCCCCAGCGGCAGCGGGGCCAGACTTGCGGGCAGGGGGAGCGCGCCCAAGCAGGGGCGGCCTGGACCCCCGTAACTGCCGTGCTGGCTCGTGAGATGCCTGGTAGCTACGGGCTGGGGAGGAGGGGCCAGGAGCCGCTCCGGAGTGCCTGTGAGTCTCCAGGCACTAAATCTAAATCTCCAGGAGACTGCTGAGAAACCGGGGCCAGAACTCCTAGGGCACTCGGAAAATGAATAGTGAATGGTGAATCCGATTTATACAGTAGGCCCGCCGGGGTTTTAAATGCCATGGTAATGTGCATTTTTCTGCCCAACAGGTGCACTGTGCGTGCATTTCTTCATCTTGTGTGATTGTGTTTTGTCATGACGTAAAGTCTGTGCACCGTAACTGATATATGCACGCAGGCACGTTTGCATTGTCTGGTCTCTTTAGTCTACGCTCCACTGCCTCGCACTTTCAGATAAAGAGAACAGAAATGGATGAGGGTGAGAGCTCCTCGAAACATAGCAGCTCTGAAGGTATCGTAAAAAAGAAAAAATACTATTGTTGTTACAATGACAACTGGTGTAAAGACCCAGACTATAAAAACTGGCTTCGCAAAGTCGATGAATTTACAGCAGAATGCATTTTGTGTCGTCAAACATTTTCCATTAAATATGAAGGGAGACGAGCTGTTAACATCCATGCAGAATGTACAAAACACAAGGAAGCTCTGAAAAATCAGAAACAAACACCTCAGATTGCATCCTTTTTTACAAAAAAGGACGCACCTCAAGTAAATCTAGTGACAGCAGCAGAAATCGGAGAAATTTACCATGGTGTGGTTCATCATTTAAGTTATGCTAGTCAGTGTGGTAACAATATGCTTCCAAGGTTTCTACCTGATTCAGAAATTGCAAGAAAAATGTCTTGTGGACGGACAAAAGCAACTAGTATTACTGAGAATGTTTTGGCACCAAAATCGCAAGAACTTTTGCTTAATGATCTTGAATTAGCAGGGTTTTTTTCAGTTGGATCGGACGCCTCTAATAAGGGAAATAGGAAGTTTTTCCCAATAACTGTTCGTTATTTTTCCAAGACAGAAGGGATTAAACATGGCTTGCTTGATTTTTACCATGATAATGACGAGACAAGTGAGGCCATTGCTGCACGCATTTCAAATATTATAGAAGAAAATGGCCTTAGTATAAACTGCGTATCATCTTATGTAGCTGATAATGCATCTGTTAATTTTGAGAAACATAGGTCAGTTTATCAGAAGCTTAAACAATTGAATGACAGAATTATTGAGGTTGGATGCAAATGTCATGTAATTCATAACTGTATTAAAAATGGCATGAAAGCTTTGAGTTTTGACGTTGAAAGTCTTGTCCTGAAAGTATATAGCGAGTTCTCTTCCTCTGCTAAAAAGTCAGAATCTCTCAGGTCATTTTTTGAATTCGTCGAAATTGAGTATAAGGAAATTCTGCACCATGTACCAACTAGGTGGCTGTCCCTTCTGCCTGCAATAGAACAAGTCCTACAATGCTGGCCTGCGTTAAAGGCATATTTCATATCAGAGGGGGAAGAAGAATGTGTCAAGATTATATGGGAAGCATTCAGCGAGGATGAGCAGGAGTCTCTCCCTCTTTGTTATGTTTACTTTCTGCATAACCTGATGGGAGTATTTTATGAAGCACTCAAAAAGCTAGAATGCAATAATGCCAACTGTACAGAATTAGATTGTGTCATGGAAAGTCTTCATTCTAAACTAAAGAGAAGGAAAGAGGACAACTTTTATGGAAGATCAGTTCAGGCTATTTTGTGCAATGTCTCTCCATCTAATAAGAGGAAATTTAAGGAAGAAGTGGATAAGGCGTTTTCAAGATGCATTGCATACCTTGAGAAATGGTATGATTTCAAGACATCTGTTTTCAAACAAATGTCGGTTCTCTCACTGGACAATGAAGTAAAATGGTCTGATCTTGAGAAGTTGGCTGAAGTTCTTCGCATTGAGATTGATTTTGACAAGCTGTTTGATGATTACTGCGTTTTACAGCAAATAAGAAGAGAAATCATTTCGAAGGAGCAAAAAATAGATCAACGATGGGTAGAAGTTTTCAAACAAATTCCAGAAAGTGGAAACAGCCAAATGTTTAAACTTGTATCTTTCACACTTTCAATTCCAGTCTCAAATGCGTACTGTGAAAGGGTCTTCAGCTTAATGACTCAGCTTTGGAGCAAAGAAAGAAACAGACTGAGTGAAAATGTTGTGAAAGCAGAGTTACAGGTGCAACTGAATTATAGTATGTCGTGCGCTGACTTTTATGAATATGTCAAAAAGTCCCCAGAGTTGCTCAAAGCAGCAAAAAGCCAGCTGAAGTACAGATTTAAGAAGAAAAACTCTGAGCAAAGGCACTCTGCTACAGGAAACCCAACTTCTGTAATGTAAATACAATAATATTTGATTTTAAGTCAAATCAATTAATTTTTGCTGTATCTAATTTTCTAATGATACAGTATTTTATTTTCTGTATTTTTAAATAATGGAATTAACTAACGCACATATACACACAAACATTTAAGCATGCATTAATAAGCAAAGTAACCTAAACCTAATCTTGCTATTTAAAAATAAGATTCACATTACAACTGGAGATTTTGTAATTTTTTTTTTTATGCAATATGTTTAAAATGTGAAATTGATTCATACGATGCTCCTTATTTCCACTGAAGGCAAAATGATGGCTCTGCAGTGAATGAGTTTTAGACTACAGAAGTCAGTCATTACTGCCATTACATCATGTGATGAAACCTTCTGGAATAGAGCCAAACAGAGCTGGCAACCCTATATCCACCCTGTGCCACATATATCCCAAGCTGGGTGTTTCTTCTCACCTTGACTTGCATCTCAGCAACTCAGGCTTTTCATTAATGAAAAACATAAGCCTGAGCCACAATAAATGCATTTTGTGGCCACAAAAATGTTTAGTTATGCCAGCTGCTGGCTATATTTCAGCCTGGACTGTTACTAATAAACAGCCTTTCCTGCAGAAAATAACTCCATTTAAACACCACTCACTCACTGTGTAAAAAAAACAGAGGCAACCTTTTGAAACTCCTCCCTAGGTGAAAGACAAAACGTTCCTGTCCAAAGGATGCCAATTTTATAGCCTTGTTTTCTCCTCCAGTCAGATTTCACACAACTTTCTTAACCATTTGCAAAAATGCAGTATCTGTGATCCACTTGGAAAAGCTTTGAGCTTGAAGGCCAACAATAGTAAAATCCGTATCTCTTTTACGGGTTTTGTTATAAATAAATGGATTACACCCAAATTATAGGAGTTTTAAAATCTCAAATACTAAAGCATTTTTTGTATATGCAGCTGTAATCAACATTGTACAACATTAAGATTATCAAGTAAAAAGTGCTAATGAAAACTAGGCCTTATATCCCAGTAATTAATCAAATGCAGGCATGTGGATGATAAATTAGAGGGGAATTATAAATACAGATAGTGTGAAGTTTCTATGAGATTCTAGAATACATATTTTAATATTTCACATAAGTCAGAGTAAGAATGGAGCATGGTCAGCAAAATATTCAAGGACAAAGGATCGGGTTAGGATATGATTTAGGCTGTACTGCTAATCTGTTGGGCTTCAACTGAACTTTATTGAATGTTTATAGTTTTTTTGTTTTGTTTTGTTTGTTTTAAGCTTGCATCTACTACATGGAAGCAATTTCAGCTGACAGCTCACCACACAGCTGTTCCAAGGGGCAGACTGAATATACTAACACATGAAAGTATCAAGGCTTCTTGTATTGTTAATTCATATTTTTGACATGTAAGAGCAGTTGAGACTAGCTGTTAACAGATACAAGCTGTAGAATAAATATGAAATTAAAAAAAATTAGTTCTTAAGCTGGTTAAGGAATATGTGTTGTAAAGAAACACCCCAACTAGTAATTAGAAAGAAGGCTTTGAAAATAAGTTATAAATCCAGATGGAATAGAGATGGGAGGATAGTTGATTAAAAAAAATAATAAAGTGTCTTTAATAAGAAAAAAAGGCTTCTAAGCGATAGGGGGTGACTGGTTTTAAATACGTAAAAAAAAATCTCTTAAAAGGAGCCAACATGGATCTTCTCACCCCACATACCAGTATTATCTTAACAGTAAACCTATGTGAACCCAGGTGCAACAGAAAAACTGTTGGTCAGCAAGAAGGAGGAAAAGAAAGGTCTTGGGGAGAAAGGAGGTTGTAAATTTTAACTGGATTAAGACTGGAAATAAGGGTGAACTGTCTTAGATTGGTTTTTAGCTGAAGTCAATAATTAGCAATGACATCACACATTTGTTAAAGGGTATATTGCTAATACCTGCTGACCAAGTTAGAGCTGACTAATATAGGTCTAAGCACTTCTGGTTTAGCCCATTTGTAAGTATCTTGGATCAAATGCTTCTAAATGTTTTGTTACAGTTTAGATGTAGTAAATTTCTTAGGCTTTTTAAGCGTGTGTAGAGCAATTGTATGAACACCAGTTGGCCTTTGGATTTAATAAAGGAATTTCTGGTTAAATTAGCATCATAGTAATACTTTGCACACACAATAATTCCAATATAAGCCTTTAAAATTTAGGTTATGTTATAGGTACAAGGATTGCAGGTTTATTGGCAGTGCCCCACTTTAGGGCAACTGCACCTGTATTTCCCCAGTGTTCTAGCAAGGACACCTATGCTCAGGCTTCCAGCTCCCCAGCTGTTGCCTTTCTGGTTAGAATTTTCTCTGGCATTCTCTCCTTTCTGACTGGGATAGTCCCAGGCTGCACAGTTCCAGTCTTCATTCTGTATTTCCCAGCAAAGACAGTCTGCCTAGGGGGACCTGCTTGCTTTCTCTTCAGAGACTAATAACAGAGATATTGCTATTGATACACAATTCTTTCTAAGCATGCCTACTTTATTCTTAAGGTAAAAAGCCTTATAGAGGAAATGTATTAAAAGCAATAAAAACTTGCATGCATCATCCCACCTAGAGGTGGTTTTTTTGTTGTTTTGTGCTAACAAGTTCATCAAAGCTTCAGCTTAGAATAACCAGTTTTGTGGGGCCTCAGTAGGCCAGATCCTTCCACTCCTCCCCTGAGGATTGGGGCCTATCCATTTGATGGATTAGGAAGGAGTCAGTTTAAACCCCAGGCTTTTCTCCAAAAGGCTTTTTTGTCTGTGGGTCTCTGGAGAATCCACTTTGAAATAGCATATCTCTGCATGGGGGGTGGCTTCAGAGGCCAATAATGAAAGAAAATCATTAGCACCACCTCTCTCTATTAGGTATATTAGTTGACAAATGTGAGGAACCATCCCAGATTGAGATGGCAGTAGAAGAGGTTTGGAAACAAATTAATAAATTTAACAGTAATAAGTTACCAGGACCAGATGGTATTCATCGAGGAGTTCTGAAGGAACTCCTATATGAAATTGCAGAACTGCAGTATGTAACCTATCACTTAAATCAGCTTTTGTACCAGATGACTGGAGAATAGCTACTGTGATGCCAAATTTTTTAAAAAGGCTCCAGGGGCAAGCCTGGCAAGTACAGGCCAGTAAGCCTAACGCGAGTTCCAGGTAAATTTCAACTACAGTAGAACCTCAGAGCTATGACCAGACCAGTCAACCACACACCTCATTTGGAATCAGAAGTACACAATCAGGCAGCAGCAGCGATTGGGGGCGGGAGGGAGGCAAATCTAGTACAGTACTGTGTTAAACAAATTACTAAAAAAGGCATTTTTCTTCTGCATAGTAAAGTTTCAAAGCTGTATTACATCAATATTCAGTTGTAAACTTTTGAAAGTCATAACATTTTGTTTTGAGTTACGAACATTTCAATTATGAACTTCCATTCCTAAGATGTTCATAACTCTGAGGTTCTACTGTATAGTAAAGAATGAAATTACAGATACATATGTGAACATGATTTGTTGGGGAGGAGTCAACATGGCTTCTGTAAAGGGAAATCATGCCTCACCGATCGATTAGTATTCTTTGATGGGATCAACAAACATGTGGACAAGGGTGATCCAGTAAGATATAGTGTACTTGGATTTTCAGAAAGCCTTTGACAAGGCTTCCTCACCAAAGGCTCTTAAATAAAGTAAAGAATCATGGGACATGATGGTAGGTCCTCTCATGGATCAGTAACTGGTTTAAAAAAAAAAAAAAAACACAGGAAACAAAGGAAGGAAAAAATGGTCAGTTTTCAGAAGGCAGAGAGGTAAATAGGAATGTTCCCCCAGGGATTTGTTCTGGGACCAGTGCTGTTCAACATATAAATTATCTGGAAAAAGGAGTAAACAATGAGGTGGCAAAGTTTGCAGGTGATACAAAATTATTTAAGATAGTTGAGTCCAAAGCAGATTGTGAAGAATTAAAAAAACATTTCACAAAACTGGCTGAACTAGGCAACAAGATGGCAGATGAAATTCACTGTTGATAAATGAAAAGTAGTACATTTTGGAAAACAATCCCAATTACACATACAAAATGATGGCATCTAAATTAGCTCTTACCACTCAAGAAAGAGATATTGGAGTCACTGTGGACTGTTCTCTGAAAACATCCACTCAATGTGCAATGGCAGTCAAAAAATAGCTAACAATGTTAGGAATCATTAGGAAGGGGATAGATGCTAGGACAGTAAATAGAATATCACTATATAAATCCATAGTATACCCACATCTTGAATATTGCATGCAGGTCTAGTCATCCCATCTCAATAAAAGATATATTGGAAAAGGAGGACAACAACAATGATTAAGGATATGGAACAGCTTCCATATGAGGAAAGATTAAAAAGACTGTTCACCTTAGAAAAGAGACAATTAAGGAAGAAATTATAGCATTCTATATAATCATGAACAAGGCTACATTTTAGTCACAGGTATTTTTAGTAAAAGTCACGGTCATGGGTAGTAAACAAATTCACGGCCCCGGACCTGTCCATGTCTTGTACTATATCCCTGACTAAATACTAGGAGTGCCGTGGGTGCTGGGGAGAGAGTGTAGCTCAGGGGGTGCTGTGAATGCTGGGGGTGGGCAGCAACCCAGGGGTGCCACAGGTGCACTACAGGTGCATGGGGGATGCTGGAGAGGCAGCTTGGGGGAAACGAGTGCTGGGGGGGCAGCCTGGGGGGTGCTGCAGATGCGTATGGGAAGGGTGCAAGTGCTGGAGGGGCGGAGCCGTGTGCACTCGGGGGCAGCCGGAGAGCACCATGAGTGCAGCCTGGGTCCCAAGCTGGTGCTGGGGGTAGGGGGTTTGGCAGATTCCTGGGAAGTGGACACACATCCCTCCCTTGGCTCCTAGCTCCGCTCACTGCCAACGGAGGCAGCGCATGGAGCTGAGGGAGGGACATGTTGTAGCTTCTGGGGAGCCCCCCCCCCGGTAAGCATTGCCCCTCCTGTGCCCCAACCCCCAGCTCTGAGCCCCCCACCCAAGCAGCAGCCAGTGCAACTGGCCCGGGGCTATCTTAGCTGCTTGAGCAGCACCGGAGCCAGCTGCACCAGCCCCAGTATAAGTCGCGGAGGTCACAGCAAGTCATGGAATCCATGACTTCAGTGAAACTCACAGCTTGACAAACTCATGAAGCATGTGCAGAAAAAGTATTTACCCTTTCACATAAAAATTAGGGGGTCATCCAATGAAATAAATAAGCAGCTGGTTTAAAACAAACAAAAAGGAAGTACTTCTTCACACCATGCACAGTCAACCTGTGGAATTCATTGCCAGGGGATGTTGTGAAGGCCAAAAGCATAACAGCGTTCAAAAAATAATTAGATACGTTCCTGGAGGATAGGTGCACCAATGGCTATTAGCCAATATGGTTAGGGATGCAACCCCATCCTCTGGATGGCCTTAAGCCTTTGCCCAATGCTGGGACCAGAGAACAGGGAATGGACCACTTGATAATTGCCTTGTTCTGTTCGTTCCCTTGGAAGCACTTGACGTAGGCCACTAGTAGAAGACAGGATATTGAGCTAGATGAACAGTTGGTCTTACCCAAAATGGCCATTCTTGTGTTATTTTCACATGTACATAATTGCATTTTTAATACAAGTACCTCAAAGATATTAACTCTCATGCAACAAGGTCTAACAATTCAGTAAAGTTTAATTCTAATAAGGTTTGTTCAGAATATTGTCCGTTTGTCAGAGGCAGATGACGGCTGTAACCTGTTTCCCCCCCCCCATTCCCTATATGGTTCCTGCTACTCCTCATAGTCACTAGGCTTTGCCCAACTCAGCAAGCTAGCAGCACTTTTTGGCAACAGGCATATGCATAGCCTATATGCAAGTACTTTAACCAAATAAACTTTACCCCTCCCATCCTCTAAGATTTAATTCCTTTACTTTCCAAGATCAGCTGATAAACCAGTTATTGGGGTAACTTAAGTCCAAGATTTTAAAGAAAGCAATATTTAGAAACCAGATAAGTCTCGCACTCCTATTAGTCAGTGTCTTGGTAACAGCCCCCCCAGGTAGCATAATCTTGTAATTACAGCACTCCAGCAAGTCTCTGCGTACGAGCACTTGTATCTGTTCCATTCCACTTTCCTAGAATACATTGCTACAAAGACACCCCTTGAACCTTGTTTGATAAAGACATACCTTTCTTACATACCACTTTATTCTAACAAAGCCTACCTGTATGCAGCTAGATATCTATGGTGGGCAACTGGGGGCAGGAGGTCCTGTCCTGATGATTAGGCAACAAATAAATTAATTTAGTTAAAAAGTTGCTACTTATTCTAGGAAGAAAATATTGTATGTTCTCTTTTGAATGGTATCTAGTATACTTCAGAGAAATTAGTATTTAGCAAGAGTGTGTGGAAGATCAAGGCTCTACTAAATTGAACAATTTTTGTTGAGAGGTTAGAAATATAATAAATGAAACTGCTGATGTATAAAGACGGCATGTTAAGTAATAAGTTGGGCTTTGAATTATTTAGAAGAAAAGATAGGGGTTTCCAGCTTAAGAAAGGCACAGAAGACAGGATACATCAGTGATATTTATAAATCGTACTAGGTACAAGGTTAAGAAGGATATGGTTACTGAGTTCTGTTCAGATTTTTAACCCTGAAAAAGCAAAGCAATCATTAAGAGTAACTAGATGGTTCTGTTATGCTAGTTTATACAGCACTCATTTGTCAAATGCCATGCAAATCTAAAGACAGGGCCCTTGCGCCAAAAAGATTTTATGACCCAAGACAAGACTTGGGACAGTAAACATTGGGAATATAGTCTGATCTAGCTTTGATTTTAACACAGGGCTCTAGCACCCTGGAACATAAGATAACTTCATGCTTCTAGACCAGTCTTGAGCTAATTTAATAAACTAAGTCTTCAACTTTAAATGTTTAAATCTTTAATCAATTTTCTTAATTTTGAACTTCATTTATTCCTTAAGCCTAAGAACTAAAAAAAAAAAAAAAGTTTGACATCTTCATTCAGCTATTTGACTTATGCATGCACAGAATTTCTGACTGACATAGGAAGAGTATATGTCACATACGCTTAACTCAATGTAACCAATTGTTTGGATGTATTAAGAAAAAAAACCCATCCACCCAAAAACCTGAAGTCTCAATAAAAATTGGAACCAGTACATCAGCTGTGTGAGCTTTCACATATTGCCCCAAAGTATGTCCAAAACCAGGCTGAGAAACTATTCTCGCCCCGAAGAGACCAATCATGCTGACGAAACTGTCACAATCCTTGGCTTCTCTGAAAAGCCTGCCAAAAGTAAACACACTATGAAGTGAACTTAAGCCTACTGGCTCATTTCGTAAGTGACTCTGAATAAGTCTCAGGTGGGGGTGGATTTTCTCACCGACATGGGATGAATTGAGACTATTAACTATAATTACTTAAGATTCTATATACTATACAAATTTCCTAAGATATCTATTAACCCAGGTTTTTCCATCCTCAAAATTCATTCATATCCATTGCAAATGTTATTTTCAGTACAATGTACATTCCAATTAAAGACAATCCACATGTTTTAGTGAGAATACAGCTATTTTAATAACTCAAATAGAGGCTCAGTGCATTTCTTGTTTATTATACATGGTTGCACAATCTGAGGCTGGTTAAATACAATCTGTTTTCAAAGTCTCTTGGAATAGTTTCCAGATTACAACATGCAAGTGATCATGAAAATATTTGGCATATTTTTTAAAAAAATTCTGAACAGGCACTTACATGAGGGAGTTAAATTTGCACTCAGATATCCACATTTAAGAGAAATACCCCAGTATATAGTACATAGAATCTTTGTCTGCTTTATCAAAGTGCCGTAGTAGTAAAACATTTTACAGAAGTTTAATTCAATTATTTTGCTTACTCAAAGTAAGGTAAACCAAGGACGCCTGCACTGAAGTTTAGAAAGAGAGTGTCTTGTTTATAGTCCAAGTGAAATACAAGCGCAAGTAGCCTTTCACACAGCACAGTTCATTTTGTGTCCAATCCACACATATGTCTGATGACAGACTACATGATTAATTGTGAACAAATGGAGGCTAACTTGTTTAAGTAATTTGTTCAAAGACTCTAAACTCACACAAGAGAGGAGTAAGACAAAAGTATTCTGTTTTCCGAGACAAATTTCTCAACACTTTTCAAACTCAACTAGTTTAAAAAATATTTTTTTAAAAAAAAAAGTTTGTCTCCCACCCAATTATAGGCCTAGATGGACAAGAATAAGTATGTTCTTCTGAGAGGCTGTCATTTTTCCTCCTCCCCCAGGATGGCAAGGGAGCAAGCTATAAAGAGGAGAGTAGGTTTGTGAATCCAAGAGGAGATGAGGAAATATTGTGCATGTAAAAAGTTGATTTCAAGAACAAACACTAGGTCTCAGTTTAATCATTATAGAGTCAGCTATGTTAAAACATTTCCATCCCCGTGAATCATCTCAGTTAAAGTAAAACAGCAATGGGTGGGAGAAGTGCGAGTTCTACAGTTACTAGAAAACATTAGACTTAAGTAAAAACAAATATGGTTAGAGTGAATTGTAAAGAGCCACCACACATCTAAAAGGATCATCTTGGGAACAAATTTGTTTGTGAATATTCTTGTGAAAAATACAAGATTCAAACCCTCTGAGAACCATGGTATGGTCTTAGAAGACTCCAAACAGGTACAGCAAGTTTGTGGTATGTATATGTATGTGGTTTATAAAGTGTTAAATATGCTTACACGTCTAGAATGAGACTTAATTATTCTTAAGACAAAAAGATCCACCATAAACCCTGATTTTTAGTGTATAGTATACTTATCTGTTGGTTTCAAAACCAGTGCAGATAAGCAGCACTGGAGGTATGCATGCGATAAATGACATGAAGGGGGAGAAATGCTTTAATCTACATATTATAGGTGATTAGCAAAAAAATAAATATACAAGCCTACATGCATGGAAATATATAACTAGATTTAAGTTTTATGCATATCAAGTGCATAACATTATCAAATAAAAGTAAAATGTGCAGTATAAAATAGTAGCTTAAGAAAGTTCCAGTGTTTGAGAAAGCACTTTATTTTAAATGTATATACACACACTTGAATGTTTACTTGACGAATGTTTTAGTAATATGGTAAATGCAACACTGTAAGACGAAGGAAGACAGTTGTAATGTGAGTTTTTGTCTTCTCTTTTCCTACAGGCTGCTGCCATCTTTAACCTCCTGAAGTGTCACAATAGTTTTTTCACCTCCTATACTAGTTCACATTTCAGGTTGCTCAGCAGATGCTTGTGGTTCTGGAGATTCAAACCGCTGGTGAAAATTTGTTCGTGGTTTCCTCAGTTTCTCAGGAGCTTTTCTCCAAAGAATTATTTCCTATTTAGGGGAAGCAAATGCTCATTTAGTATAGTGTTATGTCTGGTCAACTATTAACCCTATAACGTCAAAATTAATCATAAGTTTCTATTGATGCAAGGTTTTCAAAATACTTTGCATGACTATTTCAGTTCTATAATAAGCTATATTTCTATAAGTCAGGTACAGATAGATTTGAGAACATGAGCAATTCAGTTTATAAATTAAAATTGTATATCCATGTGTCTTGTGCTCTCTCCTAGTTAGTCACTGCCTCTCTGGCTACTCCAATGCTCACTTTGCTCCCGTTCTGTGCTGTCAAACAAAAGAAAGATAAATAATATTTCTTGCCCAAAATCTGAATCAGGTCATTCCCTTCTTCTAATCCACCCAGCTTCCTCTTACTTTCTGCATTAAATTCAAGCTTCTTATTCATACTTTAAGGCCCTGTTTACATGTTTTCAGTTTTGTTCCTATCCATATTTCCTCTTATGGTAACAAAGTATCCACCCTGCCCTTTAGATCCTTTACATTTGTACTCTCTTATGCCAGGAACCAAATCAAATTCCTTCTGTTTCTTCATCCTGCATTAACCCACTCACATAAAATAAAATAAAATTAAAAAAAAAAAACAAAAAAAAAAACGCTCCAATAATTTCCTTTTTAGACACAGCAATTTCTATTAGTATTGTTTTGTCTGGCTCTTTAGATTTTAAGTTTCCTGGGGCATCAATCACTCCTTTCTTGCATTTTATACCACACTAATACCTCATCTTTGCTAAAATAGTGTTGATCATCCCCTTCTTCCTCCTCACTTGCAAATTAAGTTTTGTGCACTTGCTATTCAATACAGCAAATGGGAGAAAAATAAGTCTTTCACATTTCTATTTGTAGCATAGAATTTACTTGTTCGGTTTCCAAATATGAAAAATTAAAAACAAAAAACCCACTGTTCACAACAAAAGCCATCCTGCCACAAGGCTCCAGCCTGTACAACACCATACCTGTTGTTTGAAGTACCGTCTGTCTTCTTCATCCACAAGCACTAGATTCAAAAAATATCTCACTGAAAATTTTTTGTTCACATCCCTCATTGTAGGAGTTGGATCATAGCCTGCTAAGAAAAGTCTTATAGGAATTGATTCTCCTTGAAGAGGAAAGAAAAGTTAGAGTTAGTTTCATCTGAGAGAACTATAGTTAAAATACATTCCACAAAATGGATAAGTCTTCTACCCAAGCACCCTTCAGATTCTAAAGGCACAGGCCCTCATCTGGGAAACCCAACACAGGTCCTGTAGTTTACAAGAGCCTTTAAGTCAATGATGTGCCAGAAGATGGCATAGGTGAGAGGCTATTTCACCTACCCGGGTTCCAGACCATTCAGGGCTTTAAAGGACCAAGACCTTGAAGGCCAATTCTATAATTAAATAAGAAGTCAATGCCAAATATGAACGGTCACCTAGGATAACCCTTTCCTGGGACCTCTCATCGCTAAATTACTAAAATAATCTAAAACTTGTTGTCAGAGCTATTGTAGAAAATGCTAATACTAGCTCAAAGTCAATAAGAACACTATTTTCACTCAAAACCAGATCAGACCACTATTGATCAGTCACTGTTCTTCAGCCATGCCCAAATCAGACTGATTTGGATCTACAGGATCCAAATTCTAGTTGGAGTTTTTGCAACACAACCTTCAGATAGCTCTGTCACCAGAAAGGGTGATTTAATCTTGCTGTTCAGTCTTGTCTCAGGATACTAAAGTAGTTGCTCAAGGGAGTTCCGTCACCATTCAAGTGTGACTGGAAGCTTGCATACCTGTACCTCCTCCCCACCACAAACCAGAACCCTCCCTGCCTACTTCCTTCTCTTTCTCCCACTGCTTTTTCTTAAGGAGCTTTAAGTCTTGTTATCCTGCTTTTCCTCTACCTTTATTTACCACATCCGTCCCTAAACTCTCCTCTGGAAGCAAGCTTGAGAGTCATTAGCAGCCAGCCTCTTCCTTTAGGACTGCTAATTGTTCCAGAATCTGTCCCACTGATGGGGTGAACCAAGTCTTGGAGTGCCTTCAAGGTATTTGCTACAATAGCTCAGAAGGGGAAAGGAACTTTCTAGGGGCTAGACTACACAAGCAAACTTGCACCAGTTTAGTTAAATCCCTATGTGGGCACACTTCTAACCAGTTTTAAAAACAGATATATCAGCATAGCTTGCCCTTTAGGGGCTACCAGTTTTCAACAGATAAGTGTGTCCAAGTCTGTTTAACCTGACTTATTTTAGTTTGCCCAACAAAGCTGCACCAACTTTTAAACTTATTTTAGTTAAACTACACCATTACCTAAATTGGTGTAACTTTCATGTTTAGACCAGGCCTAAAGAAGAATATCTTTTCCACCTAGTGAGTTATTGTAATTTAGAGGCACCCAAATATTCACAGCACAGTTGCTATCCATGATCCCTTAGAGCAGTGGTTCTCAACCTTTCCAGACTACTGCATGTCTGATTTGTCTTGCGTACCCCAAGTTTCACCTCAACTAAAAGACTATTTACAAAATCAGACATTAAAATACAAAAAAATTGTCACAGCACCGTAATACTGAAAAATTGCTTACTTTCTCATTTTTACTTTCTCATCTTATAAAACAAGTCAACTGGAATATAAATATAGTACTTACATTTCAGTACACAGTATATAGAGCAGTATAAACAAGTCATTGTATGAAATTTTAGTTTATACTGACTTCACTTCTGCTTATTATGTAGCCTGTTGTAAAACTAGGCTAATATCTAGGTGAGTTGATGTACCCCCCGGAAGACCTCTGTGTACCCCTGGTTGAGAACTGCTGCCTTAGAGCAGCTGCATGTCCTGACAGTAGGCACCAGATGGCTTGTGCTCAGAAGCTTGCTGAAGAGTCTGCTTCCAAAGAGGCAAATATGGTAGAGATCAGAGATGGAAGTACTTAAAAACACTAGTAAAGAAGGGGAACACATGGCAGCAAAATGAGAGAAAAGAAGGACTGTCATCCCACTTTTTAGGAAAAACATTCTTCACTTCCTCCTATATAGTGAGCTATTAATGTAGTAGAGATGGGCTTGAACTGGAATCCCAAATCAGATCACAGGTATTGGTGGGGGTGACTAGGATTAGTAAAGGATTCAACTTCAAACAAATTTCATAATTAGAACCCTATCTCTAGGTTAAGTAATCACTATTGCCACTTCCAGCTTTGGGCATTCTACCTTACTTACTTGGGTTGTAAAAGTGGTACAAAGAAAAATTAGTGGGGTTTTTCAAGACAACCAATTCCTATCTATATAGAAGCAAACTAGTCTTAAAAAACAGTTATAATTTTTACACTAGAATGCTCTCTAAAGTTCAAGTGCAATTATTTACCTTTGACTGGTGCACCATCCATTATTTCATACTTAGCAATGGTTTCCGTCTCTGTTGTGGTACTGGGCCCTGGTTTAAAAAAACCAAAAACAAAAGTGCAAGGTGTTGATGAGAGACACTTTGGAACATTTACTTGATATGCTTTTTCAGTGAAACTACAGGACTCCAAACAATAGTCTTATGGCAATTCCTGCCCAAGAACAGTGTTTTCACTTTAATTGACATAAACCCTTTGGTTTCCCTTTGTATGTCTTCTAAGAAAGATTGTGTATATTAAGAAAAAAAACTCAACTTCCAACAGTGTTTATATTCATAAGTGACAAAAAATACTACGGTAGGTAGAGCTACATATAGTATGGGTAAACGCTTTGGAAGCTTTATCTGCAATCATCCACCTACTCCTGCTTCAAACCGCCTTTGAGTTAAAACTTATTGTACTAAGTTGTATGCTGATTTTGTGAAATGGACATAGTACTATCAACAGTAATCTACTTGTTTATTTGAGGGATCGAGTAGCTCTGTAACAAGCCCATGAATCATGAGGTGTTTAGCGAAAGTGTGGCGCTTAAAGGTGTAAAGATTGACTTGTAAAGGAAAAGAAATGATTTGCACCCTCTCTGATGTATTAAAGCAGCTTAAGTTTTAAGGAAAAACTTTTCTGCTTCTTTTCCATGTTACAAATTCATGTCTTGTCTACCCTGGAAAACTGTAAGGTGACTGAAGAGCTTGTAAAATTCTGGCATCACAAAAACTGTTTTTAGTTTGCTTTTAATAACACTTATTTAATTCCAATGACTAATGGACACTCAAATATAGGATGTCTGTTAAAGATGCAGCATCACTACCTCCTCAGTTGAAGTATGAGCATTCAAACATCCCAGACCTCCAAATCATCGTTCAGCAAAAAACAAGAAAGACCAAACCTAACACTGATAGTTGTAAAGTTAGGTCTTCCTTTGTTTTTATATAAAGCCTTCTAGTTCTTTTAAGACAATGTTTTCCATATATATCTCCTTTAATAAGGGGGGGGGGGATGTAGATGATGGATAACATTTTCAAAAATGTCTAAGTAATGTAGGCTTGTAAGTCCCATTTTCAAGAGTTACTAGTGAACCCTAATGAAGTTAATGGGACTTAAGCATTTTTGAAATCTTTACTCTGTCTTCACAATTATCTGCTATTCAAAGAACATGACCACCCTCCTCAACTGTTTAAAAATAAAAGTCCACTAATTTCAGATACTAGACTGAAGTGAATAACCAAACAACTCATGCATATTTTTAGTTTGAGTATCAAGCGTTCTGTAAATAGCCTGTAAATTTAAAGTGATCTAGGATGAGCTCTCCAACCCAAAAGCAAGCTTTGAATCCTAAAGTATGAAGTAGAGGTCTACTACAAGATCTAGCTACTTTTATATTAGATATCAAATTTGATTCTGAACCCCAGATGAACAGAAACCCCATTAAAATGTCTGATGAACCAAAATATATCTTTGACTAACTTCTTACTATTAGGTTTGCATCAACTCTATGATACACAGATTACTAGCTCATATTTGAATTCTTCCTTTTTTGCTCATCTTACCAATTCCAGTGATCTCCTTTTTGATCAGCTGCAACTCCATGTGCTGAATTTTTATTCTTACTAAGAGGAAATAAATTTTTCCAACAATCACATCCTTTAAGTGATACCTTTAGGAGAACAAACATGGCTTTCAGTTAAAGGCTTACCTAATACACATGATTTTAGCTAGAGTTTAAGAAAAAAAATATATACAGGTACATCATTTTTATTGCTGAAACTGAACTGAACAGTGCCTTTTCTGCTAAGGTGGGTTTCCCAACCACTCAAGTGAGGCTAGAACATCCCTACCATTACAGATTCCAACTGAGAATGCACTACAGTCATCCAAATAGTATGATTGCAGGAGCTAAATCAAAAAGTCACTAGCAAGTCTGCAGGAGACTGAACGTTAAGCACTGAAAATGGCACTTGGCAACTACTCTGAAAATTAAATCTTTGCCTTTATGATCAATCATTTCGTTTTCAAGCCTCTAGGATCTTTAAAAAAAAAAGCTCATAATGCAAGAATCATTACGATAAACTCATTTTTAAGTCATCTATATTACATCAAAGGTTTCTCTCTTCTTGATCAGTCTGAGTCCTTCTATTTGTGTAGGTTTTGAGTCATACTTACTTCGACTTGTTATATTCAAATTCTATATGCAGGCAGTCTTCAATGCCTACTTCCATTTTAATAGAGTTGTTAACATCTGGGTATGTCGCAAGCTGGTGAACAATAAGATCATATTCTTTTACCAAATCTGACAGTCGTCTTACTATTGTCACTTTAAGAAAATACCTACGAAGTAAACAGTAAAGTTAACGAGACTCAGTTATGCAGATTATATTGTTTTTATGGATAAAGTTGCCAAGATAACACTAATTAAATAACTAAAAACCAAAATAATACTACAAGAGGGTAATTTTATATTCAGTAATTAGACATTTCTTTTTAAACCCAACATTCTACAGAATTTTATCCATTGTTTTACTTACTAACTAGTCAAGTCAAAGCCTCGGCAACACATGCCTCCAGTCTCATTTCCTTTAGTCACACTGATACTAGAGTTGTCAAGCGATTAAAAAAAAAATCGCAATTAATCGCACTGCTAAACAAGAACAGAATACCATTTTTTTTAAATATTTTTGAATGTTTTCTACATTTTCAAATATATCGATTTCAATTTCAACACAGAATACAGAGTGTACAATGCTCACTTTATATTTATTACAAATATTTTCACTGTAAAAAATAGTATATTTCAATTCACTTAATATAAATACTATAGTGCAATCTCTTTATCATGAAAGTTGAACTTAAAAATGTAGAATTATGTACAAGAAAATAACCGCATTCAAAAATAAAACAATGTAAAACTTTAGAGCCTACAAGACCACTCAGTCCTACTTCAGCCACTCAGACAAATGAGTTTGGTTACATTTGCAGGAGATAATGCTGCCCACTTCTTGTTTACAGCGTCACCTGAAAGTGAAAACAGGTGTTTGCACAACACTGTTGTAACTGGCATTGCAAGATATTTATGTGCAAGATGCACTAAAGACTCATATGTCCTTTAATGCTTCAACCACCATTCCAGAGGACATGCTGATAACGGGTTCTGCTCGATAACAAACCTAAGCAGAGCGGACCGATGCATGTTCATTTCCATCATCTGAGTCAGATGCCACCAGCAGAAGGTTGATTTTCTTTTTTTGGTGGCTTGGGTTCTGTAGTTTCCACATCAAAACGTTGCTCTTTTAAAACGACTTCTGAAAGCATGCTCCACTCCTCGTCCTTCGAAAAATCTGAAGTGCCTTCCAAAAACTGAAACCTTGGGTCGAGCGCCATAGCTATTTTTAGAAATCTCACATTGATACCTTCTTTGCATTTTGTTAAATCTGCAGTGACAGTGTTCGTAAATCAAACACCATGTGCTGGGTCATCATCCGAGACTGCTATAACATGAAATATATGGCAGAATGCGGGTGAAACAGAACAGAAGTCATACAATTCTCCCCCAAGGAGTTCAGTCACAAGTCTAATTAACACACTATTTTTTTTAAACAATCAGCAGCAGCATGGAAGCATGTCCTTGGGAATGGTGGCTGAAGCATGAAGGGGCATACGAATGTTTAGCAGATCTGGCATGTAAATACCTTGCAATGCCAGCTACAAAAGAGTGCCACATGAACACCTGTTCTCACTTTCAGGTGACGCTGTAAACAAGAAGCAGGCAGTAGTATCTCCCGTAAATGTAAACAAACTTGTTTCTCTTAGTGATTGCCTGAATAAGAAGTAGGACTGAGTGGACTTGTAGGCTCTAAAGTTTTACATTGTTACATAACTGCACTCAAAAACAAAAAAAAAAGCTACATTTGTAAATTACACTTTCACAATAGAGATTGCACTAAAGTACTTGTATGAGGTGAATTGAAAAATACTATCTTTTTACAGTGTAAATATTTGTAATAAAAACTACTAAGTCAGTACTGTACACTTTGTGTTGAGTTGTAATAGAAATCAATATATTTGAAAAATGTAGAAAAACATTCAAAAATATTTAATAAAAATTCAATTGGTAATCTATTATTTATCAGTGTAATTAATAGTGATTAATTTTTTAATTGCAGTTAATTGAATGAGTTAACTGCGATTAATCACCACCCTTAGTTGATACATATCAAGAATCAGAGTGCCATAAACAAAAATCCTCCTTGTTCTCAAATACAAGATTTCTTCATGGACATCAAGTCTACTATCTATCTTGGTGTTCTTCAAAGTAGCATGTCAAATGTTATTTTCTTACCTTATGCTCTTTGTTAACACGAAATAATCAAAACACTGTGCTTGAGGAAAGTGTATTTTATTCATAAGTTAACTTTCAATTTTAAAAAGGGGACATACAGCATCTTGACAGCCCCTACAACAGAGAACTGGGTTTATATGACAAAACTGAAGATATTTTTGAATTCACAGGAAGCTTTGGTATCAGAGACTTGGGAGACCAGCACATGTCTTGAGTGGTCTTTGGGATAAACCTCCATGTGATCCTGATGCTTCCAAAGAGATAAGAGCCAGCTACCAGAATTATCCCCTTAAGTCCTCTGAAAAAGCATATCACTTCCTGTGTTCTACTAGAATCAAAGTCAGCACTTGAGAAAATGTCATCTTACAGAAGGGCTGGCCTTCACAAACAGGTGAAATGAATGAAATACCAACCCATTTTCTAGGTGGGAGTCTCACTGTCCATCTAGAAAAGAGTGCCATTGTGAGTGTGAGCACAGTAATATCCTTAAATTCCATGTACAGAGTTTTGGAGAAAGATACAAATTTTAGTTCTGCAATACAGTGTTAATTTTATGTTTACAATTTAATGGGAAACAGACTTGACAAAATTACTATTTTGTTGAATGCACACTCAGCCTGTTTTACATATAACCTAACAGGATATCTGATTCTAGTATCAAATTTCATAGGATCTGCCCATTTAAATGCATATTTTCATACCTCAATCTGACATTGGCACCAATGTAGGATTCGTATGGCTTCTCAACTTGCATAAACTCAAAGTCATAACTTCTGCTTTGTGTCAGTTCTCCTGGTAAGGCTAGTTCTTTCACTAGGTTTACAAATTCATGAGTATTGCTCTTATCATTGAAGAGTTCTGAAATTGAGAAGCAAAAAGTCAGAGTTCATTAAAAAAAAAAAAAACTACAAATGTTGAAGCAAACATCATTTGAAACTTCTTTTTCTAGTTCTACTGACTGGTGGGAGTGAGGCGTGTGAAGGGGAGAAGACAGTAATTCAATTCACCTCCAGATCAGTGGAATTTAAAACGCCTTCAGCAAACAACTAGACCAGAAAGGTAAACGATGAGAAGAAAATGCCTCAGTTATCAGAGATCGTTAAAAACAAGAAAGAATTGTGTGTGTTGAACCAGTAATGACCCAAACCCGTTTTTAGCTAAGTTGGCAACAGGCAATGACATCACTGGTTTGTTAAAGGGTATAAAAAGACAAGCTCTTAGATGGTTCACTGCTAATACCTGCCTGAAGTTGGAGCCAACCAATATGGATCTAAGCACTCCTGAATTTACCCTGTACATATTTTGATCAAATGTTATTGTTCAGATACAGTAGACTACTTATTATTTAGAGCAATTGTACAAAGACCATTAGGCCTCTGGATTTAATAAAGAAATTTCTGGTTAAATGAGTATCATAGTAATACCATACATAAATAAATTAACTCCAACATTCTGTAATAAAAAGTCTCCATGTCCACTTAGTCTCTGGTAGTTACAGTAGAAAGGCTAAAAGAAGACAATTAGCAACATCTGGAACAGGACTGCCACGACCAATTAATCTACAAGTTACAAAAAAATTGTTAGAAGGTACATCGTCATTACTACCAACCTAAGTAAGTTCAAACCAGTCACTTAGGTCCAAGTTCTGTCATGCTGTAAACAGGCACACACCGACTAATGGAGTTGCATGCATTTACACCAGGGCTCACTGTGACCCTTTGTGTTTAAACATTATTACTATATCTTTGAGCCACGCAGTCTTCACATAACACATTTTTAACTTTGCAAAACCTATCAGGAAAACCATTTCTACGTGTAAGTTGTTCTTTATGATTCAGAATTGTAAAGAAATATGGTCAGCTAGTAACTATCATGAGGAGTTAATTAAATTTGAATAAATTGTCAAATATTTTAATTCTCCCTAGCAGAGAATTAAAAATTAACTCATTACGCTAAGCAGGCTCACATTTAAATATACCACAACCCAAGTAATAATGCATTATGAAAGCAGCTTGTTAGAAATACAAAAGAACAGTATTTAAGTGACAGACACGTTAGTTACAGTTTTTTGCAGGTTTAAAATTGAACAGTTGTCAAATGAACAAAATACACTTTGCAACATTCTTTTAATTAATTATACTACTTCATGATTTACTAGTAAATCTACTGTGGCAGCGAGAATACTTTTTGTATAAGTCAGAGAGGCTCTATTGTAAACAGAAGATACAGAATTTCATAATAAATCTAAGGTGTACAGAGAGGCTATTTCAAGTATTTTTGGGAGAAGCTACTGATAGACCTTTGAACCTAACCAAATGATGCAGGTTCTTCACAATTTTAGTTTCTAAATCTGAATAAAAAAATGAAGTTCAGTTTAATGCAATGTTATAGGATCTCTGCACTTTGAGATATTTAAAACACCTTACTTTATGTTCAGTAACAGTACACAACTACACTTTAGAAGACTGGAAGGGCCAGAAATTTATTTCTAGAAAGAGGTAATTATAGGCCATTACCATCCTTCTTTTCCTATACCTCCTTTCCTTCTAAATCAAGGATTAAAGACTAAAAAAAAGTAATACAGGCCTGTACAGCAGGCACATGCTTGGTATTTTCATTTGATACACTAAATATGACATGAGAAATAAGCAAGAGATTAATCTTTGGGTGCTATTTTTCATGCGATTGTCACCTGTGGTTTAAAAAAAGTCTAAATTTCCCTAGGTTTTCATTTTGAGTATGCAGATTAAGATTGTGAACACAGTTCTGCAGTGATCGTGTGTGGCAAGAAGTTGGGTAAATGCCAAGCACACTCTCTGGTTGGCCATAAAATGTTTCTCCACATTTCCCATAAATCAACTCTTAAATAGACTGGTGAAAGGGGAAAGAAGAATACTGCTGCTTTTTCCAATTTCTGACCAGCAAAAGTAGCACATTACTTCAGAGTTAAAATGACTCAGACATTGTCTTACTTCAGCACTTGTTAACCACTATCCTGATGTAGTCATGAGGACTGAGCCAGAGTGCTGACAGTCATGAATGTAAAGTTCCATAAATCACATCTACCCACACCCCATTGGCAGCTTCAAAACTCACCAATTTGTCCTACAAATTCAATTCTAATTCCTTGGTGCTCTAACCTCTTTCCAGGTTGTTTAAAGGCTATGTTCACCTGAAAAAGAGAAGAATAGTAGTTGGAGACTTTTATACTTTTTCCACTGTAGCATAGCTAGTGTTCACTTTCATTTCTGGACAAAGATCTTTCTGGGCACACCCAAATAACTGATATCTCCTTCCCTCCCCTGACTTTTTCCACTCCATGATTCCTAAGGGTTTAGGCTTGTGTATTGCCTTTAAGGGTTATATGAAAGAGGATGCATTAAGGATAGATAAAGACTGTCCAAGGGAGTGTAAAATTTCCATCAAATTAGCAATGCTCCACTACAGGATCAGAAATTTACTTTATTTCTAGCAGTTCAACTCTCTTATTTAGAGTAGTCATCTGACTAGACAACTTTTCCTTCCTCCTTGTACAACGTTCTTGAGGACTAAAATCATTCCAGGAGAAAACAGCTGCGAGGAAAAGATCTTTACTGACTTACTTCTCAAAATGGAAAGCATTCATACAAGTGTTTAAACTACTGAAGTATCATTGTTTTAGACAAGAGCTGTCTTCTCATTAAACCAGTACGATTTTACCCAGATTTCTACAATGGTGTTTTCACCCTTATTGATTAAATGCGAGTTATTCAACTGTATGGTTGGAGACGTGAGTGATGGAGGTTCTACTTTCATATTGCAGAATTCAGTTACAACATTATTCACTGCCACCACCAGCTGGGGTCCTTCAACTTGACATCCTGACACCCCTTCAGGACTTGCATGGGAGATAAAGATAAGCCGGTTCACTCAGTCTTGCAGGTAGGGTGCTAAAGTTTGCCAACCTACCCAGTATTAATATGAAAGACCAACACCAATCTCCAACCCCTCCATCTCACCCCAAATCCCAGTTGTTACCCTAACACAAGAGGGTTCAAGAGGAGCAAGAAAAGTATAAGCTAGACTTATCAAGATACTGCTTGTGGGCCATGCTGGGGCTCCTTCCGAGCCCCCTATATTTGATATTTGTCTTAAGTTCAGTTATCAGGGATCTATTTTAAGACTTGACTTCACCCTCCACAATCCCTTCCTCTCCCCTCCCTCAGGCACAAATATGCAGTGAATTTGTTATAAGCATCAACTATTTCAAGTCAGTTGTGGGAACAATGCTTAACTCATGCTCCCCCTGCTGGGGATTTATACTCTGCTTTTTGGAGTGCAGTTGATAGACCTGGACAAACACATTTGGACTTTTGGGGGTGGGGGGGGTGGAGGGGGAGGAGCGGCAGTGTGCACAAAAAAATGCATATTTGGATCACCAAAAACATTTAGCAAGTTTGCGTTGAATTGTTTTAGTTAAAAAACATGAACAAAATTCAGATATTTTATTTTGGACATTTTTATTTTTGTCATACAAAGCAGTGTTTTCTTTCAAAATTTACTTCAATTTAATTAAGAGTCAAATGAAATAAAATGTTTGTTTCAGGTCCAAGATGCATCATCCAACGCAAAAGGGTTTTTTTTTGCCCTGCAAACTGGAAAAAAAAATTCAGTTGTTTGCACAACTCTAACAATTGTTCTTCCCTCCTCCCGGACCCATACTTTTTGCACAAATGGAGGGTCACTAAATTAGACCAATGTCAGTCTACTTTTAAAACGCTGAGTTATCAACAAGGAATGGTAGAGAATGTAACTCTTACAGTACCCATTTACTATCTGCAACTCTTTGGAGGTAAAGGAAGCATTTATGGCCAAAGACATTAACTAACCAATGGATCCAGTGGCTTGGGATGAGCATCTCTGGCCCTCCTTTCCAAGCAGGGCTAAAGAAAGCTGGAGCATTTCACTTGATCATTGTTTCCCCCAAGTGTGGTGCATGGCCCCTGAGAGCACAAAGGGCTGGGGGTGTGCGGAGGATGCAGCATGCTTCTCAGCTGTCCTCCAGTCTCACCTTTCATTTTAAAAAGAGCAAATCTCTAGCTGTTAGGGTGAAGAAAACTTCAAAATATAACCCCAGTGTAGCTGATGCTGTGTCTGCCTGAGCTTTTAGAGAGCCTTATCCAATGGCTCAGATGTGATCTACCCTAGTCATCTCCAAGGGCACAAACTCAGATGCAATATGAGGCCTTTAAGTGTCAACACTTAACTATTTCACTGCTCATTAAAGCATCTAAGAAAGGAAAAAGATATACCAAAGTGAGCAGTCACTCAAGAGTAGGTGTCACAAGTAGGTACACTTGGGAGATACCACTATTTATTCTCTGTCGTAATAACTGAGCCCAAAAATTTACCTTAAATGTAAGCTCAAATGTAAAAAGCATCTGAAAGTTCATAAGATGTTACATTAACCTATAAACAAATGTTGATGGGGAAAAAGGTACAAAAAGGAGACAGACTGAATTAGTCTAAACAAAAAGGCCTTCTGATATTTCAACACATACCTTGAATTATCATGGTTGGTAGAAAGAAAAGATGCAGAACCAGAAATTAATGAAGCAAAATTGGTATGTCACATATTAGGATTATTAGTGGACAAAATAATGAGGTGATGAACTATGCAACCAACTTTCCCTCTCCCACCATCTTTTTGGGGTTCTTAAAAGGAGACTTTGAAAAGAACATCTCATTTCAGTGCATCTTAGCTTCTCAGGTCTTGTCTCTTCCCAACTCATGGTCTCCTCCTCCCTGATCCCAGGAGAGAAGGAGCTGATGAAAGGATTTTCTTCCCAAGAGGAAGGCCATCAGGCCTTGAAAATCATGACATCCAGTCCTTGGCCAATCAGCAAGGATACCTAATTGCCAACAGCACAGTCACACAAGATCCTGTCTCCCATTCCTGTTGTGTTAATTTCCTTCCTCCTATCGTCTTTCTCTCTCAGCTTTTCATCAAATCCTGAAATCAACTGCACTGCATCAGCACAGTGAGATGAATCAGCCACAACCCATCCCATCAAAGGAAAAAGGACCCAACCAGATGATGTCCCTTGATCAGAATGCAAACCATGGTCCATGCAACAGGTGTCATGGTGTCCTTGCCTACCAAAGCATCCATTCGTAACTAGCCAGCCATCCAGGGTTCCAAATCAACAAAAGCCGTATTTCCCCCGACCTTTCCTAGCTTGTATCTCCTCTAGCTTGTGCCTGTTAAAAACAGGAGAAGTGAATACCTTTTACACATCAGCACTGAGAATAAAATTACAACCTTCCTTTTCATCAAAAAGGTTAATGAAACAGACTGATTTTTGCCTCCAAAAGGAGAGACTTCAACAGGTTAAGGTTTTTGGTTTTTTTGCATAATTACTCAATTTCAGTTTCAATAGAAATGCTTTTTATTTCTTATGTTTGATCAGTAAGCTTTCAACTCTAGAATGAATGCTTTTGGGTATTTGCCAAGAAACCGAGTGAACCACGGCCCCTATAGAAACAACCCTAAACTCTGTATCACTGTTTTAATGTTGGACAGTAAAAGTTCATAATACCTTTAACTCTTTTGACCCTTGGTATTAATACCATCTCTCTTTCCCTGCTCCCTCTCCCTCACAACCGAGAAGAAGCCAAGCCTGAGGATCGCAGAACTCATGGGCAGAATATTTCTCTAACAAACATGTTGCCAACTATAAAAAAAATTAATATATTACAGTAAACTTTAAAAGTACTGTTCTAGTTCAGTGTTTAAATAAATTTTTGAATACAAGTTATTTTATTAACAAACTTTGTTTTAAGGAATGATGTAAGGGCAAGCTTATGAGTTGTTTCATTAAAACTCTAAAATATGACAACTCATGACAGTGTTAGAGTGGAGAGGCATTTGATTTCATTTTCCTGAAGAGAGCTCAGCATTAAAGAGTTTGGAAAACAATGTACTATATTATGTTGGTCCACCTGAGTGCTGAGCTCTCTACCCTTTCCTGATTCCCCTGCAAAGCCCCAGGCAAGTCTGGCCTCCTGCCAGTCCAGATGCCTCACTGCTGTCCCTAGAATAAAAAGAGAAGAAACTAGAGTTTGAGCAGCCCCCAAATCCTCTCACCAGCTCTTCTCAATACAGGTGATTTAGAGCATAATGCCTTGAGCAGGGTTGGGGGGTGGAAAACATTAGAAGAACTGGTGAGAAGAACTCTTTTGCTAACAAATTCATATTACACAGCCGCAATAGAATTTTGAACTGAAGGGCAAGCATATGTATTGGTGGAAACAGATCAAGTTAGATACGAAATTCTCGTGCCCCAGGTAGCACTGCCCCAGCAAATTCAAGGACAAAGCAAGCAAGACTAGACCAGCTGTGCTTGGTACCTAGATCTATACCTTTTGTTAGTTTCTCTGGCTAAGGCAAAGGTACCCATCAAAACCCAAAGGGCACTTCAAAGATGGGAGCATGACACCATGATCTGTGGTACTACAGCTTGGCAGATTTGTTGGCCAAATGCCACATCCATCATGACTTTTTTTTTTTTTTTTTTTTTTAAATGCACCTTAGAGACTCATGGCAGCCCTATATACCTCCAAACTGAAATATCACTTTGCGCTTTAAAAGAAACATATGATCTGTTTTCCTGTTCACAAAAAGACTATGTTACAAGTTCCCAATGTGTATGACAGCTATTAAAGCTTGTCTAAATGAACATTTAGTTTTGCAACAAACTAGGGTGCAAGTCTAGCCCACGCTAGCATGTCTGTGTGGACACTACTGCTGCAAACTAGCAGCTCCCTAATGCACTTTAATCTACTCCGGTTTTATTAAAGTACACTAAGGCCTGATCTACACTAGTCTGTTATTTCAGAATTAGCAGAGTTAATTTGAAAAAAAATGATTCCGTCCACACGACCAAAACATTTTTTTCGATTTAAAAGGCTCTTTATCTTTAATACAATTTCTGTACTCCACCTCAGCAAGTGGAGTAGCGCTAAAAATCGAGATCACAATCCCAGGTTAAAGGTATTATGGATGCAATTCGACATTATTGGCCTCCGGGAGCTATTCCAGAATGCTTCCTTGTGACTGCTCTGGACAACACTCAACTCCGATGCACTAGCCAGGAGGGCAGGAAAAACCCCAGGAACTTTTGAATTTCATTTCGTTTGGTCACCATCAGCACAGTCCACCATCACAGGCGACCATGCAGAGTCCACCATCACAAGATATCACGCAGTCCCAGATTCGCAGACGAGCTCCAGCATGGTCCAAACGAGAAGTACTGGATCTCATTGCATGTTGGGGAGATGAATCTGTTACGGCAGAACTACGTTCCAAAAAAAGAAACGCAAATACATACGCTAAAATCTCCAGGGCCATGACGGAAAGAGCCTACTCCGGGGTCACAAAGCAGCGTCGTACAAAAATCAAGGAGCTCAGGCAAGCATACCAAAAAGCCAGGGAGGTGAACAGGCGCTGTGGGTCACAGCCCCATGCATTCTGCTTCTACCCGTGAGCTGCATGCAATTATAGGGGGTGATGCCAACACTACCCCATCACTGTCCGTGCACACCTGCAAGGGGGAGTTGCATGGAGCGAGGAGGATGTTATTGAATGACAACGATGAGGAGGACAACAGTGCACAGGCGTTAAGTGGGGAAATCGGTTTTCCCCCCAGCCAGGAACTATTCTTAACGCTGGAGACAATAGGCTCCCCCCACTCCCAAGGTGGGCTCCCGGACCATGACCCTGGAAAAGGTACTTCTGGTGAGGGAGAGCCTGATCGGAGCCTCGCAGTGGGGGGGAAAACCCAGCTGTGCTGGGCTGTTCGTGTTTAAAGGGCTCATCCCTGATCAGAGCCACGCAGTGGGTGTGGGGTGGGGGGGGGGTGGGGGGGAAGTGTTGTGTGAAGCAATCATCCCAGAGAGCCCGCAGGCCCTCCTTTTATATGGAAATCCCACCAGGTATTGCTTGCTATGAGAAAGGGCGCCCGGCAGTTTGAAAGCATTGAAATGAATGCAGAAGAAGCAGAACTCTGCGTGCCACTAGGGCTTACCATGGCTGCCTGCAAGCTGAATTCTGTTGCCCGGCCATGTGTGATGGCTTACTCACACCAAAGTGGCAGGCACTTCAGTATAAGAGGCAAAATGCGAACTTGTACAGAAAGAACATGTGCTGTGTACTATGAATTGCCTGTTTCACTGAGAAAGTGTGTCCCCTTTGTTCTCTGACATGTATCTTTAAAAATACTACACTCCCTTTTTCTCCTCCCGCAGGTGCAAATGTTTCAACACGGCCCCTAACTACTCCATCCCAAAGGCTGGTCCAGATTAGAAGGCGGAAAAAACAAACTCGGGATGACATGTTTGCCAAGCTCATGCAGTCCTCTCGCACTGATAGGGCCCAGCTGAATGAATGGAGGCAAACAACTGCGGAGTCCCATAAAACGTTACATGAACGCAAAGAGAGGAGGGATGTGCGTGATGAGAGCAGGTAGCACCCTATGGTCAAGCTCATGGGGGAGCAAACTGACATGCTGCGCTGTATGGTGGATCTAATGCAGGAAAGGCAGCAAGACCCCAGACTGCCACTGCAGCGCCTGTATAACCGCCCTCCCTCCTCCCGAAGTTCCATAGCCTCCTCACCCAGATGCCCAAGAACACGAGGGGGGAGGCTACGGGGACCCACACACTCAACCCCAGAGGATTGCACAAGCAGCAGCAAACTGGCATATGCGAACTTTTGATTTGGTTTCCGGACTTGTCCTTCCCTCCTCCTCCACCCCCCCCATCCACCTTCTGATTTCTCTCAATGTGTTGTGCAACAAATAAAGAACTTTTTAAAACAATTGTGACATTATATTTATATAAATAAATAATATATAAAAATAATATAGGGGGCAGGTAACTTCAAGAGAAAAAACAACTGTCACACCGTACCCTGGCCAGTCATGAAACTGGCTTTCAAACTTTCTCTGATGCACAGCGCGCCCTGCTGCGCTCTTCTGATCGCCCTGTTGTCTGGCTGTGCGAAACTGGCCGCCAGGCAAGTTGCCTCAACCTCCCACCCCGCCATAAACGTCTTCCCCTTACTCTCACAGATATTGTGGAGCACACAACAAGCATCAATTACAATTGGAATATTGGTTGTGCTGAGATCTAACAGAGTCAATAAATTGCACCAGCGCGCTTTCAAATGTCCAAAAGCGCATTCTACCACCATTCTGCGCTTGCTCAGCCTATAGTTGAACTGCTCCTTACTACTATCCAAGGTGCCTGTGTACAGCTTCATGAGCCATTGCATTAAGGGGTAGGCTGGGTCTCTGAGGATAACTATAGGCATTTCAAGATCCCCAACAGTAATTTTCTGGTCTGGGAAGTAAGTCCCTTCCTGCAGCTGTTCAAACAGACCAGAGTTCCTGAAGATGCAAGCGTCATGCACCTTTCCCGGCCATCCCACGTTGATGTCAGTGAAATTTCCCTTGTGATCCACCAGTGCTTGCAGCACCATGGAAAAATACCCCTTGCGCGTTATGTACTGTCTGCCCCGGTGTTCTGGGGCCAAGATAGGGATGTGTGTTCCATTTATCACCCTGCCGCAGTTAGGGAACCCCAGCACATTAAAGCCATCCACAATGGTCTGCACATTTCCCAAAGTCACTACCCTGGATAGCAACTGGTCAACGATTGCGTTGGCTAATTTGCAGCATAGCAGCCCTCACAGTAGATTTGCCCACTCCAAACCGATTCCCGACTGATCGGTAGCTGTTGGGTGTTGCGAGTGGCCACAGCACTGTGGAAGCTTGCTTCTCAACTGTGAGGGCTGCTCTCATTTTGGTGTCTTTGCGCTTCAGGGCAGGGGACAGCAAGTCACAAAGTTCCATGAAAGTGGCCCTACGCATACGAAAGTTTCGCAGCCACTGAGAATCATCCCAGACCTGCACCACTACATGATCCCACCAGTCTGTGCTTGTTTCCTGGGCCCAGAATCGGTGTTCCATGGCATGAACCTGGCCCAACACCACCATGCTCTCCCAATCGCCACATGCCATGCTTCTAGGAAGATCTGTGTCCATGTCCTCATCAGTATAGTAATCACGCTGTCATCGCTTCCTCGCCCAGTTTTGCAGGTACTTCACATAATGCTGAATAATGTGTGAGGTATTTACAATGGTCAAAACTGCAGCGGAGATCTGAGCGGGCTCCATGCTTGCCACACTACGGCGCCTGCACGGGTAATCCTGGAAAAAGGGACGCAAAACGTAGGAGAGCTGTTCGGTTCACAATGGCCGAAAAAAGGCGGGAAATGGTTGTCTTTTGTAGCTTCCATGGGAGCCCGGGACCGACAACATGGAGAAGCTCACTAGCGCTGCAAGAGCCGGAAAGCAGAGTTTGCAGCAGAAGCTGTGCTGCTCAGTTCACAGTGGCCGAAAAAAGGCCGGAAATGGTTGTTTTATGTAGCTTTCACGGGTGAGGAAGAGAGAGAGTAGATCCTTCGAGATATTACATAGAAAGACAAGAGGACATGCGAAGTGAATTCATAGTATCATGAGACAGGTGGTGCACCGTACTGCACCGTCTGCTGGCAGTATGGCGTCTGCCATAGCTTTCATGGAGGGAGGAGCAAGTGACAAGAACACCCCCAGAAACACCCGCGAGAATGTGTTTTTGCCCCATCATGCACTGGGAGCTTAACCCAGAATTCCAATGGGTGGTGGGGACTGTGGGATAGCTACCCACAGTGCACTGCACTGACATTCGATGCTAGCCTCGGTACTGTGAACGCACTCCGCCGAGTTCACACACTTGGGGGGGGGGGGGGGGGGGAGGAGAGACACAAGACCAAATGTATAAAAATCACTTCCGAAAATTTGAATAGAATAATTTCTAAATAATTTTGTACTGTAGACGTACCCTAAGGAACTGTTCATATGGACACTTACTGTGGGCACATTAGCAGAGGGTAGATTTACATCTCAGCTTGCTGTAAACTAAAGTGTTCATTTAGACAAGCCCTTAGACCAGTGGTCCCCAAATTTGAGAGTCATGCCTCCCATTCCTCCATCCGCACCACCCTGGAGCCAGGGGGAGTAATAGGGCCGCAGTGACAGATAGGGATAAAGGGGCTGAGGCTGGGGCCATACCGGGGCTGGGGCCGGAGCTGTGGCCACAGCCAGGCCACAAGCCTGGCCTCCAGCCACATGCAGAGCCACACCGAGGCTGGGTACGGAGTCAGGCACGGGGCCAAAGCAGAGTTTGGGTCAGGGTGGGGCTCCCTTCCCACCCCATCAGGGCTGGCCCAGCATACCGCACCCCCCAAATGTTCCTCCATGTCCTCCTCCCCCAGGAGGCATGCCCCACAGTTTGGGGACCTCTGCCTTAGACATAGATAAGGGTTTATCATGGCACTTGAAGTTAGCCAACTAGATGACAGTTCCACAGCCAAAAAAAAAAAAGACTCTTTACTTTGACCATCATTGTGTGGAATTAAAGATTACCAAGGAAGGTGGCAGAGATTCCTTCCTTTATGTCATCTGGCAGAGTCATTGAGATTCCCCTTAAATGCTTAAATTTAGAAACATTCCACTCACAAGCCAGAGAAGCCCGGCTACTGCTCAGTTTAAGATGTGAATCCTGTTAGGTTAACTGTTTCCCCACAACTGAATCTAGATGCATCTCCTATGGATGTTAGCTTCTAAAGCACACTGTGCTGAGATTTATTTTGTCCAACTCTAGTAAACATAGGTCCCTCCTAGTGGGGAAAGGAGCTTGCAGTGCTGGATGCCAATTTAAGAGAATCCTGGACCAAAAAAAAAAAAAAAAAAAAAAAAAAAAAAAAAGCACTGAAAGCCCAATCTGTCAATTTTAATTATTTAAGCCATCTCATCTCCCTGGGACTAGAAGATCTTCTCTATGGAAACACTGGCAATATGAAGTGCACAATATTTTCTAACTCAGAGCTGTGAGCTCACAAATTCCTGTACCTTGCAGTCCAGTAAGTCACTAGTGATCTCTTAGTGTCTGGGGTAGAGGGTGCAAGAGATTATGCAAGCAGTGATCTTGGGGTGGAAGAGGAAAAAAAAAAAAAAAAAAAAAAAGGGGAAGCTGCCTGAGAAGCCAACAGTCTTCCAATCCAGTTGCAATTGCTTTAGTCAAAACTCCTCAGAGGCCTTCCCAGACGGTTATCCTTTTTTAAAAGTATCAGTGAGTATATGAAAGCTAGTACCTTCCTCTTTTTAAATAAACATGCTAACTCTGGAGTTTTAGACATCTCATGAGAAAGTTTCAGTCCTCTAGAAAGACATTCTAGGGATTCATGCTGTATTTCTAAGGAGTCCACAGGTGGATGTGGGTATAAAGAAGTAGGTCTGAAGAGTGGGAGCATTTCCTGATAGCGAATAGGTCCCTTGAGAAACAGGCTAAGGTGCCATCGAACTCAGTTTTTTTTAGGGAAGGAACAGATTTGGGCTTCCTAATCCTTTCCCAATTTGTTGTCAACACATTGTCCCCTACTGAACTGTTCGTCAGCTGAACTGAAGATCCTCTGATGTACTACCAGATGCCAGAGCATGAGGCATAACTTCAGGATGTACAGAACAAGCAGGTAATTTATGTCCAAAGACTACTGCTATAAATGGTGCCTTCTTGGCCTTCCCCTCTCTCGGGTTCCAAAGATTACCGCTTCCAACAAGAAAAATCATTCCGAAGTGACAGGGATGCCTTTGGTTGCACTGGCCTCTTCAGAGGAAGAAGACAAGAGATGAAAGGAAGCAGCAATAGGCTAATGAACATATAAAACAGAGGTTCCCATTAACTGCCACAGTAACTAATATGAACAGCCCTACTAGGTCAGGCCAAAGGGTCATCTAGCCCAGTATCCTGTCTTCCAACAGTGGCCAGTGCCAGGTGCCCCAGAGGGAATGAACAGAACAGGTAATCATCAAGTGATCCATCCCCTGTTGCTCATTCCCAGCTTCTGGCAAACAGAGGCTAGGGACACCATTCCTGCCCATCCTGGCTAATAGCCATTGGAAGAACTAAAGTTTACATTAGTCACAAATAGGTATAGAACAGAATTTTCTGACCTTTAAGAACAAATGCAGGCCAGAGAATTAAGCTGGTGTTCAAACCAGTTTACCTAGCCAAGGAAAAAAAAAAAAAAAAAAGTCTCATGTTTGATATCTAGTTTCCATTTATGTGCTACAAAAAGTAAAAAGAATTTTTATTAGAAGCACACAAGTCTTACCTTTCCTGAAACAGATTCACCATCATAGAAGAGGAAGTGTTTTTCTATTTTGCCATCTTCAGTTTTAATTTCTGCTGTTTTTCGTGTTTCTGCATCATTAAGAATAATGTCAATCTCACAAATAGGACCAAAAAAGCCTCCAAGAAAACTCTGGAATAAAAAATAATTTTTCAGATTATCACAGGGGTAAAGATGACTTTATACTTTATGAAATACATTTTTTTTTATTTTTTGTTTGTGGCAGTGATGCTAATTAAAGCCTGGGGGATGAAAGTATGTTCCCAATTACACAAATTCCCCATGTACTGAAGGACAGATCTCAGTTTGCAGATGTACAACTCAAATTTTTAGAATATGCAAATAATTTCATTGGGATGTCTAAAAAGTTATACACAAGTAGTTTCATAATAGCCACATGGGACAGTATTCAGCAAATAATTAAAAGATAAGATCAGTAGCAAGCTGAAGAATGAGCAATTCACAACAGGAATAAGTAGATCGTTCTAGTACCCAATTATGATCACCATTAAAATTACATATGCCATTTGCTTCTTCCATCTTCAAAAACAAAAAAATTTCAGTCCCTCCTAATTATTAGTACTGCAACTTTCCACTGAAATTTGATAGTTTTAAATCAAACTTGAGAAGCCCAGATTTAAAAACAAACTTTTGGATTCCTTACAATTAGTGTGTCCCAGTTTCCTATGTGTGACGTTGTAACAAACTGTTTATTGGAGTAAGTGCAAATAGGCCACAAACTGAAAGACCTGGGAGAGGATCTACAGGAAACACAGCAGAACGGGAAAAAGATGTTTTTTGGTCCAAGACTATGCACCAAACTCTGGCTTGAGGAGGAAGGAAAGGAACATTTCAAATTATCTGTGACTGCCCCGAACAGAACTTTCTGGATGCAAATCACAAACACAAAACTAGATGTAGTCCCTCACTGTCTTCTACTGGGTAAATTTGGTATTCTTTAAAGACTATACGTTCTCATTCTGTGTAAGGTCTTTAATTGTAGTGTGGTGAAATAAAACTTGTAGAGTTGGGACAAAGTCAAAAGAAGAGGAGAGGTATTTAGCTAAAATCTTAAATGAAATGTAGAACTAATGATGAAAGAAAGCTGTTCCAAACAATAGGCCCTGCTGAGAAGAAAACCTCTCATATCAGCAAGAGTGACACTATGTGGGGAAAACAGAAAAGACACAGGACTGCAAGACAGGCTGAAGCAAGGACACAAAAAGCCATTTTTAATCTCATGAAATGTTAAGATACACAAGGCTAAATAAAAGAAGTCTCTGTACTTTGTTTCTACTTACGCTTGTTACTCTGGCAAACTGCCCCAAAACTCTTTACACAGAGAGTTGTGCACAATTCCATAAAAGAAACCTAAAAGCTAGCCAGTACTGAGTGGAAGTCTCAGGATATGTACACGCTACAGCTTACATCGGTACAAGCTGTGTCGCTCAGGGGCATGAATAAGCCACCCCCCTGAACTACATAAATTACATTGACCTAAACGCCAGTGTGGACGGTGCAATGTCAGTGGCATAGCTTCTCCTATCGACATAATTACTCCAGCCTCCCCGAGCAGCGGTAGGTAAGTTGATGGGAGAACTCTCCCCCTGTTGGCTTAGAACGTCTGTAAGCTCTGTAGCTTAGACATAGCCTAGACTCCTAAAGCTCAAAAAGCAGCCTAAGGAGGGGCTCACCACATCTAACAGGGAAGTCTTTCAAGTCTCTGCTGAGTAGATATTTACATTCACAGGTGGAACATCAAAGAAGCTTGCTTTGTGACTACATCTGTTTTCTGATATTCAATTTCCAGTTAAATTAGTTATTTAGGAAAAATTCCCAAATCATTAGTATACAAGAAATATATGTTTAAGTTATAACACTTTATTGCCTTTTCCAGCCACATGCTCATGTTAATTCTTAAACATGCAGTACTACTTTCAAAGTGTAGACAGCGATTACATCTATCAAATTGAAAGAGTGCCTATTGAGTTTTATGCACATTTACCTCCAAACCAAAAAGATTACATTCACAGCACAAATCTAAAAGGATCCCATAGCACAGGGGTTCTTAAACTTCATTGCACCGTGACCCCCTTCGGACAATAAAAGTTACTATATGACCCCAGGAGAGGAGAACGAAGCCTGAGCCTAACCAATCCCTGCCACCCAAGGGCAGGGGAGAGCTGAAGCCCAAGGCCTTAAACTCCAGGCAGCGGATCTGTAATCTCAGCTCCAGTGCCCAAAGCTGAAGCCCCCAGGCTTTGGCTTCAGCCCCAGGAAGTCTAAGCCAGCCCTGGCGACCCCACTTTGAGAACTGCTGCAGTATAGCATTTCACAAATTATAGACAGAGACGCTAAAATACAGTCACAATAGGTTCACAGAGTACTCATAAGACACTGCACATCAATACTTATTTTAAGATGTTCCCCATATGGGCTGGCCTATGCTTCAATTTGAAGGAGAATAAAGCCTTTACATAAAAGCACTATCACCTCCCTCAATTTGTGTCAAAATAGTTTATATGTAAACATAGCAATCAACAAATAACTTCATATGCAAGATATAGCAGTCTAAGACTGCTGACCTTACAAATTCTTGAAACTGTCTTGCAGTCTCATGAGTTCATCGAGTAACTTCTGAATTAGCCAGTCTCCTTCCCAAAAACTAGTTCTCATCTAGCATGGATAAACAAAACAAATATGGAGTTTCAAGGCGAAGCCATTTTTAAAAAACAAGCCGTTCCAAAAAACAGATTTTCCAAAAATGAAAATCTTAATTTTTCAAACTGATCTCCTAGTTATGTTGTCCAACTGATCTCTAGCTTTCCCCCCAAAAGAGAGATTTCTCCTAAGGAAGTGGGACTACTTTAAAAAGAAAAATTGAAAAAAAAAAAAAAAGAAGTGTCTGGTGTACTGGTTTCTTCATATCTAATCTCCTTGCTAAACACCTTGTAATGGCAAAACAGTTACAATCTTAACTGTCTTAAGTGTCTTAGTGTAGACATACCCTTACAATATGAAATGGTCCTAAATCTTTCTGTACTATTGCTGTGCACTTTCAACTACAGAAGCAAGTGCATTTCAGTAACCCCTGTACAGAATTTGTAAGGCATTTTGGGATACTGCATATACACAAGTAATCTTAAACCAAAAAGTTCACACTTTCAAGGTGATATATAGTCTTCTGGATGACACAACATGTACTTAGTATACTATGTGTGTCAGAACTGTTTAGACTACTTCAGTGCAGGCTATAAACTCCTCGAGTAAGAACCAAGCTGTCAAGTTTTGATAGGCAAGAACACTAGCAGGACTCAAATACAGTAGGAATAATAAAAAAATTAAAAAATAGTGTTACTATTGGAGAACAAGAAATATTATTAAGGGCACAAGAGCAAACTACCCCACTAGGAAAAAGTAGGGGTAGGGAAAAGATCTTCAATGATCTGAAACTCAAAGTCCTACAAAAAGGAGAAACTAGGTCAAGTTACAAAAGATGAATATAAACAAGTAACACAGATATGTAGGCACAAAATTAGAAAGGCCAAGTCACAAACAAGATTCAACTAGCTAGAGACAAAGGGTAACAAGAAAACATTCTACGAATACATCAGAAGCAAAAGAAAGACCAAGGAGAGGGTAGGTAGCCCCTTTACTCAATGAGGGGAGGGAAACAGGAACAGAAAATGTGGAAATGGCAGAAGTGCTAAATGACTTTTTTGTTTCAGTTTTTACTAAAGTTTAGTACCAATTGGACATCTAACATTGTGAATGCCAGTGAAAATGAGATAGGATCAGAGGCTAAAATAGACAAAGAACAAGTTAAAAATTACTTAGTCAAGTTAGATGTCTTCAAGTTACCATGGCCCGATGAAATACATCCTAGAATACTCAAGGAGCTGACTGAGGAGATATCTGAGACATTAATGATCACCTTTGAAAAGCCATAAAAGACAGGAGAGATTCCAGATGACTGGAATAGGGCAAATATAGTGCCAATCTATAAAAAAAAAAAAAGGAAATAAGGACAACCCAAGGAATTACAGACCAGTCATCTTAATTTCACTACCCAAAAAGTGAATGAGCAAAAAATTAAGCAGTTTGCAAACACCTAGAAGATAATAAGGTGATAAGTAACAGTCAGCATTGATTTGTCAAGAACAAATCGTGTCAAACCAACCTAATAGCTTTCTTTGACAGGGCAACAAGCCTTGTGTATAGGGGGAAGCAGTAGAGGAGATATATCTTGACTTCAGTAAGGCTTTTGATACGGTCTCACAGGACCTTCTCATTAACAGACTAGGGAAACGCAACCATGATGTAGCTACTACAACGTGAGTCCATAACTGTTTGGCAAACCATTCCCAGAGAGTAATCATCAGTGGTTCACAGCCAAGCTGAAAGGGCGCATCAAGCGGGATCCCACAGGGATCAGTTCTGTTCAGTATCTCCATCAATGATTTAGATATGGCATAGAGAGAACACTTATAAAGTTTGTGGATGTTACCAAGCTGGGAGGGGTTGCAAGTGCATCGGAGGATAGGATTAAAATTCAAAATGATCTCAACAAACTGGAGAAATGGTCTAAAGTAAACAGGATGAAATACAATACGGACAAATGCAAAGTATTCCATTTAGGAAGGAACAATCAGTTACACACATACAAAATGGGAAATGACTGCCTACAAAGGAGTACTGTGGAAAGGAATCTGGGGATCAAAGTGGACCACAAGCTAAAATATGAGTTAGCAGTATAACACTGTTGCAAAAAAAGGCAAGCATCATTCTGGGATGTATTAACAGGAGTGTTGTAAGCAAGACACGAGATGTAATTCTGCTCTACTCTGCACTGATTAGGCCTCAACTGGAGTAGTGTCTAGTTCTGGGCACCATATTTCAGGAAAGATGTGGACAAATTGGAGAAAATCCAGAGAAGAGCAACAAATATGATTAAAGGTCTAGAAAACATGACCTATGAGGGAAGATTGAAGAAAATGGGTTTAGTCTGGAGATGAGAAGACTGAGGGGGGCATAACAGTTTTCAAATACATAAAAGGTTGTTACTAGGGCTGTCAAGCAATTAAAAAATTTAAATATTTTTGGATGTTTTCTACATTTTCAAATATACTGATTTCAATTACAAAGTGTATAATGCTCACTTAATATTTATTTTGATTACAAGTATTTGCACTGTAAAAAAACCAAATAGTATTTTTCAATTCACCTAATACGAGTACTGTAGTACAATCTCTTTATCATGAAAGTTGAACTTACAAATGTAGAATTATGTACAAAAAACCTTGCGTTCAAAAATGAAAACGTAAGATTGTAGAGCCTATAAGTCCACTCAGTCCTACTTCTTGTTCAGCCAATCGCTCAAACAAGTTTGTTTACATTTGCAGGAGATAATGCTGCCCGCTTCTTGTTTACGTCACCTGAAAGTGAGAAAGAGGCACTGCAGTAGCCGGCGGCGCAAGATATTTACGTGCCAGATGTGCTACAGATTCACATGTTCATGCTTCAACCACCATTCCAGAAGACATGCATCCATGCTGATGACAGGTTCTGCTCGATAACAATCCAAAGCAGTGCAGACTGACAGGTTTATTTTCAGACACCACCAGCAGAAGGTTGATTTTCTTTTTTGGTGGTTTGGGTCCTGTAGTTTCCTCATCGGAGTGTTGCTGTTTTAAGACTTCTGAAAGCAAGCTTCACACCTCGTCCCTCTCAGATTTTGGAAGGCACTTCAGATTCTTAAACCTTGAGTCAAGGGCTGTAGCTATCTTTAGAAATCTCACATTGGTACCTTCTTTGCGTTTTGTGAGATCTGCAGTGAAAGTGTTCTTAAAATGAATAGCATGTGCTGGGTCATCATCAGAGACTGCTACAACAGGAAATATATGGCAGAATGCAGGTAAAACAGAACAGGAGACATACAATTCTCCTCAAAGGTGTTCAATCACTAATTTAATTAACACTTATTTTTAAATGAGCATCATCAGCATGGAAGCATGTCCTCTGGAATGGTGGCCGAAGGGGCATATGAATGTTTAGCATAACTGGCACGTAAATACTTCGCAATGCCGGCTACAAAAGTGCCATGCAAATGCCTGTTCTCACTTTCTGGTGACACTGTAAATAAGAAGCAGGCAGCATTATCTCCCTTAAATGTAAACAAACTCGTCTGTCTAAGCGATTGGCTGAACAAGAAGTAGGACTGAGTGCACTTGTAGGCTCTAAAGTTTTACACTTTTTGGGTTTTTTTTTTTTTTTTTTTGGAGTGCATGTAAAAAAAAAAAATCTACATTTGGAGGTTGTGCTTTCAGGTCAAAAATTGCACTACAGTACTTGAAGGAGGTGAACTGAAAAATACTATTTCTTTTGTTTATAATTTTTACAGTGCAAATACTTGTAAGCAAAAATAATATACTTTGATTTCAATTACAACACAGAATACAATATATATGAAAAAGTAGTAAAACATCCAAAATATTTAATAAATTTCAATTGGAATTCTATTATTTAACAGTGCAATTAATACTGCAATTAACGTTTTTAATCACAATTATTTTTTTGAGTTAATCCCGTGAGTTAACTGCGATTAATCGACAGCCCTAGTTGTTACAAAAAATTATTCTCCTTGACTTCTGAGGATAGGACAAGAAACAATAGGCTTAAATTGCAACAAGGATAGTTTAGGTTGGACATTAGGAAAAACTTCCTAATTGTCAGAATGGTTAAGCACTAAAATAAGTTGCCTAGAGAGGCTGTAGAATCATCATCCTTGGAAAATTTTAAGACCAGGTTAGACAAACACCTGTCAGGGATGGTTAGATCAGCGGTTCCCAAACTGTGGGTTGGGACCCCAAAGTGGGTCATGACCCCATTTTAATGCGGTTGCCAGGGCTGGCTTAGACTTGCTGGGGCTGAAGCCAAAGCTTGAGCCCCACTGTCTGGGGCCGAAGCCAGAGGGCTTCAGCCTTGGGCAGTGGGGCTGAGATTACAGACCCCCTGCCTGCGGGCTGAAGCCCTTGGGCTTTAGCTTCCCCTCTCGCCAGAGGCAGCAGGTATCGGGCAGGCTCAGGCTTCAGTTCCCCCCACCTGGGGTCGTATAGTAATTTTTGCTGTCAGAAGGGGATTGTGGTTCAATGAAGTTTGAGAACCCCGATCTAGAAAATACTTAGTCCTGCCATGAGTGCAGGTGGACTGGAACAGATGACCTCTTGAGGTCCCTTCCAGTCCTATGATGTGTTTACTCTGAGAAGTGACCCCACCCACGTGGCATTGAATCCACTTTTTGTTGCTCCATTTCCAAATCAAACATGCCCAGGGTGTAAGCAAAGGGACCGCCCCAGGCTCGGACAATCGAGCAGTTCTCCCCAGCCTGCCTACCCACAGGCACCGCAGCCCCAGCTGTGCCGCTCTCCGGACCCGCCCTGCAGCCCCGCCGCCGACAGTGACTTGGCAGGAGAGGGAGGGGTTATCGACCCCGCGGGACAGCGGTGCAGAAGTGCCCCAGCCCAGCCTCTACCAGCTCTGCGGGGCCCACCGGGGCGAGGAGCGACCCTAACATGCCGCAGGCCGAACGCCACGGGCCAACGCAGCGCCGGCCGGGAGGAGAGGCCGGTGCAGTCACTTGCAGGATCAGAGGTCGAATGTCACCGCCTGAGGGGAGCCGGGCCCAGCGCCCTGTGGAGCAGCCGAGGGCGGGCGGGCGCCTCTCAGCGACACGCGGACAACGGAGGGCGCCCGCGAGCCAGCCCCCGCCGGCCACAGGTGGGAATCCGCGTCCCTAGGCGCGTCCCCGACGGGAGCGAGCCGCCGCCACGGGCCCTACCGCACCAAAACCCTTCCTCAGCCCACGGGCCTGCGCCGCACGCGGGCAGGGGAACGGGGCAGGCCGCGCCGACGTCCCAAAACGGGAGATGTGCCACACGCTCAGCCCAAGGGCTACCGAGATGCCAACTCGCGCTCACTCACCATGGTCACTTCGCCTCCAACGGACCCCGACCAGCAACAGCTCCGGCCCGCGCCCCTGTCATGTGACCCTGGAGGCGGTCACGCCCCGCCCCTCCTCCACGTGACCGCCCCTCCCTAGTCCCTACGGAGAGGGGAAAGGAGAGGAGGTGGGGGCGGAGCGCGCGCTGTCTGCAGGAAACCCCGCAGGGACAGTAGAGGGCGCTGCCCTCCTGCTTCCTGCGTAAGGAGCAGTCCCCTAGCAACCCGAGTGATCTGCGGGGCAGGGGTCGCCCGCCTAGGACATCTACCTACCTCCCAGTGCCCTGTCAGGCAGCCTCAGGCCTGGTGCTAACCCCCAGCCTCTCTCCTCTTGCTGCCCCAGCCACCTAGGCCCAATCACCCACTGCCTGTGTCACCCTACGGCCTGTGGCCACCAGTCCCTTCTCCATCTGCTGCATCACCTCATGGGCCTGAGCCCCTAGAACTCTTGCCCACTTAACAACAATTGGCAGTCTGGGGCCCCCACACTCATATACCCACAGAGTCCTGGGATTGGCCCCCACCCGTACCTTCTCACCCTGCTCACTTAGGCCCCTGTCTCTATTAATAGCAACTTTGGGTTTGGTTCAGGATCTTCTTGAAGCAAGGCCCTTTGGTTTTGGTTTTTACTTTGTTTAACATTTCCCAGGAATTAATTGGTATTTATTAGAAACATTGAAAGAAGGGTGAAAATTGGTGCAAAAATCAGCTTCACAGTTTCCTGGGTTAATATTTGGGGATGGAAGGACAGGAAAAAAAGCAACACAGAAAAGTAACAGAATTGAAAGTAAAAGCAGCTTAATGCTGTGGTTTAGTTCATTAACTGTATATTGAAGGTCTGTACACATATGCATGCTTTCCATGTTCCACTACATTGCCTTATTTTAACAGTCAGCCTCACATTTACCCTAATTTATTATTAACACATCTATCTAATGTAATGTATTCGATTTTCTTAACATAATCACTATTTTCATGTACCTGAGTGGTCTAGAATTCAGGTGAAAATAAATAAAAAACTAATAATAGCTTTTGTAAAACCTGGGGAAATTTGGGTAAAAATCAGTAAAAACTGAAAATGAAGGGCCTTAAGTCACCAGAATTTGAAGTGGAGAGGATGGGGGTTTCCAGAATGTACATTATAGTGGGCACTCCCAATCTTTCTAATTGTATGGACCGTATCTGAATACAGAGATTGGCCTCTAGACACTTCCTTGCCCATTCATGGTTGCCTGCCTAACATCCCTCTGGCAACTATAGCAGCTGATTACATAGGCAATTAATGATAGGAAAGTTTTCAATTTATTCATCAGTTGTCTTTTAATGTGATTTAACAAGTGGACATGAGGAGGAGCCAGCACCATGTGACCAGACAGCTCTTCACAGACCACAATTTGAGAAACTCTATTATAATAGTTTACATTTTTTGTGACTGAAGGTTCTATTCTATATGAGGTTAAATCATTAGCTTCCTAAGACTACTGCCTGCTAGAGAAACTTGCTGTGTGCGTCAGTGCTGCAATAAAATTGGCATGATATAATTCTAGTATCACTGTGTTGTCCTGCTGGATTCAAGCAATGCAAAAAATTACAACAGGTATATATAGTGCCTTTCATCCTTAAGAATCCTCAAACCACTATACAAACATTACACATAGAGATTGCTTCCTCCACCACTGAAATGCAACACTTCTAAGGTAAAATATAGTAGTTGTTTGAAAGGGTACAGCAACAATACACAACAGTTAAGGGTAGAGATAGTTTAGGTAAATAAAATGGAATTACCCAGATTGGAATTTTCCTGGGACATGGGTTAACACTTATTGTAGAATTGAGATGATGTGCTAGATAAAAGCTTAACCCCTTTTAGTGCCACGGTATACATCCTCAAAAGCGACACTTTTTCATATGGTATCTGTTACACCACAACTTTCACAAACCATAAGTATAGTGGACATTCAGTGTCTTTGCAGGGGGTTACCATTTTTAAGTACAAGCAAAACACTTGTTATGAGGATGTGAAAAGTTATGATAGTGTATAAGGGACAACTGCAATAACAAGGACTCTGGTAAAAAGGCTGGGCCTTAGCTTGCTTAACCAAGCATGGCTTAAAATTCAGGTAGAATGACATGAGATCAAGTCATTGATTGAAATTCCATTAAACACTAGTGCAGGACTAGATGCTGTTCTTTTAGTGTTAGTTTGCAATTAAATAGAGATTGTGAAAAATATTAATGTAAGATTGACCACTGAGAATTGCAGTCAGCCTAAATGATGAAAGCTACAGCCTCTTCCACATGCAATGCATCAGAGCAGATGCTAAACTAGAAAACCTGGTAGAGGAATCACTAGGTACACCAGTTGTGCCCATTGTTTTAAATTGTTGGACAAGTACAAATCAGTGGAGATTTTAAAGTAACTATAAATCCTTCTCTGTATATCAACCTGTACCTTGGGTTAAGGACTTTCTTGCACCTGGCAGAATGCAAAATGAATCAAAACAATTTATTCAAAGGGGCTGTTCTGTTGTAATTGTTTATCCTTTGGCATTGCATCTCCTTCTGCCATGTATCAGTGCAATGGAACAAATTCTTCAACATCTGTCAGGAAAAGAGTGCTATCTGGATGAATTCCTGGTTATTGAACATATGGCCCACAACGTTTAAGGAAGTTGGATGAGCTTCTTTAGCAACTGGAAGACTAAGATCTCCACATGCAGAAAAATAAACGTGAATTCTTCCAGCTCTTTATAATTTGTTTATGTCATTGGATTTAGTCAACTGTGCTGTAGTCTGATGCAACGGTAGATAATGTTGTTAATGCACCAAATCCCACAAAAATGTGGTTCAGCTGCGTTCATTTATTTGACAACTGAAGTGCTATGGGAGGTTTTTTCCTAGCCTAGTGACTATAGTCTGTCTTTTAAAATCATTGGCCACATGCCAAATGAAGGAAGTTTGGAAAGCAAAGCGTGATCATGTTTCTTAGCAAGTGCTATTACAATACAAATAAAAAATAAACAAGCCTTCAATATTGTCTTCAGCAACAATTTTTATGCAAATGTGTGTGTATATGGTACAGGGGCAGTGAGCTCCAATGTGTTACTCTCTGAGGATGAAAGACTCATTGTGTTTGCTTAGGAAGCATCTAAAATATGTGAACAGGATTATGTTAAGATTGATCAAGAACTAATCTGAGAGTTTCTCTGAGCAAAGAAATGTCATCACCATTACTATTTATACTGAAGTATTATCTAGAGATCCCCATAAGGATCAGGGCCAATTTTGTACACATATATAATAAAAAGAGCATAATATCTAAGGGCATGGCTACACTTGAAGATGTAGAGCCCTGTGAGTTAAACCCGCCTTCGTAGAGCGCAGTAGGGAAAGTGCTGCAGTCTGTCCATACTGACAGCTTCAAGCGCACTGGCGTGGCCACATTTGCGGCACTTGCAGCAGCATTGGGAGCTGTGCAATATGGGCAGCTATCCCAGCATGCAAGTGACTGCAACATGGTTTTCAAATGGGGTGGGGGGAGTGGAGTGTGACAGGGAGTGTGTTGTGTGTATGTGGGGGGAGAGAGAGTGGGTTTTTGGGGTGCTGAGACTGTGTCAGCATGCTGTCTTGTAAGTTCAGATCCCCCCGCCTCTCTCTCACTCACTAGTAGTTGATAAGCAGCCAGCTTCTCTGAAATGGAGCTTTGAAAGGGCATTTCCAGATTCCTGCAGCCGATTTCACAACAATGATAAGAGTCGCCACTTGACTTAAGGAGATTATGGGATGTTTCCGGAGGCTGATCACAGCACAGTGACGCAACACCTCATTCACACTGGTGCCGCAGTGCTCCAGCGGGGGCGCAGCAAACGTTATTCCACTCACCAAGATGGAGTACCAGCAGTACTGTAGCTGCAGAGTCAGTGCACTCTACGTGCCTTGCCAGTGTGGACAGGGAGTGAGCTAGGGCACCCGGGGCTGCTTTATTGCGCTGTAACTCGCAAGTGTAGCCAAAGCCTAAGTCAAGTTCAGGGTCTCATTCCTTATCTTCAAGGTGCTCAATGGCCTGGGTCCAGGATATCTAAAAGACCACATAGATTTCTGGGATGAGGACTGTGATCAACAACTCCGATCCTCAGGCACAATGGAAGTTTCTACCACAAGGGTAAGGGTTTTGTGTGTAGGAGACAGAGCTTTCTCAGGGGTCAATGCTACTTTGTGGAATGAGTTTCCACAGGAACAAAAGACCATCACAAACCTCACTCCTCTCATCCAAGTGCTAGGCATATTTCTATGTTCTTCCCTTCACTAATGTAAACACAGAGCAGCATGTACATAAACATATATATTAAACAACAAACCCCTATCAAAACAATATACTGCACATGTAATTCTTCCCCTGGTAAGAGGATGAGAGAAAGAATGATCTATACATGACATATCGCTTAATGTGCTACAGAAAGATGTTCAAATACCATGGTGATGAGGGTGGTATAAGAACCTATATAATAGAATAGCACTATGAGACTAGAGACAACAGGTGTATACAACAGAAAGGGGGAACACCAGTATCAGTGAAATGACATAATACCTGATGGTTATACATTTAACATAAATTATAAACCTCTCACCATGCTTCTAGGACTTAAAGAAGGCATTTAGTTTATAGAAACAACAGTCTGCATCAGTGGGCACTGTTCTGTGTATATCTATTCTCAAAACTAAGCAAAAAACAATGCTGATATCTTTTCTTGACTGCCACTTAAACTTCAAATCACTAAAATACATTTGATGTGTTTCACTTGTTATAAATGAAAGAAGTTTACGATAGCTTACAAATGAAATCCTACACTATTCATATTGGAACGAGAAAATAAGCTTTCTCATCCCAAGTATTGAAGTAAACAATACACACACATATGGGTGCCAGTGAATGGGGTATTTAGAGTGTGTTCAGACAGACACAGGGACCCAAATAACTTCATGACCACTAGCTAAAAGCAATTAAATTAAGTTATTGACCTGCAGCTATGTTTGGTGTGCAAAAACTCATTGCTGGAAAGAATCAACAGCAAAAAATCCAGCAATTGTCTAGAATGCTTCAAGTGATTATCTATAGATCATTTTTAAATCAAAGATTTTCTCTTGAAATGGAAATAGCTTCAACAGACCAACAAAGATCATTTTGAAATTTACACCTTCTGCCTAATGATTGAAAATACTTATTTGTTGGATATGAAATTCTAAAAAAACTAGTGTGTAATAATCAGAATTAATTGTGGCCAAATTTTGTCAGCTCAGTTGAAGTGAAGTTCATGTGCACTGCCCCATATCATCCACCCTTGTTAGTGACCTTGTTAAAAGTTGCATACAGCAAGTACTTCTAAGCAAGTACTACTTCGGGATTTAAAACAGGAATGTTACATGCAGCAACACCCTTTGCTAAGGTTTGGGGGGCAGAGGGAGGTGATAATTGTTTTGCTCCAACAGTGTACACTTAAAGAAAGCTGTAACTGCATTACTGATGAGTCAAAAGTTTACACTCACACCTGGACCTCATAAAACCAGGGATGGGTCAACAGATCTGGAAAAAACAAGCAGTTTTTGTGAGAACCCATCAGAAAACAGCTGTCAAATAACATTTTTAAACAGCAATTTTGTACATCAGCAGTGAGTTGAACCTCAAGAAGAGAAGTGATTACCAGATAAATTATCAAAAGCAGGTCCACTGTCCTACATTGTTTAATCTGAACCAGGGACAATGGCACCAATTTAAGAGTAAGTTTGATTGGGAAGAGCTAGCAAGTCCTAAATCCTAATAAAACGTTTTGCTTGCAGTCAATCTATCATTCAGATCTCAGTCAATGCTTCCTTCAAAAGCCTATAGAAAAATGATAAAGATTACAACAACAGCACCAGAGAAAAATCCAACAGTACTACTGAAACTTCAGAAGCATATGAAGAAACCTAATGTATGCTACTAACTGCAAAGGTCAAGTCATCTTTAATTGTTGAGAAACATTAAGTTTCTATAAAAAGTACATTTGGAATTATGAACACTGTTATACAAAGAAGCGAATGTGCCATTTATTTAGATATAGTACTCATCTATTTTCTATTCCATGTTTTGGAACAAATACTTTAGATGAGGAATATGTTGGGTATTTGAAAGTTTAGCTTGTTAAAATGTAGGCTTGTCATTTCAGCACTAGATGGCAATGTTACTTGATATACACAGTTATCTTCTGCATGTTTTGCTGTCATTGGGCTCAATCCTGCAAGGTGCTGAGCAGTCTGGCCACAATCCAGCAAAGCACTTAAACACATGCTCACCTCCAAGCATATGAGTAGATCTACTGTCTTGGGCTATTCACCCAGTTAAGTTGTTTGCTGGACTGGGTCCTTTGAATAAAGCAATTACCTCAGTAAACACAGCAGATATTACCTTTATATTACTGTCCATAGAACAATACTGTCTTTGTATTTAAAAACAGAATATCATGTACCTCTAATGTTATTTCTGGGGTAGAGAGGTTGTTTTAGTTTTTTACATTTTATTTAAAAGGCAGGTGTCACCATGAGAGACACTTAAAAAGACTGGTGACACTTGTTCTATAAACCTTCATCCAACCTGTTAAAATTGTATTAATAATTTAAGCAGTTGTCAGTGATACCAAATATGTTGTTCTTCCTTGTAGACTACAAGATTTTATCTCCTTCTTCTGGATAAGTCTAGGACTCTACTGATTTTTCTGAGGATGGGCTGAAAACTTAGTATGTGAAAGGGGTGGGGAAAGTGAGTGTGATGGGGAGGAGGGTTATTTCATATGAAATACAAAAAAGATTCTCTTTCTATCAGAGTAGCAAAATCAAAATAAAAGCATTTGGCCTGGCTTCAGGGCAAACAGTTCCAGGTCTTTCCTGGTCAGCCGAGATAATGTCTCTGGCACTTTCTAAAACTAATACTGCTTCCTATAAAGTCAGTGGCAAAATTCACTCTGACTTCATTGTGAGTTGTGGGTAATCAGCAACTGGAGGAGCTAGAAATTATTATATTTTAAAAGATAGCTTAAAATCTGGCAAAAGCTGTGGAAAGATCTTAAATCCTCAAAATTGGTGTATTTTCTGCAGCCATGGATTTATTGTGCCTCAGATTATAACCTTTTCACAGCTAGTGTATTTTAGATACTTTTTTCATGAAGGCTACTAGAAAACAAAATTATTTATTGTTCATTTCCACCCATATTTTTGAGCGCTCACTCCAGCATTTAAGAAAAAAAATCAGTATTTGGTTACATTAAAATTTTAATAGTATTACAACTGAGTAGATGCAAATATAAGGAAAAATATTCAGCCAGAAATTTAAAATATAACAAGTGCAGTTGTTCTTTAGCCACTTTTAATAATAGTCACACAGAAAGAATGTAGAAGGGGTCATGATTCTTGGACCTACATGACCATGTCATTTATACTAACAGGAACAGCCAAAATTATATTATATATTGTATTGAGGCCCACTGGGGGTTATAAAAAGTCCAATAATTAAAGTAACATTGTATTAGTTATTGTGTAATATGGAATACATTTTATAATAGCAAACAATTAATTTCACAAATAAGCTTACTGGTACTTTATACAGAAAATTATCTAGGAGGGGCAAAGAAAAAGTTTGGGGAAGTTTACTTTTAGTTACATTACTTTGTATGTCTGTGACTCCTGGATTGCTGCTTGAATACACATACCTAATATTTTCCAGTCATTTTCTTTTCTATACTAGTATTTGTCTCAAGCAAGACTATCATGGATCTTTTAGATTCCATCTTCCCATGATTTCAGAAATATCCCAAGCTTAGATATAAAATGCATATATAAATGTAGGTAAGGTCACATTTAACAAAGATTTTTTTAGCAAAGAAAAGCAATAAAGATTATAAGGCACTTTTGTTGGATTATAATTTTTATAAAACTGTTTGTCCTAAGACTAATCACTTAGTTATACAACATAGAAGAAGTGCTGTAAATAATCATCATGATAGAGATAAAGTCTTCTTTCTTACAGCATTAAATCTTCATTTGTTAGTTCCTGCTTTAACTCCTCTTTTTGCACCAAGCCAGAAGATGACAAGTTAGGATACTCAACATTGTAATTAATTCCTGACCCAGATTCTGATTCTGTTTCAGGTATGTCGTCAGCCCCAGATCCAGATTCCTCACCAGAAAGTGAGAAAATATCAGGTTGCTCCTGAAAGCTCTTCATCCTGAAATATACGAGAAAAACCACAATACAATTTACTCATAAGGACAAATGTGATTGTCCCATTCTGCTTAACACCCATCAGCTGATACTGAACTGTGCCTTTTCTCAATGAGAGACCAGGTGTGTGAAGTAATATCTTCTATTGGACCAACTTCTGTTGGTGAGAGACAGGGCCGGCTCCAGCATTTCTGCTGCCCCAAGCAAAAAAAAAAAAAAAAAAGCTGCGATCGCAATCGCGACCGGTGGCAATTGGGGGGGGGGGGGGGGAAAAGCCGCGATCGGCGGCGGCAGTTCGGCGGCAGGTCCTTCGCTCCTAGAGGGAGTGAGAGACCTGCGGCCCCCAAATTGCCGCACATGCCGCCCCTCTCCGTTGGCCGCCCCAAGCACCTGTTTGTTAAGCTGGTTCCTGGAGCTGGCCCTGGTGAGAGAGACAAGCTTTTGAGCTACACAGAAGTTTTCTTCAGGTCTGGGAAATGTACTCAGAGTGTCACAGCTAAATACATGGTCAAACAGATAGAATATGTGTGAACTATGTATGCTAAACTAAGAGACCATTCAAGGTGAAGTAGCCCATTAACACCCCTAGTCATAGGATAAAAAGAAGGGTTAGTGGGTAACAGATTGTTGTAATAAGCCATGAATCCAGTGTCTTTATTAAGATCATGATTTTTAGTGTCTAGCAAAGTTATGATTTTAAGCTCCAAAGCTTGTCTTTTGAAAGTACTATGCAGGTTTTCTCAATATGAGGCAGTGGTAGGATCAGCAGCACCCAAGAGAGGTAGCGAGGCTTAAAAGCAGCCCAGGAGAAAAAAGGAGTGGCTCTCAGCAGAGAATAGGCAGGAGAGACTTTGACCACGTCTACACTTACCGGGGATCGATGGAGAGGGAGTCGATTTGGCAGGTCTAATGAAAACCTGCAAAATCGACCGCAGTGCAATCTCTGGTCAATTCTGGTACTCCATCAGAACGAGAGTATTAAAGTAAGTCAAAGGGAGAGCATCTCCTGTCAACACAGCATGGTGTAAACACCACAGTAAGTTGACCAAAGCTACGTCGACTCCAGCTACATTATTCACGTAGCTGGAGTAGCGTAACTTAGGTCGACTTACCCGGTAGTGTAGACAAGGCCTATGTCTCGGAAGGCCAACACAGCCACTCCTCCCTGGGATCACAGACCTTTCTTTCCTGGTAAAGTGCCCTTTTGGGCCAAAAATCCTTATATCCATTGCTTAAGGAGTTTACATTCCTCAGGATTAGCAAGAGTCCTACCCCTTAATGGCAGGTGAATTTAGATCAATAGAAGGAAATGCTTTACACAGCATGCAGTCAAATTGAGAATTGACTGCTAAGGAGGTCAAATACCATCAATAGATTTATTTAAAGGGAAATTTTATGACCAACCACTTTTATGATCATACAAGCTAAAATAATGGAATTCAAGCCTCAGGTTTAAGAACATATGCTGATAATCAAAGATATCAGGAAACAGTATTTCCGTTCCAGATCGCCGTATATAATATTGCACAAGTGGCTAGGTGTATTGCTGAAAACGGGGGCTGGATTGTGCTCTCATTAGAAATACTGAGGATTTGTCACTGCATGAGGTGGGATACCAAATTTAATGGGCATTGATCTGTTTGGCTATGACAAATCCTACACAATATACCAGTTTGTCTCCTTAGACTTTAATGAAATATGATCATCCACACCAGTCTATTGTAAATGTCAAAATCTTAGCCATGTTTGTACTATCACTTTTAAAAATTAATGCTCTTTCAACATGCAAAGGAAAATCAAATGCATAACAGTAGATAGATAGATAGATAGATAGATAGATAGATAGATAGATAGATAGATAGATAGATAGATAGATAGATAGATAGCCAAAATTATAACAGGGTTCAAAAAAGAACTAGATAAATTCATGGAGGATAGGTCCATCAATGGCTATTAGCCAGGATGGTAAGAGATGAAACCCCATGTTCTGAATATCCCTAGTCTCTGTTTGCCAGAAGCTGGAAGTGGATGTGGCAGGGGATGGATCACTCAATGGTTCCCTGTTCTGTTCATTCCCTCTGAAGCACCTGCCATTGGCCACTGTTGGAAGACAGACATTGGGCTACATGGACCATTGGTCTTGACCAGTGTGGTGGTTCTTATGTACATTAAAAGTCAAAGATGTAAGCGCCTTAGCTAAGAATACTGAAAGCTTATTGATGCCAACCATAAATACTGAAGGGACAATTCATTTACTTACAGAAATGGATCAGCCTTGGGAGGGAGGATTCTGTTAGCTCCACCTTCAGAAATTTCAAACAACGGTCCTTTTTCTTCAATGCAGTTAGCAGACAAGATGTCAGGTCTGCATTTTACCCTCTGGAATCTTGCTTTCTGCACCGGAACACCTGATCAAATTATTCGTACATTATTAGTATGAATTACTGTAGTCAATATTAGGGATTATTTTACTTTATGAACTCCTGATCAGGAAGCTGGTAGTTATAATGATATGTATATATTTAGTGATTACCCAACCATAAACAATTCTGACAAGACATTTTTAAATTAACCAGTACTATCACTAAATAATATTCCTGTATCTCATATTATATCCATATGGGCACATCTTCCAAACACTGAAGAAATTCCATATGAAACAGCTAGATGAACTTCCATGTCTCTTATGACAACACAAAGGAGTAGATTTCAGAATTAAATGGACATGTATGAAAAGAACACATACAGCATGGAAAGGCACATAACAATGTGGAAAGCATGGGTCCTGTCTTGTGAGATGCCAACCACACTCTGGCTGCCAGGTGCCAGAGTTGGTGTGGAGGCACGGAGCCTTCCTGTGGATTGTCCTAGCCTCCAGCAGATCCCCCAGAATCTGCCAAAGGTAACCTACCTCCTCAACAGAACAATTCTGAGGTAATCTCCATTAAAGAATCCTCACAGAGATTTCCTCCCCAACCCTCCCTGTGGGATCTGCCCATTAATAATAAGGCCTTATAGAGTAGACTGCAGTGCGTATTTACTGACTTCTTGGAAAGTAGCTGCTGCAGATGTTCACTAAACACTCTTTAGATGCTCTTTCACTTCCTCTCCTCCCACAATGTCTAACCTACATTCACATCTAAGGTTCGGCTGCAAAAGCTTTCTTAAAAACATTTCAGAGGAGCAAAACAAAAAATAAACCAACAAACAAAACACTTGAAACCATCAAAAATACATTTAGGATTAAATTTTTCATCCTTCTTTTGGTATCATTAACTAATTGCATCTGAAGCCTCATGTTATATTCTCCTTCTTTTGGTATTTTAGTCTAATTTCATTTTGTTCTTTGGGAATGTCTCTTCTCTGTAATTACAGTTCCTTTTAACATGGTCTGTTACCATACTGTACTGAATCATTCTTCCAATCTTCTCATGCACACATTTCGTCTACAGGAGAAATAATGTGTTTGGAGAGATACGTATAGCCATTATTCCACATCTCTCTCATAGTACCTTTTCCTTTTCATTGTTATTTCTTCTGTTTGTATATTATTAAAAGTAAAGTCTGTTTTTAATAAATGTAAAAAGTAACATGTACCACACCCCGAGTAATTTGTGTGCAAAAAGTTCAGGTAATAGTCATCCAAAGAAAACAATATTTAGGATGAAAACACCAGTAGGTATCTAATTAATGCATATCGCTGTGATAATATCTCTACAGGAAATTATACATACGTGGCTTGAAAACTAGATGCCTCTTGTAAGAAATAAATACAGAATGTCTGTGTCATTGTGAATCAACATTTCCTTTTAACTGTTCTATTCCACAGTGTTGTAATTTTTGCTGTATTGAATCAAACCCTTAACTTCCCCATACTTACACAAATTTCCTATTTCCCCATGAAACAAGTGAAGTTATAATATAGGAAATACGCATCTTCTCAAATATTTGCTTAACTGTTAAGACCTTGCATTCAACAATCAGATAGACGTGCAAACAAACCCACTAAAGTCAATGCATTTCCAGGGTGCAAAATTGGGCACCACAGTTGCTTTTACAAAGTAACATTTTGTAATTTTACATATTATCTGCAGGTGATTTATTAGCCTCACTGTTGATTGAAACAACTCCAATGAAGTCCTTACTTCCTGAAATTTAGATCCATTTTAGATTGCTGTATTTCAGACTCAGTTGATTGAAAAATCTGTAGATTACTATGATCATAGCGTGATGCTGATATATTCCAGCCACTACAAAAACAGTCGGCTAAGACATTTATATAGAACTTCTGTAACTTGCCATGTCCGTCATTTAAATAATGTTTTTTATAAAATTAATACTAATACTAATACATATATCATCTATGTAAGGAGGACAGAAAAGATCCACTTGCCAAAAACAATTTTATCATTGGCATTATACAAAAACTTATCTTGATGGAAAGTTTAACAAAAAAAATATTTAATTTTAGAAAAAGTAGGTTTTATTATTCCTACTTCAAGGCCAATTACAAGTATTCGTTAAAATCAATAATATACTTACTTGGCCTATGCTACACAGTTTAGAAAGAGGATTATAGAAATAACAACCATTCACAGTTTTACCTTGTGCTGTGTATCCCATAAAGAGGATTATACAAACAGCCAGGAAAATCCTCCCGTTACATCTGACACGAGTCTGCATTTTGGCTTGCATTCCTCCACACTCCACCACTCTTCACCACGGCTTCACACTTAGGAAATAAAACGAGGCAATGAGATCGACTCTTAGAAAAGGATTCCAAAACCTCAAACCCAACCCATAACCTGCGTCACAACTTCCTGACTGATTTAAGTGAGACATCTACAATAAAAGCCTAGAGTCTAATTACGTGGTTCTTCCTCAGACAAAAATCATCACTGACTTCAAGAGAAGTTTTGCCTGAGCAAAGACAGTGGGATTGGGTTCCCAGTAAGCCCCATAATAAAAATGTTATTTCAGCTATTAGAAATGAGGGTCCAGAAGTATGTGACACAATCCTGCCTGCCCACAGGCTTTCCCCTAAACATACATTACCTGCAGACATGTCAGCTGTCAGAGGTCAAGTGTACATTTGCCACTCCTAGTAAAATAAATAAATAAATAAATAAATAAAGTAGCAGTTTGTTGATATCCCAAACTTTCAGGCAACTGTAGTGTTGCATTGGCAACACAAGTATATTTCCCCTTTCTAAAGCAAGCTTTGATAAGCTTATTGTTTGTAGCAGGATCAGTGTGAAATGTGAAGCTTACACAGTCTGCGAAACTCTCACTTTGGAAAAACTCTTAAATTCAGGATAAATTCAGGATTTGTATTCCAACAGCTTTTTTATTTCTTGGAGGGTGGAAGCCTGGACCTACATAATAGCAGCGAGGAGATTTTTTTCAGTATTTTTATAAAGTAAATCTTAGTAGAAATTCCACTTGAAAATTTCCAGTTGGTTCCCCAGATGCCAGCTAGGTTTTAGAACATGTCACAATTCCCAAAGTAACTGCACCTCTGACCCATGCATGACCTCTTGGAGGGCACCCTGTTTAGGTCTCAGCCTCTAGCCATCACCTTTCAGGGAAGGATCCCACAATGCACTCTCTCCAGACTGGGGACTTGGGATGCAGATTCCTGCAATTCATTGTGTTTCTCTTAGCCTGTCTCACTATAGTTAAGCACCTGCAGTCCTGTTCTCTCAGAAGCAATAACAGAGTTAACCAGTGACCAGCCAGCTTTCATAAATCAAGGTACTATTTATTCAGAACAAAAGCATTACAGAGAAAACATATAATAAAAACAATAAATAGTTCATTTGCAGATCTAATTTACCAGGCAGTCAGCCATCTTCCACATAGGGACGCTGATAAAATTAAGGACTTCAGGCACTTCTCACATGGCCTGCCACTGTTGATCACAGTTTCATGTCAGTTCCCAGATCAGGACAGTCTCCTTATATAGTTTACAGTTCTTTGTTTGCCATGCCTTTTAAACCAGGACAAATTGGTACAGTATATGCGCTATCTTCCCTGGGTATGAAACTTCCACAGATTTGTTACCTGCACTAAAAATTTGCATTCATTACTCCCCAGTGATTTGAGTTGGTGAATTTAGTTTAGAACCATTTCGCTCACCCATTGACCTACGAATACAATCACTAGTCAGCCCATAAAGATACATATAACATATAAAGGTGATGCAATAGTCTTTGAATATTCCATGTGTCAATAGCACCTGTCACATCTCAATATAATAATCTTTGAATATTCGGTGTTTCCAGTGTATTGCATCTGTCACACAGAATTTGGTCTAGTAGTTCCTGCCTGCCGATCTCCCAGCAGAAATCTGCAGAAGTCACTACAAAACCAATTGAGACCATGTAAAGGATTCTAACTACTAGAATTTCTATTAGGAAGCCCCACTTGAATTCCATAAGTTAAAGAAAAAGCATTTCTTTTTGTGGTACTAGCACTCCAACAGGTGGGAAGGAAATGTGTGTGTTGATCAAACCTGGCCAAGATCTGCACTGATTGCACCCATAAAGGAAAAGCAAGAAAAGCAGCTAGGGAGAAAGAAAACAAATGGAATTGGGACTTGAAATGGGGAGAGAGAGAGAGAAAGAGAGAGGCTAGGGCCCAGCCCTGGAAGTACTCACAGCAAGTGAGATCTTTGATCAAACAGCATTATGAGGATGTCCTGCCTACTCAAGTAACTGAGCTGTTTCTGATATCCAGAGTTAAACACGGCTCTTCCTAAGGCCTCTCCTCCCTGAACCATGGTTAGGACTGGTGTGGACAGGACCAAACAGTTTTAACACTGGATTCAGACAGCATGATTAACTCATATTAGAACTAGGTTAATCAGGCGCTCTGTACCAAGTGTTGAATACATTTTGGTCCTGTTCACACCACCACCCAAGCAGTGTTCCACCACAGTTGTGGGGATCTGAGGAGTACTGGGAAGGGATAGAATTCACTCCCCTAACTTGCAGGCAGGCCATGGTGCTTCAGTGTAGTACTATTTACAGCTGCCGTTCCACCCTAAAGGCTGGAGTAACTGTGGAGGCTGCACTGCACCCCCACATGAGGTTTGAGCCATTGTATATATTTGGGCTTTTAAAAAAAATCAGATTTAGTCAAGATCCAAGTTTTGCAACTTGGGACCATCCTTTTAACATCCTCTGGTAATTTTGTGGCTAAATTCAAAGATGAACATATTTTACATTACATTCTGGATTCCTTACAAATGGGACCATTTTAATAAAGTTTTCTTTTCTACAAACACTTTGATTCACAAGGGAAGTAGCTTAAGCTGGCATAAACAAAGAAGTGTTGGACACATTCTTTCACTGTACCCATATACAGGGGCATGCACAAGGGGAGGCAAGCAGGGGCCTGGCCCCCGCCCCCCCCCCCACAATAATTGGCGGGCAGAGAACTCTTCTGGCCCCAGTGCCATGGGTTGGAAAGCAAGCTCCTCCAGCCTCAGGGCAGTGAGAGCAAGCTCATGTGGCCCTAGGGCCCTGGCAAGGAGAGAGAGCACCTCCAGCCCCTGGGCCATGGCAGGAGCTGACAGCTCCTCCAGCTCTGGGGCCACGGTGGGGGCACAGAACATGTCCCTCCAAAAAGAATGATATTTAAATTTCTGTGCACGCCCCTGCTAGCATAGTTATAGTAGAAAAATCTATACTGAAAAACCTTCCCATGTGGATAAGGCCTTAGTTCTTTCCAAAGGAAGGAGTCTCTTTCCCTTATCTGATTGAGATTTAGGGCACGGCTATACTACAAAGTTTACAGCGGTTGCTGTAAGCTCTCTAATGCAGCCGCTCTAAGCCAGCGGAAGAGAGCTCTCCCATCGGCTTAACTACTCCAGCCCCTGTGAGCACCGCGGTTATGTTTGTATAACTTATGTCGCTCAGGGGAGTGATTTATTCACATAAGCTGTAGTGTAGACATAGCCTTAGTTTTCCTACGGTATTTCCTGCTGAAGACATGCCTCAGAATCCTGCTACAAGGACAATTAATTGGAGCTAGAGACTTGACAGTATCTTTTCAAAAAGAGGGCAAACCTTGAAAGAGTTTCAGTACAGTTTAGCTCTCAGCCTTTTATACTACAGCACTACCAGAGATGCTGTTGAAGAATTCAGAACCTGGGTGACTCTCAGGGTGTCAGATATGTTCACTTTATGCACACAAAACTGACTTCCCCAATGTCGGTCCTTATTTTATCAATTGCTTTTGACTTTTTAGGATTAAAGTTATATTCCCAAAGATCTTTCAGACCATAGTGTTTATTTTGACAGATTGCTGCTTTCAAAAGTGAACAGCCATGAAAACACAAAAGAATTCTATGGGAGAGAAGTGCAGAAATCCTATTAATAATCACAATTTTATTTCTTGCATGAAGTTCAGTGTGATCTTCACCTGAATGCCAGAAGCCTATTTAAGTCCTACAGTAACAATAAAAAACCTGCATGCCCTTGCATTTCCTGGAAGACAACAGATTTCAGGTGCCCCCTTACTCTTTGGAGATTTTGAATAAGGTTCAGAAGTCACAAGCCATAAAAGATGGTAGCTACCTAAAAAGAGAAAAGAATGAGTAAGAGAAGACGCCTCAGTGATAATTAAGAACAAACAATTTAAAGAACTCTGATTTAGCATGAAGGATCAACAACAACAACATGGAAGAAACTGTAAAGAAAAACTCACAACTATAACAGTGCATGTTTGCAGGAGTGGAAGCTAAATTCACAAGTTGAGGAGCCTTGCTAGAGTTCTATTGCAATTCTCCCTGTCCATACTCTCTAAATATCTACTAAGTGGTTTGTCTGGATAAATGCAGGCTGTACCCTCTTAGACTTGATCCCTGATAATAGATGCTAAAAGAGTTCATTGTATTTGAAAAAATATATTATTAATTCACTACATAAATAAATTATAGTTTTCCTAGAACATGGGAATCACTAAAAGGTGCTGATCAGGACATTACTGACAATGAAAGCAATGATTAGGACAGAAGCACTAAAATGCTTAAGCACTTATATACAGTACCCACTTCCATTTTCACGGCACTAAAACCACCATAACATTAGTAGTTTCTCACGCAGACAGAGTTGTTTCTCGCTACAAACCTATGTAACCCATACTGGCATAACATATTTTGACCTAGTATTATTTCCTGCAATTGAATTACTTGATGAGCTTTCTAATGAGGTAGTAAATTTAGGACACAATTCCACATTGTTAAAGCTTGTCTACACATGAAGCTGCACTAGTTTAATTAAACTGCTGAAACCCCTCGTGTGGATATACTTACAGAAGTTTAAAACTGGTTTATCCATTTAGCTTGCCCAGTACAGAAAAACAGATAAACATTTAAAAATTTTTAAATCTAATTATGAGCATCCACACATCGAGTTGCACCACTTTAGCTACCATGCTGAAGAATCAAGCCCAAGCTTTCAGTTCCTTTTAATTGTACCAGTTTCAGGTTGCAAAGACATTTGTCAGTTGCCACATCATTTTAATGACTCCATGAGTAAAAGAGAGCTTAACTAACTTACTTTCCCCCTCCACCCCGCACAGTAAACCTCTGCATATAGGCAAAAACTGTGTGTGTCAGGTTTGAGATTCATGATTTATCACTGAATTACAAACTTCAGAACATGTTTTTCTGTAGTGGAAAAAACCAGACCCAAAGTTATTCCAGTACTACAGTATAATAACCCTTCTAGAGACTGCAAAGGTAAGGCTGTGAGAGTATCTCATTTAATATGGAATTCCTGTTGCATTCAAACCTCTTTCAATAATAAGGGACAATTATTCTCAGAGTTAAACTCATTTTATTTATTTCTTACTCCAAATTCTTTCCTACCTATCATACAAAGATGTCAACCACAAAATGCGTAGGGAAATAATGTCACTACAGTTCCATTTGTTTTAGTTTGCATCCTACTCCTCTGTCAGTGAACCTCTGAAAATGTATAAAGCCTGTTGATGTGAATCTCACCTCAAGAAGCTGACCACATTTGGCCGTTATTCTTACTACGGTATGTGCTACTTCCTATTTTTAGCATGAACTTTTTTTTTTTAAGTTGTGATCGTCAGTAGGAAACAAAGAAAATATACACTGAAATTTTATCAGCTTTAATCTCCTTTAGGTCATAGAAATTGTTCCTACAGTAACATCAACTTTCCACTGATCATGGGCAAATATCGTAAGGTGTGAAACTCTACAGGAAGCTTGCACATTGTTACATCCTATAGCTCACACTAGCTCAGTGCCTTTCCCACCTTTGTGCTGAAAACTCCTCAAACTCCAAGCACCACCAAGATTCAGGGGAGTTGTTGTCTGAAACCACATAGTCACCCACAAAATGAATTCACTGCTCCTCCTCCTCTCATTCTCTTTAGACTTGTTTTGGTTTTCTGAGTAAGCCATAGAGAGAAGGGAGTACGAACTAAATCGTTTAGTGGTGGGTGGAACCCATGAAAAAATAATTCTAGAGAAGGATCAGCTAGGTGGAGATTAATAAGAATCCAGTCATCCATTCATTCCAGCAGCACAAAGTAGCTGTAAAGCTAGCAGTTCTGGCCACTTGGGAACATTTGAATGTTTTGCTTTTTCCCCCCATATCAGCTGAGAACGAGAGGAACTGAGCATATGTGTTTAACAACTATTAACATAAAAGGGAATCACTTGCATTACATTTCCCATACCGTGGGCCAATTCTCCACTGTCTTGCACCTCCTGTAGTAATTTATACCTGCATAAAGTAGGCCAGACTCTCTGGTGAGGAGTGGCATCCTTGCATCATGGCAATCTACAACTGTGTTTTCCGCCCCTTGTAGCTAGAGTACCCCTCACCTAGCTCTAACTCAGCACATGGGGAATGGCCTTTCACAGAGCTGCAGCACAGTATGGGGACTGAAAAGCTGAGTTTTAAGCCACTCTTGCACCATCCCTCTCCAACGTGTGCTCTGTGGAGTTGCACTGCACCCCAGGATCTAGCCTAGTAAATGCCAAGAGTAAAACTGATATGGTGGCAATTTACATTCACTTTGCCCAGGTGTAAATGACGAGACAAGGTATAAGGCAAATGCCTAGTGATGGCATAATAGCCCCTAACAGCCTTGTCTCTACTAGAGAAATTTGGCATGCTAGTCGCCATGTGGTCCCCTAAACATAGCTGTAACACACCTCACATCCACACACAAAATGCTCCCAACAGGCACGATAAGCAATGTTTGGATTAGACCTCCTTTGAGCATGGCTCACCACTATGATCTCCTCCACCTACACCAGTGGTGGCAGAGATTGCGGGCACAATAGCTAATGGTACAAATAGACCTCCAGGACCATCCCACCTCCACCAATCATTTCTTATTAGGTCACCTGTCCAGTCTACTTTCTGCACTCCACACACATGAGTCCAGTTGGCTGGAAGATGGATTCCTGTGCAAACAGTGTTTATTCCATATAGTGAAGCTGAATTGCATACTATTTTCACAGCGATCAACTTCTTCTTTGACTTGTTCAACTTATTCTGACTCTGTCACTGGCTTGTCTCAAAGGAGACCTTCATATGAAAGTGCTGCCAACTGGTCTGAAGCCAATGTGCAAGTGCTGGTAGCCGTCAGGGGAGAAGAGGGGATCTAGGGCCAAATGAACTCTGTCATTCATGACAGATATTCTATGACCAGGTGGTTGAGTGACTGGTCAAGATGGGGTGTAACTCAAAGCAGAACACAGTGCCCTGAAAAGAAAATGGGAATGAAGGTCCTATATAATAAGACAAGGGACAGCAATAGTAGGTCTAGGTCTTGGTAAAAAATATGCCCCTTTTACAGTGAGCTGGACTGAATGCTTCCATGCAGGGATACTTCTGAACAGCACCACAGGACTGTGCAGTGCAGTGCAGTGGTTAGGGCCAACTCTGTGAACCATGCAGACCATCAGAATGAGGACGTAGACCAGGAATTGCTGGAGATATTGCCAGGATTTCAGGATCTGTTTAGGGAGACCAAAAATCCAGGCATGAGAGTAGAGATGGTTGAGGAGAAGGATGCATCAGTTGACAAGGAGCGGAGTACAGCAGGTATGCAGGTTTTTATTGTCAAATGTACCAAAAAAGCCTGATTTTGCAAGCAAAGGGCTGGGCAGTTTTCAAGGTTCCTACAAAGATTTTTGTTAAATGAAATGATACAAGATACCAATGACTGAGTTCTCATTAACCTTGAGATCTCTCTCATTTCAAACTTTCAGATAAAAAAAGTCTTATGTCAGATAAGAAAAAACAAAAACTCATGTGATTAAAATATTAAAACTGCTAATCAGCAAAAAGAAAGCCTGTTTCCTGTTTATGATATGAGCCATCACACAAAACCTACATGCAGTACATTTCAAACTCAACACTATCTAATGAGGAAAGGTCCCATGCTACTGTGGGGCCATTTATTCCATCCTCTAAGCAAGGTATGGAAGCCCCATTGCTTGTAATTTTTAAAACTACAGTGGCCAAAATATTGGAAAATGTGTTATAGGAAACAAAATGTGGCGTAGAAAATACTCTTGCATTTTCAGGGAGATAGAAACTGGGAGATGTAAAAGACCTATTAGAATGGATGGTCTTGGTCTATGTTATAGTAATGACATGGGGCCAGACACAGGAGTTGTACAACAGGTGGAAACCACTACTTAAAAGAAACTAAAATATTTTATTATAATAAAATATCATTGCTTACTTAGAGCAAAGACTTCAGATGCACCAGTGACATCAGTGACAATGCATGACACAAGGGTTTTGACAGCTCTATGATTGCCCTGATATCATTTGTGAGAGAAAAATACTTGGGGGGAGAGGGAGGGGAAGGGAGCCTTTCCTAATTAGTAAATAATAAAAATCATTATCCACAAAATAAAAAGGTCTCAAAATCACTGAAGAAAATTAAACAAGCAAAGCTAGTTTTGAAAACACACAGAGGACCTTGCTGTGGGTGGTTAGGTTATACGTGATAGTCATTTATTTAAGTTATCTTAAGAACAGAGAGTGGAATTTATAAAAGTGTTCTGCATTAGTCTAACTATCCCCATTGAACTCAGTGGTAAAACTCCCACTGACTTCAATGACCAGAGCTAAGATAAGAATGAGTGCTTTTGAAAGTCCCACTCAAAGTGTTTACAAATTATTATAGTTCTGATAATACTCTTAGAACAGAAATAACATTTTCATAGTCTTTGTTATTTAACACATTACCTGAGCACAGGGACAGAAGAAATCTCAAAAGCTGAATGGAGTGTTGTTGCCATGTTGCTTCCAGGATATTAGAGAGACAAAATGGGTGAAGTAATATCATTTATTGGACCAACTTCTGTTAGTGAAAAGGACAAGTTTTCAAGCTACACAGAGCTCTTCCTCAGGTCCTGGGACTACTTCAGCTAGAACAACGCTACATACGGGTATTTCGGGTGTTCTTTTCATATGTGGCTTTTTATATGTTAGAAACATCAAATCCTGCAACCTAAAAGATCTGAGGGAGGAAAAAAGGTGAATCAGGAGTCAGTTATTTGAGAATACAACCCTTTCAGGGCACTTTTAATGAGATAAACTTCAGAGAGGGCATTTCAAACCTTTTATCAAAGCTTTAAAAAAATCACCCTTTATTAATGTGTTGGATATTCTTTTGCAAAAATATGTTTTTCCCACTAATTCATCATACTTCCCCATTACTACTTCTTACTGCTGCTGGACCGAAGAACTAACCTTATTTTCAAATCGCGTGTAAAGCAGATTAAGAGCTTTGCATTTTTCTGTGGCATTAGTTTAGACTGAGGAGGGGGGGTTGCTTTTCTTGTATATTTCTGACCCTTCAAGCAGACACATGAGGCTCATTTTTCATGTCTGGGGTTATTACTGAAAATCCAGAAATAACTATTAAGTAGTGAATAAACATTTTGAATATTAAAATGATTAACTATGAAACACCTCCCTGGTCCTAATACTCAAGTCTATTTATCTCCCAATTCATTAAGAGACCATATAAATAATTTAGTATTATTCACTGGGATCAGATTGTAAAAATGCCTAATATAAATCCAGAGAGACAAGGTGGGTGAGGTAATATAATTTATTGGACCAACTTCTGTTGGTGAGAGAGACAAGCTTTTGAGCTTGCACAGAGCTCTTCTTCAGATCTGGGAAACATACTAAGCCCTGGTCTATACTACAAACTTTTGTCAGTATAACTGCATCACTTAGGGATATGGAAAATCCACACCCCTGAGCAATGCAGTTATACTGACCTCAGAGGCGGTGGTGCTGGCTCACTGGAGGTCCTAAGCAGGAATATTTTGGGGGTCCCACACACAACACATTCTAAAAAAGTGAATAGGGCGGCCCCTTGAGCTGCTCGGGGCCCTAATTGTTTAGTCTGCTTATGCCTAGAGTTGGCTCAGGTCTAGACACCACTATGTCAATGGGAGACCTTCTCCTGTTGACATAGCTACCACCTCTCAGGGAAGTGGAATACTGATGGCTCTCCTGTTGGAGTACGTAGTGTCTTCACTACAGCCATGTCTACCCTAGCACTTATGTCAGCAAAACTTTTGTCACTCAGAGGTGTGAAAAAAACCATCCCCGAGTGACCTAAGTTTTGCCGGCATAAGCACTTGTGTACATAGTGCTATATTGACAGGAGACACTTGATGATTACCTGCTCATTCCCTCTGGAGCACCTGGCATTGGCCACTGTCAAAAGGCAGGATACTGGGCTAGATGGACCTTAGGTCTGTCCCAGTAGGGCTGTTCTTATGTTCTTCTGACTTTAAAGTTGATGAGTCTGTGTGTCTATTTTTGGTGCAAATTACATTGGCAAATTTTGGCTCTCCTTCCAATATATATTGAGATGTTTAAACCACTTTCAGAAAATAGCTTCTGAAGTTATTCTGTGTATGTCACTGGTTGCACCAAACCCAAACCCCCTGTGGAGTTAAATTGTATTCCTGTTGACTTTGGTATATCCCTTTTGCACACAACAGAACTGGTGTTTTTATTCTCTTTTCTCTTCCATCCCTACCTGTCTAAACACGCAAATAGCTGAAAATTCTTTTACAAGTGTGCACACACTTCTCAAATGACTATGTAGTTAGGATTTAGTTTCAAGGGGAGGATATTTGCCTACAAGTTGTTAGGTGCCTGCTTTGCTGGTGGCCTGAAGGTCTTGTGATATAAAACTGGCAGACATGCAGGACTTTGCTCCAGGTGTCATGCAACAACAGTAATGAAGTGGGAACCAGGATACTGAAGGGAGTAGGGACTGGAGAGGGGGAGAAGAGAGAGAGAATATGGAACAGGGATTGTTGGAAAAGGGAGAGAGCCTAAGAAGTTATTAGGAGTCTGGGAAAACCTGGGGTAGCCTCCACCTTTCTGGCCCTGTCTCCATTAGCATCGCCAATTTGCCCATTTCCAGACCTTAGCCTCCATTCTCTCTCCTTCTGTCCCCAGTCAGTGTCCTCTGTCCTTCCCCACCACCTATTAAATTCTCTTTGCCCCCACCCTTTGCTCCCTACACTCCCTACCAACAGTAACTGCCACCACCAGTGCTACCTCTTCCCTGCAAAGTCCATGCTGGTTTGGCATCAACAGGAGGAACAGAGACAAGAGTAATCAGAGGCCACCTGAAGCTGGGTGTCAAAATAGCCCCCACTCCGACCACAAGCACGAATAGATAGCAGATGCTTAACTGCAGCTGAGCCAGATGTGTGACATAGCTGCTAGGGTGCGGGAAGCGATATGTTTCAGTGTCACACACGATGCATGACATTTAGCAACCCTAATAAATGTACATGATCAGGAATATAGAGAAAGTACCCTTTATCAATAGACCCAGGAGCTCTAGAAGTTTATGATAAAAGAGAATCTTCTCATTAGTAACCGTTAAGAAGTAAGATAAACACTAACTATTACTTCAGTACAGATATGTTATCAGAAGTCAGTATTTCCCTTTCATGAAGTGATGGCAGTTGGTTCTTTGCAATTGCGGTAAGTGACCTGGTTTCTGCTTCTCGTTCTATTTGATTATCAGCAAAATTTTGCTTCCATCTAGGAAAATGTCCATACTAACACTTCTGAACTGACAGCTTGTTGAAGATGTAATTTGTGTTTGTAGTTTAAGTAACGTGGTTATTAAATTGTTAATGTATGTCCTGCTGGTAGTTTCATTGGAAGTTAGTTATAATGTTGAGATTTTACACACACACACACACACACACACCTCAGTAATGTTACCAGATTTTACACAGAAGTGTAGTAATTACAATTTATTTTATAGATACACACCAAACTTCAGGTCAAAATTTTGATAATTGCAAAACAGCTGTTGAAGATTCTTTATAACGTTGTATTTTGCCTATAGTGGAAACAGTACAACTGAGTTTGTGGGTGAAACATATCTGAAGATGTTTATCTAAACTTTTTAGAAAATATTACTAATGTTAAAAGCAACAGAGGGTCCTGTGGCACCTTTGAGACTAACAGAAGTACTGGGAGCATAAGCTTTCGTGGGTCAGAACCTCACTTCTTCAGATGCAAGTAATGGAAATCTCCAGAGGCAGGTATATATCAGTGTGGAGATAACGAGGTTAGTTCAATCAGGGAGGGTGAGGTGCTCTGCTAGCAGTTGAGGTGTGAACACCAAGGGAGGAGAAACTGTTTCTGTAGTTGGAGAGCCATTCACAGTCTTTGTTTAATCCTGATCTGATGGTGTCAAATTTGCAGATGAACTGAAGCTCAGCAGTTTCTCTTTGGAGTCTGGTCCTGAAGTTTTTTTGCTGTAAGATGGCTACCTTAACATCTGCTATTGTGTGGCCAGGGAGGTTGAAGTGTTCTCCTACAGGTTTTTGTATATTGCCATTCCTGATATCTGACTTGTGTCCATTTATCCTCTTGCGTAGTGACTGTCCAGTTTGGCCAATGTACATAGCAGAGGGGCATTGCTGGCATATGATGGCATATATAACATTGGTGGACGTGCAGGTGAATGAGCCGATGATGTTGTAGCTGATCTGGTTAGGTCCAGTGATGGTGTTGCTGGTGTAGATATGTGGGCAGAGTTGGCATCGAGGTTTGTTGCATGGGTTGGTTCCTGAGTTAGAGTTGTTATGGTGCGATGCGTGGTTGCTGGTGAGAATATGCTTAAGGTTGGCAGGTTGTCTGTGGGCGAGGACTGGCCTGCCTCCCAAGGTCTGTGAAAGTGAGGGATCATTGTCCAGGATGGGTTGTAGATCACTGATGATGCGTTGGAGAGGTTTAAGCTGAGGACTGTAGGTGATGGCCAGTGGAGTTCTGTTGGTTTCTCTTCTGGGCCTGTCTTGTAGCAGGAGTTTTCTGGGTACACGTCTGGCTCTGTTGATTTGTTTCTTTATTTCCTTGTGTGGGTATCGTAGTTTTGAGAATGCTTGGTGAAGATCTTGTAGGTGTTGGTCTCTGTCTGAGGGTATATATTGTCATTGGTGACCTCCCAGAAAACACCATCCTAGCCACCATGGATGTAGAGGCTCTCTACACAAACATCCCACATACAGATGGAATACAAGCTGTCAGGAACAGTATCCCTGATGATGACACAGCACAGCTTATTGCTGAGCTCTGTGACTTTATCCTCACGCACAATTATTTCAAATTTGGTGACAATATATACCTCCAGACCAGTGGCACCGCTATGGGCACCCGCATGGCCCCACAATATGCCAACATTTTTATGGCTGACCTGGAACAACGCTTCCTCAGCTCTCGTCCACTCATGCCCCTTCTCTACCTACGCTATATTGATGACATCTTCATCATCTGGACCCATGGGAAGGAGGCCCTGGAAGAATTCCACCATGCTTTCAACAGCTTCCACCCCACCATCAACCTCAGCCTGGACCAATCTACACGGGAGGTCCACTTCCTGGACACCACCGTACAAATAAGCGATGGCCACATTAACACCACCCTATACCGAAAACCCACCGACCGCTACGCCTACCTTCATGCCTCCAGCTTCCACCCCGGTCACACCACACGATCCATCGTCTACAGCCAAGCACTGAGGTACAATCGCATCTGCTCCAACCCCTCAGACAGAGACCAACACCTACAAGATCTTCACCAAGCATTCTCAAAACTACGATACCCACACAAGGAAATAAAGAAACAAATCAACAGAGCCAGACGTGTACCCAGAAGACTCCTGCTACAAGACAGGCCCAGAAGAGAAACCAACAGAACTCCACTGGCCATCACCTACAGTCCTCAGCTTAAACCTCTCCAACGCATCATCAGTGATCTACAACCCATCCTGGACAATGATCGCTCACTTTCACAGACCTTGGGAGGCAGGCCAGTCCTCGCCCGCAGACAACCTGCCAACCTTAAGCATATTCTCACCAGCAACCACGCATCGCACCATAACAACTCTAACTCAGGAACCAACCCATGCAACAAACCTCGATGCCAACTCTGCCCACATATCTACACCAGCAACACCATCACTGGACCTAACCAGATCAGCTACAACATCACCGGCTCATTCACCTGCACGTCCACCAATGTTATATATGCCATCATATGCCAGCAATGCCCCTCTGCTATGTACATTGGCCAAACTGGACAGTCACTACGCAAGAGGATAAATGGACACAAGTCAGATATCAGGAATGGCAATATACAAAAACCTGTAGGAGAACACTTCAACCTCCCTGGCCACACAATAGCAGATGTTAAGGTAGCCATCTTACAGCAAAAAAACTTCAGGACCAGACTCCAAAGAGAAACTGCTGAGCTTCAGTTCATCTGCAAATTTGACACCATCAGATCAGGATTAAACAAAGACTGTGAATGGCTCTCCAACTACAGAAACAGTTTCTCCTCCCTTGGTGTTCACACCTCAACTGCTAGCAGAGCACCTCACCCTCCCTGATTGAACTAACCTCGTTATCTCCACACTGATATATACCTGCCTCTGGAGATTTCCATTACTTGCATCTGAAGAAGTGAGGTTCTGACCCACGAAAGCTTATGCTCCCAGTACTTCTGTTAGTCTCAAAGGTGCCACAGGACCCTCTGTTGCTTTTTACAGATTCAGACTAACACGGCTACCCCTCTGATACATTACTAATGTTGTCATTCTATAGCCTAAACTCTGATATTATCTATGTTGGGATAATGGCAACTCCTTTTATGCTGGTGACTTATAAAACAGCAGTTGGATTTATCTTGTAACAGTGATTTAACCATCCTCCAAATTTGCCAGACCAAAGGATTGTCTGTAGTATTTATACACCTGCATAATAATCCAAAAGCACCGTAATAGAGGAAAGCTGCTGATGTAACATAACACTAGGTCTTCAGATAATGATACATTCATTGCCTGTGCCAGATTCATACTAATATTAGTAAATGCTCCATTTCCTATGAGCATGCTTCACTGACATCCTGCATAATTTGGATTTATATTTAATAACAGCCTGCATACATTTCCTCTAGAAAAAATAATCTTGCTATAATAATTGGTTTTATTTTGTTGTTCTGAGCTACTGCTGTAGATTGTAAGTGGTAATAATTGTTTCAATTAATGTATCTAGGTACTGGGGATGCAGGGAGGAGGGGTTGTTTGTTTGCTTGTTTGTTTAAAGAAAAGGTAAAACTTTACATGTAAATGAAAAACATCTAAACGTGGTTGCCCCTAAGTGAACCTGAAAGTTAGTATTTAATATACTACTACTACCAGGGTCGCCAAGAGCGGGTTTGGGCCCCGGTGAAAAAAAAATTTCAGGCCCCCCAGCAAGGGTGGACCAGCTAAACAGGGACAACAAGAGGGGGGAAGCCGGGGAAGCCTGGCCCGGAATTTTTTCAGGCCCCCCAGCAAGGGCGGACCGGCTAAACAGGGCCGACGAGAGGGGGGGGAAGCCGGGCCCCCTTCCGGACCGCCGGGACCCAGTAATTTGTACCGGTTTCCCCCACCTCTTGTCGGCCCTTACTACTACTAAGTACTAACTGAGTCTATTACATTAGTACGCAGTGGTCCCCCATGAGCTAGGTGCTGTACAGACATAAAATATAAGATCACTCCTGCCCCAATGAGTTTACAATCTCCTTTTTTACATACTTAGGGCTTGGCTACACTTGCGAGTCACAGCGTATTAAAGCAGCCCCGGGCGCCCTAGCTTACTACCCATCCACAGTGACAAGGCACGTAGAGCGCTCTGACTCCAGGGCTAGAGCGCTGCTGGTACTCCACCTTGGCGAGAAGATTAATGCTTGTTGCGCCTTGGCTGAAATGCCCAGGCATCGGTGTGAACGAGGTGTTGCATTACTGCGCTCTGCTCAGCCTCCGGAAACGTCCCATAATCCCCCTAAATCAAGTGGCCATTCTTGTCATTGTTTTGGAATCACTGCAGGCATGCCAATATGCCCTTTTAAAGCTCCGTTTCTGACAGCCGGCATGCTTATCTGCTCCAAGACAAAGCAACCATTACTGTGGAATGCTGTGTGTGAGAGAGAGAGGCGGGGGGGAAGGAGGGGTCTGCTACTGTCTGAACTTACAAGACAGCATGCTGACATGCTCTCAGCCCCCCCAAAACCCACTCTCTCTCCCCCCACATACACACAACACACTCCCTGTCACACTCCACCCCACCCCACCCCCATTTAAAAAACACGTTGCAGCCATTTGCATGCTGGGATAGCTACCACAATGCACTGCTCTCTGTGGCCGTTGCAAGAGCTGCTAATGTGGCCATGCCAGTGCACTTGCAGCTGTCAGTGTGGACAGATTGCAGTGCTTTCCCTACTGCGCTCTGTGAAGGCTGGTTTAACTCAAAACGCTCTACATCTTCAAGTGTAGCCAAGCCCTTACATGTGTCTCCAGCTCCAAGAACACAGTGGACTAATGTAGCATTAATGCTGACATAAATAACTGAATTACAGTTTCTCCCAAGCCTGTTCCATGAAGTTTTCAAAGCAAACATTCCGATAAGAGCCTCCCCAAGGCTTATTTCCTAGACAGAGAAGGAATGGGAATATCTGTTTATCTAGGTATTTGTATTGCATCCCTCACTGTAAGTGCAAAAAGCCATGGGAGCAAAGTTATTTGCAGCTATCTTAGGGTTTGCAGGATTGCGAAGTGACATGAAGTATGGTTGAAGAGCAAGATTTTCAAATCCTGTTAATCAACCAGTAAAAAAAGCATCAGCTGTCACAGCAATGCTGTATTTTAATGGAGTAACGTGTTTTCCAGCTTAAAGAATCAGAGAGCTCAGGATAAGGAAATGAAAGAGAGACAGGCAGTTCTAAAGCACAGAGAGAGTAGCAGGAAAGCAATTGATTTAAAATTATCCAAAGAAGCAGGGGGATTAGATAGACAACTGTAAATACATATAACTACACCTACCATACATCTGCAGAGCCAGCCTATGAGACTCATGAAGTCCAGTTACAGGTACTCCCACTTTCAGTTTTGGAACTCCATAAAGATTCAAGGTAATCTCAGCTTTCATATAAAAAATAATTTTCTAGATGAATAACAGAATGGACCTAGTGGGTTAAACATTTGACTGAAAGGCAGCAGCGCCTTTGTTCTAATTCCCAGGTCTGAGCACCAGTGAGCAAAGGGAAAGAGACAACATAGCACTGCAAAGAATGATGTGAATATGAAAGAGTGTGAGCACAGGGGATGTTGCTTTTCAATGAAAACTGGAGAAAGAAAGAAATAAAAGAGAGAAAGAATGAACATGCACCAAAAGACAATAAAAAGACAGAAATTAAAAAGGAAAGCAGTACCGCATGCAGGTATATAGACTGGGGTGAACATGAAAGAAGAGGAAAAGGGAATAAAAAATTGGACAAAGAAATTAAGAAAAAAAAATCACTATTTTTCAATTAGTTGCATTTGTTTATATTCCTATATTTCATTGTATTTGGCTGACAGAAGCCCCCTATCTCTAATGTGGGGGGCCGAGAGAGGGTGGTTGTTTTGAACAGTTATCTTATATTAATATTGTTGGCTACTCTGGACTCCATAGATATATACATGGAGAGAAAAGAAAAAAAATCTAAAATTCACAATAAAATCATCTGGCTGGTGGGAGCCTCATGGCTCTCTGGATCCTCCTTCTTTGGAGAATTTTCTACTGAAATTTCTTACAAATGTCACCAGATACATAGAGATCCCAGCATAAGTAGCTAGGTACCATTTCTCCAACAGGAGAGAAGGCCAGTGGTGATCTGAAGGTCCACTCCCATTTATATAACATGAATCAGTTACACTGAGGTGAACCCAAAAGTCTCATATTGCTAACCTCTCCTATAAACCTGTAGCTGGCCCTTTGTATAGCAGAGAGTTAATAATAGACGGGGCATTTTCATTTTCTTGGCAGCAAGGTGTCCGGCAATAGTTTCACCAGCCCGCCACAACGTTTTCAGATGGCCTTACTTTCCTGGTTACATTTTGCTTTGGGAAGATGTACCAGACTTCTTTCTCTGACAGGCAATTAGTGGGAGGGACACAAAGGGGGCACCAGCTAAAGGGGCCATGTGGCCTCCCCACATGACCCCTCCATGTGACTCGTCCCCGCCCGCCATGTGACCCCCTCACGTGACTCCTCCCCACTCGCTCCCCACATGACCCCCCATGTGACTCATCCCCACCCTGCCCCCAGCCTGGTGGCCCCACGCTCTCCCATCTACTCCCCATCCCACGTTACCTGGCAGGGGGGGCTGTGCTCCAGTCCCCCTGGCATGTGGAGCCACTAATGCATGTCCCAGGCAGCCTCCGGCCACAATGCCTGCCTGGGACGCTGCCCGTGGTGCGGTATGCAGCGGGGTGGCTGCACTCTCCCAGCAGCCTCCGGCCATGCTGCTTGCCCGTCCCCAGGGAAGTAGCGTGGCCAGAAGCTGCCTGAGAGAATGCAGCCACTGCGTGCTGCACCAGGCAGCGTGGCCGGAAGAGGAGGTGGAAGAGGAGAGGATCTGGCCCTGCCTCTTCCCTTCCGGTTCTGGCCCTGCCCCTTTATCTCCACGGATGCCGGCCTTGCCCGCCACCCGGCATTTTGGGGAGGGTCATGTGACTCTTTCCCCCTCCCCCCATAGGTCTCCAAACATAGCACTAGCTTAGCTCTAGCTCTTAGATCTTTACCAGATGTTCAAGGGTACACCACAGTGACGACCATGCTGTGGTTTGTCATGAATTTAAAATTAACCAGACACCTTAGACTAGTGCTGTGAGTCAAACATTTTTCAGTATCAGAGGGGTAGCCGTATTAGTCTTATCCACGAAAGCTTATGCCCACATACATTTGTTAGTCTTTAAGGTGCCACCGGACTTCTCATTGTTTTCGTGGATAAGTAAAAAAGTGGTAAAAAAACCACTTCTTCTGATGCATGGTGTGAAAATTACAGATGCAGGCATTATTATACTGACACATGAAGAGAAGGGAGTTACCTTACAAGTGGAGAACCAGGGTTGACAGGACCAATTCAATCAGGTTGAATTAATAGATTCTAGGACTGGAAGGGACCTCAAGAGGTCATCGAGTCCAGTCCCCTGCCCTCATGGCAGGACCAAATACTGTCTAGACCATCCCGGATAGACATTTATCTAACCTACTCTTAAATATCTCCAGAGATGGAGATTCCACAACCTCCCTAGGCAGTTTATTCCAGTGTTTAACCACCCTGACAGTTAGGAACTTTTTCCTAATGTCCAACCTAAACCTCCCTTGCTGCAGTTGAAGCCCATTGCTTCTTGTTCTATCCTTAGAGGCTCAGGTGAACAAGTTTTCTCCCTCCTCCTTATGACACCCTTTTAGATACCTGAAAACTGCTATCATGTCCCCTCTCAGTCTTCTCTTTTCCAAACTAAACAAACCCAATTCTTTCAGCCTTCCTTCATAGGTCATGTTCTCAAGACCTTTAATCATTCTTGTTACTCTTCTCTGGACCCTCTCCAATTTCTCCACATCTTTCTTGAAATGCGGTGCCCAGAACTGGACACAATACTCCAGTTGAGGCCTAACCAGCGCAGAGTAGAGCGGAAGAATGACTTCTCATGTCTTGCTCACAACACACCTGTTAATGCATCCCAGAATCATGTTTGCTTTTTTTGCAACAGCATCACACTGTTGACTCATATTTAGCTTCTGGTCCACTATAACCCCTAGATCCCTTTCTGCTGTACTTCTTTCTAGACAGTCTCTTCCCATTCTTTATGTGTAAAACTGATTGTTCCTTCCTAAGTGGAGCACTTTGCATTTGTCTTTGTTAAACTTCATCCTGTTTACCTCAGACCATTTCTCCAATTTGTCCAGATCATTTTGAATTATGACCCTATCCTACACAGCATTTGCAATCCCTCCCAGTTTGGTATCATCTGCAAACTTAATAAGCATACTTCTATGCCAATATCTAAGTCGTTGATGAAGATATTGAACAGAGCCAGTCCCAAAACAGACCCCTGCGGAACCCCACTTGTTATACCTTTCCAGTAGGATTGGGAACCATTAATAACTACTCTCTGAGTATGGTTATCCAGCCAGTTATGCACCCACCTTATAGTAGCCCCGTCTAAGTTGTATTTGCCTAGTTTATCTATAAGAATATCATGCGAGAACGCATAAAATGCCTTACTGAAGTCTAGGTATACCACATCCACTGCTTCTCCCTTATCCACAAGACTCGTTATCCTATCAAAGAAAGCTATCAGATTGGTTTGACATGATTTGTTCTTTACAAATCCATGCTGGCTATTCCCTATCATCTTACCACCTTCCAAGTGTTTGCAGATGATTTCCTTAATTACTTGCTCTATTATCTTCCCTCGCACAGAAGTTAAACTAACTGGTCTGTAGTTTCCTGGGTCGCTTTTATTTCCCTTTTTATAGATGGGCACTATATTTGTGGTCCACTCCCAGTAATTGATGAGGAGGTGTCAATACCAAGAGAGGGAAAGTTGCTTTTGTAATGAGCCAGCCACTCCCAATCCCTATTCAAGCCCAAATTAATGGTGTTAAATTTGCAAATGAATTTTAGTTCTGCAGTTTCTCTTTGAAGTCTGTTTTTGAAGTTTTTTTGTTGAAGTATGGCTACTTTTAAATCTGTTATAGAATGTCCAGGGACATTGAAGTGTTCTCCTACTGGGTTTTGTATGTTACCATTCCTGAGATCTGATTTGTGTTCGCTTATTCTTTTATGTAGAGACTGTCCGGTTTGGCCAATATACATGGCAGAGAGGCATTGCTGGCACATGATGGCATATATCACATTAGTAGATGTGCAGGTGAATGAGTCCCATCATATGGACCCACAGGAAGGAGGCCCTGAAAAGCTCCACCTCTATTTCAACAATTTCCACCCCACCATCAACCTCAGCCTGGACCAGTCCACACAAGAGATCCACTTCCTGCAGAACTAACATTTATTTGCCGTATAATAATGTGAAATTCACATCGTGAGTTTTTTACGGTGCCACCAGACTCCTTGTTGTTTTTGTAAACATTTTCGTCTTGACACTGCTAATAGTAACATGCCTTTAAAGCGGTACATCAGGAAAAAACTCCCTTGGAGCACAGTGCTGTCAAAATGGAGGATATTTTACCCTGTTTACAAAGCCAAAGCATAGGAGAGGAAGCATGAAAATAAAATAGGTTATTCAGAAATTACATTCCTACAAAACCAACAGGCAGGCTGGCAATGCCAGTAGGAATATTACTTTAGAAAGGAAATATAAGGATATTGTGATGCTTTGGAAAATCTATGTAACTGCTATGGGTACCTGCATGGCCTCACAGTATGCCAACATTTTTATGGCTGACTTAGAACAACACTTCCTTAGCTCTCGTCCTCTAACGCCCCTACTCTACTTGTGCTACATTGATGATATCTTCATCATCTGGACCCATGGAAAAGAAGCCCTTGAGGAATTCCACCATGATTTCAATAATTTCCATCCCACCATCAACCTCAGCCTAGATCAATCCACACAAGCGGTCCATTTCCTGGACACTACTGTGCTAATAAGCGATGGTCACATAAATACCACCCTATGCCGGAAACCTACTGACCGCTATACTTACCTACATGCCTCCAGCTTCCATCCAGGACACACCACATGATCCACTGTCTACACCCAAGCTCTAAGATACAACCGCATTTGCTCCAATCCCTCAGACAGAGACAAGCACCTACAAGATCTCTATCAAGCATTCTTAAAACTACAATACCCACCTGCTGAAGTGAAAGAACAGATTGACAGAGCCAGATGAGTACCCAGAAGTCACCTCCTACAAGACAGGCCCAACAAAGAAAATAACAGAACACCACTAGCTGTCACCTTCAGCCCCCAATTAAAACCTCTCCAGCGCATCATCAAAGATCTACAACCTATCCTGAAACATGATCCCTCACTCTCACAGATCTTGGGAGAGAGACCTGTCCTCGCTTACAGACAACCCCCCAACCTGAAGCAAATACTCACCAGCAACCACACACCACTAAACAAAAACACTGACCCAGGAACCTATCCTTGCAACAAAGCCTGATGCCAACTCTGTCCACATATCTATTCAAGTGACATCATCATAGGACCTAATCACATCAGCCATGCCATCAAGGGCTCATTCACCTGCACATCTACCAATGTGATATATGCCATCATGTGCCAGCAATGCCCCTCTGCCATGTATATTGGCCAAACCAGACAGTCTCTACGCAAAAGAATATATGGACACAAATCTGACATCAGGAATCATAACATTCAAAAACCAGTAGAAGAACACTTCAACTTGTCTGGTCACTCAATAACAGACCTGAGGGTGGCAATTTTGCAACAGAAAAGCTTTAAAAACAGACTCCAATGAGAAACTGCTGAACTCGAATTGATATGCAAACTAGATACAATCAACTTAGGCTTGAATAAAGACTGGGAATGGCTGAGCCATTACTAACATTGAATCTATCTCCCCACGTAAGTATTCTCACACTTCTTATCAAAATGTCTGTACTGGGCTATCTTGATTATCACTTCAAAAGTTTTTTTCTCTTACTTAATTAGCCTCAGAGTTGGTAAGACAACTCCCACCTTTTCATGCTCTCTGTGTGTGTATATATAGCTCCTCAATATATGTTTCATTCTATGCATCTGAAGAAGTGGGCTGTAGCCCACAAAAGCTTATGCTCAAATAAATTTGTTAGTCTCTAAGGTGCCACAAGTACTCCTGTTGTTTTTGCGGATACAGACTAACACGGCTGCTACTCTGAAACCTGATGAATTCTGATGAATGATGTTATGAAATTGCTGTATCATGGAATGCCTCAATGTGTAGTGGATCAGTCAGCCATAAATTGGCAGGGGCTGCATTACATACCTGCCACACCTGGGACAATGGTGGATTGTTAAACCTTAATGGTTAACTATTCACATGGAAATACCTAGAGACAATGGTTTGGCCAAAGGGAGGAAAACTAGTTCCTCCAACTTCTCTGCAGGGAGGAGGACTAAAATCCCCAGACAGGACAAAGGGACTGATAGATATTGCAACCCCATGCAGTATTTTGGGGGGCCATTGTATTAAGTTTATGAATGTTTTATGTATGGTTGTGTTCTACTCAGCGAGGGAGTGGGGGAGGAGTTTAGCACAGCTCCTCCAGGAACTAACAGTGGGTGGTGATTAAGGCAAATCACTGAGATTAAACAACTCCAAAGAAGTACCATCCCCAGAAGTGGTTTGCATACACTGGTTCACGCTGGGTTTTCCAGAGACTAGGAGACAAAAAAGGGCTCTTGGTATAAAAGGACGAGCTTGAACTGTCACAAGGCCTTTTTTTCTGATCCAATAAATGGACAGGACCTTCTGTCCCAGGACGCAACCCCTTGAGGGAGGGTTAGAAAGACTTTGGCCTACTATGGCCCCCTAAGACTGATGGATGATGTTGTGATAATTGGTCCATATAACTATTACCTACATGGAAATTAAGCATGAAAAATAGTTATTTTCAATAATGAACGCGATAAACAGGTGCAAGAAAAACAGAGAAAGAGAGACTAAATTAGTCTAAACAAAAAGGCCTACTGATATAACTCAAGGACTGTGTTAAAATCATGCTTGACCAAAACAGAAGATGTGGAACCAAAATTAATTAACCCAAATTGGGATATTGGATATTAGGCCTAATTGATGGACAAAATAATGAGGGGCTGGGCTATTCCACCCACCACTCCCCTTTTGAGTCTTTAAAGAAAGAAATTTTGCAGGGGGAAATAGGGAAGAATAAATGGAGGCTAGAGCGAGCTTCACCATTAAAGCTGCTGCCCCTATCGCCTCCTGGGACCCCAGGCCTTTATCATCCTGATCCAGAGAGATGCCCTGACCAGACTGGGCCAGAGAGAGGGACCCAGATGACTTTGCCACCCCAATCAGCTCCCAGCTGAATCCCAAAGACCATCTGAGGGGAAATAGGATCAGAATAACAGCAGCAGCAACTGCAGCAGCTTCAGCTCATCTTAACTAACTTCTCTTTTACCCAAATAGCAGTTATCATCATTTTCGATACCATCAAAGAGACTGTCAGACAAGAGGGTTTTTTTCTTTCTAAAAACTCTCTCCAGCTAAAGGGAAAGGGGGGAATGTTATTAAAATAAAAGCTTTACTTAATGCTTCACATTTCAAATGCTTTAACTGTTTTTCCTTCTTTTCTGTAGCTTTAATAAAACATTAAAAGGATTTTAATGGTGTGTTTGCCACGATACGATGGAGGCTGAGGTCTCAGTATGCCAAGCCCCAAGCCTTGTTTAACGTTGGACAGTGACAATTTCAAAGGAAATTGGCTAGAGGAGGGAGGGAAAGAGAGACTCCATGTTTTGAGGCAGAAAGCAAGGCTGTACAAAAGCCTGATCAGGTAGGCAAGGTCCCGCCGCTCTATCTCAACACAGACAGGCTCCTCAAGGACTCCCAGATAAAGGATGCGCTAGAAGGGAATAGTGAACAGCTGTTTTATTTTGTCTGGATCTGTGCTATCTAAAGAAGGCCTAGGTGTATCTGTGTGCTTTAACTAGCATATGCCCTTGAAGAACTAAACTATAAACCCAGTGTGCCCACAAGGTGGAACTCTGGGAAAGGGTGTGCTTAAGCTATTGAGGAGCTTGAGGGCTCAGCACTGAGCCTGGGGGGGCCCAACAGCAGGTAGGCCGCGAGGTGCCATTTCCATGAAGGTTAATAGACAGAGCACCTTGTGACATACCAGGGTGCAATCCAGACCAGTGCGGGGCTGTGTCACCATTCCCCTGCAACCTGAGGTGCCTTGCAATGCCTCACTGTTGTTGCTCCCAACCTGGACCGCTCACAAATAGCTTGCAGGTTACACCCACATATGTTTGTCTAACTCAGTGGTTCTCAAACTGTGGGTCGGGACCCCGAAGTGTCACTCCCAGGGCTGACTTAGATTTGCTGGGACCCGGGGCTGAAGTCTGAGCCCCCCTGCCCAGGGCCAAAGCATGAGGACTTCAGCTCTGGGTGGCGGGGCTCAGGTTGAAGGCCCCCTGCCCAGAGCAGTGGGGGCTCAGGCTTTGCCCCCCCTGGGCAGTGGGGCTTGGTTGGGCTCAGGCTTCAGTCCCCCCTCTGGGGGTCATGTAGTAATTTTTGTTGTCAGAAGGGGGTTGAGGTGCAATGAAGTTTGAGAACCCCTGAACTGCACTTGCCATCACACCTTGGCTTTAACATCCCTGGGGGCGGAGGGGGGGGCGCACCAAAGTATTTAATTTCAGAAAGGGGAACTACACAAAAATGAGGAAGTCAGTTAAACAGAAATTAAAAGGTACAGCGCCAAAAGTAAAATCCCTGCATGCTGGATGAAAACTTTTTAAAGACACCACAATAGAGGCTCAATTTAAATGTATCCCTCAAATTAAAAAACATACTAAAAGGACCAAAAAACTGTCAGCACGGCTAAACAACAAAGTAAAAGAAGCAGTTAGAGGCAAAAAGGCATTCTTTCAAAAGTGGAAATTAATTCCTGTTGAGGAAAATAGAAAGGAGCATAAACTCTGGCAAGTAAAGTGTAAAAATACAATTAGGAAGGCCAAAAAAGAATTTGAATAACAGCTAGCCAAAGACTCAAAAAGTAACAGCAAAAAATGTAAGTACATCAGAAGCAGGAAACCTGCTAAACAACCAGTGGGAGCCATTGGATGATCGAGATGCTAAAGAAGCACTTCAGGATGATAAGGCCATTGTGGAGAAGCTAAATGAATTCTTTGCCTTGGTCTTCACAGCTGAGAATGTGAGGCAGATTCCCAAACCTGAGCCATTCTTTTTAGGTGACAAATCTGAGGAACTGTCTCAGCTTGAGGTGTCATTAGAAAAGGTTTTGGAACAAATTGATAAATTAAACAGTAATAAGTCATCAGGACCAGATGGTATTCATCCAAGAGTTCTGAAGGAACTCAAATGTGAAATTGCAAAACTACTAATTGTGTGATGTAACCTATCATTTAAATTAGCTTCTCTACCAGATGACTGGAGGATAGCTAATGTGACACCAATTTTTAAAAAGGCTTCAGAGGCAATCCTGGCTATTACAGGCCGGTAAGCCTAACTTCAGTTCTGGGCAAATTGGTTGAAACTATAGTAAAGAACAGAATTATCAGACACACAGATGAACATAGATGTTGGGGAATAGTCAACATGGTTTCTGTAAAGGGAAATTGTGCCTCACCAATCTACTAGAATTCTTTGAGGGGTTCAACAAGCATGTGGACAAGGGTGATCCAGTGGATATAGTGTAATTAGATTTTCAGAATGCCTTTGACAAGGTACCTCACCAAAGGCTCTTAAGCAAAGTAAATTGTCTTCAGCTTAGAAATTAGATGACTTGGGGGGATATGATATAGAGGTTGATAAAATTATGACTGGTGTGGAGAAAGTAAATAAGGAAGTCTTATTTCCTCCTTCTCATAACACAAGAACTAGGGGGGTCACCAAATGAAATGAATAGGCAGCAGGTTTAAAACAAACAAAAGGACGTATTTCTTCACACAACACACAGTCAACCTGTGGAACTCTTTGCCAGAGTATGTTGTGAAGGCCAAGATTATAATAAGGTTCACAAAAGAATTAGATAAGTTCATGGAAAATAGATCCATCAATGGCTATTAGCCAGGATGGGCAAGGATGGTATTCCTAGCCTCTGTTTGCCAGAAGCTGGGAATGGGCGACAGGGAATGGACCACTTGATGATTACCTGTTCTGTTCATTCCCTCTGAAGCACCTGGCATTGGCTACTGTTGGAAGAATGGGCTAGACGGACCTTTGCTCTAACCCAGTATGTCTGTTCTTATATTCTTACGTCTCGCAACCTTGGTTATATTGCAGGGTGACCCCCTATACTCCCAGTCCAACATTTTCCCTCAGAAATATATGTCTTGTACTACCCAGCCCTCTTCTGGACAGTACAAATATATTAAGTCTGTTATTGCTTTACGGGAGTAATATACATACAACTTGCCACCCTAAATCAGGGGTGGCCAATCTGTGGCTCCAGACCCACATGTGGCTCTTCAGAAGTTAATATGCGGCTCTTTGTATAGACACCGACTCTGGGGCTGGAGCTACAGGCACCAATTTTCCAGGCCCTGCCCCTACTCCACCCCTTTCCGCCCCCTCCCCTTAGTCTGCCATGCCCTTGCTCCTCTCTCTCCCCCCAAGAGCCTCCTGCATACCACGAAACAGATGATCGGGAGGTGCGGGGAGGGAGGGGGAGATGCTGATTGGCAGGGCTGACAGTGGGAGGGAGGCACTGGGACTGGGGGGGGGGGGAAGCTAATGGGGGGCTGCTGACGTACTACTGTGGTTCTTTGGCAATGTCTATTGGTAAATTCTGGCTCCTCCTCCGGTTCAGGTTGGCCACCCCTGCCCTAAATGAAGTTACCTAGACACTTCACCTTAAATACTGGATTAGATAGACTAAAAACAAGTTTATTAACTACAAAGAGATAAATTTTAAGTGAGTACAAGAAATGAGGCATAAGTCAGAAGTGGTTAGAAGAAGATAAAGATAAGGTAGGCATTAGAAAGCATTTTTAACAAACTATATTAGATTTAAAGCAAAGTTTCTTACCATATGGTTCCAACACCATTACTGACCAAACTTTGAGGTCAGATCCCCTCCCCCAGAGTCCAACAGCTGTTTCTTTTGTCTTCCCAGGTGCAGAGAATGAGATGAGCAAAGGGGGGAGGGGTGTCTGCTCCCCCTTTTTATAGTTTCAGCTCCTCTTTGAAAAGCATTTCCAGCTGAGAAGGGGTCTGGTGAAGGAAGGAGACCTCATGCTGTTCCTTTACTAAGATGCAGATCTCTTTGTCCCCATTCCCCTTTCTTGCCAAAGAGGGCCACATGATAGATGATGGCTGTCACAGCCAGGTCATGGGCAGTCAGACCTAATGGTCAGAGTCAGAGTCCACAGCCACAGGATGGGAGTCAATAGTCAGCTGGGTAAGGATACCAGATTAGAAGCACAAGACAAACTTGAGAGCAGAACCATGGCCCAGTAACTAGAGTCAGGCCAGGTTGGGATACCATAAGGTCAAAGGCAGGAGACAAACTAGAGATCAGAACCACAAGTCAGGGAGCAGAAGCAGGGTAGGTAACAGTTGCATGGACAGGCAACATGTGGGTTGGGGGCATGCAGTTTCAAGTACCTCTCCCCCCCCCCCCCCCGATTTCCGCAAGTGCCCAGCTGCCCTTGCAGGGCTTGCTCTGTTCAACCTGCCAGCAGGGGAAGGAGCTTCTGTCTTTCTCCCACTATGCCTCCTGCCCCCCACCCCCCCAAGTACATTTCTGGCTTGCTTGGACTCTGTCCCCAGCAGCTGGCCCAGGCTGGGAGCAGAGGTGGCAGTACGGAGGCACTTCTCACGACGGCTGAGGGTAGCTGTTCTGGGTTGCTGCCTCTGTACAGCATGGTGGCTGCTGGAGAGATAGCCTGGCTGGGGAGGCAGCAGCCCGCACCCTCTGCTCTCCACCCAGCCCCAGCTGCCAGGGACAGGAGCTGAGCAAGCCAGAGATCCCTGATCCTCTGCACATTTTGAGCTCTCTTGGCCCCTGTCCTAGCAGCTGGGCCTGGATGGGGAGCAGAGAGGGTGGGCCTCCACCACCTCCCTAGCCAGGCTCACTCGCAGGTAGCAACCCTAAACGCAGTCAGCTGATGTGAGAAGCGGCTCTGTACCGCCCCCTCAGCTCCCTGCCCGACTGCTGGGGGAGAGGCCAAGCAAGGTGGAAATGCCAGAGGAGAGGCACAGCAGGAGGACAGAGCTCCCTCCCACCTCCCCCGAGGTAACTCTGGCAGGGGGAGTGTGGGGACCCCAGGCCAGGCAGACAGGGGCGGGGGGACTGATGGAGAAGGTGCTGGGAGCAGGATCCCTCTGCTCAGCAATGCTCACAGCCCTCCCCCTGCTGAAGTATCCGCAGGGTCACAGGAGCTACGGGGAAATACTGTGGTGCTGTGAGTCACCTCGTCACAGAGGCATAAGTTCCCTGCTCCTGTGGCTCCAGCCCCGTAGGAGCCAGCAGGATTGGCTGCCCTGGTCCAGGGAGGTGGGGCTGGAAGGTTCCTCCCAGAGGCGACACATGGGGTAGTCACATGCCCCCCCCCTTTTACATTGAGCCACCCCACTATCAGCAGGCACAAGTCATCTCTGATTGTGCGTTCCTGTGCTGGGTTTATATAGTAGCTGTGGACCAATCAGCATTCTGCCAGTCAGGTTCCAGCACTGGAATCCGACTATCCTCTGTCAGGGTTCAGCTTCTGCCCTAGCAACTGTGGGTAGATCTCCAAATAGGAATCAGAGTAGCAGCCGTGTTAGTCTGTATCCGCAAAAAGAACAGGAGTACTTGTGGCACCTTAGAGACTAACAAATTTATTAGAGCATAAGCTTTCGTGGGCTACAGCCCACTTCTTATATGCATCCGAAGAAGTGGGCTGTGGCCCATGAAAGCTTATGCTCTAATAAATTTGTTAGTGTCGAAGGTGCCACAAGTACTCCTGTTCTTTTTCCAGATAGGAAGTTAGCACTTACTAGTCCCTAAGAATCCTGTGGACCATTATTCAAGACCCATGGCTCCTGACAGGGGCCTATCAGCTTTGTTGACACCTAGCTGGGGCATCAGCTTGCTCTTTGTCTTTTAAAAACTGTTTTAGCTACACCCCAGATTAATCTGGGAAACACACTTCAGTCATGATTTCAATTTATGTTCATAACTTTACACATAATGTTACTACATGCATTTCACCATATTACTGATCAGCAAGTCATGAATTTTCAAATGATACCTCCCAAGGCATGCCTTGTACAAAGGTTACTATAAATAGTGTGTAGGGTAGTGTACAGGGGTGCATTAAGTTGTCACACATCTGTGCCCAGGAAGAGTGCCAGAGAGGACAAGGGGAGAAACAGTGCTGCAGCCTGCTGAGACCCAGGGAAGCTTAAAAGCAGACAGGGCCTAGTGTGGCTGGCCCAAACACAGCAACTGGGTGAGTGGCCAGCCAAGGGGAGCTGTCCCAGAGCTGTGTGTGTGACAGATATACTTAAATAAAGCTTACACAATCCTTCCCTTCAGGAATTCATGCATCTGGGAGGAAACAGGAGAATCTGGATGAAAAACACATTATTTCCCTTTGTTTGGATCTACACAACCTTTCTCCTACATTACATCTCTTCTCTGGAAAGCTCCAACCAAGTTAGGTGGTCTCTTTGTTGGACTCTACCATATGGTTACTTTAAAGTCACCTGAACTCGTTTAAGAGTGAGTTCCTCTCTATGTAGGTTGTGTGCAGCTTAGTTAGATTCAAAGACAGTTTCTACAACTTGTGGTAATCAACCAACCTTTTGTTTGTGGACTGCAAACTTATCAGTAAAAATGGCTCCAATCCTGGGATAAAAAAATCAGCCTTTTCACAACTCACTTGAGTTACAGTCATTCTATTTCATTAATAAACACAGTTTTGGACTAAGGCAAATGCTTGACCTTTGTTACCCTGGTTTCAATTAATGTCATATTCTGATGCCCTTGTTCACTTTGAATAGCATGTGTAATCTCATTGATTTCAATGCAGCAACTTGAGGTATAAAGATTATTCAGTGTGAAGAAAGTTATCAATATCTTACCCTGGATATTTTCAGTCACATAAGAAATAATTAAAATTAATAACATTAAACAGAAAATTTTAAATCCAGTCCCACCTCCATCACAGAAAATAAACCCAAACAATAATGAGCAGTGAGCACATACTGAGAGATGTGAGCTTGAAAACCACAAATACATTTTAAACCAAACACTGATAGTGAATGACAGGAAGTTCATAAGATCAACGTCAAACAGTTTTTCAAAAACTATGATCAAATCACTATCAAAAATGTTAACCAGGAGATGAGTCTGTCAGACAGAAAGAAGCAAGTTGTTTTCCTTTTGTGTCTTGAAGTACAATCTTTTAAAACCTTTAACTCCAAAGTATTCCAACTAACTTTCTACCCAAATTAAAGTGTAAAGTATAAACTCTGGCAAGTCAAGTGTAAAAGTATAATTAGGCAGGCCAAAAAATAATGTGAAGAGCAAATAGCCAAGGACTCAAAAACTAACAACAAAAAACATTTTAAGTACATCAGAAGCAGGAAGCATGCCAAACAATCAGTAGGATCATGGACGATCCAGGTGCTAAAGGGGCACTCAAGGAAGACAAGGCTATTGTGGAGAAGCTAAATGAATTCTTTGCATCAGTCTTCACTGCAGAGGATGTGAGAGAGCCTTTAACATCTGAGCCATTCTTTTTAGGTGACAAATCTGAGGAACTGTCCCAGATTGAGGCATCAATAGAGGAAGTTTTGGAACTTGATAAATTAAACAGTAAGAAGTCACCAGGACCAGATGATATTCATCCAAGAACATAAGAAAGGCCGTACTGGGTCAGACCAAAGGTCCATCTAGCCTAGTATCCTGTCTACCGACAGTGGCCAATGCCAGGTGCCCCAGAGGGAGTGAACCTAACAGGCAATGATTAAGTGATCTCTCTCCTGCCATCCATCTCCACCCTCTGACAGACAGAGGCTAGGGACACCATTCCTTACCCGTCCTGGCTAATAGCCATTAATAGACTTAACCACTATGAATTTATCCAGTTCTCTTTTAAACTCTGTTATAGTCCTAGCCTTCACAACCTCCTCAGGTAAGGAGTTCCACAAGTTGACAAGAGTTCCAAAGGAACTCAAATATGAAATTGCAGAACTACTAAGTATGGTATGTAACAAACCATTTGAATCAGCTTTTGCACCAGATGACTGGAGGATAGCTAATGTATTGCCAATTTTTTTAAAAGGCTCCAGAGGTGATCCTGGCAATTACAGGCCAGTAAGCCTAACTTCAGTTCCAGGCAAATTGGTTGAAATTATAGTAAAGCATAGAATTATCAGTCATACAGATGAACATGATTTGTCGGAGAAGAGTAACATGGCTTTTGTAAATGGAAATCATGCCTCACCAAACTATTGGAATTCTTTGAGGAGGTTAACAGTCACGTGGACAGGAGTGATCCTGTGGATACAGTGTACTTGACTTTCAGAAAGCCTTTGATGAGGTCCATCACGAAAGGCTCTTAAGCAAAGTAAGCAGTCATGGGATAAGAGAGAAGGTCCTTTCATGGATCAATAGCTGGTTGAAAGACTAGAAAACAAAGTAAACAATGGTGTCCCCAGGGATCTGTACTGGGACCAATGCTGTTCAACATACAGTAAAACCTCAGAGTTACAAACATCTTGGAAATGGAGGGTGTTCATAATTCTGTAATGTTTGTAAGGCTGAACAAAACATCAAAAGTTTACAACTGAACATAGACTTAATACAGCTTTGAAATTTTACTATGCAGAAGAAAAATGCTATCTTTAACCATCTTAATTTAAATGAAACAAACACAGAAACAGTTTCCTTATCTTGTCAAATCTTTTTTTTTAAACTTTCCATTTTTTTTTAGTAGTTTACATTTAACACAGTACTGTACTGTATTTGCCCCTTTTTTTTTTTTTTTTTGGGGGGGGGGTCTGCTGCTGCAGCCTGATTCCATACTTCCGGTTCCAAATCAGGTGTGTGGTTGACTGGTCAATTCGTAAAGCTGGTGTTTGTAACTCTGAGGTTCTACTGTATTCATAAATGATCTGGAAAAAGGGGTAAACAGTGAGATGGCAAAATTTGCAGACAATACAAAATTACTGAAGAGAGTTTAATCTAAAGCAGACTGCAAAGAGTTACAAAGGGATCTCATAAAACTGAGTGAATGGACAACAGAATGACAGATGAAATTCACTGTTGATAAATGCAAAGTAATCCACATTGGAAAACATAATCCCAACTACACATACAAAATGATGTGGTCTAAATTAGCTGTTACCATTCAAGAAAGAGGTTTTGTACTCATTGTGGATAGTTCTCTGAAAACATCTGCTTAATATGCAGCGGCAGTCAAAAAAGTTAACAGAATGTTAGGAACCATTAGGAAAGGGATAGATAAGAAGACAGTAAATTTAATAATGCCACTATATAAATCCATGGTACACCCACACCTTGAATACTGCATGAAGTTCTGGTCACCCCATCTCAAAAAAGATATATTAGAATTGGAAAAGATGCAGAGAAGGGCAACAAAAATGATTAAGGGTATGGAACAGCTTCTATATGAGGAGAGATTAAAAAGACTGGCACTTTTCATCTTGGAAAAGAGACAACTAAGGGGGGATATGATAGAGGCCTATAAAATTATGACTGGTGTGGAGAAAGTGAATCAGGAAGAGTTATTTACTCATTCACATAAGAACCAGGAGTCACCCAATGAAATTAATAGGCAGCAGGTTCAAAACAAACAAAAGGAAGTACTTCTTCACACAACACATAGTCAACTTGTGGAACTCCTTGCCAGGGGATGTTGTGAAGGCCAAAAGTATAACTGGGCTCAAAAAAGAATTAGATAAGTTCGTGGAAGAAAGGTCTATCTATGGCTATCAGGGATGTAGCAGGGATGCAACCCCATGCTCTGGGTGTCCCTCGCCTCTGACTGCCATAAGCTAGGAGTGGACAATAGGGGATGGATCATTCAATGATTGCTTGTTCAACCAGCATACAGTATGCTATATAAAATCACTGATGAGAGAAATTTGGCTAAGGACACAAAGACAAACCCCTAATCCTCTGCACTTACACAGAACTACAAGTGAAAAACATCCCAATCATAAACTATATGGAATTCAATTTATCTAATTTAGAAGTCAGAAAGGCTGGTTTCTGGAAAGGGAGGTGTTTTAAAGGCAAAGATTAGATCAGCAAGCCTGTCCTCCAGTACTTCCTGGGAGGTATCTTTAAATGACAGACTAATTACTGTGTATATTAAACACATACATAGAAGATTGGCATTAGGTAACCTAATTGCTGGAAGCAACTATGGAGCCAAAGAGAGATTAGTACACTTTTCACTTTTAACCAATACAAGATCTGGCCATCAACCTTGTAAACAGATCTTTTTGAAGGATAACTCAGCTACTGAGAAAGTTACTGTATTTCAGTTACTGTATTTCAGTCAAAATGGTGAAGTCTTTTTACCTGCTACCCATAATAGGGTTTTAAATTACACTTGCTCCTAGTTAGAGCCACTGTCTTGGGGGTAGTATATGTAAAGGTATTATAAACAAGGTCTTCAGCATGCCATCAATTTATGCTGCACAAATGTAAGAACAAAGACTGAGAAATGGAAAACAAGCTTCTTTCCCTCTTCTAAACTAAGAAAAAATTGTTGACTTAAAATAAGATTTCAATTAAAGAGCCTCAAGGAAAAAACAACTGACCAGCCTATGACTAAACAGATGGCCCAAGAGCAGAGTAATAAATTAAAGAAAGCCAACTTGAACTAGTTGATGTGCTAGACAGCTGGAATTTTACCTGCTGGGAGCTGCATCTCCCTGCCTACTTTTAAATACTAGTCTTCTCTTAGGCAAAACAACATATTTAAACTGGGCTGCCCAGCTTTTGGTAACAATTTTGGTGAACCTGGCCCTTCACTAATGTATTTACATTGGAAAACTGCATTTTTCTCAGCCCCCTCAGAAATGCAATCACTAGTAGAGTGAGCACACCAGACTGGATGGAACTTTGGTCTGATCTAGTGTGGCAATTCCTATGATCCAGTCATTATTACCAAAAATGCAAGTAGCTTGCAATTGCTGGTACCAAATGTCTCCATGATTTTCAATCAGTTCCCATCTATTGGTAAGAAGTTGATCCAGACTTCTTTGGTTGGACTCTCGAGTTTCTGGATGATAAGGCTGACTTCTGTGCAATATAGGAACCTCTTTGATGTTTGCTTAACTGAATTTTTGGTCAGAATATAGCTTTTACAGCTACTATACCTACAGCCCCGGGACTCTGGCATTCTGTGGTTTCAATAAGTAGTTTGAGAACTGGTCTGGGAATTGTTCAGTCTTGCTGTCCTCCAACTCCAGTGGCCTGTAGGAGATGCCCACACTTTCCCCCTTTGTTTTTAATTCCTATAGTCCTTTTACATAAAGTATTTAACCACCAAAATCCTTATTGTAGCTCAATATTGTAAATACTTAAGATCTATGAAGCCAACATTCTGCCTTAGCTTGCCTTTCTAGCTCTCCTTATAGCTTGTATACATTTTCTGACATTCCAGTTAGCAATATTTATTTCAGAAAGTAATCAGGGGAACAGCCATTTTAGAGTCAGAGTTTAAGGCCAGAAGGGATCACCAGATCAAGTCTGACCTCCTGAATATCACAGGCCATTAACATCACCCTGCACCCATACACTAAACCCAACAACTGATGTATTTCTCCTCACAACAACCCTGAGAAATAGGGAAGTGCTATTATTTCCCTTTTACAGATGGAGAATTGTGGCCCAGCAAGACTAAGTGACCTGCCCAGGGTTACACAGGATGTTTGTGACAGACAGGGCCAGCTCCAGGGTTTTGGCTACCCCAAGCAGCCAAACAAAACAAAAAACAAACAAAAAAAAAAGCCGCGATTGCAATTGCAATCTGCGGCGGCAATTTGGCGGGAGGTCCTTCGCTCCGAGCAGGAGTGAGGGACCATCCACCGAATTGCCGCCGAACAGCTGGACCTGCCGCCCCTCTCCGGAGCGGCCGCCCCAAGCACCTGCTTGGTAAGCTGGTGCCTGGAGCCGGCCCTGATGACAGAGCAGTGATTGGGTCCAAGTCTCCCTTGACATGCCATTCAAGATCAGACCAGGGATCCATCTAATCCCATATCCAGTCACTGACAGTGGCTGGTACCAGATGCTTCAGACAAAGCTTCAAGAAAAGCTGCAATAGGCAGTTATGGGATAACGGGCCCATGCAAAGACTCTCCTAAGTCGTTGGCTTATACCCTGAAGGATGAGGATTCATATCCTTCCAAACCTCTTGCTCATTTTTAGTGTTTACTATTCTAACTGGATATTCTGGTTGCCCTCAATGCCGTCATTCTAGACCTCAATGATACCATGAGGCAGAGTCTTGTCAGCTTCCCTTTGCAGCTTCTTGGGAAAGGGACAAGCCGTAGCAGCTGTGAGAATAGAGAAGCTGCCTGCCTGCACTTGATTCTGATCAATAGGGAGGAAGTGTTTGTGAATCTGAACATGGAAAGCTATTTGAGTTAAAGTGATCATGAAATTATATATTTCATAGTTCTGTGGAAAGAAAGTAATGAGAGTAGCAGAACAAGAACAATGGACTTCAAAAAAGCAGACTGTAACAAACTCAGAGAACTGGCAGGTAGGGTCCCATGGGAAGCAAATCTAAAGGAAAAAGGTGTTTGAGAGAGCTGGCAGTTTCTCAAGGAGACAATATTAAAGGCACAACTGCAAATTATCCCAATGCGAAGGAATGATAGGAAGAATAGCATGAGGCCAATATGGCTTCATCAAGAGCTCTTTAATGACCTGAAAATCAAAAAAGAATCCTACAAAAAGTGGGACATGGACAAATTGCTAAGGAGGAGTACAAAAGGATAACACAAGCATGTAGGTACAAAATTAGAAAGGCTATGGCACAAAATTAGTTTCACTTAGCAAGGGACATAAAAGGCAATAAGAAGAAATCCTTTAAATACATTAGGAGCAGGAGAAAATTCAAGGAAAGTGTAGGTCCTCTACTTAGCAGGGACAAAGAGCTAATAATTGATTACATCAAAAGGTGTTTAATACCTATTTTGTTTCATTATTTCTTATTAAGGTTAATGGTGACCAGATAATCAATTCACTTAATATTAACAACAAGGGGAAAGGAATGCAAGCCAAATAGGGAAAGAACAGGATAAAGAATATTTAGGTAAATTAGATGTCAAGAACAAATCATGTCAAAGCAACCCGATAGCTTTCTTTGACAGGGTAACAAGCCTTGTGGGTCCATAACTGGTTGGAAAACTGTTCCCAGAGCATAGTTATCAGTGGTTCACAGTCATGCTGGATTCATGCTGGAAGGACATAACAAGTGGGGTCCCGCAGGGATCAGTTCTGGGTCTGGTTCTGTAAATATCTTCATCAATGATTTAGATAATGGCATAGAGAGTACACTTATAAAGTTTGCGGACAATACCAAGCTGGGAGGGGTTGCAAGCGCTTTGGAGGATAGGATTATAATTCAAAATGATCTGGACAAACTAGACAAATGGTCTGAAGTAAATAGGATGAAATTCAATAAGGACAAATGCAAAGAACTCCACTTAGGAAGGAACAATCAATTGCACACATACAAAATGGGAAATGACTGACAAGGAAGGAGTACTGCAGAAAGGGATATGGGGGTCATAGTGATGGGGGTCATAGTGGACCACAAGCTAAATATGAGTCAACAGTGTAGCACTGTTGCAAAAAAAGTGAACATCATTTTGGGATGTATTAGCAGGAGTGTTGTAATCAAGACATGACAAGTAATTCTTCTGCTCTATTCCGTGCTGATTAAGCTTCAATTGGAGTATTGTATCCAGTTCTGGGTGCCACATTTCAGGAAAGATGTGGACAAATTGGAGACAGTCCAGAAAAGAGCAACAAAAATAATTAAAGGTCTAGAAAACATGACCTATGAGGGAAGATTGAAAAAATTGGGTTCTTTAGTCTGGAAAAGACAAGAGAAGACTGAGAGGGGACATAACAGTTTTAAAGTATGTAAAAGGTTGCTACAAGGAAGAGAGAGAAAAATTGTTCTTCTTAACCTCTGAGGATAGGACAAGAAGCAATGGGCTTAAATTGCAGCAAGGAAAGTTTAGGTTGGACATTAGGAAAAACTTCCAAAATGTCAGGGTGGTTAAGCACTGGAATAAATTCCCTAGGGAGGTTGTGGAATCGCCATCATTGAGATTTTTAAGAGCAGGTTAGACAAATACCTGTCAGGGATGGTCTAGATCAGGGGTGGGCACTCTATGGCCCAGGGACCACATCCAGCCCTCCAGATGTTTTAATCTGGCCCTCAAGTTCCAGCTGGGGAGCGGGGTCCAGGGCTTGCCCCGCTCCATGCAGCTCCCAGAAGCAGCGGCATGTCCCCCCTCTGGCTCCTATGAGTAGGGGCAGCCAGGGGGCTTCACATGCTGCCCCTGCCCGAAGCGCTGACCCCGCATTTCCCATTGTCCGGGAACCGTGGCCAATGGGAGTTGCAGGGGCGACACCTGCGGACAGGGCAGCGCGCAGAGCCGCCTGGCCGTGCCTCCGCTGCTTGAGGTAAGCACCGCCCAGAGCCTGCACCCCTGACCCCCTCCTGTGCCCCAACCCCCTGCCACAGCCCTGATCCCCCTCCCACCCTCCAAACCCCTCAGCTCCAGTCCGGAGCACCCTTCTGCACCCCGAACTCCTCATTTCTGGCCCCATCCCAGAGCCCACACCTCCAGCTGAAGCCCTCACCCCCTCCCACACCCCAACTCCCAATTTTGTGAGCATTCCTGGCCCACCATACAATTTCCATACACAGATATGGCCCTTGGGCCAAAAAGTTTGTCCACCCCTGGTCTAGATAATACTTAGTCCTGCCATGAGTGCAAGGGACTGGACTAGATGACCTCTCAAGGTCCCTGCCAGTCCTATGATTCTATGTATTCAAGTCAGCATGGCCTGATAAAATTCATCCTAGGGTACTTAAGGAATTAGCTGAAGCAATCTCAGAACAGTAAAAAATTACCTTTGAGAACTTATGGAGGACAGGTGAGATCCCAGAGGCTGGAAAAGGGCAAACATAGTACCTATCTTTAAAAAGGGGAGCAAAGGAGACAAGGGAATTATAGACCAGTCAGACTAACTTTGATACCTGGAAAGATACTGGAACAACTTATTAAACAATCAATTTGTATGCAGTTAGAAGATAATAGGGTTATAAGGAATAGCCAGCATGGATTTGTCAAGAACAAATAATGCCCAACCAACCTAAATTTCTTCTTTGACAGGGTTACTTGCCTTGTGGATGCGGGTGAACAGCTTGATTTTAGTAAGGCTTTTGACACAATCCCACATGCCATTCTCATAAGCAAACTAGGAAATGTGGTCTTGATGAAATTACTATAAGGTGGGTGCACAACTGGTTGAAAGTCCTTATTCAAAGAATAGTTATCAATGGTTAGTTGCAAAATTGGGAGGGCAAAGCTAGTGGGGTCCCACGGCAGTGAGTCCTGGTATTAGTCAATATTTTTATTAATGACTTGGATGATGGAGTAGGGAGTATGCTTATAAAATCTGCAGGTGACACCAAGCTGGGAGAGATTGCATGCACTTTGGTGGGCAGGACTAGAATTCAAAATGACCTTGACTAATTAGAGAACTGGTCTGAAATCAACAAGATGAAATTCAATAAAAATAAGTGCAAAGTACTTCACTTGGGAAGGAAAAATCAAAGACACAACTACAAAACAGGGAATAAGTGGCGAAGTGGCAGTACTGCTGAAAAGGATCTGGGGGATTATACTGGATCACATATTGAATCTGAGTTACCAGTGTGATGCAGTTACAAAAAAGACTATTATTCTAGGGTGTATTAACAGGAGTATCATATGTAGGGTAGAATGTTTCTTTTAAGTTTGTAATTACAATTTATTTTAGTTTTCTTTTATTTTGAGAAATAAATAACAAAGCTCTGGATTTTTTCCTTAGAAACATTTCCGAGTTTCTTTAGGTATATGTGTGATTTTGTTTTTAACTTTGTAAAATAAATGTGAATTTAAAAAATAGTTGATATTGTTGATAGTTTGCTCTCAGACATGTTGTTTTGCTGTTTACGCCTTTTTTTGTTGTTGTTTACTCCATTTGTTTTGCTCTTTACTCCACCCCAAGTTGGGAGGGGTTGCAAGTGCCTTGGAGAATAGGATTAAAATTCAAAATGATCTGGACAAACTGGAGAAATGGTCTGAAGTAAATACAATGAAATTCAATAAGGACAAATGCAAAGTACTCCACTTAGGAAGGAACAATTAACTGCACACATACAAAATGGGAAATGACTGCCTAGAAAGGATTACTGAGGAAAGGGATCTGGGAGTTACAGTGGATCACAAAGTAAATATGAGTCAGCAGTGTAACACTCTTGCAAAAAAAGCAAACATTCTGGGATGTATTAGCAGAAATGTTGTAAGCAAGACACGAGAAATAATTCTTCCCCTCTACTCCACGCTGATAAGGTCTCAGGTGGACTACTGTGTCCAGTTCCGGGTGCAACATTTCAGGAAAGATGTGGACAAACTGGAGAAAGTCTAGAAGAGAGCAACAAAAATGATTAAAGGTCTTTAAAACATGACCTATGAGGAAAGATTTTAAAAATTGGGTTTATTTAGTCTGGAAAAGTCTGAGGAGGGGACATGATAACATAAAAAGTTGCTATGAGGAGGGTGAAGAATTGTTCTTGTTAACCTCTGAGGATAGGATAAGAAGCAACAGGCTTAAATCACAGCAAGCAAGGCTTAGGCTGGACATTAGGAAAAACTTCCTAAGTATCAGAATAGGTAAGCAGTGGAACAAATTGCCTATGGAGGTTGTGGAATCTCCTTCAGTGAAGGTTTTTAAGAACAGGCTAAACAAACACCTGTCAGGGAATGGTCTAGTTATTATGTAGTCTTGCCTTGAATGCAGGGGACTGAACTAAATGATCTACTGAAGTCCCTTCCAGTCCGACAAGTCTATGATTCTATGGGTATGTCTACACTATGGGATTAATCCGAATTTACAGAATTCGATTTTTGGCAACAGATTGTATAAAGTCGAATGTATGCGGCCACACTAAGCACATTAATTTGGCGGTGTGCGTCCATGTACCAGGGCTAGTGTCGATTTCTGGAGCATTGCACTGTGGGTAGCTATCCCATAGTTCCCACAGTCTCCTCCGCCCATTGGAATTCTGGGATGAGATCGCAATGCCTGATGGGGCCAAAAACATTGTCGCAGGTAGTTCTGGGTACATCCTCCCCTTCCATCCGGGAAAGCAACGGCAGACAACCGTTTCGCGCCTTTTTCCTGGGTGAACAGTGCAGACACCATACCGTGGCAAGCATTTTGCCCGCTCAGCTCAAGACAGCAGTCATGAACATTGTAATACCTCGCGCGTTATCATGCAGTTTATGCTGAACCAGAACCTGCAAAACCAGGTGACAAGGAGTAGGCTACGGCAGCGCGGCGACGAGAGTTATGAGGACATGGACATGGAATTCTATCAAATCACGGGCCCCGGCACTTTGGAGATCATGCTGTTAATGGGGTAGGTTCATGCCGTGGAATGCCGATTCTGGGCCCGGAAAACAAGCACGGACTTGTGGGACCACATAGTGTCACAGGTGTGGGATGATTCCCAGTGGCTGCGAAACTTTCGCATGCGTAAGGGCACTTTCATGGAACTTTGTGACTTGCTTTCCCCTGCCCTGAAGCACCAGAATACCAAGATGAGAGCAGCCCTCACAGTTGAGAAGCAAGGGGCGATAGCCCTGTGGAAGCTTGCAACACCAGACAGTCGGGAATCAATTTGGAGTGGGCAAATCTACTGTGGGGGCTGCTGGATCCAAGTAGCCAAAGCAATCACTGAGCTGTTGCTACCAAAGATAGTGACTCTGGGAAATGTGCTGGTCATAGTGGATGGCTTTGCTGCAACGGGATTCCCTAACTGTGGTGGGGCGATAGATGGAACCCATATCCCTATCTTGGCACCGGAGCACCAGGGCAGCCAGTACGTAAACCGCAAGGGATACTTTTCAATGGTGCTGCAAGCACTGGTAGATCACAAGGGACGTTTCACCAACATCAACGTGGGATGGCCGGGAAGGGTCATGACGCTCGCGTCTTCAGGAACACTACTCTGTTTAAACGGCTGCAGCAAGGGACTTACTTCCCAGACCAGAAAATAACAGTTGGGGATGTTGAAATGCCTATAGTTATCCTTGGGGACCCAGCCTATCCCTTAATGCCATGGCTCATGAAGCCATACACAGGCAGCCTGGACAGTAGTCAGGACCTGTTCAACTACAGGCTGAGCAAGTGCAGAATGGTAGTAGAATGTGCATTTGGACGTTTAAAAGGTCGCTGGCGCACTTTACTGACTCGCTCAGACCTCAGCCAAACCAATATTCCCATTGTTATTGCTGCTTGCTGTGTGCTCCACAATCTCTGTGAGAGTAAGGGGGAGACCTTTATGGCGGGGTGGGAGGCTGAGGCAAATCGCCTGGCTGCTGATTATGCGCAGCCAGACACCAGGGCGATTAGAAGAGCACACCAGGAAGCGCTGCACATCAGAGAATCTTTGAAAACCAGTTTCATGACTGGCCAGGCTACCGTGTGAAAGTTCTGTTTGTTTCTCCTTGATGAAAACCCACCCCCTTGATTGACTCGTTCTCTGTAAGCAACCCACCCTCCCCCTTCGATCCCAGCTTGCTTTCAAAGGAAATAAAGTCACTATCATTTAAAAATCATGCATTCTTTATTAATTAATTATAAAAAGAGGGAGAGAACTGACAAGGTAGCCCGGGTGGGGTTTGGGAGGAGGATAGGAGGGAAGGAAAACGCCACTAAAAAAGTTCAATATAATGACAGCCTTTTGGTTGGGCTGTCCACTGGGGTGGAGTGGGAGGGTGCACGGAGCCTCCCCCACCCGTGTTCTTACCTCACCGTCTGGGTGAGGAGGCTATGGAACACGGTGAGGGGGGAGGGAGGTTATACAGCGGCTGCAGCAGCACTCTGTCCTCCTGCTGCCATTCCTGAAGCTCCACCAGACACCAGAGCATGTCCGTTTGATCACACAGCAGCCCCAGCGTTGCGGCCTGCCACCTCTCATCTCGAGCATCCCTCATGGCCTCATGTTCACTGGCATCTTTCCTGTACTTTGATACCATGTCCTTCCTCTCATTCAGATGAGCTCTTTCATTGCAGGTGGATTCCATGATTTCCGAGAACATTTCGTCTCGCGTCCTTTTTTTTCCGACGCCTTATCTGAGATAGCCTTCGGGACGGAGGAGGGAGGCTTGAAAAATTTGCAGCTGCGGGAGGGAGGGAAAAAAGGGAGAGAAGTATTTAAAAAGATACATTTTACAGAACAGTGCTTATACTCTTTCACGGTGAACAACACTATTCACATTACATAGCACATGTGATTTCGGTACAAGGTCGCATTTTTCATCTTAATATTGAGTGCCTGCGGCTTTGGTGTTAGAGAGCACAGACGCAGGTCCAGGCAACAGAATTCAGCTTGTATGCGGCCATAGTAAGCCATTGTCTTTCGGCTTCTGCAGGTTTCCTACAAGCAGTGCCCTCCTTTCCCACATACCAAGCAAAGCCCGTTGAGTGCTGCGGTTTTCCTGTTAACGTGCAGCAGCAGAAACCAAACTAACCCCCCGCCATCCAATTCTCTGGGATAATCGCTTTATCCCTCCCCCACACCACGTGGCTGGTTTCAGGGAAGATCCCTGCAGAAACCAAAGTACGCCCCCCCCTCCAATTCTCTGGGGTGATCGCTTTATCCCTCCTCCCACCGCGTGGCTGGTATTAGGGAAGATCTCCTCCCCACCACACTTGGCTAACTACAGGGAAGGATTTCTTTTCAGCCACAGGCAAACAGCCCAGTAGGAACGGCCACCTCTGTCCCCTTAATTAAATTCCCATATTTCAACCAGGTTACCATGAATGATATCACTCTCCTGAGGATAACATAGCGAGATAAAGAATGGATGTTGCTTGAATGCCAGCAAACACCGGGACCATACGCTCTCATGCAATGATACCAGATTACTTGCTACTAGCATGGCATGGTCAAGTGTCCTACCATGGAGGACGGAATAAGGCTGCACTGCCAAGAAACCTTGTGGAAAAGCTTTTGGAGTACCTCCAAGAGAGCTTCATGGAGATGTCCCTGGAGGATTTCCGCTCCATTAACAGACTTTTCCAGTAGCTGCACTGGCCTTGAATGCATCCCAAGTCCTCAGGGCAAATTACTCATTAAAAAATGCTTGCTTTTAAACCATATTTTATATTTACAAAGGTACACTCACCGGAGGCCCTTCCATGGCCTCACTGTCTTGGGGTTGGGAATGTACTTCAGTCAGGCTGAGAAAAAGATCCTGGCTGTTGAGGAGAATGGAGTGCTGGGTGCTCTCTGGAAGCTCGTCGTCATCCTCCTCCTCTTCCCCATCCGCAGAATCCTCAGGCATGGCCGAGATTACCCCCTCCTCGGAATCCACGGTCAGAGGTGGGGTAGTGGTGGCGGCCCCCCCAGAATTGCATGCAGCTCAGCGTAGAAGCGGCATGTCTGCAGCTCTGACCCAGAGCGACCGTTTGCCTCCTTTGTTTTTTGATAGGCTTGTCTCAGCTCCTTAACTTTCACGCGGCACTGCAGTGAGTCCCTAATGTGACCTCGCTCCATCATGCCCTTGGAGATCTTTTCAAATGTTTTGGCATTTCGTCTTTTGGAACGTAGTTCTGCTAGCACGGAATCCTCTCCCCATATAGCAATCAGATCCAGTACCTCCCGTACGGTCCATGCTGGTGCTCTTTTTCGATTCTCGGACTGCATGGTTACCTGTGCTGATGAGCTCGGCATGGTCACCTGTGCTCTGCACGCTGGGCAAACAGGAAATGTAATTCAAAAGTTCGCGGGGCTTTTCCTGTCTACCTGGCCAGTGCCATCCGAGTTCAGATTGCTGTCCAGAGCCGTCACAATGGTGCACTGTGAGATAGCTCCCGGAGGCCAATACCGTCGAATTGCGACCACACTAACCCTAATTCGAAATGGCAATACCGATTTCAGTGCTACTCCCCTCGTCGGGGAGGAGTACAGATATCGATATTAAGAGCCCTTTATATCGAAGTAAAGGGCTTCGTTGTGTGGACGCATGTAGGGTTAATTTGATTTAACGCTGCTAAATTCGAGATAAACTCCTAGTGTAGACCAGGCCTATGTAAGACATGAAAGGTAGTTGTCCTGCTCTACTAAGCACTGGTCAGGCCTCAGCTGGAGTACTGCATCCAATGCTGGGTGCCACACTTTAGGAAAGATGGCTAAATCAGAGAGAGTCCAGAGAGCAACAAAAGTGATAGAAGCTTTAGAAAACATGATCTATGAGGAAAGGTTAAAAAAAAAAAAAAAGAGTATGGTTAGCCTTGAGAAAGAAGACTGAGGGGGGACTTGATAACAGTCTCCAACTATGTTAAGAACTGTTTTAAAGAGGATGGTGACCAATTGTTCTCCATGTCCATGGAGGTAGGATAAGAAGAAATGAGCTTAATCTCCAGCAAGGGAGATTTAGGTTTGATATTAGGGGAAAGTTTCTAGTTATAAGGTTAGTTGAGTTCTGGAATAAGCTTCCAAGGGAGGTCATGGAATCCCCATCATTAAAGGTTTTTATGAACAGGTTGGACAAACACCAGTATAGGGATGGTCTCTGTTTACTTGGTTCTGCCTCAGTGCAGCCCTCTCAAGTCTTTTTCAGCCCTACATTTTTATGATTCTATGAATATCAACTCACCAGTTTCAGATATGCCCATCACAGTTTCTTTCACTTAGTAACACATCTAGTTGCTCTTGCTTATTTCCCATATTAATTGCATTTATGTAGATTGTTTAGCCCATTAATATTTCTTTTATTCAACTTCAGCTTCCAATCATCTCTAACTTTGGTGTTATTTTACAAATTACTAGTACTTGCCAGACTATTTGAATTAAGTGCAGATTCTCCCTCTCTAGCTGCTAACTACTTTAATATCCACATAATAAACCATGATCATTTGACCCCACTTCTGAATCTTACCACCAGCTATGCTAAAAAAATCTCTGGTGTAGACAGATGAGTGGTTTAGTTGACATAGCTCATTGAAAAGAGCTTCCTCTATGTAAATCAGTGCATTGCTGCTCTAAACCTTGTTGAAAACTGTCTAGCTAAACAGAAGCAGCAGAAGTGTGAATTATTCCCAGCCTTGCCCTCTGTGAGGTGAGAACCACTGAACTGCTACTGAGCAAGTTTCTTAAGAAACATAAACATACAGCTCCTTAAGACACCCTTTGAAACCCTGAGCCAGAGCTTGGCTCATGGTGCATCTCTTTTGTATCATGCCAGTTGTGCAAATGGTCCATAAAGCTGCCCTTAGCAGTTGAGGACTCCACCAGTGTGAGGGAATCCAGCCATATTTCCCCAACATAAGTGGTAAGCCTAAGAGAGGGGTGTGACTAGAACACCTGTGTGGTCTAGCAATTCTGGAGTAACTAGCCCTTGCAGGCCATACAGATGGCATAAATCAGAGCACCCCTAAGCCTGCTCTAACTTGCATGGGGGTGGCTCAGATCCTGTTGGCCAGACCCGAGGATCAGGGCCAGTGAATTTTGGCCCTCTTCTGCTTATTTCCTTAATATGTGGCATTTTGCTTGGTTTAAGTATGGATAGAGTTCAATTTTTCAAACAAACCAGGAGAATGAAGGACTGGGGAAGGAGAGAATTTTTACAATTTATTCACCGAACAAAGTTCTTTTGATATTTTCATTTATATCTGAGGAATAGATAAAATGATTAGCAATGTAGAACATTGTTATCACAATTTTTTTAACCAGTAATTCTGATATGCAGGCTTCACTATAGGGACCAAAGTCTTCACATGGGGCCATATACTGGAGTTGGTGGGAATCAAACTTGAGGGCAGAATTTGGCCCCTGGTAAATATACATTTGTCACAGCCTATGGTAGAACATTATTTATAGAAATGAAAATGGACTGTGTAAAAGTATATACAATATTCACATGGTGGATTTGGATCTCTGTTACATCACTGTAAAGCCAAAGTAATTCCACCAACTTCAGGTTTATATCAGTGTAACTGAGATCTGAATCTGGCCCATGGTATGGACACTTATCACGTCTATAGATCGGTGTGAGTGATTTTTGTAAGTGAATGTAGTACTTGTAATAGACATCAGACTGGGAGTGGTAGGGTACTTCATCTTGAGAACAAGTCTAACCCAGACGGCGTCAATGCGTGCTTCCCCATGCTTACTCAACCCTGACATAGAGCAACCATCTCTAAAGGAGGAGAGGATAGTTAGTTCTTTGTGCCTATTCTGCCTTTGTCCTGTGCTGAGTATGCCTACATGCAAGCCAATTTTGATGGCAGGCTCTTTGATATGGCCATCTCTTCTCTAGGAATTCGACTGAGACCACCAAAGTCATTTCATTTTCATATAGGTCACAAAACAGCCATTATATAGATATAATACTAGAATGACTAATGTTCTGATATGTACCACTTTACATCGTATTTACTGCTTTGGTGATTAGAACCTAGTTTCCTGAAACAAGCCTTCAGTACTGCTGTGAGAATTTTCAGTTTGAGAGGAAATTGCATGGTTGCATCGTGTAGTGGTTTAGTATTTACTCAATTCACTAAGCATATGAACCATCTCCCTAATACTTTAGCCTATATTTGGCTTAAAAGATGTATTTGCATTGACTTCATCGAGTGAGAGTCAGGCAAATTATTCCATTTAGAAAATCCCCAATTTCAGCATTGACTGGCTCTTGCAATGAAGATTTCAAATGCGTCAGCTGAATTATTTTAAAAACTAAGAAATGCAAGAGGTCGTTAAAAACAATCTGACTTGAAAAACATTAGGAAATGCATAAATTAATCACGCAAGCGAAGTCCAATATCTGCATTACTTGTGTCAAGCTCAAAGTGGCCTATAATGTTGCAAATGAAGAGGAAAGAAAGTTGCTCAATGCTTCTAACCACAAGTTTACACACTTGATTTTAACATAACAGTTTTGGTCTCTGAAATGTCAAGAATATAGCAAGGTTAGTTGAATGGTCTGCCACACTAAGTCAGTCTTGCTTTGCATGTTTTTCACAGAATAATATCTAGAGCAAAAAATTATTAGCTCAACAATATGCTCAAGTAACATTAATGGTCCTGATGAGTCCCTCAAAAAGCAACGTGAACAACTAAGGCTGACTCTCTTATTCATGATGCTGGATGAAAAGCAAACGCTAATCAAAACCAAAACATCTAACTCCCAGCGTCAAGATGACGCATCAGTCTCTCTTCTCATTATATTGGGTGGGGTTTAACCAGACTCTTCCAATATTTCCTGTTGTTGAACTATAAAAACAATAATACTTAACACACGTACAAAGCACTGAATAATGCATTAATCCTCACATCCTCTGAATCAGGCATGATTATCCTCATTTTGCAGCTACTGTGGTAGATTAGGTGACTTGTCAAGGACAGAAAAGTCTGTGCCAGAGCATGCTCTAATGCCTTCCAAACCTGAAGAAAGAAAACAGACTCCAACCCCATGGTTGCTGGGGTATCAAGGAAATCAAGCGCCTTTACTCATCTTCGTGGCCCTCTCTACCTCTTGGCATGCTGAGGGGCAATCCACCAGGCCAAATTCTGAACACGAACTCTACCTTTCCAGATGTGAAGGGGATGGTAGGGTTGCTACCAGCACTACTGACTTCTCTCAGTTTTCCTGGCAGTATTTCTGCTAGGTGAAGAACGCCATGAAGAATGGTAGTTCTCCACATCCACTCTCCTCCAATCCAATACACACACCACAGCCCACATGGCATTCAAACGAGAGGTTTCCAGGGACGGATGAAGCACAGAGAGTGGGCTCCATTCTCCCCTTCCATGAATTCATGGGCCTTCCTGCCCCTTTGTAGTGTTTCATTTCTGGCCAGGCTGCAAAGCAAGGCAGACATTTGGCCCTTTGCTTGGATGTCTCATCAATTTAATCAGCCCACAGCTTTCATTCAAGCCATTTTACAAAATTTAACGTGCAACTGCCTGCTATCAGAGCTGGACATTTCACTTAAAGGAGTGCATTTATAATCAGATAAAATGATGTCCCTACTGTATATGTTGCTTTTTATCCAGAATAGCAAAGACCTTTGTGGAAACATGAATTGTAATTAATGAAATCTTCTAAGTTTTGAACTATTAAAAAACTGAAGAGCCCTTGAGTTTAGATGGTCTTTATTATCACACGACATGAATTCTGCACCAATCAGTGAGCTTCTTATAAAATAAATAATACTCATTAAACCTGTTTTATCTTGGGAAGAAAAAACAGAATCATAGTACCAGCAGAAAGGAGTGTGATGGCTTAATTAGTAAGATTTTTGAGGCGCAAAAAGGAACAAAAACCAGGAGGTTAAATTGAGTTCACAGAAACCTAATCTTTAATTAATCTTTGAAATAAACACCTGATCTCACACAGTCTTTGTAGTTAAAACTCAACATTCCTGAGGGGAGCTTTGCCACCTAATCTAATAACAGTTTAGAGCAGGGGTCTCAAACTCTCAGCCCACGGGCCATCTGGGGAGGCTAGAGGGCCACAATGTGGCCCGCAAGGCTCTAGCAGTTTTGGGGCCAGTCTCTCCATTGGCACCACCTGCCTCCCCCGGGCGCTCCCCCCTCAGGGACCCCAGCAGCACAGTGGAGCTGAGCGGCATCTGCCTGCTCGCTCTAGTGGCTGCTAGCCCCTCCCTGTGGCCTAGGGGCGGGGCAGGGCAGGGCTGTGCCGTGCCTCCGCACGCTGTCTCCGCCCCAAGCGCCCCTGCAGCCAATGGGATGCTGCAGGGGCAGTGCCTGAGGGCAGAAGCGCACAGAGGCCCCCCAGCCCACCCTGCCTTGGAGCCCCAGGTAGGCGCCGCACCCTCTTCCCCTTCCCATGCACCCCCTCCCACCCCCAAACACCCTCCCAAAGCCTGCGCCCCATCCCCACACACACCCCCCAGCCCCCAAACTCCCTCCCAGGGCCTGCACCTGGTCCCCACACCACCTCCCAGAGCCTGCACCCCATCTCCACACACCCCCAGCCCCCAAACTCCCTCCCAGAACCTGCACCCTCTCCCCTCCCCCACCCAAACTCCCTCCCATAGCCCAACCTCTTACCCCTTCTGCATCCAAACTCTCTCCCAGAGCCTGCACCCCAATCCCCTACCCCAGACCTCCTCCCCCACCCAAACTCCATCCCAGAGCCTTAGGCAGGTGGGGGCAGAGTTTTTTTTTTGGGGGGGGGGGGGGTTCTAGGAAGCATGAGTGACATTGGCCCGCTGGGAAGATTTGAGGACTGGCACTGGCCCTAAGGTAAATTGAATTTGAGACCCGTGGTTTAGAGATTACTAAATATTAGATTTATCTAAATTCATGCTAAAGAGTGATTGTCCACATGGAAAGTATCAGAAGGGCTGCCAATATAATATATATATATTTTTTGAAGTACTACAACACCATGAGCGTTGCTTGACATCTGGTATGCTAGTGTCTTGTAGCAGAATATGCTTTGCTAGTCATAATTTTGAAGGTTCTTTAGAAGAGATGAAGAATTGGCGTCACTGGTTTGTCTAATTTTCTGGAGATTATTGCCTTTCAAATTCAACTTCAAAGAATGTTCACCAGGATTTAAGAAACTAGCAAGAATGGGGTTATTTTACACTTCTTGACAATGAACAGCTGCTTGCTCTTTGAGCTAAAGGGCTTCAAGCTTTTGATCAACAGTCAGCAAAGGGTAAAAGCCTTTTTACTTACATTACCCTGCACCCTTTTAAAGGAACATTACAAAGCAAAACCAGGGTTAAATCCAGCATCCTGGCAAGGCGAGGGGGTGGAGGAGAGCCTATTCAGCACTTAAAGGAATTTTAACTCACTTTCTAAAAAATTTCTGTGACACCTTCTTAGGTGCTATCCAATTCACTGGCAATAGCCATGAATGCATTTGTACTTTTTTGGATGACAATGTCCCATGCAATCCATGGTATTTTGTACTGTCACTGACACATGCATCTGGGGATCTCTTCAAAAGACCTAAGAAGCACAAAGAGAATTTCAGAGGGTAAAAAAAAGAAAAGTAGTCAATTTTTGCCCTCAGTACATGCCACAGTCTGGCTAGAAGGGACACTCAGCACATACACTTCCCATTATCTTAATTTTGATTACTTTGTAGTTCACTTTAACATTGGCCCACTAGGACGAACATTTGAAGGGTGATATTAAGTTTATTCTGTTTGAAATAACAGTAGGAAAACATTAATTATGGACTAATTGGTGTACTAGTTTAGCGCACACACACAGTTTTGACTTCAAATCCTTCATTGGGTTATAAGTAGAATGAGTTTAATGGTTCCTTCTGGTGACCTACATAATAAAAGCAGTTTTGTACAACCGCTAGTATCTGTTTAAAGGAGCCCCTTTTTTGGGGAAGCAGGGAGAAGCAAAAACAAAACAAGGAAAACCCAAGCAGTGAAGAACACTTACCATGTATAAATCCAAAGTTGTATATTTAAAAACAGAGCAAGAGGAATTCTTGAGACTATAAAGCTGTCAAATTCCCAGTCAAGCCCTTCTCGTTCATTCACTAGACTACTGTGAGGAACCCAGCCACTGACCCCTAGGTGGTTTAAGCCTCCAGCGTCTGAATGGAGCCCAGCTACTGCCCCACTCTTGGGGTCCCAGGGCACATTCTCAGGGTGCAGCAAACTTTCTGAATAGCATCCCATCATGAAAGCTGGAACTTACTGTCCAACTGTCTAGCCTCTGGCTCCAGCACTCACTTGTTCAAACTCCCCCATATCTTAGATACACCTTCTCCCAGAATCCCACCGTAAGAGAATACAGATCAGTTAGGAAAATAATTCCTAACTGCAATGCTCCTCATAGCTCACTCTTCTCTTGGGAGTCCTTGGGGGAACCATCTGTATTTAGGAAGATAGGGAGGTGACCCTGCCTCATGCAGGCCCCTTGAAAATTGAGTTTTCAGCTTGGTAAAGATACATACAGAGTTCATAATCTCACACAGAATTAATTACTTTTATAGAGATTCCCCAAATAAATCACACACAAAAACACACTACCTTTAAACAAGCCCTGTAATATAAATAATCATAGCACGGTTCAGTGAGGACTTTATCATTCAGAAATAGTAGGTGGTGTACATTAGTGTCACAGGAAAGACTGAATAATCAAGGTAGGACACTAGAGGAGGAAGATCTTAAAGGCTGAGTAAGTCCATCTACATAGACTGTCTGATTTCTGACCGATTTTTGTCTGTGGTTAGTGCTAACCAGATGCCCTGGAAATTACAGATGGCAGAACTTAAACTTGAGCATATACACAAGAGTGTGGAAGACAATCAGTCCTCTGTGCTTTTACCAGAATTTTTGCACACAATTAGGGGACTTCAATACATACAAAAAGCCTGTGAAATATATTTCTCTGCCCTGACATGTGGGGCAAAGGCATCTCTCTCTCTACACTTGACTAGTTATTGGCCAATCTTGTGAAGCCATACACTCAACTTGTTGATATTATTCCATCTGTCCGTAACAACTAACTATTGAACACCACATCTGATCAATTCCAAAATTTCAGGGAATGTTCTAGGCATGAGTGGCCAGAACCCTACTGATTTTGGGAAAATCAGAAAGCCACAAGGGAGACAAATGAGCCCCTGCCATCTATTTAGCATAGCCACAGCTTTAAGCACCTCTGCAATAGTCTACAGATCAAACTGGTTGACAGCAACCATAAAAACTTTCAGCATGACAGTACATTATCTCACCTCTGCTCATCCTCCCCAGAGAGTTTAATATACTGACACTCTCAATGACCTATTCCCAGATAAATAATAATGGTGGTGGGGAGGGGGAAATGGAGGCATACACACAGCCCTTGGGATGGGGAACAACCGGGGGCGGGGGAAGAACGGTGGCCCTCCATTGTGGCAAAGGCACACAGAACTTTTAGTTGGGTGAAAATCGGGGCCCTAGCACAGCGGGGCAGACAGAGCTGCTGGCATGGGAGAAGTGGGAACAGGGTGCACACAGGAGCCCTGCCACAGAGAATGGGGCACATCCAGAGCCCCGGGCCTGGTGGAGGGCTGCAGGGAATCCCTAAAACAGAAGGGGATGGGAGGGTCACACAGAGCTCATGGGGGCATTGGAGGAATGAAAGGAGGCCCTGGTATATACAGTGAGCTCAACCTAGACAAGCTATGAAGTGTGCGAGCCCTTCAGTAGCTAAAGACATGAAAATTCCTCAGACAAATGCAGTTTTAAGACACCTTTATACTCTTTCAATCCTAGGGCTGGCCTGGGTCTGAGCTGGCCAAGGTCTGAGCTGGCCCTTCATGAAAATTAGAACAGCTATTGCAATACTGTAACTTATGCCTAGTTAGTCAAAATGCTGTTCTGGTAGTTGGAGATCACTGAAATAGAGGGATGCCCCGTGCCCTGTCAATCTCCTGAGGTGGCATAGAACCAGCACACCTTTCATGGGGTATTTGATCATTTATTTCTTATTTTCCTGTTCTGGATATGTTGGTGCCAGTCTATTGGTACAACCGTTAAAAGTCATACAGGATTACAGAGTTTTTCAGCTAGTTAAAACTTAAGATATTTTAGTTTCCTGCAAAAAGTGGGACAGGATTCTACTGTTAATCAGGTCTTAAACAAAAATTAAATCATCAGAAGGACTCAGTGAAAAAGTTTAGTCAAGCAACTCCATTTATTGAGCCTCTAAGAGGTCTCTGTTTTAATTGCAACAAAAGTCACTTCGCAACATACAAAATAAATACAGGACACAATTATGATAAGGCTCCTTTCCATATGGCTAATCTTGGGAGCATGGGTTAGAAAGACTAAAATCCTGTCTAGTAGACAGAATGCATGCCTAAAGCCTGATTCTTAGAAAAGGTTTCTAGGACCAGTCAAGCTACCCAAAAGGTTCCCTTAAAAGAAACATCTGAAGTACAACACTACATTTAGAAATTGAATTATGTACTGGAGAAAGAAAGTAAGGCAGGAAGAGCTTGTATTTACATAAAGAGCATGCAATACAGATCATCAAATGGACATTCACTTTACATTTAGAGTTTATACCGTTAGCATGGGTGAGGAACTAAACTAGACAGTTCTCAATTTTAAAAAGGCTCTATGGTGCCTACCATATTGGATCTTATAGCTGCAGACATCTGACTGCTAAGGGCAACAACAAGGTATGGAAACTGTCCCGAAGTACGTTTGATAGAGATCATTTTAATATTGCACATTTCCATTCATAGAAGACAAGGGTTTAACTGAACGGAGACAGTTTGGCTTTTAGCCTCTCCATTCTTGTTGGAAGCAGACCGACCATTTCTTTACTGAGTTCTAGTTCAGTTTCTATGGCCTGGACAGCTTCTGGATGCTTCTCACAATAGTCTACTAGAAATGTGTAATATTCCAATGAGGCCTGCATATTCTCCAATTGTTTCTTGCCATCAGAAGTAATAAGCTTGCCATATAATCGTGCAATGTGAAATTTGGCCACCATTGCAGGGCGAAGAACATCATCCTCAAGTTTTTCAGGAAATATCTTATCTGGGTTCCTCAAAGAATCTAAGAAGAGTTCATAGTACTTGACTGCTAACTGAGCCAGAGAATTAATTTTTTTTATAGTATGAGAGTCGAGTTCCTCTAGCCTGTTACCAATAGCTACCTTTAAATCCATCATCTCATAATAGGTGTCCGCTAATTCAAACTGAAGCTGCCTACTTATCAGCAGGTAATACTGTGGATTCAAATCCACGTACATGGGCTCCAGCATATCTATTCTACGCTTGTGCATCTTGCAGCGTCTCTCATAATCTTCTTCAAAGAAAGCAAGCACCTTAAACAAGGCACTGTGGTCCTGAACAATTTCAATATGGTCAGTAACATAGCCATCAAACTGAAAGAACTCTTTTGCTTCATGAACATAATTCTGACCCACTAGGAAGACTTCTCTGGCTTCTTGAAAATCTAAAGGACATATACAGCTCACTTTTTCTTCTGTGGCTAATATAGAGTCACATAGATCACTGGTTCCAAAGAGGACAGCTTTCTTCCTGCCCTTCTCTTTTTCGTCTTCCTCTTTTTTCCTTTGGGCTTTAAGTTCTGATTGCCTGTCTGGATCCAACTCTCCGATATTATCCTAAAAATGACAGAGCATGTTAGTTTAAAATACATGTGGCTACAGAGAATAATATGCATTGAAGCTGCTTTTAATTACAGTCCTCATGCAAACAGAAGTTTGCAACAGCAAGACAAGAGAGTAGGCATGCTAACATTAAAACTTATGCTCACTAAACTAAACGTAAATTATGATCTTACCTCTGTAGTGCATGAGATTTATTTAACATGGATATTTTAGAAGTATGTCTCCACCCCACAGGGTTTTTGTATCCAGACAGACATTGGAGCTGGAGCCCTTTAAGGCCTCAATTCAACAAAGTACTTTCAGCACCTTCTTAATGGGCACTGTATAGTCCCATTGGAAGTCAATGGAACTATTTGAATGCTTAAGTGCTGAATAAGGATCACATTACCCACATGCTTACACTTCATCCTTGCCTACAATACAAAGTTTTGTTGGCAAAAGTTATGCCTCTTTAATTAAAGTGCTTTAAATAAAACCGCTGTTGTATGTCCACACTAACTCATGTCGGCAGAGCACATCCACACTAACAGCTCTTGCATCGACAAAGAGCAGTGCACAGTGGGTAGCTCTCTCACAGTGCAATTAGGGTGACCAGATCACCCAAGTCAAATATCAGGACGTGGGGAGGAGGGTGATGGGGGGAGGGAGGTGGCAGGGGGGGAAAAAACCCACCCTTCCTCCACAAGCACTGGAGGGAGGCCCAGGAGACGCAGGGGGAGCGCGGGGCCAGGGTGAGTGAGAGTCCAGCCTGGCCCCGAGCAGGCAGGACTCAGTCGGGCGGTAGGGAGAGTAGGGGGGCGGCCGCCCACGGTGCCAGGCGGCGGCTGTTCTCCCCCCGTGGGCAGCGGGACTCGGGAGCAGCCGCTGCTGCAGCTCCCACTGCCACGGGGGGAGGAAGCAGCCAATGGCCAAGCTCGGCAGCTGCAGCTCTGGCGCCCAGGCCTGCTGCGGTGACCCAGCAGTGTGCATGCTGCGACCAGCCCAGCCCCTGGCCAGTTGTGTCTGGGCTGCTGCCCAGCTGGTGTTATCCCACGGCGGCCCTGGAGTGGGGGCAGCAGGCCCCAGCCCCCCCGTCCCGCTCGGGTCCCACAGGGGAAAGAACGGGGCTGGGCTGCCGATGCCTCCGCCCCAGGGCCGTTGCGGGATAGCACCAGCTGGGCAGCAGCCCAGACGCGACTGGCCAGGGGCTGGTCTGGTCGCAGCGTGCACGCTGCTGGGTCCCTGCAGCAGGCCCAGGTGCCAGAGCCGCAGCTGCCGAGCTTGGCCATCGGCTGCTTCCTCCCCCCGCGGCAGCAGGAGCTGCAGCAGCAGCTGCTCCTGAGTCCCGCTGCCCAGGGGGGGCGGAGAACAGCCGCCGCCTGGCACCAGGGGCGGCCGCCCCTCTCCTCTCCCTACTGCCCAACTGAGTCCTGCCTGCACTCGGGGCCAGGCCGGATTCTCACTCACCCTGGCATTGCGCTTTCCCTGCCTCTCCGGGCCTCCCTTCAGCACTTGTGGAGGGAGGAGGAATGGTGAGCCTGGGGAAGAGGCGGGGATTCGGGGAGGGAGCCAATCGGGGCAGGAGGGGGTGGAGTCGGGGCGGGAGGAGGGGGTGCACGAGCACTTCTGGGCTCCGGAGCATTTCCTTGTTTGTCCAGTGTCCTGACCGCACATCGGTCGGGACGCGGGACAAACAAGGAAATATCAGGACAGTCCCGATAAAATTGGGACGTCTGGTCACCCTAAGTGCAATTGGCTGCAGGGTGTTTTGGGAAGGGTCTGCAATGACTCATGGGGCAGGTACAGCATCACATGATGCATGTTTCTCAGTCCCATCGTTACAGTGGCATCCTAGTAGATTGTTAGCCCCTTTTTCAACTGAAGTGCATGGAGGGAGGGAGAGGAGAGTGGAGTGTCTGGGGCAGGGGAATGTCAAAGCAGCACAGCAGTCCCTTTCCCCCCCCAACCTCGCCCACCCCCCAGCAGCAGTCTGCCTGCCACGGTGTTCCTAGTGCAGAGCAGACAGGAGCATTCCACGTTAATGATTTGCTCTTTGTTCCCCAAAGGGAGCAGCACACTCAGCTGTCAGATACTTCCCCAGAGCTTTGAAAGGGGAGGGGCACACGCCTGCAGGGCAGCAGAGATCAAAACAGTGAGCAGCCAGTTATGTGGACAAAACAAACAGCAGTATCTACTCTGTCGCTTTAACTCTGCCGCAAAAAGCTTTAGTCCTCTTGTTGAGGTGATTTTATTTTGTCGGCAAAACAGCAGAGTTTTGCCACCAAAAGTAGCTTTTTAGCGTGTATGCCCTCCCGTTTTGTTGGCAAAAGGCAGCTTTTGCAAAAAAAAAAAAAAAACAAAAAAAAAAACACAACCACCAGTTTGCAGGGTAGACAAGGCCTCAAACAAACATTTGTATGCTCTGCTGAATTAAAGCCTAAGAATGGGGCTTTGTGGGCGAAGATCAGGGAGACTTGTAAAGTTGCTATGTTCCATTAATCAACCGGCAGGGCTAAGCAAAGTGCTTGTTTCTGATCCAGTCTCCATACTTATTAGTAATAGAACAGCTTTATTCAAGGGTTAGCAGTTTTTAGAATATGTACAGCCTAGAGTTCAAATATTTGTCTCCTGATTACTGGCTGTGCAACTATGCATCCTTAATGACTGGTAGTGAAGTTATTCCTGTTATTTATAAACGAAGTTTTTGTTGATTCTGTTCACAATTGTTTAAAAGTAATCGTTGATTACCTCAAGTGATTTACGAGCACTCTGCAAAAGAGTCAAGCAGTACTTAATCCAACATCTTGCAATTTCAGCTTTTCTCTGTCGAAGATCCTGTTGGTCTTGTTCTGTTTCATCTGATAAATACACATATCAAATAAAAGCAGGGGAGAAGTGAAGTATTCCAGCTCAAATGTTTCATTAAATGAAAGAATGATCATTTACGTTGATCAGGATATTTTTCTGTCTTTCCCTTATAGTTTTAAGAGTGCAAAGGTTGTAATCCCTAACCCTAGCAGACTCAGAAGTGTGTGATTACTGTGGCTCCATCAAGTATTGCCTTTAAAAACAGTTTAGATATGTAACAGGAAGACCACCTGGACTTGGAGTTTTTCCAGAGTATAACAAACAGATTTGTTTTCTATTCTAAAGCGAGACCCCATCTGCCCTTCAAAAACAACCGTAACAGCAAAGCTGCTCTCTAGAATGATTAACACACTGTTTGCTCTTGCAACAGTCCTAAGAATTATAGTGAAATAGAGAGAGTGTCAAATTGAGGAAGTAGAGTCCGTGGCCAATCAAAAGTATAGGAACAGGAAGACTTGCTAGCCCACAAACTCTTACGCTCTCCTCCTCTCCCCAAGTTCCCCACCACAATCACAATTTGCAACACTGTTGACGTCTCAACACAGGCACCAAAGATTGAACGGACGTTAAAACTGAACTATCCAATCACCTCTAGGGGAAGTGGAGACAAATTAGTGGGCCAGTGTGGGGAAGCTTCAACTGCTGACACCGCCATTCTTGTTCTCTGGATACAAAGGATGCTTCAGTCTCCAGTGCCGTTAAATTGGTACCTTTCACAGGCACTACATTCACCTTTTTTTTTTTTTTTTTGGGGGGGGGGGGGGGGGGAGGTAGGGAAGGGCACGGCAGGAAAAAGTTGGAGAAGGAGAATTCTCAATAGCCTCAAAGTGACCTCCATTTATTCATTAGTTTAAGAATCCCTGCACTGTACACAGCGGATAGTTTTGGCTTTGTTTTACTAACAACAGAATTTAGATATGTTCCATTCACATGCTTGCAGGTGTCTGTTCTTTAAGCAGGTGTTCTTATTAGCAAGTACTAAGGTGAAGTAACTCTAGACCTTGACTGACCAATCCAGCCTTTTCTCCTTTAAAAGAGATTTGATGAATTACAGCTATTTCATATGCAGAAGTGTGACACATCACTGACTGATAAAGCTCCTACCTTGAAAATCTGAGTGAGTGAAACTTATTCCCATGTTTTAGATCTCAGAATTTTCCATATGATGATTTTCATAGTACAGTGGCTTAGGATATAAAACTTAAGAGGAAGGGAAGAGGAGGGAAAAAAAAAACAACAACAACAGGAGGAATGCCCAGCATGCCGTAATAAATATCACTTTGCACTTATATAGCATCTTCCATCCAATGATCTCAAATCATTAGCCTCCTCATCTATGTGACAGAAGTATCATTATTCCTATTTAACAGATGAGAAACTGAGGCACAGGGAGGTTAAGCAATTTGCCCAAAGTCACACAGGAAGATTTTGGCAGACTTGGAAAGAGGACCCTTGTCTCTAAACTCTCAGTCCTGTACTGGATGTAGAGACCATCACTGCCCATATACTTCTCTGTTATTATGTAATCGTGTTTATTACAGTAGTGACTAAGGGACAGCCAAGAAAAGGGCCCCCCACTGTGCTCGGTTCTGTACAGAGTAGACGACGACCCTTGCCCTGAAGAGCATACAGTCTAAATAAACAAGACAGACATAGGGTGGACTCCTCGTTTTTTTAGGGTGGAGGAAAGGGTCTGACACACAAGCAAAGTGAACAGCATGATGGCAGCAAACATCATGTTAGTTCCACCATTTTTTTTTTTTTTTTTGAGGGGGAAAGTTTAGTTTGGAGGAGATAAGCAAGAAGGGAAGGGGGAAAAGAAGGTAAGACGTCAAGTGTGGAATGAAGCTCAGGTGAAGAGACTGAGGGTGGGAGTGAGAGTCAATCAGCACAGAGCAGAGGAAGTCCAGTCACAACTGTAGAGTTCTCAATGTCCAAAGATTCCTTCTTTGGTTCCTACCAGATGGAGTCTCCTCTCTGTGACCCACAGGACAGTAGGAGAGATGCAGGCCCCAGAGTGTGAACATGTGGCCTCCCCTGCACAGTTCTGGGTACTGCAAGGTTCTGGGAGGGAAAGGTGGCTCTGGCGGGGTCCCATTTTACTCCTCCCCGCCACAGTGCAGCAGTTCCAGCTTTGTCTGCTTCTACTCCTACTGGCTAGGATCTCTGGGTGGCTTCCTTGGTGAAAGCATACCACATTTCTGACCCCAATGTCACCCTAGTCATCCAGACAGTAACACAGTCAAGTGACCATGGCAATCTAGATGCGTGAATTCACAGCTGTCAAATATTTCATATTTATTTTAAGATGTCTTGACAGACCTCTACGATTAGTACAACCCAATATTTTGTAAAGTCTTAGGTTTCCTTATCTAAAATGGCTCTTGCACACCCTGCCTCCTAAAAATGTAGTTAAATTGGCTAGATGAGATATAATGGGTGACTCTATATAGATTTTTGTCCATTTTCAAGTTTCCAAAAAATGTCGTAAGTGATGACATTTATACATTGTGCAACCCAGCTGACTGAACTCTGGTTAAAGGGAGTTTGGCTGTGTTCCCTTCAGCCGTATTCTACCCTTGAATAACAATACCAATTGGATTTAAGGGGACTACATTCCAATTAGCATGAACCCTTTAAAACTAGCTAACATTCACTGCAACAACGGCAGGCTAGGGAAATCCAAAAATGCAGCCCTTTTGAATGCTAGCACAATCTGCCATGAGTCTAAAGCCTCATTTATCTGAAGCTTTCAGTTGTCCAAGACTTTGAAATGCCCAGGGCTGTGCTGCAGATGTGGAAACCAAAGCTTACCATTTTACAGGAAGTAATGGGAGAGGTAGGATGTTTCAAGTAGCACAGCTATAGTCATGTGACCATGACCCTTCAGAAGTATGGCTGTCTCTTTAGGAGGGTACGTTCTTTTCCACTTGGTTTTGTTAATTTAAGAGTTGTTTATTTCATTACACCAATACAAAGTTAGTCAAGGATGATGACGACAACTTCATAAGTACCATCTAATGAGATTGCTTCACGTCAAGTGACAAATTGTAGGGTGTTTTATATGGAACTGCTTTTATGCTGAAGTCTTCATTTTAAGCCTATTCTTAGGAAATGTCTTCTCGCATAAGATTCGTTTAACAGTTTTCATTTAGGGATTGCTCTAAACAGATTATACACTGTATTGTAAATGTGAGCCAGAATTTAAAAAAAAAAAAAAAAAAAAAAAAATTAAGGGTGAGAAATATCCCCCCATACTCCTGAAAACATCTGGGTGGAGATGTTCAAATTTTAGACCTGCCCCAGTGTTTTTCCCCATCCTCCTGGCAACTTCTAACATCTGTTAATTTTACAAAACACAACCCACTAAAGTATCACGTGACTCTGGTGAAATTCCTGAATAAGCAGCAATAAGTATCTGAGCTTTTCTCAAGGTATTTACATGTACCAAATATTAAGAACTGTTATGTGTACAACTTAAAAATCTTGGTTTAATGGTAGTACTGGTATAAGGAAAGATAATTAATTCTCTTAAAAGGAACTGGAAGTACTATTAGAGCTCCCAACTGAGGAGCACATGAGCATTTAACATCCATACTAAAAATGCTTATTTCAAAGCTACTTGATTGAAGCTAACTACCATTAAAACAAAAAACACAAAGCTTACTGTCCTCTGAAGAAGGAACCTGTCCAGCTTGGCTAAAGATGACATTGGCCGCTGCTAAACAGTGTCGAGACTCCATAAAGCATTGCTGTGGGGGAGAGAAAGAGCAGTGTTCCATCATAGGTACAAAACAGCCAATGAGCTGCTACTTTAGACTTAACTAAGTCCCTCAATTTGTATAGTAAGGACATGTGAAGATGGGGAAATTGCAGAATTGAGAGATCCAGGGGCATTTTCCTTTGGACACTAGAAAATATAGGTGTAATACTGTGCAATTTGAAAGGAAAGATGATTTTTTACAAAGCAACAGAGGGTCCTGTGGCACCTTTGAGACTAACAGAAGTATAGGGAGCATAAGCTTTCGTTGGTAAGAACCTCACTTCTTCAGATGCAAGTAATGGAAATCTCCAGAGGCAGGTATAAATCAGTGTGGAGATAACGAGGTTAGTTCAATCAGGGAGGGTGAGGTGCTCTGCTAGCAGTTGAGGTGTGAACACCAAGGGAGGAGAAACTGCTTCTGTAGTTGGATAGCCATTCACAGTCTTTGTTTAATCCTGATCTGATGGTGTCAAATTTGCAAATGAACTGGAGCTCAGCAGTTTCTCTTTGGAGTCTGGTCCTGAAGTTTCTGCCCCTTCTCTACCTACGCGATATTGATGACATCTTCATCATCTGGACCCATGGGAAGGAGATCCTGGAAGAATTCCACCATGATTTCAACAGCTTCCACTCCACCTTCAACCTCAGCCTGGACCAATCTACACGGGAGGTCCACTTCCTAGACACCACCGTACAAATAAGCGATGGCCACATTACCACCACCCTATACCGAAAACCCACCGACCGCTATGCCTACCTTCATGCCTCCAGCTTCCACCACGGTCACACCACACGATCCATCGTCTACAGCCAAGCACTGAGGTACAATCGCATCTGCTCCAACCCCTCAGACAGAGGCCAACACCTACAAGATCTTCACCAAGCATTCTCAAAACTACGATACCCACACAAGGAAATAAAGAAACAAATCAACAGAGCCAGACGTGTACCCAGAAAACTCCTGCTACAAGACAGGCCCAGAAGAGAAACCAACAGAACTCCACTGGCCATCACCTACAGTCCTCAGCTTAAACCTCTCCAACGCATCATCAGTGATCTACAACCCATCCTGGACAATGATCCCTCACTTTCACAGACCTTGGGAGGCAGGCCAGTCCTCGCCCACAGACAACCTGCCAACCTTAAGCATATTCTCACCAGCAACCACGCACCGCACCATAACAACTCTAACTCAGGAACCAACCCATGCAACAAACCTCAATGCCAACTCTGCCCACATATCTACACCAGCAACACCATCACAGGACCTAACCAGATCAGCTACAACATCACCGGCTCATTCACCTGCACGTCCACCAATGTTATATATGCCATCATATGCCAGCAATGCCCCTCTGCTATGTACATTGGCCAAACTGGACAGTCACTACGCAAGAGGATAAATGGACACAAGTCAGATATCAGGAATGGCAATATACAAAAACCTGTAGGAGAACACTTCAACCTCCCTGGCCACACAATGGCAGATGTAAAGGTAGCCATCTTACAGCAAAAAAACTTCAGGACCAGACTCCAAAGAGAAACTGCTGAGCTCCAGTTCATTTGCAAATTTGACACCATCAGATCAGGATTAAACAAAGACTGTGAATGGCTATCCAACTACAGAATCAGTTTCTCCTCCCTTGGTGTTCACACCTCAACTGCTAGCAGAGCACCTCACCCTCCCTGATTGAACTAACCTCGTTATCTCCACACTGATTTATACCTGCCTCTGGAGATTTCCATTACTTGCATCTGAAGAAGTGAGGTTCTTACCCACGAAAGCTTATGCTCCCTATACTTCTGTTAGTCTCAAAGGTGCCACAGGACCCTCTGTTGCTTTTTACAGATTCAGACTAACACGGCTACCCCTCTGATACATGATTTTTTACATCTACTATGGAATATAGCACCTTCCCACCAAGTATCTCTGCTCCCACATATCCCATCTCAACCAACAACCCCCACACAGGTAGTCACTGCCTTTTATAGCAGGACTGAAGCACGAACATTATAAATTATTTCCATGCAACTCTGACCTATGCTACGGTCACTTCCTGAGGTGTGTGGTAAACACTGTGTTGTGGGGCATAACACAGCCCTGAGCTGAACATAAACTGAGTATACATTATGAGTCAGATTTTGATTCCCTTACTCTCACATTGAGTAGTACTTTACTTGATGGTTAATTCCTTCAATTTATCTCCTCAAAAGGTACAGGAGTGACAAGTTACTGCTGAAACTCTATCCTTAACTGAGTGGTATTGCAGAAGTCTCCAAAGCACCAAACTGTTTTACAGAACACATGAGAATTTGAGTTGTCTTGGGTATGAAAGGTCTCAAAAACAGAAATACGTCACAAAGCAGTGAGTTGTTTAGTGACAGTGCAGAGACTTTGGAGGCAAACACAACATCCATTATATGATTAATTCTAGTGCTTTCACAACCTTCAACAAATTTTGTGCACATGCTAAAATATCCAAGAACAATTACTTAAAGTGTGCAGTGTAAGACTCAAACCTGAATTTTTTTTTTGCTTTGGCTAGATAAGAACTAAGTACTAGTAGAAGGTAGTTTAAAAATAATTATTTTCCCTTATGTTTCACCTTAAAAAAAAACACCTCATAAGCACCACATCACAAACCACCATTATTATGAATTATTTGTACTACCAGGCCCACTTGTGCTTTAGTTCTTAAGTTTACCCCCTGCTCACTTTTGGCAACATGCTACCATAGGAAGTGGAACCACTGCACTCCCTTAAGACAGACGTTTGACATCTGAGGACTATGTGTGTGTTTAAAGGAGGGCATTTTAAAATCCAGTAGGCACCATATCTCGATGAGCTACTGGAACGGCAACTCTGACTTTGTAGTTACTTTTTATGATTGCAGATTAATAAGTCATAACCATAGCAGAGAACATTTAAATGACAGGTTTCAGAGTAGCAGCCATTAAATGGTTACCTTAGTGAGATAATATTGTGACAAGGTAGCAGCATTCAGAGCCCATTCTACTGGATAGTAGCCGCTGTACTCAAGCTGTCGTTTAAGGGTGGTATGGCAATACTGGGCAGCCTTTTCAATCATTTCCAGGTGTTGGTAGACTTGGGCCAGATAATATAATGTATGGGTATAGGCTTTTTCAAATCTGGGAAGACAATTTGGGTCTTACTTTAGATTTATTTATTTTTAAAAACAGCCATCACACACTCATTTCAAATGTATGCTCTAGTCAGCACCCACCTTTTTGATCTCTCTTGATCTGTAAGTTTTTCTTCTTCAGCCATGAAGTGTTCGTTGGGATCAAGGGGAGGGTTCCCATTCTGAAAAAGAATAGGCAGTATATCCAATACACAACCTATAATTTATTTGGTGATATTGTGCTCCCTCTGCTGGCTGCAGTGTGAAACACACAATGCAAGACCATAAAGACCGGTGAGCTTTTGCAGTTTTTCAATCCCAAATTCAACACTAGACTGTTGATTTTCCACAGAACTTCTGAATGTTGCATTTAATGTGATTTCCTGAAGTCCATGAGATGTTTTTAGAAAAAAGGCAAACAGTATGCCTCACTTTTTCTACTGTGTTATAAAACTGCTTTTCTCATATACAACTACTGTGTGTATTTTTTAAGAATATTACATTGCGACGAACTAATTTACTCTGGATTCATACTGATCTCATGAGAAGTTATTAAATACGTCTACAAATATCAAATAAAGAATTTATTTACCAAGATACACTACACCAGCACACACACAAGTATCCTTCACAATATTTCCTGCAGTATAGGCATAAAAAATGCCTAGCAGACCCTATCATGAGGTCTGATCCTGCTAGCATTTACACGTGAGTAGCTTTAATCAGGAGCAGTCACACAGAAATCAATGAACTACTTTGTGAGAGCAATGTCACTCGTGTGAAAGCATAACATTGTCCCTGGAAAGATTATGGGTTCACTCCCCATGAACAATCTCTTGATCTAAGGCCAGTCCACAGACTGTTTTTGAAATGGTAAAACTATTTTGGCTAGGAATTATTATTTTTTTTTTAAAACCAAAATAGTTATACTGGTACACGACATGGTGTGGATGAACTTATATTGGTATAAGGGTGCCTTATTCCAATATATCTTGTTCCCCTTCCCATATGGGAAAAGCTATACAGGTCTAAAGCACCTTTATGCTGATATTGTGTCCATACTAGAGGAGGGTGTATCATATTATATTATACCAGTATATTTAAAGCCCTACAGCATTTGTGTTTAGACAAGCCTTAGAAGCATGAGTCTCTACTGCTTAAGCTATAGCACGTCAGCCCGTTAACATGGAGGCAACAGACTCAAAAATTTCTGTATGTGGTCTAGCCACTGGAAGGGAATAAAGAACACACTGTGTTAGTTGGGTTACACACTCCCCGGGGGCCAGGAAAGCTTGAGATCCACAGCATATCAAATCCCCATATAGCATGGCATTTCTAACAAAGGTGCAGTTCAGAGCATTTGCTATTTCAGGTCCCTCCGGTCATCTATACGAGGACAAGAAAGAGGCAAAGAGTGAAAGGATACCACACAAATCTAGCTGCATGACCACAGGTAAAGTGCAATTCATTTTAAAGAAAAACTCCATTGATGTATCAATTTCAGTTTATTAGGTTCAACAGAGAACACCACAACATTCATTCCAAAGAGACCCCTGCTTCCTGAAGAGACTGAACCAAAGAGGAAAGCATCTCTCTTCCACCAGTTTTCAAAAGGGGGGGGGGGGGGGAGTCATAGCTTTGAGTACCGATTTAGATGGATTTAAACATATATTTAGGATGTATGGGAAGTAAATGTAGTTTTGTTCTACATTAACTAGTTTTTGTTCACTCTCTTTATGGAGATGATTTCTGGGGTTTATACAGAATGGTCCTGTATACAGCATCTTGCCATTGTGTCCGTTCCACCTTGCTGTCAGACAGCTGTCAGACACAGTTATAGCTAGCACGATTGGGCCATACCATGCCAACACAGTTTATGGCACAACTTTGTCTGTCTGCACCTAACTTGCTTCATAGCGATGTATGTGCCTGCTTTTTATGAAAATTCTGTACACCTACCCAATAGTGCATCAACTGCTGGTGGCACAGGCTGAGGACTGTGGATATTTTTCCAAGATAGCTTCCTCATATCACTTACCATTCTGGAAGTTTTTAAGCATGCCAATATATTAGCCAGTCACGTCTTACATGACATTATGAGCATTTTCAACACTGAGGGTACGTCTACACTACCCACCGGATTGGCGGGTAGTGATCAATCTATCGGGGATCGATTTATCATGTCTTGTCTAGACACGATAAATCGATCCCCGAACGCGCTCCCCATCGACTCTGGAACTCCAACGCTGCGAGAGGCGGAAGCGGAATCGACGGGGGAGCGGACGTCGATCCTGCGCCACGAAGACGCGAAGTCGATCTAAGATACGTCTACTTCAGCTACGCTATTCTCATAGCTGAAGTTGCGTATCTTAGCTCGATCCCCCCTCCCCAGCGTAGACCAGGCCTGAGATCAGTTTAGAAGTGCAACTTGCTGTACTAGTGTACATAGTAGTTTACAAGCTTATTGCTTGATCACTTCAAAAATGAACAGCAGATAAATGTCCCTGTAATAACAGTACTTAGCTCTACATGGATTTTTCATCCATCTCTCTCAAGGGAGGATAAATATCACTACCCTCCTGTTACAGGTGCGGACACTGAGACACAAAGAGGCAAAGCGACTTACCCAAGGTCTCCACAGCTCAGTGGAAGAGCTGGAACTAGAATCCAAATCTCCAGATGCAAAGCTCAGTACCTTATTTGTTGGGCCACATGGTCTCTGCCAAGCTAAGAGAATAATGTCAAGAGGCAGGAACTTCTGTAACAGGCTTTATTTGTCTACATTCTCAAGACATCCCATGAGGCAGAGGGAATCTGGATCAAGCTCATGATAGTAACACAGAATATGATTGACACATTCAAGTCATTCTGTTCTTTACACTTAGAATAAAACTGAAGACGTGGCCAGAATGGGACTCTCTCTGTGGCAATCCACCTCCCTCTGCCTCCTAGAGAGGGACTGCAAAGAAAGATACAGCAGCTCAGAGAAACACTCTTCATGAGAAGTGGGGTAAGGGCTGGGAGAGGGAGTAATATAGCTACCTTTTCCCCCCACAAATTGGGGGGGGGGACGACAGCGCAATAGGCTTGTGCCTTTACTTGCTTCTTTATTAAAACAACCCTGAAAGTTGTTCGTGTATGTGTATATATATATATATATATATACACACACACACACACACACACACACACATACATACTCTCTCTTATATACTGCTGGTCTTTAATTCAGGTTCTGTCTAGCCTGGAAAAGACGGTGATTGAAGAACTAATGAAGTGATGACATCACAAGAGTGCAAAAGCTAAATAACCCAGGGAGGAAAGGACTTTTAGAGTCCATTTGTTTAATCAATGCTTTTTTTTGGTTACACTTGTTTAGGATCAATAATTAACTTTTTTAAATAAAATTTATTTATTAAAGATTCCCACCAGTTCAACTGAGGTGCAAGAGCTCATAATACATTCCCCCAGAGACGCCCAACAAGTTCTTCAGCAAACTCCAGGAGATCAGAGGTCACATTTCTGAAGTTTAAAAAGTTACAGGACTATCTGGACCGGCTCTTTCCAGTCTCTGAGTGCTCCCTTCAGATCTCAGGCCTCATACCTTTACCTATGCTGGATAGAGTTGCATGATTCTCCCGCTCTTAGACCAGGCCCCAGACCCCAGTACCCTTTGAATCAACCATGATAAGCGAGCAGGTCCAACTGGTCTCAGCACCTGTGTTCTTCTCTTTGGGAGTCTGATCAGTGATGTAAATAGCGACCAAAGCATTGTTTATTTTGCTGTAGGAACAAAGCATTTTAAGACAGATGTGTGTAGAGTGTTTGTTATCTTACTTAAAAAGCCCTACCATCCTGTGATGGTGACCTAGGCAGGCCTAGCTTCTTCAGACATCCAAGCAGGGTTCTCACGTCTCTGTCTTACTCCTCTGAATAATTACTTTTAATCCTGCCAAGTCTCCTTTGTTCTTGTGAGTTCCTGGGCTTTTTGCCTTATTGGCCAAAACTAGTAAAGTTGTCTGAAGCCAGGATACAGAACCTTAAAACTCCAATTCTGTCACAAGAAACTTGAAAGCTTTCAAACCTTTTTTTACACCTCATAAAGCAGCAAAAAGTGAATAAACTTGATTTTAAAAGTTCTTTGTACGTTATTTTTAATATTCAAATCTCAGATCCTACCAATCAGGCAGTAAATCCACAACTGCACAGTTTAAATGCTGTGTTAAAACTAATCCCAAAATTTAAATGCATGTTAAAACTAATCCCACAAAACAATCTTCCCAAACTGACTATTATTCCAGCTTTCCATCTCAATTCAGTCTTTTCAGAGAAACAGTGGAAGAGCTCCATGGAGTTAAAAGAAAAACAAAACGGCAATCCAGTTTCTAACATCAGAGATAGAACCAACATATGCTTCAGGATCATGCTTATGGTCAAAATCTTGAATTACTCCTGGGGGAATTCTGCACCACTGCGCATGGGGTCCAGACCTTCCATACCCAGATACTCCTGCCGAGCCTCACCCCATACACCCAGAATCCCTCCAGCACGCCATACCTCAACCCCTTCATTTGGAGCCCCCCGAACCCAGACCCCCTGCCTCCAGACCCCCATCCCTGCACCCTAGACCACCCCCCACTGAGCTCACTACATCCCTGCACCTGAAACCCCATCCCCAAGCCTGTGCATGCAGATCCCCCCACACCTCGACCTCCCACTGAGCTGCCTGCACCCAGATTGTCCCACACAGAACCCTCTCACCACACATCTGGATGCCCCCACACTGAGCCCCTTCACACTTGGATCCTGCCTGGCTGAGCCTTCCTGCCCCACACCTGGTGTGCCTAGCACAGAGGAGCAGGGCCCCAGGGTGTTTCTGGGACAGGCCCAGGCCTTCTGCTGTGTCAGGGTCGGGTGCAGCCTCACCGCTGAATCCGTGTCCTGGGGGTGGGAAGGCTGCAGAGTGATCTCCCACCTTCGTGCAGCCAATGGTCTGTGCTCCCCATTGCCCTGCTGGAGCCTCCACATTTATTTATTGACAAATTAAACTTGCAGAATTTTAAACTATTGTGTGCAGAATTTAATTTTTTGGTGCAGAATGCCCTCAGGAGTATTGAATACAGGTTGTCATGTACACAGCATCAATGCCAGAAATGAGTGTCAGGTATTAACTGGGAGACATTTTTTAAAAGTTCAGTCCTCAAAGACAGAGAGGCCAAAAATTTGTAAATACCAAATTGTAATTGGAGGGATTTCCCCACCTCCCAGTGCATTGAATTGCAGTGTACTATGGTTTTCTTCAAAGTCACAAAAGGTGAATTAATGCAGAAAGCGGTCTTTGAGGCAATCACAATGTATAAATAGCTCTGCAAAGAGCATAACAAAAGCCCTGTTCTGCCATTGCTATCACACAGCAGAGTCAACAACTCAGGCCTTGTCTACACTGCCACTTTACAGCACGGCAACTTTTTCAGTCAGGGGTGTGAAAAAACACACCCCAGAGTGCTGCAAGTTTCAGCGCTGTAATGTGGCAGCGTGGACAGTGTTCCCAGTGCTGGTAGCTACTCCCCTCGTGGAGGTGGGTTTTTTATAGTGCTGGGAGAGCTCTCTCCCAGTGCTGGTGCCATGACTACACAGCCACATTAAAACACTGTCGCGGCAGTGCTTTAACATTGCTAGTGAAGACATGCCCTTAGATTGTTTAATATGCATAAGAAGTTTGATCATTAACAAGACTGCCTGAGACACACAAGAACCTTTCTGAAAGAAAACTAAATGCATGCAGCACTATAAATTGTCACAGTCAATCGATGCAGACAGTTCAGGAGTATTTAAGATTAACCCTTTTCCTTGTTAACTAAAATAAATGGTTTGAAGTCTCTCATGGCTCTGCAGTACTATCAGTATGAAGTTAAGTAGAGTTAGTGGAAGCTAGATTCCATCTGGTTTTAATTCTGGCTAAAAAACTTCCAACATTGATTATTTTACTTATTTTAGTATTTAAGCAGAGTTCATTTGCTGATTATTAAACCAGCATTGAAACTATCATGAATCACAGATCTCAGTTCCCCGTAGTGCTAGCAACACACATTATGACACTTTTCAGAAGCACAGTAGCTGCCAGCAGGAAGCTCAGAAATTCATGCTTCACGAAGATGTTTTTCAGAAAAAAATATTCACTATGTATATTTAACAAGAAATGCCTCTGCATGTGAAGGCTTAAAAATGATGTTCTTCTGCCAGATGCAGTCTTCAGGAAAATGGCCATCTTTTACCATCTACAGTGCTGACTAGCATCTCTAGGTGCTGCCATAACACAAATAAATAATAGTGCAGTGCATGTGTAAAATAAGCTGTTAACAGTACCTCTTTCATGTACTGATTATACAACGCCTCTGCAGATTCCAAGTAAGTCTGTGCTGTTTTAATTTCACCTCTTTCAGACCACAGGATACCCAAATTGTTCTATAAATGTAAAAGGAAGAAAGGGGGAAAAGGAAAAGAAGAAAAAAAAAAAAAAAGTTATTTTCCAGTATTTCCCATTCCCAACAACAAAGTTCTCTAAACACAACCAAATTCCACCCCAACACACACAGCCTATTTGAGTCAATGGGATTTACTGCCTTTGGCGAAAAAGGATTGTACTTGGCCCATAGTTTTTACCTTGAGTTGTTTAAAGATGCCTTATCACACTATAGCAAACATGAAAATAAAGACCCAAACATACATAAACATGTAATTTTCTGTATTTCTTATTATTTCAGATGTATGTTTAAACAGATGCTCTCTCTCTCTCATAGTTCTATTTCTGATTCACCCTGCAATTAAGTCATAGCATCAGTGTGGTCATAAAAATGACCAGGAAGTTAGAAATTCAGTATTATGACTTCAAGGCTGGATAAAATAGGATGAGAAGTTGAGCTAGGAAAGAGCAGATGATGTTTAAATAAGCATCTTCATTGATAGGCAAAGGTGGAAAGAAAAGTTAAGAAGTAGAAGTTAAGGGATGGGTATTTTAGACCTAAAACACAATTCACATGGCAACATTTCTTACATTGCTTCTGGAGGCTCTCCAATTTCAAAGAGCTTCTCCAAGTGTATCATTAAGAATTTAGCATTCATAAACATTCCAAGTTGGAGACACACTAATTTGGTTTCTATATTTGCTCATTTGAAAAGGCAAGTCTTAATATATAACTAGAGAGGGGTAAAAGTGGAATTCTATCAAGTTGCCTCTGCAGCTGGCCCATTCAAATTAGCCTTCTTTTAAGAGCATCAGACTGTGTGGTGCTCATGAAGAGAAACACTAAGTCCATGGGACTGGATGTACAGTGTAACAGGCAAAATCAGACAGCAATCATCTCGTATGGCACTATGCAAAAGAGCACAAATCAGAGACAGGGCCATAGGAATTGACCTGATAAAAGGAACTCTGTACCAGTGCTTCCACAATAGAGGTCAGTACAAAGAAAGCATATAAAGCACTTAAACAAAACAACAAAAAACAATTCTGTAGATTATTGCTTGTACTGCAGTATTTATGTTGCCTTCCTTTACATGTCCAAGGTTTGTTACAGCCTGTGAGATTGTGTTAGACACAATCCCAGTCAGACACCATGATTTCTAGTTGTGTTATTTGGCATACATTGTCCAATGCTAGGAACAAGAGCATCATCTGGCAACAGAACTTCTAATAGCATTGGAAACAGCTCTGGATACAGCAAAAATGAGAGGTGTGAAACAGCAGGAAAAAAAGACAGTGTATCCAGAAGATAGCACCTGTCTGTTACAAACAAGCAACATTTACAAAAGTCAATTCAGAAGCAGAGCTGAATCCTTGGCCTAAGGCAATAAAAATTAAAAAACTCTGACATGATGTAAACTTGTGTAGTTGTGACCCTTTTAGTTACTGGTGGGACACTAACCCATTTTGAATGGTTTCTGAATAACCCTGTAACTTTTAAATGACAGGTTTATAGTGTTGAGTATAAGCCCTACCCAAGTTGTCACACTGGAAGACAGTGACCACACACAAATGCAACCTTGAAAATTTCAGGTAACCCACTTGACTACAAGTAGTCATTTTTTCTGACTGGTATGTAGTCTCTCTCCACTATCCCCTATTACGGGGTGCCCAACCTGGGGCTCCAGAGCCACATGCGGCTCTTCGGAGGTTAATATGCAGCTCCTTACCTAGGCACTGATTCCAGGGCTGGAGCTATAGATGCTAACTTTCCAATGTGCAGGAGGTGCTCACTGCTCAACCCCCTGCTCTGCCCCCACTCCACAAGAGTTTTTTAAGGTCAGGCTTGACAAAGCCCTGGCTGGGATTATTTAGCTGGGAACCGGTCCTGCTTTGAGCAGGGGGTTGGACTAGATGATTTCCTGAGGTCCCTTCCAACCCTGATATTTTATGATTCCACCCCTTCCCCCAACACCCCTGCCGTGCCCTCGCTCCTTGCCCCTCCCCCACATAGCCTCCTGCTCACATGAAACAGCTGATGGGGGGGAGGGGCTGATTGGGGGTGAGGTCTGCCAGCAGGCAGGAGGCACTAGGGAGTGGATGGGGGGGGGGCTGCTGATGTATTACTGTGGCTCTTTGGCAATGTACATTGGTAAATTTGGCTCCTTCTCAGGCTCAGGTTGGCCACCCCTACCCTATTATAATAATTTTGCAGGGCTTCACAAGGAGACAGTTATTATTAGGTTGTCTGTTATGGTTAGATCAGCTAGCTGTTGTAAGGACATCTGAATAGTCGTTATGTTTAAGACAGCTTCTTTTAGGAGATGTAAAAATTGAGTAAAGACTGGAACATCTCTGAGAACGTACATGTATTTGGTAACCATTCTGAAGGGTCCAATATACAGAGGAGAATGAAATTATTGTAAGGAAATTAATAGTATTTGCAAAACTCCACTCACTCGGATAGGGTAATATACCTACGGTATTATATTACCCTAACGTTAAAGAGCAGGCAAACAGATTAACTGCAACAATAAATTCTCATCACAATTTTGCAATGCAACTTTATATTTTCAAAGCACTGTTTAAATAGTAACTAGCATAGCCCTAAGATTGCAGCATTTCAATAGCTCATATCGCCACTTACACTGTTAATGTCACCCTAAGCATCACAAATAAAACGGGCCCCGATCTGGCAAGGTTTATATGCTACGCTGCCTACGGTCAGGAACACCTCAACTCTGCAAATGGGGTATCTACGCAAACCTACTTCAAGTCCCAAATAGCTCGATGCTCCATATCGATTGGAGACTGCCGCCATCCAGAATCACACTCCCACCAGCCGGAGTCTAGAGCGAGTCCCGCCCCCCGTTGCCCAGAGGTGCTGGCCGCCGTTCACGGCGAGACAAGTCACCGCAGTGGGAACCAGAGGGCAACTCAGTCAAACCCTCGCCCGCCAGGAGAATCAAGCCAGGGTCTGCCATCCGCCTACGGGCGCCCACCCGCCTTGAGCCGCGGCAGAAGCTCATCGGCACGGCCCGTCCCGGGGCGCCCAGGGCGGCGGCGGCCGCTCCCTACCAACCTGGGCCTGGATGTAGAGGGAGACGCAGTCCCGGGAGAGGCGGTGGCGCTCCAGCAGCCGGGTGCACTTCAGCAGATGCTCCTCGCCGGCAGAGAGCTCCTCGGTCTCGGTGTGATTCACCCCCAGCTCGTACTCCACCACTGCCAGCCGCACGGCCCGCAGCGCCGCCGCCTCCCCCGCGGGGGCGCCCTCGGCCTCGGCCGCCTCCTCCGAGCCCAGCAGCTGCCTGATCTCCTCCAGCAGCTCCCGGGCGCCGTACTTGGAGCGGTAGGGCTCGTTCTCCGGGTCCTTCTTGGACTCCACGTTGGAGAGACTCAGCGAGCTGCGGAACTTCTCGCAGAGCGAGGCCCAGCCGGCGGGCGCTGCCATCTTCCTCGCCGGGCCCAACGCCACCCGCAACTGCGACCCACCGCCTGCTCGGCTCGGCGTTTTAGAGCGGACACGTGACACTCAGTGAGCAATCAGGACGCTGGGATGTCTGCCCTCCACTGTCATGACGCCCGACCCTAACGTTCGGCTCGTACCACGCCCCACCCTCACGACAGGCGGCGCGCTTTCGCCGAGCGCCCGCGCCTCCTTGTCAGAGCCGCAGGGTGCTCAGTGCCCAGCCTGTGCCCGCCTCAGGGGCAGCCTAGCACAGTGCCAGGGACACGGGAATAAACAGATGCCAAATATGGCTGGATCGTCACATTACCACAACCCCAGCTCTGCGCAAAACACGCCCATGAAGTGCTCTGGGGCACTGGCTCTTCATCTTTCCAGACTTCGCTAGGCCTCTTAGGAATCGGATTCGTCTTGTGTACCTGAAGTTTTACCTCACGTAAAAACTACTTGCTTACAAGCTCACACAAAAAATAAAAACGTGTCACAAATACCCTATTAGTAAAAAAAGTGCTTAATTTCTTTTTACCATATAATTTTAAAATCAATCAATTGGAATATATATTTACAATTACATTTCAGTGTACAGTATAGCACAGTACAAACAACTCGTGTGACATTTTTAGTTTGTTTTGACTTTGCTAGTGCTGTGCTGTTTATGTAACCTGTTGTAAAACTAGGCAAATATCTAGATGAGTTGATTTACTCCCATACCCCTGGTTGAGAACCACTGTTCTGGGGGAAGGCAGCTGCAGCACTTACAGGAACACAGGATGTCTGTCAGGTGCCATCATCCCAGGAATGAATTGCTAACGATTTCCCAGTACTGAGCATCTTCCTTTGCTAGTTGTAAGTTTCACAGAACTAGAAGAGAAGAAGTGCCCATTAACACTGCCTCCCTATTATTTCTCTCTTAAACTGCAAAGGGCCCATGGGGAAATGCAAGAGCACAGTCTATTTAAATAATTTTGTTCTGGGGTTCTTAGATCTGGTAATGACATCCTATAGTTCAACAAGGTAAATATTTTTCTTTTTTAATACATTTTTTCTTTATTCTTTGACCTCAAGAAACAATCAGAAAAATGCCAGAATAGACCCAAGCAGCTCTCATTGCAAATTGCACACTTGAACAATATAAAATGAGAAATCTGGAGAATTTAGATTTTATTTTTAATGAGCAAGAGAAATATTTAAAGATATGTTTAATGTCTAGATTTCAATTATATATCATAAGAAACAAAGAAGTTACTCACTTTCTGCAGTAACAATGGTTCTTTGAGATGTGTCCCCCCACTGAATCCTTCCACAATAAAAAGAAAAATCTTGGGAGACTTCCTAAAAGCCTTCGTCCTATCCAGGTAAAAGGCCAGGACTCTCCTAACATATAATGTCTATAGTATAGTCTCCCTTTTATCACAGTGAGGCTTAGGGTAAAAAGTTGGAAGGTGGATCAGTTGGTTCATGTGAAAAGGGGAGGTCACCTTGGGGGTAAACTTCAGCTGCAGTTTGTGTGTGACCTTGCCCCAAAAGAATACTGTGTAGAGGGGATGCATGCCATCAGAGCTGTTATTTCCCCTATTCTCCTAGCCAAGGTGATCGCCACCAGGAAGGCAGTTTTCATTTTCAGGTATGTAAACCATGGGTTTGAAGGGAGGTCTAGTCAGGTTTTTCAACACTAGGTTTAGATCCCATCTAGGGGTGGGATGTCAGGGTTGTAGGAAAAGGTTTACTATACCTTGAGGAATCATTTTGTGGTTGGATGTGATAGCACTGAGTATCCCTCTACATGTCGATAGAAGGCTCCGATAGCCACTAGGTGGACCTTGAGTGAACTGAGAAATAATCCCGATTTTTTAAGAGTCAGTACACAGTCTAGGATCTTTGGAAGAGTAGTGAGTGGCAGAGAAATTTGTTGGGAATTACACCAAGCCTGAAACCAGGGCCACTTTTGCAGGTACGTACAGCGTGTTGTGGCTTTTCTAATGTGTAGTAATACCTCTTGTACCTCCCCTGAGCAGGAGCTTTCTATGCGTTGGAACCATGAGGAGTCAAGTCTTGAGGTGGAAAATCCCGAGGTTGAGATGCAGCGTGTGTCCTTCATTCTGCGAGAGGAGGTATGGAGTGGATTGAAGACAGATTGACAGGCATGTCTCAAGTTGTGACAGGTAAGACTACCAAGTCTGTCTTGGCCAGGTGGAAGCAATTAGTATGATGTGTGCTCCTTCTCTTTTTATTTTGAATAGGACTTTTAACAGTAGGGGAAACAAGGGAAAGGCATAGAGAAGGTCCTTGTCCCACAGAAGAAAGAGAGCGTTGCCCAGAGAGTGCTGTCCTATCCCTGCTCTGCAGCAGTAGCATGGCCATTTCCTGTTCAGGTAAGTGGCGAACAGGTCTGTTTTCAGTGTCCCCCCACCACCTGAATATGTTGTGAAGCACAATTGGGTTTATCTCCCATTTGTAGTTGTGTGGGAACTTGCAACTGAGACTGTCCACCATTGAGTTTTGTGTACCGGGAAGGTAGGCCACTGATAGTGTAATGTTGTGGGAGATTCACCGGTTCAATTACTTTAGTGCTTTGTGCAAAGGAAGGGTGACCTGGCTTCTACTTTTCGATTTATGTAATATATACAAGCTATGTTGTCATTAGGACTCTCGTGTGTGTTCCCTTGACCAGTGAGAGGAAATGGATCCAGGCATTCCTGACTACCCTGAGCTCAAGGATACTGTCTCGCATGACCTTCTGATAACAAACTAGGAAAATGCAACCTAGATGGAGCTACTATAAGGTGGGTGCAAAACTGGTTGGAAAACCATTCCCAGAGCATAGTTATCAGTGGCTGACAGTCATGCTGGAAGAACATAACAAGTGGGGTCCCGCAGGGATCAGTTCTGGGTCCGGTTCTGTTCAATATCTTCATCAATGATTTAGAAAATGGCATAGAATACACTTATAAAGTTTGCGGACGATACCGAGCTGGGAGAGGTTGCAAGTACTCTGGAGGATAGGATTATAATTCAAATTGATCTGGACAAACTGGAAAAATGGTCTGAAGTAAATAGGATGAAATTCAATAAAGACAAATGCGAAGAACTCCACTTAGGAAGGAACAATCAGTTGCACACATACAAAATGGGAAATGACTGCCTAGGAAGGAGTACTGCGGAAAGGGATCTGGGGGTCATAGTGGACCACAAGCAAAAAATGAGTCAACAGTGTAATGCTTTGCAAAAAAAAGCAAACCATTCTGGGATGTATTAGCAGGAGTGTTGCAAGCAAGACACGAGAAGTAATTCTTCCACTCTACTCTGCACTAATTGGGCCTCAACTGCAGTATTGTGTCCAGTTCTGGGTGCCATATTTCAGGAAGGATATGGACAAATTGGGGAGAGTCCAGAGAACAGTGAGAAAAATTATTAAAGGTCTAGAAAACATGACCTGTGAGGGAAGATTGAAAAAATTGGGTTTGTTTAGTCTGGAAAAGAGAAGACTGAAAGGAGACATAACAGTTTTCAAGTATGTAAAAGGTTGTTACAAGGAGGAGGGAGAAAAAGTGTTCTTCTTATCCTCTGAGGCTAGGACAAGAAGTAATAGGCCTAAATTGCAGCAAGGGAGATTTAGGTTGGACATTAAGAAAATCTTCTTAACTGTCAGGGTGGTTAAGCACTGGAATAAATTGCCTAGGAAGGTTGTGGAAGCTCCATCATTGGAGATTTTTTAAGAGTTGGTTAGACAAACACTTGTCAGGAATGGTCTAGATAATAATTAGTCCTGCCATGGGTGCAGGAGGTTGGACTAGATGATCTCTCAAGGTCCCTTCCAGTCCTATGATTCTATGTGGAGGGATGTCTCTGTGGATAACCATTTTCCTTGTGTTGTAAGGTCATTTAGAAGTGGGCCCCACCTATGAGTGATGTGTCAGTGGTGAGAAGTAACGAGAGAGAAGTTTGTGAAAAGTTTGCAAACATTTGCTGGGTTTTTCCACCAATCCAGGGAGTTTTTGACCATGGTGGGCAGCAACAGAGGTTTGTTTAGTGTCTCTCTGTTTGGTCTGTAGACCAAGCTGAAACACATTTCACCGCATGTGAAGCCTGGCATGAGATATCACCGCTGTGCTGGCTGCCATATGCGCCAAGAGCTAGAGGCAGTATCTGGATGATATTTGGGGGCTGTTTTGTATTGTCTCTATGAGTATGACCAAGAAGAGGAATCTGTGTGGGGGTAGGAGCACTTTGGCCAGTAATGAATTGAGGTCAGCCCCTATGAATTCCAGGCATTGTATCAGGATGAGGGTTAATTTCTGGGTGTTGAAATCACAATAGGCCCAGCATATAGCTCCACCTTCAGCCTAAGCTTCTTTGCTGAGCCAACTGTGCAGTAATTGGGGTGTGGGGGAGAGGGAGAGAAAACACGGATAGATTCCATTATTGTAAAGGGAGGGCATGAGAGGAAAAGTTTGGGCACCACCGCTCTAACTCTAGTAACACTCCATTATATTTCTGTCCTGGTCAAGCATTTCCAGACTAACATCCCTCCTCTCTTTTCATGAGAGCCAGACTCTTGAGCATTTAGGTGATGCGGTCTCTCAGATGTGGTGGGAAATATCTCAAATGGCAGGATACACTAAGATTTAAGTGGACCCCACTATCAGCTCCAGCAAGTGGCAACTTGTATACCACTAATTCCTTGTAAACGACACATTAAAAAATCAATAGCAAATATAAAAACATAGCATTTACATAGCTTTTTCATCCACAGATCTCCAAAAGCTTTGCAAAAGGCAAGTAAGCATTATCCCAATTTTAAAGGCAAGCAAAGTGAGGTACAAAGGTGCAGTGATTTGTCCAAGTTGGTAGAGGAAGTCTATATCAAAGACGGAAACAGAACCCACAATCCCTTATTTCCAATCCAGTGTACCATCCATTGGATTGTGCTGCCTGCCTCTAAGCACATGGATTTGAAACACTAAACAACCATCTCTCTCTCTAAAACATGGCTATGGCTCACCATCATCATAGTCCTGATTCTCAACCAACACTGATAAGATTTATATTTAAGAATTGAACTATAACTGTGCTGCAGCCTACCTAAGGAGAGAGTCTCATAGAGCCGGGTGGGTGTCTGGGCAGAAATAAACTTGTCCATTCAGGTCAGGGAAGCTCGATTAGAATCCTGCTGGAAACAATGTACCCATGCAGCATTATAACAAGTTTATAAACATTATAACAAGTTTGTAAACTTCATGCTGACAGGACCCCAAAAAAGGAGAATAAAAAATTGTTTAAGAAAATGATTGTCCTTGTTCTATTCAGAATTGTTTAGTTTCTTCCTAAAAGGAATAGTGCAGTGTTCAAGTATGCAGGATGAATCACAAACATAGTTAAAACACACTTCAGTCCTGTCTACAGCAAGCAGAGCCGAACTGTGTTTAAACCACTAATTAGCACATTACCCGCTGTAACTGGATCTGGCACCATAGTAGTTTTGTTAGCATGGATAGGATATTATTGATAAGGCTGAATTTACCAACTGATATCAAAGTCCTTGTTTCCATGATTTTGTAAATGTTTATGATTAATTTTTGATTGATTTTCATAAAGAAACAATGAGAAGTACAAAACATAAGTCCAGCTGGTATATGTTTCCAAATACACCTCTACCCCGATATAACGCGACCCAATATAACACGAATTCAGATATAACGCGGTAAAGCAGTGCTCCGGGGGGGCGGGGCTGCGCACTCCGGTGGACCAAAGCAAGTTCGATATAATGCGGTTTCACCTATAACACGTTAAAATTTTTTGGCTCCCGAGGACAGCGTTATATCAAGGTAGAGGTGTACTCATACTTCACAGGATCTCCAAAAGAATTATGGAATTATACAATTTTACAACTTGTCAAAGCTGTAAGACTGGACAATACTACATACACAACGTTATGGCAGAGGTAACAGTAATAAAATAAGAGAAGACATATGTGACTAGGGAGAGGAAGAAAGGACTGGTGGGGGGGCGGAGAGGAAGGGTTATGTGAATGTAGTCTGGCATTCTGTGAGCCATCTCAACATTTTTATCCAAAAGTATCTAGAACCAAGGTCCATATTTCTTCAAATTCACATAATTGCTCTTTATGGTGAGAAGCTATTCTTCCTTTGGATTCTCAGATAGGTCCAAATACCACTGCTCTTATTTTGGGCATAAGCCTACTCTTCCATTTTTGTAAAATCACACACTTAATGATCTCTGCATCCTTCAAGAACCAAGGTCTTTGTGGCAGAATTAAACCCAATCTAGCAAGTAAAGAACCTAGGATATAATTTTCAGCTGACATTCACCTGCTGAAGCTGAGCAGTTTAAACTCTTGCATCCACCTCTTTCCACAGCTACCTGATTCTGGACAGTCCCATAGCACATGCATCAGGGTACCTTTTTCTTTGTTACAAGACCAACAAACTTCAGAGGATAAGGCTTTGCTCTTGTTCAACCGCTGTGGCATCCAATGCATTTTGAATAAAATCTTTTCGTGTATCAAGCAGAACCTGAGATCCACAGAAGCATTTTTAACATTACATAATATACTCTGCCACTGGCATTCTTTTAAGGGCTGTGATAAATCCCCTTCCCAGACTTTCACAAAACTTCAGATGGGGTGGGCAAACTTTTTAGCCCAAGGGCCACATCTGGATATAGAAATTGTATGGCGGGCCATGAATAGTCACAAAATTGGGGTTGGGGAGCGGGAAGGGGTGAGGGTGCTGGCCAAAAAGGTTCTGGCCAGGCCCCTGTTAGCCCAGCTCCAATTAAGGGGTATTAATTGGTACTGGCTCGGTGTGGCTCTCCAAAGGGCTTAAGGAAAAACACCTCCGGCCCTTGTTAGCCAGGAGGCTATATAAAGCTGGCAGGAAGGAAGCAGAGGGGGGAACAGGAAAGGGGGGAGCCTGTGGCTGTAGTTCCCAGCTAGCTAAAGAAGCTAACTGTCCCCCAGGGAGCTGGCTGGATGGACTGTATATAAACGTTGGTGGGAACTGACACAAAGAATAAAAGGACACTGGTGCTTGCATATTAAGTGGTCTCCAACTGATTTTTGGAATGGAGCAGTGAAGTGCTCTGTTATACGTGGGATTGGGGATGAGGGGTTTGGGGTGTAGAAGGGTGCTCTGAGCTGGGATCAAGAGGTTCAGAGGGTGGGAAGGGGATCAGGATATGGGGGGGTGAGGGCTCCAGCTGGGGGTGCAGGCTCTGGGGTGGGGCTGGGGATGAGGGATTTGGGGTGCAGAAGCGTTCTCTTAGCTGGGACCGAGGAGTTCGGCGGGCAGGAGGGGGATCAGGGCTGAGCTCCCAGAAGCAGCAGCATGTCTCTTTCTCCCCACTGCCCCGCTTCTACACGGAGCTGTGGCCAGACGGCTCTGCTGTGCACTGCCTCGTCTGCAGGCGCTGCCTCTGCAGCTCCCATTGGCCAATGGGAGCTGCGGGGGCAGCATGTGGAGGTGAGCCCCCTGGCCACATCTCCGCATAGGAGCCCGAGGTGGGGATATGCCACTGCTTCTGGGAGCTGTGTGGAGCAGCCCCCACCCCCACTCCCCAGCAGGAACTCAAGGGCCGGATTAAAATGGCCCGCAGGCCATAGTTTGTCCACCCCTGGACTAAGAGTTCCTCTTCATTAACAAAGTATACATAGTGGATACAATCTTGGGGAGTTTAAGTATCATTTTTTTGTATTTGAAGATATGAGTATTAGCTCTATACCTGGATTTCAAATGTTTGCTTCTGGGGTAACACCCACAAAGTATTTAGCTTGCACATCTTGAAGGGACTATTCAAATTAAGTGGCTTATCAAGGAACATTTAATTCACAATGGACCATGAGGAACGCCCATCTACACTTAAGGGACTTAAGGGTCTGTTTCCTGCTATGACTAATCGATGTCATGCATGGACATGAAACTTGCCCATGTGATTCCAAACTCCATCTTTTACCTGTAATTTTGCACTAGCTGTGGTGAGGGCTTTGTTTGAAACAATGGATTTCCCTCCACATGGCAGAAGCTATAAAAGGTGCTGGAAACATCTCTATTTTGCCTCTTTCCTGCTCAAACCTCTTGACTTTGGATTTATACTAATGAGAGCATTCTAACACAGGGACTGAGGACCTTCCAATGATTTGGAAGCAACAGAGACTTGACTGAAGTCAGCAGTTTATTCCATCACTGCTACAAGCCTGAACCAAAAACTTTGCAATTATTGTATGTATTTGATTCCTTTAACCAACTTTAACTCTCACCTTTCTTTCTATAAATAAACCTTTAGATTTTAGATACTAAAAGATTGACAACGACATGATTATTGGGTAAGATCTGAGTTATATATTGACCTGGGTGTGTGGCTGGTCCTTTGAGATCAGAAGAACCTCTTATTTGATTAAATTGGTTTTAAAGAACCTCTCCTCTTTAAGTCTAGTGTTTTTGGAGGTGATACAAGGACTGGCATACCTAAGGAAACTGCTTTTCTGACTTCGTTAGCCAGTGTGGTGAAACTGAAGTCTGGTATATCTTATAGGAGAATAAACACCAGTTTTGGGGTGTGTCTACCCTATTTCTCAGCAATTATTCCTGAATTTGGTATGCTCAGTTGTGACCCACGAAGGCACAGTTACACCTTCATGCAGCCACCATTGTAGGCACCTTATTTTTCTCCACTGGACAAAAACGGAACCAAAGAGACCTGTAGGGAGAATTGGCTGTATTAATACATGTTCAGTTTTCACCTGTGAGGATATAAGGGTGTTAGGATGCTGTAACCAGTATATCTGTGACACAATAAAAGCATAATAATAATTATGTGGGTCTAGGAACCCTCCCCCTTTCCCATAGAGAGTTGGAGTTTATTAAATGATAGTTGTAGGCACTGATCAAGGCTCCATAAAAATAACTCTAGCAAGGTTACTAAATTTTCAAAAATAAGGTGGAGGGATACATACAGGTAGGCCACTGAGAATATAGCGGTCCCGAGGCAGAATATTCATTTTTATTGCATTAACCCTCCCCCACAGGCACAGGGAGAGAGGATGCCACCCATTTGTATCACTATGTAAGAGATCACAGGATATAAATTTATCTTCACTAGTTTGTTAATCTTTTTGGTACTTTTATACCTAGGCATTTAACAGCATCAATTTGCCTATGGAAATTCCATTGAGAGAAAGCTACGCTACACAATAACTGGCCAATTTCCAATAGTTCTGATTTTTCCCCAATTAATTTTGTAACCAGATATTGATCTGAATTTTTGATTTAGTGATAAAAGGGCTGGAATTGTGGTTTCTGGCTTGGATGTAAATAAAGGGGCATCATCTGCTCATAACATCAACTTATATTCCCGGGAAATGAATTGTATGTTTCCGATAGCTTGAGCCCATACAGCTACTGCCTAGGGCTCAAGAGCCAAATCAAAACATAATGGAAACAGTGGGCATCTGTGCCTAGTACCCCTGAAGAGATCACATTGTAAGTAGTGATGCAAGAAATTGAATGAGAGTATAATTGTTGGATCCTGGAACTATACAAGGGTCCAAATCTAAATTTTTGTAGCATATAAAACACATACCTCCAGCCCACCCTATCAAAAGACTTTTCTACATCTAAAGCTCAAATGGCTTGTGGTTTGGGGTCATTATATTTCACTTGCTGTGATACCAATAAGCTGTCAAAGGTTATCAGAACCACAACAGCTTCTGACAAGCACAACTTCATTTGGGTGTATGAAAGAGCTCCAACCCTCCTTCAGCCTCACTCCCAGAACTTTAGACAATATTCTGACATTACTGTTAATAAGTAAAACTGGCCCATAATTAGAACATAGCATGGCATCACTTTCTGGTTTAAGACTAATTGAAATTAGGACTTCCCTCAGGGAGAAGGGTGCCCTCTGGAAATGACTCATTAAACATTTCAGTTATCTTGTCAGACAGGAGTTCAAGGAAGTGTCTACAGAATTCAGCAGGGAAGCCAGCTGGTCTGGAGCTTTCCTCACTTTTATATTCTTAATCATCTTAATTAACTCATCCTCTGTTAGGGGGAGCATCAAGATTTCCATGTTGGGCTATGATAATTTGTGGTAACGTTTCTAAAAAATGATCCAAAGTATCTATGCAGGAGTTTGCATCCAGTTTGTACAGATATTAGAGAAATTAAAGAACTATTAATAATCTTTAGATAATGTACATCATTTACCATGTTTATACAGATAGTTGGCATGCCACATGCTGAGACCCTTTGTCTTAGGTGGTATGCCAGCAACTTGCCAGCTTTTCCACCTTATTCCTAGAAATCCTACCTAAGTCAAAATAGGGCAAACTCAGCCTGTGCCAAGTGAAGCTTGTTGAGTTCATATCTATAATTGATCAGGGATCACAACAAATCGGAAGCTGGGACTGTGGCATAAGACAAATCAAGCTCTCTTACTTTTTTCTCAAGAGCCATCATATTTTCTCCATGTTCCCTCTTCTTGGAAAAAGTGAAACTAATAATTCTACCCCTCACAGAGGGCTTGGGTGTCTATCACAATAGGCTGCTCAAAGATGTTGAAAGTCCATTTGTCTCCAACAACAGGCAAATATATTTTCCAATAAAAATGTTGAAATAGGGATCTAATAAATATGAAGAATTAAATCTCCATATACATGGCTGTTACTTACTTGGATCTGTTGCTATTCCGAGTTACAGGGGTATAATCAAAGACAGTAATTTTATCCATGCAGGAATCAACTACAGAATTAACCAAGTCCCTGGAGAGGGGAAAAAAATCTAGAGGGGAATGGGATGCGTATACTGGGGGAAAATATGAATAATCCCAACTCATTGGATGTATGAGCTGCCAGCTATAACATAGTCCCAGGTCCTTAATGTGCAATTCCAGAGCCATTCTGGTTTTAGTTAGTTTATGACACTGAGGGCAAGATTTGTCCACAGAAGAATCAAGCCCTTAATTAAAATCCCCAGCAATCACAATAGGGATATGGGGTTCTCTGTCAATTTAGTAAAATAACCGATGAAAGGTTTCAGGATCATCAAGGTCAGGCTCATTCATATTAGCAATGATTAGTTCAGATCCATTTATGGTGACTTTAAATGTTAAGAATCTGCCCTGATAATCTGAACTTGACTCAGATCAGTGCTTTGTATGTACACATACAGTGGGTACATACATATAGAAGAGTATGACTAGCCCTCTGGATCTGGATGGGAAGCAGTCACCTTCTAATTTAGCAGCCTCATCAGAGGTGTCTCCTACTAAAGCACTGCATCTGCCTTTCCTCTCTTAAATAATTCTTTCTTCTTCTAATTGGAGTGTTAAGTCCCTTTATATTCCAGGAAATAAAACAGATTCAGGACAAATTTGTTAAGAATTATTTTTTGTCATGCATGATCTTACAAACGAGAGTAATGGAATTTTGTGTCATGTGCTCTATTGCATCTCATTCTACTCCCCACAGAGGACCCCCCAAGAGGGGCAGTCTATCAGTTAAATGCCCCAGGACACTTATTCCACAGATTTATCATTATCTTGCTAGATGCTCACCACCTGCCAGACCTCCAGAGAACAAGGAAGGTGCAGAAAAATTAGGGAGAGATGTCAGTGTTAGTTACAGGCACCTGCAGAAGCAGGATGGAAATCATTGTCATGAAGAGTGGAATTTTCCTGAGTATAAAGATCAGGAGGGAAGAAGGGGAAAGAGACAGGGGTGGGGAAAGACACTGCAAAGGGGGCACAAAAGAGACCCAAATAGAACGTAACAAAATGAAAAAAAATTATATCAACATATGAACATTCACATACTTGGCAACACATGGGATCAATGTCATCCATTATCAGGCACTGAAAGAACACTTCAAGCTAAATATAGCTAAAATGCTCTGATACTCCAGCAGATGCAGGCATAGCAGCTTGTCACTGCTCACCAGGGTTGTCATCCGTCCATCCGTCCTCCTGCCCCCCATCCAAACCATTAAATGGCTTTGAAAAGTATTATAAATAACAACTGCACACAGGATACATCCCCAACAAAGAAGATCTGGAAGGTTTGATGTTTATATTCCATAATGCAACAAGCATTCCACTGATGGTTATATCAGTCTCTGAGTTGTGTAGGATGCAATGGACTCAGCAGAGTTTTGGGTCAGGGACCCTCTACACCAAATGATTAGAAGTAATTCCTGCTGGAATTACCATCTCCTGTATTTCAAACAAATAATCCAACAACTATTACCCCAACCTGAAGTGCAGGTAGGTAAGCCAGTATCCCCAGACACAAGAGTTTGCACATTAAACGTGTTTGATGGTTACATTACCATCTTGCAACAACGTAAGAAGATAAGCCAAAGTGAGCATGGGAACTTCCCTTACTATCATCCCTATGTCCATGCTGCAGCTATCCACCAGCAATGGAATGACAATCTAAATCAGAGATCTGTTCTCAGGGTTCCCAACAATGTGCAGACAGCCCTGAGTCACCACTGTTCACTGTAGCCTCTGTATGTGGCTTCAGATTCCTCAGCTCCTCTGTGCAGCAGCAGAAGCAGCTTTTCAACATCACTACCTTTATGAGAGGCCAGCTTTCCATGCATAAAGCAACCTAGTGGTTGTTAGGAAATGGTTCAGTCAGGATTCCTGTTGCCTACCAGTGCAGGGTTTGCATGAGGGAGTTTTATGTTTCTACTCCCTCAGTATCAGGCAGCTCATTAAAGCAATCACAGGCATGATGATTTACGGTTAGCAAGGCTGTGGCATTCAGGTTTCAGCAAAACCCCCATACAGAAAACACACAGCATATATATGGGATCCAACTTCACCACAACCAGTTCTGGGCAAAGTATGTGGGGAGTAAACATAATGGGGGCTAGTTAGATCTGCACGGCTGTCAAAGAAAAAGTGCCAGCAGTTAGAATAATCAGAAACAAACTACATCAAAAGTAGTTTATAGGTTATTTATGAAGCTTTCCACCTCCTGAGGTTTTTGGAAGATTAGGTCACTCCTCCCGATACTACATGAAACAATGGAGAAAACCACCATGTAGTGTGTTAGCCCTTTTTGTTCTCCCCTAGGCCTGGCAAAATTGCCCTTTATCCACAATATCCCTTGCAAAATCTTGAGAAACCATTGCCCCAGAGCTTTCTTCCCCCTGGCCTTGAATAGATGGATTGTTTGGTTGTAAACCTGAGAAATTTAATGATCAGTGCTCTGGGCTTAGCCCCAGGGGCAGGCTTTGGTGACGAATACCTGCGGGCTCTTCCTCAGGCAGATCAAGAATTTCTGTTAAAAGGCTGGGGATAAAATCCAGAGGTTTCCCTTATTCTGCTCCCTCAGGAATTCCTCTGATTCTAAGGTTGTTTCTGCATGATCTGCTTTCCAGATCAGCTAATTCCCTTTAATTAATTTTTTGAGGTGTTTGGGCAGCCATGCCCTGCATTTGATCTTCTACTGAGGAAATAGGGTCCTTGGCTTCTGACGTACTATCTGATAGTAGCTGCAAGGAGGATTCAATAGCAAATACTGTTGGTTGGAGGCTGGCGTCTGTAGCTTTAATTGTAAGGGTATCTGCAGCCGCCTTTTTCAGCAGAATGAGCACTCTCTCGCTGGCTTCAGTGGCGGACATCTTGGCTAGGGGCATATCTCTTTCCTGGATCTGCAGATGAAAGGACCTTGGTTTTGCTGTTGAGCCACTAGATGGCATGAGCACAGTTTAAGGCAGTGGTTCTCAAACTTTTGTACTGGTGACCCCTTTCACATAGCAAGCCTCTTGAGTGTGACCCCCCTTATAAATTAAAAACACTTTTTAATATATTTAACACCATTATAAATGCTGGAGGCAAAGTGGGGTTTGGGGTGGTGGCTGACAGCTTGCGACACCCCGTGTAATAACCTTGCGACCCCCTGAAAGGTCCTGACCCCCAGTTTGAGATTTAAGGTGTATGTTTCTTGCTTGTGGAGAAGAAAGGATGGTGCGTGACCAGCGGCAGATGGGGTGGATGCTGATGGACTGCCCCAGAGCACTCAGGGGTTCGTTCTACCATGTTCTGCAAGGGCCCCCAGTGGCCCTCAAATCCCATGATTTTTAAAATTATCCACATCTTTCACCTTTGTGGATGTTTTGTGAGGATGGGATGGCAAGGCAAACAGTCAATTTCACTAAGAACCTTGAGAATTGTCAATTTAAAATCCAGATTGCATCAAACGCCAAAGGAGAGCAGGAGCTAAGCTACAGTATGGTGGGAAAACAGCATCAGATTAGAGAACTCTCAGGGTAAGAAGAAGAGGAGTACTTGTGGCACCTTAGAGACTAACCAATTTATTAGAGCATAAGCTTTGGTGGACTACAGCCCACTTCTTCGGATGCATCCGAAGAAGTGGGCTGTAGTCCACCAAAGCTTATGCTCTAATAAATTGGTTAGTCTCTAAGGTGCCACAAGTACTCCTGTTCTTTTTGCGGATACAGACTAACACGGCTGCTACTCTGAAACCTCTCAGGGTAAGCTTTAATGCCTACAGGGGACGGGATGTCTCTTTATGCCACAGAGGTATTTTTTAAGAAAGACTTTAAATTGTAACATTAAAAGAAAATGAAAAGATGAAGTCTGTTATGGCAGCTATGTTCAAATTTGTCCACTTAACACAGCATAAGCATAGTAGAAGAGACTGTAACAAAGGAAATTCACGTTATCAGTACACCAATTCTATACCATTTGCCTCTTAAAGGATATACTTACACTGCAGCTTGGAGTGAGCTCCCAGCCTGAGAAGGCAGACTTGCACTAGTAGGGCTCATGCTAAAAACAGCACTGTGGACGTGGTGGCTTGGGCTGGAGCTTGGGCTCTGCAACGTCCATGCTGCTATTTTTACTGTTTTAATGCAAGTCAGTCATTCACAGCTGCTGTGTAGACATACCCAAAGAGGCAGGTTCTTAGTGTGACAGTCAGACCTGATACATATAGGCAGAAAAGAGATTTCATCCAAAAATGTGAATTGTTGGCTTATATTTTTAGAACTACACATTTCAAACATGTCCATCAGGAGTGGAAGAAAACAGCAAGATCTTCTTTTAAAATGAGCTTTATGTCACTTCAACAAGTAGATTTTGTTGCCATCCTCACTTACAGACAAGTGACTCGTTTAGCAAGTAACAAAAACAAACGGGAAAGTTCAAGAGATTTTAATTTCAATAAAGCAGGCATTATGTAGTCCCATAGCTACATCAACTGAATTAGTTACTAAAATGCTCTGTGAAAACTTCGTTTCTGGCCTCCGTTTTTGAATCTGTTATTTTTGTTAAAGCCACCGCCTCCTTGCCTCCCATTACTGAAGTTAGAGAAACCTCGGCCTGCTTCACGTGGAATTTCTTCTAGCTCAGGTAACTCCGTTGCTATGGACAGCTGCCAGCGTCTTGAATCTTGCCATTGCTCCTGATCAAACAAGTTTAATGCATTCATTTAAAGAAATCATGAAAACGTAGGAACTGAATTTGCATGCAAGAACATTCATAGAAGTTATTTCAAAACCAGCCTCATCCTCACCAAACTAGTTCATCAGATCCATCTTATGGACAAGGGTCAACATTAGTCTTTAAAACCCTTACAATTCACAGTCATGGGACAGAGGAGAGAATAACCACAGGGTAAGTTGGTTACTATTAATGCCCTCAGTTATGGGGGTTGACAGCAGCCGAAAGGCCAAGACACAATGTAGAAAACAATGCAGGATTTTGTAAAGAAGAGGAAGGCAATGGACAGACAAGCAAAAAGTCAGAAGCAGCAAAATATGTTCAGTTAACGAGAACAGCAGGAAAGAGTATATTTTGTAATGAATATACAGCCCTCTTCATGCACAAAAGTTTTGGACTCTCTGCATTAAACTGTAAGCCTTATACACCTCTACCCCGATATAACACGGATTCGGATATAACGTGGTAAAGCAGTGCTCCGGGGGGAAGGGGGGAGCTGTGCACTCTGGCAGATCAAAGCAAGTTCAATATAACGCAGTAAGATTTTTTGGCTCCCGAGGATAGCGTTATATCGGGGTAGAGGTGTACTACCATAGTCTAACCATATAAGTAGCAGCTACAGTATTTGGCTTAAACGACCCAAAAAGGATTCTAAAGGTCCTCCAGCAATAAGAACATACCTGTATACGATTTAGCTCAGCTGTACGGACATCAAAGCACACACCCTAAACACAACAGAGAGAATATTCATTTACTTTCCAAGCTGGCATCCAAAAAGAGAGACATTGGAACACTAACTTCAGATAACAGACTACATCTGAAACACTGCTTATTAATTCCAAGTAAGTATGAAGGTAACACTGTAGAAGAGTGCCTGCTCTATTTTGAGAGTGCCTTTATATTCTGTGGGAAATAAAAATTTTAGATGTGCCAAAAAATGAGGAATCAAATGCTTGGTGCTGACAGCAGCCCCACTTCCCTAAAGCAGTGTATCTGTTCAAAGGTAGGGCATGAACTTCCTGCAATGCAACTTCTTTGTCAAAGCTCTTTGTGCAGGAGTCAAGTGACTCCACTGAGCCAAGTCCCTGAACTGCTGATTGCAAAGTATTTACAGATGAGTGTGAGCAATAAGAACTATTTGTCTATTTTATTGATGAAAGAGAAGCTATTTCAACCCATTAGTGTAACATGATGGGTTCCTATATGAAGTGAATTTCCTAACTTCTCTGTCATTGGATTACAATAGAGGCAAAATGTAGAAAAACAACCCTCCTTATAGACAACTTTGATGAGGTCATGGTAGAAGCCAACACCTGCATTAAAAGGAGAAGATGCCCTTAAATTCCCCAAATAAACCAAACATACAAAACAATAGGATAAACCATCTCACCATCTTTCCCTTGAGAAAACGCATTCTGATAACTTTATTGTCTATTTCATCACCAAGCTGTTCTTTTAGTCCTCGCCAAGCATAGCCAAGGTTGTGCATCTCTACCGAACATTGTAATGTCATTGTCACATAGCCCTTTAAAAAGAAACAGTGAAATGTGTTTACAATGAAGGACTAAACCAGACTGTGGCAGATAGTGTCCAATCTGTCGAATATTAATTCCTATATAAATCTTTGTGACTACTGTAAGTAGTCATTTAAGGCTCTACTGTTCTGTTAACAAGTAGGCTGTCTGGAATAAAGGCACCCTCCATTCACATGATAATAAAAGCCTTCAAGAGAAAATGAAGACTAGCTAGAAATACACATTGGTATCAGTCTTTAGACTGAATATATTTGTTGGAAGTGGGGGGGATCAGTTATTAGGTGCACATCAATATCCATTTATAAAATTACAAAAGGAAGAGACATGAGAACTTAGTACAGGCCAATATAAGGAAAGGAAATCCAGATGGCAATGTAACAAGATGAAATCTACTGTACTGACTTCAAAACAGTTACCATCCAAAGATGAACTGGAGTTGGGTAGCCTCTGCCCACATCAAAGAAAGCTTTTTCTACAGGGTCTTTCCTGTAACAAGATACTTCCAGAGACTACCTGCTGGACTCTCTTTTTCCTTAAAATATGCTGGGACTTCATTTTCCAGAAAGACAGACTAAACCAGCAGAAACCATCCTATTGGCTCAAGAAACTTTACTAAAGTTTTCCATTATGGTATCACACTTTTCTGTAGTTAAGCTCTGAGACAATTTAGGGGTCCTTTTCTTAGTGCCGGTTAAAGCAAAATATACTAATTAGTTTCAAGTTCCTCTGTTTTCTGTACTATGCCACTAAGATTTGATTTTAGTTAAGAAAATTGGAATTTGATGCAAGGTCGACAATAGCTGCAGCTCAGGCACCTAGTTGGGAAAGCAACAAGGAAGCTCTGTTTGGACTGGGCTAACAACTTGAGAGTACCTCATTAAAGGAGAATGGAGGCAACAATCTCTGTAACTAAACGGTGCCAGAAAGTGATGGTGAGGGCTAGTTTCAGACACAGGGAGCTGAAGGGCATCAGGCCTTGTTACACTTATTCAGTAAATTTGCAACACTGCTTACCATTCAATACATAATCTCTCTCTCTCTCTAAGATGGACAGAATATTTACCCCTCTCGCAGAGGTGTTATGAGATTAGTTCATACAGTGCTCTGAGCACAGTAGTGACATGCAACATTATTATTTACCGCATCTGAGTTGAGCAAGGAACGCTGTTCAATGGAAGTAGCCCCAGAAATATGGGCTAGTGCTGCAGCCAGAGCTTCCACTGCCCCCTTTTCCTCTATCAGCCGCTGAGCTGATTGTTTGAAATAGTCGATGGCAGAAGGAGGAACGGAATCCAAAAACCTACGTATTTACAGCAAAGATTTGATAGGTCAATATACAGAAAGCCAACATTACAAAATTCAATTGTGTGAGAGAAATTTCATTAACTTGTTAAAACTAATTCAAAGGTTAAGGCCAAGAATTTCAGAAGTGGCTAGTTATTGTTGGGTGCTTCAATTTTTGTGCACCAATCTTGGGTACCTTCAAAGGGGCCTGATACTCTGCCAGTGGCAAGTCCCCATCCTCTGATAATCCCGCCTCCTTAAGGTGTCTCCCAGTTTGGCACCCAAACAGTCACTTGGAAAATCTTGAGCTAATCACCCAAGAGAAGGCTATAACATATGCAGAGAGTGACCTTTGCCCCAAGAATACTCTGTATTGCCAGTAAAGCCGATTCCCTCCTTTTATGCTCCACACAGAAGATCATGTAGTGACCATCATTTCATTACGAGCAATAAATAGATCCCTGTTTAGCGTCTATCAATGGCCTTTTGTAGCACACCACAATGTCACTGATGAGCTGAGCAAAGTACTTCCCACTCCCAGAGGAGGCTGCTTCAACATACTGACACTTACCACTGACACATGGAGCGAAGCTGGGGGAGGGAAGCGGGAGGGGTTAAACCTGCATCTCCAACACGGCAGTGCATACCAATAGCTCACTAGGCAAATGGTTCTCAACCTCTTCCATGCTGGAACTCCCAGTCCCATTTAGCAACATGGGAAGAGCATGGTGGTCACAACCCCAGATCAAGCCTCTCAAGTTATATTATTAAACTTCTGCTAATCTCAGACTGAACAAATATTTCTAAATCATACTACACTGGCAAAGTCTATTCTTGATATACAGCAAATACATACTATTAGACTGTATTCAAGGAAATTCTTAGAAATATAAAATGTTATACCTAATCATCTTAATTAAGAGTCATAGATATTACATTTAGAAAGGGCCTATTTGGCTGGCTAGTCGATCCTATCACTGCAGTTATTGATGGATACAGGAGACCTCAGTTACATAGGTGCAGCGATCACTGACTTCAGTGACTGTTGTAGATGCACAAATGAAGGCTGATTTGGGTCCAAACTTACAAGTATCAGATATGTATGTTCAAGAACGTCAGATTTGACACTGACTAGTGGTAAACCATCTCTCTCTTGTATGAAAATGATGTATGGAAAGCATCAACACATCACTCACAAATACACAGGGGAAAAAGTTTTCAAGACAGCGAAGTAGGGGCGTGAATAGGGGGAGGGGGCGTGGGGGTTTCCAAGCATGGGCATGGACCCCACCAATTATTATCTCTCTTGGGAAAACTCCTCTGGTTCCAGGAGAAGAGAAAGCTCCTCCGGCCCCAGGGCAGGGGCACCATTTAGGGAGGGTATCTGTCATCCCCCCCCCACCCCCACTTCGTACTGGATGTCTGCTCGCACACCCAGGCAGAGCTCTCAGCAGCCAGATTCCCTCCTCCAGGAGTCGCCGGAGCTCATCCACCCCACCCTCTTCTCTGCCTCCACCAATCAGCAGCTGAGATGATATGGTGCAAAAATCCTCCTAATCAATAGTAGCGGGTCAGTGAACAGAGTTTCTGGGGGTGGTGCAGGCAAGGAAGGGGTCAGTCGAGGGGGGAGCACAGGGTTCCCAGAGGTGAGGGGAGCACAGGGTCCCCAGTGTGGCCCCAGGGCGAGAGCAAGCGCCTCCAGTCCTGGCAGGAGCACAGAATGTGTCCCCCCCCCGGAAGGGGGTAAAATTTTTATTCCTGTGCATGCCCCTGCAGGGAAGCATGAGGAAAATGCCACCTGGAAGCGATTTCCACCAAGTAGGTGTTAGATGTGTACAAAGCTAGGGCTGAAGCTGAACAGAGTGAAAACAGCAACACTAATAATGAATCTGATACAAAATGCAGAGTGTGAGCTGCAACAGACACATTAACTAAAAGGCTACTCTAGTTATACTAAATATAGTAACAATTCTTAAAAATCAATAGCAACAGCTAGGAATAAGTCAGTTTCCCTATACGTAAGTAATTTTCTATTCTATTACTTGTAGTTAGGTTTGATAAAAGTAACTTTCAGTTATAACCTAACAACATATATTTTTAAAAAGGACATTTTGCTGTGTGAGGGGCTTACTGCTAATATCTTACTAAAATCAGACAGCGTACATATGTAGGGCAACTGATTTTATAAGAGACAAATGTATGACTGTATATGTAACAGGACTGAGTCTTACATCTCCATATTGGCATCAATATTTTTCTTCTACAAGTTCAAGACATCTTGTAACTGTGGACAGATAATGAACTTACCTGATAGCATCTTTACTGGAAGCTTTAATTATATCTGTTGCTGTAGGCACACCTACACGCTTAAATGTAATGCCCTGAAATTGAGAAGAGAAAATGAATTACAGCTCAAGGTCTTTTCCCTACATTACTCAACAGAACCAAATTCTTGTCAAGTCCTGTTTCCAAGGCCACCATTCCCTTACTAGTCCTAAGCAGGAAATCCTTTGTTCAATCTTTATTTAACCATGATAATTTAAAAACTATAAAAAGCCTCTCTTGTATAAAATAGAACACATTAAAATTATTCTTATCTTTGTTCATGTGTGGGTACCTGTGTCATGATCACATATTTGAATCAAAGCCATTAGAAATGGAAAAGACTCATTAGATCAGAGTCTAGTCCCACAACACAAGACGTATCAGATTTAGACATAACAACGATCTTCGCCAAAAGCCAGTATAATAGTTTGTGCAATGTCAATGGATTGACACTGAAAACAATTTAATCCTACAGAGTAAGAGTATTTAATCCTCAAAGGAAACTGAAAACATGAGGGACAGAATTAAGCCAGGGAACTGAGACAATAGTTGGTTCAAGGCTCTACTTTTATTGTGTAATTTTTACCTCTTTCCATTAAACACTCCTGAAGTAAGTAAAGTTCTAAGATGAATGTTTAATACATGCCAAAAAGAAAGAACCTAGGGTTCAAAATTCTCTGTTTAGCCTTCAGCAGCTAATGACACCCTGAAACAGAACAAGAAATGCAAAAAATGGGATTTCTACCATCTAATCTTTGTAGGGATTACACAACTCTAAATGCAAGCCTTGGCAGATAAGTGAAACAGGAGAGGATTTTCAAGTATTTCATTTTAATTTGTAAATTTAAAAGCCTGCATATTACTGATTCAGTACCTTCAATGCTTTGACATTGTTTTCAGAACAGCCTTTCAAGTTCTCCTTTAAAGATAGATTTTTGTAGTACACAGAAAGAACATGTAATCATTCCACAATCTATCAGACACCAACTGCTACAAGTATATACATGAAGTTTCACATGAACAAGCCTTGACAAAGTTATATTTGAAAGGATATTCAAAGTTATATTGGAAGAATAGGAAAACCTGCAGAAGACAACACAGCACAGTATATAGAAACTTTTCAAAGACTAGTATTACCATTTTAGGACCTGCCTATTTCCGGGTTGGAACCGTGTAGCCTTACACAGCACTTGACTGTGAGGTCCCCAAGAATATATGTGCACACTGTATTTTTAGATGTTCAATGACTGATTAAGCAAAACAAACCCCAAAGAAAGCTAGACTGTTACCGCTTTTTGTTCTACGTGTCTTAATTGATCTTCTTCCTTTCGCTGATAAAAACAGATACACATTCCAGTCCGTCCAGCTCTTCCTGTGCGCCCAGATCGATGGATATATGAATCCACATCCTTTAAAAAATGAAAATTAACAAACACATTTAAGTTTTTTAAAATTAAAAGGCCTAAAAGGTTTTACAAAACATCTAGAAATTTTAAAAGCATTCTAGATAGTTTTTATAAAAACGAGCTCCCTTATTCCTGCTGTATAAAGAGGTTTTTGTAGGAGGGTTATCATAACAGGTTTAACTATCCAAAAAGATAGTAAACATTAAAAAGAGGAATAACAAAACCCAATGCAACCAATCTTGCAACATCAGAAAACAAATCTGATTCGCCCAATGCAAATAGTCTGTGTGAAATACAAGGTTTCACAGAGGGATGCTCTATTGTGCTCTCAGAAGTCTGTTTGGAAATGAAGTGACCCTCCTGACCGCCACAAAGAAGAAATAAAACCCTGGAGGAGAAGAGTAACACCAGATTCAGGTAAAAGACTGGAAGTATCAAACTTAAATGACTTTATCAATACATTAGAAGCAAGAGGAAGATCAAGGACAGGGTAGGCCCACTGCTCAGTTAGGAGGGAGAAACAGTAACAGGAAACACAGTAAAACCCCAAATTAAGAAACACAGTAAAAGAACTAATAAAGAGCCACCGTGGCTTAACAACCATGTAAAAGAAGCAGTGAGGGATAAAAAGACTTCCTTTAAAACGTGGAAGTCAAATCCTAGTGAGGCAAATAGAAAGGAGCATAAACACTGCCAAATTAACTGCAAGAATGTAATAAGAAAAGCCAAAGAGGAGTTTGAAGAACAGCTAGCCAAAAACTCCAAAGGTAATAACAAAATGTTTTTTTAAGTACACCAGAAGCAGGAAGCCTGCTAAACAACCAGTGCGGCCCCTTGATGATAGAGATAGAAAAGGAGCGCTTAAAGACGATAAAGTCATTGCGGAGAAACTAAATGGATTCTTTGCTTCAGTCTTCACGGCTGAGGATGTTAGGGAGATTCCCAAACCTGAGCCAGCTTTTGTAGGTGACAAATCTGAGGAACTGTCACAGATTGAAGTGTCACTAGAGGTTTTGGAATTAATTGATAAACTTAACATTAACAAGTCACCGGGACCAGATGGCATTCACCCAAGAGTTCTGAAAGAACTCAAATGTGAAGTTGCGGAACTATTAACTAAGGTTTGTAACCTGTCCTTTAAATTGGCTTCTGTACCCAATGACTGGAAGTTAGCTAACGTAACACCAATATTTAAAAAGGACTCTAGAGGTGATCCCGGCAATTACAGACCGGTAAGTCTAACGTCGGTACCGGGCAAATTAGTCGAAACAATAGTTAAGAAAAAAATTGTCAGACACATAGAAAAACAAACTGTTGAGCAATAGTCAACATGGTTTCTGTAAAGGGAAATCGTGTCTTACTAATCTATTAGAGTTCTTTGAAGGGGTCAGCAAACATGTGGACAAGGGGGATCCGGTGGACATAGTGTACTTAGATTTCCAGAGGGTTCTGTGGCACCTTTAAGACTAACAGAAGTATTGGAGCATACTGATGAAGTGGGCATTCACCCACGAAAGCTTATGCTCCAATACTTCTGTTAGTCTTAAAGGTGCCACAGGACCCTCTGTTGCTTTTTACAGATTCAGACTAACACGGCTACCCCTCTGATACTTAGATTTCCAGAAAGCCTTTGACAAGGTCCCTCACCAAAGGCTCTTACATAAATTAAGTTGTCATGGGATAAAAGGGAAGGTCCTTTCATGGATTGAGAACTGGTTAAAAGACAGGGAACAAAGGGTAGGAATTAATGGTAAATTCTCAGAATGGAGAGGGGTAACGAGTGGTGTTCCCCAGGGGTCAGTCCTCAGACCAATCCTATTCAACTTATTCATAAATGATCTGGAGAAAGGGATAAACAGTGAGGTGGCAAAGTTTGCAGATGATACTAAACTGCTCAAGATAGTTAAGACCAAAGCAGACTGTGACAAAAAGATCTCACAAAACTAAGTGATTGGGCAACAAAATGGCAAATGAAATTTAATGTGGAGAAATGTAAAGTAGTCCACATTGGAAAAAATAACCCCAACTATACATACAATATGATGGAGGCTAATTTAGCTACTACAAGTCAGGAAAAAGATCTTGGAGTCATCGTGGATAGTTCTCTGAAGATGTCCACGCAGTGTGCAGAGGCGGTCAAAAAAGCAAACAGGATGTTAGGAATTATTAAAAAGGGAATAGAGAATAAGACAGAGACTATATTATTGCCCTTATATAAATCGATGGTACGCCCGCATCTCGAATACTGCGTACAGATGCGGTCTCCTCATCTCAAAAAAGATATACTGGCATTAGAAAAGGTTCAGAAAAGGGCAACTAAAATGATTAGGTGTTTGGAATGGGTCCCATATGAGGAGAGATTAAAGAGGCTAGGAATCTTCAGCTTGGAAAAGAGGAGACTAAGGGGGGATATGATAGAGGTATATAAAATCATGAGTGATGTGGAGAAAGTGGATAAGGAAAAGTTATTTACTTATTCCCATAATACAAGAACTAGGGGTCACCAAATGAAATTAATAGGCAACAGGTTTAAAACAAATACAAGGAAGTTCTTCTTCATGCAGCACACAGTCAACTTGTGGAAGTCCTTACCTGAGGAGGTTGTGAAGGCTAGGACTACAACAGCGTTTAAAAGAGAACTGGATGAATTCATGGTGGTTAAGTCCATGAATGGCTATTAGCCAGGATGGGTAAAGAATGGTGTCCCTACCCTCTGTTTGTCAGAGGATGGAGATGGGTGGCAGGAGAGAGATCACTTGATCATTGCCTGTTAGGTCCACTCCCTCAGGGGCACCTGGCATTGGCCACTGTTGATAGACAGGATATTGGGCTAGATGGACCTTTGGTCTGACCCGGTACGGCTGTTCTTATGTTTTTATGTATGTTCTTATGAAACTTGGAAATGGCAAAGATGCTCAATGACTTCTTTGTTTCGGTCTTCACCGAGAAGTCTGAAGGAATGCCTAACATAGTGAATGCTAATGGGAAGGGGGTAGGTTTGGAAGATAAAATAAAAAAAGAACAAGTTAAAAATCACTTAGAAAAGTTAGATGTCTGCAAGTCACCAGGGCCTGATGAAATGTATCCTAGAATACTCAAGGACCTAATAGAGGTGGTATCTGAGCCTCTAGCTATTACAGGGGTCAGCAACCTACGGCACGGGTGCCAAACATGGCACGCGAGCCGATTCTGAGTGGCACGCTGCTGCCCACTGAGGAGGAGGAGGAGGGGCGGAGGGGCCGGAATGCACCACGCTGTGGGAAGAAGGGGGAGGGGGAAGCTTGGCTGCCGCAGGATTAAGCTTCTGCCTCCTGCCCCCGCAGGGGAGAGCAGTGGGGAGGGGGTCCCGGCCCCCCGCCCCACTCAGCCCCCCCGCCCACCGCTCTCCCCTGCGGGGGGCAGGAGGCAGAAGCTTGGTCCTGCGGCAGTCACGCTCTCCTCTCCCCCCCCCCGCCCGTTTCTTCCCACAACGTGGTGCATTCCGGCCCCTCCTCCTCCCAGAGGAGCAGAGCCGAGGGCAGCCTGCTGGCTGCTCTGTAGAGCAGGCAGAGAGGGGTAGGGACCGGCCTGGGGGAAGGAGGTGGAACAGGTCATATCCCTCCCAGCCCCCTGCCATGAGCTGCTCAGGGCAGGGGGCTGGGAGCACCCTCCCGAGCCAAGCAACCCAGCCCTCTGCCCTGAACCCCCCACACACCCAGCCTTCTCCCCTGCACCTCCACACACCCCCCAGCCCTCTGCCCTGACCCACCCCACCCCCAGCCTTCTGCCCTGCACCTCCCCACCCCAACATACACCCATCCCTCTGCCCTGCACCCCCCCAACTCCTCACCCCCCAGCCCTCTGCCCTGCACCTCCACACCCCCCAGCCCTCTGCCCTGAACCCCCCCCAGCCTTGTGCCCTGCACCTCCACACCCCCCCCAGCCCTTTGCCCTGACCTCGAGTCCCCGCCCACACCCAGCCCTCTGCCCTGAACCCCCCACCCAGTGGGCTGAGCAGGCTGGCAGCATAAGATCAGCATTTTAATTTAATTTTAAATGAAGCTTCTTAAACATTTTGAAAACCTTGTTTACTTTACATACAACAATTAGTTTAGTTATATAATATACACTTAGAGACCCCTTCTAAAAAAAGGTTAAAATGTATTACCGGCACGCGAAACCTTAAAGTGAATAAATGAAGACTCGGCACACCATTTCTGAAAGGTTGCCTACCCCTGAGCTATTATCTTTGGAAAATCATGGGAGACAGGAGAGATTCCAGAAGACTGGAAAAGGGCAAAAATAGTGCCCATTTATAAAAAGGGAAATAAAAACAACCCAGGAAACTACAGACCAGTTAGTTTAACTTCTGTGCCAGGGAAGATAATGGAGCAAGTAATTAAGGAAATCATCTGCAAACACTTGGAAGGTGGTAAGGTCATAGGGAATAGCCAGCATGGATTTGTAAAGAACAAATCATGTCAAACCAATCTGATAGCTTTTTTTGACAGAATAAAGAGTCTTGTGCATAAGGGAGAAGCGGTAGATGTGGTATATCTAGACTTTAGTAAGGCATTTGATATGGTCTCGCATGATATTCTTATCAATAAACTAGGCAAATACAACTTAGATGGGGCTACTATAAGGTGGGTGCATAACTGGCTGGATAACCGTACTCAGAGAGTAGTTATTAATGGTTCCCAATCCTACTGGAAAGGTATAACAAGTGGGGTTCCGCAGCGGTCTGTTTTGGGACCGGCTCTGTTCAATATCTTCATCAACGACTTAGATATTGGCATAGAAAGTATGCTTATTAAGTTTGCAGATGATACCAAACTGGGAGGGATTGCAACTGCTTTGCAGGATAGGGTCATAATTCAAAATGATCTGGACAAATTGGAGAAATGGTCTGAGGTAAACAGGATGAAGTTTAACAAAGACAAATGCAAAGTGCTCCACTTAGGAAGGAACAATCAGTTTTACACATACAGAATGGGAAGAGACTGTCTAGAAAGAAGTACGGCAGAAAGGGATCTAGGGGTTATAGTGGACCAGAAGCTAATTACGAGTCAACAGTGTGATGCTGTTGCAAAAAAAAAAAGCAAACATGATTCTGGGATGCATTAACAGGTGTGTTGTGAGCAAGACATGAGAAGTCATTCTTCCGCTCTACTCTGCGCTGGTTAGGCCTCAACTGGAATATTGTGTCCAGTTCTGGGCACCGCATTTCAAGAAAGATGTGGAGAAACTGGAGAGGGTACAGAGAAGAGCAACAAGAATGATTAAAGGTCTAGAGAATATGACCTATGAAGGAAGGCTGAAAGAACTGGGTTTGTTTAGTTTGGAAAAGAGAAGACTGAGAGGGGACATGATAGCAGTTTTCAGGTATCTAAGGGTACATCTACACCACAGGGGGGAGTCGATTTAAGATATGCAAATTCAGCTACGTGAATAGCGTAGCTGAATTCGATGTATCGCAGCCGACTTACCCCGCTGTGAGGACGGCGGCAAAATCGACTTCTGCGGCTTTCTGTCGACGGCGCTTACTCCCACCTCCACTGGTGGAGTAAGAGCGTCGATTCGGTGATCGATTGTCGCGTCCCAACTGGACGCAATAAATCGATCCCCGAGAGGTCGATTTCTACCCGCCGATTCAGGCGGGTAGTGTAGACCTAGCCTAAAAGGGTGTCATAAGGAGGAAGAAGAAAATGTGTTCATCTTAGCCTCTAAGGATAGAACAAGAAGCAATGGGCATAAACTGCAGCAAGGGAGGTTTAGGTTGGACATTAGGAAAAAGTTCCTAACTGTCAGGGTGGTTAAACACTGGAATAAACTGCCTAGGGAGGTTGTGGAATCTCCATCTCTGGAGATATTTAAGAGTAGGTTAGATAAATGTCTATCAGGGATGGTCTAGACAGTATTTAGTCCTGCCATGAGGGCAGGTGACTGGACTCAATGACCTCTTGAGGTCCTTTCCAGCCCTAGAATCTATGAATAAAGGATTCATACAATCTGATATTTCACTGGAAAAATACATGGAATTCAAAATAGATTTAGAAATATTGAAAAAGGGCTTCAGAAGATATAATATTCAATAAAGCATACCCGTTTCTTACCTTTGGGGGTGAACTCTGTATGACCAGGTCAACTTCAGGGATATCTAAACCACGGGCAGCTACATTGGTTGCAACCAAAACTTCAAATGCTCCATTTCTGAAACCCTTTAATGTGATCTCTCTCTGTTTCTGTGGAATGTCACCATGCAATGACTGGGCATCCTGTCAAAAGAACAGATCATTAAGACTTCATCCAACACAGGTATCTATGCAGCAGCAACCCAATGACAACGTTAGCACAATTTGCTGTTCCTCACAACCCCAAACACTGTTCACAGCAGTAGATAGCACCAACTGTGGTGCTACATGCTTTATAGGCGATATGAAGACAAGACCTGATCCTGATTTCACTTTCACTGGTGTAACTCAGGAGTAACTCCACTGAAGATACAAAAACTTAAAATAGAACACCAGTATGAGATGAGAATCAAGACCAAGTTCCCTGCCCAGAAGAGCTCCCCACAGGCAAGAGAGAATATGGAACAAAGTTGTCAGCAACATGGCCAAGCCCAACTGACAAGTCTGAACTGCCTCTGGTATTTGCAAGAAAAGAGGTGGTGCCTAAATTTGTCTAATGGGGAAGAGATCAGGATCTAGAAGTGGGAATTCTCAATACAGTATGCAAAAGCAGAATTTATTAAATACAACACAGATGTTCACACTCACCTAGCCTCAAAGGGTTAATATTAGCATAAAAATCACAAGTGTTTGTGTGTGTCACTCCACAACCTTGTTAAAGTTATTAGCATATTTAGCTGGTTTACTGTTAATGAACTACACAGAATCTCTACATGCACAAGTAGGAGAGAAAAAAGCAAGCCCACAGAACTAAGCATGTCTAGCCTGTACATTTAACTTAATACTAAATATATATGCACTTCCCCAATTCCCTCTTTTCCTTGATTTTAACATTCAACATCAAAACAATATTTGCTCTGTAAGAATCCAGGATTATTATTCATTATGGGTAAATTTCATCTATGTGCAGAAGGCCTGCTCAATATACTCTACAAGGCCTGAATTAATGGCTCAAGAAGTTGGTTTTTTTTAAGAGGGTGAGTAGGCCTTTCAGTTTTAGGGTAAATGTCATAATGTGTTTATAGGATACCCTGTATCCCAAATACTCATTATTCAGATGAGTTGCATGGTTGTAAGAATCAGGAAACCAAACAGCTCTGATGTCTATTCCATTATTATTTCTTATTGTATAGTGTCAGCAATGTGTTTTGCATTGTATAAATCACAAAAAATAAAGTTCCTGTCTCCAAGGATCTTGCAGCCAAAAAGAAGTTATCATCATTATGGTCAAGGAGAAACCTGCAGCTTTCTGAAATGTCTAAAAAAATGGCCTTGTTGACAAAACATGAAGTCTACAACCATAAAATTCTATTTGTATGGCTGCGCTCCCATCTTCATTTCAGGAACTTCTAGCCTTGATGTTTACAACCATGACTACCTTTTCAGACATCAATACCTGTTTAATAGAAGCATTCAGGGCCAGTTCATTTGCATCCTTTTTAGTCTCACAAAATATGATGGTCCGTCCATGACTGCCACTGTAAACCTGAATGACATCCCCAATAACTGCTGCTCTCTGAGACCAGTGACACTCTATAGCCAAATGCTGTTAGGGAAAGAAAATATGTCTATGTTATATCTGCTGTAATTCAGCAGGATATCAGCTAAACTTCTTTACACAAAGACAACATTTTGATTAAAAAAATCCTCTAAAATATTTAGGTTTTTATTTAAAATAAATAAAAAAAACCTAAAACAAAACAAAAATATTGGTTTTCCCACATAAAATTGTTTTTACAAAAAGCTTTATGTTAATTTTAATCACTGCCAAAAGAAAATTAAGCTTTAGTTACTGTAATATCATACCTTTTGAAAGTCAGAACCATAACCCATGTTATCAATACTATGTATCCCTAGCACCTATACTACACAGTAACAAAACTACTTACCTCTACAGTCATAGCCGTCTTTTGAGTCTTCTTTCCAATAAGGTCAATCTGTTCATATCCGGATTTCATGTATTTTTTAGCCACATCATACACCCAGTGTGGACAAGTTGCAGAAAACAGCAGTGTTTGGGGGTTGTCTTCAGAATCTTTGAAACAACACATCACTATCAATAATCCAAGTAGTATTACAACATAAGAACTGATATTTCATTACAGATTCCATGTTATGATGACTAGTTATAAAGCAATAAGCAACCGAGGGTCCTGTGGCACCTTTAAGACTAACAGAAGTATTGGGAGCATAAGCTTTCGTGGGTAAGAACCTCACTTCTTCAGATGCAAAAAATTGATCAAGTATCAACAAGACCAAAACTGCTCCCCATTTAAGCAATAGCATTTAAGCAATAGCAAAATTCCCAATATTTGAATCAGAGCAAGATAAAAGGAGGAACTCAACTGATGGTTTACTATTATTTTCAGCATGATGCTCAACACATTCACTATATTATCATGCAACACAGACTTGATGCCCTATTCCAAATAAGATAGCTTAACATTCAGTAGCTGTCACTGCAAAATGCACAGCCTATTCTTATAGATCCCTCAGGACCAACAAGCATTGGAACAGAGATGCAGGTGACCTCTAGGTAGTCCACCCTCTATCAATGCAAATCATTTTCTACAACATATGTATGAAATGTAGCCTATCACATAAATCAGCTTTTAATGTGATAATTGTAAAAAAGATTCTGGAGGAAATCCTGGCAATTACAGACCAATAAACCTAACTTCAATACCAGGCAAACTGGTTAAAACTATAGTAAAGAATAGAATTATCAGACACACAGGTAAACACAAGTTGTTGGAGAAAAGTCAACATGCCTTCTGTAAAGAGAAATCATGCCTCACCAATCTATTAGAATTCTATGAGAGGGTCAACAAACATGTGGACAAGGGTGGTCATGGGATAAGAGGGAAGGGATCATTAACTGGTTAAAAGATGGGAAACAAAGGGTAGGAATAAATGATCAGTTTTCAGAATGGAGAGGGGTAAATAGTGGTGTCCCCTACAGATCTGTACTGGGACCAGTGCAGTTCAACATAGTCATAAATGATCCAGAGATAGGGTAAACAGTGAGGTGCAAAAATGTGCAGACAATATAAAATTATTCAAGATACTTAAGTCCAAAACAGACTGTGAAGAGTTACAAAGTGGTCTCACAAAACTGGGTAACAGGGCAACAAAATGGCAGATGAAATTCAATGTTGATAAATGCAAAGTAATGCACATTGGAAAACAATCTCAACTACACATACAAAATGATGGGGTCTAAATTAACTATTATCACTCAAGAAAGATCTTGGAGTCATTGTGGATGGTTCTCTGAAAACATCTGCTCAATATGCAGCAGCAGTCAAAAAATTTAACAATGTTGGGAACCATTAGTACAGGGATAGATAAGACAGAAAATATCATGATGCACTATATCAATCCATGGCATGCCCACTCCTCAAATACTGCGTGTAATTCTGGTCGCCCCATTTAAAAAAAAATATTAGAAGTGGAACATGTACAGCAAAGTGCAACAAAAATGAGTAATGGTAACTGTTACATACCCTATGGACAAGAGATTAAAAAGAATGGGACTGTTCAGCTTGAAAAAGAGACAAGTAAGGGGGGATATGATGGAAGTCTATAAAATCATGAATGGTGTGGAGAAAGTGAATCAGGAAGTGTTATTTACCCCTTCACATAACACAAGAACCAGGGGTCACTCAATGAAATTAATAGGAAGCAGGTTAAAAAAAAAAAAAAAAGAAGGAAGTACTTCTTCACACAACACATAGTTAACCTTTGGAACTCATTGCCAGAGGATATTGTGAAGGCCAAAAGTATAACTGGGCTCAAAAAAGAACTAGATAAGTTCATGGGTCCATCAACAGCTATTAGTCAAGATGGTTATGGATGCAACACCGTGCTTAGGGTGCTCCTAGCCTCTGACTGCCAGAGGTTGGAAATGGATGACAGGGGATGGATCACTCAATAACTGCCTATTTTGTACATGCCCTCTGAAGCACCTCTCACTGGTCACTGTCGAAAGACAGGATACTGGGCTAGATGGACCTTTGGTTTGATCCCGTGTGGCCATTCTTTTGTTCTTATATTTCCTAGTGCTTTGACCATGTCAGTTTCAAATGTTTCAATTGATAAGGCTTCCACCATTTCCTTCAAAAAAGTATTCCAATATATACACACACACACATATACATACACACACTTATATATCAGAAAAATTTTCTTAGACAATGCAATACTCACATAAATTCAGTATTTACCTTTTTTGTAAGCAAATGCTAGAATTTCCTCCACTTGTTCAGCAAAGCCCATGTCCAACATTTGATCAACTTCATCCAAAACAACATGCTTCACATTGGAAAGGTCCAGCTTGCCATTTTGAAGGTGGTCTTTAATTCGTCCGGGAGTCCCAACTAAGATGTCAATGCCGTTTTTAATATGTTCAACTGGAACAAATGGCAGCAAAACAGCACATGTGTAAGAATGCTTAGAGATCACAGAATTTCTAGGGCTGGTAAACTACTATCAATTTACAGTAATACTTCTAATACCGTAATACTCTAGGTAGTTAATTCCCTAACCTTTCACTTTTGGAGACAGGATTAAATCAGTTTAGGTCACAAGTAAAAGGAGTCTGGCGGTGATCTGTGGCTTTCTATAAGGACTGCTATCCTAAAACCAAAACTGATAACTTAATGAGAATGCCCAAAATCTTCATTTTCATTCAATTCGCATTTAACGCCATCAGGACTTCATCATAATTTACAGTCTCTCTTCTCCCAGTTGAGTTCCCACTTTGTCACTTTTTTATTTAAAAATAAATAAATAAATATCCAATCATTTCTTCTGCAGTTCTTGCTGTCACTCTACTGTGCTGAGGTCAAGTGGCAAGTTCAAGGCTGAGCTCCTTAACATACTCTCCAATTACATTAGAGGTATCTGAGCCACAAACTACTGAAGCTGAAAGCAACATTACAAGATGGCAGGGACAAATGAATAGACAAGAACTGGATTGATTTGTTCAGTTTCACTATCCTCTAAACTGGAACACCATCACTTGGGAGTTTAAAATGAGCACTGTGCTTTCCTTGGACAGTCATCTGACCCTAGCGTTCATACACTCAGGAACAAGATTATTTCTTTATAAATTTAAAAGAAATGTTATAACCTTTGAAGAAAATAAATTATACATTCCGTTAGAGATCCCCTGGGATTCTTTTAGTAGAGATGGAGCCAACTTGAACTGCCTTTTCTTTTTAAAATAATTTCAGTTTTTTACTGAAGTGAAACCTTAAGGAAAATAGCCAGTTTTATTCCCCGAATGATTCTCATGAAACAAGAGCGGATACCAAAGCAACTTCTAAACATGTACTTACTTTGTCCATTGTATGGCGTTCCTCCATAAAAACAAGCCACTGTGAGTTTCTTTGTGACATCCTTAAAGTCCCTGGCTACCTGGATTGCCAGCTCTCTCGTTGGCGCAAGAACTAGCACCTGGACAGAATGATAAACCGTCAGAAATGCAGCCACTTGGTGATTGGTATCAAATTCCCCACCCTATCAGGTAAGTTGTGCTGCAAAGTTGGTCTGACACTGCCCCCTTGAATTTTCTCCTGTTAGTAGTCACCTGTGGTTTTATGCCACATTCATCACAATGGTATCCAAGTTCCTGCTCATCATTCAGATCATATTCTCAGCCAGAAGGAAATTGGTACATCATGGCTTTCATAAACAGTATGAACAAGCAGAACAGGCATCGCTTTCTCCAAGCTAGCACTGATATTGACTTGGGAGCCACAATGAGCTATCCAGCGCTATGGACCTCAAAGAAAGCTTGGGTCAAAGCTGGCAGAACCCAGATTTATGCAATACTGAAAGCTGATCTGACCCCTTCCACTAATCTTGGTCACAGAGCAAATCAAAGGAGAGCCCCCTGCAATTGTATGGGTCACATGTCCCACAGAATGGGTTAGATAAAGTGCCTCACACTTACATGAACCTTTACTTTTAAATTTACTATTCATTTATTTGCTCAGGTTATTAGTTGAAATTTCTTAGTTATCCAGTGTTAATTCTTGCTGTTATAGTTATTTTGCTATGTCCATTTTGTTGCTATCACATTTCAAGGACACGTAGGTTAGCATAACCAGGTTTTAAGCACCAAGAATATGATTAATAAAAACAGTTACTCTGGTATCATTGCTAAATGACAGTGTACAGAAAATAGAATTAGAGAGATCTCTCTAGGATTTCCGGATCCTTCAGAAGTATGGTGCAGACCATTCTTTTTGCCTCACTTTCCTCCCCAACATTAAGGAGGATGAATTAAGGTCGACTAAATGTTTAGCAATAGTTACACCATAGTTATGCCTTGAATTATATAATACACCTAATGAAGCCTTTTAAAAATGTAACTTTCATTGATATTTCTTGCCTAACAGCAGTGTTTCTGTTACATACTTCGCACTTATTTAGGAGTCTGAAATACTTTAAAACACTAGTAATTAATTCTCAAACACTTCTGAAAGAGAGGTAAGTGTCTGACTCATAATACAGACCAAGAAATTGACGCAAAGAGGTCAAGTGACTTGCCCAAGGCTACACAAATCAGCAACAGAAATGGGATTATAAAATCAGGAATTTCTGACTCCCAATCCTGTATTCATTTATCTAGATCAGGTTGCCTCATTGTTCCTGACTGGCAACCAGATTTAACAGCTGAGGACAGCACAATTAAGATAGTCCAAAAAGAACTGTACACTATAAGATAGCTCTCTAAATCTATATATTTTCTAAAATTATGACGACGACCAAGGCACAGTTCAGTATTAAAGGACAAAAATGTGCATGAACCAAAATTGTGGGATAACAAGAGAGCTGCTATTTAATTTATTTTAAATAAAACGCTGACGTTTGAAGCACTCTAGTGAGCGATCACTCTCCCCACCTCCCAAATGAATTGCAATTGTTAGCCTATAAGAGTTAAAAGATATTTTCAAGAATATTATTCACCGGTTGATACTCTTTCAGACAATATTATATACTGTTTACTCTAAAGGCAGGGCAGAAGGATGAAAGAGATGTGTTTTTATTCCACAACCGCAACGAAGGTGGTTGGTCTAACTATAAACAGACCAACCTTGACAATACCCCTTTATAGCGCATTATGAGTTAAATCACCTGCTTAAATAGAAGCATAAAGAACATTTATGCCAGGACTTGAAATCATAACTTAAGCTGTCCCAATGTGGAGGGAAAAAGCAAGTATCATCCTGGAGTTTATATGCAGAGGCAAGAATGATTTGGGATAACACCAGTTTGCTGGTCTGCTTCATTTTTATGAGTAGGACAGGTATCAAACCATACAAGAAACCTGCTCACTAGGCAGCTAAGAGCAGAATATTTGTATATGCTCATATGTATACAGCAGATAGGCTGAAAAGAGGGAAGGCATATTACACAATGAATGCAATCACAAAGAATCACGAAGCCATGTATTTTGTCATCATTAGGATACTACGAAGAAGCGTCATTTTGTAAACCTTATTTTGAAGAATGTGTTCCAGGATCAGAAGGAACATTTAAAAAAGCGAGTAAGTGGGAAGAAAGGTGATATTTTTAATAAGAACCAAAAACAATTATAAAATCACTTTCAAATATTGCCATAATTTAAGCCATCACTGAACCCTTAAGTGGCTAAATTACCTTTGGCGTGCGGCCTCTCTTCCTCTCTAGTGTGTCTCCCTGAAGTTTTTCAATCAAAGGAACAGCAAAAGAAAACGTTTTCCCAGTTCCAGTTCGAGCCTGAGCGATCACATCTTTGCCATCATATATGGGCTGGAAGGTCTTTGCTTGCACAGAAAACAGGTACTTTACTCCTCGAGCTGCAAGACAGTTCCATATACCTTTATTAAAAGGTGCTGTGAACCCACAATGGGCTGAAATAGACACCTGAAAGCCCTTTTGTATGATAATGAAAAGCAAACCAATTTCATGAGACAGATCATGGCAAATCCTACATCTGACAGTGGGTGCAAACAGTAAATACACATTTGTTTTCTTTTCTATTATACTTGGCAAAGCATTTTTTTATCTTTTTCTGGGAGCAAGATTTGATATCTGGGGTAAACAACTATTTTTTGCTACGTTTGGTACAGAAAGCAACAGTACATGCAACTGATTTTGATATCAGTCAAGATTGTGGGATTTTTTTGTTTTTAAACACAGACGCACATTAAAACTTGGAGAAGTTTGAAAGATGCTGTACAAAGAGGAAAACATTAGGGTGGGTAAAAACTGGCCAGTAGTATATACAAATTATTAATGGTGTGACTTCAGAACAAAGAAAGTTTAAAATGGATTCCTGTGCGTTGCTTTAAACTCTACTAATACTCAATGATCAAAATAGCGTGAACTCCATTGTAATTAAATTCACAGAGTATACTAATCTAGGATAGCAGAATGCCAGAGAGAAGAGATCAAAACTGCCAAATGATCTAAAAGTTGAGATAGATGATGAGTTATAAATTTGATTTAATAAAGATAATTTAAATACAAAATGGAATAGTTTTTCAGAAAATAGTATGCAGAAACAGATACGAAGTTACAGTAGACAATATAAGTGACAACCTCACAACATAATGCTAATGAGAGGAGAAAAAAAGTAGGGCTGTCGATTAACTCAAAAAAATTAATTGTGACTAATCACACTATTAAACAATAGAATACCAATTGAAATTTATTAAATATGTGTGGATGTTTTTCTACATTTTCAAATATATTGATTTCTATTACAAGACGGAATACAAAGTGCTCACTTTATATTATTATTTTTATTACAAATATTTGTACTGTAAAAATGATAAACAAAAGAAATCGTATCTTTCAATTCACCTCATACAAGTACTGTAGTGCAGTCTCTTTATCGTGAACGCGTAACTTACACATGTAGATTATTCTTTTGTTACATAACTGCACTCAAAAACAAAACAATGTAAAACTTTAGAGCCTACAAGTCCACTCAGTCCTACTTCTTGTTTAGCTCAGACAAACAAGTTTGTTTACATTTGCGGGAAATACTGCTGCCTGCTTCTTATTTATGTCACCTGAAAGTGAGAACAGGCATTCGCATGGCACTTTTGTAGCTGGCTTTGCAAGATATTTACGTGCCAGATATGCTAAACATTCATATGCCCCTTCATGCTTCAGCCACCGTTCTGGAGGACATGCTTCCATACTAATGATGCTCATTAAAAAAATAATGCGTTAATTAAATTTGTGACTGAACTCCTTGGGGGAGAACTGTATGTCTCCTGTTCTGTTTTACCTGCATTCTGCCATATATTTCATGTTATAGCAGTTTCGGATGATGACCCAGAACATATTGTTTTAAGAATACTTCCACAGCAGATTTGACAAAACGCACAGAACATACCAATGTGAGATATCTAAAAATAGGTACAGCACTCAATCCAAGGTTTAAGAATCTGAAGTGCTGTTCAAAATCCGGGAGGGATGAGGTGTGGTGCATGTTTTCAGAAGTCTTAAAATAGCAACACTCAGATGCGGAAACCACAGAACCCAAACCACCAAAAAAGAAAATCAATCTTCGGCTGGTGGCATCTGACTCAGATGATGAAAATGAACATGCATCAGTCTGCTCTGCTTTGGATCGTTATCGAGCAGAACCCATCATCAGCATGGATGCATGTCCTCTGGAATGGTGGTTGAAGCATGAAGGGACATATGAATCTTTAGCGCATCTGGCACATAAATATCTTGTGACACCAGCTACAACAGTGCCATGCGAATGCCTATTCTCACTTTCAGGTGACATTGTAAACAAGAAGTGGGCAGCATTATCTCCTGCAAATTGTAACCAGACTTGTTTGTCTGAGTGATTGGCTGAAGTAAGACTGAGTGGACGTGTAGGCTCTAAAGTTTTACATTGTTTTATTTTTGAATGCAGTTTTTTTTTTTTTTTTTTTTGTAAAAATTCTACATTTGTAAGTTCAACTTTCATGATAAAGAGATTGCACTACAGTACTGGTCTTAGGCAAATTGAAAAATACCATTTCTTTTGTGCAAATATTTGTAAAAAAAATAAAGTGAACACTGTACACTTTGTATTGTGTGTTGTAATTGAAATCAATGTATCTGAAAATATAAAAAACATACTAAAATATTTAAATAAATGGTATTATATTATTAACAGCGCGATTAATCACAAATATTTTTTTTAATTGCACGATTAATCTTTTTAATCGCTTGACAGCCCTAAAAACAAACAACTGTCTTCTCACAGTTTATATCAAGAAACAACTGTATCACAGAAGAAATAATTCTGCCTTGATGAGACTGCACTTGAAATCATGTAAATGTGAAACCCTCATTAATGGGAGCAAAGGTGCCTAGAGGTTACAGTGGGGTGCGAGAGTCAGGCCTTCTGGTTTCCATCCCTGCTTGTGTCACTAACACAGAATGGCTTTGGGCAAATTACAGTAACTCCTCACTTAACACTGTAGTTATGTTCCTGAAAAATGCAACTTTAAGTGAAATGATGTTAAACGAATCCAATTTTCCCATAATATTTAATGTAAATGCGGAGGGCGGGGTGGGGGTGTTAGGTTACAAGGAAATTTTTTTGGGGCAGACAAAAGGCATTATATACTGTACTGTGGTTGGGAAGTGCCCCTGGCTTAACCCACACAGACACAGCCCGCTGCAGGCAAGGACGCTAGGAAGCACCTTTGCAGCAGCAGCAGCCGCTTCCTCTGAGAAGAGCAGGCACTGACTTTGCCGGGGGATGCTCCAGGCCCGCCTCCTCCTGTCCCCGCTCCACTCCAGGCCCACCTCTTCCCACCCCCACTCCACCTCCTCCCAGGAGCAGCTGCATCCCCGCTCCTTCCCTGCCCCACATCCCCAAAAAGTCCTAAGCGCTGGGAGGGAGGGGGAGAGGAGGCGGAGAAGAGGAACTTATGCAATGCTCCCTTGTAAAGTCACTGCTATTCCACAGAATCTTACAAGCAGTGGACAGAGCAGGCAGCCAAACAACATTATAAGGGAGCATTGCACAACTTTAAACGAGCAGCGACGTAACTTTGAAACAACGTTAAGCAGGAGGACGTTAAGTGAGGAGTTACTGTATTTAAAAAGCACTGAGCTATCCCTCCCCCCTACTTGCGATCTATTTGGAACCCATCTTTTTGTTAGTAAATTTTTTCTCCACAGAAGTTACCTTTAAGAAGCTCAGTTGTTTCTTTGGAGATAGAGAAATTAGAGAAGGCACCTTCTCTCTCCTCTTCTGTCAGCTGCTGTTAAATTAAAATTAAGCAGCAGATTAGGCATAAGGAGACAATCAGTTTACTATACTACTCAGTTCCACAACATTTTAACCGAAAAAAACAAAACAAAAACCTCTTCTCCAGAACAGTCTCACCCATGATCCTCTGTGTACATGGGGGGAAAGGAGACCCTCAAAGTCATCTTACAACCTTGATAAATGCAGGGCAACCACCTTTGGCCCCTGCACCTCAGGCTGCTATTACATTGTGTATATACACTTGACATTAAAAGGAATGTCTTTTTTGGACTATTTGTGTTCCTTTTGCTAATTAATATTTTTTAACTCACCCCTGGAAAACATTAGAAAATTGTTAAGCCAAATGCAGAACAAACAAAAACAAACACATATTCACTATTAGCATATATTATCCAGTAAAGAACATTTCTGGATGATGGAACTTTCTCAGAGATTTTGCAAATAAACATTTTAATTTAAATTATCCACTAAATTGACTGATTTGAAATTAGCTACCCAACTTCTGCTACAGAAATTGAAAACAAACTACAGGTGATCTACAAAAACACTCTACTATGGACATATACTTCCCTATGTAACAAGCAATAAATAGAAGAGCGGCAAGACCCAGAAATATATACAAGCGGTGAATTCAGTGAGCAAGGTCTCTCTGAAACTTGTCAACAAGACTCTGATCAAACAGAAAAGAGCAACTGAAAGCACTCCATGCTCATTCCCATAAGTGGCATGCTCTCTTTTTGTAGTACTCCTTTCTCAGCCTGATGCATGAAATCAGATTAATGTCAGATATTTTCTGGCATGGAGGTTGTGGGCTTGTCTAGGCAGGAAAATTTACTGTCTTAATTATACCAGCGTAACTCCCCAAGTGCACACTCTTATTCCAGAATAAGATACAACTACATTGAGATATACCAGTATGATCATGTCAGTAAATTTACCTGTGTAAACAAACCATATATATCCTTCCTTGGCAGGAGATGGATTTACAGATCAATGGTGAGATTTCCCCCTTGCATTTTGACCCCTTTATGCAGGGCAAAGGGGTCCAAAAGCCCTGGACCTGGCATGGAGAGAATTGTTTCCAGAGCAAGAACTGAGGAATACAGCCATAAACTGACTTATGAGGACCCATTTGTAAACCCTGGTAGAGATGGGGGTGAGGGGGAGAGGGCAATGTGGACTGTACAGCACTGCAGAGATTCTTGGCAGAGCTGCTGCCTACAGTCAGCTGGGGACAGGCTGTACCGTAGGCAGCCCAAGGTACATCAGGGCTGCTCCACCCACCAGAGCAGACCAGAAACAAGAGAGCTTAAAGGTTGATTAAACTTAAAGCCACTTTAGCATCCCCTCCTCCTGGATTGTGAATTCTGTGCTGCACCTCCTATAGGTAGAGCACAGAATCTATTATCCTCTGCTAGGACCAGGGATGATACACAAGATATTTCCTAGCAGTGCTGAGCACTTCCACCAAGCAAGACTGGTAGATTACATTTTTAAAGCAGGTAAAATTCAGTGTTTCAGTGTGTACCTTTACTGGCTCTTGGTCACTGTCATATTCCACACTTGATGCTTCGCTGGAATTACACTGAGCTTTTGAGTGGACAACACCATTGCTTATGGACGAGGATTTCACCTTGTCCTCTGGGCTGTTTTCTTCAATCTCTCGATCCACTTTTTCTTTAACTTTTTTCTTCTTTTTGGGTTTAGGAGGCTCAAGGTCATCTTCAGATAGCTCATTTTCCTCTGTTTGGGATTTCAGCTCCTTAGATTTATTGCGGCGTTTAGATTTCTTCTCCTTTTTATCCTTCAGAGAGAAAACAACAGAAAAGGACAAAAAAGTCTAAGTCTATAAAGAAAAGTAAAAGATCTTTAGACTTTTTGTCTGTGATGCCTGATCTTCTTCAGGGAGAGCAGGATTCCTTTGTCATCAGAATCTCTCCAGCAGGGTCATACCCCATTTTAATTAAACCACCCCCTATTGCGAGAGGATTTTCGGTCACAGTTAGATTACTTGAGGACTGATACTGAATACTAAGTATTGAATATGAGGAGAACCAGATTCTTCCTAGGCTAACAGTGGATGAATTAGTGTCATACGCACCTACCTGTTTACTCACTCATGATTACCATATGTAAATATTTGTATGACAGAAGCCCCTAGAGGCCCCAAATGAGTTTGGAACTCTATTTTATTAGGCACTGTACAGGCACATCTTTCTTATCCCAAAGCACGTACAATCAAAACAGACACCACAGACAAAGGATGGGAGGGGAAACAGGCAGGAAGTGATGTGATTTGCCCAATCTCATGCAGCAGATTAATGGCAGTGTCAGGAACAGAACTCTCTACTGAGTCCCAGTCTAATGCCCTATCCTATCCACTGGACCAAGATATTAAACCAAATCTTGAGCTTCTAGACACTGACATTTAGAGATCTCCATTTCACACAGACATTTGGGATGGGTTGGGATTAGTATGTATAAATGTGCTATAACCAAACTGAGGACACGTTATAATCTGAAAGGACGGTATGTTTACACTGCAGCTGAAGAGATGGGATGACCAGCATCAGTAGACAGACTCACACTAGCAGTGCTCAAACTAACGCTCTGAAAATAGCAGCCTGGACATTGCGGCACAGGCGATGGCTTATGCTAGCTGTCCCAGTCCAAGCCCTGGCTCTGAGCTCAGGTGGCTGGCTAGCACAAGCCACTGTCCATGCCACAAGGACCACACTGCTGTTTATAGAGCTCTACTTAAAGCAGAGCTAACCCGAGCGATTCTACCCTCGCTGGGAATCACATCTCCCAGCTGCAGTACACATATACCCTAGAAGTCTCCATATAGCGCTGGAAACTCTTAACTCATCCAGGCGCCAAACACCTTCCGGGGATGGAGGCAGGGCGTGCTCGGCGGAGCCCCTCTGGTTAGAGAACACACCCGCCCTGTGTCTAGCACAGCCCAGGGCAGGCACCTTTCTCGTCCCCTGGTAGACTGACAAGCGGGCAGAAATGCGGCAGACCATCGGGATGGCAGCTTGGCGGGCGCCGCTGATGGTTCAGCGGCAAACGAGCGGTGCCGAGGTCTCCGCTCACTCAGCCCGGCGGTACCCACAGCCGCTATCAGGAGGCGAGGCGCCCACGTGGCGCAGCAATGGAGGCCAAGCGGCGAATAGCACGAGGAGCCTCCGGCACAGCACGTGTCTGTGCGGGGACCCCCGGGCTCGGTTCTCCCTCCGGCAGGCGGGGATCGGGCCCCACCCAGCCGGCTGCTCGCGCCCCCGTCCCCAGCACGCCCGGGGATCCCGGGTTAGGTGGCGTCTCTTTCCCGACATTTCCGCCTCCACCGCCGGTACCTTGTGCTTCCTCCTCCGGCCCGTCCGTGCGGCCTCGCCTTCCAGGGCGGTCTCAGGCTCGCTGTCGGCTGCAAGGAGGGCGGCTGCGGGCATTTCCTCCGGCTGTTCCCCGTGGAGCTCGGGCACGGAGCCGCTGCGCTGGTCGGCGGCCGCGGTGAAAGGAACGAGCCCCGCCCCGGGGCTGGCGCACAGGAAGTGAGGCGAGGAGATGAAGGCCGGGGCCCAGCCCCAGCGCCGGCCGAGGGAGAAGGGCGCTGCGCCGCCTGCTGCAACGCCGGGCTGGAGCAGCCGTAGCGCCGAGCTGGGGGGGCGCGCTGAGCCGGGTCCTCGCGCGAGCCGGGAGGATAGGGCGGGGAGTCCCGCAGCCCCTGCGCCCGGCCGGCCGGCTCCGTACAGCAGCGTGCGGCACGCTGCACCCATCAAGCGCCCTTGGATGGCCCGGCCGCCGCGCGCACCCGCCCCTTGGCCCAGTGCCCGCCCCTGCCGCCCGCGTCACCCCTCGCGGGGCGCAGCTCAGAAGGAGCCGGCGGGGCCGTACTGTCCCTGCGCTTCCCTTCCACCCTCCGCAGGGGCAGAGCTATGGCTTGTGGGTGCTGGGGATGCCCGCCCCCCGCGCGTACAAGCCTGTTCCACTTCCCGCGAGCCCACACTGCTGGGGGGATGAGACGCCCACCTGCAGTGTAGCTAGTGTCTCAGGCTCTGTGGCGAAACAGCAGGTAGGGTTCTTGGAGCTCACGTCAGCTGACCTGCATTATGGAACCCTGGGTTTGAGCGTCTACACTGCATTTTAACCTAGGGTGACCAGACAGCAAGTGTGAAAAATCGGGATGGGGGTGAGGGGTAATAGGAGCCTATATAAAAAAAAGACCCAAAAATCGGGACTGTCCCTATAAAATCGGGACATCTGGTCACCCTACTTTAACCCTAGGTTAAAATTTTTCTGACTCAGGCTTGAGCCTAGGGCCCTGGCAACCACACTGCAGGGCACAGACCCAAGTCAAAGTAACCCTATCCCAGAGTGCCTGGCACTCCTCCCCCTGCCTATGTTGACACTCTAGCCCTAGGGCCGTGTTGTACTGTGGGAAAACTCTACTGCTCACCATGCTTCTTATAGGAAACTTGAACTGCCCCCCTTCTTCCTCCCCCCTCCCCCCCCAAGCTGCCTAGCAGTCATTTTGGTCTGTGCACTCCTAGCCACCAGAGCCAGCAACATGGAGGAGGCACCTTTGGATGAACTCCTCCTACTTGCGCTCTCACTTCTGTGTCAGGAAACTGGCAGAGCTTCCATGAGGCGCTGGTGGACATTTCAGCAGCGTTTTCTGGCCCACCGAAGGTACCTGACTAATTTCCTGATGGATCTGGAGGAAGAGGAGGCAGAAGAGGAAGAGTACCCTGGCATCACAGACTCTCAGTGGCAGATGTTGCTCAGTATAATTGGCGTAACCACTGATGTCCCCTGTGTAAACCGCCGCTTTTGGAGCAGGGTCACAAGCACAGACTGGTGGGACCACATTGTCATGCAGACTTGGGATGACCAGCACTGGGTCCAGTACTTTCACATGAAGAAAGCCACATTTCTGGAGCTTTGTGAGCAGCTTACCCCCATCCTCCAGCGTAAAGAGACACACATGAGGTCACCCTTGCCAGTCCAGAAGCGGGTTGCTATAACTGTGTGGAAGCTGGCTACCCCAGACTGCTACAGGTCTGTTGCCAAACAGTTTGGGGTTGGAAAGTCAACTGTGGGTAAAGTGGTGGCAGAGGTAACTGAGGCAATCAGGCGTGTGGTTTACCCTGAAGTGGCGGGCCTTAAAGATATTCCTGAAGTAATTGCTGGCTTTGAGAGAATGGGGTTTCCTAACTGCGCCGGGGCCATTGATGGGAGTCATGTGCCCATAGCTTGCCCTCCACAAGGAGCACATGAGTACCTAAATCGCAAAGGGTACTATTCCATTGTTATGCAGGCACTAATGGATCACAGAGGCAGATTTATGAATGTCAATGTGGGCTGTACAGGAAAAGTTCACATTGCCAGAGTTTTTCGCCACTCTGGAGTCTACATCCATGGACAGGCTAGGACACTATTCCCACCCAATGACATTGATATAAATGGTGTTACTGTCCCCACAGTTATTCTGGGGAACCCTGCATACCCTCTTTTGCCTTGGTTAATGAAACCATACCCTGATGTCAAAGACCCTGGCCAAAAAAGGTTTAATTACACTGTAAGCAAGTGTAGAATGGTTGTTGAATGCGCTTTTGGCAGATTAAAATCACGTTGGAGGTGTTTACAAACCCGTTTGGATGTCAGTGTCATCAATGCTGTCCGCATTACTGTGGCTTGCTGTGCTCTTCACAACCTTTGTGAAGCCAGAGGTGAGCCATTTCCCTCTAAATGGACCTCTGACAGCAAGGGAACACAGAATTGGTACCCTCAGCCAGAAAGTGCAGCTGTCAATGCAGGAGCTGATTGCACCCAAGCAGCAAATATAAGGGATGCTTTGTGTGCTCACATTATGGACTTGCATGGCCCAGTGGAAGAGGGGGAATAGCACCTGTACAAATGTGCTGGGTGGGAAAACTGGCTCGTTCTTGGGAGGGAGGTGGTCTTGATCGTCATGCTTGATCAACATGAAAAATAAATTTGTGTTGGGGGGGAGGGCAGCAAATAGAGGAATACTGTTTGTTTAATCATGCTTAATTGCTCCATAACATGTTTTTACCTTCATCGCAAATCCTGACTGTATGCTGTGATGCACTGATAGCAATAAACTTTCTTGAAAGCATATTCTTTATTTGTTAACAGGTATGTAAACAGTACATAAGAACAGCCATACTGGGTCAGACCAAAGGTCCATCAAGCCCATTATGCTGTTTTCTGACCAATGGCCAATGACGGGTGCCCCAAGGGAATGAACAGACAGGTTATCATCAAGTAATCCCTACCCTGTCACCAAATCCCACTCACACAATTTTGGGCAGGCCAACTGCCATTACAAAACCAACCCACCACCTCCTCCCCCAAAAGGGCAGGAAATAGTTTACTCAACACAATCCCCCTATCACTGCATGTCTCCTGGCCCCCAAGTTCTCCTTTCCCTTCTTTACAGGTTTAGCCCTCACTTTGTGGTGGGGGAGAGGGAAGTTTCCACCAGAGAGAGTTGTAAGAAGGAAAACTGCACAGGGGTTAGTTGCCCTGCCCAGTCCTGAATGCATTCCCCTCCCCCACCGCAAGCTACTGCTGGGCTGAGGGTATATTGCTGGGGCTTCATGCCATGGTGAGAGGCAGCAGGAGGCGGTGCTCTTGCAGCCATTACAGACAGGAGTTGCTGGAACAGTTCTCTCTGTTGGTCTCCGTTTTCCTCCCTTCTTTTACTGCTGTGCAAGTGCCTGCTCCTTCAACTTACAACATAAACGCTAACCCAGGAACCTATCCTTGCAACAAAGCCCGATGCCAGCTCTGTCCACATATCTATTCAAGTGACACCATCATAGAACCTTACTACATCAGCCACACCATCAGGGGCTCGTTCACCTGCACATCTACCAACGTGATATATGCCATCATGTGCCAGCAATACCCCTCTGCCATGTACATTGGCCAAACAAGACAGTCTCTATGCAAAAGAATAAATGGACACAAATCTGACATCAGGAATCATAACATTCAAAAACCAGTGGGAGAACACTTCAACCTCTCTAACCACTCAGTGACATACTTGAAGGTGATAATTTTGCAACAAAAAAACTTCAAAAACAGACTCCAAAGAGAGACTGCTGAACTCAAATTAATGTGTAAATTAGATACAATTAACTTAGGTTTAAACAGAGACTGCATCCGAAGAAGTGGGCTGTAGTCCACGAAAGCTTATGCTCTAATAGATTTGTTAGTCTCTAAGGTGCCACAAGTACTCCTGTTCTTTTTGCGGATACAGACTAACACGGCTGCTACTCTGAAACCTGGGAATGGTTGGGTCATTACACTAATTGAATCTTTTTCCCCATGTTAAGTTCTCCTTGCACCTTTTCTGGGTCATCTCGATTATCACTTCAAAGGTTTTTTTTTTCTGCTGCTGATAGCTCATCTCAATTGATTGGCCACTTACAGTTGATATGCGTACTTCCACCTTTTCATGTGCTCTGTATGTATAAATATCTTCTGTCTGTGAGTTCCAGTCTATGCATCCGAAGAAGTGAGCTGTAGCCCACGGAAGCTTATGCTGAAATAAATTTGTTAGTCTCTAAAGTGCCACAAGTACTCCTGTTCTTTTTGCTCCTTCACTGAAACACTCGCCTCCAACTGGGCTTCAGCCTCTGTGCCTGCCTGTCAGCATACTGTTTTTCCAGTCTTTCATCCCTCTTCTTCTGGGTCCTTGAACAGCTGGTCTGCCCTGCAAGAACATCAATCATGAGTTCTTCAAGGAAACACCTCCTTTTGGAATAGTCTGTGAGGGTATGTTGGCCCAGGGATGGAGTTCCTGAAGAACGCAGGCAGTGTAGGTTGAGGATCCTGAAACAGGACAAGAAACAGAGAGGATTTGTTTAAAGTAGGTCTGTGGAGGAGCACAGAATTAATAACTGTAGAATGTCAAGTACATACAATATAACAGTTCTAAAGTGAACCTACACATATTCTGAAGGGGATGCTTCAGTCCTCACACTGTCTCTGGTGGACGCAGACGTATTAATCATAGTTACAGAAGTGCAGAGGCAATGGTAAATTTAAAATTAAAACCTTTACTCAGCTTCATAAAAATGTGCTAATTGCCATGTGGGTGGGTGGATGTGTGGGGAGGGTTATATAGAACCCACACAGCAAAATGTTTTCTGTCATTTCAGTCCTTTCATATTTTGGAAGACATGACAGGTCTTGTGGTGTTGTAGTAAGATGAGGCCCTGAAACATAAACCCTTATCAGAGGCCCAGTATGAGGCCTGAGGCCTGAACTAAAGTAATGGTCAAGACTTGCTAACATAAAGAAAAGTTAAGCTGTGAGCCAGAGGCAGGCCCTGCTCACAGAAATTGGCAAGGAAAGGGCTGATGCTGCAAAAAGATACATACTTAAAAGGTACTGAACACTAGACATCAGAACATTCCAATACTTGTACATTCCACACATAACAAGGAACAAGCTGACCCATCCCAATGACAGGGCCAAAAGGGGAATATGATGGATAGAGTTGTTTTGTTCGAACCAACCCAACGTGTACAAGGTGAGAGGTGGCACCTTACTACGTAGAGGGGTTGCACCTCAATATGTCAGGAGTGATGTGTAACTTGTTTGTACCTGTGTATAAGAATGCATCCCTGAGTGGATGTCTTTGTCCAGCCTAGGGGGCAGTGGAAAGTCCCGCCACTGACTGAGCTGAATCCATTGCCAGGGGGCACATATTCGTAGTATGTCCGCTAGAGTAAAGTCTAGAGGGAACTATTACTGTGCTTCATTTGACAATAAACCTGGCCGACGTGCCTTCGTACCTTACTAGAGTCTGTGGTCATTGGGGGTTCTCTTGGGATCTGCTGTATCAGCTATCCGCGCAGAGCTGAGTCAGCACACAGAGGGAACACGCATGCAGCTGATTGATATCAACATTGAATAGAGCAGAGCACCACACCAGGAACGTCTGACAACAGGTGCCCTAGTAGCAGAGAGAAGTTATTTCAAGCTGCTGGAGGGAAACTTGCAATGTATGCAGCAGAACTATTCAAATGAATAGTGACCGAACAGTACATTTGTGAGTGGAGTGGACTAATCAGCTATACGGGGGGGCCTGGAAAATACACTCTTCTCCACAATGTGACAAACCATCTGGAGTTCCCGTTTCAGGGAAAATTTGCAGCTATCAACAGTCAGGATTGGGTCCTAATCCATGATGGAATCAACATGATGCTCTATTAGAGCACCCATGGCTTACCCTGACAGAAAACTCTCTGAAAGCTGCAGCTTTAATCCTCCTCTGCACGCATTACCTCTAACTGAAATGGACTAGATTTGGAAACAGAATACTGTTTCCCCAACACACACACTTAGTTCACTGTTCACAGGCAGCTGCATAGACCCAGGAAGAGTGATTGCAGAGTGGCATATTTCCAAATACTCAAAGGAAAACAAGAATGACCATAGCAAACCTCTGTGACTTAACAGTTAAAATAACCTTTACAGCTCTGTATGGAAGTTTGAAATTCCAGTTCACCATTTTGAACTCCACTTGGTGGGAGGCAGGGGAGGGGGGGATGCCTGGATGCTGTGATACAATCTGCTATTACTGGTCAACCACTAATAGCTGGGGCTTCGTGTTTTTTCATTACATCTTAAAAGTAGAAATCCCTCCTCTTATTGTACTAATCTTTTAATTTGCATCATACACTTTACTGGGCTCTGGGGCAGCTTCAGTCTCCAGCAGGTTCACAGCAGGCTCCGCATCAGGTTCTTCCTGGGGGGGAAAGGGGAGTCGAGAGATCAAACAGCTTTTCCAAGTTGGAACTGAGATTCTGTTGCTGCTCTGGGACTGGTTTCATTAAGAGAGTCGCTTTATGACCCTGGTTGGGAGCCTGCTGCTGGCTGCACTCAATCCTCAAGCTGCATTCAGGGGCCAGCAGGACATTATCCTGGCTCACCAGGTCATGATGAAGCACAGATTCACCAATATGTGACTGTGCTCCTGTGACCAGGAAGCAGCTAACTTTTCAAAAGGCTTTATCAGATCAGTCTCCACTGAAAACCCTACAGGCTCTCTGACAGTGTGCTTGCAAATCAAAGTTCAGAAGACAAAGAGTTAATGCAGACCTCAAAGGGAGGTGTGGCTTCCATTTACAATAGAGCACATTGCAGATTGTCAGCATAGAGGACTAAGGAAGTTGCCCCAAGGAACTGTGGGATACATCCAGAAGACTTCCAGGACCCAGGGGCTGTATGTACACAGGAAAGCAATAGGGCTTGGATCCTAAGGGTATGTCTACACTACGAAATTAGGTCGAATTTATAGAAGCCGGTTTTATAGAAATCGGTTGTATACAACCGATTGTGTGTGTCCCCACATAAAATGCTCTAAGTGCATTAAGTCGGTAGACTGCGTCCACAGTACTGAGGCTAGCGTCGACTTCCGGAGCGTTGCACTATGGGTAGCTATCCCACAGTTCCCATTCTCCACCGCCCATTGGAATTCTGGGTTGAGATCCCAATGCCTGAATGATGCAAAACAATGTTGCGGGGGGTTCTGGGTACATGTCGTCAGGCACCTCCCCTCCGTCAGAGCAACGGCAGACAATCGATTCGCGCCTTTTTACCTGGGTTACCTGTGCAGACAACATACCATGCCAAGCATGGAGCCCGCTCTGCTCAGCTCAGCATCACCATATGTCATCTGGCTGCTGGCAGACGTGGTACTGCATTGCTACACAGCAGCAGCTAATTGCCTTTTGGCAGTAAAGGGTGCAGTATGACTGGTAGCCTTCATTGGCGATCTAGGTGCTGGCAGACGTGGGGCTGGCAGATGTGGGGCTGCATTGCACACAGCAGCAGCCCCTTGCCTTTTGGCAGTAGATGGTATATTAAGACTGATATCCATTGTTGTCATATTGCATGTCAATCATGGGCACTTGGGCAGACATGCTCAGTCCTATTGAACTGTCTTGATAATGATGGCTATCAGTCTTAGTACACTATTTTCTGCCACGCGCCCAGTATTTTCTGCCAAGCACCCAGAAGATGCCGAGGGCTATCAGTCATGCTGCACCGTCGTTTACCAGCTTAAGATGTAAAAAATAGATTTGTTCTTTATTCATTTGCTTCCCCCTCCCTCCGTGAAATCAACGGCCTGCTAAACCCAGGGTTTTGAGTTCAATCTTTGGGGGGGGCATGCTGTGTGACAGTTATTTGTGTTTCTCCCTGATGCACAGCCACCTTCGTTGATTTTAATTCCCTGTACCTGTACACCATGTCGTCACTCGCCCCTCCCTCTGTCCATCAGATACTAGTTTCGCACTTTTCAGACCAGACGCCATAGCACTGGGATCATGGAGCCCGCTCAGATCACTGTAGCAATTATGAGCACTATGACCACCACGCACATGGTCCTGGCGTATATGCAGAGCCAGGACATGCCAAAACAAAACCAGGACCAGCCGAGGAGGCGATTGCAGCGCGGTGATGAGAGTGATGAGGAAATTGACATGGACATAGACCTCTCACAAGGCACAGGCCCCAGCAATGTGCAAATCATGGTGTTACTGGGGCAGGTTCATGCCATGGAACGCCGATTCTGGGCCCGGGAAACAAGCACAGACTGGTGGGACCGCATCGTGTTGCAGGTGTGGGACGATTCCCAGTGGCTGCGAAACTTTCGCATGCTTAAGGGCACTTTCATGGAACTTTGTGATTGCTTTCCCCTGCCCTGAAGCGCCAGAATACCAGGATGAGAGCAGCCCTCACAGTTGAGAAGCGAGTGGAAATAGCCCTGTGGAAGCTTGCAACGCCAGACAGCTACCGGTCAGTCGGGAATCAATTTGGAGTGGGCAAATCTACTGTGGGGGCTGCTGTGATCCAAGTTGCCAGGGCAATCAAAGACCTGCTGATATCAAGGGTAGTGACTCTGGGAAACATGCAGGCCATAGTGGATGGCTTTGCTGCAATGGGATTCCCAAACTGTGGTGGGGCGATAGACGGAACCCATATCCCTATCTTGTCACCAGAGCACCAAGCCACCAAGTACATAAACCACAAGGGGTACTTTTCAATGCTGCTGCAAGCCCTGGTGGATCACAAGGGACGTTTCACCAACATCAACGTGGGATGGCCGGGAAAGGTACATGATGCTCGCGTCTTCAGGCACTCTGGTCTGTTTCGAAAGCTGGAGGAAGGGATTTTCTTCCCGGACCAGAAAATAACCATTGGGGATGTTGAAATGCCTATCGTGATCCTTGGGGACCCAGCCTACCCCTTAATGCCATGGCTCATGAAGCCATACACAGGCAGCCTGGACAGTAGTCAGGACCTGTTCAACTACAGGCTGAGCAAGTGCCGAAAGGTGGTGGAATGTGCATTTGGACGTTTAAAAGCACGCTGGTGCAGCTTACTGACTTGCTCAGACCTCAGCGAAAAGAATATCCCCATTGTTATTGCTGCTTGCTGTGCGCTCCACAGTATCTGTGAGAGTAAGGAGGAGACATTTATGGCGGGGTGGGAGGTTGAGGCAAATCACCTGGCCGCTGATTATGCGCAGCCAGACACCAGGGCGTGGTGCGCATCAGAGAAGCTTTGAAAACGAGTTTTGTGACTGGCCAGGCTATGGTGTGAAACTTCTGTTTGTTTCTCCTTGATGAACCCTCCACCCCCGCCCCACCCGGTTCACTCTACTTCCCTGTAAAGCAACCACCCCACCCTTCCCTCCCCCCTTCGAGCACCATGTGCAGAGGCAATAAAGTCATTGTTACTTCACATTCATGCATTCTTTATTAATTCATCACACAACTAGGGGGATAATTGCCAAGGTAGCCCGGGATGGGTGGGGGAGGAGGGAAGGAAAAGGACACACTGCAGTTTAAAACTTTAACTCTTATTGAAGGCCAGCCTTCTGATGCTTGGGCAATCATGTGGGGTGGAGTGACTGGGTGGCCGGAGGCCCCCCCACCGTGTTCTTGGGCATCTGGGTGAGGAGGCTATGGAACTTGGGGAGGAGGGCTGTTGGTTACCCAGGGGCTGTAGCAGCGGTCTCTGCTCCTGCTGCCTTTCCAGCAGCTCAACCATATGCTGGAGCATATCAATTTGATGCTCCAGCAGCTGGAGCATCGACTCTTGCCTTCTGTCTGCAAGCTGACGCCACCTATCCTCTTCAGCCCGCCACTTGCTCTGTTCATCCCGATTCAGCCTGCCACTTCTCCTCTCGTTCATATTGTGCTTTTCTGTAGTCTGACACTGACTGCCTCCACACATTCTGCTGTGCTCTGTCAGTGTGGGAGGACATCTGGAGCTCCAAGAACATATCATTCTGAGTCTGCCGTTTTCTCCTTCTAATCTTCACTAGCCTCTGTAAAGGAGAAACATTTGCAGCTGGTGGTGGTGAAGGGAGAGGTGGTTAAAAAAGACACATTTTAGAGAACAATGGGTACACTCTTTCACGTTAAATTTTGCTGTTCACATTACACAGCACATGTGCTTTCATTACAAGGTCGCATTTTTCCTCTTATATTGAGGGACTGCCGGTTTGGTGTGAGAGATCACTCACACAGTGCCAGGCAACAGATTTCGGCTTGCAGGCAGCCATGGTAAGCCACAGTCTTTTGGCTTTTTTAAACTTCTTAACATGTGGGAATAGTTTCAAACAGTAGCGCCCTCATTTCCCATACCAAGCACCCATTGGGTTGGCCATTTAAAATGGATTTGCAATGTAAAAGGAGGGTCTGCGGTTTCCGGGTTAACATACAGCACAAACCCAACTAACCCCCCTCCCCTCCCCCAATTCTCGGGGATTATCACTTCACCCCTCCCCCCCCCCCACCGCGTGGCTAACAGCGGGGAACATTTCTTTTCAGCAGAGCAGGAACGGGCACCTCTGAATGTCCCCTTAATAAAATTGCCCCATTTCAACCAGGTGACCATGAATGATATCACTCTCCTGAGGATAACAAAGAGCGATAAGGAATGGATGTTGTCTGCATGCCAGCAAATACCAGGACCATACGCTGCCATGCTTTGTTATGCAATGATTCCAGACTACGTGCTACTGGCCTGGCGTGGTAAAGGCAGCCCTCCACAGAAACCTTTTGCAAAGGCTTTGGGAGTACATGAAGGAGAGCTTTCTGGAGATGTCCCTGGAGGATTTCCACTCCATCCCCATACATGTTAACAGACTTTTCCAGTAGCTGTACTGGCCGCGATTGCCAGGGCAAATTAATCATTAAACACACTTGCTTTTAAACCATGTGTAATATTTACAAAGGTACACTCACCAGAGTTCCCCTGTGTGCCCTCAGGGTCTGGGAGCACAACTTGGGTGAGTTCAGGGGTTACTGGTTCCAGGTCTAGGAACCCCCTAGCATGGCATACAGCTCCACGTAGAAGCGGCATGTTTGCGGCTCTGCCCCGGACCTTCTGTTTGCCTCTCTGGCTTTGTGGTAGGCTTGCCTTAGCTCCTTAATTTTCACACAGCACTGCTGTGCGTCCCTGTTATGACCTCTGTCCTTCATGGCCTTTGAGACCTTTTCTAATATTTTGCCATTTCGTTTACTGCTACGGAGTTCAGCTAACACTGATTCATCTCCCCATATGGTGAGCAGATCCCGTACCTCCCGTTCGGTCCATGGTGGAGCTCTTTTGCGATCCTGGGACTCCATCATGGTTACCTGTGCTGATGAGCTCTGCGTGGTCACCTGTGCTCTCCACACTGGGCAAACAGGAAATGAAATTCAAACGTTCGCAGGGCTTTTCCTGTTTACCTGGTCAGTGCATCGGAGTTGAGAGTGCTGTCCAGAGAGGCCACAATGACACCCGGGGGGTAGCTCCCGGAGGCCAATAATGTCGAATTCCGTTCACACTACCCCAATTCCTACCCGCTAAGGCTGATTTTATCGCTAATCCCCTCGTCAGAGGTGGAGTAAAGAAACCGGTTTAAAGGGCCCTTTAAGTAAAAAAAAGGGACATAGCCGTGTGAACGTGTCCAGGCTTAATTCGATTTAACACTGCCAAATTCGACCTAAACTTGTAGTGTAGACCAGGCCTTAGTCCCAGCTTAACATGGGCGCAGACCCTCCAGACCCTGAGTCCAAGCCCAATTGCAATAAGCCCAATTGCAATGTGGACAGGGGGGAGGGTTGGCTTGAGCCTGAGCTCAGAGCTGTGTTTACATTGCTATGTGGATACACCCTTACTGGCCAGAGAAAGACTTATTCCCTGTCTGTAGTTAGGATCCCACCATCCTTCTCACGCTTCCCTGGATTCTAGCATAGAGCAAGACTGAAGGGTTGAGGGAAGCGGAATGCTACAGTGTTATGCCTAGATCCACAACGTCATTAGGACTCCTAACTTTCACTGATTTCAGTGGCCATTAGGAGCCTAAATACCACTGTGGCACTGAGAGTGTGTCAAATACTATGCTAAACAAAATCATCTCTCTATTTTTATTGCAGCTGCACTCCATCAAGAAAAGTGGAGCTGTACTATGCTAGGGATGGTGCATGTATGAAATCAAGCTCTTTGCCAGACAGCAAACTAATACATCTAGTTCTATACAATTAAATGCTCAAAAACTTCATTAAATTAAGGCTGCACAATGGTGCCATGTGTCATTCCAAAACACAGAGAGAGGCTATACTTAACCCTTTGAGAAGCTGGCAATACAGTGCTAAGGTAACCCCCCAACCAACACCACAATCCCTTAACTCTGGCCTCTGAAGAGAACAGTAGCCAGTGGGAGTGGTAAATCATAAGAAGAAGACTGAGTTAGGTCTAAGAGAATGTGCCATTATTTGTGTTTGGTCCCCAGCAAGGGTGTGATAATGTCAGATCAGTCAAGAACATTGCTCTGGTACCTAAGATCCTTGGCACAGCAGCACGTAGCACAGAGGGTTGCAACACCACTGAAACTTGGCTCCTTGCCCCATCCTAATGCCAGATGGATGGGTAGCTAGGCTAAATTTCAGTAGCATTGTGACCCTCTGTGCCAGGTCACACCACCAATCAAGTCTGGCCCACTCACCAATGCTTGCTTTACACCAAGTGCACATAATGACACAGCAGGAACTACGTCACAAGACTGAGACCCAGATCCAGCTCGGCACCCCTACTGGCGGCACCCACTGCTGCTCCTCTGAATCACAGGAAGCCTTAAGCCAAGAGCTATGGAGAGGAGCAGTGTGAGGGAGGTATGGGCTCCTGCTAGGAGGGAGCATGGCTAGACCCTGCTCTGCCTGCCAGAACCTGGGGCAGCTCCTTTCAGCACTGGTGACAGGTGGGAAGCCACAAGCTAGCAGGGAAGGGTAAGGAAGGCAGGGGCCAGGAATGAGGCCGTCCATGGTGCCATCCTGGAGTGCATAAAGCCGGCTGTGGAGAGGCTGGTCCCTGGTACTGACAGCAGCATCCAAAGGCTGTGGTACAATGAGCCCTCAGCAGCCTGGCAGGGTGCTGTGGCACACTGCGTGGAAAGCCTATGCCATGAGTGGGGCAGGGGTGCATGGCCCATGCATTCCTACCTACCCCAGGCTCTAATGGCAATTCCCTCCCAGGGACCTGGAGTGTGAGGGGGAGGAATAGGGCTGGATGTGAGAAACAGAGAGGAAAGAATAAGGAGTGGACCAGCTCTAGAGATTCAGTGCTTGATGCCCCATTGCATTACTCCCTTTTTACTGTATTCCCAAGACATCAACCTCCATAGCAGGGTTTGATCCAGAGATTGACAATCATTGCTGTAAAGTAGTAGATAAAGTTCCTGCCCCCCCAAAAAAAACCCCTCTCTTAATGTAAGTATTCCAGTAGTACATAGGAAGCACCAATCAGGATTGAGTCACTACTGGTCCAGTTGCTATGCAGATAGAGTATAAGACAACCTTGAAAAATTTGCCAACTAAGACTAGCTACAAATGGCTGTAACAAACAATTAGAAGGGACAGGGAGGGAGGAAAACTAACAAGAATGTACATTGATATAAGCCAGCTATACATGCAGATACATGGTTCCAAGTTGGTCCATTTACTTTATTATAAAAATACAAAAAATATAAGATAGGTAAAACTCATCTACCTAGTCATTAGCATTTGGCAGTTTCCCATAAGTATCACAAGATAACCGGATCTTGAAGAAGGATTTGAAGAACAGGGTCTTGGGTTTACTGACAAGTTCAGAAAGGGTGTTCCACGTAAAAGGAAGTCATTTGGAAAAAGCAGACAAGTAACCATTGGAGAACAGCATTATTGGCAGAGCAGACTGAAAGTAGAAAAGGAGGGCTGGACTGAGTTAGAAAGGGCCTTACAGGTATGGACCAGACACTTATATTTGATGTGATAAAGAAGTAGAAGCTAGTGGAGGGATTTAAGGAAAGGGGTAATATGGTCAGGATGACAGGGCAGAAACTATTCTGTTCAAAATCCTACTCACTAGATGTGAGGGAAATGAGATGAGCGTCAAGAAGGCTACCACAGAGGAGGCTACCTGAGGCCTATGACTAGGGATAAAATTTCTCCACTGTCCATGCACAGGTACATACACACCTACAGTTAACTGGGCATATGCAAGAACTCAAAAAATATTCCTTTCTTCTTGGGCATTTCTATAGTGCTCATATCATAGTATCAAAATACTTCATAAACAATTAATTTGTTCTTCACAATACCTGTGAAAGCAGGTGATGGTATTTACCACCATTTTACTGATGGGAAACTGAGGAGAGAATAAGGCCAAAATTACCAAGTGCCCACTAAGTTTGGGTGGCTAACTTGAGAGAGCAGGGCCTGATTTTTTCATAGTTCTTTGCACTTTTACAACACTAATTGACTTTAGTTACAGCTGTGAGCTCTCAGCACTTCTGCAAATCTAGCCCCATGCTTCTCATCAAAAGCCAGAACATGAGGAACACAATCAGTGACCAGCTGTGAAAATGTAAACGACTTGCCCATCATAGATGAATTCTATAGCAGAGAATAAAATAGTTAGCCAGAGCAGCATTCAACTGTCTCAATCATGAGACACTCCTCTTTTCCTGCAATCCCTTGCTTCATTTACTATGTATATTTTGACTTCTACCATAAATGAGGCAAGAGGCCTACAGACAACAGCTTCACTCACTACATAACCCTGATTCATGTCCAGTAGAGCAACAATTTTTTATACTGATTGAGGCAGGGGCCCCGTGGAAAAAAAAATAATATTTAGTGACATGATTGCATTTATCATAGTGCATGTGTACGGGAACTGAATCAATGTTACATCCCACTCTCTCCCCCTAACTGAAGCAACATATACCATTCATCCAACAATCACTTCACTATGTACAAATGACCATGTAGAAATAGTATTTTAATTATTTTGGAAAATGGACAGGTTTCAGTCTCCACTGGAGACCAATTCAAATGGAGATTTTGATATATACTGTGTAGTAAGCCCAAGTCAGATTTCTGATTGCAAAAGACACATCCTGAAACAAGGCTCTGTGGAGGTGGCTGATGAATATTCTTTAGACGTAGCTGTGGGGAAGATAAGGCATATTTTTTTTATACATTAAACTGTTGTTCTCTGAATTGGTCCTGTATACAGCCATCCCTAGCAATACTGGAAAAACAAATTTTGAATGACAGATTTTGTAAGTGGCACAAACATATAATGAACATGACATTTTTTAATGTGGCTAAAAATATTTTAGTCCCATTTCTGCAAATTTTATTGTTAGAGCTAGCAATCAATTAAAGCTGCCACCTCGCCTCCCATTCCTGGAGTCGTAGAAGCCTCTGCCTCCTTCTCGTTGGGTTTCTGCCAACTCAGGTAATTGAGTTGCCACAGTCAGATGCCAGCGTTTTGAATCCTGCCATTTTCCCTGGTAAAAACAAAGTTAAATACTGTATGTATTTGAACTTTATACATGTAAGAACTTGACATGCAGATAAAACTTGCAAGAAAGCAACTACAGTACATTTTACAGCTTTATAAAATTGTGCAACTGCAAAATTGAGCACAAACAAGGAAAAACTACTTAGTAGCAAATACAAACTAGTATTTAAAAATAACTAAAAAGTTTGGACTGGAATTAAAAATAAAATATGAAGCATAGGAAACATCTGATTCCAGATTTTGTGAAAACTAACAGTTCTGAGTTAAACAAATCACAAACCTCTAGGTCTCAATTATAGAAATGAAAGTGTACATAAAGACAGCCACTTAACGTACACATGAAATAAATAATACAAGCAGATGGCATCAAGGAACCCTTGCGGTCCTACAAAGTAGAGGTTCCCATTTTGAGGACTCTGGACCACTACTAGTCAGGCATTGGAGAAACCAGAGATAGTTCTATTGCCTTGAGTGTAGATCCAGCCAGGAATGGATGCCTCAGCATGAAGTGGGAGCTGCCAGTAAGGAATTGTAGAGCAGCCTCAAAAGAAGAGGCGGCATCTCTTCCCCCTCTCCTGAAACAGAAGTGAAGCTATAAAGGGAGCTGGAAGAGCCACCAACACCCTCAAGACCCATCTCTGGACCAGGACCTGCCACCACTTTAGGACTCTAGTCTGAGTCAATGCTGGGGTTGGGAGTAGGAAAGCACTGGGGGCGCAATCCTGAATGAAGGTAGGAAGACTGTGGGACCTTTGCATGGGGCAAGAAATGGCTGGAGTGGGAACCCTAAAAATTGGAAAACCAGGCCCCCAAAGGAGCAATAATTACAGTAGATTTGATTGTCAGGAATTTGTTTTTGGAGAAGAGCAAGAAAAACCCGAGTTGCAATCAGGGAAAATTGTTTAAGTTGTTGATCTGGAAGGATTGAGAGAATTCCATTTTAGTTTGTGAAAAACATTGTGGGGCAATAGGTAGAAGTGGGAAGGAAGAGAATATAAAGTTCAAGTGATGAGAACCAATTCTGACAAAAGGAAAACTGGATTTAGAAATCATTTGTGGAGGAAATCCATTTTGATTTGGGGCAAAATGAAGTTATGACAGGGAACTGCTTTTGATGTAATGGTGAGAACTGGTTCTGGCTACAGAGTTCAGTCTGCCAGCAGTGATGGGGAGGGGAGGGGATTCACAAGATCGTCCACACTATGAAACTGTTTGGGAACCCCTACCATAAATTAAGAATTACTGAAATAAAGAGAATACCTGTATTTGTCTAAGATCCACTGCAGGAATATCAAAACACACACCCTTAAAAAAAAAAAAAAAAGTTTTAAGTGGATACCAGAAAATCCAGACCTTGTAATGCATAGTTTCAGGTAACACTGAAGTATTTGTTAAGGTACACAACCTTTAGGGAATAGAGACATAGTTTAATGAAAGGGATCTGTGAACTTTTACTTTCTGAAGTCAAGTTTAACTTGCTTAATATTTGGGAGCTAAAGCAATTTTACCGTTGGAAAAAAACCTGACATGGAGCAGCACGATGTTTTGCACACCTATAGTGCCTTTCATAGAAGATCTCCAACTATTTCACAGGCATTAAGCAGTTCAGCACACCTGCTTTTACATCATGTTCTTCACCAATTCTTCCCTAGATAACATTTTCTCTTTCCTGCAGAGCCACTTCTTTCCATACATATTTTCTTACTTCTCACCAATATTATTCTTCCTTTCCTAAATTGTTGTCTGTTGTCAGATGCTACTGGTGTGGTGCTTCTGCTTTCTCCTGTTGATATCACTCGGCTGCGTGCATGTGTTCCCTCTGTGTGCTGCCCAGCTCTGCGCAGATAGCTGACACAACAAGCCTGACGAGAACCCCCAATAACCACAGAGTCTAGTAAGGTACAAAGGCACCTCGGTCAGGTTTATTGCGATCTCTGACACAATTGCAGTTCCCCGTAGATTACTTAGTCTACTGGACATACTACGAGAAAGTGCCTCTTGGCAAGGACCCGGCTCAGTGGCGGGACTTTCCACTGCCCCCCGTGGCCAGACAAAGACACCACCCCAGGGATACATTTTTATACACGGGTACAAACAAATTACACATCACTCCTGACGTATTAAGGTGCAACCCCTTCACATAGTAAAGTGCCGCCTCGCACCTTGTACATGTTGGTTCGATCAAAACAACTCTATCCATCATTTTACTCTTTTGCCCCTGTCATTGGGCTGGGTCGGCCTGTTCCATGTTATCTGTGGAATGTTCCAGTATAGTGTATCTTGGTACCATGTTTATACTTTAACTATGCGAGGTGAATATATATTTATGCAACATCAGCCCTTTCCTTGCCAGCTTCTGTGAGCAGGGCCTGCCTCTTGCTCACAGCTTAGTTTTGCTTTATGTTAGCTACGTCTTGACCATTACTTTAGTTCAGGCCTCAGGCCTCATACTGGGCCTTTATCAAGGCCTTCACTTACTACATTGTCCACGGTCTCTTGTGGCTCAGATTGTCAATTCTTTTCAACAAGGAACATTTGATCTAAGCAGACAGATGTATACGTTTACTGTAGATTTAAATAATCAAATGTAGAATGTAAACTTCATTAAATGTTTATTTCAGTCAGGGAAGAAAGGATCCTAAAACAGGAGGTCACAAGATCAGTGATGGCAACACCACAAATACTATCACAAAAATTCACACTTTACAAAGACAAAGAACTAGAGCAGAGGGCCCCAAACTGTGGGGTGCGCCCCCCGTAGGGGGGGCACACTGAGAACTGCTCGGTGGGGGCATGGCTGGGGCACTGGCCAGCCCCCACGCAGGGCAGGGAGGGAGCACCACCCAGCTCTGCTCCCGACCGCGCCCTCACCAGTGGTCCCAGTCTCCTTACCCATCAGCGTCCATCCCATCCCCCTCTCTTTCCCCAGAGTCGCAGCTCTGCTCTTGCCCTGGCTGGGGGGGGGGGGGGGGGGGGAGGAGACGGGACGGATGAAGTAAGGGGGGGGGTGACCCTGAAAAGTTTGGGGACACTGAACTAGAGCAATCCAGTTTAGAATTGACAGTAGAAAGGTCTAGTGCCGTAAGTGTCCTGAAAAGGGATTTCAAAACTGGAAATTACTTAACCAAGAAAAAATAGCTGGTGAACTATGTATGAAATTCTGACAATATTCAGAAGCCCTGCCTTCTGAAAGTTAATATTTCCTTCAAAATATGACTCCATACTTATCTCAGGAGACAGTAGAAGAGGATTTTTCTTTAAAAACAGTTACTAAATGCCAATGCATTATCATACAACTGTATTCTAAAGGCTGAATGGAAAGGTGAAGTTAAGCCAAGAAAGACTTATGAAAATGAAAAAAATATAGTGATTTGGTCTATAATTTTATTCTTCCTTGAAGTCAATCTTTATAAATGGATCAGCCTACAAAAAGTCAGTTCTATACCTATTGTGACAAAGTTCCTCCTCTACCTTGGTGGGACCTGCGCTTATTGGCGGATTTGCTCGCTTCACAGATTCACCCTGTGGGTCAGGAAACAGTCCAGAGACCTTCCCCTCTGATAGAAGCTACAGTCCAGTCAATTCCTCCTGTGTTTGATCAGGAGTTGGGAGGTTTGGGGGGAACCCGGGCCCGCCCTCTACTCCGGGTTCCAGCCCAGAGCCCTGTGTACTGCAGCTGTCTAGAGTGCCTCCTGGTACAGTTGCACAACAGCTACAACTCCCTGTCAGTCCTCCAGTAGTACGCCTCTCAGCTTCATGCACATCTCTTGCTCTCAGTTCCTCACACACACTTCCTCTCCTCTGGCTTCCTGGCTCCTCCTGGCTTGACTGGAGTGAGCCCTTTCAGCATCAGAGAAGCCTTAATTAGAGTCAGGTGCTTAACTGCATCACCTGTCTCTTAGCAGGTTAATTGGAGTCAGGTGTTCTATTAGCCTGGAGCAGCCCCTGCTCTGGTCACTCAGGGAACAGAAAACTGCTTATCCAGTGGCCAGTATATCTCCCTTCTACTACTCTGCTGTTCCCAACTGGTCTGGGTCTATCACACTACCCAAGTCATCCTCACAATTTGTAGTTTTACAATATTTTCCTTTCAAAAAAGTGCTTCTCCCCTATTGCTGTGTGACCCATACACATAGGGAAAATTGTTTATAAAGATGAAATGGTAAAAATGCCTACTTGCTCTACAGCGTTGTCAAGCACACAACGTAAACCTGAAGCGATTAAAAAAAATTTCTCTACTCTTTCAATTTTAGGTGTTACTTTTAATAAAAGTATGACAGAAGCGTGATATCAAAATTGACAGCATCCCTTCAATAAAAGCGATTTATCTGACATTTCCTATGAGCAGTAAGCACAATGCCAGTGTCCATTGGCACTGACTTCCTCTCTACCTGGGGGGTTCTTTATCCCGCCCTCTGCCCAAGCCCACCCCACCCCAGGCTCCACCCCCACTCTGCCCTTCCCCATCTCTTCCCCTGAGCACACCCCATCCCTGCTCCTCTGCCTCCCTCCCTGTGCCTCCTGCATTCCCCGGAACAGCTACTCTATGGAGTACAGGAGGCGCTTGGAGGGAGGAGTTGATCAGCGGGACCGCCGGTGGACAGGAGATGCTGAGCTTGGCTATCTGTGCATGCTAAGCACTCACTAATTTTTTTCCATGGGTGCTCCAGCCCTGAAGCACCCATGGAGTCTGCATCTATGCCAGTGTCCACTACATTTAGCGGTTTACCTGTTTGGATATTTATATTAAAAATTAAATTAAGCCCCTCCCTCAACATTTCAGTTCAACAGAGTATCTTGTTCCACTATAGTGACCCCACTGACCATAAACTGCTGCATTATTAGATCAAAGATTACTATGTCCAGCCCCTCCTCAACCAGAGAAAGGGTGACTTGACAATCAGGCCTCGAACTGTAGAGGGAATAAGTCTCTCCTGCCTTTTAAGAAGACACATCTACAAACTTAAGACTATAATAAGCAAAACTATAAAGACTGATCGTTGCATCTTACCATTTTTCCCTTGAGAAGACACATTCTGTTCACTTTCCTATCAATTTCATCACCCAGCTGTTCTCTTAGTCCTCGCCAGGCATAGCTTATGTTGTTTATCTCTTCTGAGCATTGCAATGTCATTGTTACAAATCCCTGAAGGATAAAAAGACAGTACACGCTCACAGTAAAAAAGAATAACCTCAATACATTCCCTGAATACTGATCAGCATGCATCCAATTGAATTTGCATATTTAGAATTTATAAAAGGTTATTAGATGGCAAATATGTAGATTTGAAGACAGACAGTGGATAGACACGACATTTCGGCGTATTAATACATATGTAACACTTCCAGCTTCACTATCACGTCTGTAAAGTTTATATTGCCAGAAGCAATGCGAAGAGGCTGTTGAATGTAAGGAAAGTGAAAGATTATGTATAAAAAACCTGCAATAGTAATATCTTTTGTATATTTTATATTGAAATAAAAAAAACACACACTCAATGAGCAGCTCAAGGTACCTTGACAGAATTAAATACACAGTCCAATTAAAATGGCAGATGATCCACACCTTAACAGAGTCAATACAACCCCACTAAACATCCCCTTCTCACAAAGCCTTAATTTCCCCAAATAATTCCACACTTGAATCAAGCAAGCCTCAAAATGTCCACTCAAGTCAGTTTTGTAGCATGTCCCCAAAGATATAGCGTGTGCTATTTTGGGCACAAGAGGGATGTGAACGCCAAAGTCAAGGGACAGTCAGCAGCTACCTGGAGCTGACTCAAATGCCAGGATACCTCAGTCAGGTGACAGCAATTGTGGTAGTATTACATAGGGAGATAGATGGTTCCCAAGTAGGCAGATGAGGTATTTAGGGCTTTATAGTCACAACCAATATCTGAAATTCCAGCTGGAAACTAAGTCAGCCAATGCAGATTCCAGAGCATTAGAACTATATGCTCACAGCAAGACACTCACTTAAATGTGTGGCTGCCTTTTACCCCAGTTTTAGGCTATGTTTATACTAGCAGCACTCCATTGGAATGCTATACCAATCAAGCACTCCTAATGCAGACACAGCTATACTGGCAAACTTGTGTTTTGTACCATAGCTTTTCTGGTAAAAGTCCAGCTTTGCAAGTATAGCTGCATTTACACTAGGGACTTCTGATGGCACAGCTATGTCAGTCAGGGATCACACCTATTCACACCCCTGACCAACACAGCTATGCCAGCAGAATTCTGTAGTATAGACATAGCCTTAGTTTGAGTTGTTTAAGGTATAGCCCTACAAAGCACAGTGCTGCAGTCTCATCAGTAGTAAGATGTGCGTCCGAGTAAAAGCATCAACCTCCCGATTAGACCCAGATGGTCCCAACCACTGCTATTGTAGGCTCATGTAATAGCAGCTGGAAGTGTAAGACGACCTTCATAGAAACTTGACCTCAGTTTTCTCTGGATGGAGGTTCACTTTCATCCAGGCCCTAATCACTACTATATTAAAAAAAAAAAAAACCACATTAACTGCACCCCTTGGGTTAGATGACAGAGTGAGAAAGAGCACACGTGTGCTGAAAGCACTTACATCCAGGCCCCCTTCCATGACTTTTAACACCAATAAACAGGAAGGTAGTAAGATGGGATCTCTGCAGCAGAAGTTACAGGAAACTATGCTGGGATCTATGAAGAAAGAATGAAGCCACCTCATGGCAGCCCTGTGTCTGCCGTCAAGTCTACACCTCAATTAAAATATCTAATGCAGCTGATCTAGTAAGTCAGCAGACACCTGATCTTTATCCATGGCTAGGAGGAACGCCACCACTGAAATTTCAAAGCTATGACCAAGTTCAAAACCAGGACAATGACAAGAATCCAGAAGATCTAAGCTATCTAGATTCAGAGTTCTCACCAAAGTATTTTCCATAATAAAAGTTTAGAAAAGGGATTGTAATTGGGTCAGATAGTTACCATTAAATAATTGTTGGAACAAAGCTTGTACACATAATGTGAGTGTTCAGCTTTCTACCTTCCTTAGAGGAAATTACAGTCTCTACTGACAAAGGACCCCAAACTTCCTCTATATGTAAACTACCTGTACTAATCAGCTATTTCTATTCCATGAATGGGGAATTACAAGCAGTTCATGCTAGTGTCAAAAGTCAGTCTTACTATGGGAGAACAAGCTTGTCTATAACCACCAAATGTGTTCATGAAATTATATTTCTTCTAGTTAGACTGTAGCTTCATGTAAATTGAGAGACATGTAAATTATACCAAACAGGCTCACATTCAGATATTTGAAATCCAAGATTTCGACAAAAATAAACTAAATATTCTTACCACATCTGAGTTGAGCAAGGAACGCTGTTCAATGGAAGTAGCCCCAGAAATATGGGCTAGTGCTGCAGCCAGAGCTTCCACTGCCCCCTTTTCCTCTATCAGCCGCTGAGCTGATTGTTTGAAATAGTCAATGGCAGTTTGAGGAACAGAATCCAAACACCTAAGTATTTAAAAGCAAGAAAGTTACTTGGCAAAAGGCAAATTTAGACACTGGAACCTGGGAGCTATGGGATAGATGAGAAATTGCAAGAGACCCAAACTTGATCAACTGATATCCGTGAACAATTTATTTCATGGTCATCTGAGACAAATGTATGGCAAGAGACGATCCAAAGAGTTATTATAAATGAGAATGATGTGATGACAAGATCAAGGGTCACTGAACATACCTGATGGCATCTTTGCTGGAAGCCTTTATTATATCTGTTGCAGTAGGAACACCTACACGCTTAAATGTAATTCCCTGCAATTAAGAGAAAATGGAAGAGTAGGAAGTTTACAGACTGTTCAGAACTGTATTATAGCCAACTAATGCTGGAATTCAGTTCAATAAGCATTTACCCTTAAATTTCCTTTGCCTATAGTTGAAAAAACTATATATTGCGCACATTTTCTATAAAGCACTCTGACACAGAGGTTAGCCTGGTCTTAAGTTTCCTATGTGAATTCCTTGGACTAAACATGCTTAGAACCTAATTAAGGAGACATTTGGGTTAAAATTCATATTTAGAGAGACAGGATGTCCTACTGTACTAGTAACAATTTAGATTGCCAAAATGAGTATTTTAATTATTTTTCACTATTTCTATAGCTTCCCCCCCCACACATTTCACTCAGCTTACCCACGAAAATTGGCTAGTCTATTTCACTTTTTTTCCCCAGTCAATTTAATTTATTTCACTCATTTTCAAGGATGCTCCAATGTTTGGTTAACGTGACTACAGGGAAATGATGTTCCTTGAAAAGAAGGAAACTATTTCCCCTGGAAGCTTTTTAAAAATGTGTGTTTCTGTTGAATCTAAACTGAGCAGGCACCCTCCTTTGAACATAGTGCCACTTGATGAAATTGACATACAAAAATTCTCAAGTCCATCACTATTAGGGTGATTTAATCAAATGTTCTCTTTACTTAAACACGGTTAAAGGAAAAATGGCATTCAAGAGCTGGGTTTTTATTTTTAAAAGGGCAAATAGAATAGTTATGAACACCATATTCTAGCTTTATTTAAAGAAGTTTGTCTTAACTACATATCACAGGTTCTGTTAGCTGTTTAAGGAAGGTAATCACCTCACATTGTCAGTATGCAAGAACTAAAAGCAATGCCAAGTGTTTCTTGCATGAGCACACAAATATAAACTTCTTTACCAGTCAATAAAGACTGATTTTGATATCAAAATCACCTATTTCATCTTTAATTACTTGCGTTGTCTATTTTGAAACCCTCATGAAAAGCTTCCCCATGAACAAAAACAGAAGTTCTAAACAAAATTGTAAATTAAAATAAGTTAAACTTAAAATTTACTTTAGTTAAGTATATGCTATTACACAGCCTTTATGTCAAGGAGTTTCACCCTTAACTCAGCAGATATGTCTGCACTGAAGGAAAAAAAAAAAAAGTCAGTTCTTAACTTAGATAAGCTAACTTAGGTTAGCCAAACCTGGGTTTAAATTTCAGTGAAGACACAACAGGTTGGCATTTAACTTGGGTTGGCAGCTTGAGTTCAATCCCAGGCTCTCATATTGTCTTGAGCCCAAGCTGCTACCTCAATTAAAAGCCAAGTTGTTGTGTTTTCACTACAATTTAAACTCAAGTTAGCTAATTCGGGCCAGATAACCTGAATTAAGAACACAGTTTATGTCTACATTGCAAGAAACGTAAGTGCTCAGAGTCTTGTGCAACTTGAAACAAAAGCATAACATTTACCGTATATACTCATTCATTAGTCCGTTCGTTTATAAGCCGACCCTCCAAGATGGTTAGGTAAAATAGCAAAAATGTAGGACCCTTTCATAAGGTCATATATTTTAGGGGTTGGCAAACTTTGGGTCCTGGCCCGTTAGGGTAAGCCGCTAGTGGGCCTGGACGTTTTGTTTACCTGGAGCATTCACAGGCACGGAGCCCCTCAGCTCCCAGTGTCTGCCGTTTGCTGTTCCCAGCCAATGGGAGCTGTGAGAAGTGGTGCGCCACTTCCCGCAGCTCCCATTGTCTGGGAACGGCGAACCGCGGACACAGGGAGCTGAGGGGCTCCGTGCCTGCAAACGCTCCAGGTAAACAAAACGACAATGTATTAGATATTCAATTCAATGATTCCATAGAGTTTAAAATCATCACATTTTGGTGTAGACCCGTTTATAAGCCGACCCCCGCTCTTTGATACATCACTTTTTTACCAAAAATTTTCGGCTTATGAACGAGTATATACAGTAAATATTTATCAAAGAGAAAGAAATCATGTGGAACAGCATATACTAATTACACATGTGGGTGACAAGTGATTATCCAGTAAGAGGAAAAAGGGGAAACCAGCTAAACTTCAGTTAGAGGGTAGTGCTCACTGAATGCTTCATAACAATCTGATTATCAAATAAATAGTGTATGGATTGCAGGATTTTGAGCTATCCTAACACTCTACATACATAAAGTGTACATGACTAAAATGATACTGTACTGCTTTTTGTTCCACATGTCTTAGCTGACTTTCTTCCTTTCGCTGATAAAAACAGATACACATCCCAGTCCGTCCAGCTCGGCCTGTGCGCCCAGAACGATGAATATACGACTCCACATCCTTCAAGAAAAATACCTTTATTATTTTTGTAGTCCGTCAATTTAGTGTATACACAAAGGTCCATGGAAGCTATTACATTAGTGTTTGGAGATATACAATAATACATTGTATCTGAGAAATTAATTTTTTTTTAAATGAATTAAGTCAAACTAGGTAAAAAAAGATCCCCATAAACCTAGGTTAAATATTGCTCAGAGCTTAAGTTACAAGCCCGGGCCAACTATGTGCCACTATGCTTCTATCATCATAGAGAATTCAAGCAAAGGTTTCAATTTGCTCTTGTGCAATTCCATGTATAGCTAAATACCACACATATCACACTTACTACAGTGTACAGGATGAGAAGTCAGCATGTCCCCAGCTAAGTTGAATAAATCTAGGTTTTGTCTGTATTCGCCTAACTTCATTCAGAGTTCTCTCTCTCCACTGAGCTCTTCTTCCCACCCGATTATGTTGCTCTTGCTAGCCATTCTATGCTACTGCCTCTTCAAATTCTTTTCACATTTACCACCATACACTGCTTTGGAGGGCAGGATTTTAGTCAACTTTGCTCAACAGTTAATACATCAAACAGAGCTGGAGCCTTGCCAGAGCTCATCAGAAGGCATTTTAAAAGGAAACACCCCTAAAGGTACCTTGGACTCTACAACTGATGCATCCTAAGTAGTATTCTGATCAGGAGACTACCTCTGGTTACTATAAGCTTCCTTACCACAAAACTATAATAAGAATTGTGTGTGTGGTGAATACCACAATTCAATGCTACTTTATCAATCACATGAAAACAAATAGAGGACTACTGTATATATTACAAAAGACACACAACATACCCATTTCCTACCTTCGGTGGTGAACTTTGTACAACTAGGTCAACTTCAGGGATATCTAAACCACGGGCAGCTACATTAGTTGCAACCAGAACTTTAAACACTCCATTTCTAAAACCTTTCAACGTTATCTCCCTTTGTTTCTGAGGAATGTCACCATGCAGTGATTGGCAATCCTGTAAAACAAGATTATTATGACACTGTATAAAAGGCACCACGCTATAGGAAGGATACTGAAAAACTGAAATATTTTAGTTTACATGGCAAAAAATTATGTCAATACTTAGCTTTTAAACAGTGCTTTTTACCCTTATAGCCCAAAATGCTTTACAAAAAGGTAGGAAAGCATTATTCCCATTTTACAGATTAGGAAATGGAAGCAACAGGTATCTTGCCACAACCACACAGAGTCAGTGTCAGAGCTAGATCTAGAACCCTGTCCCAGCTTCCAATCCAGTGCCCTATCCAAAAGACTTTGTTGACGTCCCAAAATAAAACATAAAAGCTACCTCTAATGCAGTTCTATTCACACTACTGTGCCACTATATCATCAATATCATTTAGCTGCCTTTTGCTAGAAAGATACACAACCTATGCTCCCTTCAAAAGCAATAAGGGCAAAAGACCAGTAATTCTTAAAATATAACAATGATTTTTAAAAAATGACTAAAAAAAGAGTTTACAAATAATCAACTTTTGGACACCCACACTTCTGCCTGAAAGTTTCTTTACCTATTATTACAAACACCCAAAATTAACATAACTGAAAGATTAGAGAATATTGTTTCTTTATTTTGTGCACTTGACAGCATTTTATGTATAGTCAGTGCTGGTCTACACCAGAAAGTTACACTGATCCAGCTACATCACTCAGGGGTGTGAAAAATCCACACTGCTGAGCAACAGTCAACTAAATCCCCACGCAGACAGCACTAGGTCAATGGAAGAATCTTCCACCAAACTAGCTACCACCTCTTAGGGGGACAGATTTACTACGTTGACTGAAGAACCCTCTCATCACCGTAGTAAGTATCTACACTGAAGCAAGACAGTGACACAGCTGCAATGCCGTGCTGCTTCCATGTTTTTAAGTGTAGACGTAGCCTCAGTTCTCTTTTTGTCTTCCACACAGGAACAGAGAAGGATTATAAACCACAAATTGGATAAGGACTTAGGGGCTGCTATAGTACCTAAATTATTTTAAAATGATTACATTTCAGATTGATGCTGCTTTATAGAGGGTATGGGTATGTATTCCTCCAGCAAGCTGATATATTAAGATACTAAAACAAAAACAGCTGGAAATATTTTTTTCTCTTACCTGCCAAGATCAGAGTTCTGCATTTCCCATGCAACAGGTGATATCACTAACACCAACAGAATGCAGGAAAAGGCTCCATGCTCAGGTTTAGCTGTTAGTGAGATCATCTAATAGTGCAGGAGAAAAACACTCCTGAACACAGGTGTGGCAGGTAAAAGCTTCTCAGTTCCCCCCAAAAAGTAGAATGCCATACTACTTTCTATTCATGCTGTAATGCATTTAATTGAATCAATTATTAAAATCAATACCATGCAGTTTGGAGTTGTACTAGGATATTTACCACCAAGGGATTTACTGCAATACCAGCACTCATCACTAATGTCAGGGTGATTTGCTGATGCACCAGTATCTCAAATGCTAGTATTAGCACTAAACTCAACTATCTTCATTTCTCTGCAGTCTTAGCAAGTGCTGTGGCATGAGTCTCAGAAATAAGAACTGAAGACCTCTATTCTGTGACGATAGAAAGTCTGAGAACCCCCCTTTTTCACGCCCCAATACAGATTTAAATTAAGTTTATTTCAAATTCCTCATAAAACAGTTAATAAATAATGTAATGAAACAAATTAACCCCTAGTAATTAATAACTAAAGTAACAAAACAGAAGTAACCCCTAGTAACTGACACTTCTTACAAGAGGTGCATCCCAGTCAGTCACTGAAACCAGTATTCTGTGCTAGTGTCATAGTACGTTAACCACACTACGAACTGCCGTCAGAGTAACTCCCATGACTACAAATCACCTTCCGAAAGATGCATCAGAACCTTCACTGTTGTCATAAAAGAGGTTACTCATCTTCTTCAAAATGTGTTGCAGATGTACGTATGTGCATGGCCTGTGCAACACTGTCAGAGTTTTCCTTAATAGTATGCATAGTGGCAGCTCCAGCCACTGCCAAGTTCCTCATACCCTGACTTCAGAGCATAACCTACAGAACTCCTCTTTCAGCTTCTTCACACTGGAAGCCATTGATAGACTCCAATGCAGGGAAGAATATAATGTATAATGAATATATGTGACATCTCGAACTACAGTTACAAGGTAACTGTTTTTAATTCAAGTATTTGCATATGTCTATTACACTGTAGGTGACTCCCAAGTGTTATCCCAGGCAGTGGAGCTTGGAGTCTAATTGAAAAAGCGACTTGACTGCAGGACCACTGTCCCTACAGTTGCATCTTCTCTCAATGTGGCAGACAGCACATAATATCTGGTGAATATATGAACAGAAGACCACTTTGCCACCCTACGTATGCCTATAATCAGGACATGTGCCACAATTGCTGCCAAGGCCAAAATGTGCTCTGGTTGAGCATGCCATGAGTTCACCAGGAGGCTCCCTCTAAAAGCATAATACTGAGATGCAACTGGTTGAGAGTCTGAATAGTGACTGATTGAACTTTCCTACACTACATAAGAAACTCAAAAGGGCTTTGTCCTATCCAAGTGAAAAGCCAGATCTCAATGAACTCCAGGGGGGTGAAGCCTTCACTAATCCTTGTGAGTAAGTGGCTTTGGGAAGAAAACTGGCAGCTATACAGTCTGCTTCAGATGGAAATTAGATACTACTTTCAAGAGAAATTTAGATGTGGTCTAAGTTGAACATTGTCCATGTAGAAGGTGCGTATCGCAGATCAGTGACCAATGCACTCAGTTATCCCACTCTCCTAGTAGAAACAATGGCTAAGAAAACTACCTACCAGGTGTAGAAGCGTGCACAATGCTAAAGGTTCAAAAGGAGTGTCCAACCGAGAAAGATAATACTAAACTGTAATCTCAAGAAGGAGTTAGGTTCCTGGCAGGTAGAAACAATCTATCTAGACCTTTCAGAAATCTGGTTGTGATACTAAGACTAATTTCACTCACTCTGTCTATGCAAGGCTGGATCGCTCAAATAGCCACCAGATGCACTCACTGACTCAAGGACCTCTTGATGCCAGCTGGGAGAGGGTACAGGGATGCATAAGGGTTAGAGGGGCCCCTGGATCTGGTATTTACATTCTAGTTCACCAAGGACTGTCACATGAGGTTTGTACTGAAAGTCTGTGTCACACTGGTCATCATAATCTTTGAAAAACGTATGCACAGATAATATATAAAGACATATGCACATATACACTGGAAATTATGCGTATAAGGCAGGGGTGGGCAAACTTTTGGGCCTGAAGGTCACATCAGCGTTGTGAAACTGTATGGAGGGCTGGGTAGAGAAGGCTGTGCCTCCCCAAACAGCCTGGCTCCTGCCCCCTATCCTTGCCTTCCCACTTCCCGCCCTGACTGCTCCCCTCAGAACCCCCTACCCATCCAACCCCCCCGCTCCTTGTCCCCTGACTGCCCCCACCCCCGAACCTCCGCCTCATTCAACTGCCCCCTGCTCCCTGACGCCCCCCGGGACCTCCTGCCCCTCATCTAACCCCCCACCCTTACCATGCTGCTCAGAGCAGCAAAAGCTTGCAGCCCCGCTGCAGCCAGCCACGCTGCCCACGAGGAGCAGCGGGCCAGAGCGCTGGCGGCGAGATGAGGTGAGGTGGCGGGGGAGGGGGAAAGCGGAGGAGGGGCCGGGGGCTAGCGTTTGCGGGCCGTAGTTTGCCCACTTCTGGTATAAAGCCTTGTAGTTAAAGGCAGGTCACCCAGTGGAGACAGACTCCTTCAGACAGGAGATGGGAGACACCTATCTCCCTAGGTTACCACTGTATATATTACAATAGAAGTCTATTAGCATACTAGTCAAATGCTAATGAAGGAAAATTAACAGGAATGAGATAAACAGCAGGGTAACTGGCAATACAGAGTTACACACTTGCCATAGGATAAGTTTTTCCTACCAGAAAGGATGAGCTTTTTGGCACCTGTGTTTTCGGGGGTGGGGGGGGAGGGTAGCCTTAGCCTAGCTCTACTGGCTCCTCTCATTCATCATGGCCACAACTAAAGAGCCCCATGTAGGATGTAAATAAAAAACCATTCAAACTGCTGGGATGAAACCTGGCATTTATGTTCCATTTGTTTGGCCACAAATAGAATGGGGAAATGGGTTTGCCAGAATGTTTCAGCTGCCTGTAAAATGGCTTCATTGACAGGCGGGGCTGTCTTTCCTGTCACAGTTAATAGAGAATGTTGATCAGCTCCTACGTATTCTCCTCCACTAGCTCAGCTTGGATGCCCAGGGAAGCTGCTGCTCTCCTGGGAAGCTCCTGACGGCTTAAAGTCACAGCAGGGATGATGCCTCCGGTACCAGAGCCTCTTCAGATGAGGAGGATGCCTAAAGGGGAGGCAATGGAGATTGCTCCCAAGGTTGATCCTGTAGTACTGGGGCAGGCTCCAGCTCTGAAGCAAGGTGAGGAAAGTCCTGAGCTTGAACATACAAAGGCTGATTAATACCAACCATGCCAGGGGTCTCAGTACCAGTACGAGAAGTGAGTGTGAGTGAAATCTAGAAGCTGGAAGCACCGGGCCATAGGCATGACTGGCCCAAACGTCCCAATCTGTGGCTGAAGTCTTCTTGAACCCATGCCAGTGAGTGCAGGAATGAGATCAGGAGGAAAGATCTGAACTCTGTGTCAATACCCAGAAAGCCTACCTCAAAACTTGATGGAGAATCTGGGAATTCCAAAAGGCAGCATGGCATGGTACCGGGAAGGATCTTCTGTGACCTCAATTTATATTTGCATCAGGGGCACGGTATCAGGTGAACAATGGATGGTTTCCTAGCTGCTGGTAATATGCAGTGTGGCAGATCTGGCACCAACCCAGGAGGAAAGAGCCAATACCAAAAACAGCGCATTCTAGTACAAAGGGTCTTGACAACTGCACTAGTCCTCGACAGGGAACTTTGCCCTGAAGCAACAGTGACTGCTGTACTGACAGGCATAAGCCGCCCCTGGCCGTGGCACATAGGCACCGACTCCATGGGTGCTCTGGGGCTGGAGCACCCACAGGGAAAAATTAGTGGGTGCTCTGCACCCACCAGCAGCCTAGCTGCCTACCTCCCAGTGCTTCCTGCTTAGGGCTTTCCAGGAGGAAGGGGGGAGGAGTGGGGATGCGGCACGCTCAGGGGAGGAGGCGGAGAAAAGGTGGGGCAGGGACTTGGGGGAAGGGGATGGGATGGGGGCAGGGCGATGGTGGGGCCAGGGGGGTGCCGAGCACCCACTGGGAACAGTGTAAGTCAGCGCCTATGCAACAGCATTAACCTCTGGTTTAGTCAGTACGGACATAGGCTGCTGTCCCACTGCGAACAGGAACGACTGCTCTGTTGCAACCAAGGGAGCCAGTCTCGATGGTCTCTGGGAGGGCACCAGAGTTGATGGATCAAGTCTCTCTGTATGAGCCCGTATTGGGCAGTAGGGAGCCAAAGGGCACACTCCACCATTGGTACCAGAACATTTGTCTGTGCAGAAGTCCCACGCACCGGACTTTGAAGAGCCCGACGCCAACTTTTTCTTGCATTTCTGGAGACCAGGAAGTCTTGGGCCTCAAAGACGACAGCACCACAGACAGGTATCTCCTAGGGCTCCTGTCTGTAGGACAAACCAAGGAAGCACTGCAAGAGAGAGTAGAAGAACTTCACTTGACGATCAATAGGGTTCCAATACTGGTCTAAGGCCAGCCATCTTCATAATGTAATGGAGATACCCAACCATTAGTTTCTTTGTCCTGATCTTTAAACCACAACGAATAGAGCACCTATCGCTAATGTGAGTCTCACCTAAGCACTTGAGACTGCACAAATAAAGGTCACTGACAAGCACAAGCTTTCTGCAACCTGAGCAAGTTTTAAAATCTGGGAACCTCGGCATATGCTCCCTCAGTACCAGATGGGGCACGGATGCCCTGCTGACTGGAAAAAAAGGTTAAGAAGTAAAAAATTGTATTTAAAATACAACAAAGCCAAATAAAGATTTTAAGCATCAAGTGACAAAAAGGAGTGTCACCAGGTACAAAAGTTTTTGTTGGCAAGGAACACAAATGCTCTGACCACAGAGGTTAAGAAGGAACCAAAGGAGGGTTCTTCCCTTTATACTCTCACTCTGGAGCATGAGGAGCTCAGCTGTGGATGGTGCCACCCCTACGGAACCTCTAAGGAAGACTCTTCAGCACCATAGGGGAATCCAACATTTAAGTCTACAATGCTATAGACTAGGGGTGGGTAAACTTTTTGGCCCGAGGGCCACATTGGGTACTAGAAATTGTATGGCGGTCCATGAATGCTCACAAAATTGGGGTTGGGGTGCAGGCTCTGGGGTGGGGCTGGGAATGAGGAGTCTGGGGTGTAGGGGGGTGCTCTGGGCTGGGACCGAGGGGTTTGGAGGGGATCAGGGCTGGGGCAGGAGTGCGGGAAGGGGTGCAGATGGGTTCAGGCTCTGGGGTGGGGTGGAGGATGAGGAGTTTGGGGTGCAGGAGGGTGCCTCAGGCTGGGATCAAGAGGTTTGGGGAGTGGGGGGGAGATCAGGGCTGGGGCAAGGGTGTGGGGAGAGGCTCAGGGGTGCAGGCTCCAAGCGGCGCTTACTTCAACCGGCTCCCAGAAACAGTGGCATGTCCCTTCTCCAGCTCCTATGTGGAGTCGTGGCCAGGCGGCTCTGCACGCAGCACCACCCCTGCAGCTCCCATTGGAGTGCTGGAACGGGGGCGAGCTGCATGGTGCGATCTCCAACCCAGCATCCTGGCCGGAGCGGGGTGGGGTGGGGCGGCCTCCAACCCAGCGTCCCGGCTGAAGCGCCAGAGCGAGGCCATAGTTTGCCCACCCCTGCTGTAGACTCTGGGCTGATCTTGGTAGTTATATCAAAATTCTGAAACCACGTGATAGTTCAGTTACCTCCTGCCCAAGTTTGCCTTGTCCCCATAGAAAGAACGTTACACTCTTGCAGATTTAGTTAGCGTGGGTCTGATGCCAGCCCCATGTTGATAAACAACAGACTATCTTGCAAAATAACTAAGATGGCATACCTGTTTAATAGAAGTATTCAGGGCTAGTTCATTTGCCTCCTTTTTGGTCTCACAAAAGACTATGGTCCGTCCATGACTGCCACTGTAAACCTGAATGACATCTCCAATAACCGCTGCTTTTTGAGACCAGTGACACTCTATAGCCAAATGCTGTTGAAGAAATATTCTACCATTTAGCTGGCATAAAAAACCTTAAATAAAGTCAGGTTTTAAAAATATTTAGTATATATTTGAAAATGTAGACTCCAATATAAGTACAAAGATGTTATCCTTTGAGGAGTGTGTTCGGATTAGACAGAATTAGATTAGACATACTATTAAAATATGTCAAAGTAATCAAATATATGGAATTTTTTGCCCACTATGATTAGACTAAAACGGAATAAAAAGGTGTGGTTGTAGGATGAAAAATTAGATATGTTGCAAACAAGTTTTTCCACATAGAGAGAAACCAACAATGAGCGGATCTTCCACAAAGTAGAGTCAGGTATACATAATTCCACCCCCTCGCCCATATTTTATTTTTTTATTTAGATATAGATATTTACTAGAGCTTTATGGAAAATTACATAAAAACAATCCATATTTTGAAGATAATGGTTTAATTAAAGTCAATTCTTTGTGACAATGGATTTTGGCATTTTTCAGTCCTACTGAAGCAACCATATTGTGCCGTACTGACCAGTCAAAAATAAGCTTTAGGATAAACTGTTTAAATGGAAGTGTCTATGTCATCAGGTAAAGAACATTTTAACTAATTTGTGTTTTTAATATTTAAGTGTTTATACTGTGTCCAGCACTGTAGTATCTGAATGCATATCAGAGTGTCTTCAATAGGGTGGCACACCTTGCAGTGTTTGAAGTGGCACTGTGAAAGCAGATACTTCCAGCCAGAAGACTAGGTGATTTCTAATTTAATAAAAAGCCTACTGCTTCAAAGGGGAAGGTTAAAAGTAAAGGAACATGCTAAGACCAGAAATAGCCAAGGTAACAACAGAGAATGGCGTTCAATAACTAACTTTGCTTTAGTCATGAGTAAGATCACCAGCTATTTCAGGAGAAAATATAGACATTCCACTTTCACAACAAATAGTTTGAGTAGTTGTAACAAGTTCTGTACCAAAAGAGTATTACATTTCAAACTATATTTCCAAGTTACACCAATAAGAAAGATATATTTGTGATGTATTTTCAAATTCATACCATAATAAAGTATACATAACATGGAAAAAAGGAAAAGGGAACTAAAAATATGCCACACTAGCCAAGTTACTTACTTCTACAGTCACAGCAGCTTTTTGAGTCCTCTTCCCGATGAGGTCAACCTGTTCGTATCTGGATTTCATGTATTTCTTAGCCACATCATATACCCAATGTGGGCAAGTTGCAGAAAACAACAAGGTCTGGGGATTGTCTTCAGAATCTTAAAAACACAATGATCTGTTTTATGATCTTGGTATCTAAAATCCTAAAGTGGCATGTTGATTCAGGCCAAATTTGCCCTACATACTCTTGTGATAGCTTCAGATATATAAAATATGGACAACATTGTATTCGTGTTGTCTTCATGATGAGAAGTACTCTAAACTGCTGTACTCTTTTCCAACCATTCTGGGAAAGTGCTCACTTTTGAGTCAACTTCCAGATGAGTAGAGTTAAACGTACCTCCCTTAGGTATTAACACTGATCCATGTCAGTAAAGTAGAAGAAGGTTTTTCTTTTGAGCAACATAAGATGTTTTTGCCTCCACCCTCATAGTAAGCGTGCAGCCATCCTGTTCAAGAAGGGAGGTAAAAACTCCATGTATTTATGCAGACTATAGCTTACCAGGCCACCAGACCAACCCATAAAACGTCATTAGCATCACTTTTTCTTTTAAGTTAAAAAACAAAACCCAAACCAACTTTAGCAAGATCCAACAACTAGTACCATTCAGAAAGCTGCTGTGACACCCACACAAGACAAAAGTAATGTTTGTGACACTGGCAGACTAGGTGCCTGCTCATGCCAAGGAGTCACTGAACACTGACAAATGCGTAACTGGAAATCAGTCTGGCTCACGTGTGTGCTAGCATTGTTAAAATAGATGTTAAGTTGATAAGAACGTGTTTGGACTTTATGAAATGCTCGTGAGTTGTTGCATGCGTTAATCTCACTTATATTATCTGTTACTATTTTATAAGACGGGGTGGCCAAACTTACTGACCCTCCAAGCTGCATATGACAATTTTCAGAAGTTCAAGAGCCAAGGCACACTTGCCAGGGCTCGGGGCTTTGGCTCTGCGGGAAGCACCTGACAGAGCTCAGGGCTTTAGCCCCACTCCTGCTGAAGCCCCAAGCCACGACAGGTCCACCCCATGGGGCTGAAGCCCCAAGACCCTCCTCCCCACTGGGCAGAAACCCCAACCTCACCACCCCACTGCAAGGCAGAGGTCCTGAGCTCCCCCACCCAATCTGGTAGATGGAGAACAGGGGAGGAGTGGGAAGCTCTGTGAGCCACACTTTAATGGTAAAAGAACCACATGCAGCTCACGAGCCAGTTTGGCCATCCCTGTTATAAGGTAATATTTAAGTGTTTGCTTTGTAACTATAAAAGTGTTTGCTATGAAACTAGAAACCCCCCATCCCACTCAGTCAGGAGAGAAGCATTACCCAGCGTGAAATACTAGTTTACCACAAGAGGTGTCATCATCTGCCCAATAAAAGGCCTACTGAGACTAGACAAACCACTGCGGAACATCAGTGGACAAAAGATTTGGTTGATTGCTCCCCCCAACACCGATGAAGAGGGGATGTGCACAAACCCTCTGTGACCCTACAGCCCATATTCTTCATAGCTATATTATATGAATATGGCATAAGTAAGATATATTTGAACACACTGTGCCTCGAGGGAACACCCTGAACCCCCATATTCATCCTTATAATATGATTTTGTGGTATCCAATGCAAAGTTTGTCATGTCGGGTGTCTTCAGAAGGCTCATGATGCACTGAACATTGTTGTTACAGTAATGTTATAGGTGATAATTTCATGTATATAGTTATGAGGCTGAAAATGTATCCTCATGGCTTAAAGGAAGCCCAGACAAAAATTCTCCAAGAGCAGAGCGGCAGTTCACACCTCATCAGGGCAGGTATGGAACAAACTCAGCCTCACAGGAACAAAGGGCGCTGGCCTAGGCAGCAACAAAAGGATCTGTTAGACTCTGGAGGGAGTCACCCCCATTTCTTTGGTCAGTTTGGGACTGCAACGAGGTAATGCTCACCTGACTCTGAAGGTGGGGGGGGGGGGGGGAAAGCCAAGGGGGAAGAAAGAATATAATAAAAGGGAGAGACATTTGCCATTCTCTCTCTCTCTTCCACCTGCATCTACCCACACCACACCAAGCAACTGAAGCGCTGATCAAAGGGGAGAGCCTGGCTGAAGGGCAACCAGCCAGCCTGTAGTAAGAAGCATCTAAGTTTGTAAGGACATTGAAAGTGTTAAGATCAGCTTAGAATGCGTTTTGCTTTTAGTTAATTTGACCAAATCTGACTTGTTATGTTTTGACTTATAAGCACTAAAAATTATCTTTGTAGTTAATAAATCTGTTTAATCTACTTGAAGCAGTGCATTTGGTCTGAAGCGTGTCAGAGGCTCCCCTTGGGATAACAAGCCTGGTACATATCAATTTCTTTGTTAAATTGACAAACTCATATAAGCTTGCAGCATCCAGCAGGCATAACTGGACACTGCAAGACTGAGGTTCCTAGGGTTGTGTCTGGGACTGGAGGTATTGGCTAGCGTCATTCGGTTGCACAATCCAAGGAGCAGCTTACATGCCAGAGGCTGTGCGTGAACAGCCGAGGAGTGGGGGTTCTCACAGCAGAGCAGGGTAAGGCTGGCTCCTGGAATCAAAGATTGGAGTGACCTAGCAGATCACCGGTCCAGATAACACCGGAGGGAAACGTCATAATGTTTTATGCAAGACGCATCATGTTAGGTATCAGTGGAAAGGTTATGATTTACGGAATATGATTATCCTAGTTGTATGCATGTATAACTTCTGTATCTGAAGTTAGGAATATTAACTATAACAATTACAACTGTGTTTACACTTTGAGAACGCCCACCAGACAGTATGCAATCAGCCCAGATGGGCCATTAGGAAGGATAATAGGACTTTGAAGATGCTAATCTCCCTCCTTCCTCAGAAGTTTCCTGGGATGCTGCTTTGACACTGCAAAGTCATGTGATGTCACCTGGTACTGGACATCATCTTGGAATGCTGCTATTTTTCCATTAGCGGGGGTGGGAGTCAAACTGGGAAACAAAGGATTCCTGCCATATGCAAATCCTATTTAAGGCTGGGAAGTAAGTTCATCTAGGTTCTTCTCCACTGCCTCCCTACCCAAGAAGAAAGACTGCTGAAAACACCTGAAGAAACAAAGTAAGCTGGAGGGGGCTGGGAGAGAAACAGGGGCTGAGTCTAGGTGAGAAAGTCTAGCCTGTGAAAGGAATACCTGGAGTTTTAGCTGAAAGCAGTGCAGTTTACCTTGAAGAAAATCTGCAACCAGCATAACACAACATTTAGAGTCAGAATTTGCTACTATTAACCAGTTAATTTAGTGTATTAAATTTAGGTTGCATGTTTTGTTTTATTTGCTCAGTAATCTGCTTTGATTTGTTTGCTATCCCTTATAATCACTTAAAATCTTTTGTCGTTAAACTTGTTTTTTGTTTATTCTAAAACACTTTGTGCAATTCATAACTGGGAGGGCAGGAGGAAAGCTGTGCATATCTTCCTTCACATTGAGGGAGGGAGCAAATTTCATGAGCTTATGCTGTATAGATCTTTATACAGCACAAAAGAATACAATTTTAGGTTTACTTTCTAGAAGGGGTGTGCACTTGAGTGCTGGACAATTCCCTACCTGAAAGACTTCCCATGCAGCACTGATTTCAGTATTGGTGTCATTCTGCAGATGGGTGTGTCCCTATCTGTGTGTGTGCGTGCAGCAGGACAGGGTGAGGGAGCCCAGGCTGGTGGAATGGGTGGGCCCAGTGAAACCGCAGTACATCAGGTGGCACCCTGGATTTGGGGGGGGGGGGGGGGGGGACCCAACCCGTCACACATTCCTCCCATCACAGTTTGAACTCTGGGGGTATTGGACTAAAAATCCCTGACCAGAAGGAACTGTATCATTATGCTGCTTTGAATTTGGAGAGGGAAATATTTTAAGTATAAGCAAGAGATCCCCAAGCTACTTAGCTTGGGTTAGCCCTAAAAGACATGTAGAGGCAGTACATTACAGCAACTTCTATTACTTTTTGTAACCTAAGGCTTTAACTAATTTGTATGTATATTTACCTGCTTTAATCTTATAAATAAGAAAAATTAGTAAGTTAATAAATCTTTAGTTAGTCTATTACAAGATTGGCTACAAGTGTCATCTTTTTTGAGAGATGTAAGGTAAAATTGATCTAGGATAAGTAAGTGACCGCTAATGCTGTTATATGGCGCTTACAAAGAGTTCACATTTGACACTTGGTTGGTGAAATCTAATTATAGAAGACACAACCAGTTTATGCCCTGGTTTGTAAGTCTGCCTTGACGTTGGCACCCATGTTCGTGAGCCACTCCAGATGGCTTGACAGTCCTAATCCCAGATCAATTATAGACACAGGGGAAAAAAAACTGAATCAAAAAGAGGAAGGGTTTATCTTCAAGATTAAATACACCTCTACCCAGATATAACACTGTCCTCAGGAGCCAAAAAATCTTACCGCGTTATAGGTGAAACCACGTTATATTAAACTTGCTTTGATCCGCCAGAGTGTGCAGCCCCACGCCCCCAGAGCACTGCTTTACCGCGTTATATCCGAATTCGTGTTATATCGGGTCACATTATATCGGGGTAGAGGTGTACTAGCCTGATGAGAGGTCAGACCCCATTAACATGCTGAAAAGGGTAAGCATAGGGAGCCTCCATTGACACTGCTTAGGAGTGCCAACTTTCCATTTCAGCCTATGGATAAGTGCTAGGGAAAGTTATCTACCTGCCATGGACAGATGGACTTGGGCCATGCCTGGAGAGTGACATCTTATAGGTTCTGAAGATTCTGTGAATGATTTCCAGATCCATAGTACACTATCTAGAGACATCCCCAGCCGGTTTCCATAGCACTCATTCGTTTTCACTGCCACTAATCTTGTCACAAGACAGTTGATTTATATGGTGTTATAACACCATATGCAACCACCTGGGTTTTAATGGTCTAATTACTAATGATATTCCTTACTATTCACTTAAATACTGAATTTACCCTTCTTGTACGCAACTCGTAAAATGTCCTCCACTTGTTCAGCAAAGCCCATGTCCAACATCTGGTCAACTTCATCCAGGACAACATGCTTGAGTTTGGAAAGATCCAGCTTGTCATTCTGAAGGTGGTCTTTGATTCGACCTGGGGTCCCAACCAAGATGTCAATACCACTTCGAATTAGATCAACTGAAAGAAAAATTAGTAAAGATACGCGTAAGCGCAGAAGAGTTTAGAAAATGGCAGCAGCTTACAAGTACAGGATCACTTTCACTATATTGGCAATACTGCACTGATAAATGTTCTAGTTGAACAGAGATCAGAAAATTTATACAGCTGAGAAATACTGAAGCCACAGCTTCTGAAGTCTTATGTCAGAGTTCATTTCCCAAATAAAAGAAGAGAAGAGAATGAAAAAAATGATAAAAGGACAGACAGGAACCACAATGGTCTCAGCATTGTGAAATATTTTTTCTAATAAGAATGAGAAGGGCAATGAGAGTTTAGTGGTGAGTTAAGTTATTTTTTTAAGCAGTTAAGAAACAGTTGGCTCTTTCCAAATTATTTATTTTAATCAAACTGAAATGACTCTTGGGAAAACTAAACTATAAAGCTGTTAGTTTACCAAAGCTCATTAGTTCAAACTGGGACAAAAAAGTTGAATTAAAAAATGTTAAAGAAGTGTTGTCTCTGAAAATTTCTTCATGCTGCTGTCAGTCACTTAACCCACCCCATTTCCTGAAATCCTACAGAAAAATAGGATTCCTTCTCCATCTCTGCCAAACCCAATAGCTGTGCCCATGATGCATAATCCATTAACAATTAAGTGTCTTCTTCCCAGCCTAGTTATGCATTCACAACCATCCAGATATAACTAATAACATTACCATAATATAGAATGTTTCCTCCACCCTCCTGGATGTAAGGATCCTCTCCATAAGAGATCCAGCTACTCGCACAGATGCCATCTCCATCGACAGCTTTAAGACTTAACTTCTTCCACTTTTAGATTTACTTTGCTGATGTTTGTAAGACAAAAGTTATTTACAAGAAACAGGACCAAATACAATGTTTTCATATACACATAGCAGGAAATGTCCTCCTTTCTCTCAAATACCCAAGTCAATGTGGAAGAGGTCCAAGACCCCTGGAATAAGGAAGGCAGCTGTGTGTTTTACTAAGGATCCTCTTGTTTTCCTAGCACAGATGGACAGAGTAGGCTACTTAGTTTCTTTAAGAGTCTTCACTTTCTGATTAAAATTATTTATTTGGAGACAACAGTGTTTCAAATGTTACCAATCAGTCTGCAGGTCAATCATTAGACAGAAGTCTTACTTACTTTGTCCATTGTATGCAGTTCCTCCATAAAAACAAGCCACTGAGAGTGTCTTTGTGATGTCTTTGAAGTCTTTGGCTACCTGGTTTGCCAACTCTCTAGTGGGAGTAAGAGCTAACACCTACACAGAAGGAAGAAAGAGTTAAAAATAGATGTTCCTTCACTTGGAGTCTGTCAAGAAGCCACATAGGTTTTCCATTTAGGTCGGTATATTTACACCTCTATTGTAATTGTTGCAGCTTTAAAGAAATGGCATTTAAGCACAGTTCAAGGTTCCTATGGCCTCATCAAATCACAAAGTCATCATTTTACATGCTTGTAAACGACACTGCTATCTCACAGAACATGACAACCTGTGTTAAGACCTAAACTTAATACAATCTATTAAAATATTTTAAATTAAAAATATTCAAGCAGTACATATTTGCTGCTGAATTTCTAAAGAAAGTCAAACCACTGAACTGGTGGAAGTCACAGGCTAAGTACGTGGAATTGCAATTTGTTAAAGCGCTAAACAAGCTTTTGACATCAGTATTCACTTCTGCAGGTGTAAAGAGAATATTTTCTTCATTTCAGTTCATTCAGCTAGTTTCATTCAAAATTAAGACACCAACTGGGAGTAGAAAGAATGGGAAAGCTTGTCTTCCTCTCCTTGGAACTCTTATGATTCCTCCTGCGCAACAGAGAGGATGAGTGGTGCCAGGACTCTGCCAACATCGGACGTGCACATCTCAGAGAAGCCCAAGTGTTGAACACCCTCTCCAACCGCGAAGGCTCTGAAGGTGGTCTCCCTCAAAAGAAACTTTAGCCTGACCTCTCTAACTTTCTTGGTCCTCAGCTTGAAGTCATTACAAATCTCACACTAATCACTAATGTTAGACTCACCCAGACACCTTTAAACTAGAATGTGGGTCGCGCACAGGCATCAGTTTAGATGAAATATAGGGCTTGAAACCCAGTCACTAAGGCATTCCTCAATACCGACAAATGGAACCCCGAAATTGGGGACCCAAGAAACTAATTTTAATAAACAAAATGTTATTACTAAGACTGGGAATCTATATACAACTAGACGCTGAAAGAACCTGCTGAAGCAAGACAAATTCCAACTGTCAAGGGCGGTAAGAAGGAACTCAGGGGAATCAGGGGCAGCTTCACCCTTTATACCTGCACATAGTGGCACGTGGCAGCGGAGAGTGCTCGTGCTGCACTGATGGGCACTACTAAGGGAAACATTCTGACAACAGTGCTCGAGGTAAAAACTGTGACCCGAAATTGGGCCAGCTAGTAAGCTTAGGAAGGACTAATAACCCACCAGAGTTTGGCAGAAAGCAGCATGTTTATTATACTGATAGCTAAGCTCAAAAGAAGGGGGGGTGGTCACATTCACACTCACATACTCACGCTCCCAGGACAGGCACGGCACTGGAGATGTCAGGATTCTTTAAGGTACGTATCCCACAGCGCAGCGATAGATGGTGTGATGAAGGTATGTCTTCCCAAGGCACGATGAAATGCAACGCAGCGAACCACTGGCCAGGCGGTCCGGGCAAAGAGCCTTCATGGGAGATACAAGCTTATGAGTGCACTCCTGAGCACATGGCCCCTTCCCTTTTTAAGGACCTGCTCCTCATGGCCTGCGACTAGAGATGACTTGGCTGCGTCTGGTTGGTCACACTCCACCTCAGCCAGTGTCCATGCATTGGGTGTGTGAGTGCTGCCTAATTAGAGTCCCAGACATCTTGTCCATCTAGGAGCTCTTCTGATCCTCCAGCTGTTTAAGCAGCCCATTCATCCCACAAGCATTCCAGGAGGGGGGGGGGGTGGGGGAAAGCCACTTCACAGGTATTCAAAGAGGAGGAGGAGGAGAGAAGTGTAACAGACCTTTTGAGCATACAGGTTATACAGAGCATACAGATCACTGCTGCTCCTACAACAAAAACATACACCAAGAGTAAAATGCCCATGTGCAATCACTTGAAGAACCGAAGGATGTTTGCAGCCACTCCACTCTTTACCCCCTCACACTTGAGCATGAGGTAGCATGTGTGGCCCCAACTGACACTGCTATTCAAGAGAGAGGACCTCAGGTACATACATACCTACAGCAGAATCTACATGGGCACATACTTTAAGAATCCTTTTTCACAGCCTACTAAAAACCTGAACCATCATGACAAAAATACAGTAAATGTGACATCAGAATTTGTTCGCTATCGAGTAATTTAGTTACCTTTGGTGTGCGGCCTCTTTTCCTCTCTTGCATTTCTCCCTGAAGCTTTTCAATCAAGGGAATGGCAAAAGAGAATGTTTTTCCAGTTCCAGTTCGAGCTTGAGCTACAACATCTTTGCCATCATATATGTGCTTGAAGGTCTTTACTTGCACAGGAAACAGGTATGTTACACCTCGAGCTGTGAGACAGTCGAATACGGTTTTGTTAAAAGGTCCAATGAGCTGATAAGTACATTATATTTGGTGCTTGATGTGTGTAAACTTGAACATGGCAGAACATCACAAGCAGACTAGTTTCAGAGTAACAGCCGTGTTAGTCTGTATCCGCAAAAAGAAGAACAGGAGTACTTGTGGCACCTTAGAGACTAACAAATTTATTAGAGCATAAGCTTTCGTGGACTACAGCCCACTGTATGCATATGCATCCGAAGAAGTGGGCTGTAGTCCACGAAAGCTTATGCTCTAATAAATTTGTTAGTCTCTAAGGTGCCACAAGTACTCCTGTTCTTCTTTTTACAAGCAGACTAGTCACTATCCCCAGAAAAAGCAGGACTGTATCACCTTCTCTAGTTTACTTAAGTCTCAGAATCCAGTTCAATAAGGCTCTTGGACTCACTTCACCCAGTTTGCTAACATTGCATTGCCAGAGATACTG